>NC_138028.1:26279531-27684780 GCF_964106645.2 Podarcis pityusensis
AGTTAAATAGATGTATTAAAGAAAAGGAATGAGGTGGGGAAGCTGTTGCCTTTCTTTATTTATAAAGGTATTTCTGTACTGCCATATCATAAAATACCAGGGTGGTGTACAACCTTAAAACAGAAAACATCATTAAAAATACAGGTCATCCTTAAAGTGACTAGTAAATCTAGAATAAAAATTAAAGAGCTGCAAATGCTTGTAAATGATAAAAGATGCTCAAGACACAATTGTAAGTCAGAAATGAGGATATCTACCAAATCTCTGCTGGAAGGATGTTCTACTCATGGCACCAGTGACACTAAATGCCCTTGTGGTCACTAAGGCATCTGCGACCTGGGAGACAACTATCAGCATTCCTTAATTCCCCAATATAATTTATTTTTGTATGTTATTTTCATGAATATATGTGTTTTAATGTATACTATACTTAGTATATCCATTTTGAACATACTGTTTGGTTGAAGAACTGCACCGCAAAATTTGGAGAGGTGTGAATTCTGAAGGATGACTTCATTATGGTTCAGGAAGTGCAAATTAGGTAGATTGCCCTTTAAATGCAAGCTGAATTGACTTTCTCTCCCATCTTTACTGATACCTCACAGGAAGCCAGTCTAGTGACTTGAGGAGATGTGTGATGACATCCTTTTGTCACATGGTACAATAACTGGCAGCAGCATTCTGCACTAGCTGCAGATTTCAAGGGTAGTTGCATGTACATTTCATTGGTCTACCACCAAGCCACATGTCTGCTCTCACTGATGGAGTGCTACCCTGACTAGAATAAGATGACATCCCAATTCCCAAACCGGAGCACCATTAACCCTCCATTTTGGTGGGATTTAGCTGCAGTGTCTTGGCCTTGATCCAGTCCATAGATCCTCCATACCTGTTTCAGCACCTAAACCTCCTAAGGTGATTCAGAAGGAATAGGGAGGGAGGGAAGTGTGTTATTCTCTTTTTTTTAAAAAAATAATATTTATTATTTTTCCAAAAACTTAAACACTAAAAAGAAAAAAAAAATACAATACAACACATCAAATTAACAAAACAAGACAAAGACAATAAAATAAATCAAACAATTTCATTATCCCATCTTTCATTCACTTATTTCCACGACCTCCTCACACCTCCCTTTTTGTATTCCACTTCTGTTAATTATTTCAGCAATTCCTTTCCATCTTCCTCTGTTTTCTATCCTATAATTATCTTAACTCATTCTAACCTTATTTTTTCCTTTAATGCTCTATTAACCTATCTGTACTTAATTCCTTATAATATTTCTACTAAAGCCATATAACTTCATTCCAACATTTTTCTAACATTCATTAATTTTACAATATTTCTGTAGATAGTCTTTAAACTTTTTCCAATCTTCTTCCACCGACTCTTCTCCCTGGTCTCGGATTCTGCCAGTCATTTCCGCCAGTTCCATGTAGTCCATCAACTTCATCTGCCATTCTTCCCGGGTGGGCAAATCTTGTGTCTTCCAGTACTTCGCGATGAGTATTCTTGCTGCTGTTGTTGCATACATAAAAAAAATTCTATCCTTCTTTAACACCAATTGGCCGACCGTGCCCAGGAGAAAGGCCTCTGGTTTCTTCAGGAAGGTGTATTTAAATACCTTTTTCATTTCATTATAAATCATCTCCCAGAATGTCTTAATCCTTGGGCATGTCCACCAAAGGTGAAAAAATGTGCCTTCAGTCTCATTACATTTCCAACATTTATTTTCGGGCAAATGGTAAATTTTTGCGAGCTTGACTGGTGTCTTGTACCACCTATAAATCATTTTCATTAAGTTTTCACTTAGGGCATTACATGCCGTAAATTTCATACCTGTGGTCCATAACAGTTCCCAGTCAGCCATCATTATATTATGTCCAACATCTTGTGCCCATTTAATCATAGCTGATTTCACCGTTTCATCCTGAGTGTTCCATTTCAACAGCAAGTTGTACATTTTTGACAAATTCTTAATTTTGGAATCTAGCAATTCTGTTTCCAATTTTGATTTTTCCACCTGGAAACCAACTTTTTTGTCCAGGGAAGTGTGTTATTCTCATTACTGACGACACTGTGCTCCAGAATCCCAGATGACAGCTCCCAGTGCTTCATAGAGATATTAAGCAAGAGCACAGGGGGACAAGTCTGACAAGTATAAATGTCATGGGGCCAAGCGGTGGTGGTTCTGTGCCCCATTGTGCTATTATCTGGTGGTGACTGTGCTGGCAGGAGTGCAATGACGACAATATAGTGCTTCCAACCCCACAGTCATTCCAGGTCAATGATATCAAAAGCCATGAAGACATAAAGGGAGAACCAACTGGGTAATATTCCCCTGTCTCTCTCCTGATAAAGCTCACAGATCAGTACGACTTGAGGCCATTTCACTATAATACCCAGGTTTGAAGCCAGATAGAAATGGGCCTGTTTGTGTTTGTCTGTGTACACACACACACATTGTTTCATAAATTGTAGATTACTTGTTCTGGTTTTTTCCATATATAATAATAGTAACTCTTCCAACAGCAATTCATGAGAAGCATAATTCTGGAATATTAAAACAGATACTAAATTCTATTTATTCTCTTAAAGTAGGTATCCTTATCCAATCTATGTTGGCATCATTAACACAGATTTATAGAATTAAGAGACCAATTTACTAATGAGAGAAATTTGTGGGGGTTTGTCAACAAGTGCTGAAGGGCAAAATCTGTATAGATATGGATTTTCACTAGTGGGGGTTGGAAGCTGCAAACAAACTGATCTCATCGCTCCTGGCTACTAATTAATTTTTGTTTCCACTTTGGCAAAATGGCTTTCTGTTGGTGTATAGCTGGCTGGCTGCCTTCTGTGTGCCAATGTGTTATTCAAAATAAAATTGACCCATTCGTTCTGTTTAGGCAAGGATTTTCTTCTTCAAGTGAAATATTTTTTGTTGAACACTCTGCTATTGACAGACAACACACCTCCTGTCCCCCACATATATGTTCTAGAATATTCCCCACCCCACCCCCCATATCGTAGAAAGATACCATTGCACTGAGTCAGATCTTTGGTTCATCTGTAGGAAGCTGCAGTAAGAAGCTCAATTGATCCATGCAGTTCAGTATGGGGCAGTGGCTATTCAGGATTTAAGATAGTGATTTTTTCCAGCCCTATGCTGAGAGACCAAGGATTGAACCTGGAACATAAGATGAGCCTGCTGGATCAGCCCAATGACCCATCTAGTCCTGCATCCTGTTCTCACAGTAGCTGAACACTGGCCTGTGGGCAGCCTGCAAGCTGGACCCGAGCGTAACAGCCCTCTACTTACTTGTGATTGCCAGCAACTGATATCCAGAGGCATACTGCCTCTGACAGTGGAGGTAGGGAATAGCCATTGTGGCTAGTAGCCATTGATATTCTCCATGAACCTGTCTGATCCTCTTTTTAAGTCATCCACAGTGGTGACCATCACTGCCCCCTGTGGGAGCAAGATCTGTAGTTTAACTACAGGCAACAACTGATTTTCACACATTAAGTACGTTTGCATGCAAGATGACCTGAAAGTGGCTGAAAAAGGGGGCGGAGTAGGCTTACTCTGAATCAAAAAATCAGCAAAAAACTAAAAATAAACCAAGCATTAGATCACAGTTTGGGGAAAGGTGCCTGTAAATAATGGGCAGTAGTCCTCCTCAGCATAGATCCATTGATGATAATGGACATAACTAATTTAGATTCCTTAATTTCTATGGGATTACTCTGCATAAGATTTAGTTCATTGCAATCCTGTATGTATATCCCAATGCTGTTCTATTTACTCAGAAGGTATTGCCACTTAGTTCAATGATGCCGACTTGCAGGTCAATATGCCACAATGGTGCTAACTCCTGGGTAAGTAAGTTTGCCTTTGAGAAGTGCTGGATAATAAATAAAAAGAGTTGTGACTCTCAAAGTGACATTTGGGAAAGAAGGAACCTTCACATACGAAGTGAAGGTTGTGCCTCAGCCTTTACAAACAGCCAAGGTTGTTTATAACTCAAACATTTCAAGCCCTCAAAATTGCCTGTGTGCTGTAGTTCTTAACCTTTCACAGATTTTTTGGACACAAGAATGGCTCCGAGGAGTTCATACATGTGTTTCAAATGTAATGTGAGGAGTGACCCTGAAACTATGAGGTGTGTGATTACTTACCTATTATGAGCAGAACTAATGTTCTTTCTATTAACCAAATAATTTAATTTAATTTGGATGTCCCTATTACAACAAAAATAAGTGAGGGGCGAGGGAGAGAGAGGGGAGTAGTAGGTTTTTTGGGGGGGAGGAGGGGTTAAACAAGACCTTTGCCCCAGCGTATGGTTCATAAAAGTTTGGATGTGTTTCTCTCAGAAATACTTCTTACGAGACTCTTAACCCCAGAATAAAATGTGCATCAATAAATCCCAGTTAATTTGTTTTTTACCAAAGCCTGTTAAATGCCACTTATAGTTCAAGTTTTTTTGGATGGCAGGCCTGAAAGAAGAAATGCCAGTGAGCTGTTGCAATCATGGAAAACGTGATTACGCCATTCCCTCTATGTTCTGCCAATAGCTGACACTGTAAAACTGCAGATAACCTTAACTTTCATGTTAGAGGAATGTGACTGATAGGTGTGACAACCCCTTGGGTTTTCTTGACTTGAGTCAAACGGCCAGCTGCTTCATGCTACTTGCAAAGCCTGTGGGGTGCCTGAGTTCTCATTTCTCTTGCCAACTGCTTGCCCCTCCACTATCTCTTAGGAAAACTTTAAGCCCTTGATATTCAAGATGGGATGTGTGCCTCTGTCACAAAGATGGAGAACTTCAGGCCAGGCCTGAGAACTCACCCCAGGCCAAACCCCTTCTCTTCAGGCAACTGCCCTTGGGTGTTTTTGCCTGGCTGGTACATGTCCTTGGATTCTGGTAATGCCTCTCTCCTGCCTGGATGGAGAATCGAAAGGGCTATGTGTAGAAATTAGCCTACTATACATCGCTATCATTTACATTCCTTGTGTTGCTGGCTTTTGCCTCTTGCCTCACTCACAGCTGGGATGTGGCTTTCAGAAGCTTGCCCAGAAAGGAATACCACACTTAGACTCCTCTATAAAGTAAAGACAATTGCTAGGAGGAATGTGGCCTCCTCACAGCCACCTCTACGAGGAGAATGGTGGTTCACTCATTGGGTCAAGGACACATTAATACTCACTTATCATGACAAATCAGTATGAAGGATGTAGCTAGATGGGCAATGTTCCCAATTGTTGACTCCACCGATCCATTCTGCAACTTGTGTCATTCTCTGCAGAGCCTCTGACAAAAATAAATCTGGCCAAGGGAAATGATATGTCAGGCAGCATATCATGTTGCTGCCTGATCCAGAGTGATGTGGTAGGGCAGCTTTTAGTTTCAGAACCTGCAATATAAATAATAGGGCCAGTTCAGCCTTGCAGTCATACATTAGATCTCAAACGCCTTGGCTCCCGAACAAATCAGTCCACGAACTATCAAAACCCGGAAGTGAGTGTTCTGGTTTTTGAATGATTTTCGGAATCTGAATGTCTGGCTTCTGTGGCTTCCAATTGGCTGCAGGACACTCCTGCAGCCAATCAGAAGCAGCGCCTTCATTTTGAATGGTTCCGGCAGTCGAATGGACTCCCACAACACATTCTGTTCGAGAACAAAGGTATGACTGTACGGGTAAAAAGATTCGAAGAGGATCAATTTCTCCTGCACTAGAGTTCCAGGAACTCTAAAGGTGCAGCAGCAGAGCTAGCAGCTCTGGCACCCAGAGCGGCACACATGCCATGCACCTGGGGGTGGGGTGATCCACCCATGAGGCTAATTGGCACATTGGCAACCTGCCCGGGTGGGGGGAGGCGATCGGCGTGGCAGCTATCCATCCAAGGGGGATTTTGTCACACACACCGCCTCTGGGATGACACCTGGGGTGAACCGCCCCCTTCCTACGCCTCTGTCAAGGTGGTAGGGAAGGTGGTATGAGAGTGCTGTGGGAGTGGGGAGATCAAAAGTTCTATGACTTTCTTTTCTTTTAGCAGAGTTGGGTTTTTTGCTAGGTCAAAGACTCTTCCACAAATTGAAAGCAGAATAAATTTGTTTGATATGCTCTTTGCAACAGATTGACCTGACCCAATGATCCCCCTCAGACCACACATTTCTTTGGCTTTTGCAATTAAATTTAAGGGCGCAAAAACTCCCCCCCCCCAAAAAAAATAAAATACTGCACTGAAAATACTGGAAACTATGCATTTTACATAAAAAGCTAAGAACTGATAGGATCAGGCCAATGACCTATCTAGTCCAGCTTCATGTTCTCACAGTGGCCAAGCAGATGCTTGTGGGATATCCCAAAAGCAGAACTCAAGCGCACGAGCACTCTCCCCTTCTGTGGTTTCCAGCCAGTGGCAGACTTTTGGCTCTCAATTTCAGCAGCACACTGTGCAACATTAAAAGTCAGTGACTTGCCGCCTCTCATGCTCCATTCTACAGCATTGTTATGGCATCCCCTGAAACTGTACCAGTCATGCAGTGGAGGCAGAGCGTAGCCAACTTAGCTAGCAGCCACTGACAGCCTTTTCCTCCATGAATTCATCGAATCCTTTTTTCAAGCCATCCAAGTTGGTGGCCATCACTGCCATTATGTAAGAAGTACACACAAAATGTTCACAAAAATCCTCCACATGTGCTGCTACTGCAGATAGAGATTGCCATAGTTATTCTTTTGAGCCAGTAACTATTTCAGTCTATGTTGAAGGTGATTTCTCATTGTATATTTTGTGCTCAGCTTCAGATGCCTGTTTATCAAATGCACACGCCCTCTCAGAGCATTCGAAAGGTGCCCTCGTATAAAATTTGATCAAATGGAAGATGCAAGTGGGAAAGGATTAGAGCATTGCTTCTGAGTTGTCTAGAGGGACATTCGCTAAATTCCACATGCACATTCCTTTTACGGGTCAAATACATTTTGTACCTTATTCATCAGGAATGTATAGGGAGAATTGAACCACCATGCTAATCAGCAGTAGATACTCGTTAACGGGTCACCCAGCAGCCTGAAAATATAGACTTGTTGCTTTGCTTTTGGAAAAAGAATTGAACCACACCAAGCCCGTATTCTCTAGAGAAAATAATAATAATAAAAAAATATATGTGAATGTTACAGCAAATTATATGGTTGTCACAAATGAAATATCATCAGCTTGCTCAGTAAACAGGATTACTGAAAGTACTGGAGGGGAGAAAGGAGATGAGGGAATGGAAAAAAAATAAGCAATGCCTTTTCTTCAGTGTTTTGGCATATGATCAACTGCATTTGGTCCTCAGATGATTTTAAAAAAATAAAAAATAAAAACAAATTATGTAGTCTGCTTCTGGGGGCTTCAAATTATGAGACCCAGCTGGCAAGCTGGAAAAAGAGCTGAAGTAGCCCCAGAAAAGTTCTGTGCTGCTCCAGTTTTGTGCAGGATGCAACCGCCGACCTATTAATACATATTCACTTCACTGGTCATTCAGTATGAATTTGGAGCATGTAGATGCTTTTGAATGGACAGCAGCATCAAGACCCTGTGAAGGTGTGAAACTCTAAGCTAGATTCCATGCTGAATATAGTGCTTCTGTTTTTCTCCCTCCTCTTGCTTTAGTGCCAAAATGTTTCCGCTGTCCTTTTGAAACAGGGCTTCCTTATTTTCTTAAAATTAATTCTCATACTGTGTAGAATCATCATAAAGGAATCACATTCAAACACGGAACCAAAACTAATGAATTTCTTTTGTGCAGTCTCATGTATCCGTGAAAAGCAACATTGTTCCAGAATAGTAACCATATTTCTTTACAGCAGTGAGAAAGCAAAACAACAGAATGCCCCTAAACTAAACAGAAGTGTAGTGTTGTGAAAATTGAATGAATTATTGTAGCGATTGCTATAGGTAACAGCCTACTTCTTCAAATGCATGAAATAATTTGCTGCTTGTCTCTGGCTCACTAAATGTTGAATAGAACTCTACTCTTAGTTTACGTTGGTGGATAAAGGAAGTAAAAGGTGAAAGGAGGGTTAACAGTTAAGAGAATGCTACTGGAAGGAGCGGGGACCAAGTCCACTGCTTTCTTCAATAATACTAAAATGATATTATGTGATATTATAACTGGATCCATAGCTGGCCTGCTCCCAATTAGCTACCTTGTTCTCAGTTGGCAAAACTGGATAGGCTATACTCCAGAATATACTCCTCCAACTGTTTTTGCGAAATGTGTATGTGGTGGTGGGGGAAATCATCAAAACTTTGACTGAAGATTATTTTAGGAGAAGTTTCAACTGAGTTCTAGAAATAATCAATGTAACCATTGGTGCTGCTATATTTATTTTGAGTTCAGATGAATCCTATCTCCTTGGTTTTGAGGTCTTTTGAGGTCTTAGTGGTTTTTGCTTCTGTGGTCAGATCCACAGCATACATTTAATGCACATCCTTCGCACCCAAGAATCCTGGGAACTTTAGTTCAGCCCTCGCAGAATGACAATTTCCATCGCCCTTAACAAATTAAAGTACCAGGATTCTTTGGGTGAAATCATGTGGTTTAAATGCATGGTGTGGATGGGACCCACTGGTAATATGTGAACAATGGGGGCCAATGTGAACACATGCTGTTCCAGTGTCCCACTTTCCAGGGGGCAACTTTTTCTAGAAATTAAACACTATCTCCATAACCTACATGATTGTCAGATTGTACATGTTTCAAACACATACCTAGATGATTATTTTAAAAGAAACACCTTACGACAGGTAACCATGTTGGAATCAAACAACAGACACAATGATTTTAATCCTGGTTAGGATTAAAGGGGGGGGGGGGAGACCCGATCCATTTACTCTAATGCTGACTGATGAAAAATTGTTCTCACTGACTAAAAATGGCCCCTACAATTAGCCAGCTAACATTTTCATTTGCTTAATTAATTGACTAAGGCTTGCAGCTGTAGCTCCCGAACTTCAGATTCTCAGAGGCAAGTGGTGGGGCACTTTGCACAGAGGGGTTGTGTTCGCTGGCTCTGGGTTACTGGGCTGCTTCCTCCCACCAAAACCTAGATCTAACCCTTTCACGCAGTCTGGGGGGATGAAGAGAGGGAGAAAGAACATACCAGGAATGCCTTTCCCCCTACTCTTCCTTCTTTCTCGCTCTGCAAAACATCTGCTAAGACCTCATTCATCACAGTGATAGCTGTGAATGAATAGCTGTGTAATACCCCAAGGTCTTGTCTGCTGTGGTGGTGTGATGCCTAACCTCTTCTCCGTTAAAGGGACGGCTACATGTACTTTTGTCAACCTGTCAGCAGGCACTTCTCTCCTGACACTGTTTGTTCAACCCTCCAGACAATGTCGACCTTCTGCAAATGCTTCATTTTGAAGAAAGCTCTGGATAAGAGTTTTATGAGCATGAATTCTTATACCATCCCACTGTAGCCAAATGTATGTATGTGGTTGTGTGTGTGCTGGGGGGCAAGGAGGTCTCCAAATATTATTTTGCATAATTAGACCTTGGGCTTTGCTAAATGACCAGAAATCTCAGCCATATCTTCACACACACACACACACACACACACACACACACAGTTCTTAGAACATTTAGGACAAAAGCTGATTCACTTTAAAAATCCACTTCTCTGTGATGACACCTTTCCTGTGGAACCACCTGCCACTTCAGCTGATGTTCTAGGCACCTCTTGAAGACATGTGGATGCTCCCAGGTTCTGCTCTGCAAAGTTAGCCTTGCCCCTTCTGATGGCAGCCACAGCAGAACAGCTTCCCTGTGCTGAGTGCCGTTGAGCTCAAGTCCTCCTTCCAGGCTCCCCACAACCAGACCAACCTCTCTGGTTGGTCACTGTAAAAACAGGATGATAGACTAGATGAGCCATTGGCCAGAATCAGCAGGCTCTCCTTATCATCTTATGCTGTCTGTGCATTCATCTGGATTGGGAAAGGTCTCTAAGTACATAATGCTATATGTGTTCAGCAGTCGCTACACGTGTGAGGAGACCCTGGTTCATCCATGTCTCCCATTCTATGAAGCAACTGTATGCACATACATCAGAAAATATGCTGAGCTGTTTCTCATACCAGTCAAATGGGAGGGATGACAGAGAAGCATTACCATGGTGAGCATTGGTAGCAACTACAACATGCATCAGTTATAAAGCATGGAATGTTATGAGGCTCTGGAACCCCCACTTTGCTTTGCCATGGTGTGTTTAATCAGCTCTGGTCATTGAATTGCAGTCCATGTTTTGATATGTGGGCCTTTATCAATTTCTTTTTGTTCCACAGCCGCTCTTTCATATGAGTAACAGTGTGTAGATGTGCATCAATTCTTGATGTTCAGCAAGATCCTCTGAGCATTATCCGTCAAATGCAGCTCCTGCTCCTGCTAGGGGAGGTTACAGTGGAATGGCATCCACATTTGTCAATTTACTCCATTTCTAATAGAAAGAAAATATGCTGATACAGGTAACTGCAGGGGGAAATTCTTACATGAGTAAATGAATGTATCGTATTTATCTTATGTAGACGCAGCCTGCCTTCCAGGGACAGAATCACTCTTACATGTTATGAATAACCTGCTTTTTGTGACATGCCTGCCACAAGAGCTACATTTCAGATTTCCTCTGTCGTGTTTCTCGCAAGATGACAATTTTATATTCTAATATGATCTCCTGGCAGGACGGATTAGTGTACAGCATCTCAACCCCCAATGAATAAGCAGCGCTACTGTCTGGTAAAGCAGGAAATAAATGTGGAAGAAACACCAGCCTCTTCAGAGTTAAATTCACAATGTGTGATCTTAGCCCTCATCCACATCTAAAGTACTATTGTACCATTTTAACAGTCATGGGGAATCATGGGCGCTGTAATTCATTAAGGGTGCTGACCTCGCAGAGCTGCAGGTTCCAGCATCCTTAAAATGTAGGTAAAGAGCTCAAAAGTCATGTTAAAAGTTCAGCAGCTGCTGACACTTAGCAGTTCTTCTGCATGCAAGCACATACAACATGTCAGCATCGGAAGGCAGGACTAGACCTTAGGGCAAAGGGCAGCTTATAATTAAAAATAAAAATAATAGCAATGAGTTATCTATAGAGTTCCCAGGAGTCTCTATGACTGTTAAAGTACCACAATAGTGCTTTAAATGTATTGCTACTATTACTATTAGTTATGACCCACCCTTCACCAGCAAGCCCCAAGGCAGGTTGGAACAAGTAAACATTTTAGAAAGTTAAAACAGATTACAATCATGGGAATAAGATGGGCCCCTGAGAACACACACCTCAAGTGTCAAAGCCCAAGGTAAAGAGGTACATTTTCAGCATTCCCTGAAAGCTGTACAGTGGTACCTTGGGTTACAGATGCTTCAGGTTACAGACGCTTCAGGTTACAGACTCCACTAACCCAGAAATAGTACCTCGGGTTAAGAACTTTGCTTCAGGATGAGAACAGAAATCACGTAGCAGTGGTGCGGCAGCAGTGGGAGGCCCCATTAGCTAAAGTGGTACCTCAGGTTAAGAACATTTTCAGGATAAGAATGGACCTCCAGAACAAATTAAGTTCTTAACCCAAGGTACAACTGTGTAGTGAAGAAACCGTAAACATCTCTGTATGGCACAGATGTGACTATGCATGTTTACTCAGGAACAAGCCCCCATTACTTCAAGAGGACTTGCCCCCAGGTTTGCATGCAAGGGGCTGCAAACTCAAGAACTCTGAAATCCAATAGATCTAATGGAATAAACACATCCTGAAATCTCATCAAGAGTAAATGGGCTTAACTTGCATTCAAACCTTTCTCATAAGATTGTCCACCCCATGAAGCTGAATGCTGGATGATACGGGAGAGACAAAAAGAAGCACTTATTCACACAGGTTTTTTCTCCCTTAAGTTGTAGTGAGGGCCAACAACTTGGTTGGCTGGGATTAGACAAATACATGGAGAAGTCTATCAATGGCTGTTGGTCATGATGGCCATGTTCACTATCAGAGCCTCTGGATATCAGTTACTAGGAATCAGAAGTAACCTTCAAATCCTGCTTGCCAGCTTCCCATAGGCTTTTGGTTGGCTACAACTAGAGAGGGCTGGCCTTTGATAGGATCCAGGAAGGCTCCTGTTATTCTTACATCATGTTTATGCAGAAGTAAGTGCCACTAAATTCAATGGGGTTTACTCCAATGTAAGTGGGGTTTTACAGCCTATTATTTATTTAAAAGAGCAAACAAAAGTGGCTGATTTATACAGATTTTATTTATGTGTTATTATGTTGAGTGTAAATTGCCTCATGTGCCTTTAGCAGGGTAACTGAAGATCCATCGGTTGCGACTCTCAGTCCTTATCTCAGCTGATAAGGAATGTCATTGTTACCATTTTGGAACTGCAAGAATTGTGGCTTTTAATTTTAATATTTTGTTAGAAGCCAAAGAAAATACTAATGATGATATAATTGCTATCCAACTAACTCATTCCATCAGTGCAAGGTTTTCCACTTGTGCAATGGAAAACCCTGCTCTCCTCCCCCTAGCCCTGCCCCCAATCTGTTTTGCACTTTCAATGCTTTGGAGCAGATTTGAGAAGATTCAGGGTGCACACAGAGAAGGGGAATTCCATTGTGCAAGCATAAATTATTGTGCTGACGGACTGAGTTTGCTGGATACTGAAAGTAAAGATATTGTTAACAGCAACAACATTTTAATGCTAATAATAACAATCTAATGCAAATGTGATTCAAAGACAAACTCACAAAGTTTGGCTGGGTTGGTGTCACTATATTCTTGACTATCCATAGTGCCTTAAGAAGTAGGTATTTTAAAATGAAGTAGAAACAGCAGCACTGTAAATGCAAACCATTTGGAATATATTTAAAGTGTGGAGGAATTCCGCTGGATTTAGCTGAAACAGTAATACTTCTCATTAACTGTATCTGATAGGCATTAAAACTCCACACAAAAAGTTGGTAATTGTTCACGAAGGAAAAGGGAAATAGCAATAAATAATCCAGATCTAACAGTTATATGCTGTCTGTTTGACAGAACTCACAGAAAGTACTATAAAGCTTCTTGGCTTGGATTTTCTTCTGAGAAAAATACAGTATGTCATAAAATAATGCCTGACATGTGTCTTTTCCTCATTCCCATAGAAAAGAAGACTACTGTGCAGAATTTGCCCTCTCATCTTCTCCACCTTTTTGCAGTATGTATGGTGACTGCCATTTTCCCCAAAGACCCTAAGCTTCCTTATTATTTTCTAAAACACCTTTCTCTGCCAAGGTGGCATATGTGTGGTTCTCATGAGATTTCCTATCCAGGCAGTGACCAGACCCAGCTTCAGCAAAATGGTACCCATAGCTACCCTCAGCCCATGCCCTGGGAACAGAAGATATATTTCTGCAGGTGTGTGAAATATCCAATGGTCATTAACCAAACAAGATTTCAGCCTCTGTTCCATTTGATAAATAGCAGTCTGTTACAATCAATGTACCTTTCTTGGATCATGACACACAAGGCAATCTGCAGAACAGAAGACTATTGACCACCAACAGCCAGTCACTGCATATAATTTCCTGGTTGCCTTCCTTAGAACGCATTACACTCAGAAGGCATGTGCTTCCCCTTCCCAGCTTCTTTAGGCTGTACCCTCCCTGCAGGCAAGCAAGAGGCATTATCAGAGTTCAAGGACATATTCCAGGCAGGCAAAAGGCAGGTGAGAAGTAGGGCTGGTGAGGGGCATGGCCTGGAGAGAGTCCCGAGGGCAGATCCAGGGGTCTACAGGGCTGTGTTCGCCACCACTCCTGGACCTAAGTGTCCCACACCTATGATGAAGGGAACAATATCCTGTTTAAAAGTAGCTTCATGTGGTTCATCTGCTAATCATTGTGATTAAAGACTAACAGACAGTAACAGGTCCCGCATTCTTAGGGTCAACCCAATCATAAGGCAGAGTGAGGCATCTGATTTAAGCGTCATAAAAGAGCAGCAAATCGTTGAGCTGCTTTTTTACTCTTCACCCATTGTACTCCCGAGAAGGGAAGATCTTCTTGTGGGGTTTTCTGCATTGCCTGCCAAATTAACTTGCCTTGGAAATTATGCACCTTGACTTGGGAGAGGATCTGGTACTTGCTGCTTCCTAGTGATATATCCAAAGGCATCATCTCCAGTTGTCACATTCCGGTGGATGGAAACTAGTCATATCCATGTCCCACCAGCACTAAAAAAAACAAAAACAAAACTGCTCTACAAAAATTAATAAGGACATTTTGCACTGTGGGTTGGTTGAATGGGATTTGATCTTGACTTGCATTTGACAAGATTACTTGCATTACGTGCAAGGCTCACGTTGCTGATGCCACGTCTTTTGCAAACTGAAGCTAATCTTCCCCTGCTCTTTTCTTTCCTAAGCAATAAAAATAACCAGAGCTACATGCATAAGGGGGTGGGGAAAACATTCCCCCTTTTATATCCTTTGCAATTTGAAGCAGAACCCGTGCTGTTGAAAACGACAGTACATATGTTATGACTGTTTGCATTTTCCAAAGCCCCTGGTTAAATTTTGCATAATTGGTTCCTGCTTAAGATAGAAGCTTGCAAGGATCATTTATAAGACACTGAAACAGATAAAGAGCTAGTGTAAGAAACAAAAAACAGATACCACTAGTAAGGGAAACTATGTCTACCATAGGGGAAGTATTAAGTGGGTCCCACATGGATTAAAACGCAGATCTCTGCTGCCTTTTATCCATATAAATGATCCAGACAGTAGGATCAAGTTAAATGATTACATTTGATGATGCTGATTGGAGTGTACTGAGCACAAAGATTGTTGCCAGAGGAAGAAATATTCTTTAGACTAGGATGAAAGACTAATATGTTGCATTTAATGCTCACAAATAAACAGTAATCTATACTGAATACCACTTGCTGGGAATCACAGGTGGGAAGAGTGCTGCTGTGCTCAGGTCCAGTTTTCAGGCTTCCCAAAGGAATCTGGTTTGCTACTGTGAGAACAGGATGCTGGACAAGATTGGGCTGATCCAGCAGGCTCATCTTATGCTATTATGGAGAGAGAGAAAGTCTCAAACAGATTCTGCTCTTGAACTGAGTAGCTTTTGAGATTACCATTAAATGCCACTGAGCAGTAGTGCAGTCGGCTGTTTATCATGTTGTAAAGTTAAATTGTGTATGGGAGCTGCACAGGAAGGAGATGGAAATACACCTGGGACAGCATACCTATGCATGTTCCTTCTTGTGGAGGTGACAAACAGTTGTTTCCAGCCAACTGCGTGGCACCATAGGTAAAGTACATACTTAGCATCCTTAAGGCTGTAGGTCCATCTGACATCTCCAGATGAAAAATAACTGCACAGAGCAGAACAAATGCCACTCAAAAGCAGCAGAGATCTACTGCAAGCCAAAGACAACAATGATCTAGACCAGGAGTCATCTAGGGAGAGGAGAGAGTGAAGAAGTTCCATTGTGCAAGTTGAAATCCTTCCACTATTGGATCTATTTCACTGGATATCGCCTAGTATCTTAAGCACATAAGAATCATATCTAAGGTTATCTTGTCCATCATAACAGAGAGGTCAACCAGATGTCTATGGGAAGCCTACAGTATGACGTGAACATAACAGCACCCTCCTGCTTGCAATCTCCAGCCCTTGGTCTGCAATGGTATGCTGTCTCTGATACTGGAGGTAATAGAGAGAGAGTTAGGATTTGATATCCCGCTTTATCACTACCCGAAGGAGTCTCAAAGTGGCTAACATTCTCCTTTCCCTTCCTACCCCACAACAAACACTCTGTGAGGTGAGTGGGGCTGAGAGACTTCAAAGAAGTGTGACTGGCCCAAGTTCACCCAGCAGCTGCATGTGGAGGAGCGGAGACGTGAACCCGGTTCCCCAGATTACGAGTCTATCGCTCTTAACCACTGCACCACACTGGCTACACTACACCACACCACACCACAATACAGTCATGTGGATAATTTCCCAGAGGTAGAAAGACTGAAATCTCTCACACAGAATGCCATGTAAAAATACATGCAGAAGATGGTCACTGGACCACAGTAAAGGTATGTAGGACTGTGGCATTATTTCTTATAAGATGCAGAAAATGTTGAGGTTTAATTCATTAAATACAGATTGCTATCAGTGTATTTATACAAAGAAGATGTGTAACAAGAAAGTTACACAGAAGATTAAATTTCCTGGGTACCTCGTAACTTGAATGTAACTGTAGAATTACTCCAATTTAGCTCCGTATTATCAAAATAATTATTGTCCAATAAACTTCTCATTCCCTACAATCACAGATAATTAGATAGAACTTGTAACTGAGTTTTCAGGAATGTGGCCTCTGTTGATATTACAAGTTGGTTTCCTTCGAGGCATTTGCTTTGCTTCAAATGGAATTAACAAGGCTTTGCATCTGTGAATTGAAATTTGACTTACACATATTAAAGAACAGTTGCTAATGGGGTTAATGGAGGTGACATCAATGAGTGGAGCTGTTTTTAACAGAGTCCCATAAGGATCCACGATTGGTCCAACACCATTAATCATATTATTAATGATCTGGGTCGCAATGTAAAAGTCTTGGTGATAAAAACTGGGAGGCAACAGAGTATAGTGAGAAAGATAAACAGTTTTTATGTAGGACTGCATTATCTACTGCAGTTTTGAATCAAGCAACACTGAATTCAAACCAGACACATCTGAGATCATAATTCTAAAGGGAGAGAAGGTTAAAGAGACCTGGATACAGGTTTTGACTACAGGATGAGAGAGACTTTTGAAGCTCTTAGTGAGTATTGCTGGCCTCAGATATGCTTGAAATCCAATATTGTTTTTATTATGTTTGTTCCATTATTTTGCCTTTAATTATTTTAAAAAAAATGTTAGCATTATTATTGTGGTGGCTTGCCCTAAAAACGATGGGTCATAAATAGTTTAAATGACATTATGTTAAATCAAACTGTTGATGACAGTATGGGATGTTTCATAATCCAAAAATTAATGTACTTACACAACCTCCAGGCCATCACCATTTTGTGGGAGGGATTCAATTGCATACCATAACTTCAGGTTTGCACAATTAAAGGGGATTAAAATGCTCTGTCTCTCATAATCCACTTAAAAACAAACAAACCCCAAACACCAGTGATGTGGAAATGCATTGAAAAGCATGGGATGAATAAATGATTAATGGGAAGATGTGTAAACACCCGACAAGCAGATCAGGCATGTTGGGTAGCATCTAGTGAAAACTGACCGCTGATGGAAAGGAATCTGTCAATAGAACAAGAAAGCAGGCAATTTTCACTGATCTCCCATTCCCCCTACAAAGCCCATATCCCCTCTAAATCTGCTCTACAGCGGTACCTTGGGTTAAAAACTTAATTTGTTCTGGAGGTCCGTTCTTAACCTGAGACTGTTCTTAACCTGAGGTACCACTTTAGCTAATGGGGCCTCCCGCTGCTGCCGCTGTGCTGCCACACGATTTCTGTTCTCATCCTGAAGCAAAGTAGTTAACCCGATGTACTATTTCTGGGTTAGCAGAGTCTGTAACCTGAAGCGTCTGTAACCTGAAGCATCTGTAACCCGAGGTATCACTGTAGTGAGTTGGGGCAGCCTCTGGAGCAGATTTAGAGGGGCATTTTAGGGGAAGGAGAAGGAAGGGTAGCTGAAAGTTGTCCCTCTCCCTGTTCCACTGATGGATATCACCCATTGTATACAGTGTCTCCCCTCTTGGAAAAAGTAGGGTTCACAAAACGTGCTAAGGCTAGATAAATGCATCAGGTATTAACATGCATTAAAGGATGTATTTAAATACACACTCAAAAGCAACGTTTGTGTGTGCAAATTAATGCACGTATGGGACAGACCCGTTTTATGAGTGGTGTCTTATGAATGTGACGCAGATGAGAAACTGGAACATTTGGAACATTTAGGCAGTGCAAAAGCTGGAGGAATAACTGAGTTTTATACCACACATTATTCCAGGAGGCACAGGTTAATTCTTTCTGGATCAGAATTCACAAAGGTCATAGTCATCAAGTATCCCTAGAAAAATACCCCAATCCAGATGGCGAGCTAATGCCCCCACCCACATTTCTCATCATATAGGTGAGCAAAAAGCAATGCAATGGCTACTAGCTTTTTTCTAATGTTACTCACCAGTACAGAGTACCATCAAATGCTGACTACTGTAAGAATAGGGTGTTGGAGTAGATGTGCCTTTGGTCTGATCCACCAGGACTCGTCTTATGCTCTTAATGCCAAACAACTTCCATAGGACTGCTATTAGGCTGTTTTTTAAATGGAGGATTTCTCCCCCAACTCCAGCTCTGTTGATCAATCCACCAATTCTTAAGCATTGTATTTGTGTTTAAGTTTTTTGGAAACTTAGACTGGAAAAAGCTGCATAACTGGAATCTTTTAATAAAATAGTAGAAAGTGCATTGTCATAAAATTAGCAATAAAAAGGAATAACTGGAAGCAGGAAAAAACTGACAATGCTATGGGCCAGATGTTTTAGGGAGGTCTGTGTGTTGAGGGTGTGGATTATACTGAGTTTTCTTTACCGCTGTTAACACTGTGCTCAGACTGTAGGCGGGGTGGTAGCGGAAAAATCTGGGTCTCAGATATGTCTGATCTGTGCTCATGGCAATCGCTGCAGGGTAAAAGTAAACAATTTCTCCAAGCAAATGTGCTAGAGAACAAGAAAACATAAAAGTCTCAGCTTGTAACTTTATATAATTTTCATGAGAGCAGCTGCAGCTTATGGTAATATGTAGGGTGGCAATAAAGAAGGAATAAAAACAAAACAAAATGATTCTCCAGCCTCTTGGTGTTCCTATATTATTGAGTACATTGATGGAAACTTTGCGGAGATGGATAATTTAAATAACATGCAAATGTTGGTTACTGAGGACTGGGCACTCTACTACAAATCAACATGTGCATCTGTTGAACAGGTGCTTGGAATAAACCAGTTTGGCACCGTGGGGGTGTGACCTTGCAAAATTCTCTAGGTCAAAACCGTTAGTGGTTCAAAAAAGGTGGGTGCAAAATGACATTGCTAAAATGGATTTTTGGTTTTATTTATTTTGTCTTCTGGAATACCACACTGTTACAGAGCACCATAAAACCCTCATAGCAGAATTACTCGCTATGAGGATAGTTCTAATATCTAGAAAGTTGGTTTTGGATCAGAGACATCATTCAAATCTTCCTTTTGCTCTGCATTCATTGCTATTTGTCTGTCTGAAATATTTATATCCAGCCTGTCTTCCTAAAACCAGGACAGCTTCTAATGATTAATAAAAAGCTTTTGTTAAAAAAGCAAAACATAATGTAAGCTAAATAACAGGGAAGAGCATGTGCCAGTTTGTCCCCCCCCCCTTTTTTTTTTGGAACTTAGCCTCTAAAATATGACATTACCATGCAATTTCGCTGAAAACAAAGTGCACATAAATATCAATATTTTACACAAATCATGTGTTGTATTTTTCTTTTAAAGCAATGCACCTGCCAATCTTCATCTCTATCAAATAACTTTGCTTAAAATTCATTTTTAAAATATTTATTTTGGAGAATTTGTTGGCACTGATCTCTCATAAGTTTTACTCCCCTGGCCCCCCACCTCTCTGCAGTGGTGGCTACAGTGCATTTGGATAGGGAGGGAGCCAGAACCAATAAGGGCAACTCCAACTAATTCTAGTTTTGTCCCCATCCTCCTCCCAGCTCACTTCTGCATGGGCAGCACTGAGACCAAGGTGGAGGAAGCTGACAGGTTGCAAGAAATAAGATAGTCAGGTGGGGGCTCGCTGAGGACAGATTGAGATTGATGGGGCAGTGCCCCATTTGTCCTAGTAGACCAGCCTCCACTGCTGCCATGCAAGGTGAGATTAGCAATGTCTTTGGATTTCACAATTTCTTTCTCTCCCCTCCCCTCATGTGGAAGGTAATGCTGAAATTGGGAGATCCTGATGTTACTTGACCTTGGAATCTCAACTATCTTGGTAGACAAAGTTTTTTCAGTGTTGGGAGCAGTAATAATATTTATTAAATCCGCATAGCACCCTTCATCCCCCCCCCAAAAAAATATCCTAGGGCAATTCACAATAGAAAAAAATACAAAATGAGAATGCAAAATAAATAATAAGACAAAAACAGCCAATGTTTTGATATGGACACACTGATAAACGTGAAAATCCCATGTATTTTTCCGACTTCCG
The DNA here is from genome assembly GCF_964106645.2 of Podarcis pityusensis. Lineage (NCBI taxonomy): Eukaryota > Metazoa > Chordata > Lepidosauria > Squamata > Lacertidae > Podarcis > Podarcis pityusensis. The sequence goes on from NC_138028.1 coordinate 26,299,817, forward strand.
GGTTAGCGCGATCGACTAATGGCGGATTCCCTCCGAGCTCCGGAGGGAATCGGCTCTGCTGGAGACGGGTCTTACCGCGACGGCGACGCGGAGACCCTCAGAAACCGCAGGCGCAGAAGCCTGCGGACTTGGTGACTCGGTGGGCACCTTAAGCGCCCCCTCCGACCCACGAAGAGCCTTTTTAAAGGCTTCGGAGAGGGTACGGAGAGTGGCGTGGTGCTGGGAGTAGACCGCTACTTCAGTGGAGCGAAGCCGTGTGCCATGGTCGGAGAGCGCTGACTTTTTCCCCTAAATTTGGACCTGAAAAGAAACAACCCGTGAGTAGAACGGAATTTGGACTTTAAAATGTTTACCTTTGAATTCGGTACGACCGGGGGATGTGTTAAAGGGAAGTCCGCACCCCCCCCTACAAACGATCTAAAGCAAGAACAGGAGAACTAAGGTGGAGAGTCTACCCTTCTCGGCGCAAGCTAAAGGATATTAATTTCCATGATTTGATAAAAGAAGTTTTGAGCTGGAGTGTGAGAGCGGAACGTTAGAAGTTTTTTTTTTTTATGTGCAACCCCCCCTCCCGGACCCGGGAGCGTCCTGTGTCTGAGTCTGTTGAAGAGCAATAAGGAGTTTGACAGCTGTCAAAGCTGTCAAACGGGCAGTTTAAAGTTAAAAAGTTTGTTACTTAAGATCTCTCTGGACTAAATGTGTTATAATTGAATTAAAGTTGTTGGAAACAAAGAAACAAACAACGAGGTAAAGGACTGTTGGAAAAAGACTACTAAGTAACCAGAATCCCTCTAGGGGGAATTCTGAGACATTACAATGGCTGCAGATGGAAAATTACTAGCTGAGATAGAAAGAATGTTTTTCCTCGTGGGAATTTTACAGGAGCAGAGTCTGGCTATGAACAAACAACTCACGACCTTGACTTCTGGAACAAGTAGCTCTGCTGAATGCACTAAGGATTTGAATGAGAAAAAATCTGCAGCTGAATTAGAAGAGATATCTCAAGAATTGGAGGAGAGCAAGCAAGGAATGGAGAAAGCACAGATGGAAAGTACCAACCAGAAGCCTACACCAGTGGACTATAAGGAAGAAGACCCTTGGATTACATGGATTACAAATCTGCGAAAGATGCGAAAGATGAAGGAGGAGGCCCCTGGAGTATTTGAAATACAGGAACTTAAAAGAAAGAAGAAATATGATTGGGGCCTCCACTCTGAATATGAAGGATTGGTGGAACTTTTGCAGCAGCTGTTACCAAGTATTCTTGTGGGAAGAAAACCTGGTTTGATTGGGACAGAACTCCTTCGAGACTTGACGACCAACACAAAGGACTACCAACAAAACCGGCGGAGAGGGACTGAAAGAGACTTGAAGGCCTCGGACGTGAGGAATCCAGGCTAAGAACTGTTATTGTGGACACGTATCAGGGAAGGGACGGAAACCGGGGTTGGGAGGGAGGGGAAAATAGAATTTTAAAGACGTTCATGATTTTTGGGTTTAGCTAATATGATCCATATTTAATATAAAATGGGAAATCGATGGAAGGGAACGTGGGCCCACCTTAGGAAAGAATTTATTTTTTTTTTATATAAGAGATGTAATATTAATATGGTAAGGAGGAGAAATAACAACTTGCTGATTTAATTATGGGAATTGGGATGTAGGAAGGGGGGGTGGGGGGAAGTCAAGGAACAAGGTTAAGAAAGTAAGGTTTTGAAATTATACATGTTTTTGTCTGTGTCTTTTTTGTGTGTGGGATGTCTTTATAAAATGTGAAAATCCAATAAAAATTTTATATAAAAAGAAAAAAGAAAATCCCATGTATTTTTCCTGTGTCAAAACCACATACACTCTGTGCATTGGAATCAATCCTCAGAAAGTAAATGAATCAGAGTCAAAGTGAAATGGAGCATTAGTGTGTAGTAAGGTTGAGTTGAAATCCTACCTCAGGGTTTCCAAAAACATTCTCTTTCTCCAAAAGTGGGCATCAATTTTCTATGGGGGCGGGGGAGAAATTTCTCTGAATTTTTTAGGAAAGGGTTACCACTTACCTTGTAGTTCAGTAGTAGAGCATCTGCTTTGCATGCAGAAGGTTCCAGGTTAAATCCTTAGCATCTCCAGGTAGGGCTTGGAATGTCCCCTGTTTGAAACCCTGGAGGAATGCCACCAGTTGGTGCTAAAATAAATGTACTAATGATCTGATTTTCTTTGCTCCTTCATTTTCCAGGAATTATGGTTGACAAGAAGCTGTGGAGAGGGCATCATGCTGCTCCACATTGCTCATACATCCTTGAATCCCTTGGGAGCAGTGTTTGTTGTGTTAGGGAACTCTGGTTTTTTTGACCAATATATTCACATGTTGTGTTGAATTTCATTTACACCAGTGGGTATGGTGTCACACAACTGACATAGCTGAACAACATCACTACTCCCTCACCCTTTCCTCACATGCATGCTTCTGTAGCCCCACAAAAACATCAGGAACTAGCTGTATACCAGCATGCTGACCAAAATTTCACCACTTCCACAATATTCTGGGCTAAGGGGCTGCAAATAGATTAGTTTTCTAGAATCAAATAACATGGAAATGAGTGCTAAGCATATGCTATATTCATTCATTTCCCAGAAGTGGCTTTTATGTCCTGTGGAAGCTCAAATAGAATGCAGAAATTGCCAGTTAGCGAAACACTGGAGGAATGGAATAAACTGTTGTGTGAATGCAACCCTGTCTAGAGGGGCTAGAGACTCTAAAGTTGAATTTGAAAATAGCAACCTAGAGTGGTATAAGAGAAAAGTTACACAAGCTGTGTGCATAGGGGGGGGGAATGTTCCATCTCGTCAGTATGGCCAGACAACTGGAATTCTTACTGCTCATTAAGAGACTCCTGATCTCTTACTGTCCCATCAGGAAAAGGATACTTCCAAAATACACAGTATATATGGTTTTGCAAATGAGTTAGTTGAAAACCTTTCTGGGGGGAAAAATTATAATTTAAATTCAGTCGGCTCCTGTATAAACATAGAATGAAATATAAGCCCCCCTTTGCCTTCAAACTTGCTACAGCACAGCTGGAATTTTAGCAAGTACTTTTGACATTGTGTCATAGTCATCTGCTGTCGCTTGTGCATTGGTGCCATTCTGAGTGCATTGGCTTGGATGGAATGCAGAATCTGGGCCCACTGCAAGGAATGCTTGTTCAGGTGTTCAGACAGGAGACAAAATGATGCTGACAGGTTGGTGTCAGTCAAGGAACTTATACAAATGTATCTGAAGTGCGACACTCCCTTCAACACACGCGTGCACATACACATGGTTAACTGGTATCTAATAAGTCTATGAGCAGACTTGCCTTGTCTGGTCCAGAAATGCAGGACCATTTTTCTCCTAGTTTAGGTATGCTGAGCTTTCTTTGAGTTAGGGAAACTGGATTTCCTTTATCACTTTCTTTTGTGCCTAGCTGGCTACTCTTGTTGATTGTCATATTGGAAAGGGCAGGCAGAGAGAGGGGGAGAGAGAGTTCTTGAAGGGGAGTTAAAAATCCAAGTGGAAATTCTTGAAAGCCTATCCTCACCTCTTCCATCCTCAGTTGCTGTGAAATTAGGGGACAAACTCAGATTCTCCAGTCTTGAGGCTAAACCTGAACAGACCTTTGCCCCTGCCAGTTTTCTTGTGTTTAACCACTGGCAAATTCAGAACTGCAGGGTACCTTCATGAGAGTCACAGCCATACTCCCTCACATGTTCCCACCATTCTATACAACTTTCTAAGACTATACACTAATCTTGTGATGACTTTGATGTGATATATTTCAGCTAAATCTATTATTTTTTGGTGCACAAACATAGACAAATGATTTTGAGGGCTCCAATGTCTTCTTCCAGAGAGTTGTGTTTTCCATGAAGTTCCACTGTGTGAAAGAGAACTTCCACACCATTCTCTTGAAACTGAAGCACCTTGTGTTTTTATTTTTCCTAAATGCTTAGCCATGGGTCATAGCAGCTAACAAATCCCACCTTTCATGTAGCTTGGAGACAGGGACCCTCCTGAACAAATAGTAATGAATCACTCACCCCCAGGACCACTGTACCCCTGGTCTGAATACTTGGTGTGAAGCATTTTAGGTATTAGCTTGTTTGTTTTCTGCCTCGGTCCTAAACTAACTCTCTGTGTGTGTGTGTGTGTGCACGCGCATGTGTGTCTCTTTTTTCCTCTCTCTCTATATGAAGTTTGCACACTAGTTATTTATTTCTAGCCTGCTCATGAGGGTCCTGAAGGGAGCTCAACATATAAAATGCTAAGAAGTGTCATAAAAACCAAACAAAATATGCATACAAAGAGAATACAATCTAATAAAAACACAGTCATAAAATATATTAAAAAAATAAAGTCAATGGCAGGAATCCAAGAGCATTTATTTATCACATTTTTGTCCCACCATTGTTTAAAAGAAGTTGAGAAGGCATACATAAAATGCCAAGGTAGTCTCCCATCCAGCCATAAACTACTATACCAGAACATACTTTCCTTCACCCAGACTGATGCACAATGTGCCATTAGATCATATTCCTGAGGCCAAGTTAAAACTATTCTCTTCATCCTGAAAGGCCTGGTGGAACAAGAAATTGCAATCCCCCCCCCCTTTAAAAGATCCTTCTAAATTAACCGAATCCCCTTTGTGTCTTTGGAAAGAAAATCCATAGAAAATGCACCTATATGAAAAAGATCTTTGGTTTCATTCAGCTAAATAAGTGTGCAAGCTGAATGACTTCCCCTTGTGCAATAGGACTTCCCCTCCTCTCATCCACCTGCACATGCCCCATGTCATCCTCAAATCTGCTCTGGTGGCTAGATTGAAAAGAGTTATACCTGCTGAAATTCCCTCTTCCACGCAACTATTACAAGTGCATAGGAACACATGTTGTACAATAGTTAAATGCAACATGTGAACACCTTTTATGTGTGTAACCACCGCAATGCATGTATGAACAATGGAAAAACACCTGCATGGGGCTAATCTGTGATCTGGCCAGAGTATAGGTGATCCAAATACAAAATTATGTGTTGTGGTAGAAGGGAGGCTGACCTTCCCAACTCTCAAAATAGCACCCTGATAGCTACAGGCTGCTACTTTTGCTTTAGTAAAAAATGGGAGCATAGAGAATCTATGTCAGGGCTGGGAAAGCTGCATCTCTCCAGATGTTGCAGGACTCCAACTCCTCTCAGCCCCGGCTAGCATAACCAATGGTCAAGGTTGGTGGGAGCTGAAGTTCAACATCTGGAGGAGTGCAGGTTTCTAGTCCTGATCTATGTCGCTGTTGAGTTAGAACAACTTCTATCAAGGTTTTTGCAAAGCTGATTTTCTTCCCAGAAATGTGGAATGTGTATCTGATTTGTAACAGTTTATTGCATGAAGGGTTTTTTTGCTAGAAGCTTTGCTAGTAAAGAAACAATCTGGAAAACATGTGGGGCTAAAAGAATGAAGGAAGAACTGTTGCATACACATTGGTCAAGCAAACATTGATTATTAATTAATCTGTTCCCCTTCGACTCTATAAGCCAAGGAACACAGAAGAACTGTACCCAAACATGTGAAGAAGCCAATGGGAATCATGTTGGAGTCAGAGAGTAGCAAGCACTGAAATGGTGACCCACAAAGCATGCAATGAATTAAAAGAAGTAAAAATAAATTGTGGGATTTTCACAGCGGCTGCATCTTTATGCAGTTTTGTGCCAGGGACTCTCAGCCATGAAAACCAACGATCCTTGGGGAGTCTGTAAGCTACTGTGTGACCCACACAAGCCATAGCTGATCCCACACGGTGGTGTGTTGTTGATTCATCTGCAAAAAAAAGACTGCATGTAATGTATAATTAAAATATAATGACTGATGTTTGTGGTTCAGCTGATGATGTTGTACAGATGTGCAGCCCAAATCATGAAGGGATGGCACCCTGGCAAAAGGGGGGGAAAGATAAATAAATGCAAAGCGGAAAATGTATTTATTGGCAAGAAGTCTTTGAGGCCTGAATTAAGTCATATGGTTAGAATAACTTACATTCACAAAACAAAGAAACACAATACTGATCCCTCAGTGACTGCCATAGCAATCTGCAGCTGAGTATTACAGATTAAAATAAAACCATGTTTTGAAATCTGCCTGCCCATAGATAGCTAGATGTCAGTGAGAAGCACTGGAGGCTTTTCTATTAGGTTGAATGGGGCACCACACCAGCAATTTCATTCGGACCTCAGCCACCCCCACCTTCCTAGGGCATGGCACTGCTGTCTGTTTCCTCCTCCTTAGTCTCCACATTGCCCTTACACAGTTCAGCAAGGAAGGGGACAAAACTAGAATGAGTTGTTCTGCCTCTCATTGGCTCTGGCTCCAGCTACTGTTGGTCTCCCTGTCTTCCACCCTCCCAGTCCCAATAGGCACCAACCACTAGTGGAGAGATGGATTCTAGCTAGCCCAGCTTGCCCCCTGAGTTGTTTGTTTTCTGTTTGCAGGGAACTTCTGCAATCAGGGGAGCATTCAGTCATAGTAGCCTTTACCTACAGTTTGAAGTATCACAGCCAGGAACTAACATGAATGGGTGAAGGAAAAGAGGATTCAGGGCTGAGACTTCCGGGTTGGCGCCATCGGCAATGGCGGAATTCCTCTGACCAGGAGGAATTTGCCCTGTGGGAAATTGGGTCTGGCCGCCACGGCGAAGGCGGAGACCCGTAAAAATCACAGGTGGGAGAAGCCTGTGAACGTGGGATTCGGCGGGCACCTTCTGCGCCTCCCCTACTCGCGGGGAAACCCGTTTTCGGGGCTCCGGAGCGACGTGGGGTGAGTGGTGCAGTGCTTCGAATCGTCTGCTTCTTCCACGGAGCAAAGCCGCACAGCCATTGCCGGAGAGCGCTGACTTTTTCCTGTGGACAATTTGACTTTAAAGTAATTACCCGTGAGTAGAGCTGAAATGGGAGAATTGGATTTCTAAAAGTATAATTTGGTATCGAAGCGGGGAGGTTCAAAACAGGAAGTCCGCCTCCCCCTTTTGTAAATAGACTGAGGCAATGAAGTTGCAAGCTGGAGTCCTGGAAAGTCTTGTGTAAAAGATTAAATTTCCATCGGTAAAGAACAAAACCCCCCTTTGGAGGCAGGAGAAGGGGGGGGGGAGTTGTGGACTGAATATGCTGCAGGAGAGAGTGAAGAGATCTAAAACACCGCCGCTCTGACCCTGGAAACGGGCTGCTAGTAGGACTGACGTATTTTGGAATGTTCATTGACAGCGTTTAGAATGTTCATTGACAGCTAGTTAAACAAGAGAAATACATTGTTTCTACTGTTTCCGGCTGCTTTAAAAAGGAGTAAAAGTAACTGAAAATTGAAACTAACTTGAAACTAATTTTCGGATTGTTTAAAAGAGGATACTATTGACTATTACAAATAGAAACTGTTTCCCCCTAGTGGAAGCCTTTGAAACCGGTTGCTTTACAAGAGTTGGGTTAGGGAAATTTCCAGCTGCAAGTTAAAAACCGTGAGACTCTGGGACTGACCTTGAATCTTTTAAGTGTTATGGTAAATGGAAGAGGAAAAACAGACCAGTCAACTGCTGACAAAACATTAAGGTCTGGGAGGACTTGGCAACAATCCAGGAGAGCTTCACCATCAGGCCCCCCTGCTTTTTTTGTTGCAGCCTTTGTACCAGTATAGGTAAAACCAAGAGAAATGTTGGCAGAAGAGGCTCTAGTGGCTGCATTATTTAAGATAAATGATTCATTGGATCAGCTTCACAGGAAAATGGACACGATAAATGCGAAAGTGGATGTTTCAATCATTAAAACTAACTTAAATATAGAAAGTACAAATAACACTAATATAGAAACTACCCAGAAGCTGACACAGGAACCTATTTCGATACGGCAAACTGCAGAGGAGGCCAGGGAAAAAGCTGTTGTTGCTGAATGTAAAGAAGCACAACTGGAGAGAAAGAGCAAGAGAGCCCCAGCCCTACAGAAGCAACTTGATGAATATAAGTTGACACTTGCTATGACTGAACTTAAAGAAAAACAGACAAATTTGAGGATTAGAGTTCACCTTTGGTGGACATGCCCAAGGATTAAGACACTTTGGGACATGATTCATAATGAAATGAAAAAGGTATTTAAATATACCTGTTTGAAGAAACCAGAGGCCTTTCTCCTGGGCATGGTCGGCCAATTGGTGTTAAAGAAGGATAGAACTCTTTTCACGTATGTAACAATAGCAGCAAGAATACTCATTGTGAAGTACTGGAAGACACAATATTTATCTATCCGGGAAGAATGGCAGATGAAGTTGATGGACTATATGGAATTGGCGGAAACGACTGGCAGAAATCCGAGACCAGGGAGAAGAGTCGGTGGAAGAAGACTGGAAAAAGTTTAAGACTATTTATAGAAATATTGTAAAAATAATGAATGTTAGAAAAATGTTGGAATGAAGTTATATGGCTTTAGTAGAAATGCTATAAGGAATTAAGTATAAATAGACTAATAGAGTATTAAAGGGAAAAATAAGATTAGAATATGTTAAGATAATTATAGGATAGAAAACAGAGGAAGATGGAAAGGAATTGCTGAAACAATTAATAGAAGTGGAACTTCCAGGTTAGCGCCATCGGCAAATGGCGGCGTTCCTCCGACCGGAGGAACTGGCTCCGTGGAAACTGGGTCTTCCCGCCGCGGCGAAGGTGGGGACCCGCTAGAAATCCCAGGCGGAGGAATCCTGGGAATGTGGGGTGCGCCAGGGCACCAGGAGCGCCCCCCCTACTCACGGGGAACCCCATTTCGGGGTTCCGGAGTGAAGTGGGGTGAGCGGCGCGGTGCTGCGAACTGATTGCTACTTTCACGGAGTGAAGCCGCACAGCCATTGCCGGAGAGCGCTGACTTTTTCCTGTGGACAATTGGGTCTAAAACAAGTACCCGTGAGTAGAAACAGAAAATTGGATCAAGAAATATCTTAATTTGGTATCGAAGCAGGAAGGTTCAAAACAGGAAGTCCGCCTTCCGCTTTTTGTATATAGACAGAAGCAAAAACCTTGTAAGCTAAAGCCTGGAAAGTCGTTAAAAAAGTCTAAATTTCCTTCATTTATAACCACTGAAACCCCCTTGGAAGCAGGAGAAAAGGGGGGGGGACTTTGTTTAACGCCTGCAGGAGAGGGAGTGAAGAAAGATAAGTTTCCACCGTCTCTAACCAGGGAACGGGGTGTCAGAGACAGAAATTGCTGGAGAGGTTCATTGACTGTGAATGGAATACTTTGACAGATAGCTAAAGAAGAGAAATAAACTGATTCCAATGTTGCCTTTTGCATTCTAAAGAAACAAAATATCTGGAAAATGAAAGTAATTTTCCTTTGTTGGACTTGCCTTAAAAAGATGGATACAAATAGAAATTGTCTCCTCTAGAGGGAGCTTGCTAAATTGTTGCTGCAGTCTACTTGAGGACTCTACAGCTGTGAGATTAAGATCATGGGACCAGTTCCTTTGACCTTGACTAAATATGAGCTAGGAGGAAGTTTTGGTGCTTGCTTTATGCAAGACAAGTGCTTTGTTGGAACAGATGCATGAGAAGGTGGATTTGATGAATGAGAAAATGGATTTGATGACTGTTGTGGTCAATAACTGTGGACAAACAGGGAATATTGATACAGAAATCATTCAGGGACCAAATCAGGAACCTGTATTGATTGGGCAAGTGCAGAAGATAATGGAGGAGGTTAAGGTTCCACCTCAAATAATACAAATGGAGAGACCCGAGGCCCTACAGGAGCATAAGCCGCTGTTTTTGAAGATTGAAGTTGGAGTGGGCCAGGGGGAGTTTGGAGCTGAGGAGGTTCTTAACTTTGGAGAGACTTTGAAATATGCTCTTAAATATTTTTTGGATTACATTGATGACTGTGGGGAGTGGGACTGTGGGGAATGGGCTGGTTTGATGAAGGGAAACGGAGATAATTTTGGGTTGGAACCTCCCAGAGACCTACTCCTCAATGAGAAAGGAAAGAAATTAAGAAAGAGACCAACAGAAGACAAGGAAAAGTGCAAGTATAAACAAGAAGAAGAAGATCTGCAGAAGGGACATGGAAGAGACTTAAGGGCCTCGGACATAAGACTACCAGGTTGATAGACTAGATGGAATGGACAGTAAGGACTGAAATGACCCGAGACCAGGAAGAAGAGACGTTGGATGAAGATTGGAAGAAAATCTATAAAGAAAAATTTTTATCTAGGGAATTAGCCTAAAATTAATGAATATTAGGGGAAATGTTGGAATGAAACTATATGGCTCTAGTAGAAATGATATCAGGAGTTATGTATAATTGAGTATTAAGTTTCAAGCTCTAAGGTATTTTACGGTAAGATAAGGTTAAATAAATTAAGGTAATTTGAATAACAGAATATGGGGAAAAGATGGAAAGGATTTGTTGAGTTAATTAATAGGTTAAATTGTTAAGATAAATTATTTAATAAAAATTGAGAAAGATGGAAAGAATTTGCTGAAATAACTAATTAAACTAGAATACAAAAAGGGAGGTGTGAGGAGGTCAATGAAACAAGCAAATGGAAGTTAAAGATATGTAATATGGGATTTGTGTCTTTTTTCTTCTTCTTCTTTTTATCTTTTTACTGTATTGTTGTATTGGTTTTTATGTCTTGTTTTTTTCCCCTTTCCTATGTACTGTAGTGTTGTTTTTTGTTTTTTGTTTTTTTTCTGTAATTTTGAAACTATCAATAAATATTATTTTTAAAAAAAAACAATTAATAGAAGTGGAATACAAAAAGGGAGGTGTGAGGAGGTCGTGGAAATAAGGGAATGAAAGTTAAGATATTGAAATTGTTTTGTGTTTTAAATGGTTTGCGTCTTATTTTGTTAATCTTATGTTGTTTTTTCTTCTCTTTTCTTTTCTTTTTCTTTTTCTTTTTTGTTTTTTCTGTTTTATTGTGTTTAAATGGTTGGAAAATCAATAAATATTATTTATTTATTCTTTAAAAAAGAGGATTCAGGGCTGTCCCAAGGCATTATGCTGCCTGAGAAAAATGACAAAATGGTGCCCTGCCTTCCACATTTCCTATACAAAAGCCAGCCAGACTTCAACACTGGGGATGGGGCAGAGTCCTCTATCACACCTGAGGGCACCAGGCTAGCTAGGGGACACATGGTATATCTGAAGCAACTGCTTCACTCTGCTTACTTGCATCTGCTTGGCTGAGCCCCTGACATTGGCACACCCGCTGGTCCTTATGCTAGTCCATGCAGACACATGTCCCCTGCGTACAGGCATGAACCCTGAACCACCAGGGCTCCTTCTCACACGGAGGAGCTATATCCATGTTTATAAGGCTCTTTTCATACTGTTACTGGGGACAAGGCAGAGAGAGGTCTATCAGGCACGATTCTGCTCCTCTCTCATGCTCTATCAGCTTACTACACTTTTAAGTGATTGCTGATCCATGGCCATTTGAGGTACCTTTAGGGACAATCTATTTTCTGATGAAGAATTATCATTGAAACAGTTCGTTATCCTAGAAGAACTGTTCTGTTTGTCTGCTGCTGTGCTCGGAGTATCGTATTGCTACGTTCGGAGCACCTATCATCACATTTGTAGGATATTGACTTGTGGAAAGGCATTCTGCCTCCATCTCAGTGATCTTTGATAGTGACTTACTACCCCTACATTCCTGTTCTTGGAACATTTATTTAATTCCTATTATTTGTGACACCATGCACATATTATATGTCTTTTGTTTATGAATTTTGAAACAATATAATGTTATAAATATTTTGTCAGTATATTATTAGCCGACATTTGGCTTGTTGTTGTTCAGACCTCTCTCATGCACTGGCAATGCACATCAGGGAGATTATTGCATGGACCTTTAGAATCTTGCAAATCATAGCTTTTATTTTCCCCCTCTTGAACCGATGGATGGTACAATGTAAAATGCTACCTCCTCTGTATAATAATAGACCACTGTATGCACAGGCACACACAGTTGAGATCCTTTGGCTTTTGAACCGAAACTAATTACTGATGGAAAGCAGCTTCAACTACTGTGCCAAAATGTAAATGTTTATCCCTTCTCAGTTAGTTTGTGCATTTTTGATGCCTCTTAAACACACATCTCGGGGTGGTTCTGACATTTATTACAGTGCCTTGTTGTCCTTGTTGCTAGCAACAACCATCGTTAGTTTGGTGTAATTTTATTATCTGGGCTGGGATTGGAGACAGACCAAACTCCACGAAAAGGCTGCATTATTGATCCCGCTTAATCATGTCTTTAAAGCAATCATTAATCTGTTCATCCAAGATGTCTCATTCACCACTGAAAGGACAAGAAAAAAGCTGGAACAATCAATTCAGGGAGGCGAGGCATCTGATAACAATCATTAACGGGGCATCAACAATGATGCCACAATGGAGGCAAAATACTTTCCAAAAGATTTACCTTCCTGTCCGTGCCAATGGGAGTTTTACTTTTATGAAAATTTACAGTGGGACCATAGTGAGGACAAAAGGTTAAAGTTCTTTGTCGTGGTCCTGATCCATTGTTCCCCATCAGCACTCTGACTATTTCTTTTGACTCACCAATGCAAACTCTAAAGACAGGAAAAGAATCACAACTAGTTTGTCCTCAGTCAGTCTCCAAGGGCCATTGGAACCTTCAGAGAGTCCTTCCCTTGGCACCCTCTAGGGGTCACGTGGGGAAATAAACTAAAGTCTAGATTAGAATCAGCCATCTCTCTTTCCACCTTCCTGGTAGATGAACAGCACACACTTACCAGCTAACTGAGACTAAAGACCCCAGCATGGAACTTTATTGAACTTCCCCAGTGAAATTAATGCAGCAGCCTAATCTGCTTTGAGATGTGGATAGGGTGAAACAAAGGCCAGTCCTGACTGATTACTCACAAAGGAACACAGAAAGGGTGAAAGAATGTCAGGAAGGGACACAGCTAGGATTATTGGGAGCTGGGTATTACAAAATACTAGGCTTCCCAGCTCAATTAAGCCACTGGGGTGGCTAAAGTCCCAATAATGCAGCTACTTCCACACTAGCACTGCCTCTTTCAGAAGCTGAAACAATCCTGCATCTCCACCCCATTGGGCGAACTGGTTATGGGACAGTGGGACAGTGGTCAGCTGTTCCTGAAACATTTAAAGATTAGGTGATACAATTAAACCATTCTTATACCACTTCAAGGGACACAGGTGGTGCTGTGGGTTAAACCACAGAGCCTAGGACTTGCTGATCAGAAGTTCGGTGGTTCGAATCCCCGTGATGGGGTGAGCTCCCGTTGCTTGGTCCCTGCTCCCGCCAACCTAGCAGTTCGAAAGCACGTCAAAGTGCAAGTAGATAAATAGGTACCACTCTGGTGGGAAGGTAAACGGCGTTTCCGTGTGCTGCTCTGGTTCGCCAGAAGCAGCTTAGTCATGCTGGCCACATGACCTGGAAGCTGTACGCCGGCTCCCTCGGCCAATAAAGGGAGATGAGCACCGCAACCCCAGAGTCGGCCATGACTGGACCTAATGGTCAGGGGTCCCTTTACCTTTACCTTTTATACCACTTCAGCAGTTGTGGCTTCTCCCAAAGAAGTTTGTTAAGGGTGCTGTTAGGAATTTCTTCATGGGGCTACAGTGCTTAGCACCCTTGACATACTAAAGTTTCCAGGCACCTTTCTTGGAAACCATGATTAGTTTGCATTACATGTCTGGTGTGGCTGTATATGACACTGGATACACTATGTGCAATGTTATGTGTTTAGGAAGGGGAAAGAAACATTTGAGGAGTTCTGAGATGCTGGAAAGGAAAGACAGCATTCAAATACAAAATCTTACTCTTTAGCTGGGTAAGCGTACAGTTTCCAGGCCCTGCCAAATCCATTAGGCTTGTCTAACTTTTCCTCACACCTAATTAGGAAGTCAAATATATTTAGATATGTGATATTTAGGTATCGCATAGCAGGCATGGAGAATCTTTCACCCTTCAGGGGAATGTCGTGAGTAAAGTTCTCACATTTTAAAGGGCGACCAACACGATTCCCATCCTCCAACTCCATCACAAACCCTATTTATCGGAAAGGCTTCCATTGTTCTCGCAAGGAAGCTCTGCACTATCGGAGGCCCTGCTCTGCTTCTTAGGAACTTTAACTTGAAATGAGATGTAAAAGAATGACTTTGTGAATTGCTTGCCTTATATAACTGGAAAGAAAATGGTTTAAATTGAAGATTTAGGAGCTATTACTCAGTTACCAGGATTATGTTCAGTTTAAAAAACAATAATGGTCAATAAGGGGGAAAATCCAAGTGCCCATTTGAAGGGTTGTTCATTGCAAACTTGATTTTATTCTCTGAAAAGGATATGGTGTAAATATGCCTTTATGCATCAAGAGGGTATTAGTTGAAACCTCAAGTGTTGTATTTCAAGAGAGGATGTAAGATATGTTCCATATGCTGAAGAAAGAACTACTGAGGGTTAGATCCTGGACTAATTTCATTTATTGATGTATTATTGATGTACACACACCCTTTTTTCAGGGCCATCAAATCTAATGTTTGTTCTTTAAAGTATTCTGCATTTCAAATGAGTATTCTAAGTAGCTTTAAATGGAGACTGTAGTCATATCTGCGCTGCTTTAACAGTGCTTCTCTCTTAGCAAGGGAATTGTTTATGATGGCGGCTGGTGACCTCAAACTGAGAATTCTCAGCACCTCATCAAACTGCTTTCCCCCAAATCCTCTAATCATTAAGAGGAATTTAAGAAGAGCCCTGCTGGATCAGACCAAAGGCCACTGGAGTCCAGCATCCTCTTCTCACTGTGGCCAATCAGATGCCTATGGGAAGTCTGCAAGCTGGATCTGAGCACAGCAGAGTTCTCCCCACTTGCAGTAAACACAAAGGAATCTATGACCATTACAGAATCATAGAAGTTCGCTTTTCCAGAACATACAAAGGTGCCTTATAATGTTGGCTACTATTATGTATTTTGTTTTCTCATTCTGTATTTTTACATTGTGAACCACCCTGTGATCTTTGGGTGAAGGGCAGTTTACAAATTTAATTAATGATCATAATCATAATAATTTATTATTTCTACCCCGCCCATCTGGCTGGGTTTCTCCAGCCACTCTGGGCAGCTTTCAACAGAACATTAAAAACAGAATAAAACTTCAAACATTAAAAACCTTCCTAAACAGGACTGCCTTCAGATGTCTTCTAAAAGTCGGATAGTTGTTTATTTCCTTGACAGCCAATGAGAGGGCATTAATAGAAAGAGATGCATTCCCATACCAGTAAAATGCAACAATCCCTGACTTTAAAGCTCAGTTCCTTTACACTGTCCGACAGGAAACAAAATGAATATTTAGGGGCTGGGGTGGGGCTGCGGGTAGAGATTTTCTAATTGTAAGAATCATTCATTCTAGGACAACAATCCCAAAATTAATAATAATAATAATAATAATAATAATAATAATAATAATAATAATAATATCTTTATTGTCATTGCCCCCTTCGGGGACAACGAAATTACTTAAAAATTTAAGATTCATTTAAAGCTTGGCTTTCATATCCAGAGATTGAAGGGAGTCCAATTCTCTTTAAAGGAAGATACTAAAATCTCCACTCCCACCTTCATCCCATGATCATGCTATCTAAGGGTTGAGCTGTGTTGTTATATTTGGTAGGGGAAGTTCACAAGTCACATAAGAACACACTGACCAGTGAATGAGCCGGATATGCAAGAAGGGAGTGTTTTGAAAACATCTTGCATTCTCTTTTTAGGTAAGGAAAAAAATATTATTGCAGAATAGCAACCCTAACTACACACACACATCCCTGAAACCCCAACCAAGGAAAACCATTCTTTTCTGAGTGCAGTCGAAACAGCATCTTTCATTCCTCTCATGTCTTGTTTGCATTTGTTGATCTCTGGCATACACAATATTTTCTTGACTGCTTCTTTCCTAGATCTTGATGACACATAAGCGACAGAACAATAACAGCAACAAAAATACTCCACAACTCAAGCACTATTATACCTTCCTATGGTCCCTGGTACACTGTGAATGATTTCTAATACGTGTCCTGTATATAGCTGGATTCAGGTCTTTAAAAGTGTGTGTGTTTTATATAGAATATTTTATACTGCTATATGCCTGGTTTTCTTCACATGTGAAATCTGTTCTTTCTCTGCCAGCTTAAAGAAGATCCCCTTAAATTAGTTAATTATCTGTATTCTGAATCATTAGGGCTGAAAGTAATGCATGCTTAAAAATAATATCCAGAGCATTGTAAAATTTTCTTTTCTACACCATTAATCTTAGGTAAACCTAGCATTTCTACTAGATGATGGCATGCATTCTGTTTACCCTAGATAATTTAATGATTACAATGAAATTATTCCCAATGTATGCTGGTATAATTGGGGACATTCCTGAGTGGTGATAATAATTTGAGTATAATTTGATTTTCAAAATATTGGCATGAATGAGGAAAATGAATATGATGTAAACTGAAGAGCATTGCCGGGAAAAGGGAAGCAGAAGATGGATAGTTTACAATACAAATCTGAGATACCATGATGTCATTTTACAGAGCCATTTCCCCTCTCTACCAGTGCTGCAAACAGGCATTAGGCAGTGATCAGATAATAGATCCAGTAGTTTATACAAAAGGCAAAACCTAACATTCTAGAATATCATACCCATGTGAAGAATGTAGGCTAAACAATTTATTCTGTAGCAGCTCATTTAGCTCATTTTAAACTCACTGAGATCATTCGTTCTTTGCGCAACAGCAAAAAAAAACACCCAACTCACTGAAACTAATCCATATACGGGCATGTGCAACTTTAAGTGTTGAATACATAGCTCATGCACATCTCTGTGTTGTGTTGTCTTAGTGGATGACGGACCAATGATCATGCTTGATGGTGGCTATGGCTACATCATGTGCACTTTGAAAGATCTCCAAAGCTTACTTTTATACACCTGTTCACCTACTGTTCTTTGCTACCTCTGAACGAGTAGCAGAAGGCATGGTGGGACGCCAGCTGACCTGACCTCAGGCCAGTCTCATCACCGCTGTTTATTAAGAGGTAAAGGGGGAGGGGCAATGTGATGGGACAATTCACGTGGTGCAAATGCACTGTCCTATAGAAACAACTGCAGTGTGTGTGTGTGTGTGTGTGTGTGTATGTACACACAAAGAGAGAGACAGAGGGTAGGCTGAGAAAGTCCACATTCACACCATACATTTAAAGCACTATGATACCACTTTAAGCAGTTGTGGCTTCCCTCAAAGAAGCCTGGGAACTGTATTTTGTTCAGGATGCTGAGAGTTTATTATTTCCCTCACAGATATGCAATTCCCAAAGTGCTTTAACAATCAATCCCTCTTCCCAATGAACTATGGGAATTGTAGCTCTGGGAGGGGGAAAAGGGTCTCCTAACACCCCTAACAAGCTACAGCTCCCATAATTCTTTGGGGGAAGCCATGATCTACCCTACCCTACCCAGACCCTGAGATCATCTTCTGAGGCCCTCCTTCATGGGCCTCCTCCTCGAGAGATCCGGAGGGTGGCAACATGAGAATGGGCAAAAGGTCCGGAACTGTGTTGATTCCCCATATCTCTGCAGGCTGGATGTGGGGAGTTTTGTTTCAATATAAAGTACCTTGTTTTGCCCATAGTACAGACGTTTGCGGTCAACTGAGTGGAGTGATGGTGGAAAATTTAATGCAGTAGCAATGCTGCCTTTGAATGCTGTGGAAAGAGGAACTCATTCAGTAATTCAGTGGCCAAACCTCAGGAATGTTTCCTTTTAGAACCTTGCTATTACTCTGTCCTGGACACTCAGCAGAACAGCCTGAAAGTAGCAAGGGATGAATTCATGCTCCTCTTGAGCTTATTGGAAAAATGGTTCTTGGGCACCAAACACCAAGTGTAATATCAAATCACCAATTACATGTTCAAGCCACTGTCAATAATGGCATTTAATTGCATGCTGTGATATTAAATTAAATCCACATGGTAAAATATGCATTTGAGATTGATTCATTTATTACATAAATACATTAGCTGGCTACTTAAAATTGATTAGCAAGGTTTCAGTTCAGTGTAGGAAATTGCTCTCCTAATCCAAGCACTTCACTCTGTATTTTCCTGTTGTATAAAATACCTCACATAATGCTCCTAAAACAAATGTGCTTTAGTCTCTGAATAGAGCTGTACCAAAAGTTCATCCGTTTCATTTTTCAGGGCTAAAGTATTGATTGGAGGGAAGAATATTTCTTCGGTATTCCTCAGAATTTCCTCAACCTTTTCAAATTATGAGCATGTCCACCTTATTCACTGTGATTGCTTACCTGATATGCGACTTCTCCAGCACTATTTGTTGACGGGTGGGGTGGAATAGCTCTTATTCTCTCCGGGGAGAATCATATTGACTATTGTAACCAATTAAGGATAAAGAGAAGCCAGTTTTTCTGGCTGTTGAATTCTAGGTCACATTCACACAGTACATTTAAAGCACTTATGATACCGGGCTTCATGGTTTCCCCAAAGAATTACGAGAGCTGTGGTTTGTCAAGGGTGCTGAGAGTTGTTAGTAGTAGGCTCCTGTTCCCTTCACACAACTACAGTTTGCAGAGTGGTGGTCTGCAGAAAGAATCCCTCTGCACAGGAAACTTTGTGAATTGTAGCTCTGTTAGGGGAAGAGGGGTCTCCTTAGAGCATGATAAGACTCACTGGAATAAATGGAATTTAAGTTGATCAAGACTAGCTTAAGTTCTATTGATTTCCGTGGGTCTGGTCTAATTATAAACTGAGTTTGAGTCCAACTCTCTGTTACCCAAGTACAGACACTTCAGGTTACAGACGCTTCAGGTTACAGACTCTGCTAACCCAGAAATAGTACTTCGGGTTAAGAACTTTGCTTCAGGATGACAACAGAAGTCACGCAGCAGCAGGGTGGTGGCAGCAGGAGGCCCCATTAGCTAAAGTGGTGCTTCAGATTAAGAACAGTTTCAGGTTAAGAATGGACCTCCAGAATGAATTAAGTTCTTAACCCAAGGTACCACTGTATGTATATGCATTGCTAAGATACCCCATGATCTAACACATCAAGATTCTTTTGGTGTGGTGTTTTACCAGTATGCACACACACTACTGCATGTCATACAATCATACCAAGCTTGCTTCTTTATCAATGTAAACTGGTGCACACTTGCATCAACAATACACCCTAGATTTTTGATGCAACCATGGGTGCAATCACATTAAGATTGCATGTGTGTGCATGTCTGCATGCAGTGTTTCCAATTTTCTCATCATTAACATAGAGTGGATGAAACATCAGAAGGGACCAAAAGTTGCACAAGCTGTACATACACAGCGCTGTGTGCAACCATTATGGGGAACTGGGCAATCAAAAAATACAGGATGAAATTCAGATAAGGACAACTTTTGATGCATCCCTTGGAACATATATTGAACAGCAATTTCTCATGATGTTAATCTGTACTGATTCCAGAGCATTGTTTTAGCTGATTCCAGAGCATGTATTTACCCTTAAGGAAGGATCACAGCTCAGTGGCAAAGCATCTGCTATCCATGCAGAAGGTTCCAGATTGAATCCTTGCTGCCCCCAGGCATTCTAAAAACAGGGAGCCACTGCAGAAAAGGCCCATTTTCATGTTGCTACCCTCTGGACCTCATGTGAAGGAGATACACGAAGAAACAATACTGATTTAGATAGACCAATGCCCTCTGTCATTCTAAGGCAGTTCTTGGAGTGGTTTCACCATCAAACTCTCTTCCCAGAGAATTCTGGGAATTGTAGCTCTGAAAAGGGAATAGTGCTTTCCCAATACAGTGGTACCTCGGGATGCGAACAGGATCTGTTCTGGAGCCCTGTTCGCATCCTGAATGGAACGTAAGACACGTCTACGCATGCGCGAGTCGCATTTTGCCACTTCCACACATGCATGTGATGTCATTTTGAGCGTCCGCGCATGCGCGAGCGGCGAACGCACCCCGTTACTTCCGGGTTGCCGCGGAGCGCAACCCGAATGCGCTCAACCTGAAGCACATTCAACCTGAGGTATGACTGTAACTCTTAGCACTCTTCACAACCTAAAGTTTCCCTAATTCTTTGGGGATTATTTAAAGTTGTATGATACTGCTTTAAATGTATGGTGGAGAGGGGGTAAGAGTCAAGAAACCCAGCTACGTGAGCTGCTTTTAATGGCTTCTCCCAAGTATATATGGGAAGTATTCAGGGTTTATTATTTTTGTGAGGGGTTGTTTAGTTTCTACCATTTTTTACTGCAAGCAAAAGAAACCAGCTTGTGGTAATGGAAGGTGTAAAAGTTTAAAATCCCTAATTTTATCTGTCAAGCCATAAGTAGCATTCCTATTGATTTAGTCCAGCCCCACAGCAGTGGATTCTCTTTGCTTCCTTTTTATGGTGTTTTGCTGGTTTCAGAGATTTGTGAAGCTCTAAAACGAGAGTTTTATTTTCTACTGTATGGTGTTGTTCTGCTGCATTATTAAAAGCCCAAGTTGAACGTGTTATGTTTGGTGTGTGTAGCAGCATCTCCCAGAGTCCTTAAGGAGGTTTCGAAGGCTGTTCATCATTGTATATTCAGCACTGCTGACGGCACACATGTTTCCTTGCAACAGTTACTGGTGGGGAATAATACTGGAAAATAAGCATTCACTAAGCTGTCTAGCCGGGCGATACTTTGAAATCAAAACTTTTTAATGGTCCTCTCAAAAATCTCAGCAACTTTGAAAATATTGCTATTAAATGATAACCAGTCTTATCATTTCTGTTCAACCAGCAGCCTGCTCTGCACATGATGAGAAAAAACTTGTCCAAGCTGGTAGAATGATTCATTTTAAACCCGGTACATACATCTTCTTAGATTCGAGGAGCTGAGGAGACAAACATCCAAGGGAAAGGTCAGATAAGCCACATTGCTGTTTTTCATATAGAGATCTTTTTGACATGGCCCTAGGTGGGGAAACAGGGAGTGAATTTGGACAATCTGATGACTGTTGTTCTTTATTTGTTTATTGAAAGGTTGAAATAATGGGCAACCACTGACTTGATTTCTGAATTTTAGATATGCTGCCTGTCACTGTTCCTCAAAAGGTGGCCCTTTCTGTTGACTGCCATTTCTTTTCTATCTCCAAGTGACTTTGATGGATCCATTTCTAGCTATGTCCCCATTTTAATACTTTTCATTTGTGCATCTGTACACATGTATAGAATAATCAGGAGGGTGGAGGAGGGCATAGCTGGAACCAGATCTGTGATATTTCTAGACTACGTGTTAGATTCTGATTTGAAAGATTGGGTGTACCAATCAGAAACATGGTTCAGATTGAGGTAGATGTCACTAAGGCTCTCTACACACATCTAACTCAATTGAAACCCAGTTACTCTTGCCATGGCCTAATGATTATCAGCTTGTGGAATAAGGAGGTGGGCTTTTTCACTAGCAGCACTGGTCTTGCACAATGTACACAGAAAATATATGAAAAACCCCATCTGAACTGCCCTTCCTCTGGCTTTTGAAGATGCACCTATTTATACACACATTCCCTTGATTTTTCATCCTCCTGCATTAACAGGATTTTCTTTCTGTGTGTATTAATTATCCATGCTGATATTTTAATGTCTATGCAATCAGTTTTTATACTTTTATAAGCTGCTTAGAATTCTAGTTTGGCCTCAAGTGGTATATAAATCAATCAATAAAAAACTGTCAGTGAGTTTCAGCATTTGCCTTTCAGGATTGTATCACATTTTGTATATATATTCACAATTCGTAATACAGCCTCTTTGCTGTCATTATTTCAGAAAGCTACATGAACTACATGAACTTATTTGGGAATAAATGCTATTAATTTTAATAAGGCATTTACTCTCTCTCTCTCTCTCTCTCTCTCTCTCTCTCTCTCTCTGTGTGTGTGTAAGCAATATTGTAGCTAAAATCATGCTAATTTGCTTCGAGTTTCTTTCTTTTTTTATCTAGATTTGTAGAATTTGAAGTAATTTGGATGATTAAGTTTCAGCCTGTGGGTTGAAAACTCTCTGTGAATACTGAATTTTGAATAGTTATTCAATAAATAATCTGTAGTAATTCATACACATAACAGGTAAGGTTGCCATATTTCAAAAAGTGAAAATACAGACACTTTTTTGGGGGCAAAGTTGTTGAGCTTTATTTTTAGTTTTGCCCAAAGTCGAAACTGCCGACATGGGTTGCTATACGTCTGGATTTTTCCAGACATTTTGCTGATTTTCATGTTTCAATGTTTCCCGGCCAGACACTGCTTCTGACGGCCAAATCCAAGCTGTATCTAGGAAATTCCGGATGTATGGCAACCCCATAGTAATAAAGAGATTCAACTGTGGTGTTACTAATGGCATCCTTGATTAATGAGGGAAATCAATAATTCCTCAAAATAGATTCAGAAATTTGACTCTCAGCCTGAAAAGAAGGAGGCCATGAGAGCAGTTATGCATTGGGTGCATGTGAAACTAGACTGGGAGGCACAAAAAACCTACCCTCATTTGTCTTCAGTCACTGTGGGTCATTTGATCAACCTCTGGTTTATTCCCACAGTTGTTCCTGCACAACAGGACAAGTCCAGTGTTCCTCCACGTGGATCATTTCACATAATGTTACAGTAAGAATTCATTTTAGGCAGTGATCAGAGCCGGATTTAGGTCTGATGAGACACTAAGCTATTGAAGGTAATGGGGCCCTTTATATGTCCTGCTGTCCTTTGTCAACAACAAATTGTAGCTGTTTTTTGTGTTGAATATATGCTATATGGTAATTTATGGACCTAATAGATATCTAAAGCCATTTGCACATAACCAAATATGTATTTTATCAAAGTAACTGTTGAACTGAAATACATTTAAGAAGAAGTATATTAATAGTGAAATACAATTAAGAAGAAATATATTAATAGTGAAATACAATTAAGAAGAAGTATATTAATATTGAAATAATTATTAAGCTCTAACTGTATGTAGGTTTTATTTTATTTGTTTTTAATCTTATATTTTGGAAATGTACATACAGGGGTTTTTTTCCCTTTAATTTTTTTTGGGGGCCCCAAGAGAGTGAGGCCCTAAGTTATAGCTTGTTTAGTTTATACATAAATCCAGCATTGGCAGTGATTGAAAATAAACCATGCACTAAAGAGACAAGAAGCTATTGGCTGCTTTTTTTTGATGGTTTTTCAAGTATAGGCCTTTCAGGAGCATCCTTTAAAATATATTAATTAATAATAAATAAAGAATTGATTGATTTACAGCCTAAGTGCTCATCAATATGACAGGTGTATTTACTTGCTGAGAGAGAGAGAGATGTAACATCCATTAGAGATAGCCACTTCACTGTAGAATAAATTTTCCACTTTTCAATATCATGTTTAAGTTTGTACACATTTTTATATGCATTCCGGCTAACTGTCACACATTTTTTTGCATGATTTAGTCATCCACTTGTGCTTTTGCAAGCAGTTCCCCCTAATGAAACACATTTTTGTACATTACTTTCACAAACAGAAGCATTTTTGTGTGTACTTTTTTCCTGACATATGCTTCTTTGTATGCATTTTCACTTGGAGAATGCCATTGTAAAACTGAAGAAATGTGATTTTCTAAGGACAACTTATTGGTTCAGGAAGCATTATTTAACTGGGTATTTGTTTTCATTAAACGAAATAAAAATCTCCCTCATCCCTACTCATAGCTAAGTGGAACCTTCACCATCAAAAGAGAGGCTGAGTATTTGTTAAAATAAGCTGAAGTTTGGCTGCATTCACACAGCACTTTATTCTGTTTCCCTGGCATTTCTCTATCAATTAATTTATGCAATATATATATATATGAGTTTTTGCACGATATAAAAGCCAAATCTGGAAATGTAGTAGCAAGTTTAGTGCTTATGTTATTTGCTTCCAGAAAGAAATCCATTTGCAAATAACACAGAAATTAGTGCTAAACTTGCCCTACATTATGCTATATTTCTGGAAGTGGCTTTTGCATCATGTTCAAAGTTCAAATATACTGCAGAAATCAACAGGGCAACATTGGGAAAGGAATGAACTGCCATGTGAATGCAGCCTTTGACAAAGTATGCCACAATATTCTTTAGAATAGTCCTTATGTGCATGAATCTCATTGTCATTTCATCATTTTATGAGATCTGTTGATGGTGATATGCAAGCTCAACTCCAGCCTGGACGAGCAGGGGGCAGGTTGGGGAAGGTCTAATCAAATCCTAGTGATAGTACAAAAGCAGTGTATATTAATCAAGACCCAAATTGTGATAGACATATATTAGGGAGAAAATGCAGGCTAGACTCAAGAGTGCTATAGAGCATATCAATTTTATAGCATAAGTTTACATAAATAAATGAAGCAGCTCTTTCTAAATTGTGGGAGACATGTGGATATTTTACATAAACACACAAATTTAACGCTGCTAAGGAGGAAGAAATGGTGTGCCAAGAAAATAAAGAGTACGAACTACTTACTGTACAAAAAGCAATGCTGGGTTTGATTCCTTCCCTCTTTGGAACTCAGACGCATGTTGCCCCATGGTAATTGACACCGTGCTTGTCAAAAGCATCTTTTAACTTTCTGGTTCTCCACGAGAAGCAACCTTCAAGAAAAACATTCTTTGTTCTGCTGTTCCGTTGAGTTACTGCAATGCATTGTAAATGACCCAATGAATTCCAAAAAGTTACTTACAATATAACTTAAAAGCAGCAAAGTAATCAGAACTGGGTTTTCAGAAACAAACGGTACAGCGTTATTAGGACAAAGACTCTCCTCCCTGGAAGAGAGGGGAGTGGTTGTGGGCGGGAGCCCGAGCACTGCCCCTAGCAGGGGGCATTAGCCCCCTGCCTCCTCCTCTCACCTGGCTGGCGCCCACGCCCCCTCGGCAGTCATCCAACCAGGTGCCTTCGAGGGGGCGTGTTCAGCAGCCTTTTGCGGCGGTGCCAGCCTCTCCTCGGCCTCATTCTTCTCCGTCCTCTCATCGTGAGTCACCCACCCTCCACTCCCTTTTAGCTCAGGGTCTTTGTTCTTTGGCCTTGCTATGGACCTTAGGTTGGTCGCCCTGGTTGTCTAGGGGGCCTGGTAGGAATTTTTCCATTTGGCATTAGGCTTTTATTAGGACAACAGTCCAGAGTGGAGGTAAGGGGGGTCACACTGGCATGTTCTCAATGTATGCAGAAAATTGACATGTCTACAAGAAAGCTGAGCATAAGAGCTTAAGAACAGCAGGACTGGATCATGCCAGTGGCCCATCTAGTCCAGCACCCTGTTCTAACAGTGGACAACCAGATGCCTATGGGAAGTTCACAAGCAGGATCTGAGGGAAACAGAATGCTCCCTTAATGCAGTTTCAAGCAACTGGGAATCAAAAGCATACTGTCTCAGACTGTGGGTAATTGGGGGGGGGGGTATGGTAGACAAGGGGGAAAGCAGTGTTATTTGTTCTAGAAAAAGATGTGCCAGAACTGACTATGAATGCCTCCCTCCAGAGGTGTAGCAAGCTCCGGTGGTACCCAGTGTGGAAATTATTTTCTCACCCTCTCCCCCCACATTGACAGCTTGGGGTAGGCTTGGGAGTCACGGGCAAGTGCCGAGTGTCCGCCCCCTCCCTACGCCTCTGCGCCCCCACCCCCGCAACACCCAAGTACCCCAAGCCGTCGGGGGAAGGGGGGAGCTATGCCACTTTGCCTGGGCGCTGGCAAAGCTGAGCAGCTCGTCCTCTTGGGAGCCACGGTTCCCGTCCGGCCTCCTCCCTCACTCCCCAGCTTGCTGTAAAATGGCAAAGCGGGAGCCGCTTACGGTGAGCCAGGGAGGGAGGCAGGCTGGGGGGGGGCAGCTCGCCGTAAGCGGCTCCCGCTTTGCCGCTTTACAGCAAGCCGGGAAGGGAGGGGGGGAGTATGCAACACTGCACATGCGTTGTACGTAGCAGTTTGCTGCCAGTGCCGCTCGAACACCGTACAGACGGTGGTGGGATCCTCTGCTCACAGCTGCAGCTCTGGCGCTGTGCGGCAGCGCGATGGCTACTTGCACCACCATGCCGGGGGTGGGGCGGCAGGGCAAGCACCCCACAGGGTGCCTTCTTGTCACTCTCCCAGACATGGAGCCCGGGGCAAACCGCCCCACCCCGCCCCCACCTTGTGACGCCACTGCCTCCCTCATTCTCTTATAAAGGTAAGGGTAAAGGACCCCTGGATGGTTAAGTTCAGTCAAAGGCTACTATGGGGTTGTGGCACTCATCTCACTTTCAGGCCGAGGGAGCCGCTGTTTTTCCACAGACAGCTTTCCAGATCATGTGGCCAGCATAACTAAACAGCTTCTGGTGCAACACAACACTGTGACAGAAACCAGAGTGCACGGAAACTGTGTTTATCTTCCCGCCGCAGTGGTACCTGTTTATCTGCTTGCACTGCTGTTTGGGCGCTCATCCCGTTGCATGGATTCAAACTGCCGACATTCTGATTAGCAAGCCCAAGAGACTCAGTGGTTTAGACCACAGCACCATCTGCATCTTATAATGGCAATGGTGTCCACCTGAGATGTGCCGGAGCTGAGTTCCAGTGAATTCCAGCTGAAAAAAAGCCCAGGAGGGAAATATACACATGCATAATTTGAGTAGTTGCATAGTTTGAGGAAGCTGCATGATCCCCATCCATATCTGGTGTAGTGTGGTTCTTAATCTTTGCCATGTACTCTTTAGGTAGCCTTATTTATGTCACCACTGTCAGCCTCACTCACATCTCTGTAATATTGGTGTAATAATGATGGTGATAGTGATTTATGGTATAGAATTGCTGCAAGGATTACTGAGCTAATGTATGTAAAGGGCTTTGAGTACTCAGTGGGGCACTGTATGAATGTTAAACATTATTATTAACATTTCCCCCTTTTTAATATGCAAATATATCTTAAGGTATTGAGCACCATAGCCTCTCCCCTTATCACTGCTTTTAGAATGTATTCATGTTCGTCGAAAGAACTAAATTACTGAGAGGAATGAATTTGGAAACCTCAGCAGTGTTGCTGCCACCATTTATAGTCCACTGATGTGAAATTTCTCCTGCACAGGAGGGGAGTGGGGAGTCTGTTGACCCAGCTGAAAGCTGGAGGACCTCAATAGCATTCTGGTGGAAAAGGTTACGTGGAAAATGTCTAATGTTGTCAATTGCATCCAGATGAGTTTAGACCCTTGCCAGCAAGAGGTTTTTGAAAGGGGTAAAAGCAGTGACAGCTGAACTCTGGTTTTATGTGGCCGTTAGCACATGGCATAATGACATGTCTCACTCTCTCTTCATTATGAAACGGAGCATGGTTTACCACAGTAGAGTGGAGATTACCAAATTAGATGAACTAAGCTCCAATCACGTTTTCAGCAAATACTGGCATATCATTAGAAGAAGCTAGATGTGGAATATGTTTATATAAGAACATTTCTTCCGGTGCGTGAGCTGCTTCTGGAGGAAAAGTCATGCCAACGTGACTGACGGGTTGTATTAAAAGTAATGTTAAGGTGAATGCTCCATCAGCACAAGGATTTCTCCTTGCATGATGGAATGTTCTCTTTCTCTGTCTCTCTCTCTCTTTCTCTCTCATTTTAGGGTTCTCCCAACCCTATGGACAGTGTGAGGGGCACATGTGGGGAATCAAGGGGGTATATTAATTGAATGCCATACAATGAGATCTATCGTTAGGAATATGGTGGAAGCAACTGAGGGTCAACTGATGCACACTATTGAAGTCAATTGGATAAAACTAGATTAACAACAAGACAGTAAACAATATTTGTTGTCGATGTTGGCATCTGTCTGTCTCAAGAGACAGTGGAGTGAACCTCTGGAGGTGAAGTCAAACTGCTGGAGAATCACAGCACCTGCTGTGGCTGCAGAAACTCATAACAACTTCCTCCCGCATTATTTTTGCTGCATTAGCAGCACTGAAGTGACCTCTCTGAGGCACAAACCTTGACTGTGTAGATGGCGGTCCTGGGCTGTCCAGACAACCTCACTGATGTGGTCCAAAGGAAAGCAGAATAATACATTTGACACTAGCTTAGCTGCAGGAGTTGCTTGAAGGAGGCATACAAGTCGCTATTCAACCACTCCGAATTTGTGTAGGTTTACTCTTTAGCCCTTCTAAGGATGTCAGTTGAAGCATCCTAATATTTTAAATCTAAAGATGCAAATAATTCAAAGGAATGTTCATATCATTTGGATGTGGCATTCTGTTTTGTACAACCTTGGAATCTATCAGTGCAATATCATCTTCTCTGACTTGGTCAACCTGGAGGAGATAAATGGGGAACTGGATCAAATGCAATCTGCTTAGGGTTTTCTTAAACCCTTTGAAGACCAGACCTAAAGGAGGAGGTGAGAGGAGAAACTGAAGACAGTCGGACAATCAAAATGCTTCCCAGATGATTAAAAAAAAATGATTGCAGGCATCAAGTCGAAACTGTTGTGAGAAGGAGCAAAAACAACATAAAGAAGACTGATGGCTACACAAGGCTAAATGAGAAACAGGCTGGGATTTTTAAAAATATGCATGTGTAAGTGAAGGAGTCCACCCTTTAATGTTAAGAACCAGGACAAGGGTTGCCATTAACATATTTTATGGGTTGAAGGTGAGTGAGATAAAAAGAGGCAGTGAGAGAGAGAATGCCCAGGTCTCAGTTAGAGATCACATCTCTTAGTGAGAATGCCATCCAGACTTGAAAAGCAAACCATCTTTCTGAAGTTTAGGGGTGGTGACTGATAGCTAAGATATTCTTTATGCCTTCAGAATACTGAATGGATATAATACAGTGTTGAGGCAAGAGAGCCAGCAAATATCCTCTCAGTATGTGTTAACCTTGACTTAAGACATCTTTATAACAGCAAAAAAGGGAATGTTTATCAATTGCTCACTTGCTCTTAATTTCATATTATGTCACAACAAAATATGAGTCTACTTGTGATGTTTTAGTTAATTTCTTTTCACAAGTAGTTCCCTTTTCTCACACATATAATATTCTATGTACAATGGGATTTTTTTCCTTCCTAGGGAAGGAAGATTCCATTTTAGGAAGCCCTACCTGTAGTCTGAAATTGTACAATCCAGACAGGTTTACCTGTGCACTAGCACAAAGTTCAGGGAAGTGATGTAGGGAGGGCACAGAATGAAGGGGACCACTAGCTTCTGTATAATGAAGAAAGGAAAGGAAATCTGACCAGGAAAGCACAAATTCTGAACACCTACCATATTTCAGCATCTATTACTTTATTGAATTTGTGGTAGGTGCTTCCCAAGTTACTGTGAGGAAAGACAGTAGCGTGAAGGGCAGGTAAAAAATAATAATTAATAAATATAATACAACAACATAATGAGCAGTAGTGTAGCGGCAAAATCAGAAGTGCAGAATCCCTTCATGATAGTCACAAGCACATCTCTTCTAAGATTATACAACAATCTTAAAATTATATAATAATAACAATTAGGGATGTAGTGCAATGATCAATGCTGATCTCCATGTGTTGCCTTTCAGCTAGACCTACTATTTTCTGTGCATACACATGGACAAATGATTTGGAGCACTCCAATATCTTCTTTCAGAATGACTTGAGTTGTGTTTTCTGTAAAGGTCCATTGTAAGATAACTTGCACACCTTTATATTTAAATGGGAGTACCTTTAGTTTTCAGTGTTCCTAAATGCTCAGCTTTGGAGAATACAGTGGCAACAAAGCTCCAATGCAGAAACTCCAATGCAGAAATAATAATGGGTCTTTGATCACCTGCAATCCCAAACCACAACACCACTGATGAGCCGCTAAATCATAATGAAGACAAGATGTTCTGCGGTCCAAGAAAAGAAATTAAGCCAAGGGTCCCTAGTTGAACCCCCCCCCAAAAAAACCCCAGGGGTGTGGAACACATTGCCACTAGTTAGAGATGGCAGAATATATTGCTCTGCAACATCTTGAGGGCCATAGTTTCCTCACCCCTGTCCTATTGCTCTTAACCATTGGACCACACAGACAAATCAATACTGTTCAGAAGAGGGGTCCTACCAATTGGACATGAAAGGTATTTTCTTCTTCTTCCATGTAACAATATAATGCAAATCTATCTTTCTACCTTTTTGTCTATCCATCCATCCATGCATCTGCATGAGTCTGTGGATATCCATGGAAACACGAATGATTACAATAAAGTACTGATGCTAGAGAAAGCACTGCTTCTCACTTCTCCACTTAAAAATTACAAATCTTGCTGTTATGCAAAAGATAGTGGCAAATCTGATCCATCATTTCCTGAACAATAGCAGTGAAATTACAGTCGCGGTAGTCAATTG
Organism: Podarcis pityusensis; assembly: GCF_964106645.2. NCBI lineage: Eukaryota > Metazoa > Chordata > Lepidosauria > Squamata > Lacertidae > Podarcis > Podarcis pityusensis. The sequence continues at coordinate 26,330,260 of NC_138028.1, forward strand.
AACTTGTGGTTAACTGCTTGTTACAACGGGTGATTTATGCTCTCTAATCTAGCATGCTATTTTAAACAAACCTCAGCTTCATCAGAGGATTTTGATTTTAACAGATTTGGCTGCTGAGAAGGAAGAAGTGATTTTTACTTCTGAGCTGACACTTCAAACTTTTAGGATTTTGTTATTTCCAATTACTAATGGCAGTAACCTGGCAATAAGCATACTGCAGGCAATTGCTATCTTCCTGCATGCATTCTCTGCTTTCCTCTGCACATCTATTCCTGGATAAGTGATGGGATTTTGAGCAAAGAAACTGACCTTGCTTAAAGAAATGATGAAGAAATGTCAACTCAGAGTTGTGAAAGGATAAAATGATGAATGAGGCGGGAAATGGCTTCAAGGCACGATCCTGCAAATAAATGTTCATGATCGAGTAGAGTGCCTGCTACACCAGCTTGTAAGAGTGACCAGTTAGCATTGCTTTGGAAATTATGTCTCACTGCAGCATGGATTGCTACTGCTGTTCTAGCAGTTGCAAATCAGCATTTCATTGGAATCTCCCTTATACTTGTGTATCTAGCCATCTATCTCCTTTGAGTCACTGTGGCTCAGCAGGGTCTCAACTGGATGTCTTTCACATCGCCTTCTTCTTGAGCCTTTTAACTGAGGCTGCCAGGGATTGAGCCTTGCAAACTTATCTTTGCAAGCAATGTACTCTACTATTGAGCTTTGGCTCTTCCACTACTGCAGAGATCCACCCCTCAACATTCACAAGTGCAACCTCCCTTAGTCACTTGGCCTCTGTCTGTCCTGGGATACAATGGAGGAGTGCACCTTTGGGGGTGAAGTCAAACCGTTGGAGAGCCTGCTGTGGCTGTAGAGACCAATATGGGAGAAACATGTTTTGCCGCAGGTGGGGCAGATGCAGGTGGGGTTGTGCTGCTGCAGGTGCACAGTGACATTTATTCTCTCTGTGCTCCTTTTAGCAGTCATTCCTCCTCTGGTGACTGCTGTGGATACACAATCTGACTGTCTTCAGGTACTACAGTCATCTGCAAGGGATTCCCACATGGTGGAGCTGATGTTGCCAGCCTTCGTGTCATGTTTGCAGACATCTTTGTAATGCAGAGTTGGTCTACCAATGGTCCTGGTTCCTGAAGCCAGCTCCCTGCAGATCACATCCTTGGAGATGATGGAATCTTATTTTATATATTTTAAAAATATATGCTGATTTGATTTAATGGCCATTGCCCAATAAAGGCCTGTTTTCAGCCGTCTAAATATTTAAGTGGAGCATAGAAAAGAGCACGGAATGCAACAATGCACAATATACATCTTAAAGGGATGGTTTTGGCCTACATAAAGAGTTCCATTCAGCTCCCAATATAGCTTCTGTCACTCTGCTTCACATGGCTGAGGAGAAGTCAAGGTATTATGCCATGATCTCTAACTAGACCTATGAGGTGCCTCAAGATGGTCCTTTGAAACACAGCAAAATCCCAAGCCATTTTATGGCCAAAATAACATACTCTCTTGAGTTGCTAGTATATGGGGGGATTGAAGAACTGAGAATGTAAGAAATCTAAAACACAAATATTTGCCAAGGTATTGGACTATCCCAATTCAAGGAGCCTCTGTTAGGAGACTCTTTAATGAGCTCCATTTGCCAGGAATGTGGGATGATTTCATTTCATCACAATGACAGCTCTGTTGGAGCCATGATAGGGTTAATGGTGATCATGTTGATTGGATGCCCCTGAAGTAGGGTGGTCAGGGAGGTGAGGAGAGAAATTTCCAGTAATCTTCAGCAGATTTTTAAGAAACTGTGAAATGAAAGAAGAGAAATATCGGGGGTGGCAAATGTTCGTCGATCCCTCCAGAAGTGCTGCTTTGAGTATATATTTTTTCTGAAAACGTCTGGTCAAATAGATCTAACTCCCCAGGACAGTTGCACCATTTCAGACGGTGACCCACTGTGCTGTAGACATGCCAAAGAGCCTAAGGGCAAAATGAGGTCTGTCAAAGGGGCTTAAATTTGCAATTAGGGGGTTGTTTGCCTTCTTTTTCATTTCATTGCTAAATTGGGTAGGGAGAATTGTTACCGGAAACACCACTGAAAGGGTGCTTTGGTCTCTCACCTCTCGCCACTGTGATACCAGCACACAGGAGTGCATGAGAAGCAAAGCAATGACCTTTGCAAGAATTGTTAATCTCGCAGGTGAAGATAAATCTCAGGTGCACCAACTGGCTGCCATCCCGCACTGGATAATATTCTGAATTGGTATATAGGCAATAAGGTTTCCTTGCACTGAAATGCAACTCAACTAATTGGAAACAGCACATTGTATGTAGCAAAGTTAAAACCTTTATTGAACAGAATCAGGGATTGTGTGTATCCTGAAGCAAATGAACAAAGAAAGAAAGATAGCCTGTCTGATGTTATTCACCAGTCTCATTTCAGTGGAGCTGCTATGCTTAGATAGTTGCTCCACAGGCAACATGGTAGAAGGTGCAGTGTTCCACCTGGCACCATCTCCCTGTTAGGAACACCTTTACCTGTTTCGTAACTATCTGCCATGGCAGTGGCATGTCTTCTACCATATCCAGTTGTCATATCTTTAGGACAGGACCAGATCCTTAAAAAAGCAATATGAAGAAAACTGACTAGGCACTTTTTGAGAAAAGATTCCATAGGCGTGTGTCCTCTGACCATTCAGTTTGTCTTGAGAATAGAGGAAAGATGGGATCTCAAGGTGCTGGTTTTGTTCCTGACTTATTCCTCCCATAAAGTCTTTGGAGGTTGATAGGAGAACGACGTGTGAAAATGAAAGACTCCCAGATAGCCTAGCTGGGATTGCGCGCGCGCACACACACACACACACCCCAACAATTTAGCAATTTCACATATTCAATTAATTTTCCCCAAGTCCCATTTTGTGTGCAATGCTTCAGACACGCTGTTGAAATGTTTGGTACGCTATAAAAAGTTCATTTATTGCCATATATCATACATCGGTAGGGAAACACAACTCAGATTTCACTTAAGATGGCAAAGGGCTTTAAAATGCAGTAACATTTTAGCTTGACAAATTATGTACCTCTGTTAGGGAAAATGGTGGTGCAAACATTTTTTTTTTCCAGGTATCTAACCACAGCTGCTTAAGAAACTCTAAAAAGTGAGATTCACTGGTTTATAGAAAAATAATATAATTTGCTCTGAAATGCAATTCTAATGTAATTATTTCAAGGGCTAAACTGTGCAAAAAACACACACACAAAAAAAACACACCAGAAACAAAAGAGAGTAAGATGCAGCAGCAGTTCTATTTAGCTGATTGCAGCCTTTGGGAGCTCATGGCCAAGACTTGTAAAGGGGGTGTTTGCAAGGGTGTTTTGAGGGAGAGGCCTGGACTACTGTCTCACAGGATACGTAGGACCAAGAGAGATCTTGTGCCATGTTTGTCTTCCCACCTGAGAATGCAAAACTGCACCCGCAGCAGTTGCATGCTGGTTGCCTGGCTGGAAGAGAAGGCACAACAACTTGAAGGTACAGCAACTTGAGGCCCACCTATCCACACTACTGGGCAAGATGGAGCAAGCTTGCTTTCTCTTGCACTGGAGGGTAGGACCTGAACCAATGGACTCAAGTTACAAGAAAGGAGATTCCAACTAGACATCAGGAAGAACTTTCTGATGGTAAGATCTGTTCAACAGTGGAACAGACTCCCTCAGAAGGTTGTGAACTCTCCTTCCTTGATGGTTTTTAAGCAGAGCTTGGATGGCCATCTGTCATTGATGCTTTAGTTGAGATGCCTGCATTGCAGAGGATTGGACTAGATGACCCTGAGGATGTCTTTCAACAACTCTATTATTCTATGAATCAGGGAAAAGAACCCCCCATCTGATAATTCCAGAGGACACAAACACAATATATTGTGAACTTAGTAGTTTTGAAACTGCTGTTATGGACTCCACAGGATTTTTCAGTGCTGCCAGTTCCTTGTTTAAGAGGAGATATACCAGCATACATTGAGTATGATCTTCCGTCACATGAGGGTGAAGCACTTAGATACAGAGGGATCTTAACAGCACTCAGCGGAACTACAGTGGTACCTCAGGTTACATACGCTTCAGGTTACAGACTCCACTAACCCAGAAATTGTGCTTCAGGTTAAGAACTTTGCTTCAGGATGAGAACAGAAATTGTGCTCTGGCGGTGGGGCAGCAGCAGGAGGCCCCATTAGCTAAAGTGGTGCTTCGGGTTAAGAACAGTTTCAGGTTAAGAACGGACCTCCAGAACGAATTAAGTACTAAACGAATTACGGTACTTAACGAATTAAGTACTCGGGTTGAGGTACCACTGTTTGTCTTCTCCCACAGGAGGTAGTGATGACCACCAACATGGATGGATTTAAAGGAAGGTTAGACCAATTCATTGAGGAGAAGGCTATCAATGGCTACTACCCATTAGGGAAGCTATCTGCTGTCTCCTTGGTCAGAGGCAATAATGCTTTTGAATGCCAGTTGTTGGAAACTAGAAGAGAGGAGACTGCTGTTGTGCTCAAACCCTGCTTGTGGGTTTCCCACAAGCATCAGGCTGGCCACTGTGAGAACAGGATGCTGAACTAGATGGGCCATTAGCCTGTTCCAGCAGGCTGTTCTCATGCTGTTATGTTCTTATCAAACTTTACATCTATGTAGTGGGCATTTCCAGACTGACCAGCAAACAAATATCAATCTATGAATGCAAAGCACTTTCCAGAATAGTGCTGAATCTATCACATGCAGAACAGGATATAAGACACCTCATCAAGGCTAAATTACACATGCACACACACTTTGAATAAAAAGCCCAGTGACTCAAAGTAATCCAAGGTAGACAGGTAGGAGCCAGGAGGCTAATTTAATATTATACTTCCCAGCCACAGTCCCATTGCCATATATCACCAAACCATACAGATTTATAGCACAATCCTACACATTTGTACTTGGAAGCAGGTCCTACCCTCAGGATAAAGTACACAAAATAAGGATTGCTTCCATAATGTTATTGCTTTATTTAGAGCATTTATTTAGAGCCTTCTCACAACAAGGTCCTCCCATTAGTTTACGATTCAAAATAAAAGTATGTCATATAAAATACACATAATTCAAAACAAGCTAAAGTGCATACAAGATGGCAACAGAAACAGAAGCAGCATAATAGGCAGAAAACAAATGTCACACTCATGGTGCCACTCGCCTAAAGCTTTGGGCTAAAGTGATGCGAATTGTGCCTAAAACAGAAGGGTAGGTTTCACATGCATGTCCTTGAGAAGGGAATTCCATAACTGGCAACTGCAACAGAGAAGGACCGAACCCCAGTAACCATCTCTTGACTTCCAATGAAGAGGACACCTATAGCAGAGTCTCAAAAAAGATCTTAAGGAACCAGCTAGCTGAGATGGGAGGAGATGGTCCATCCTTTGCTCTGATTCCAAGCCATTGGGGGCTTCATGTATTCCAAACAAGACTTTGAGTTGTTCACAGATACGTGCTGGAAGTCACTTAAGCACTGAGCTCCACCTGACCCAGTTAATGGACAACATGGCCTGGTTAATAAACTGGACATCGTATTTTGCTTCTGAACCAACTGCAGACTTCAAATGCTATTTAGAGGAAGTGCTTTGCAGAATGCATTACAGCAATCCAATTAGGTCAGGACCAAAGTATGGATAACTACAGTGAGATCATCATCATATACATCATAATCAGCACCTATCCCCTCCTCAGGCACACTGGGTGGCTCTGTCATGATGCTGGATCAGAATCCCTGTGCTTGGAGGAAGAGGCCATAGATTCAGTAGACATCTCCAAGAAAGAATGTGACCGCCTCAAAGGTTCCTGTCTCCTCAGAAGTTCCAGTATCAGAAGAGCCTGCAATGCTGGCACCTCTTTAGCTTAAAGAGGGCAGGTTATTCTCTTAAGATTTCGAGAATTGAACTTCCCATGTTCAGTGCCAGCACTCTAGCCACTGTTTTATTCTACCTACATAACCAAGTATATACTGCCATGTGGGTATTTTTCCCCATCTATGCATTTAAGGACAAAACGCATAGTAAATATATAAGGAATGAATATACCTGCCCTTACTTTGGAACTAATCCAGAAGGGGTTTCGTATGGGGAAATTCTGTAAGCAAGATATATACAGATTTAGATTTATACAAAGGCCAAGAAGAGAATTCATTATTGTGTCAAATGTGGACTTAGCCTTTAAGGAATTACTTCATAAACTTAATTAAACACATTAATCCTTTGAAAGGCAAATTAATGTTCTAAGTGTTCAGCACAACCAAGAGATTTAAACTATAAATTCTGCTAAGCAGGTGTATTCCATCTTATCTTGTTTTGATTCCTTTTTTTTTAAGGGTGAGTTTCAAAAAACCTGTTAAATAAACCAAAAGTATCAAGGAAAATCAAATGCTGAACACTTGAATGGCCACTGCTAGTGGTCTAACTCAGTATAAGGCAGCTTCCTATATTCTTACCAAAATGCAGTGCAAGAGTCCAACATCTGGACAAAGACAAAGAATGGATTGAGAAAGCACAGTTTATAAAGATGGCTCAACTCTATTGTCTCTAAAGGTCAGACTGGTGAAATAATAAGATAGAGAGGTTTGCCAGTACAACATTTTACCACAGGACATCCGAGGATGCAATCCACATTCTGCTGGTGACTTAAACCTTTCTGGACTGTGTGATAAAACATAGCTCCACTTTTTCTGACTAGCTTTTCTCCTAAAATCATATTGACTTGCAGCTGCAAGTGTTAAAATATTTGGTTAATAAGTGCCTTTTTATTTTGAGGGACCTGTATCCATTTATTTTCAACATGAGAACCATCAGTTCAATGCGTGAAAGCATGTTTAACCTTCATTTGCATCTCTGTTTTGCCTCTTTTATCAGGAAGGGGTTAAGGATGATTCCTCTCACTCGTTTTGGTTCTGTTCACACTATGGCTATTCACTCTCCAGGCATATATTCAACATGACCTGTCCTCAATGTCATGTGCTCAGTTGGCCCCATCATAAGTTTCTATATCTTTTTTGTGGAGCTTGTGTGTGTACAGCTGGAAGCAGATAGGGTCTCCATCAGTGCTTTCCCCCCTAAAAAATATGTTTAGGGGTACTCTCATTTTGACTCAAGAAAACCACCATTTTATAGTTCAAATTGGGAAAAATAAATACAGTAAATGGACAAAAGTACAAAGAACATGCATTACCTCCACATTCCACACTGCTTCACACATTAAAAGCTTGCTTCCGTCTGAGACTCAGGAAACACAGGGAAAGGAAAGGAAGCCGCCATTGGAGGTGGTAACAAAAAAACTCACCAATCACCATGGAATCTACCAAGGAACTCCTACTTCACACATTAAATGCTCGCTTCAGTCCAAGACTCAGGAAACACTGCCATCAGGAAAGGAGGCCGCCATCGGGGGTAGCAAAAGAACTGACGATTCACCGTGCTATTCAATGGAACTAACGATTCACCATGCTAGAGAAGAAACTAAAAAAATTTACATTTTTAGTTTCTTCTCCTGTTAGATTCACAAAATGTTTAGTGGTACTCATACTCCTGCATACCCCCAGAAAAAAGCACTGATCTCCATATTCAGGAAACTGGTGCAACCAGGTTTCCTGATTGCTCCAGGAGCTTATATGCAAACAGTGCTTACCCACATACATTCTCCTTTCAATCAGTGTGTGGAATACATGGGTATTGGGTGCAGGGCCAGCCAGGCACGTAGTGTTGGGAGGTGTGGTCATTCTGCCTCTCCACAGGGTGTGGGGAGAAATGCAACCACTTCACACCTTAAGGCAAGCCTACATAATTTGTATTTCCCAAAACAATACACAAACCAATAAACAGTCTTCCTTTAGGGGGTTGGACTAGATGACCCTTGGGCCCTTCCATCACTAAGATTCTATGATTCTATGATTCATAATTCACACTTCTCTGAATTTTGCAATGCAGTTCCCCAGACAAGTAGGAAAGGTACTGTGTACAAATAAACAGATATTAGTGAGAGTGAAAGTGAAAATGCATATATTTGTGAAATTAGCATACAATGCATTGTGTTGGGGAAAACTTCTTCAATAAAATGTGAATATTGGGCAATATTGCATATAAAAAAGTATAAGAAATTCACACTAAAATGCTATCGAAGTTCCATGACAACTTTTTAAAAGTTGCTGTTATTTGCACAACCTTCACCCTAACATTCCAGGGCAGGTTATAACAAATTAAAACACAATATTAGAAACAGTTTTGCTTTGGAAATGTGAAGAACGAAACCTAAGAGGGGGGGAGGGGAATGAGAAAGTGAAAGAAACGGAAATCCACAGATTCACTCACCCCTACTCCTCCATGTACTGGATTTTCTCATGGAGGGAGATCCCATAGAACATAGTCCCATAAGTAGTTTGGACCCATAGGTAGTTTTCACAGACACACAGACAGGCATAGGTGCATGATCTCTCCATCTGTGTGCAAAGTCTACATGCAAACTGTCTATATTAATACATTCATTGAGTCATCTGAATGTGGTTTTTAATCATAAAATACTGACATCCTTTCTATGGGCTCTTTCCATATGCCAACATAACAGAAAGACAGAGGCTAAATTAACATACTGCTCCAAATATAAAATGTCTGCTTTTCAATAGTTCATTGTTTCTTACCATTCCTTGTTTCCAATGAAGTAGAAATAGAAGTCTCTTTCCCCCTTATCTCTCCAGTTCCATCAGTAAATGTATTAATACAGACCCTCTCTTACATCTTAATAATTGCCAGGCAAAATTAACAAGCAGCTAATGTTTTGAATTAAGAAATGGTGGCCTGCTTTGAGGGTGGGGCCTCCAAGCCAATAGAGCTGTCTGCCCCATGTTCCCTGGAAGCAAGCGGCTGTTTATTCATTGCCTCTGATTAGAAGTCTGCTTTGCAACCAGATAAAAGAGGCTCCATATTAAATGTGAGACCCCGGCGATGTGTTTTGCTTCATGGATTTAGTGCTGAACATTACAAGGAATCGGAGATTGATTTTGCTCAGGAAATGGTGCCAGATAAAACAACGAGACAGGCCAGCTGCCTTGTTTGTAGAAGGGAGCAGTGTTATGATAAGAAGGGAGAAAAGTACCTGAGCAACATTAATAGGGGCTTACAGTGCTACTGAAGCGTGTGCGTGTGTGTCTGTAGGAGAGTATTTCAGACTCACAGGAGTTTTCCTTGTAACTACCTTCTCTCTAACCCATTGTAAGCTGGTTCCTGGCTTACTCTAGTGTGATCAATTTAGTGTGACTAAGAAATACAATCCAGGCAGTAGTAGGTGGTGTGGTAGCTCCACTCCCCAGTCTCCCGACAGTTAAGTGGCTGCTGCTTACCATCAGGGGGATTAGTGAAGGAGTGGAAAAGTTGGTGTGGCGCAAACACACTAGCAGAGCCAATGTGGTACTCCTGCCAGCGCATCTACACCACACCAACTTCTCGACCGACCCATCCTTCTCCTTGCTTAGTAAGCAAGCACCATTTACCTGCTGGGAAGCTAGTGGAGTAGCTCTTTGCCACCTGGCAAGTCACTTCTGATATTTTAACAGCATTTCTTGTTATTTCCCATGTTTCTTTTGCCACAAAAATGGGAATATTTTTAAATTCAAAATAAACATTATGAAGCATTAGTAAGCTAACATTAACCATATAAAAAGTGGATCTACAATTGTGCCCCCCCCCCCCCAATTCATGGATGGTAAACCTCATGAGGTCATTTAGTTAAATCTACTCCTGGGCAGGGCTGAAAATCTCCAGGAAGAGCATTAAAAAGAAAAGACAAGATGTCAGAAAATTGTTTGCTTAGGTATTTCAGTTGAACCCTATTCCCAACCCTCTTTTATTTATCCTATATAAGGCTATGACTGCCATTGGTTCTTAGTCCAGGAGGAAGGGATTACTGGAAAGAAAAGTACACAAATCACCCTTGGCCACCTTGCACCAATAAGGCAAGCTTAGTACTGCACCCACCAACATAACAACAACTACTACTACTACTACCTAAAATGCCTTGAGAATGAGGCATAATAATGGAAGCCCCCTTTTTACAGGGAAGAAAACTCTTGGAGAAATTGGAAGACAGATTCTGGAACATTGCTATTTGTCATCCTGCCCTTAAAGGTACATGTGCTGCAGAGGGTAGAAGAAAGGAAAACAAAACCTAAAACGAAGAGGTAATTAATACAAGTAATATGTTGTGCATTTTGTTTCTTCATTGGATGTCCTTGTCATTGGATAACCTGGTGAGCTGGAGAGAGATCTCAAGAAACCAATTTCTTTGGATTTATCGCCTCTTGGCTCCTACTCTGGGCTGTTCCCCAGCTTTCAAGCAATGGGTGTCAACTACAGCTGACAAATTGGGTAATAATGTGGGTAATAAATGCAACAGTCACTTCCTTACTTAGGGGCAATTTAGATGTCAGCTCTCTAAAGAGAGTCTGCCTATTTTCCAGGACTCAGAGGCACATCAGGCAGCATTTGTTAATGGCGCCTTTGCTGAGAAGAAGCCACCCAGCGTTGAACAATTGATAAGCAATATCATTTCACCTCTGTTCCCTTTCTGACCTTTTGAGAAAAGTGGGACTTTGTAATATTTGAACCTAAGCTCATGAATTCGACCCCCCCCCCACTCAATATAAAAGAAAGCACATCTTCCTAATGCCTCAGTTAGCATATGACACCAGGATGTGCTTCATAAATATACTGATGACAGCAGGGGGGGACAGCTCCCCCTCCCATTGAGGGCCACATTCCCTGTGGGTGGAGCCAAAATCAGCAGTAGGCGGGGTCAGAATAAAAACTGGATAGCGCTCTGTGTGTGTGTGTGTGTGTGTGTGTGTGTGTGTGCTCATGCAATTCCCTCTCTCTTACTGTCTTTCTCCTTCACAGCAGGCTGTGGAAGAGGGTGGGGATCTAAACAGAATGCTTCCAAGGAGATGTTGACATCAGGCCAAGGGCCTGATACAGTCCAGGGTCACATGTTGTCTACATTTGGCCAAGAAGCTGAGAAAAGAAAGGCTAGATGAAGAAAATAAGAGATATCTCTGTGTGAATATTCTATGTGTAAACATATTCTCATTAAATTCACCTTTTCACAGCAAGTTGTAGGGTGAACCATACATTGCAGGTTCTCCCATCTATGGGATCCTTATCACCAGAGCCAGAGGCCAGGCTTCTCGGTGTCAGAGGTGGGGTGGTGGTTTTGCCCTCTACCATTTACTTACATGACAACAAGTTATAGGCTGGGTTGGAGTGACCAGGATGTGATCTAGTAAGGAGCTCTCAGCACAGCAGCTGTGGCATTTTGCCACAACCATGAAGTATATGTACCTACCCTTCCTTTGCTCTTCCCCAACAACACGGTGGTGCCTCCCCTCACTTATTTAACAGCTGCCCTATTGAGGGAGGTTGGTAGTGGATTACTTTCCACATCCAGCAGTGGGCCTGGAGAACAGCCATTCACATTTCTACAGTATGTTCAGCCTTAGCCATCACTGACCACTAAATTAAAATGGAGGTTATGAAGCCCACCCACAAGTGGTTAAGGGGCTGTCCCACAAGGTGGAAAGTTCAAAATGTGCTACACACTGAACTGAAAAAATGGACATTTTCGTATCTCTTTTTGCAAAGCGGAAGTTGAGAAGTATTTTCCAGATCCAGTATTGGGTCTAAAGAACCCACCATCCTGCCTGCTAATATTGCATCAATTTCTGCCTATAACTTTACCTCTTGCTGACTACTTTCCCTGAAAATGTGAGGCGGGGCAGGCACAGAGTCTCCATCTCTTTTGCACCCTCCCCTTGTGATCTTCTCTACTACCACCAGTCTCCTCCTCTATCAGCTATCTGAAGACATACACAGGAGAGGATCGGTGCACAAATAAATTTACTGCTTTGGCAATGTGGTTCACTTTGGACTGCTAATGGATACCAAGTTGAAAAGTGCCTCAATAGTTTTAGTTTATGATGAATCCTAACAGGATAATGCTTTGTTTTAGTCGTGATTTTGAAAAGCAAAATGAATAAATAAGTCCATCTTCTAGAAACAGTTACTACTCAAGAACTGATTTAAGACATAGGCAATAATTGCACTGAAGTGCCAAAATATAAATTATGTATATACCTGTACTTTATATTTAATTTTAGAAACATCCTGTGTGTAAAACATGCTCAGGGTCAAATATAGCATTGGCTAAAGCACAATTTCAAATCATCATGACCCATCCATTTTAATGCTTCAGTATATAAGTCCCTTTAGGAACGTTACAGTTAACCATTATTACAGGTTGTGTTTTACTGTTGCTGAAGGTTGTTTCAAAGGTTGTTTCCCCACAGTTGGAATTGTACTTTTTTGAAGTATACTGCTTTGCTGAAGTGTGTGTGTCATGACAGCTGAGAATTTCACAGGACACAACACCCATAAACTGTTGGTTTCTGCTTTCCTTCACTGTGCAGCGAAAGGGCTTGTCACGAGACAGGTGTTTACATTCCACAGTCTGTACTGTTGGAGTTTCTCACGGGAAAGGGAGACTGGATGTGACGTACACTGGTTTCCTGTTTTTCACTTTGTGATTCTCTCCGAGCTGTCAGGGAGAGAGGATGCATTTCTGCTCCGGCAGAGGCAAGATGTCTTTCTGTAATATACCAGCTTTGAACTGTAAATAAAGCAATATAGAGTATGCAGCACGTACTCCTCATCCTTCCGCTGGGCACGAGACTCTGCTTTAAATCAACACGTGGTTATGGGCTCCAGAAGTCGAATCGGAGTGCCGGCAAAGGATCGGAATGCAGAGGGACAGGTCGGATCGGAATCTGCTCTGCGCGTAAAAGTGATTGATGAGGTATGTGCTACTGCTCCGGGCAGCCTGCCAGCTTCTAGTTAATGGCTTTATGGCTTTATGGCTGGACTTTGAACTTTTAAAGCCGTTTTGCTGGGAATAGGCAAAAGGCTCCCAGGCACAAGTTACTATGCTGGGGAAATCGAAAGTAACTTTTAAGTGCGCTTTTGGAATAAAGCAGCTGCAGCAGTGACGCAGCAAGATTTAAAGCAGCATATATGACGCTGAAGGCTAATGCCAGAGTCATGATGGCCCTTCAGGATGCTTGTGGGATTCCTAAACTCAACAAGAAAAATTATGCGGACTGGGTTCTGTATGCAGAGGCAATTCTGCGGAAAGAGGGTTTGTTTGAGGTGATTACAGAAACCCCCCCAGTTCCAGTTACAGATGCATGGGAAGCTAAGGATTCCAAAGCAAGGGGAACTCTTACATTGATAGTATCCCCAGAAGAGCTCTGTCTATTGCGTGATAAGACCTCAGCCAGAGAAATTTGGGACGCTTTGAGAGAAGCTCACTTAAGGACAGAAGCTGGGTCCACTATGTTTTACTTTAACAAGCTGCATAATATGGCTCTTGCTGAAGGTGGAGATGTGCGTTTACATCTGATGGAGATGCAAAATCTGAGACATGAGCTGCAACAGAGAGGACTCAACTTTCCAGAGGCTGTGTATTCTTTCATGATACTACAATCTTTGGGTTCAGGTTGGGAGTCTGTTGCAACCCAGATTGCTGTGCAACCAACCGCTCAGCTAACAGTGGACTATGTAACTGCCGTGATTTTAAATGAAGCAGATCGCCGGGGTGCTAGCTGCATGGGCAAGGGGGAGTCTTCACAGACGTCATCCCATACTGCAGTGGAACCACCAGATGGCGCCAAAGCTTTGAAGGCAGTGAAATGCTACTCGTGTGGACGTCTAGGCCATATGAAGAGGGAATGCAGATATCCCAGGGCCAAGACAGAACAGCGCAGCGAAAGCTCATCGCGCGGAAAAGGCCGAGGCAAAGGCAAAGGTCCGGTGTCTAGGACAACGCAGCACAAGGCTATGGTTTCACGCTTCACTCCAAAGGTTGCAGAGGTCCAGAAGACGTCCAGATCTTTCTTCGTTGTTGATTCAGCGGCAACCCACCACATGTGCAACGATAAGAGACTGTTTGTGTCTTTTACACCGCAGGAAGGTGCGATTCACCAGGCAGATGACCACACTATTCCCAGTAAAGGCTACGGAACTGTTGTTCTTCACAGTTTGGACTTATCGATACAGAATGTGCTTTACGTGCCAGACGCCAAACATAATCTGCTCAGCGTTGGACAGCTGAATGAGCGGAACATTGACGTTTCCTTCAAGAACAGGAAGTGCATCATCACAAAGAAAAATGATTATGTATTGCATGCTGAATATGTTGATCGTTTGTTTGTTTTGTATTATGATGATGTTGTGCAAGATGACACTTGTTGCATTGCAGGTTCTAACAAAAGTTTGCATGCAGAATGTATTCACGATTTTCATAGAAAATTTGGTCATTTGCATTTTTGAGGCAGTATCTAAAATGCCTGCCTTGGTTGAAGGTATGACTATTAAACCCTGCAGGTACCACATGAAGTGCAAAGCATGCGCAGCAAACAAGGTGAAAATGGCTGCGAAAGGTAAGGTGTCTAGTAGGCAAGCTACAGAACCATACCAGGTTGTTCATGCTGATTTGGTTGGACCACTAGCGCCCTCTTTGGGTGGCAATAGGTACTTCATGGTTCTCATTGATGCATTTTCCAGGTATATTTATGTGTATAATCTCAAGCAGAAATCAGAGGCTTTTCCTAGGTTCAAGGAATTCTGTGCTTGGTTGGAAAATGTGCACGGTAAGAAGATAAAGACTCTTTTCACTGATCGCGGGGGGGAATTCACTTCTCAGCAGTTTGAAGCTTTTCTGACTGAGAAAGGAATTCAACACGATTTGTCTAGTCCTCGCTCGCCATGGCAGAATGGACTTGCGGAACGGGCAAATCAGACATTGCTTCAAGGGTTAAAAACCTTGCTGCATGATGCCAATCTTCCAGAGAGTTATTGGGCCGAATCTCTCTCGTGTTTTGTTTACAGTTACAATCGCAGGTTATCTTCAGCGATTGGTTGTACCCCCTATGAGAAGATGTTTGGCAAGAAGCCATACATCAAACACATGAAGATTTTTGGTTCTGACATGTGGGTTCGCTCACCACAAAACTCCAAGTTAGACAAGCGTGGATTGCATGGTATCTTTCTAGGTTATCAGAAAGGGTCTTACAGAATAATGATGACTGACTCTAAGACAATTAAGCTCACGAGAAGTGTTGAGTACAATGCAAAGTGGGGGGAGAATGTGGGAATTTTCCAATGTTATCCTGATGACGGTGATGAGACTGAGGATAGTCAAGAGCAACCACAACAACCCACACCCACTAATGAAAGTTCTGAGTCTGAATCTGAAACTGAATCGGGTGATTCAGAGGATTTCAAGAGTGCGAAAGCCTCTATGCGACCCTCTGAAAGCTCTGATCAAGAATTGGAGGAACCATTGTTCACAGTAGGTCGTTTTTCTCCTAAGAAGGAAGAGGAGAGTGTTGAAGACTTAAGGCTAATTCGTAGGTCACAGAGAGCCACAAAAGGCAGACCTCCAAAGAGATTTGCTGATGAGTTTGCTACGATAGCAGTAACAGCTGTTAAAAGCTCCAAGAAGGTATTTGAACCTTCAAGTTTCCAAGAAATCCAGGGTTTGGATTCAAAGGAAGCTGAGCCATGGTTAAATGCCATGAAGGCTGAGCTTGATTCCTTAGAAAGGAACAAAACATGGGAGCTAGTTCCAGTAGTTCCAGGAATGAAACTGCTTGGAAGCAAATGGGTCTTCAAAGCGAAGACAGATCAAAATGGCAAGATAGTCAGACACAAAGCCAGATTGGTAGCCAGAGGTTTTGCACAGGTACCAGGTGAAGACTATCACGAGACCTATTCACCCACAGTGAGATATGAAAGCATTAGGCTTATGCTCAAGCTAGCTGCAGAGGAAAATCTACACATTAGTCACCATGATATTAATACAGCTTTTCTGTACGGATCTCTAGATGAATCACTTTATATGCTTCCACCTGATGGCGTACAGGTAAAACAGGGATTTGTTTGTGCTCTGAAGAAATCCCTTTATGGTCTCAAACAAAGTGCACGGTGTTGGCACACAAAACTCACTGAAGTATTGTTTTCTCTAGGTTTTCAGCAAGGGAAAGCTGATCCATGTGTATTTGTCAAAGAGGAGGGGCAAAAGAAACTGTACTGTTTGTTTTATGTTGATGATTTATTATTCTTTTGGAAAGATGTCGCAATGTACAATAACGCCCTAGCTCAACTGAAAGAGCACTTTGACATGAAAGATCTTGGTGAGGTAAACAACTACCTATCTCTGGAAATAGAGAGAGATCAAGATGGTAACATTCTAGTACACCAGTCACGGAAAATTGCTGATGTGTTAAGCAAACTAAATCTGATGGATGCTAACCCTGTAGACACACCGATGACAACAGGTTATCAGGTAGATGACACTGAAGAAGCATTTTCTGACACTACACTGTACAGAAGTGTGCTAGGCAAGCTAAACTTCATTGCCAGATGTTCAAGACCAGACATTGCTGTTAGCTGTAATTTGCTAAGCAGACAAGTCAACAATCCTAGTGTCAAGGATTGGAAAGCTCTGAAACGCATAGCGCGGTATTTGAAAGGCACTATGCATTACAGACTGAGATTTAACAATCAGAAGTCTGGTGGTCTTGAGATATTTGCAGATGCAAGTTTTGGAAGTGACACTACAGACAGGAAAAGTACGTCTGGAGTTTGCTACATGTACAATCAGGGTCTGTTTGATTGGTCATGCAAGAAGCAAACAACAGTTAGCTTAAGTACTTGTGAAGCTGAACTGAATGCACTGTCTTATTCACTTAAGGATTGTGAATGGTTAGTACAATTGTGCAAAGATATGAAAATTCCTGTCAAATGTCCAATCCAGGTTTACCAGGACAACAAAGCATGTTTGGCTTTGCTGAAGTCTGAAGGTTGTAAGCAAAGCACGAAGCACTTGCAATTAAAGTTGCAGCATGCTAGGGAATGTATTCAGAAGGGACTCGTAACGGTGTCCTATATGCCAGGTAATGAAATTCCTGCTGATGTATTGTCCAAGATTGTATCAAGGGATCAACACTGTACCTATGTGCAGAAGTTGGGTTTGTACTGATATTGTACAAACACGCTGCCCAGTGATGTTCACAGAAAGGGGGAGGATGTTGGTTTCTGCTTTCCTTCACTGTGCAGCGAAAGGGCTTGTCACGAGACAGGTGTTTACATTCCACAGTCTGTACTGTTGGAGTTTCTCACGGGAAAGGGAGACTGGATGTGACGTACACTGGTTTCCTGTTTTTCACTTTGTGATTCTCTCCGAGCTGTCAGGGAGAGAGGATGCATTTCTGCTCCGGCAGAGGCAAGATGTCTTTCTGTAATATACCAGCTTTGAACTGTAAATAAAGCAATATAGAGTATGCAGCACGTACTCCTCATCCTTCCGCTGGGCACGAGACTCTGCTTTAAATCAACACAAACAACAGTCTATATTAAAGTTTATGGAAAGTTAAAGTTTTTACCCTGAGATCTGAGCTAAAACTGAGCATAGCACTATGTTGTTCTTCCCCTACCTTGTTTTTTCTATCATCATCATCGTCGTCATCATCAATAGCTTTTATCAACTGTATTTTTATATATCAGGTACCCCCACAAGGTAGAGTACCAATAAAACAATGGCCACACTCATACCATACATTTAATATCTTTAAACAGTCAACGCTTCCTCCAAAGAATTATGGGAACTGTAGTTTGTTATGACTGCTAAGGCTTAGCATCCTTAACATACCACAGCTGCCAGAATTCTTTGGGAGAAGCCTTGATTGTATAAAGTGGTATCATAGTGCATTAAATATATGGTGCGAATGTGGCCTAAGACTTCCATAACACTAATAAATCATGTCTTGTGTAAGGCCCAAGCAAAATGTTCAATTAACAGAAAACGTTTTGGGTTTAGCATGTTGCATTAAAGGCTTTCTATGTTCAATCAAACTTAAGAAAATTACAGCTACTGGGAAATTGCAGCTCACACCCTTAACTGATTTGTTATCTAGGCACTATGGATATGGTATGGTATTCCATCCTGGGGGTAAGTTCATGTTGTGTGGATGCCTAATTATCGTCTTCCAAAGCAACTACTCTATTCCGAACTTAAAAATGGAAAGCATAATGTTGGTGGTCAACAAAAGAGGTTTAAAGACTGTCTCAAGGCAAAGTTTTTTAAAAATGTAGTATAAACACCAACAATGGGGAAACACTTGGCTGTGAGCGCTCCAATTGGAGAACAGCCTTTACCAAAGGTGTCATGGGCTTTGAAGACACTCAAACTCAGGACACAAGGGAGAAACGTGCTAAGAGGAAGGCATGCTTGGCAAATCCACACCGCGATCAACTCCTGCCTGGAAACAAATGTCCCCACTGTGGAAGTACACGGGGGTCCAGAATTGGCCTCCACAGTCACTTGCGGACTCATTGTTAAAACCATGTTTATGGAAGACAATCTTACTTGGCTATGAGCGATTGCCAAAGAAGAAGAGTTCAATCTCCACCACAGCTTTGGAGCAAGATGGCTATCAGTGATGGAGTGGTAAACCGAAGTCCTAGATTTGTCTGTTCACTTCAATAGACAGATAGAGTCTATGCAACTGAAGTTATAATTCCATGTTATAAGCACCTACCAGGCAACCAATATCACCCACATAAAATGATAGATCTGGAAGAGATCAGTGCTAGTCCACTGTCATCATCACGTTGGGAGAGGCATTTAGATTTTAAAAAACTTTACCGATGTGTTGCACAACTAACAGGTAAAAAATATCTTCTCTGCCTGAAAAACCAAGGCAAAATGTACATGTATGAAAGTTAAATTAAATTGTAAATTAGTATAGTGGATCATGAGGCACAGCTGCTGAGGCATCAGCCTTAGCTTCAAATTTCCCAGGTTTGTGGTGCTTGAGCAAACATAAAACAGCCTTAACTCTGATCTTAAATTGGCAGAATTTTTGATAATTGAGAGAGAGAGGATGAAATGCAGTTTGTAAACATAGCTTCTAATCACCATAGGTATAGAGAGGAGAGATAACCAGATAACAGGAAGATTATATTAACTTGCACTAGCTTTGAGCAATTGATCACTAAAGATTGAAGTTTCATTTCATATTTTATTTAAATAAAAAATGTAAGTCTTGGATTTGTTCAAGGTTTGCCAAAACTTTCTGAGGATGTTTGTTTCCCCTGCTATGAACCAAATTTCATTTAATGACTAACACAGAATTTCTAAAATAATTTTCTCACAAGCAGCCCTATTGGCTTAAACAATCAATTGCTCTTACTATAAATAGCCATAGAATTATAGCCCACATGGATCAGCATGAGAACCACCTACATTTACTGATAATGAATATTCACATGCATGCTTTATATATATATATATATATAAACACCTAATGCAGGAGACTCAAAACTATTTTCAGAACATATATGCATACATGCCCCTAAGATAATATCCCCCCCCCCCCGCACATTACTTGGTCAGAGAATTGCACCACAATGTTCAGAGAAGCATGGATTTCAAAGGAGAAATTGTGTTTTGGCTTGCAAATTCGTTTCAAAAATGAGAATTAGGCAGGCACATGTTGAAATGCAAACGGAACCAAATTTCTCCCCCATCCATTCCCTCAAGCAAGTAGGCAGAAGATGATACTGCAGAATATGAAGAAAGCATCAGCCACCCACAAAAGTACAAAGGATAGAAAACATTTTGATGGCTGATTAATACGAAAACAGATGGAGATCTTAGGAAAGAAGTAGGGCAAAGCCACAGTTTGAAGGGCTAAAAGTTCATACTCCTTCAGAATCCCAAATTCCTGTTTCTTATTACCTTATTATTATTATAATTTGTGTGTGTGCACATATGTGTGACTGTGGCTGGCCCTCTTGTAACCTCCCCGCTCAGAGTGCTCAGGAAAAGCTGTTCGCTGCAGTCAGACAGGAAACCCTTTCTCCTTTGCCCCCTCCCCAATTGAAGCCAACAATGCCTCATAAAATATCAGATCACAGATTAAAACAGACGGACTCGAAAGTTCAGAAAGCGCAAACTATGCTTGCTATTCAAAATAACGTTAACCAATTTAAGATGGGAAAAAAATATTGAGGGGGGTGGTAGAGGGACCAGGAGCTGTAGCAAAATAATATTATAACCATTTTCAGATCCCTTCCTCGCATTCCCTGTTTGATCTAAAGTGGAAAATTGTCTTTTAAATGCTTCTTAAAGACAACTGAGCAGGCTTCATGGGCAGCTATAGCTCGCCATACAAATGAGCCATGGCATCTGCTTACATTAAAACAAATGTAGTCGAGACGTTAATTATTTGAGGCTTTATGGATTGCCTTTTCTCTGTTTTATTCAGACTGTACCTTTGCAGCAGAGCTAACTCACCACTTTTTGAACTAAAGGACATTACCCTCTAAAGAGACAGGGCCTCCATGATCGTTAAGTCTGAAACTGCCCAACAGCACCACTGACCCCCTGGCCTGGCCTGATCATCGCTGCATTCTACTGCCACCACTGCAAAGGCAGAGACCGGCTCTGTGGCTTCCAGCCCAGCAGGGACCAAGTAACAAAGAGAAGCAATAGGATCTGATTTGGCCTTGTAAAGCTGCAGACAGTGGCTTGTCACCTCAGGCCAAGCAACTCATTGCACAGGGTTAGACTGCCCCTTGCCATTCAGCTGTTCCCATTTGCTAGCGGTGACTCAGAGAACTGTAATTATCCTGTTCAGAATAGAAATTTTGTGCATCATACTAGGCTCCATTCCCCAGATAGTTCTTCTCTGGCTTGGACTGTCATCCAAGCTGGAGAGGAATGTCTTCCTTCCCCTTGCTCCCATCTACTTACCTGGCCACTATGGCAGAGGGAGGGAAGGAATACTTGTTCTCTCTTCCAACTTCATTATTTATGAAGCTGCATTTCCCCAACAATCCATAGGCTAGTCACAATTTAGGGTTCAGATAGAACACTATACTGTGCCAGAGGAGGGGAGGGAAGAGAGGTTGATTGTAACACTAAATCAGATCTTAGTATAATGTTCAAAGCAGGCCAAAGTCTTCATGAATGGTGTAGCCTTTTAAATGTGATTTGATTAAAAAGATATCCCATTTGATAATCAAGGTAGAGGAAATCAGTGTGGTGCCCTCCAGATCTTATGGACTCCAGTCCCCATAATCCCTGGCTACAGGGCATGCTAATTGGGGCTGATGGGTATTAGAGTGCCCCTTTAGCCTGGATAAGAGGAGACAACAAACTCAAACAAATGGATTCAAGTTACAGCAAAAGAGATTCCAACTAAACATCAGGAAGAACTTTCTGTCAGTAAGAGTTGTTTGGCAGTGGGCTCCATCAGGGGGTTGTGCATTCTCCTTCATTGGAGGTTTTTAAACAGAGGTGAGATGGCCATCAGTCCTTGGTGCTTTAGCTGAGATTCCTGGATTGCATGGACTGGACTAGATGACCCTCAAAGTCCCTTCTATGATAACATCCGGGGGACACCACTTTGGTTACCCCTGGACTAGGGGATGACAAAGTATTTGTTTGTTTTTAAAAGAAAGCTCTCACTCAGAAATGCATGCACCATCATTCTAGTTGCTAATAAAATGGACCTAAAGCAAGTCTCTGTGTGGGCTTCCATGGATGAATGGTTTAAAAATAATTGGTCAGGTCATATTTCTGAACTGTGAATAAATTTATTTCGGCAAAAGTGCAATTGCTTGCAAGGGAGGAAAAATCACATACAACCTCTCACTTTTGCCCTATCTCTCTTTTGCAAAGAAAATAGTATACTTTGTTAGCAGTCCTTAATAATGACGAAGTCAACATCCCTAGAGGAATCAATTAAAATCACAGAGGCTGTTTTCCATATGCATGAAGTTATTTCAGTAGCCATTCTAGTAGTACCCTTACTTATTTTTATTTACTGCATTTACAGGGCAAGTTACTTTTATCCAAAAAAGTACCGACTGTGGCATAAACTATATTAAAATATCATCATTGCCATATCTATATCTTTATAAATCTTGGGACGAGACGTTGTGAAAAGTGCATGCTAACATTGAAAAGGCCCTGTGACAAGGTCACTCTTAGGGGTTCAGCCTCTCTGGCCAGAAAAAAAAATCTAGCAGTACCCACTGTGTGATTGATAAAGCAGGGTTCTCCTTGTCTTCAGTCTACTTGCATACAGTACTGGCCGCAATACCTCAAGTACTGCATCTCCCCATATGAACCAGTCTGAACTCTGTGATCATCATGTGGAATGCTCTCCCCATGAAGGCTTGCCTGGTGCCTTTATTACATATCTTTAGGCACCAAACAGAAACATTCCTCTTCTCCCAGGCCTTTGGCTAATTATACAATCTGTGGCCTTTTAAACTGGGGGGGGGGGGAATCTTTTGTTTGTTACTATGTTATGTGTTTTTGTGTTGTTATAAACTGCCCTGCGATCCTTGGATGAAGGGTGGTACAGAAATGTAATTAATAATAAAATAATAATAATTGCATTCAAGCAAATGTGAACAGAATCTCCCTGCAGACTTTTATATTTGATTTTCTCTAGCATCTTCCCTGGAACAATATTCTAGAACGAATCCCTCTCTTTGGTGCTGCTTTATCCACATTCATCCATCTCACTGGGGAAACCAGCCTCAAAGGTCATTGCACTGAACTCTCTGTACTTCCCTCTGAAAGAGAATGCCAAATGCACTTAGTAAAAAAGGAGAAGGGACATGCATCCTTGATGCATTTGAGAACTTGCTTATTTATTTTGGAAAATGGAATAACCCTTCCTTTAACCTCAAATGTTCTTGGGGCTTGACCCCGGACAGCTTTGCAAAATAGGCTGGTCAATCATGATCTTCATCTTGTTGCGTGGTGGCGGGAAAATAGGAAAGCCTTCTGTCACTAATTCCCTTCTGCCCACAGGCCAAGCCTCTTCACCCAATTAATGAATTCACTCAACTGTATTGGAGGTACATGGAGCTCTCAAAGGCTCCACTTCCGACTTGGCGTTGAGACATGCAACCTGCACCTGATTAACCTACTTTTCTGGGGCTGCAGAAATGAAGAAGCGGGAAAGTAAGTGACACATTTGCCAGCTTCCCTTTCCCCTTGCAAAACCTAGGAAATGATCATAGGTGTTTCAACGTAAATAATGTTTGCCCTGACCAAGCAAAATCCAGAGTGCTTTGTGCATTAAGAGAACTATCTTTTATACGGACCAATTTATCAAGACAGACAAGTGGCAGCAGTTTGCAGCAAATCAGCAAACATCAGAGTGCTTGACCAGCATTTTATTTTAATACTTTTTAAGAGCAGAGCAAAGTTTTCCTGAAACACAGCTGGGGGCACCATTCCCTATTTCAGCTGGGCTGGGGGAGATTCTCAGCAAAGTTCAGAGGCTCATTCTGTCAAGAAGAAATCACAAAGAGGTTTTTTAAAAATGAAAATGTATTATTAAAGCACCTGTTGTTGATAAGGTTTTTTGTTGTTGTTTGGAAAAAACATATTGTTGCACATCAACGCATACACTGAGCCGTGCTAGATTCTAGTGGTTCCAGGCACTTAGTGGAAACAGCCAGGGGAAAAAAAGACACTCACTTGGTGGTTGTGATGAAATTAAGAAGGTAGTAGAGCTGCCTTAAGTTTGTTTCCTTCTCTCCTTTCGTACTTACTCTGCAGCTTGCAGTTTCTGTCATCACAGTGTGTACTCTTCCAAATTTTAATTTTGAAGGTTATGTAGCATCCTAAAGCACACATATGTAGCAAGGATGTGCTGCTAGTTTCAGCAAGGATGCTCCATCACATGCCATCACATACCCCATAACAATTGCTTGAAACTACTGCTTCCTCCCCCTCCTAGAGAATTCATTATGTAAGCATTCAGTATGAATATCATTTAAATCTTGGGCATACATTTGTGTTTGGCTTGATGGGTCTCAGTTGTTACAAGTATCTTTTCTTTCTCCCTCTTTGTTCATCCATAGAATCAATAATGTGACTGTATATATGTATATGTGCATGTGTGTGTGTGTGTGTGTGTGTGTGTGTAGATATAGATAATCTATATTGATATAGGAGGAAGAAAAGGAGGAAATGTGGGAAATTGCAGTGAAACACAACTATGCATGAATGTTAGTGAGTGCATGAAGGAGTTAATACCAAGTTGCATGGAACAACACATGAATAAGACCTTTGGATTTAGTAAGTATTTTAAACTTACTTAACAGTGTGTGGTCTAATAATTACAAGAGGAGTAGGGAGAGGGGGCATGCATTTTAAGGCATAAACAGAATATACAAAAGGGTTTAACCTATATTCCATGCTATACTGCTGGTTAACTCTGAGAGTGCTTTTAACTCCACTGGGATCTATCTCCTGCTGGAAAGTGTGCAAAGCCCCACATTTTGAATCTATGCACCCAGCTGATTATTTTATTAATTGCCTACACATGGGTGAGATCTATTTTCCTCCCACAGAAAATGCATGCGCACACACACACTGAATGGAGTGAAAGAAAACCCTGAATGGATATTGGAAAAACACCTTAAAATTGGTCTTGCTTTCCAAGCTTCAAGGGAAATCTTTTCCCCACTTTCAAAATATTTATTTTCACCTCCTTCTCATTCCCACAATCCAATTTCTGGTTTTCCTCCTTTGATTTATCCAACTTGCAGCCGCCGTGTCTAAAAATTCCAGTCTTCATTCATATTCAGTTAGTTTTTTATATTCACCATGTTTCTACAGCTATGAATGCTAGAATGGAATTACTTCTGTTTGGGGGCCGTGGCTATTTTGAAAGATGTCATCTCACACCTTTCTGAGACAGACAGGTTTCTTTCCATCTCAACATTTTTAGTGCATGCGGAATGTTTTGATCTGACTTTCTCGATGGGGAGCAGTCCCACTGGAGGCTGCCTGAACTCTTGGAACTTCCAGGCCACAACAAGCTCAGTCTTAATCCAACAGATTAGTAATTGATGACTGTTAGGAAACATAGGAACACTTCATAAATTTGCATCATGCTCAAGGAAGACTTTGTTGAATGCTGCAAGAAGAGGTTCTTTGAATTACAAATGGCTATTCTGTTCAGTCAAAGTTATGTCAAAGTTTGCCATGGGTCTGGCCTCTATGTCTAATTCCCCCCCCCAACCCCAACCCCCATTTCATATTTATCTAGCCCTTATTCGCCCATCACCAAAACTGACTTTAAGGAGTGCTTGGTGAGGAAGTTGAGTTCCACTCACCCAGCAGTATACTGGCCGATTCAGAATAGAAGGCTCCCTTCATGATAGTCACAGCCACACATATTCTAAGATTATACTACTTTATAAGATTATTCGATTATAATAATTAGGGATGCATTGCAACAATCAATGCAGACTGCCATGTGTTGCTTTTCAGCTAGTTCTATGCACATACATGGGACAATGATTTAGAGTGCTCCAATATCTTCCTTCTGAGCAACTCTGTGTTTTGTTTCCTATGAAGTTTAATTGTACATCACAGAACTTGCACACCACTGAAACTTAAGCATCTAGTGTTTTCAGAGCTCCTAAATGCTTAGCTTTGCACTGTGGCTAAAAAGCTCTCCTTTCACACAGATTGGGCAAGGGACCCTGCTGTAGAAATAGTAACGTGTCCCCCTGTTATTCCAGAAAACTACAACACTGCCCTCACTCTTCCAACCCTGGACACATCTTGCACCCACACACTGGATATTACTGCTGCAGCACTCAATGTGAGAAGGGCTGATCATTCACAAATCTTAAAAAGCAGAATCTGCAGGCAAAGATTTTGCCTTCTCAGATTGTTTGTCTGTATGCTTCAGTTACATAGCCTTTGGTGCATATGTGTAAAGTTGAGTTCCAAAAGGATGGGATGCTCCTTCAGGCAGATAAAGAGGGTGCTTATGCCCAGATAACATCAGTGCCAACTGATAGGAAAATGTCTCCAGCCTTTTAAGAATGGCACAAGTATAGCTTTGTTCAAAGTTAAAATAGCCTTTGCCAATACTTCATACTCTTTCTTTGCTATATGAAATGTATAAACTTATAGCATGTATATCCAGTTTACTTTTTATTTCACTCCACAAATTCTTCTTTGGCAGATCTTATGCTATGAGCAGCATGAAGCTACTTAATGAAGCATAGTAAAAGGTTGCATACATACTATACCTTAAAAGTATGCTTGAAGTATGTGTCCCCCCTCAAATGAATTCTGGGCACTGTCATTTACCCATCACAGAGTTATAGCTGCCAGCAACTCTTAACAAACCATGGTGGGGAAATGTGCTTTGAGTTTTATCTTGTGTGAAATTTTGGTGGTAACTTCTGGATCTCTTGTTTTACAATTTTCCCACATGAAAATCGACCATGGAAACTTAAGTTATTACAGCAAAGGTGTCTCTTTGTTATCCTTCTACTTGATGTGCAACTTTTCAATGAACTTTTGACATCCTGGAAGTACTTCCAAGCCTTTATAATGTCGTACCATGTGTCTCTACCAGTGTTTTCCTTCTAGAAAAAAAGGTGCCGGAACTGTGTACTCTTGAGTACCCCCCCCCCCAAAAAAAAGCACTGGTCTTTATGAACATTTAATTCAGCTCTCTATGTGCAGAACTAGGAGAGCTCTCATGCTTACTTTATGCAGCAATTAATCTCTTTCTCTTTTGATCCGGTACCTAAAAGCTTGTCCTGAATTGTAACTTACATCAATTTGTGCACATTTCAACAGGAAGGTACTGTACTTTTATATTAAATTTATGAAGAAAATAAAATTAAACTGCACAGATTTGAAAGAAAGGAGGCATTTTTGAAATGGAAAAGAAAACAACAGCCCAAACACAGTTTCCTAATGCACCTGGAGAATCAATGATAATAGACTTTGAAGCCACATGTATACCCTGATGCGTTTCTGTCCTTTCATACAAAGCAGCTTGAGTGTAAGACTTTATCATGGAAAAAATAAACATAATCATCATATTTCCCTCATTGTTACTAAACAGTAGGCAATCACTGGGTGTAGGCAATTGTGTTGGATGCTTACAAAAGGAGAAGGCTTGCAAGGGTTGGTGAATGTCCCTGCTAAATTTTGCAGATGTTTCTTTTATTTCATGCTAATCAACTTTTGTCTTGAAATTGTTTGTTTGTTGTCGATTTACTGAGGCTGACATCCTTCGTGAAAATTCATGTGTTAATGAAATAGGACAGCTGCTAGGCAAGTGGTGATGATTTGGTGTATGTGGAGATGGGCAAATGAGTTTGTATCTAATTGTAGCTCTGACGCCTGCACTTCTGAACTGAAAACCTTTTGCTCAAATATTAAATTAAACTGTATTACAGGCAAGAATAACGTGATATTTTTTCTTTTTTCTAAAAAAGGACTTCACAAGACTAGATTACTTCCACAGACTTCCAGAGCCAAACTTTGTGAACACCATAGCCTGTTTCATGTGCCCCTCCACACGTGGGAGAGCTGGACATCACCTGATGGTCACACCCACAACATTGCAGTGCCCAGTTGTGGTTTCCCAGGTAGGGTAGAGCTGGCAAGCTACTTTCCTGGCAGGAACAGTGAGGCAGCGAGGTGGTTGGTACAGTGAAAGAAACTGACTAGAGCACCAGATCAGCTCTGCTGATATATAAGACTGAGCTCCCTACACTGACCTTGATGCTTGATATTCTCCTGATGTCTGTGTGATAAATCTATTTGCCTTCACGGTGTCCTCCAGGCATGCCTCTTTTGATTTCTCCATTCCTAGTTGTCATCACTGGCTAAATGTTTCATAGTGACACCATGCCAGCTTCATTCCAATTTCTCCTACAGTGGTACCTCGGGTTAAGTACTTAATTCGTTCCGGAGGTCCGTTCTTAACCTGAAATTGTTCTTAACCTGAAGCACCACTTTAGCTAATGGGGCCTCCTGCTGCTGTCATGCCGCCGGAGCACGATTTCTGTTCTCATCCTGAAGCAAAGTTCTTAACCTGAGGTACTATTTCTGGGTTAGCGGAGTCTGTAACCTGAAGCATATGTAACCTGAAGCGCATGTAACCCGAGGTACCACTGTACGTTGAAATCCACAGAGATGTCATTCTTCATTAATTTATATGGGAGTTTTTCCTCTATCATAGTCACCAATAGCTCATATTTGTACTGGAGTTATCTTCACAGGATTATTGTGAGGATAAAATGGGTGGGGGCAGGCATATTTTCTTGAGCTCTACTTATCAGTTCCCAACACTTAGTTCTACTTTTGGGCCAATTTATATCTTCCTTCCTTCCTTCCTTCCTTCCTTCCTTCCTTCCTTCCTTAGTGCTCCAACCATTCTCAACAAGTTTCACAGTTTTAGCTCATTCTCTCAAGCTGCCCTGTTTATCCTTACTTATATATGAGGTTTGCACCTCCACTCCCAACCTTCTGGCCAATCAGAAGCCTAGTACAGTGATGTTTTGGTTTCTTGTTCCTCTGTTTTTAGTTGGTTTCTTCCCCATAAACTTTAGGATTAAATCCGACTATGCTACACTCAGTGTAGGTCCACTGAAATGAAAGAAGTTAAGCCACATCCCCACCATGCATTTAAAGCACTATGATACCACTTCATACAGCCATGGCTTCCCTTAAAGAATTCTGGGAGATTTAGTTTGTTAAGGGTGCTGAGAGTTCTTAGGAGACCCTCATTTCTCTCACAGAGCTAAAAGTGTGAAGAGTGATTAATTGTTAAACTACAGTTCCAAGAACTCTTTGGAGCAAGCCATGACTGCTTAAAGTGGTATCATAGTGCTTTAAATGTATGGTGTGAATGTGGTCTACTAATTTCAATAGGTTTCCTCTGAATATGACAAGTTGGAGGAATCCTTTAGTCTTTATTATATATTTCAGCTTCAATTTCTCGAGCTGGTGCTTTTGACCCATCCATTCCCCCTGTGAACTATTGAATTTCCTAGTTAGATGAGTCACTACAGCAGAAAACAATACTGTCAATAATGGTCGAATAGTTTTCATCACATCCACTTTCAGCTCTGTAAAAACAAACAAACAAAAAACCCCTATTGTCTATCCCAACCTTATTTCCAAACCATAGTGATTATCTAAGCAACCACTCCTGCCTGCCCCAAATGCTCCATGTCAATGTAACCTTATGTACATTTTTCTTTTATATCCCTTTGCACCATTCAGATAAATAAAGTTGAGTGGTGTCCTCTTGACAGAAGTTCTTGCATGATTCAAGTTTAAAAATATATATTCCAGAGATGACAAAGAATATTTCCTGTTCAGTTGCTATAGTTCTCCTGAGCAGTTGCTTTCTGTTGTTTTTTTTAATAGAAAGCCAATACTCCTAGGGATTTCCCCAGTGCAAAAGGTGATTGAACCAGACTGTTGAAAACTCTGGGGAGTTGTCAAGCCTAGTCAGAAGTGATTCAAGTGGTGATGTTTCCATTCCTTACTTTGGAAAGATTATTCCAAGGAGATAGAGACTGCATGTAGTGTCTTCAGACACCAAAGCATTATGTGTCAAGTATTGAAATGGAGTATTCAGTTAGGTCCAGACTGCATGCATGATTTAATAACTAGATAAACGTGTTTGGAATTTTGGGGGCAACTTGAGGGCTGTGCTGGTATAATGGTGACATCCAACCCTTTCTTCTCTTGTCATTCCCATTCCTCAAGCCCATTTCTGTCCATGCATCATTCTTCCACCCCAATCCCACTGCTGTCCTCTAAATTACAAGCACTAGTCACAGTAGTTTGAAGGGAGGTTTCAGATATAAAGATAGTCCCCAATATAAACTCTCTGAGACCCTGTGACCGGCAGGTGAGGCTTTCCTGGTGGTGTTGCCACTGGGAGCTGCTTCCTTGGCATTGACCCATGGCGGAGCCTTCTCAGTGGCAGTTCCCTGTATGTGGAATACCCTCCCTGATGTGATACATCTGTGAACCTCATTATTGACCTCCAGGAACCATTTAAAAACATCTCTGTTTACCCAAGCATTCAGTGGCTGAAAGAAACTGTTCTTGGCCATCCTGAAATCATTGCCTAAGAGAATATGATTGTTTTCAAACTGTTTTTAGCATGTTTTAAATGCTATTATTTTAATGATGCATTCACTGCTCTGTTCTCCTTGGGAGGAAGAGCAGACTATACATAGAAATAGAAATCATCATCATCATCATCTAACAACTATTGGCTCAACTACTTTCTATGCAGATACAGGACCTTCCAGGGATATGGGTGGCGCTGTGGTCTAAACCACTGGAGCTTCTTGGGCTTACCGATCAGAAGGTTGGTGGTTCGAATCCCCGCAACGGAGTGAGCTCCCGTTGCTCTGTCCCAGCTCCTGCCAAGCTAGCAGTTCGAAAGTGCGCCAGTGCAAGTAGATAAATAGGTACCGCTGCAGCAGGAAGGTAAAGGCGTTTCTGTGCGCTCTGGTTTCTTTCATGGTGTTCCTTTGCACCAACAGTGGTTTAGTCATGATGGCCACATGACCTGGAAAGCTGTCTGTGGACAAACACTGGCTCCCTTGGCCTAAAAGCGAGATGAGTGCCACAACCCCATAGTTACCTTTGACTGGACTTAACTCTCCAGGGGTCCTTTACGTTTTACCTTTACAGGACTTTCCATACATCCCTACCAGATGACAATGATTTGTGGCTATCATGTTTCAGAAGAAAGGGAGAAAGTACAATGGAAGCACTTAAGGTTCTTAAGACAGTTCCTGAACTACTGTTTTGAAAGGCTGCAGGGGGGGGGCATTATTTGGTTAGTCAGTGAGTGGGACTTGTATTAATTAAGAGTCTTGCTATCTTTCTTTGCATTATTGAGGTCTGCACACTTCACACTTTTCACTTGGATACTTGTATGGCATTCAAAATATCAGACCAGCCCAAGTTCTCATGAGAGCCAGTGTGGTGTAGTGGCTAAGAGCGGTAGTCTCGTAATCTGGGGAACCGGGTTTGAGTCTCCGCTCCTCCACATGCAGCTGCTGGGTGACCTTGGGCCAGTCACACTTCTTTGAAGTCTCTCAGCCCCACTCACCTCACAGAGTGTTTGTTGTGGGGGAGGAAGGGAAAGGAGAATGTTAGCCGCTTTGAGACTCCTTAAAGGGAGTGAAAGGCGGGATATCAAATCCAAACTCTTCTTCTTCTTCTTCATCTCTTTGGCTGCACTTTTGACTGAGTTTTGGGCAATGGTTGAGCATCCAGCTCTTTCCCCAGCCCATAATTCAATTCAATTTCTTTTTTAAAAATAAATAAATCAGTGTTTATTGGATGAGCAGGATACGCATGTGACTACAACTTCCAGCATTCCTGACCATCGGCCATGCTGTCTAGGGGTGATAGGTTAAAATAGCCTGGTTCTGACATGACAATATCCTTCATGTGGTGGGAATCAGGACTTAGAAAATACTATGAAAATGACACCATGCTCAAGCTCATGGGTGCATGGAAGCATATCCCAACTTGCTGTAAGGATCACATGAATTGTACATACAGTCCTATATGTGATTTCCTGGTTCACAGATGTCCTGCTCCCTATTTTGTTAAGTTTATTATACACCCAAATGTCTGAACTAGGGTACAGAGTTGCATACCTCAGGATCCTATTTGGGTGTTCAGATGATCAGATTTCCCTAATTTAGGAATGCCGTGTTCCCACTTGGACTTGCTGGACTGTGCCTGCCGAAAGCAAAAAAGGAAAGAGGAGATAATTAATTGCAAAGTTCCTATTCATTTTACTACTTCTTCACAGTTTGAGTTGTTCTGCTTTTTATCTTTATGGTTCAGGCAACTCTCTAATTGTTCACAATAGCCTGTGGAGTAGCATTCTGAAATCTGCAATGAGACTGCTGTGAGTGTCCAAGCAGTGGGAATGTGCTCAGCAAAGCTGATAGTTAAAAGTGTGTCTTATTAACTCCAAACTCCCAGAGGTCTTGGACACAACTCAATCAAGCATCTATTATGCATTTATAGAATTTTATTAGCTGGTTCGCAGATATTGATTTTTTTTTTTTAAGTGAACATCCCTCAATTAACTGTGACCATTCATAAAGAACTGCAGGTCAACACAGATGCTTCAGTGACAACCCCTGGTCACTGCTTGTCAGCAATTGAAAAACAGGGAACACCTATGTGTTAAGATGTTAGACATACAAATGAGAGGATTTTAGTAATAAGGCAAAGTCTGGTAAAGTAAGCTAAGATTGTGTGATAGCCTTCCAAGACCTCCATTTCAGATAGCAGTAGAAGAGAGGCAGAGAACATTCATCAGACCATGGGACATTATCCCTTTTGGACAACCTCCTGGGAGCCACATGCTAGTGATGGCAGAGGCAAAAGTGGGAAGAGCAATTAATGCAAAATTTACCTTTGTCTAGTTTCCATTTGCACTAAATATTTCGGGCTTTAGATTTCATACCACTTTAAATAGTTGTGTGTTAGGTTTAGCACATCTCTCACGCATGTCACAGCAAGCTAGCAGTTTAACTCCTTTAGCTTTATTTGGCAATTACAGGCTTACAGCAAACAGAGCCTCCCACAGCTCATTCTTCACTATCAGAGTCAGTTGACTAGACTGGCCTCCGGCCCCTTCCAAGGCCAGATAAATGTTGAGCCCACCCCCACTTCCAGCTGGTCTTCCTCTGCTGTAATCGCTTCCTCTGCCTCCTACTTCTGGGAGACTCAGGTGCAGCCAATTCCTCCTCCTCTGGAGTTGAATCCAATCCCCTACTACCACCTGCCTCCTGCTCCTGCATCTCAGTGTTGCTTTGAGAAGTGACTGGCAGCCTTCTGTTTTCCTCTGCCTCTTCTTCCCTCTCTGCAGGCCATGTCTCTGATATTGTGGTTTCCCCCTAAGATTTTTGCGTTTTTTGTTTGTTTGTTTGTTTTCACCCTCTATTTCCCTCAGCGAGCTACAGTTCTCAGAGTTACCTGGGAAGAGACATGGACTGAACCAATTGTTCAGCCTGGACACAGAGGTCCAGCTCCGAGGGCCTTCTGGTGGCTCCCTCACTGAGAGAAGTGAAGCTATAGGGAACCAGGCAGAGGGCCTTCTCAGCAAGTGGTGCCCACTTTGTGGAATGCCCTCCCATCAGATGTAAAGGAGATAAATAACTATACAAGTTTTAAAAGGCTTCTGAAAGCAGCCCTGTGTAGGATAGTTTTTAATGTTTTGTTTTATTGTGTTCTTATATCTGTTGGAAGCCACCCAGAGTGGCTGAGGCAACCCAGTCAGATAGGTAGGGTACAAATGCAACTACTACTACTATTATTATTATCTCTGTGAGGTGAATAGGGGTCTCTTAACAACTTTTAGCAGCTTTAACAAACCACAGTTCCCATGATTCTTTGGGGGAAGCCATGCCTGTTTAATGTGGTATGTGCTGCTATAATTGTTCAGCGTAGATGGGACCCAACACACCGTCCTCTAGTCTAGGCAAGAGGCATTATGAGAGCTCTAAGATGCATTCAGCTTAGAGTTTCAACACAGGAGAGCCAGTAACTGCATGGAAATTGGGGATGAGGCCTGACCATCTCACCACCCTCCTTTATGCATTGTGTAATACATAGGTTAAAGCCTCTTGGAGGCAATATTCTCAGGGGATAAGAAAGACCTCTGTGATTCATTCAGACCAGAGAGAGCCAACATGATGTCCTCCAGTTATTGTGGATCACAGTTCTTGACATCCCTGGCCACTGCCATGCTGCCTGGAGCTGATGGAAGTTGTGGTTCAAAACATCTGGAAGGCAAGAGGTCTGCTACCTCTGTTTTAGACAATTTAAGTCTCATGAAAGGAGGCGCTTTCCACATCAACTGTTGCTCATTGTTTTGTTTTAGTTGACTTCCCTCGCCTCTCTAAAAGAGCGGCAAAACAAACTGGGAAAGTTGAGCCAAAGGCTGTATTATAACCAATGAGTCACTGAAGGGTGGAAAACAAAGAAAGAATCCTTTTGTCTGGAAGGATATTCCACACTTGTCTGGATGTCAAGGATATTTCACCAAGAGTGTATTGTGGTCCAAGGGAGCATTAATGGCAGTGGAGGGCAGGGGAGGAGGAAAGAGAAAAGGGAAATGCTTTGTGTTTTCTCTTTTTAGCTATTTCTTTAGGATATAATGTTCTGAGGTCTGGAAAAACAAAACAAACCACAAGCATAGAACAGTTTCAGGAGGCTAATACCTTAATGAGGCCAAAGGGTTACACTGGTTATCTCAAAATCACATATCTATATTCTCCATGAAAAAAAACTAGTATTTGGGCAAGGTATTTTCAAACAAGCGTAAAATGCAAATTTAACATTTGGAGGCAGGTTATTCTTACCCCCCTTTGGCTACATTTCATACAGCACCATTTGGTCCATTGTTGATATAGCACAACTGAGCTACATATCCCTATTAGACATGTCAAAACAACTATTGAACACAGGCTTGTACACAATATTTGCAGACATTTCAGAAGTGTTCACCCACAACCATTTGCTTTACTGCCTCGTGTCTAGAAATGGGTATGGCTTTCTCAGGGTTGGCTCAGGTAGCTTCCACAGAAACATTCAAGGCAGTAGGTCATGGTGGAGACAATGAGGCTCTTGGGTCTATTGCCAGTGGTAAGGTGGATTCCAGATTTACCTGAAAACTACTTCTTTGAAATTTCTACCCATTAGTTTGTCCTCTGCCTTGTCTGAAGCAACAGAGAACAAGTTAGTTTCATCTTCCTCTTGACACCCAACTTTCCAGATACTTGAAGGCAGCTATCATATCACTCACTTAACTTTCTCTTCTGTAGGTTAAGCATACTTTTTAATCATTCCTCACAATACTTCTGTCTCCAAACCTCTTACCATCTTGTTCTCTCCCTGAAAAAGATCTAACTTGCTGAAGCTTCAAATTAGCTTTGGATGGATGTGAGGGGGCAAGGAGTGCTGCCTTAATGACTTACCACCATATTGAATACACAGTATCTGCATATATCTACATATGCAATAGATGTAGATGAGTGTTTAAAACTTAGCCACGACCTCAACATAAAATTACTCAGCATCGCTAGCAAACTGCAACAGCTTAATGGAGGTCATTTTTCAATGTAGACTTCTTTGGAAGAGGCTGCCTGTGTTAACATCCTATTCACATAGCCTTAAAAAAAAAGGCAGCTAGAGCATTTATGGAAAAGGTTTTCTTTCCAGTACTTATGGTAAAGATGTTGCAAGAAGCCTGGAAAAGCATCAAATAATGATGAAATGAAGACATGTATGACAGATGTATGTGTGTTGTGTGGTGTGTGAAGTTCTGACCAAGCTCAAAAGTGATTAATATGGATTAAAATGAGCTGGTGTTTCTAGAGGAGGCAGAGAAAGGAGGAGACAGGGCGGGGGTGAAACAAGACAAGCCTGTTCAGTAGCTGCTTCCAGTGACAAGTTGTGCAAACTGAAGAAATGACTCGGTTTTAGGGCTTCATAGGGCCTGGTGGGTCCTGATTAGCTTCTGGGGTCGACTGACAGCAGAGGCAGATTTAGGGGAGCAAAACCGGTTTGTCCACACTGGGTGCCAAGCCGAGAGGGTGCAGCAGAGGGCACTGCAACAAGGACGAACAACGGAAGATGGGAAGTGCAAAGGGGGTGCAGCAAATTTTGGCGTCACACAGGACACTGCTGACATTTTAAAGCTCACAGTACTCATGCTGTGGGATCAGCTGATAATCCTCAAATTGGTACTCAAGTCTATGGAGCACCCTTGACTGATAGGTACCTGGTTTGCTTAGGAACCAAATACTCTTGGTGCAGGAGGTAAGGTGCTGGGTGAGATATATATTGCATCCACACTGAGAGAGTGCCTTATTGTATTGGTGTGCCAAGGAATCGCTAGCATGAGAATTTCAAAGCCACTATCAAGCCTACTAAGAAGTAGCTGGAGGTAAGTAATTCCCCATTATAAATTAACACTGCTATCTCACTATCTCACCCTCCCCTATGTCTTCCTGGGTGTGATCGTTCTACCGCCTTCTAAGGCCAAATTCTCTGAGGCTTGAACTCTTTCTCAGCAGGATCCTCCTGAGCTTTCCAAGGAAAGCTGAGTTATCAGCATTGACAATTTGTAACGGAGGACTGGTTTCTGCCTTTGGCTTGTTACAAATTTTAGTACTGGACTTTATTTGTTATACAGCGTTTTATAATTCTAATCATAATCTCTATATGTATAAACTGCCCTGAGGTTATTTATGATGAAGGGTGGTACAGCACTGTTTTTCACACACACACACCCATTTTTTTTTTTAATCTTCTCTGCACTTCCATCTGGGATACTGCTGTGCTGAAACCTGCCGCCGCTGGCGCCCCCCCTTGCAAAACAATTCTTATTTGCCCTCCGGATGTTGTCAGACTGCAACACTCATCATTTCTGACTGCTGGCCATGTTGGTTGGGGCTGATGGGAGTTTGAGTCCAAAACATCTGGAGGGCCAAACATTCTCCAACTCTGGTCTCAACTGTTCTTGACTAAATGTTATTTCTTTCCCTCCAATGTGTGCAGACTGAAAGAAGAATCTATGTTAAGAAGAAAAGTGTTCCTGGGCAGATAACGCTAGAGGGATTTCAAGAAGCACTGTGAAATTTGAGAAGTATTGTTAAAAGGGATCAGAAGGGGAAAGGTTTAATTAATGACAATACAAACTTAAGGAATGCGTAATTTAAAATTGACTATGGATGATTTATGGAGAAGCTGAAGGAAGTCCAGGAAAGAGACAATTTGTGAAAAGTTGGATGTGGAATTTTTGTATGTTTTTGTTATAAATTAATAAAAATTGTTTAAAAAAAAAGAAGAAGAAAAGTGTTCCTGAGTCCAGTTGTTTTTCTTTCATTCATTTTCTTATTTATGTTTACTTGTTGCCTCTCTCTCTCTCTCTCTCTCTCTCTCTCTCTCTCTCTCTCTCAAAATTGGGTGTGGAGGGAAAGGATGTGACCTTGTGCTGGATTTGTGAGAAATCTGATTATTTCTCTTGAGCTAAGCTGTGTTTTGTCTGCTTCTCATAAATTTTATATCGCAAGCACGTAAAGTGCTTTTAAAATCCCTCATTAAGGCCTAACAAACAGCAGAAAGAGCTCACTATGCCTTCAATGACCTACCACTTATCCGCAAGCCATGACAAATTTGTTCAGAGCCGAGAACAATAAATGTGTTATTAAAAGTTCATAATGCTATTGTGTTTCAGGGTCCGCACCCCACATCCTTTTACTATGCTAATGGCAGATGGCTAGCCAGTAGCAATGAGTTCTCCACAGTACCAAATTATGATGAAATTGCCTCTTTCTTTCTTTTTTACAGACAATGTGGATGCTTATGTTACGCTTAAAGAGTAGACAATATCTAGCAGTGGTACATTCACAGCAGTTAGCTTATTGTAAGGGCACCTTTCATTAATGTCAATTGTGATGAGTTGCTATGAACAGTCAGGCAGCTTCAGGATGGGAGTAACATTGCCAAACAGACAGCTACCACCATGGACAATTTGGCCACATCTATCCCCGCTTTCCCTGGTTCCAGAAAAGTGGGGAAGGAGTCGGTTTTTCCATTTCCAGCAGTTTTGTGACACCCCCCCCCCAGTTCTTTCTTTAGAAGAAGGATGGGAAACTTGTGGTCCTCCACATGTTGCTGCGATTCAGATTTATCCATTTGTTCTTGTTCTTATTTGTTTCACAATAAGCACATGTATTTTTGTGGTGAGCTCTCTTTCTCCTGAAAATAGACTTCCACTTGTAATTTCAATCAAGACTATTATGGGCCTATGTGTCTCATTTGTGTCTGTGTGGTCTCCTCACGTATGCCCCAAGGGCAGGACATGCACCATGTAAATGTGACCTTTATAAAGCAAATCACACAAGTCTGAACACTGGCAAGGCAGAAACTTTAAATCATTTGGTTAAAAAAAAGTCATAATGCCTTGTCTCCTTGTGACCAACCACCTTACAATTTCTCCTACACAATGTAATGAAATCATAGCATCCACCTTGAGTGCGCATTCCTGGAATGAAAATGCATAATAAGAGTTTATAAATAAATACAATAAACAAATAATACTTCAGACTCTTCTGGTGAGTTTTACATCTATTGGTGGGTGAAAATCACCCTTATTTTTGAGGAGCAATCCCATCCCACCTGAAAGTGGGGAGAGAATTGTGGCTATTTTTGTAAATTAGGAAGAAATTCTGGGTTTTGAGGAAAAGTGGGTTTAGTTTACCTTACTTTATAGATGAGGTTCTTGAGATTCCCCCCTATTCTTTTAGGGATGAGATTAAAAACAAACAAACCCTCAGTCTATAAAGTTATGTACAAACAAAAAATATCTAATTCCTCTCCAGTCTTCTTTTCATCCTTCCTTCTCACTGATGGCCAAAAACATCCCAGGAGAAAATATCAGCCTGACTCCATTCACAATTAATGCTTACATTTCAGGACCACATTTTGGATAGAAAACAAATATTTTAGTGTGCTATTGTCCTACCTGCACCTGGATTTGAGGTTTACTGAGTAGAGAGCTGAGGTAAATATCAAAGCTGCAAAAAGGAGTTCAAATTTAGTTTAAGTGATGGGCAAAGGTTAAACATGTCAAACTATGTGGTTCCGTCTACTATTCTTACCAATGTGGAATGCAGTTAAGGAGTATCTCAGCAGGTCCCAGCAAACCTAAAGCCAAGCCAACTTAATAACTCTAGCTTGCAACAACTCCCTTCACCCCCGAGGAGACATTATTTTATATAACGAGGAAACATAAAAACTATCCAGATGGCTTTTTAGTGTGTGGATCTCTTGGTGAAAACCTCAGGTGAAATGACTGGCTTATAAGATATTCACTGTACTTTTGTTTTAATTTGGTATAAAAACATGGCAGTAATGAGGTGTGATGGCACGAGTGGAAGCTTGTCCATCAGGACAAATGGAGCACTCCCCTGCCAGCTCAGTCTGACCTCACCCAGCCCAGATGTCTATGCCTCCCAAATGATCAATATCTCCCTCCACGAATCACAGCATAACCTTCTTCCTGTCCATCATACTCTACCCATAGACTTCAAATGTACTGAGAAATCTGAGTTACTCTCTGGAGTGGTTTCTGTCAGTCTCCAGAAGTGTCTGTGCATCATAGCCAATCACAATGCACAAAGAGCAGTTCCTATTCCTGTTTCCGTGGGAGGCAGGGGGTGGGTTGTTTTTGTTTTTAAAGCAACAACTCTCACATATGGGTGAGGATCTATATGCAGGATGGAGGATCTCTATTCAAAGAGTAATTACATTCCTGAAATATGTATCTGTGCAAGCAAGGATGGCAGGTGAAAAGCCAGAACAAATGGGCTCCATCTCCTGTATGTATGCCCACAATTGTCCTCCTGTGACCCTTTGGCTCCAGGCCTGCCATTTGGTGCCCTGCCCACCACTCCAACATCCCCAATGGGCAGGAGCTGCCACTGGGTCTCACAGTTACTGAGTTAGCACTGAGAAACACCGGGAATAATGCACATGTATACTTTCTACTCTGTGTGTGAGAAAGAGAGAGAGAGAGAGAATATAAAGACATAAAACTAGACAATAAAATCATAAAAAGTTAGAAACAAGTTAAACTTTTTGTGACTTGCTCTCATGGAGGTAGGGCACCTGATTCAATCTGTCAAATAAATGCTCTATCACCTGTTAATATTTGGTATCTTATACTAACTACTTCTTGCTTTTAACAGCACTTAAGAGGCTCTTTGTAAGGTTGGCACACACAATCACCTCCCAGAATAAGAGCCTTATATATTTTGGATCAAGTCCTGTGTCTTTTGAAAATATTCAGAAGTTCATCGCTTTGCATATGGCAGTAAGTTACATGAAAGTGAAGTCAAATTTCGGAAAGGAGCGTTTGACCTGTTTCAGAAGCATCTCTTAGTGATCTTGCTGTCTTAAACATTTGTTATTAATCACTTGAAGACTGCAGACAAATTAGTGGTGCGCTACTTCAAATTAATATATGAAAATCAGCCAGTCTCCATGGGTTTTGGAACTGAACCCGAACAAAAATAGCCTTGTTTTCAGGGGTTATGGTACAAACTATACCATGACCCTACCTACCTCCTTAGATTTGCTCTGTGTTCTGTCACCAGCAGAAGTGAGACTGCGTGAGAGAGAGACAGTGTCCTCTTAGTTGTGGCACCTAACCTATGGAAATCCCTATGTCTGGAGGCTTATTTAGCCACACCCCCTGTTGGCATTTAGATGCCAGTTGAAGCCTGCATTTTGTGTTCCTTTGGCATGAATAACATTTGAAATTTGTTGAATATGTTTTTTTCTGAGTTGGTTGGTCCAGTTATGATATTGTGAATCTGATGCTGAAGTTTTGTGAATATTGCACTAAGTCACTCATATTATGTTGAAAAACGGTGGTGATCAATAGCACTACTGCCATTTATGAAAGAAATACTTAGCTCAATAAACACTTATTTCTTAAATATAAGTTGGAGTGATTTCAAATTGAGTGGCTTCTAATTAAATGCATTTAAGGCTGAGATGTAATAATAATAATAATAATAATATTTATTACGGCCATAGGCCCATACAGATAAAAACAAGACATAAATAACAGCTTGTGCACGTGGGGAAAAACAGCCGCTAAAACACCACTGTAACAATAAAATACTATGAGATGGAATGACATGCTGCGCCTTAATTAGCTTGTAGTGCTCCTTGGCAACGCTTTTGGGTAAGGACAGCGACCAGAAACCTAGCCACTTTCAGGGTCGTATGGGTATCCTTATCCTGCAAGATTTGGGCAAGGTGGAATTTTGGTGGGGTACCCTCTAGTTTCTGCATGATTGATCCCAACAAAATTTGCCCGTGGCACGTTGAACAAGGGGCAAGTGAACATAATGTGCTGAAGCGACTCCGGCGTCTCCTTATCACATTCGCACATGGCGGAGGCTTGGCCCTTTGAGAATCTATGTCTCAGGACATTGGAGGGAAAAACGTTAAACCTCGCTTTGGTGAAGGCCAGCCTATGGGCAACAGTCGAAAGGGAGGAGAGGTATGATGGAACGCAGTAAGTTAAAGTAATACCAATGTTCTGGGGCGAACAAACACCTCCCCCCAGCGTATAATTTCGCTGTAAATCGATGTCATCCAGTCTTTGGCGGATCAGTCTTTGAGCAGTGGTTTGATCTAGTTTTAGGGAATCTAAGGGAGAGATTCCATAACTCAGGAGTTTGGCATGAATTCTACTAGTCCAAAGGCTGGAGAATTCGTCTCGCCATAAGCATTGGACAAGGTAATGGTCTGGTAATCTATGCCACAATGATAACCAATAACTGAAGACTTGCTTCCACAGGCAAGTTTCTAAGGATGCGATCTTCAATTCTAGTCGCATGGCTGCGTTACTTACGCACAGGGGGAGCATTAGGATCCGACGTAGGAGATGTAAAACGCTGAGATGTAAAACATACAGGGTTGTATCTGCATGTGTACCTATGCTGAAAGAAATCTCTTTGATCCAGTGGATGCTTCTTTGACCGGAAAGGGAGAGGAGGTGATGTTTGCAAAATTCCTCCTTGCAGCTGCATCCCCCTCCACTAT
This sequence comes from Podarcis pityusensis, assembly GCF_964106645.2. Taxonomy (NCBI): domain Eukaryota; kingdom Metazoa; phylum Chordata; class Lepidosauria; order Squamata; family Lacertidae; genus Podarcis; species Podarcis pityusensis. The sequence goes on from NC_138028.1 coordinate 26,371,930, forward strand.
CTCTCATGCTGTTCCAAATGGCCTTCCAGCCATCTGGAATGCAATGTTTGTGAGAGAGGACTACAGAAGGAAGGGAGAAACAGCAAAAATTGTCTCTTCCACCTCCCTCCTTTTCACTCACAAAAACTTCTACTGGATCAAAGAGCCTTCCATCAGTGGAGGAGCACATTTGAGTGTAATCAGTAGGACACAGTCCAGAAGATCAGTGCATCTTCTACACTCACATGTGCAACAACATGTAGTTTCCTACCACCAATCCCACTGCCTGCTGGCAGCCTTCCAGAAGTAAAGAGCAACATGCACTCAAGGGAAAGCTGTCTAGGCCTAATAGCTCATGCGAGGCAGTGGCTGGGCACAATTCCTGTTGTTTTCCAGTACTGAAATGCAAAGCAATCTCTCTGAAATGTCTACAATGGAAAGGATTAGAGGGATATTATCCATTTCACCTGAAAAATTACAGAAGTTAAATGCTAAGTTTCATCAAATATCCCACTCGATGCCTCTTGCATTCCAGGTAAAGGGCATACCTTAATTTTAGAATGAAGTGATAGCCAAAACATACAATTGATAGCCAAAACGTCTCAAGAGTCTTTTGTATAATAATGAATGGTCCTAAGAACATTGCCTCTGGAAATATCAGCCAAAACTGAAACATTGTTTGAAGCCTGCTTCCCAGAATTTTTAACAGCCACTTTCCTGTTCCTCTAAGCAGTTGAATTTTCATTGGCATTGATGGCATAACAAGCCAGAGAAAGCGAGGGAGGGAAGAGAAATTACCAATAAAAATACAGATCAAAGGATACCTATGTGGGTTTCCTCTAACACATATACAAAATGTGAATATTATGATGGTGTATAACAAGGGATCCTTTAATACTCAGCTAAAGCAGACTGAATAACAGGCTTGTGGCTGAAAGACACTGAAAGCGTATTCAGAGAGCACAACTCTTTATTGAAAGAAGGCAGTAATATCTACATTTATCTAACTGCTTGAAGCAGCCATATTTCCTATTGTTGGGGACAACAGACGCATTGATTTTATTTTCATTTTTCATTTTCAGTAGGAAGTAGTTTGTTTGAAGGACAAGCTATATTACTTTAAAGATGTTGTCTTGCACATTTAGGTCCTGACTCCCAGAACTGCTGGTGGTAGAAGCCCTTATCCCATGCTTCCTGAAAAGCTTTTTCTGTGGGTGAGGTTGGACTCTGGTGAACAATGCTGAGAGGGGAGATTGCTAAAAATTGGGCAGAGAAGATGCTCACAGAAGATGCTTCCTTCTTGAGCAGCCCTACTCCCCTCAGGAGGGTTCCCCAGCCCCCAGGAGAGCTTTTCTGTGGAGTGGGGGGCTGCTACATGATGAAGGGAAAGGAATGCCATCTGATAGCAGCATTTCTGAGGCTAGACTTCTGTCACCTTCTCCTTCAGGTTGACAATCCTTGTCTCCATCACCCAATCAATAGGAACCTGATTCCTGGTCCCTGACATTTTCCTTCTTGTAAGTCAGTATACCATCCCTGTACGGGAGGTCTATGAAAGAACCTGAAAGACTGCCAAGACAATACATTTCTAAATCCCCCTCATGGTCTCCACTGCCCTGATCTGCTCCATGTTGTGTCATTGTTCTTGCATGATTCAGGTATTTAATTTTCCATGGGTCTAACATTGTTCCTCTTTGACGGAATGCCCCAGAGGAAGCAATGTGAGCCGTGCCCTTTGAACCACCCCGATTTCCTGCTCCTTCCAGATGATATGTAAATAATGTGAGCCAGGCCTTAACTGCTTCTTCTCAAAACTCCATGGAAATACCAGCATTAGTTCCACAGGCAATCAATCACCTCATGCTAAACCTGCAATTATAACAGATGAAGAAACTGCAAAGCTTCATTCTCATGGTGGCTCACAATAGGGGAATCTAGTCCAATTCTCAAAATCTTAATTAGGAAGTATTTTTGAAATTACCAAAGGCATTAAAAAGAAAACTGGAGACTGCCTTGGAATATATCAGAAGCTATACGCCACTAGAGAGGCATCAGGACATTTAAGTTAAAAAGGTATAAGATGAAGCACTTAGAGAAGACTGTGAAGTTGTTGAGAAATTGGAAATGTGAGTATCTAATCTCAATATAACAGCTGCTCACATTTGAACTTTTTTTTTTTTTAAGTGTTAAACAGCGGTGATGGTAGGAGATACTGTACTTTTCGGTGTATAAGACGATGTTTTTTACCTTAAAACAACTCTTAAAAATTGGGGTCGTCTTATACATGGGTAGTGCAGAGGGGGGACGGTGGAAATGATTTCTGTCTTGAGTAGTAGATTGTCACTGGCATTATTGCGGGTGATAGGTTGCTGGGGCAATGTCTGCTTGCGATTGGTCGCTGCTGCAGCAATGGCTGCTGGTGATTAGGCCCTACTGCGGCAATTGGGCGTGTGATTGGCGGCTGCTAGTGTTGATTGGAAATAGGATAGGAGGCTTCTGTGTTACATTGGATCGCAAGCATTTGGAATTTGGGTGAGCTTTTTTTCGACATTTCTCCCATTCTGGACAATCTCCCCCCGTTTTCTTAATATTGAGTCCCCAAAATTAGGGGGCATCTTATCCATGGGGGTGTCTTATAGACAGAAAAGTACAGTATTTGGGAGTTAAACATAAAAGTAAAAAATAAAGTGGATGACAATCATCTGTGAGTTCTTAATGAAATCAAAAGTGAACTGTTGAAATTTTTAACAAAAATACGTATTTATTAAATTGGCCTCCATTTTCTAATAGCCCTGCCCTTAATAATAGGAGTCTTATAGTCAGACCAATGGTCCATCCTGCTCAATATTGTCTATATTGTCAATATCTGGGTTTCCCAAACTTGGGCCTCCAGCTGTTTTTGGACTACAGCTCCCATCATCCCTAGCTAGCAGGACCACGGGTCAGGGATGATGGGAACTGTAGTCCCAAATAGATACAAACCAGGTTTTGGAAACCCTGGACTAAATTGACTATGAGTAGTTGTCCTGGATTCCAGACAGTGGTCTCTCTCAGCCCTGGAAATGCCAAGGATTGGACCTGGGACCAGGGATGCTCAGCCACAGAGCTATGGCCCTTCCCCATATAGAATAATATTTTGAGCCCTCCTGTGGTTTCCAGCAACTGGTATTCAGAAGCATTACTGTCTCTGAGGCTGCTAATAATGATTATTATATACTTATTTATACCCCACCTTTTCGCTGATGGGATTCAAGGAAGGTTAAAGGCATAGAATATACCCCAATCCAGAGAAAGCCTGTTGCATTTATGTCCGATTACAATAAACGGAACAACTGCAGTAAGACCAGCACTTGCTACCAGAATACCTGGGAGGTGAAGACAGGGGATGGGGAGAAGATTTACCATCATTGCTACTCCCCAGCCCTTGTCTCTTACCAGCCAATCTCCTCTAGAAGAAAGATGAGGTTACCAGCAGTGGAAAGACCCCACCTTGTGCCTAGCGGCTCACTTCCCTTCTAGGCATGGAAGAAAAGCGTGTGAATGGTGGAAAGGGGAGTGTGTGAATGGAAGGAAAGTGGAGGAATGGGAATGGATGGATCAGTGTGAGTGCATGTGTCCATGGATATGTACTGAAGAGAGGAAAAGCAAAGAGGAAGGAAAGGTAGGGGAGAGAGGCATGTAACAGATAGTCGCTTTTAGCTTTGACTCAACCCCGCTTGATCCCCCCACTGCACCCCCAGTATGTGACCCCCCAACTATTTTTCCACATGGTTATGCAGCTGTTTATTGTTATTATTATTATTATTATTCTCCAACTGCCCCCTCACTTTTAATCATGGGTAAAACGCGACTGGAAACTAAACCACACATGACTAAATATAGGTTGACACAGCTTGAAATATAAAATATAGAATACAAAAAAAAAAAAAAATTATCATACATAACCAGTGTATATGTCATTTTCTGAAGACCTCTTTGTCTTACTGATGATACGTGTAAGGATGGATCTATTTATTTATTTGTGTGAACCAACCAGCCTGGAAATACTTATTGAAGGATGGAATGCAAATCCATCCACACACACAAAAGAAATACATCTGATGCATGGATGTATCACCCAAGCTCGTGCAAAATTTGAATGCAGCATCACATAACCCTGGAGGCAGCTGAATCTGTTGCACAAACACTGCATGTATCTGGATAAATGAATGCAGCAAAAGCATTTGAAAGTAACACCTCGCAGGTCCCACAAGTAGTAAAATATTAAGTAAGGTACCAACTGGCCCTTGTTATACCAGCTGCGTCTCAAGAGATCCCTGAGTGCAATTATAGTCCATTTACATTGGTGCACAAATGCCTCCAAATGATCGAGGCCCATAATCTTGCCAATTTTCAGCTTTTGTTTTATCAAATGTGAAAACCTTGACGTCAGCCAGGATCAAGCACAGAGCTCTTGGTTCTCACATGAACAGCAGGATAGCTGCTCTCTGAAAAGTTGAAGAAGCACATTAGAGTGTGAATTGGCTGCTTGTACTGAAGCACTGTCCTCCTCTTTTTTATGACGACCATTCACAAGAGCCAAGGAAGGTGTTTGCAATAAAGAGCAATGCTTACAGGGGATGTAGGAGATCTAGAAGCCAGAATACACAGAATGCAGGTGCAACATAAGAGAGACTTTCCAAGGACATAGGAATCCTTTGATTCCCTCCCCAGCTAATATTGGTAAGTGTAGAGGGGCGGTTAACTAGAGTCTGCTAAAGTGAGAAAATCTGGAAGAAACTTGGAAGCAGATATAAATTATAGATACACTTAATATTGGCAAATAGCAAGCTGGAGAAATAATGCTCTGTAGGCAACCTTTTTTTGAATTAACCTTAACGTAGTGCGCATGCACCACCACACACTCAAAAATATGGACTCCTATTATGCTTTCCTCATGGGATTAGGGATGGACCTGAGCTGCCTAATTCTGCCCAATTTCAGTTTCACTGGTGCTCAGTCAGAGACTAGTCCCATCCCCCATTTTGTGCAGATGTTTTTAAAGAATGTATGAAAAGTCTATTTTTGTATTTTGCATGTCTGTGTCTTCACACTTTTTATGTACGGTAATGTACACATTTTCTATACAGTGGTACCTCGGGTTAAGTACTTAATTCATTCCGGAGGTCCGTACTTAACCTGAAACTGTTCTTAACCTGAAGCACCACTTTAGCTAATGGGGCCTCCTGCTGCTGCCGTGCCACCGGAGCACGATTTCTGTTCTCATCCTGGAGCAAAGTTCTTAACCTGAAGCACTATTTCTGGGTTAGCAGAGTCTGTAACCTGAAGCGTATGTAACCTGAAGCGTATGTAACCCGAGGTACCACTGTAGTTTTCTATGCATCTCTCCACACAATATGCATTTTCTGTCATTGTGAAGGGTGAGAAGAAAAGGTGTTAGATTAAAAAGAATTGGTTTTAAAATTCAAGTGTGCCCCAAATGGCCTGGCTAGGCCAGCCCATAAGGCCTAGTGAGCCTAATTCAACCATTGGGCTAAAGCTTCTCCAGCCCTGCTATAGGAGATAAAATGACCCAAAGAATATTATCTAGGAATGCTATTCCTCTGAGATTCTAGGTCCCCACACCCCAAATCACCTTTTTTGCTTCCCCTATAGTTCTCAGTTTTGTTGCCCAAACAAGACTCTCCCCCAGGAAAATTATATTTGAAGTTTGTTTTAAGCCAAATTTCAGTGGCAACACTAGATCCACATACATTTATTTCTACTTTCAATTATAGACTATTTGGTATTAACAAAGAGGAGTTCTCACTCAAATGCTTAATGCCAAGTGATGGAATGTATAACCTTTTCACTGCTATAATGTTCAGGAGTGGGGGAAATCATAGGAACATTGCTTCATGTTAGGATAGTTCCGTGATAGATCACCTTTCATTTCTGTAGCATTACTGCCTACTCATTACTAGAACTATTAGATGTTCTCTAATCCATCCTATGACTGTGTCCAGCCTACAGAACAACTCTGACAGCTAACAGATCAGCAGGAGAGTCAAGATAAAATCTGGCATATGTCCACCTCTCTGAAGGGCAAATAATTATCTAATCCATGCAAACTTACAATCATTAAGGAAGTAGAACTCCTGTTATGAGAGAAGACAAAAATATCTTTGGAATGAACAAAGCCAGCCAGAGGCAAACATTAAACTTCAGACTTACCCAGACTTGACCTTGGATTAACTAATTACCTTTCAGACTTTAGCCTTTCCAGTAATAAGTTAAGGAACAGTAAGAGTAACGACCAGCCACAAGACGAGCCTTTACAAAGTGAGTGAACTTGTTCAACTGAAAGAGAAATGGACACTTTGTGTGGTCTAAAATGAATGGGGAGAGGCTTCCTGCCTCTTCCCATTCATCTTAACAATGGTTTTCCATTTACTTTTCATTCACAACAGCACCGTTTGTAAATATCTTGTGAGACTTGGAAGAGCCATAAAATGGGGGGGGGGGGGGGGGAGAGACCCAGCTTCAGAAGAGCTTAGCAAAAATTCAGCCATTTCAAAAAAAAGCACATAAAAGATCTGATCTCAACAAGAGAGACATTGCCTCCTCTATCTTTTGCCGTTGCTGTTATTTCCTTTGGAAATCCTTTTCTACAGTGTGTGTGTGTGTATGAAACTTCTTCACAAATATTAGGGCAGTGATGTGGAAACTGTTGTTGTCCCCCCTCCATATTGCTGCATGAAAATTCCCATAACATGCTTTTGTTAGGTAAAGAAGGTGACACATCAACATACTACACAAAACATATATTTTTTCATTTTCCTTATACGGTATTCTGTCCTCTGGTAGGAGACATGTCATGCTCCTTCTGGGGTAGTTTGTCCACCTTTTGCTCCCATCCTGCACTTAGCTCTCACCTGTGGCTCCTAGAGGCTGCCAACATGTGACAGCGGTGACACCCTGGAAAAGGCTTCAACTGGCCAGCTAAACCAGGTGAGGGTAGCCAATGAGTCAGGGACTTCTTCATGCAAAGACAGGCTCTGTCAGATTGAGTGGACAAGACCAATAGTGGGTCCAATGGTCAAGAAGGCAGTTTCTCCACATGCTGTAGAGGGAACTGAGTGGCAGATGGGGCTCATCAACCTGGGAAAGTAGCTCATCTAGGAGAAGGAAAATTCTGGTCCCAAAGCTCTGCTGACTTGTGAGACACCTTCAGGAGAAGAAAAGGCTAATGAGTAAACCCTACACAAATCCAGAGTGGAGTCCCTAAGGCAGTTGGATGGTGCATTGTACACCTCTTTCCCGCAACTCTTGCAGTAAAGCTGGTGCCAAACATATTGCTCTGTTTTCCTTTGGACCACATCAACGAGGCCAGGAAGGGGTCCTGGCATCTGGGCAGCCCAGGACCTCCATACACACCACCCAGGCTTGTGCCCCAGGGAGGTCACTGCAGTACTACTCATGCAGCAGTTTGACTTCACCTCTGGAGCTGCACTTGATTGTCTCTTGAGACAGATGACTGCTAATCAACCAATACTCGGTCATTTCAATTTTGTTGGTTCTTCTTTCTTCTTTTTTTTTACTTTGAATATCTCATTTTTCTCACAAGTGACTGAGTATAGGATTGAGGCTTAAATCCAGCATAATCTATAATTTGAAGTAAATCCAGTTTAGGAGAGCATAACTGTGAGCATTTTGCAGGCAAATTTGAGGTAGGAGAGTTTGCTTGGCGATTTCCCTCTCAACATTTACATTAGCTCTAAGACAGCCAAAGAGGATAAAAATAGTTTTAATTCTAGGAAGCTCTTAGAAGAGCAATTTCTGTCCAAATTGGCCTTTAACCAAAATTACACGAAGATTTCTCAACCACAGGAGAGAAATCCCCACACACAAAATATTCCTTATTAATGCAATAATTTCCCATTCCGATGTCATTTATTCATTTCCAGCAGGAGATATACTGTACAGAACTGGACAGATGAGAAAATGAAAGGACTTGAGCTGCTGCTGTTGCTTCTTCTCTTCTTCTTCTTCTTCTTCTTCTTCTTCTTCTTCTTCTTCTTCTTCTTCCTTTCCTTTTACCCTGAAAATAAAGGATTAAGTGTCCGTTTTCATTTTCTTTTGTTCCGGACAATCTCAGTAAATCCAGGAGGGTTGGGTTCTTGAAAGATGGAGAGATTTCACAGAAAAGGTTCAGAGCAATTGGATATGATGGGATTTACACCTCTTTGGAAATGCTTTTTGAAAACCCATTACATTTGGATAGTTTCATCTGTCCTGGCTGAATCCTGTGCTTCTTTTATCTTGCTGCTTAATCGCTCTGATTGCTGGCTGAGTGGCTACATTTGAAAAATGCCAGGGGGTGGGGAATATTCATTCTGTCATGTTGCCAGACAGCAAACAGGCCATCTACCCAGAGACCACAAAATCCCAGTGTGAACAGGCGGTTGGATTCAAGGTGGTTTCTGTCAGGCTCATTCAAAGGACTTTGGGCCATAACATTGTCACAGCTTAACTGTTAGAAGACTGGGTTGTGAATTGCTTGGTAGTTTGGGGAAAGAGTGGACTAAATCTACAGTTACATCATTTTGGAAGAGATCAAACATCTTTTTAAACCACTGTTGTTTTTTGATCATCATAGATGTTCCAACCAAGGCTTATCTATCTTTGTCACTAATGTGATAGGTTAAGCAAGTTGGCTTTTTGTAGGACCACCCTTATTGCTTGATGTACAGTCTTTAGTTTAGTTTGGATTGATATTGATTTAATAAATATAATAGAAAACTATTTATATTGCACATTTCTAGTTTACTTAAAAGAATGTGATGGAGAATCATCTGTAATACTTTACTAAGAAAGTATTCCCCCTCCCCAATAATTTCAATCCATCTCCTAACAGGGAATATTGATTTATTTGTTCTTGGATCTTTGCTGATCTGGTCAACATTTCTAACTTATTTTTATCTTTCTAAGTGAGAAATGTGCATTAAAAAGGGAGAGAGAATAGAAGATTATGAAGATGATTGTTTTCTCCTTAATTATCTTCCTGATAAATTTTGCATTTCAAGATACAGATACAGAACAAAGCACCACCTTTAGAATCTCCACCCCGCAGATGTCACTTCTGCCTTTGAAATCCCAGAAATGTCCAGAAAAATCCATATGTATGGCAGCCCTAGGAGAGAAGCAGGAAATGGACATGGAGAGGAGAGGGAACTCCATTGTGTGAACAGAACTCATGCAGTGACTCAGGGAGGAATCCCATGTACAAGAAGCTGTTGTAAAGCCAGCTGGTGTAAAATAAGCTGGCATAAAGTTACACCAGAATCTAACCCATTAGTGGCACTGCTGCTGCTGCTTACTGCCAGAAAGTTCTTCCTGGTGTTTAGTCAGAATCTCCTTTTTCTTATAACTTGAAGCCATTGGTTTGAGTCGTACCCCCCAGAGCAGGAGAAAACAAGCTTGCTCCATCTTCCATGTGATGGTCCTTAAGATATTTGAAGATGAGTATCATATCTCTTCTGTCTCCTCTTCTTTTCTAAACATGCCCAGTTCCCTCAGCCGTTCCTCATAAGGCTTGGTTTCCAGACCGATCACCTTAGTTGACCTCCTTTGACAGTATCTCATATGCAACAAACTGTGGGGTCTATCACATGGCAGGATCTGTTGGGATGAGAAATATTAGTATGCAGTGCATCTCCAACTCAACCTTTTGATTCCCAGTTCAGCCAAAGTTAAGTCCCCAAACCGAGCGCAGCCTAAGATTTCCTGGCATAACGTCCTCCTGCCCAAAGCGGCAGAGAAGGGGGAGGGGAATGGATTTGAGCTGGATCCAGTGTGGTGTAGTGGTTAAGAGCGGTAGTCTCGTAATCTGGGGAACCGGGTTCGCGTCTCCACTCCTACACATGCAGCTGCTGGGTGACCTTGGGCCAGTCACACTTCTTTGAAGTCTCTCAGCCCCACTCACCTCACAGAGTGTTTCTTGTGGGGGAGGAAGGGAAAGGAGAATGTTAGCTGCTTTGAGACTCCTTAAAGGGAGTGAAAGGCGGGATATCAAAGCCAAACTCTTCTTCATCATCATCATCCCCTGCCTGTTCAGCTTCATCACATGACCTGGCAACTGTTAGGATATTTCCTTTCCACCTTAAAAGGGAGCAGGCTTCGTGAGTCAGAGTCTGCGCATTTCCTGTTCACAGGATGCTTATGTTTTCTGTTGCTTTCGTTTTCTCTCCCTGTGTCGTAGACACTAAAGCAGGCAGTCATGTTTTTCTGTGTTCTGATCAACGCTGAATAAACTTGTAAATAATGCTCTCCTGAGTGCAACTTTTGGCTGTGCATTATCTGCTGATAGAGTGTGCATGAGCTCTGGAATGTGGCAAGTTATTTCTAGAAACTCATGTCACTAATTGCTGATACTGCGTGACTACGGGAGATCGATGGATCGTCCGGCAGCCGGCTTGGGGGCCATGATGGACTTTGTCTCCCTGGCAGTATCCCAACAGCAACTCACTATAAAACACTGTTTTAAAGGCTCCCCTGTGCTCATCATTATCTCTGCAGAGAAAAGATGCAATACCGGGATGGAAAGGAGCTGCATTGTCGGTTCCCCCATGATCATTAACAATACAGTGGTGCCTCGCAAGACGAAATTAATTCGTTCCGCAAGTTTTTTCTTCTTGCGAGTTTTTCGTCTTGCGAAGCACGGTTTCCCATAGGAATGCATTGAAAATCAATTAATGCGTTCCTAGGGAAACCGCTTGCCAGGCTGGCGGTGCGGAGAAGGGCTTTTCTCCCCACCGCAAGCCTTCAGGACAGGTACGGGAACAGAGGGGAAGGCGCGCAGCGCTTTCCCTCTGTTCCCGGGGCTTGCGTGGGAGGAGGGTTTTTCCTCCCCACCGCCAACATTCAGAACAGCATTCTGAATGTTGGCGGTGGGAAGGAAAACCCTCCTCCCACCCCAAGTCTTCAGGAAAGCCATCCGAAGCTGGGCGGCGGGAGAAGGTGTCCCCGCCCCCCCCGCCCGGCATCGGAGCTTCGTTCCGATGCCGGGCGGCGGGGGAGGCGTTCCCCCCCCCGCCCGGCATCGGAGCTTCGTTCCGATGCCGGGCGGCGGGAGGAGGCGTTCCCCCCCCGCCCGGCATCGGAGCTTCGTTCCGATGCTGGGCGGCGGGAGGAGGCGTCCCCCCCCCGCCCGGCATCGGAGCTTCGTTCCGATGCCGGGCGGCGGGAGGAGGCGTTCCCCCGCCCGGCATCGGAGATTCGTTCCGATGCCGGGCGGCGGGAGGAGGCGTTCCCCCCCGGCATCGGAGATTCGTTCCGATGCCGGGCGGCGGGAGGAGGCGTTCCCCCCCCGCCCGGCATCGGAGATTCGTTCCGATGCCGGGCGGCGGGAGGAGGCGTTCCCCCCCCCGCCCGGCATCGGAGATTCATTCCGAAGCCGGGCGGCGGGAGGAGGTCCGAGGACAGTGGGGAAGACGCGCTGCGCTTCCCTGCTGTCCCGGAGATTTCCCTATGGGCTGTCGTCTTGCGAAGCAAGCCCATAGGGAAATTCGTTTTGCGAAGCGCCTCCAAAACGGAAAACCCTTTCGTCTAGCGGGTTTTCCGTCTTGCGAGGCGTTCGTCTTGCGGGGTACCACTGTACTGGTAGAAACAGATTTCACACCCATGGCAAGCCTCTCTGCTCTGCTTTCTATTAACACTGCTTAATACACACTCCTCACAGCTTTCAAGCCATTACTATTCCCTCTCCAGCTCACAGTCATGTTACATCGACTCCAGCTCATGTCAGTAGACTCGTGAACGCAGTATGCAGGATCATAGGGGGGAAATTAAAATAAAGGTTAATGTCCTTTTTTTAAAATGGTTGGCTGGTGCCAAGGAGGAAAAGGTAGCCTCTGAAGTCTGATATATTTATTAGATGGCATGTCATTGGAGAGAAGTCCCAACCACAGCTGTCAAGGTTGAGCTCATCATCAGGAAAGGAGGATTATAAGTGGCTGGAGCTGTTGGCGCTGCAGCAACTTACTTCTTCAGCTCAAGCTGACATGGCCAAAGTTTGAAGAAGAGTCTGATGTGCTAGAGTTGAACAACAAATCATACACTTTAGGAATCCCCAAAACTCAAGCTAATTTAAAAGAAACAGCTGGTTGGGACACAGTTCTAAAGAGAACTCATGGAGAAGATTGCCTTTTTTATTCTCTGTGTTGTTTAATCATATACAGTATAGCAATAATAACATGCAAATGGTGATGTTTTATGCGATGAGATGCTAATAAAGGAAAATGTAGTATACCGTGTTAAGAGTGCATTTTTCCAGCAGCTGGTATTCAGAAGCAATACTGGACACTAGCAGGGAGAAAAAGGGCACTGGCGGAGGAAGAAGGGTGTGGGGGGAGTGTACCGCCCCCAGCAGCACGATCCTGGTGGGGTGCCATTGCACCTGCCCCCCGCCCCCGCTGAGTGCCACGCCCCCACAGGGGATGCACACCACGCCCCCAGGACACACAACATGCCCCTGCGGGCAGCGTGCCATGCCCCCTGGAATGCGCACCAGCCCAGCCCCTGCCTGCTCTCCACCCCCCCCCCCCCGGTGCCGGAGCATGAAGCTCCACCACTGAAAAATGGTTATTACTTCTAGGAAGGAAGGAAGGAAGGAAGGAAGGAAGGGTTAAACAATCTGACACCTGTAGGCTTTTCTTAGGCCTCCTTGAATTTTGGATTCTAGGCAAAACCATTGCATTGTCTGGAAGTGGTCTGAGATGGTTCTGCACAGCAGGCTTTCATTCAGCTTCTTCCACTGTTAAGTTATTTTGGGAAGAACAGAGAGTGCAACCCAGCCAGATGGGCAGGTGGGGTATAAATAATAAAATTATTATCATTATCATTATCATTATTATCCCCTGCTGCATTACCAGGGAGTCAAGGGCATGTTTTCAATACAACTTGAGTTTGATTGAAGTACAGCGATTCTGAAATTTATGCAGATGTGGGCTTAATATACATAAGCAGATAGAAAGTTGAAGAAGTATATTTCAGATGTTCTGCTAGCTAAAGTTCAAAATTAATTAGTGTATTTTTTCCAGCATTAGATTTCTCTCTTATTAACTGTGTGTGTGCATGCATGTGCACGCGTGTGCATGTGCACACACGCACATAAACACCTGTAGCTATTGATGGATACAAATAAAAAACATTGATTTGTTTATGCCTTGGTAATAAATTGGTGGCCTGATTTTAAATGTCCAGTTCAAAACATGCTGGCCTGTTAAGGAATCAATACTTTTTGATTACTCCCATCACTTTTGTGCTGGTTTCAAATTTTAAATGCAGTCATTTGCTCATGTTTCAAATAGCAGGGGAAGAAAACAACCACCACCCTTGGCCAGTTTACTTATAAGCTGCTTATTTTTTAGGAAGGGGGGCTTCCTAGCATTTCTCTTTCTCGGTGTGAATGATCAACTGCTGAAACTTGAAAAGGTTTGGTCCCGGGCAGTGCTGAATGCGAGACTACCAGAAAACTATATATAAACAGCAGTTATCTGGGTGCAAGCAGTGGGTATACTTGAAGAAATGAAGCAAGGTGCAAAAACCTGTAGAATCGGTGTAAAGGCCTGGCCTAAGAGCTCCAGGATCTAGTGCCAGAGATATAATCATTTTAGTATTTCCTCTGAGCCTGCATATTAGCATGCTCATATTTTGCTTTAAAAATGATGGGCTTTTTATATATGCATGTATAGTGCTCTCCACACGGCAAGGTCATTGGAGGGAAATTTGTCATTCTGCCCCTCCACCACCCAGATGCAATCAAAGCCCCATCTGCGACAGATTTCATGTTTTACACCCTGCGATGCCACCGTGTGGGAGGTCAGCATCTTGTCTGCTTTGTAGACATCATCCTATTTCACCTTAACAAATAGACTGCAAACCCTAATGAATGCATTGATTCATCTTCCTTTAACAGATTTACCCTTATATAATAGATCTAGTTCTCTGTTAGCTTTAAAACGCAGCATCCGGACTGGTCCCTTTAACAGCTTAATCAATCACTGATGTTTTCAGCTTTCGCTAAGCCTGTTTGGCTTGCCCTGTGTTTAACTTAAATCTTCCCCTACTATATATATGTGACAGCGTGCAACCGATTCATCAGCAAACTATAGACCATATTTCACATTTAAAGTTACATCCAAATCAGTACTAAATAAGCTTAACTCAAAATACTTCGTGCCAACTGGACTGTACATGGTAGAATGGGGACAGCACGAGAGAGAGATGTGCAGTTTGATTTTATTTATGTTTATTAGAAAGTAGAGTTTACTGAGTTCAGTGGGACTCGATCCCAAGTAAGGATGAGTAGGAATGTCCTTAGACATTTATAGTGTGGCTTTATGCATCTTGTCCCATTTCTGTAGAGAGAGACACACATACATTGCATTATTTTTGTATTTTTTTCTGAAAGATTTTCTGGGGTTACGAGGTAGCCATATTGATTTGTAAGCTGTCAGTGGGTTCTTGTTGTCATCTTGTTGGGCTGTGTATGTAATAAAGTGGAGCCATACTGGGGTGAAGGCATCCTCTTCTATTTGTCCCTGTGTCAGTTTCAGTTTGTTGGTTAACTTTTCTAGTACAGCTGTTTTGCATACAATTCAGTACCAGTGGTCCATTATTTAAATAAATACGTAAGTAAGTAAGTAGATATTGTATTTTTTCCATGAAAGGCATATGCACATGTACACACACACATACATTTTTCTACACATTTTAACCTAAAATGTGCATCTTACATGCATTTTGGTCCTTTCTCTGAGTAGAATTGCATTGTAAAGCTTGTGGATGTGAAAAAGAAAAAGAAAAAAACCTGAAGAATAGCAGCTGCATTCCAATCCGCACAATTCTCTGAGAAGTGCAAATCAAGCTGGTTTGCTCAAAAGGGCGGATTAAAATAAATCCTTGAGCATCCTATTATATGGAACAAAAATCACCTAAAAATTCAAGACATCATGTTTGAAGTGTGTCATTCAAGCTGATTTGCAACCAGCTCATGAGTCGAATCATCAACGGCAGCCTCTCTAATGCACATATTCAAATAGCTATGCCAAGTGGAGAGGGAGGGAGGCTGCCTAGTCCATCTACGGCATGAAGGAATCACGAACAAAGCTGCTATGTGTAAACACCCCTCCCTCAAAAAAAGAACTATTGATGGCACCCAAATGTGTAATTATCAGGTCTGAAATAGAAATCTATGTGGCTCATAACCCTCATGTATTATGTATTATGACTTGTATTATGACTTGAGCACAATTTCCCTGAGAAGTTCATTATCTTCATGTTCCTCACTAGAGTACAAAACAAAAAAGCAAAACAAAAAAGGAGATATTTTAAATATCTCCTTCCTGTGCTAATTTTCTCCTTGCAAGGAGCCTTTGAAACAACACTGGGCAATATATTGAAAATGTGGTCTTTCACCTGGCCTGCAGCATAGGTGGGGAATCTCAGGTGTGTCTATAAATGTGGCCCTCCCTTGTACCTCTCTCCAGGCCACACCCCTCACAGGCCTGATTGGTGCCCCAAGTGTTTTACCTGGCTGGCATGTGACCTTGAACTCTGCTAATGCTTCTTGCTTGCCTGGAAGGAAGACAGAGATGTGTCAGGTGGTATAGAAAATGGCCTGCTATACAAAGGCAAAACTTTCATCTTTGGCTCTGCCTAGTCTCCAATTCTGCCCTTCATTGACCTGTGAACCTAAGAAGGTGGCCCCAAAAGAGAATGTGATCCTAGGGATGAAAAAGTTTTCCCATCCCTGCCTATGGGAGTGATGCTGTAGGATAGTCAATCTACTCACAGCTGAAAGACATGATGTGGCCATCTTTCAAGGCCACCAACAGTCTCCTACCCCATGAAGAGAGGGAATTCCACCCAGAAATAATCCAACCGACAACATTCTAGAGGGTTCAGAAAATGTTGGCCATGGAGTCCATTCAAATACTTGGATTTGAATGGAGACCATTCAAATACTTGGATATGGATACCAATATACATTGTTTAAGCAGATATCCTATGCAGGACCAGGGAAATCCTGTCTATGTCAGTACTGTTTCTGTTTTCGGTATGCCAGAATCCAGTGTTTAGACAAGACGAGTAGCCAACCTGTGGCCTTCCAAGTGTTGTCGGACTCCAGCTCCCATCAGCCCTAGTGTCAGTGATCAGGGATTATGGGAGTTGGAGTTCAACAGCATCTAGAGGCCATCAGGTAGGCTACCCCAGTTTGGATGGTTGTGAGCAAATCATCTGGAATATTTCCTAATGTATTTCCCTAGGTAGAAGTCATCATCTAATGATTATCACCATCTAGGGTCATGGATGGTTCTTGTAATAGAAGCCAAGTCCATAGAATGTTTGCACTTTTCAACATGTATATTTTTGATGGACAGAGGAAATGATTTTCTCCCCACTGGGTTGTAAAATGGAAACCAGCTAAAAATAAGAGGAGTTTTAATATAGTGGCGGATCATGGCACAGAGTAGAATAGAATAACTTCAGTAGAATGAACTGCTGTAATTGAAATCTATTTGCAGCTTCTTCAAGGATGCACAGCCCTTTCCTCAAGGAAAAAAAACAGTGTTTGTGCTTTTGTCCTTGAAGGAAAGCTATTGGATATCTTTATAAGATTAAAAACATGTGTGTCTATGAGCTGGCATTCATGACACAAGGACATAGCTTACTCTCAGGTGGCAGGTTTTGCAGTGGTATTCGGTAAAATAATTGTGGTAGGGCATTTGGCAGGCAATGTTTTCCTTCTTATTAGTCCATAGGCCACAAACCTAGACAATGTCAGCTTGATCTTGGTATGCAATTTGACTAGATTAGCACCCATGGTAGAAATCGGAACAGGAGGTTTAAATCCAAGGTGCATAATTCTATTATTGGGACTTCACAAGACAGAAATCTGAACTGTTTTGCTGCATTAAAATGCCTCATCAAGTTGCAACATATCAAGGTGTTCTAGTAAAGATAAAGAAACGTTTACTAATAAAGTCTAGAGTGGTAAATGGAGGCATTTGACAGGGGGAAATAAGCGCATTTTCATTTGTATTATTGAGCCTCTTTAGTGTTATCTCCTGACAAGGAGATTTAGGGGTGGAAAATGTTTAACAAAATTTAAAAAGAAAAAGTAACTGGTGTGATTTCACCAAGCAGTTTAAGGTGCAGTGTATATTTAGAGCCATGTTAATTTCCAGTGAAAATGTTGAATCACTGAAGCTCAATACCAGGGAAAGATATGTTAATTTCTGCCTAATTTGTATCAGTTAAAGGCAGAAAAGCTTGCCAAGGAAACAAGCCATCATCTCTGCACCTTAGAATTTGATTACAAATAAACTTTGCAAATGAATGAGGGTTAGCCCCTATTAGAAATTCAGACATTAGTCTGAGGCAAGGAATATTTGAATTTCTATTTCTTGTAGGAAGAACAAGGAGCTAGTGCTTGGTTTGAGCATTATGTTCAATCAGAGGTGGCCACCCAGGCCTGTTTAATTAACTGTCCCCAGACCACACTCCTTCTCTGCAGGCCACACTCCTCATTGGCCCTTGCTTCACACCTTAAGAGGTTTTCCTTGGTTTGAATGTGCCTTTGAGTCTAGCAATACCTCTTGTTTGTCTGGATGGAGCATAGGGGAAGGTGTGTGGGTCTGTGTACAGGAACTGTACAAAGGGTATAGTTACATTCATTACTCCACCCACATTATCTCTGGATTCACCCACCACTGAAATACGGCCCTCAGAAGGTTGTTGTGAAAGAAAAGCAGCCTTTGGGCTGAAAGGTTCCCCATCCCTGTCTTAAGTAAGATACTCACCATACCGGAGCCAAATTTGGAGTGTTGCAGGTTGAGATTCCTGCATTGCAGGTATTTGGACTAAATGACCTTCGGATCCTTTCTACAGTTCTATGATTCTGTGATGTTATGATTCTAAGGCTGTGGTCAGGAGTCCACTGGTGTAGTGGGAAGCTCACTGAGGCTATTTGCTGAGCCTCCCTCAAACCTGGAGCCAGCTGTGAGTGTGGTGCAATAGATGGTGTGCTAGTCTTGCAAAATCTGGGCTCAACTCTCTGCTCATCTCTGAAGCTCCTTGGGCCAGTTGCCAGTTTTCTGTCTATCCTACCACAGGGGGTTGTTGTGAGGATGAAAGGCAGGGCAGGGGGCAAAATCACATATGCAGTTGTGATGTGAGCTCCTCGCATCAGAATTGTTTATTTGGTTAGTTAAAATCCATGTTGCTCATCCTGAACAGATTTCAAGGACGGAAACAATTTTTAGAAATATACAAAAACAAAGTCAACATGCAATAAATATAATAAATATAATTTAAAAACTCCGGCTGACATGGCAAGGCAGCACAAAGTTACAGAAAAATTTAAAGGTGTTTTGTTGTTGTTTTTTAAAAAAAGACTTCTGCAAAGAACCATTATAATGTAATTTTATGTGGTGAACCACCCTAAGTCTACGGATGAAGGGCAGTATACCAATTAAACAAACAAACAAACAAACAAATAATGAGCCCTGTTGTGCTTAGGTCTTGCTTGTGGTCTTCCCAAAGTCATCTAGTTGGCTGCAATGAGCTCACACTGCTGGACCTTTGAATTGCTGCAGCAAGGCTGTTCTTACATTCTCTCTCCCAGTGGTTGGATGCTAAGAAAGACCTCCCCAGTGGACATTCACATCCAGGAGATGCTCCTTCAAGTAGTGGGGTGCTAATTTGTTCAGGGCTTCATAAATCACAACCAATACAATGGATTTCGACCAGAAATGTCTTGGCAGGCAGTGTAATTCCTCAAGAATTATTTGACAAGGTGCCCCATGATATTCTTCTAAAGAAGCTGATAAAATGCGGTCTTGACTATGCTACCACTCAGTGGATTTGTAACTGGCTGACTGACCGAACCCAAAGGGTGCTCATCAATGGTTCCTCTTCATCCTGGAGAAGAGTGACTAGTGGGGTGCCACAGGCTTCTGTCTTGGGCCCGGTCTTATTCAACATCTTTATCAACGACTTGGATGATGGACTCAAGGGGATCCTGATCAAATTTGCATTTGACACCAAACTGGGAGGGGTGGCTAACACCCCAGAGGACAGGATCACACTTCAAAATGACCTTGACAGATTAGAGAACTGGGCCAAAACAAACAAGATGAATTTTAACAGGGAGAAATGTAAAGTATTGCACTTGGGCAAAAAAAATGAGAGGCACAAATACAAGATAGGTGACACCTGGCTTGAGAACAGTACATGTGAAAAGGATCTAGGAGTCTTGGTTGACCACAAACTGGACATGAGCCAACAGTGTGACGCGGCAGCTAAAAAAGCCAATGCAATTCTGGGCCGCATCAATAGGAGTATAGCATCTAGATCAAGGGAAGTAATAGTGCCACTGTATTCTGCTCTGGTCAGACCTCACCTGGAGTACTGTGTCCAGTTCTGGGCACCACAGTTCAAGAAGGACACTGACAAACTGGAACGTGTCCAGAGGAGGGCAACCAAAATGGTCAAAGGCCTGGAAACGATGCCTTATGAGGAACAGCTAAGGGAGCTGGGCATGTTTAGCCTGGAGAAGAGGAGGTTAAGGGGTGATATGATAGCCATGTTCAAATATATAAAAGGATGTCACATAGAGGAGGGAGAAAGGTTGTTTTCTGCTGCTCCAGAGAAGCGGACACGGAGCAATGGATCCAAACTACAAGAAAGAAGATTCCACCTAAACATTAGGAAGAACTTCCTGACGGTAAGAGCTGTTCGACAGTGGAATTTGCTGCCAAGGAGTGTGGTGGAGTCTCCTTCTTTGGAGGTCTTTAAGCAGAGGCTTGACAACCATATGTCAGGAGTGCTCTGATGGTGTTTCCTGCTTGGCAGGGGGTTGGACTCGATGGCCCTTGTGGTCTCTTCCAACTCTATGATTCTATGATTCTATGATTCTAAGAACTAGTATCAAATAGCTCCTGCCGGCCATGAAACTCTATATTAGAGCACTAGGTGAAGTTTCATGCCATCTTCAAGGGCAGCCCCACACAGAGCACATTACATTGATCTGAATGGGGTGTTATTGCATTGTGAATTATTGTGGCCAAGCTGCCTCTATCCAGGACTAGTTACTAGGATGAATCATAATTTGCTCACTTTAATTCTAGGATAGCCTGGAGCTACAAGCCACTGAGTCATTGAATAGGGACTGAATTGCCAGCTGACGTTACAGAAATAATAGACCTGGGCGGAATTGCTGCCAATGATTAAGGATTTGCCTAGAGCTTTCCTTTCTTTCTTTTATTGTAACAAAATGAACATTACTAACAACCCAAAGGGGCAGTAGCAGGGGATTATATCATACCATATACAAAGCGAGCAAGCAAAATAAAATAATAAGCAGAAGAAATGGTAACAAACAAATATAGATCAAGTCAACCATATTTCCCAAGCTGGCATGGATGGTGAATGTTGGGCATTTAAGGTCAAAACATAAGAAATAAAATCCCACCAGATGATATAAAAGCTTTCTGGTTCCTCCATACCTCTTGAGATATCCAACTGATGTGTTATTTCTTCTGCAATTGCCAAAGTTCATAAGTTCTTATATCACAAAGACAAACGTAGAGTGTTTTTCAAGATTTTCCATTCCTGGGCTACTGAAATCTGAGCTGCAGCTAACATCCATGTCAAAAGTTCTTGAGGGTGATAAGCTTTCATATTATCCATCCACATATTCCTTAATGACAGTTGTGGGGAGGCCTAAAAATGTGATTTTATTATTTTAGGTATCCCTTTGTGTACTTGAGACCTGACTAATGAAACCCAGGGGCATTCCCACCAAAGATGGAAGAATGTCCCCCACAGCCCTGCCAGCAATCCTGTGTTGAGTGTGATGTGACATGAGACATCTGCACAGCTGTAGGATGCCATCTGGGCAGAACTTTGAGAGAAGACTCCTTCACATATGATGAAACAGATTTAGAAGACTTAGCTGACCACACAGATTTCCATTCAGATTCATCTATTTGAACATTTAAACCCTTCTTTCAAGAACATTTAAGACCCAACAAGGGACCAGTGGTAAACCCTAAAAACTCTGTGTAAATAAAGGAGACCAGTCCTTTGCCTCTGTGTACAATATATTAAAAATTTGTCAGTGATCTAGTAGCTTGCACTTTAAGAGACCGATCTGCTGATATATGGTGAAGCTGATACCCCTGTAACCATTTTGATTGGTTCCATCAAAGTAGGATTGCCGTTAACAATAGTCACACAATCAGAACATATTTTTCTGTTCCTGTGGCAGAATAACCATATGCAGAGATAAATCAATCACCTGGGGATGATGACCAAATGGGAATAGTGGTGAGCAGACCGAGGAAAGATATTGCCAGATTTCCCCAATTTTAAATGTATTAGGTAAAAGGGTTACAAATAGTCTGTGGAACAGAGTAAGGCAATTTACAAAAAGGCAGAACCAATAAATCCTTATGAGGCAACATTTCCTGTTAGTGTGTCCAAATACTAGGTGAAGTTTTCACACCATCTTCAAGGGCAGCCCTATGTACTGCTGTAAAAAAGGTAAAGGTACCCCTGCCCGTACGGGCCAATCTTGACAGACTCTAGGGTTGTGCGCTCATCTCACTCTATAGGCCGGGAGCCAGCGCTGTCCGCAGACAATTCTGGGTCACGTGGCCAGCGTGACAAGCTGCATCTGGCGAGCCAGCGCAGCACACGGAACGCCGTTTACCTTCCCACTGGTAAGCGGTCCCTATTTATCTACTTGCACCCGGGGGTGCTTTCGAACTGCTAGGTTGGCAGGCACTGGGACCGAAAGATGGGAGTGCACCCCACCGCGGGGATTCGAACTGCCGACCATGCGATCGGCAAGTCTTAGGCGCTGAGGTTTTACTCACAGCGCCACCCGTGTCCCTATGTACTGCTGTACATTAATCTAAATGGGAGATTATTATTGTGACTAGGTGGTCTCTGTCCAGGACTAGTTAATAGGGTGGATGATAATTCACACACTTTAACTTCTTTATAAGTAAAAGTTATAAAGCTACAAGTCACTAAGTCATTCTATATGGATTGAGTTGCCAACTGATGTTACAGAAATAATAGACCTGGGTGGAATTGCTACCCCTGATTAAGGATTTGCCTAGAGCCTTTATTAATGGAACATTCCAGGTAGTTAATAAGACCGGAGAGTTGCAATTGCATGAAAATATTGTGTCCAGGATGCTTATGTGGTGGTTAGACTATCCGCCTGCAAATTCAATGACAAAAAAGTAAAAATGAAAGCTTCAAACCCTGTAAAAAAATTGCGTGAACCAAACTTTCCCAGAAAGTATTTCCTTGGGAACATTTGTGAGATTCTTCTTTTTCTCTCACCTCCTCCACTTAGGAAAAAAAGGCCATGTTGCAGATTTTTTTCTAAAAGACTAAGAAAAGATGAAGAAGAGTTTGGATTTGATATCCCACTTTATCCCTACCCTAAGGAGTCTCAAAGCAGCTAACATTCTTCTTTTTCTTCCTCCCCCACAACAAACACTCTTTGAGATGAGTGGGGCTGAGAGACTTCAAAGAAGTGTTACTAGCCCAAAGTCACCCAGCAGCTGCATGTGGAGGAGTGGGGAATTGAACCTGGTTCACCAGACTACAAGTCTACCGCTCTTAACCACTACACCACACTGGCTCACTAACAAATTACAACTGCCATCAGCTCTAGCAAGCATGACAGTGGCTGAAGAGTTCCCACACCAGATGTAGAGGATAAAAAACACTGCCTTTTTTAGCAGCCATACCAAAATAAATGAATAAATAATCCTTAGGAAAACAGAAAGGCACTTCTACCACTGCTCCTGATGAGCCCCACCCATAAGAAACTGTTGGAGTCTTTCTCCTGCTGGAGAAATTCTGTGACATGGCTTCCCCTATAATTCTGCCCACATTAAAAGATGGAAAATTGCAAGAGGACATTTGTGTACATCTCTGTATTAAACCCATACATATCGTCAACCTACAGAATACATGGATTGAACAAGAACACATAGTCATTAGGTACATACAGCACAAAACCAGTAAGTGCTTGAGATGAATGAAATGGCATATTGATCCCTTTCTCCTAATTAAAATGGGGACACAATAGCAGTCTTGAAAGCATAGGGGCTACACAAGATACTTCCTGATTGACCTGTGCTTCAGCCTAACTTGCATCGTAAGGTTGCTGTGAGGTTCAGATGGATGGGGGACAGAATTATGTTCATGCCATCTTGAGCTCTTTGAAGGAAAGATGAGATACGGTATATAAATGTAACCCTGTTAAATAAGAGAATACTACCAAAAGCAGCTTCTTCCTCACTTCATCTCATCTAATTATAGCAGGGCTTATAATACTATAGGCTTAGAATTTCTAAAGGTTCCAGTAGCAAAATGGGAAAGAGTTGCAGGTGGTAACCTACATTTTGAAGACAAAGAGAAGACAAAACAATGCCCCATATGAAGATGGGGAACCTGTGGTCCTCCAGCTGTTGCTGGACTCCTATCGACTTTAGCCAGCATGGCCAGGGGTCAGGGATGCGGTGGAAGTTGGAGTACAACAACATCTGGAGGACCACAAGTTCCTCATCCCTGGACTGATAAGTGGAACATGCAGTTCAGCTTTTGCAGATGCAATGCTAACAGTGACATCTGCTTCAACACACCGACAATTCAGGAGGAAGTATGGAGCAGATCTGAAGTATCTAATTGTCTCAGTTTTACAGGAAAAGAGCTGTAAATCTTTTAACAGCTGTAAAGAAACCTTAGAGCACCTGTTCTTTTGGCAGAAAGAAAAGATGCAATGCATCTTACAGGGAGCAAATGGTGGTACCTTATCTAAAATGAGCCTTATTTATGATGCTTTAACAGACCCTTTGGTTTGGTTTCTTTTGCCGCCCTCTCCAGTTTTACCACATCTTCTATCAACAGATTCCCATGGGAGATGCAGCATAATGGAAATGTGTACCATATAAAGCATAAAAGCAGTGCTTGTGATTAACGGGATTGCAAACACCTATAAAAAAAAAATCCCCACCTAAATTCACATATGACACAGTTTCATTGAACAGATCCATGCTCCAATTTGCAAAAAAATATCGTTCAAGCCATCTGGCCCAATTAAGCAAGCATGGTTTATGGTATATCAAAGTGTCCTATCACCATATGCAATCATATTTAACTTTCTCCAGAGCAGAGGATTACCCTCCAGTCAGACCCAATCGAGACAACTAGTCATGAAAATCAACTGGTGTTTCTGATTGAAGAATGGACACTGTACTCCTCAAAAGGCACATCAAGCCAATTTAAATAGGACTTCATTAGTGTTATATTTTTAAATTTATAAAATAAATTAAAACCCATCCACCAGTATTTCTGCTCCCATGACATTGTACAAGAACAAAATCGTTACTTGAGACTTAGTGACATCCAACATGCGTATAGTCTGAGACCCTATATGATCAGCTGGATAGCTCAGTTGGTTAGAGACTGGTGCTTATAATACCATGGTTGAAGGTTTGGTCCTGGATAGCTGTATATTCCTGCATTGAAGGGGGTGGACTGGATGATCCTCAGGGTCCCTTCCAACTCTATGATTCTATGATCTAAGACATAATGGCATTTAAGCAACCTTCATCACCACCACAGTGGAAATGAGTACATCCTCATGAAGCATTCCCACTGCGCCTGAATGGACATGAGGGGGTTCTTTGATCACAGCAATGAGGCATGTTGAGCATTAAAATGTGAGGCCCATTGCAAATTTAGCAAACTCATGGCTTCCATTCGGATTGGAAGCAATCCCCGCTCTTATTAAATCCTATGCTCTTCAGTAGACTTCAGCTCCTATATACACAACTAACTTAATAAATGTTTTCTTCCCCTTTTCTTTTCAAAAGGAAACCGATGCCAAGCTTATCAGAAGTTATTTCAAAAGGAGTCTGATAAAGATAAGGTGTGAAGAAAATAAATGCCACGGTCACATAAGCTGGAATGCAAAACTGATACGTTGCGCTCAAATGTCGTGGCCCAGGATCTTGAAAAGACAACCTCTGTGACTATTTCTGGGAACTATTGTTTAGGAAACCTTCCCATTGTGTCTGAGTAATATTAGCAACGTCTCCACTGGTACAAAACAAAACTTCACGAATCTGTTGTGAATGTCCAAATAAATCAATAGGCTGCATTAAAAAAAGAAGATAATATTGAAGACCTACTTAAAACAGGGCTGCAGAACCTCAGACCCTGGAGCCAAAAACATTCCTCCTGTCCTCTCTGACTGACCCTCAGAAATTTTTGCCAGGCCATGCTTCACACCTCAAGTGCTTTTGCCTGGATGGGATGGGTTCCTGGACTCTGCTAATGTCTCTGGCTTGTCTCGGGGGAGAACAGAGAGGGGCATGGGTGGAAACTAGTTCATTGTCAAAAGGTAAAATCTACCTGGGACTCTAAGTGAACATGGACAGCAAGGTTTGGATTAAACTAACCTTCTGAGTTTGCAGGTAATCTCCCTGAACCAGCACCGCATTGTGGGTGCAGGACATCCAATGCAAGCTCAGACATTGTGGAGCCCAGCTTGCAAAAAGTGCATGAATGGGGAATCCGTCATATATGCATGCTCTTCCCAGCAATGCACCTGCACATACAAATTGGGACTTCTTTTTTTCAGAAATCTATAAATTATCCTCAGGACCTTTGGGAAATTCCTGTGTTATTTTTACCTATATTTGTGGTGCTTTGATTTGCTTTCTACTATGAGATAATGCAACTTCTTTAAAGTATCTGTATACTTTTGTGGTCCTCTAGCTATATGGAGGAGGAGTGGCATTTGGACACTTTTCAAGGTGTGGCACTACAGAACACATAAAATTCCTGTGTTTTCCAGTGGAGCAGAAGAGTCTAGTTTACCTTTCCTTGGACAGAGTCTGACCTTTATTCATTTCCCGCATTGGCCTATAGGCTCACCAACTCCCCCCCCCAACACAATTGAGGGGGCCTGGCGTCATGTGCTGCGACCTGCCCCCGCCTGGCACGCCAGCAGTCTCCCATCAGTGGCAGGGGATGGGGAGTGTGGAGGGCCATCTTCCTGATGGCAGCTGGGGATGACAGCCCCCTCAATATTGGGAGGGCTCAGCTCCCTGCCCCCAAATATTGAGGGAACCAATGACCCTCCCACCCCCATAGTTGATGCCCCTGCTGGCCTATAACTATGGCCCAATAGGGTAAAGCAGAATGTCCACAAACTGACCAGTTAGAACTATCGGTTTCTGATTCCATAGCTCCTGTATAGACAGAAATCTCACACACATAACTATCCCTGGTTTGACAGATTATAAACAATGATAGTTAAACTGTCACTCAACCCCCCCTGCCAGCCTTTCAAAAACAGTAGCTTCAGGGATGGTTGTTCCCAGTGCTATTTTTCTAGAAAAAGAGGTGTCAGAACTCACCATGAACACCTCCCTCATTCTCTTAGAATGGCAATGGTGTCCACTTGAGAGGTGCCAGAACTCAACTGAGAGATGCCTGGGACTGAGTTCTGGTGAGTTCCAGCTGAAAAAAAGTTCTGGTTGTTCCATGGCATTGTTAAGATTCCTGCTCCGTGATTGCAGTCATGGGATTGTTGTCTATCACATGATGGTGTACGTTTTGACTCCACAGTGTGGGAAGTGATGGAGGCAGGATGTTTGTGTTACTGTGTTCCGTGAAGTGGAACTATTGTCCTTTGTTCACTCTCTTTGCTGTCTGATGAGAAAGAAGAAGGAGCTAAGTCAGAATGCTCCGAGTGTATAATATGTAAATAAACATAGATTAGCCAAAATGCTGAGTTGCTGAGGTCTGTTACACAAGCTGCGAAGACCCTGCGGATCCCTAAGTGTGCCGATGTCTGTTGGCATCGGTTGTTGTGATGTTTGGGCTGAAGAAAGCTTTTGAAGCTCCTGAATGATCGACCAGGAGGGAGAGAACATGTCAGTCGGGCATGTGTCTCTGC
Source organism: Podarcis pityusensis (assembly GCF_964106645.2). NCBI lineage: Eukaryota > Metazoa > Chordata > Lepidosauria > Squamata > Lacertidae > Podarcis > Podarcis pityusensis. Next base: position 26,398,952 of record NC_138028.1, read on the forward strand.
AAGGGTCCTATTTGAGTGTAGGACGAGCTCCTGACAGGCATATGTATTGCATGCAAAAGGGCCCAGATTCAGTTGTTAGACTTATCATCAGGTAGCAGGAAATGGAAATGAGGCCTTAAAAAGTCTGCTAACAGTCGGAATAAACAATACTGTGCAAGATGAATAAACAATCAGATGAGGAATGGATTAATCTGTCAATTTCAGTTATTCTTAGTTACTCATTTTTCCAATCTTCAATTTTCCACAGTTCTCCATCAGTTTTTGATTTTCTTTAAATAACAAAAAAAGCATCAGCATTTTGGCGTGCATTGCTCCTAATATACAGATTTTTCCAAGCAATTTCCCCCTAAAAGGATGAATTTTTATGTTTGTTTCACAATTATATGCATTTTCATGCACACTTTCCCATAGTATACACACGTATGCAGAATGAAGAGAATTGCATTAGTAAAACCTAATCCATCTTTTTCAAAGCCAGGGCTAAAATATTGTACCCAATTAAAACTTAATTTCTCACTGAACCCGAAGTCTGATCTAGTATGTCAGTTTCCATTAGTGCATGAGAAAGTGTTAATCCCTCTGCCAGTGCTGTGTTCTGAACACACCCTTTCACAGCTGCTATCAAACTTGTTTCAAAGCAGGACAGGATCCCGTCATGGATCTCCTGGTATCATTTCATGTTTGGTCATAAATCTAATGCATTAGTTTGACCAGATAATTATGGATTGGGACTTTGTTGAATTGGGAGTTCACTGATGAGGCGTGCAGGAAAAGACCCAGCTTGGCATCATGGCTAGAAGGCTGGGAGACCAGGGCTCCAATCCCAACGCAGCTATGAAGTCCGCTGGTGACCTTGGGCCAATCACTATCTCTCAGCCTAACTTACCTCACAGGCAAAAAAAAAAAAAAAAAATCCTTCCAGTAGCACCTTTAAGACCAACTAAGTTAGTTCTTGGTATGAGCTTTCGTGTGCAAGCACACTTCTTCAGATACACTGAAACAGAAGTTGCCAGATCCTTCTATATAGTGAGAAGGTTGACAGGGTTGTTGTGAGGATAAAAAGGAGAGAGGGGGGAAAGTGTGTATGCCACCTTGAGTTGCCTGGAGAAAAGGTAGGATATGAATATATGAATAAATAAACGAAGGGTGTGTTTGTGATGCAGGAACACGCAGCTCACATTTCCAGAATGTCAGTATTGGAATATTACAAAGAATACTTTGTATTAACAGTGTTCTCTTAAACAAGAGACTACATGGCATATTTTGTTCCAGAATGTTCAGTTCAATAAATGGTGGTGGGGTGGGGTTGGGGGGGGGGGTAAGGAAATGACTGTTTCAAAAACGTAAAAAATTGGCTAGCTCCTTCATCATCATTCAAGCCTCTTCTCTATTTATTACATTTCTGTGTTCTACAGGGATTTTTTTTTTACAAGCACAGTGTGAGGAAGAAAGATGAGATAAAAGCACACGCAGATCACAGCTCCTCTTGTTACCAGTTCTTAGTGCTAAAAATGCTGGCATTTCTTCCTTTGGGAAAAGAGCCTGAGAGCTTTTCACACACAGCTTTCTAACCCCTCTCAGGCCACTTTTGTTAACAACGGATGCAAACTGCAAGCTGAGGGCATCGGCCAGAATTTCCTTATCTGCTCCTACTAATGCCATAGCAATCCTTCTGGACAAACTGGGGGTAAGGGCAGAGGGAGTGAATGAAACACCCCACTCAACGGTGGCTGTTGGCAAACTTCAGCTGCCACCAAAAAGGCAAAGGCAGCTCAGGAAGAAGAAAGGAGAGAATCACTAGATGCTCACACAGGACAGAGAGAGACAGTGTGGTGCAGTGGTCAGAGTGTTGTACCAGGACCTGGGAGAGCAGGGGTCAAATCCCCACTTGGCCATGGAGCTCACTGGGTGCTCTTGGGGCAGTCATTGCCTCTTAGCCTAAGCTACCTCCCAGGGTTATTGTGTGGATTAAACGAACACTCCCAATTGGCTCTGGGGAACCCACCCACCCCACAAACAGCACACAGAAGGAGTAGAGGTGTAATCGTCCTGTTTGGCAAGACAAAATGCTTGCGGTGATGGAACGATCAGAAGAGTGCAATGCTGGATTCCTGCCAAAGTCTTTTACCTGGCCAGCGCTATTCTTGGGCTCCCCCTGCTGTACAATGTAGGACATAGATGCCCCCAAGTTCTGTGCAATGTCACAGAGGCCTCTGGGATATCCTGACTTCTTGTGGCAGGGAGTTATCTGGGAGATGTGCCTCAAAGTGGTGTGTGGTGTGCAAGAGGCAGTGCTGCTCACAGTGTTGTTTCGCTCCACCACGCTGGAACCACCAACAGTGCTAAATGAGAAGCCACCTTAAAGATTCCTGCATTTAGTTGTATATTTAATATGCGGTGGTACCTTGGTTTACAACCATAATCCGTTCTGGAGGTCCATTCGTAAACCAAAACAGGTTGTAATCCAAGACATGCTTTCGCCAATAGGGCCTCCCCCCAAAAAATGTTCGTAATCAAAAAAGGGGGGGGGGTGTAATCCAAAAAAAGTTCGCAAACACACACTTCCGGGTTTGACGTGTTTGTAATCCAAAACGTATGCAAACCAGACTGTTCGCAAACCAAGGTACCACTGCATTTCTATACTACCTAGTGTCTGTGCGCGCGCGCGCATGTACACACCCACCCCACATTATAAAGAATGAAATGACGACAACAACAGTTCAGCACTTACTTTTGGGGGGACAAACCAAACCTAAGAACTCTGATAGAACAAAACTCTGAAACGTGATCACAACAAAGCTCCAGTGTTCTGCGGACATGAAGCTGCAAAATGTCAAGCTGGAACCATTTCTGGTGCTGGGAAGTGGTCACAGACAAGTAGATGTTGACAGCCATAAGAGGGATGCTTGAAAAAACATGGATGAACTCTGACAGCACTCTGCGTTGTCATCAGTTGTTCAGCTTTCGGAAAATGATAATGGATGATTCACAGCAGAAAATCCTGAATACGATACTAAAAAAATTGGAAATGTAACCACGAATCCAGAATACCAAATAGGATTTCTAGAAAGAAGAAAACAGTAAGGCCCCAGATGCCTGATTTAACAGCATAATCAGGAAGTCTCAATTCACACAGATGAGGAAGTGCTCTCTTCATAACAAAAAGTACTGATTATTTTCCCTTTCGTTGAATTTCAAATTGTAAGCTCCTTGGGACAGGAACCATGCACTTGTAAGATATGCAGACAGACGGGACTATAAAGTACTCAGGAGCACCTTCTGGTTTTGGAAGATTTTGCACATGCTCAGAGGCAAACCTTCCTGGGCCTTCCTCTGTCCAGGGCCTAATAATTAGAGATTGGAGTTTACATTTCACTGGGGTCAAGATTGAGGCTAAACTGTAGATTGTGCAGGAGGATATTTTACTGTACCTTAATCCAAGACTTCCTTGGCAGAAAGGAAGGGCAGCTGTTGGGAGAGGCAAGTGTTTTTTTAATCAGGGACATCCACCCCAGGAGCTATGCTAAACAAAAATAAAGAATAAAATAAAATGCTGAGTTGTTTGGGAGACTGGGAGAATAGTGCCAGGGGGGTGTCACTTAATAGAGTTTTTCAATATCTCTCCTCCCACTGCAGCCAAATCCTTGCACACAGAAATCTAGATGCCACAGACACCCTGACATGCTAATTTCTATGAGAAGAGTATTCTCAGTTTTACAGAACTTAAATCTGTCCCTGCAGTAAGAAGTGATAGAATCCAGGCACAGGTTCCATCTCAGTGAAAACTGGCCTAAATACTGCACCTAAGGAGAACAACCCTAGTAATAATAACTTACGAGTGAGTGGCTATGCTTAAAGGCCATCATGACTCCAAGCTATACCATTGTTTTAGCACCATCAGTGCTGAGGAAGATAAAGCTATGCAAGTAATTAGGTTTTCCTGGTCACGAGGCTGGTTTCCTCAGCCATTGTTTATAGTCAGGCAGGAAACCTCTTGGCATTAGTCCCCAAGAAGGCCATCAGGTAATTGTGTCAACTTTATCACTTCCTGAGCAAATGCATGTAGGATGTGGATGTACAAACAATAACATTTTCAGCTAAGCTCCCTTTAAAAGCAGGAGATGAATGAGAGTTTAACATTTTGACTGCTGCTTCAATATAATTAGGTGGCTGGAAATCAGCCAGAATTTTGGGCTAAGGGCCCAAAAATAAATAAGTAAGTTGGATGGACTTGGAGGCCTGTTGGATATTTGTGTGTGTGTGTGTATTTCCAGCTTACTCTTGCATTTTGAACCAGAGAACAAAGGCTGACTTCACAAAGATCTAGATTGAGATTTAGGCTGTGTAAACACTTCCATTCACTGTGCACTAAGTGCATTCCCACCACTGGCTGGACTTTAAAGTTTTATTTTTCTGGAGTTCCTCCCCACTACGAATTCATGCATTATCTCCTGAATGTCAACGTCCCTTGCTAGCTCACACTCAATACTCCCAATAGCAAGGAGGTTGAAGCATTCCTGCTCTGCACATGTGTGTATGTGTGACCCAGACATGTATTTGCCCATGTTTTTGGTCTGTAAAGGGGAAGCAGCATACACATGATGTTAGCCATATTTCATATCTATACAGCCTCATATAACTAACATGCTTAAGTACAATTAATGCATTTTGTTGTTGTTTAGTCGTTTAGTCATGTCCGACTCTTCGTGACCCCATGGACCAGAGCATGCCAGGCACTCCTGTCTTCCACTGCCTCCCACAGTTTGGTCAAACTCATGCTGGTAGCTTCGAGAACACTGTCCAACCATCTCGTCCTCTGTCGTCTACTTCTCCTTGTGCCCTCCATCTTTCCCAACATCAGGGTCTTTTCCAGGGAGTCTTCTCTTCTCATGAGGTGGCCAAAGTATTGGAGCCTCAGCTTCAGGATCTGTCCTTCCAGTGAGCACTCAGGGCTGATTTCCTTAATGCATAGAGTACAGTAAATGCATAATACCATACAGTAAGTTGTCCTGTCAGGCTGAGGTATGTCCACTTCCCCTCACCTTGGGATGAACTGGGTAATCAAGTCTTTGTGGGCCCCCTCCTTACCTGAGCAGCTCAGCCGGTGAAGAGGTTTGAGCTGCTTGCTCCAGCTCAGTCACATGGCTCTCACAAACCACTCTTCAGTTCCTATACCAATAACTGGGAACTTGCCCAACTTTGTAACTAAGACAAGTTTAACTGCCTGTGCAACTTTCTGAAGCACATGTATCTGACCTTTGGAGAGTTTGTAAGTAAACCATTTTTTAACTTACTAGACTGTGGTTTTTTCTTTGCTGGGGGAAGAGGGACACTTTGGAAAGAAACTTTATAAGGGGACATTTTGGAAATTTTTGAAGGGGCACATTTTAAAGGTTTTGCAGCCTATTTTTTCCATGCTTTGCTGCATGTTTTATGATTTTAAATCTTTGCTGAGTTTCTCTCACCAAGGAGTATTTGCCCCAAACTTGGCATCCAGGAATTCTCCTTCTACATAGGTTTTTTTGTTTGTTTTGTTTTTTGCACTAACAAACACAAGTAGAGGCTACATAGGCCCCATCTGCTCCAGCCCCAACCTAGAAGGGGAAAGTCTGAAGCATTTTCTAAGGCCACATTCACACCATACATTTAAAGCACAATGATCTTTTCAACAATCATGGCTTCCCCCAAAGCAAATAGCAGGTATGGAGAGGGTAATTCTGACGGGGAAGGTGGCAGGTGCAAAGGCTTAAAGTACAACCCTGATCTAGCTCAGAACTGACACACTCACACCAGATATTTTCTTTTCTTTTAAGGTACAATGAGGCTAAGGAGATAAAGTGTATCACTTCTAGTTTGGCCCAGAGGTGATCATAAGCAGAAATTCACCCCTTCACTTTTCTGCACGTATTTACAGAAGACTTAGCTTTCTTACAGATCAATTCCTTAATACAAGCTAAATGATCAAAACCACATTCTCCACTGGGGAACCTGCCCCATTCTGCCACATGGTTCTTTTATTCCTTTTGGAGGAAGAAAAAAAAAATAAGATGGAATGCTGGCTATAATTGGGATCCATTACTTTATGTTTGACCATGGAACCTCAGGCACATGTAATGTTATCCTCATCCAAATGGACATGAACGTTATCAAAATAAACCTGTCAAACAGCCCCCTCTTGTCCCCTACCCCACTCCTCTGCCATTCCCAACCATCACTCCAACTGAAATAGTAGACTGGTTCTGATTGGAGCGGGAGGGAGGCAGGAAGCAGGGAAAAGCCCTCAATTAAGCTGAACAAGATTGAGATGGAATTTTATATTTAGATGGTATTTTAAGTTCGATGTTGTTATTGAATCCTGCATTCAATTACACTTCAGCTGTGCTGTTAATGATCTCCTATATAAATATACTGTATCATACCACGGACCAAGTGTAAGGTAGTTGTCAAGAGGTCATACTGTTTATAAAAACAGATAAGACATAGTGTTGGCTCAAGATTTCTTGAGAAACACAGTTTGATTTTAACCCTTTTTTGGCTCAGTATACAGCCTACCATTCTTTGCAGTATAATGTATTGCGTACATTGGCCAAAATCCGCACCATACATTTAAAGCACCATGCTGCCACTTTAAACCGTCGTGGCTTCCCTCCCATAGAATTCTGGGAACTGTAGTTTGTTAAAGGCGCTGAAAGTTGTTGGGAGACCCCTGTACCTACCCACAAAGCTGAAATTCCCCAAAGTTCCCTGTAAATCAGGACTGACTGTTAAGCCACTCTGTGATTTGTAGCTCTGTGGGGGATTAGTGTTGGTTAAAGTAGTATCATGGTGCTTTAAATGTATGGTGGGAATGTGGCCATTGTTGGCTGAAATGAGTGCAATTCTGATTTCTGGAGGGTATTTTTCTTCTGCAAAAGAGAATACTTCTTCTTTTTATGGCACCGTAGAATTTCTTTAAAATGTTGATGGGTGCAGGATTTTGATCTTACTTTATTGTGCTGAGGTGGCCAAGGTTGGAGTATGTGCCTCTGTTTCCATTAAACATTTCTTGAGCACTCTGCAGCCTCTCTGGCTGTCTACTCTTCCTGATCTGAAAAAGTTCCATGAGAGGAGTTAAAGGTAAAGGTAAAGGGACCCCTGACCATTAGGTCCAGTTGTGGATGACTCTGGGGTTGCAGCACTCATCTCGCTTTACTGGTTGAGGGAGCCGGCGTACAGCTTCCGGGTCACGTGGCCATCATAACTAAGCTACTTCTGGCGAACCAGAGCAGCGCACAGAAACGCTGTTTACCTTTCCGCTGGAGTGGTACCTATTTATCTATTTGCACTTTGATGTGCTTTCAAACTGCTAGGTTGGCAGGAGCAGGGACCAAGCAACAGGAGCTCACCCCGTTGCGGGGATTCGAACTACCGGCCTTCCAATTGGCAAGCCCTAGGCTCTGTGGTTTAGACCACAACGCCACCCGCATCCCTATGAGAGGAGTTAGCCTTGTGATATTTCCCCCTGGGCATCAGTTTGAAGTGTGAGCATCCTGGAAGTATGCCAATCATAGAACTCTGTTGAGATGATCTGTAGAGTTAAAGAAAAGCCACAAAAAACATCCTCAACTACTTCAAAACTAAGGTTAGCATCACAAATGCACCTCATCCACAAGAATGTCACCCCAAAAAAGATCTACTCTTTGATAATTTTTATTGCAATCTTTTTTTCTCACCAATTGTTGGAGAAAAGTTGAAGAATATATATATATATATATATATATATATATATATATATATAGCTAAACTGCATGAAATAAGTACAGTGGTACCTCGGGGTAAGTACTTAATTCGTTCCGGAGGTCTGTTCTTAACCTGAAACTGTTCTTAACCTGAAGCACCACTTTAGCTAATGGGGCCTCCTGCTGCCGCCGCGCCTCCGGAGCACGATTTCTGTTCTCATCCTGAAGCAAAGTTCTTAACCTGAGGTACTATTTCTGGGTTAGCGAAGTCTGTAACCTGAAGCATCTGTAACCTGAAGCGTCTGTAACCTGAAGCGTCTGTAACCTGAAGTGTCTGTAACCCGAGGTACCACTGTACTATATATGCTGTATAGCCTTGAATTTTTCCGTGCACCACGGCGGCGTCAGCGTCAGCGGGAGGCCACCTTAGCTAAAGTGGTACCTCAGGTTAAAAACAGTTTCGGGTTAAGAATGGACTTTCAGAACAAATTAAGTTCTTAACCCGAGGTACCACTGTACTGTTCCATTATTAGGGCTTGCTGATCGGAAGGTCGGCAGTTCGAATCCCTGTGATGGGGTAAGCTCCTGCCAACCTAGCAGTTTGGAAGCATGTCAGTGTAAGTAGATAAATAGGTACCACTGTGGTGGGAAGGTAAATGGCATTTCCGTGTACCCTGGCACTCATCACAATCCTCCGTGCGCCAGTAGTGGTTTAGTCATGCTGGCCACATGACCCAGAAAACTGTCTGTGGATAAACACTGACTCCCTCGGCCTGAAAACGAGATGAGCCCCGCAACCTCATAGTTGCCTTTGCCTGGACTTAACCATTCAGGGGTCCTTTACCTTTTACCTTTATATATTATTCAGTATCATGCTTTTTTTGTTGTTGTTTTTGTTGTTGTTATGGTACTGTGTTATATATATATATATATATATATATATATATATATATATATGTCACACTGTTTATGTTACTATGCTATAAACCACCCCATGGCCTTTTGATGAAGGATAGTGTGTAAAGATCTTAAATAATAAATAAAAATAAAATGCTTCTCAGAATACTCTCATGAAAAGTAAAAGTAAAGGTAAAGGTACCCCTGCCCGTACGGGCCAGTCTTGACAGACTCTAGGGTTGTGCGCTCATCTCACCCTAGAGGCCGGGAGCCAGCGCTGTCCGCAGACACTTCCGGGTCACGTGGCCAGCGTGACGAAGCTGCTCTAGCGAACTGGCACCAGAGCAGCACACGGAAACGCCGTTTACCTTCCCGCTATAAAGCGGTACCTATTTATCTACTTGCACTTAAGGGTGCTTTCGAACTGCTAGGTGGGCAGGAGCTGGGACCGAACGATGGGAGCTCACCCCGCCGTGGGGATTCGAACCGCTGACCATGTGATTGGCAAGTCCTAGGCACTGAGGTTTTACCCACAGTGCCACCCGCATCCCTCATGAAAAGTAGTTGTACCAAAATGACTGGTCAGTTATAGGGAGGAGGTTGAGATATAGGATGTGCACAGTCTTTTGAGTAGTCTCCAATCAAAACCCTGGCCCTTAGATGGTTGCCCAGAATGGAATGTGGCCCTCTGGCTGACAAAGGTTTGTCATCCTTCACTTAACATTATGCACATGCCATTCATTTGCAGCACAGCATCTGGTCCTGAGTCATAAATAAAGGATGACACACAAAAGAAAGTAGTATCAGAGAACTGGAAGAGATCCATAGGGTCATCTAGTCCAACCACCTGCAATGCAGAAATCACAGCTAAAGAATTTTAAGCCTCTATTTAAAAACTTCCAATGAAGGGGAGTCCACAACCTCCCAAGGGAGTCCTTTCCACTGTCGAACAGCTCTTACCATCAGAAAGGCCTTCCTAATGTTTAGTTGGAATCTCCTTTCTTGCAACTTGAATCCATTGATTTGTGTTCTACCCTCTGGAGCAACAAACACATCGTGTCATGTGAACAGATCTTAGGTTATAGCATTTTTAACCTAGATAATGGTTAGTTTTTTGAGTTAACAGGCAAAGAGACATTTACATCTGCTTCTTCATTCTCTGCATAGATTTGCTTTGTGTAGCAGCACTGCAGCCTATCAGCTTTAAACACTGGTTTGTTTATCAAACCCAAGAATTTTTTTCCACCCCACCTCGCTGTGGCTGGCTGCCACGTAGCTGGTGATTGGCGCCTATGACTCTGCAAGTGTGTGAGAGAAACCAACGGGAGCATAAGGAACAAGACCAGCATTGATCAAACCAGACAAAAACACAACTGTATGAAACCACACACACACACACACACACACACACACAGATCTATAGCCTCTCCTGCCCAGCTGCCCAGCTCACAGACACCAACAAGTCAGACCAGACATACTGTTTATTTTTCTGACAGATTCCCCCATAATCTGTTTCAGATTATATTTGCTTGTAAAAATATTTTGACGAAGGATAAGGACCACCACGGAAATCAACACGGGCCTATAGATGCACATGCAGAAAGTGTGTTTTTTATTATTATTTTTCGCTAGGCGGACGTCACTTGAGAAATGTATATAGCTATGTAAGTTTCCCTTTTCACTTGCCAGCCTCCAAAGTAAACCGTTCTTGAAATTGCTCTGGGCTGTGGAAATGTAATTTTAACAAATTAAGACATCATCTTGACTGCTTTATGAAAAGTTCACACTGTTTGGGGCTGTTTCTCCACTTCCTTTTGCAATCCTAGATCTCAATAAGTGGCGCTCATGACTGGGCTCCATTAAGCTGAGCTGAGTGGGAAACACCTGGAAGAATCTATGGGCTGAAACTGAAGGATCCTTTACACGCTGGACAGAACAGAAGAAGCTGCCTTATGCCAAGTGAGACCCACTAGTCTATATAGCTCAGTACTGTCTACACAGGCATGGGTTAGGCAGTCTCTCCCAGCCCTACCAGGATTTGCCAGGGATTGGACCTAGAAACTTCTGCATACAAATAAGATGCGCTTCCCCAAACTATCAGAGAATTAAGAATATAGACCACTGGTTGCTTCAGATGTCTTGTAAACACGTATCTTTTTCCTCAGGTTTTCACTGAGACATACACTTTAACCATTTTTGTTTTGATTTCTTTCCCTGCTTTTATGTTCTTCTTTACTGGTTTTATGTTGCCTTTGTGTTCTAATATTGTTTAATGTTTTTATGCTGAGCATCCGTTACAGATAAATTGGTTAATAAATGCCTTTGCATAAATACTGAAACCCATTGAAACCAATGAGACAAAGCATGATTCATAATTCAACCCTCCTTTCAAAAATATTTCAATTCCATTTTTTAAAATATTTAATACTGTTACATAAATTTATACAGCTTGAATATCAACATGGAATGCAAATAACTGAGGCAAGAGAAAACTATCTCCAAATAATGGAGTTTATGCTTATTCTGATTGCAAGGCACAACCTGGAAGATAATCAAAAAACACCAGTTACATATCTTCTGGGGCAGCATTCAAATGCATTATTATTCATTATATTTATTATTATTAACTTATTTATGAATCATTTCCTCTGAAGCGTTTTGAAGCAAATTCATGATATAATCATATGTACAGTAAAATAGTCAAAAGTGGATCAGACCAAAGATCCACCCCATTTCTTTCTTTTTCATTTCTTTTTAAAATTTGGCAATAATGTACATAAAATGAATATAATAAATTCCATAGAAAAAGAAATGTAGTCACCCCCCTCCTCTCTCCCCTTGCCAGAAGCCAAATAAGTATTCTTAATCTTATTCTATGATCTTCAGCAATATTTGTTTGCTGTCTATTTTTTGTCATTCCTTCAACAGAGATCTTGTTTATCATTTCATCATAGGCTCCATCCACCAAAGGAGACAGAACATACACGAGCATAGTTCTAACGAAGGGAAAATAATCAGGAAGTCCAGCTCTGCAATGAGGCAGCCAACATGGTGTTCTCCATTTTACACCTATTAACATATGTAATTAATGGCCACCAACAGGCATAAAAACCATCTGGTTTCATTCTTTCATCATCCAGAAAACCTACAAGCAGATCATGACGACAATAGCTCTGTCCCAATATTGCCCTCAGCCCAGCCCAGCAGTTGACATGCAGTGATGTGCTTTCTCTGAACAGGGATGTTTCATTAGGTATCATGGGTAATGGCTGTTGATAGCCCTATTCACCCTGAGATGGATGAATCTTTTTTAAAAAGCTATGTAAGCCAGTTGCAATCATGAAATCTTATGGCACTGGAATTCCATAAATGAATTATGTTAAGTGTGGATAAGTTTATATTTCAGCAGGTATGCCAGAGTTCCACATATTGTAGGGGAAAGGCAGGAGGATCTTTAAACAGCCTGAGACTAAACAATAGGAACATCATTTAGGAGAGGCAGAAGGGAGAAATAACTACATTTGATTATTCATTTGTACTTAGCCAACACAGGGCTTCTGCGGAGGTTTTTAGTTTGATGTCTTACTGTGTTTTGATTTGTTGGAAGCTGCCCAAAGTGGCCAGAGTAAACCTGTTAGATGGGTGGCAGACAAACAAACAAATAAATAAATATTATGCAGTGAAATAAAATTATTAGCAACAATTGACAGTCAAAATGCCACCTTTTTCTGAAGCAAAAGCCACTAACTTACAACACACTTTTAACCATGTCTAACCAGGAGTAAGCCCTATTGAATTCAAGGTAAGTGGGAATAGGATCACAATCTTAGTCTGGATCCAGTCCAAAATACTAGACTTGGTTTTGAAAGGGAGGCTCAGAATTTTCCCCAACCCATGCCCATGTTTTTTACTCTCCCATATTAAAGCTGCAATGATGTGTGTGCTGAAAAAAAGTAGGATCTGAGGACTGACCTGGAAATATCTGTGAATATGTATGAATGAAATATTGATGCACTTTTTGCAATGGAAAATGGCTGAACCTAGCCCCACTTAGGGTCAGAGTAGAAAGCTATCTTGCTATCGCCAACAAGAATGGGGAAATGGTCACTTCTTCGTTCATTTTCATGAAAGAGCCTTCCTACAACTCTCTGCATTTTTCGTACATAAAAGCAGAAAACACCCGTCCTCTGTATTTTATGATTTCCTGTGGTGATATGTTCTGCTTGCTCACAGTAAAGGATGCATTACTATACTTCTAAGTTCTTTTTTAAGGGGAAAAATGGGTTGAGAGATTTCTGAAGCATAGCAGATTGTTATTGCCACAAAGGTAGAATTTGCTTTGCTTTTATTTCATTTTCCTAAAATTTACTCTGGTGCACTCTGTTCAACAAGAAAAAAACTTGAAATGGATTTTATAAGTGTTCCATATTGAGCTATAATTACAAGTTGCGATGAATCCTACCCTACCCACATTGCAACGCTGAGTGAGTTTCTTTACCATATGATGTATTCGTACTGTTCTGAAATATGTACCATAATTTCTAAAGAAGTTTTCTTCCTCCGTGATAGAGGCTTCAATTCTCCCTCATTCTCAGGTCACTTAAGACTTTATTTAGAACTTCAGTAAGTATGGGTATTTAGCTTGCCTTATTGTTGCAAGGGGGCCAAAGGTGATATGTGTTTTTTCCTTTCCAGTCAATGTTTCTAGCACACTGTAGCCTCCCTGGATGCCCAGTTCCTGGTGTGAAAAAGCCCATGGGAATAGTTCTCTCTTAATGTTTTTCCTTCAGCACAGGCACCCAGGAAGCCTGCACTTAAAGATTATGTGATTTATAGAATTACTCTCACAATCATCTGCTGGATACTTCATTTCACAAAATGTAATTAATCAGAAAATGGTTGTTTAGCTATGTAACTCTATGTGCATGTTATTCTTGTCTTACAACCAAAACTATTGCTTGAGTCAGCATCATAAGCCTTGCATGTGAGCAGCCGTCTATGTAGGGATGCACAAAAAGATTAATCTTGATTTTTCATTTTCCCATCCTTAAATTCATTTTTTCTGCACTTCTGCAGTGATTTATGAATTTAAACAAGCAAACAAACAAACAAATAAATCCTTACGAGAAATAATCAGAAGTTTAGTGATAATATATTCCAATTTTTGTATGCAGTTTTGACAATTGCACACATTTTTGCAGTCCTTTCTGTATGATATTTTCACTAACATATGCTTTTCATAGAATCATAGACTCATAGAATGGTTGGAAGGGAGCCTAAGGGTCATCTCATCCAAACTCTTGCAATGTAGGAATCTTAGCTAAAGCATTCATGGCAGATAGCCCTCCAATGTCTGCTTAAATATCCCCCAGGAAGGAGAGTCCACCACTTCCCAAGGGAAAACGTTCCATGGTTGGACATCTCTTACTGCTAGAAAGTGCTTACTGATGTTTAGTTTGATTCTCCTTTCTTGTAACTTGAAGCCATTGGTTTGGGTCCTACTCTCCAGAGCAGAAGAAAACAAGCTTGCTCCATCTTCATGTGACAGCCCTTTAAATATTTGAAGAGGGCTATCATATGCCCTCTTGGTTTCCTCTTTTCCAGGCCAAATATACCCAGCTCCTTCACCCATGCCTCATAAAGCCTGGTTTCCAGGTCCTTGACCATCTTGGTTGCCCTCCTCTGCACATGTTCCACCTTGTCAAAGCCCTTCTTAAATTGTAGCACCCAGAACTGGACACAGTATTCAAGGTATGGCTTGACCAAGGCAGAATATTTTTTACACATCATTTGGTCAGAAAACTACTTCACACAATTTGGAGAACTGCAATTTTCAAACTATAATTGTTTTTCAGTTTGGGTGTTGGTTTGAGAAGTGTGAATTAGGAAGCGTCTCATTAAAATGCAAAGATAATTGAATTTCCCCCCTCCACCACCTATGTCTGAGTGAAAGTGTCCCTAGGACTGAGTTGTAAAAAAAAACAGAGGCAAACAATGTATTCATGTTAGACCTTTGGAAAGAAACACCACTTTTCTTTCTAGCACACAACTAGCTTGACAGCACTGCCACCCTTTTGTTCCAGAAATAGCAAAGTGAGGGTTACTTTCTTACACATTGTGTGCAGTCACTAACTCATTTCGTAAAGGATTTGCCACCTCCAAAAGTATACAGCACCAAATGATTAAAGAAACATGATGGTTAATTAGCCCAAATTACTGTGAGTTCCAGTTTATAGCTTCAGGAAGTCATTACCAGTTTATCAGCTTGCATTGCTGCAACCATTAATAGATATCACTTCTCGCAGTCGCAATGCATTCCCCCACTCCCTGCCGCCCTTGGGAAGGGAGGGGGACCTGCTTAAAAATAACATCCCGATATACCGAAATGAATCACTACTGTAGCAGTTTAAGGAAACTCAGTTTTCTCTTCTTTGCTGACCTACTGCAATTAATGACAAAATCTTTTGCAATTTTAACTAATCATGCCCCACGCGTGCTTAAACGGCCTTTTGATGAGGTGGGTGGATCAGAGGTACACAAATGATTTTGTTCCAGCTTTGTGAAAGGTCTCACAATGCAATGCGCCGAAATGATGTATATGCAGGCGAGAAAGAAGAAGCAATTTAGCAAAGGAAATGTGCATGTGGGCGGAGGAGGGTGGGCAGGAATTATCAGAATAGAGAGGTTGCTCACAGTATTTATTGCTATCCAAGACAATGGCTTGCACTAGGGATATGCGAGAAATTATCCAATCCATCTATTCCACCCATCAGCCCACACTCTGCATTAGAAAACGTCACGCAGCTCGCAATCTGCCTGTAACTTATTCATTATCCCTCAAAAACAGCTCAGTGACATAGGAAGCTGAGTCAGACCATTGGGACACCTGGCTTACTATTATCTATAATGATTGACAGTACAGTGGTGCCTTGGTTCTCAAACTTAATCCATCCCAGAAGTCCATTCCAAAACCAAAGCATTCCAAAACCAAGGCACACTTTCCCATAGAAAGTACAGTAAATGGATTAATCCATTCCAGACTTTTAAAAAACAACCCCAAAACAGCAATTTAACATGAATTTTACTAATGAGACCATTGATCCATAAAATGAAAGCAATAAACAATGTACTGCAGTCACACAATCAACCAATCAGTAGCTGAACTGGGTTCCACATAGTCACAAAAACAAAACAAAAACGCAAAATAAATAACAAAAATAGACAGACCTCAGCGTAACACTCAAAACAGAAGTGTGGCACTCAAATTGGAAGAGTAGCACTCAAAATGGAACATGTTTGGCTTCCAAAAAAGTTCGCAAACCGGAACACTTACTTCTGGGTTTACAGTGTTTGGGTTCCAAGTTGTTTAGGTACCAAGGTGTTTGAAAACCAAGATACCACTGTAGTTCTCCAGGTGTCAGATAGGAGTCTTTCCCAGTCCAGCTTGGAGAAGCCAGGATTCAAACTCAGACCTTTCACATAAAACGGACGTGCTCTGCCACATAAGTATAATCCTTACCTATATGATTCCCTGTTACTGAAATTAATCCCTACAAGGTGACAGGCTTGGCCCACACAGTAAGCTTCATGCCTGAGTGTCGATTCCATTCCAGGTGGCTTATAAAACTTTTAGAGTAAATAAAACAAGGGACTCATCAGCGCCTAAATGGCATCAGCCAATCCCCATTGTCATGTCAGACCTATTTGCATGAATAGCAATCCTCACACAATAAGGAATGGGACAATGGATGTCCCAATTAATCAGTCTGGAAGAATGGGTCAACGAAATATACAAATCCAATACATTTCTTCACCATTTGGTGGACATTTCACCGGTCTTGTAATGGTGTCTAATTATCTCATACACTACTCATTTAATAAAACTACTAAAATGGCTAGTTTCAAACCATTAAATGTGACACTAAAATAGCAGGCAAGCAGCTATTAAACTGTCGAATTCAGATAACTGTTGACTATTACCTTGCAAACATACTAAAAATAGTGTTATGTTTATTTCTAACATAATATCATTGTACACATCATTTCACACAGCTAACACTTCTTTTTACGGTTGAGACTACGGTAACATCTGCTGCTGCTTTTCACTTTGGAACGTTTGCATCTGTTTATCTGTTACTTTTCTTCCATTCAGTTAAATGCATTTTGTAAACCTTTTGCTAATAGAACAATTGCAGGTTTGCCATAGACATTTTCCACTTCCAATGTGAAAACGGCAAATTTACTCTTTCAGATAAAAGTGTTCTGCAGAGGTGGCAGGTTAGAGAATATTATTGTATAGCACAAACACAGAGAAGTGACAGAATGCAGAAGATGATTCACTGATAGTGACCCACATGCTGTGCTCAGCCATGGCTCAGACTGCGGCGTAAGAACATATGAAAAGCCCTGCTAAATCAGGCCAAAGTCTATGTAGTCCCGAATCCTGTTCCCAAAAGTTGCCACCAGGTGCCTATGTGAAGCCTGAAAGCAGGATCTGTGTAGAGCAGCACTCTCTGCACTTGTGATTCCCAGGCACTGAAATTCAGAGCCATAGTTCCTCCAACAGTGGAAGCAGAACATAGTTATCACAGCCATGTCAATATACAACGTTTTCCACAAGTAAATAAGTGCTCAGAGTGGTTCCCCCCCAATAAAGTATAAATGTTGTTGTTGTTGTTTAGTCGTTTAGTCGTGTCCGACTCTTCGTGACCCCATGGACCAGAGCACACCAGGCACTTCTGTCCTCCACTGCCTCCCGCAGTTTGATCAAACTCATGCTGGTAGCTTCAAGAACACCATCCAACCATCTCATCCTTTGTCGTCCCCTTCTCCTTGTGCCCTCCATCTTTCCCAACATCAGGGTCTTTTCCAGGGAGTCTTCTCTTCTCATGAGGTGGCCAAAGTATTGGAGCCTCAGCTTCACGATCTGTCCTTCCAGTGAGCACTCAGGGCTGATCTCCTTAAGAATGGATGTGTTTGATCTTCTTGCAGTCCATGGGACTCTCAAGAGTCTCCTCCAGCACCATAATTCAAAAGCATCAATTCTTCAGCGATCAGCCTTCTTTATGGTCCAGCTCTCACTTCCATACATCACTACTGGGAAAACCATAGCTTTTACTATACGGACCTTTGTTGGCAAGGTGATGTCTCTACTTTTTAAGATGCTGTCTAGGTTTGTCATTGCTTTTCTCCCAAGAAGCAGGCGTCTTTTAATTCCGTGACTGCTGTCACCATCTGCAGTGATCATGGAGCCCAAGATAGTAAAATCTCTCACTGCCTCCATTTCTTCCCCTTGTATTTGCCAGGAGGTGATGGGACCAGTGGCCATGATCTTCTTTTTTTTGATGTTGAGCTTCAGACCATATTTTGCGCTCTCCTCTTTCACCCTCAATAAAAGGTTCTTTAATTCCTCCTTACTTTCTGCCATCAAGGTTGTGTCATCTGCATATCTGAGGTTGTTGATATTTTCTTCCGGCAATCTTAATTCCGGCTTCGGAGTCATCCAGCCCAGCCTTTCGCATGATGAATTCTGCATATAAGTTAAATAAGCAGGGAGACAATATACAGCCTTGTCGTACTCCTTTCCCAATTTTGAACCAATCAGTTGTTCCATATCCAGTTCTAACTGTAGCTTCTTGTCCCACATAGAGATTTCTCAGGAGACAGATGAGGTGATCAGGGACTCCCATTTCTTTAAGAACTTGCCATAGTTTGCTGTAGTCGACGCAGTCAAAGGCTTTTGCATAGTCAATGAAGCAGAAGTAGATGTCTTTCTGGAACTCTCTAGCTTTCTCCATAATCCAGCACATGTTTGTAATTTGGTCTCTGGTTCCTCTGCCTCTTCAAAATCCAGCTTGCACTTCTGGGAGTTCTCGGTCCACATACTGCTTGAGCCTTCTTTGTAGAATTTTAAGCATAACCTTGCTAGCGTGTGAAATGAGTGCAATTGTGCGGTAGTTGGAGCATTCTTTGGCACTGCCCTTCTTTGGAATTGGGATGTAGACTGATCTTCTCCAATCCTCTGGCCACTGCTGAGTTTTCCAAACTTTCTGGCATATTGAGTGTAGCACCTTAACAGCATCATCTTTTAAAATTTTAAATAGTTCAGCTGGAATACCATCACTTCCACTGGCCTTGTTATTTGCAGTGCTTTCTAAGGCCCATTTGGCTTCACTCTCCAGGATGTCTGGCTCAAGGTCAGCAACCCCACTACCTGGGGTGTACGAGACATCCATATTTTTCTGGTATAATTCCTCTGTGTATTCTTGCCACCTCTTCTTGATGTCTTCTGCTTCTGTTAGGTCCTTACCACTTTTGTCCTTTATTATGGTAATCTTTGTACGAAATGTTCCTTTCATATTTCCGATTTTCTTGAACAGATCTCTGGTTCTTCCCATTCTGTTGTTTTCCTCTATTTCTTTGCATTGCTCGTTTAAGAAGGCCTTCTTGTTTCTCCTTGCTATTCTTTGGAAATCTGCATTCAATTTCCTGTATCTTTCACTATCTCCCTCGCATTTTGCTTGCCTTCTCTCCTCCGCTATTTGTAAGGCCTCATTGGACAGCCACTTTGCTTTCTTGCATTTCCTTTTCATTGGGATGGTTTTAGTTGCTGCCTCCTGTATAATGTTGCGAGCCTCCACCCGATACAATAACAGTACATAAGAAAACATATCACTGCAATATTCAAGTTGGTGGTCATCACTGCATCTCATGGGAGCAACTGCCACAGTTTAACTTTGCCCTGTACAGAAAAGTACTTTCACCTGACCTAAATCTTCCAAAATTCATCATCTTTGGATAGCCTCGAGTTCTTAATATCAGGAGAGAGGGAAGAAAGTTTAAACTCCCCTTTCCCATACTCTCAGCCCTGATGCTGCTGCCTCCATCCCCTATATACATATTAAAAAACATGCATGTTAATTGCATTCACACAATTAATATCATAGCTGACCCTACAAGAACCCCAACTCTGATTCTGATGGAATGGTTAAAGAGGTTTAAAGAAGCAAATAATTTGCTCTTGGTGACCTTGAGCATGCAACTTTATAATTGAGTCTGTTAGTTTGTTTATTCGGGCTGTACTTTGCAGGGGTTTTTCCTCCCTTTTCCTTTCTATTAACTAGCCTGTTATTTTTTTTGTTATTTTTCCTAATGTTAATGCCTAGATGTCTTCTTAGAAGGCTATTATAAAGTATACAAATTAGGATCTGTGGGGGGGTTAGAGTAAAAACATGCAATTTGACACAAAGGTGCCCATAGAAATTAGTTTAATGACAACAGCAGTGCAATCCCTGGCTTCCTCCCAGCCTTTCTTCTAAATCCTTACTCTCCATTGTTACAAAAGGGGGAAAAAGTAAAGAAAAAGATGAGCAAATAAAAGAAAAATGCTGGTGTAGTGAGTACAAACAAAAAGCAAAGCATTAGCCTGTACAAGAGTAGAATGTACTTTTCTCCTTTCTTTCCCCCTCATTTTTAAGCAATTGCCCGGGGCCACTTCCAAGGAAGAGAATGTATCATTACATAACCTGTAATTACTTAGTTTGCCAATTAAGTGGTGGCAGGCTGGTAGGTCCCATTCTGTCTCCACAAACTATCTAGTAAAATGGGCTCACTCACCTGTTCATGTGCAGAAATGATAATTTGTTAATAAAATCCACTGGCCAAAAAGTAGGAGGCAGGCAGAATATTAGCTGGGTATATGTGGAAGGGGTGTATTATGTTGTATTGAACTTGGCACCAGCAGGAGTAGGAGGCCTGCTGGCAGCAGAATCGAAGGGCTTGTTCAAATTTATTTTGTCACTTGTTTTATCCATTGCATTTATCACCCAACTTTTTCTCCAAGGGGCTCAAGCTCGTGCACATTATTCTCCCTCAGCTCCTCATTCAGTCCTCTTAACAACCATGTGAGGCAGGTTAGGCCTAGAAGCAGTGCCTGGCCCAAGTGGGAATACAGGGGGGAAGGTTCAAAAAGTATCTACATGGTGCTTAGAGAATAACCTGCACCTAAATATTAGTAAGAAAATGGAGATGGTGTTGGACTTCTGGAGGAAGAGAGGGGAACCTGCCCCGGTGTATATCGGGGGGGGGCTGTGTGAAGAGAGTCTCATCCTTTAAATTCATGGGAGTTTACCTTAGTGAGGACCTCACCTGGAAAATCAACACAACTCAGGTGGCCAGGAAGGCCGAACAGAGACTCCATTTCCTCAGGTTCTTGCGAAAGAAAAATGTTAAACAACAGTTGATGAACTCCTTTTACCGGTCCAAAATGGAAAGTGTCCTTTCATATTGTATCACAGTGTGGTATGCTGGCCTGACAGCCACGGACAGAAAGTCTCTACAGAGGGTGGTGAATACAGCACATGATATCATGGGCTGTCTCTTGAGTGTGCTAGATGACATTGCAAGGGATCGTTGCCTTAGGAGAGCAAGAAATAATTTCAGGGATGTCTCACACCCCAGCCAGCACCTCTTTAATCTTCTACCCTTGGGCAGGAGCTATAGAAGTATAATCAGTCATACCAACTGGCTAAAAAATAGCTTCTATCCGTGGGCTGTTAGGCTGTTGAACGAAAAATAACATAGCGCAACTGACTTGCGAGGTGGTATGTAGTGCGATAAGCACACAGAGTGCAATGAGACTGAGTTTTTGGGTAGGGGGGAGGGAGGCTCTGTTAATTTCATTGTGCACAGGTTGTACATTGACAATACAGGTGTTATTATTATTAGTCTGTCACTCTACCACATAATGTAACGGGAGAGTTGCTGGCATGTGAAAAGCATTAAATTACTGAATGCTGACTATGGGAGCAAACCCAACCTCCCTGGAAGGGTAGATGGGACCATGCTAGATGCTGTGGACCTAGATGCTATGGTTGGAGATGAAAATCTACTCTTGAAGGGTGAGAGTTTCATAACTGGAGGTCCCTTTTGTGAACCCCTCAGAGGCTCCCAGGCCCCAAACAAAGCATTCCAGGAGTGTGTTGGGATAGATTGGGGGAGACTGTGAATCTAAAGCTTCCTCATTTACCTAACAAGCCAGTCCAGGGGAAATAATCATAAAAGAGGAATACTAGTTGCTGGAAACCACAGGAGGGGCAAATGCTCTTGTGCTTGAGTTCTGCTTGCTGGATTCTATGATTTTCTGTTTCCCCAAGGTTGGCCACTGTGAG
This sequence comes from Podarcis pityusensis, assembly GCF_964106645.2. Taxonomy (NCBI): domain Eukaryota; kingdom Metazoa; phylum Chordata; class Lepidosauria; order Squamata; family Lacertidae; genus Podarcis; species Podarcis pityusensis. Next base: position 26,420,736 of record NC_138028.1, read on the forward strand.
AACAGGATGCTGGACTAGATGGGCCATTGGCTTGATCTAGCAGGCTCTGCTTATGTTCTTAGAAACCAGCAAGCAAGGGGAGGGGAAACAGACAAAAAGTCAACCTCTCCTTTCTACCCTGGCTGACGTGTTGCTAGAAGGCCTTTGGAAATGGTGGCTCCTGTGCCACAGACTCTCTCCATCCCCAACCACTGTAGGATTGCTCTGCCTGGGTTTAATAGGTCTGTTCCCACAGTGGGTAGAAGAGCTGATTGTACTCTCCAGTGCATTAGTAGAAGCCAAGAAGGAGGGTGAAGTACAGGCTTCCTGTGGTAGGACATGCAACATAGTAACAATACAACTTGTGACTTCAAGACCAGCACAATACATTTTGTTGCCTGAGGCAAAGTTATCCTCACATCTATTCCATGGGCAGAAGATGACCAGGCTGGTGGCTAGGTTTGCCATAAATCAGCAAAATTCCTGACATGTCCTGGTTTTGGGGTGTAAAAATGGCGTCAGGGGGAAATGTTGCTGAATTAGTAAAATGTCAGGGAAAACCCAGATGTATGGCAACACAATGGAAAAAGCAGCAAAAACAGCTCCAGAAGCTTAAAAGCTTAAAAACCTCAACTTTGCAGGTCGGTATTTTACTTTTTGATGTATGGCATCCCTGGCTTAATCTTCCTTTGACACTGATCTACTGGGGCCATTGGAGCCAACACCTAGGGCCCAGGTTCCCTTAGCCCCACCCCATGAAACACTGGAGGGGGCTGGGCCCCCCAAAGTTTATGAGCATTGCTATTCAAATGATGTGTGTGTGATGTGTCATGTGATCGATTATGTGGGGCGAGGCTTACCGGCCCCCACTCAATATTTTATTCAAGTTGGCACCCCTGACTGGCATACCAGGCTAGCCTAGGCTCATTCAGTGTGTGTGTGTGTGTGTGTGTGTGTCTGTGTGTCTGAGTGCGTGCATACACACGTGTGTATTAAAGAATGTTGCCAACACATTTGTTTGAAAGCAAATTTGTGTAGCAAATGACTTCTCAAAGAAAGGGACAGAATTAAACAAGTGAGAACATAAGAGCTCAGATGTAAAGAATTTTGAAGTTTTGGCCCATGCTGTTGACAAATTTCTAGATGTGAACAGGCATATTTCCAAATTAAGGCCGTGTATGGAAAAATCGATTCAGATGAATGTGGATTTATGTCACAGAGGAAACTAGCAGGAGAGAAATAGACTGAGCCCATGCCAGCCAAATTGAAGGACAGCATCTTAACCATTGCACTATATTTCCTTTCTGCAACAAAGCTGTGTATGAAATCATCTGGCCCTTTGTTAGATAAATGTCTTTAGGAAATGAAATCTATATAAAGCTCAAAATTTTGGCTGTGCTTCTCCAAACTGATTCCCCCCTCCTCTTCTTCTTCTTCTTCTTCTTCTTCTTCTTCTTCTTCTTCTTCTTCTGCCAGTTTAGTTTGGAATTTATTTTGGGAATTGTTCCACGGAAGATGTTGATAGCAAAAAAAAAAAAAAAAAAAAGGATCCCGGATGGAATCTGAATGTTCCTTGCCCACATTATTTAGGAGGCTTTCAGTTCTTCTCCGCCCTTTTCAACTCTGTGTAAAATAATTCTAAAGTTGTTACACATTTAGGAGAGAACATCTGGATCCTTGGATAAAAAGCGCACAACTGTCTTGTATGATTTATGATTCCATTTCTCTGCCTAAACCTAGGGCCATTTCCCCTCCTTTTCTATCTCCCCACACCCTTCCCTCCACTCCTCATTCATACAAGTTTGTCATTTTTAAGTATTTTAAGATGGCTTTCACTTTCCGCCTGTCCTAATAAATCCAAACTAAATGCCTTATGCTTGTTACTGTAGTATCTGCTTGACTAGGAGATTTATTGTGCCCCAGGTGGAGGAATTCCAAATAGAGCTACTTTAAAAATAACCACAATGATGGGGCCCCAAGATAATAATGGTAAGTGGCAATTTAATATTTTATTCTTTTTGTAAAAAACAACAACAATAGCGCCAGGGCTTTCTTCAGAGTCCTACATGCTTCTGATATTGTTAAGCAAAGCTAAAATTAACGTTTCAAGCTCCCAGCTGAGAAAGGGAAGAGACAGAACTGAATGCAGGAAGTAGCTTCTCCAGTGTCAATAAATACCAGATCCCAATGAGAAAAAAAGACAAGTCAGCCTTATTCATGCAAGTGTGGAATAGTGATTCAGTCCAAAGCAAACAGTTCTGCTTTGAGCATGAGATTCAACATTCAATTTAATCATGCATTATTGGGCACAAACAGTGGGAATTTACAGTTTGCTGTATAGTGCTCTTTGGTACACATTTTCCAGCAAACTTATCTAATTCACACCTAATAAATGGATTTATTATCCATTTGATTTAGCACTTCTTTGAATTCTGTGATACAGCACCATAATGTGTTTTAAAGGTGTATTTTAGGTTAAAATATACGTATCTTTAGAACTTATAAGCAAAGTATTATTTAAATACAGGTTTTGGACATATTTTTTTTTTACAGTGAAGAATTAATGTACAAATGAAAAAAAAACAGCTGTATGAACCCAAGTGAAATTAATTTATACCAGAAATTCTGTCATAAATTGTATCCAAAATTGTTCTTGCCTTGTGTGCACAATAGCATTCACTCCTCAAAATGGAGAGAACTCCATGAAGTTTTTGTGTGGGTTTTTTTTTTTTTTTTTTTTGGTTATTTGGGTTATATGGATAAATTCAAAATTTTTTTAAATGCTATTTTATATGCACTCTCATAGGCATTGACAGACCTGGCCAGGTCTTAACCCCAGCAGTTCACTCTTATCTACACAGATAGAGTAGCAGTGGGGAACTTTCTAGGTATGGCATTATTTTAATATGATTCTTGCACATAGACACTGTGACCTTCCAGTCTGTTGAAAGATCCATTCACCTCAAGGGTGCTTGCATGGGTATAAATAATATTTTATGTTCCAGGCTGACTGAATGCAATATGAAGCCCCCTTCTCATCTGGTGTAACTCAACACAACTCATGTAAAGTCAATGGAACGATGCCAATCTAAACTGGCTAAAGCCCCCGGCCTCTGTTTTTCTTCGTGCTATCTAATCTCTGTCTTCCACTCTGCAAAGTGCAATGGCAAAGACTAGAAATAACAATGTCACAATGTCTTTGCATGTAACTCCCTTGCATAAAAGCTGATAAACAGATTTTCAAAATAAGTGAGGGCGGAAGAAAAGAGCATTGATGATGTTTGACATGATTCTTAACGTGATATTTGCTTGGACTGACCTTCCATCTAAAATGCCAGGATAAGCACTTTAAGGCCCTGATTGAAGCTCAGAACATTCCCCACAGGAAATGGTACAAATGTTCTATAAGTAGTCATTGGAAACACTAAAAAAAACACATGTTACTCAAACCATATGAAAACACTTGTAATGGTATCAGAAGGTATTTTGAGGGGGGGAAACATATTCAAGTTAGCCTGAATACTTTGCTTTGAGTTCATGAAGAAACAAAAAGGAATTTTGATAGTTGTGTTTTGATCAGCATACTCAACGTTTGGGGTTGTATCTAACAAAATCCTTGTGCGAACAAAATGGCTTCCATTTGAACAGTGGAACTTCACCTCCTTGCCCTTATTCTTTGTAGGATAAATATGGGAATGACATTGCATTTTGGATGCTGATTGGTACATCAGTGATGCCTGAATGTTGATCAGCAGGATTTATATATTTCCCACAGCATTTTCTTTCTTCATCAGGTTTGTGGTAATTAGCCTTTTCAAGATAATTTCCTCTTTTTACATGATAATTTTCTCCTACTGCCCTGAGACCTCTGGATATGGGGTGGCATATAAATTAAATTAACAACAAAAACAACACTCAGAAAGTCAGGCCTCCATCCCAACCCCTCTGCACAGGATTCTGAATGCCATTTGCCATTATTCTTGTACATATTTACAATGCATAAATCCAATAAATAAACATTGTGCAGCCATGTTAAGGAGGTTTAGCTGAATATGAGATTACATAAAGTGCCAGAAAGAGGTCCTGCTTTATTTCATCTTCTGAACTTTATCCGATTACCTGCCTTTGGTTTTTCTTATTCCCTTTATGATTTTGGTATTTCTTTCAATAATTCATTTATCCACGCCTAGTGACAACAGAGGGGTTGTGATTCTATAACATAAACCCATTTTCAGAAGTTGCTTGCTAAATGTTTTGGGGTCTGAGCTATTTTGACAGTCAAAAATGGCTTCTTTCCACCAAAAGGGTGCCCTGACAAATGAGATGGTGGTAATCTAAAGTGCTGTCCATTTTACTACACCATAGGAATATAATGGGAATAAAACAACTGCACAGATAGACAACGGTAAATAGACTGAGAGGGGGAACTTAAAACATTTTCTTCTAGAAGCTGAACAGGCGCACTCTGGTTAGATGGTAAGGATCCACTGCAAAACTGATTGTAGGTCCCATTTCTATACATTGAATACCAAAGCTGTATTTACAGAGAGACAAATCACTGGTGTGTGATGTAACAGGGAGATTCTAATAAGTGGTCCTGTTACCAGAAGTTGAAAAGGATAAATGTGTTTTATGTGAAAAAATGATCAAAAGCATGAATGTCATCAGTAAGTGCATTTTTTCTCAGAAAGCAACTGTTTTCTATTTCTGTTCCTATAGAAATGGGAAGTTAGACTTTATACTTCCTTTGAAAGAAGGATACAACATATTGTGACTATTCTTCCTGAAATGAAAAGCATTATATGCGGTTTTAGGTGGAGCCATCTAGATGATGCAACTCTCCCTTTCTAAAGCCGGCAGGAAATCCTTAGGTTTCTGACCCGAACAATCTGATCAGCTGCCATCGCTATGGCAATTATTCACAACATTGTAGTCTATTCCATGGAATAGACTATAAAAGCCTATCTACACATTGCATAAAATATCCTTGTTCACACATAATGCTAAGTCAAACCACAGCTTACCAAAAACCTTGCAGAGGGAAAATACAGACAGAATATTTTCTGATTTGTAGTGCAAATTTGTAACCACCGTGTACTCTCTGTGCATCTTCTGTATGCTGGTTTTTCACCTGAAATGTTATTGTGTGGCGGGAGTATTTGGATTACAAAGCCATCAGGCCACCATGCGATGGATTCCAAATGTCTGGAAAACCCTGCTGTGTTGCAGCCTTTGAACATGTGGGAGCACAAATAAAATTCCCCATGTGCAATTTGGGGGGGAAATTAGACATAATTCTAGTGTTCCTTCCCTTTTTGGATTCTGAATAATCCTTCCCCTTACAGCAAGTAGAAGCAGCAAATTTCTACTTCTAGAAATGTGATGAAACCTCCAGGTGCAGTCAATCAAAGCAAGCTTCCTTTGCATTCCAGCCTCATCTTTCACTGTGTGAGCATCAAAAGGGTGTATCAGTAACACTTGGGAACAAATGGCTGATCATTACTAATTCCACTGGTATTTGTTGTATAGTGATAGTGTTAATCGCAATGACCTAACTCCGTTTTACATGTGGGATTAGTTAGCATAGGAGGCAAAACCCAGCGTCGCGTGCCAATACCTTTGGGACAATGTTGCTGAGTTTGCCCTGGAATGCTCTGCTTTGTGAGTGTCTTTGATTAAATCAGTGGACAGTGTCTGGTAGATCAAGCACCATGGTCTTTGTCTAGTTGCTACCCTCTTATTTGTGCCAATATATTTAGAAAATCTTTATTAAAAAAAACCAGGAAGTTGCCATTTTACAGTATACTCCTCCTAACCATTTCATTTCATATTTTAATCCATTTTATTAAATCTTTGCTTTACACATTGCATTTTCTTTTAATATATATATAATTTGTATTAGTTTTTTACATAAAATTTGACATTATTCAATTCACTTTCAATAGCTTACATTTTGAGATATCTTACATATCTTTCCATCCATGATGTTCCTGTTGTATTCCTTTACCTGCTGTCACAACTGCCATTTGTTTTCTATTATATTATAACTTATATTACAATCATTTATTTATTCTACTTCCCTTGCCTATTATTCAAATCCTGCTCACAATTTCATTCGACTATAGTTTCCCGCCTGCAAATAATCCAAAAAGAACCTCCAAAGTTCTCATCTTTTAAATCTGTTATTTTTGCTTCACCATCTCTGCATACATATTACAGTTTCTTTTGATCTGTAGCCGGTGTGAAAAACCTTTGGTCCTCCAGATGTTGTAGAACTGCACATCCCATCAACCCTTGCCCCTGGCCATGCTTGCTGGAGCTGATGGGAGTTCAGCAACTTCTGGCGGGCCAAAGGTTCCTCACATCTAATCTGTGGTATATCCTCTTTTAGCAAAGAATCATAGAGTTGGAAGTGGCCACGAGAACCAACTAATCCAAACTCCTGCAATGCAGGAATCTTTTGCACAACATGGGGCTTGAACCTATGACCCAGGGATTAAGGGTCTCATGCTGTACCCACTGAGCTATCCCAAGAACCTAAACCCCATTCTTCATATCACCTTTCCCAACAGATGAGCATGAGATATGAGCATACCTCCTTCTCCTTGTGATTCTTTCACACAGCGCTGTCCATAAGTGTGTCCAATCCCCACAACTGCTCATTGATGGCTGCCTCATGCTAACTTGTTCCCACCACCTATCTAGCCATACAAAGCAGACTATTGTGGATTTGTCCAGCCTTCTATTTATGTTTAGACTGAAAAGAAGAAGAAGAAGAAAAACCCAGAGGGTTTTCATTCACCTGGCACAGGCTGCAGTTCATGGCGGCTAGGCTGCATTTGGCTCTATAGACCACAAATTCTGCAGTCCTGCCTTAGGTTTTTCTTCTGTATATTTTCACAGAGCCATTAACGCAGAGAACTGAAGTTTCCTATAAGCACTATACGTTTCTGAGGACAAAAAGGGGCATGCATCTGTTACATTACGCCACGCTTGCCAGATTACTGTAAGAATTATAAAACACTGGTGCTCGAGGGCAAAGGCATTTTATCAGCGGTGGGGTTACATGCACTCACAAGAGCACAGACGTCTGCAGTCATTTGCATTAGAGTGATCAGTAAATTTGGATGAACTCTCTGGCACTGGCCACCCAGCGAGGCGAGTCTTGGACCAGACGGGCATTCTGGCTCCAAAGAAACATGGGGGTTTCGATATTCTTTATGAATTTCTATTATACGAGGATTGAAAACGTTCCAGACATTTGGATGGCAACCTATGCTTGTTACTGATTGTAACTGGCACCAGACTCACGATGGAAATCTGTTTGATGCAACTGGCACATGCACTGTTTGTTTTAGAGTGGAGCGAATGCTGTTAAGGAACCCCCTGCCATGCTTGCAAAATCTTTTTTCTTTCCCCATCTAATTTCAGCTTAATGCCAAAAGTTACTTAATTCAAAATTAAATTCATTTGCCTTGTGGGTATCACAGCAGTGTTCTAGAATTGTGTGGTAGCCTCCCCCCCCCCCACAATGCATTTAAAGCAGTAATAAAGCACTTTAAACAGTCATGGCTTCCCCCCAAACTCTCCTGGGAACTAGTGGCAGGCTTTGGATTTTTAAATTTCAGGGGCGCTCTATGTGATGCCAAAATTTGGTGCCCCTCTAGTCCCTCACCTTTCATTCCAAGCCATTGATTTGGTGTACCCGGCAGCGCCCTCTCAGCTTGACGCTCAGTGCGGGCGACAGGGCATCGCTCCTCTAAATCCACCTCTGTGGGAACTATAGTTTGTTAAGCATGCTGAGAGTTTAAATAAATTTAAAAATTGTCCAGTAGCACCTTAGAGAGCAACGAAGTTTGTTCTGGGTATAAGCTTTCGTGTGCATACACACTTCTTCATGCACACGAAAGCTTATACCCAGAACAAACTTCGTTGCTCTCTAAGGTGCTACTGGACAATTATTTTATTTTAGTTTATTTATTTCGACTGCATCAGACCAACACGGCTACCTACCTGAATGCTGAGAGTTTGTTAAGCATGGAGTTTGCTAATTGTGTAGCTTGTTAAGAATGCTGGGAATTGTTAAGAAACCTTTGTCCTCTTTGGCCTGATCCAGCAGATTCTTCTTATTTTCTTATCACATCGCGTGTTCAAACCTTAGGCCAGTTTCTGAACCCACTACCTACAGTGTTTTAGGTACTGTGCACTCTGTTTTGTGAAACTTGCAGCCCATTGGAGTTAGAAAGGCTCTGGCATCGTACACATTTTCTATTTTTCTCTCTCTCTCTCTATATATATATATTGAAAGCATGAATTGACTCTCAGGTAGCATCAGATTTCTTTTGGAAAACTGTTTTCATCTCTTTTACTTATTGTAGTTAAAGGTATATGGTTAAATATTGTTGTGTGCTTTATTGCATCAGTACATGACAAATAAATGCCATTTCTCAATACAGCGATTGCTGCATTGTCTTCCTATATTTCTCATTGACTATATTTGTAAGCTTTGTCATTTTCCTTCAATTTAAACTTACCTTTCACTTTCCCAGCACGCATGGATGTTCCACTGTTGATGTTCCACTGTTGGTTAACATTCCATTGTGACGCCAAGCAGTTATAACGTTTGTGAACATCCCATTCTATCACAACAGCTAAAGGGCGTGCTGATGACTTGCCACAGGTAACATCCACTTTTTATGCTTATTATAAATAGTTGGGTTAATGACTGTTGAGATATCTTTAGATGCTTGGCTGTGGGTGACAAGTGCAGTGTAAGGAGCATCTCCACCTCCATCGTTCTGCTCGGACACGGAGGTCCAGCGCCGAGGGCCTTCTGGCGGTTCCCTCGCTGCAAGAAGCCAAGTTACAGGGAACCAGGCACAGGGCGTTCTCGGTAGTGGCGCCCACCCTGTGGAACGCCCTCCCACCAGATGTTAAAGACATCTAACTACCAAACTTTTAGAAGACATCTAAAGGCAGCCCTGTTTAGGGAAGCTTTTAATGTTTAATAGGTTATTGTATTTTAATGTTTTGTTGGAAGCCGCCTAGAGTGGCTGGGGGGACCCAGCCAGATGGGTGGGGTATAAATAATAAATTATTATTATTATTATTATTATTATTATTATTATTATTATTATTACCACAGAATGCATTAATTGCTAATTTCAAAAGGCCCCTTATTCAGTTGTGTTTCATCTCTTTTCTGTAATGGGATCCTGTTCCCCCTTTTACACAAGTTCTCATCTTTGCTTTATCTAGAAGCAAGAGATGCAAGCAGGGTTACAGCCAGATGTGTAATGTTTTCACTGCACCAGTCATGGTTTTGGAATAGTGCCAGCAAAATGCCGCCAAGTGTCTTCGATCTCTTCAGCACACACACAAAATGCATTTCCTTTTATATGCATTATGACTAAGTACAGGGGAGGGAATCCCCTTCTTTACTGCACTCATATAGGGGAGGAAAATCACAGAACACTAAAAAACCTGCAATCAAAGGTCCAAGCAAGATGCCAAGTGTAGCCATTATATCACGGACAACAGCCATAAAACACATTCTCCCACAGTTGTCTGCTTGAAGATCAGGAGTACAGAGCTCCTCTAAAAGTCCCCTGACACAATAAAATGTTCATGCTGGATAATGATGAGTGTGGAATACATGAGATAAGAATATAGTGAAGGTATGGGAAATGCAGAGTGGGGGGGGGGCTTGTGGGGGGGACATTAAGGGAAATTCCAAGGCATCAAGCAAGCTAGGATTAAGAACCATTTGTGGTAAGTCTGCAGCTTGTAATACACACATGTGTGGGGAACCTCTACAACTCCCATTTGAACAATATTTACTTAGTTAGTTACACAGTTTGTAATCTGCCTGGCATCAGGAGACATACCAGGCAGGGTTCAGAACAGGAGGAGGAGGAGGAGGAGGAGGAGGTGGAGGAGGAGGAGGAGGAGAAGAAGAAGAAGAAGAAGAAGAAGAAGAAGAAGAAGAAGAAGAAGAAGAAGAAGAAGGTTTATCAATAGGTTTTGGAGCAAAGGGTATCTTTGCACCCCTCCTTCCTTGGTAAAGGGTGCCTGCTTTTGCTCTTTATAGAGATCAAATTGTTCATAGGATGAGGTGTGCCAACTCATTGGCATTGCAAGTTTAATCCATTTTACTTTAATATTCTTCCCACTGCCTTTTATCTCCATGAGTCTTTATTATTAGCACACTGATTCAAGCCTCGGATGCAGGGGTTAAGCTGGAGTTATTTATAAAATCTAAATTCAAACAAGTGTAAGATAGCATAGAGTGAAAGCTTAGGTATAAAAGGCCAATTGCAGGCTTAATTTAAATTAATCAGAAATAATGGGCTGTCATCAGGAGGGATAGTATAAACAGACAAACTAATCCTGCACATTCCAGTTATAAAATACACTGAGGCTCTAAGTCTTATTGATTTAATACAGTATTTAGTTTGCAGAAGGGAGTCTAAGATGATCAGAGCTAACTTCTTAGGCTATAGCACTTTTATTAGAACTTACTAAATTTCAATGAAATAGCTGTTGTACAAGGCTCTTATTCAGGGTTCCTATTTATAAATAAAGCAAAGCAAAACTTTTTAAAATATACCAAGTGGAAACGTGGAGGGAATTGACCCAAAGATGCTGGAAATTTCATCTACAATATGTCATAAGATGTTGACACAGCTCTTTGCAGACTTATAATTAAGTCAATGCCCAGCACAAAAGAGCAGGGTTCATCTTAGGATAACTGCTGTTTTATATATTTTATTTGCACACAGTTCATTTCTTTAATGTTGCCAACTCCTGGAAAGGATGTGCATGCAAAAACTGAAAGCCTGTTCTCTGCATTGCGATTGCTAGTTACACTTAAGACAGCTCACTATCTTAATGTTGACCATACAGTTACCTGCTTCCCTTCTATATGTTTGATAGAAAGAACTCAGCACATCCTGGGCAGCAAATGCATTTTTCAGGAGCAGCAGTAACAGAAGCAGCAACAGCAAAAGGAAATATTGAAGAAAGGAGATTCTGAATAAAACCTCTACAATTTTTACGACTGTTCCATAGAGTAACTAGAAATTATCATTCTTTAGACCACCTAATATTAAAACCTTTGTGGATATGTTCCACATCACTCGTGTAGTCAAGCCTAAGCCTTTGAGATCAATCCAGGTCCTTTTTTCCCCCTTCTAAGGATAGGGAACTCTATTCTGCATTACATTAAATCCAATGGAGGCTTGTGCTCATTAGAACTCATAAGTTGGAAGGCAGGGCCAACAGTAGGTGGTAAGGTAAAGGTAAAGGTACCCCTGCCCGTACGGGCCAGTTGTGTCCGACTCTAGGGTTGTGTGCCCATCTCACTTAAGAGGCCGGGGGCCAGCGCTGTCTGGAGACACGTCCGGGTCACGTGGCCAGCGTGACGAAGCTGCTCTGGCGAGCCGGCACCAGCGCAGCACACGGAAAGGCTGTTTACCTTCCCGCTGTAAAGCGGTACCTATTTATCTACTTGCACTTAGGGGTGCTTTCGAACTGCTAGGTGGGCAGGAGCTGGGACCGAAAGGCGGGAGCTCACCCCACTGCAGGGATTCAAACTGCCGACCATACGATCGGCAAGCCCTAGGCACTGTGGTTTTACCCACAGCACCACCCGCGTCCCTTACAGTACTCTGGTGGAGCCAGAGCCAATTATGGGTGGAACCAACTAATTCTGCTTTTGTCCCCATTGTTGAGTTCTATAAAGGCTATACTGAAAGGGAGGAGGCGGCAGCTGCCAACCAGTGTCACCACTACACTGGTTGTAAGTAAGGAGACAGGCTGCTGTGGGCTGGCTAACACAAACAGATGTTGGTTGGAAATACCCTAATGAAATAGTCTCCACTATTATGGTTTCTATAACTGGGGACTGCTTCCACATAATAGGACTGTGGTCAGTACAAATTGCCTCTTTTGTTCCTTTTTGTCCACAGCCACCCTATATATTATTCTTCACAGATATTGTATGCAAAAGCTTGGGGCAAACGAAAACAGGAGTTTAGACATTTATAATAAAAAACTCTGCAACTTTTCCCAAATACCAATAATGCATTGTCATGATAAAACATGGTCACCTGTGAAAATGTCCCAATTATTTTAAATATACATGTTAAAAAATATTGGAGGACTAAAAATATGACTTTTTCTGTTTCCACATTTCTAGATTTCACTTGTGTTAAAATTCACACACATACAACCACACACCCCAACTTTTTATTTGCACTGATGGAGTATGGAAGTCTTTGAAAATACCTTCTCAGCTCAGTGTTAACCAGCCGAAGATTCATCTATTCACAATGTCATATTCACAAAAACCTAGAGCACACCAGGAAAGAAATGAAAAAAGCTTTTATAGCAAAAATAAAAGCAGACAGCAATCCTTTCTTACAATACAGCAATGGTGTCGGCGGCTATGCAAGCATTTTATGTGGTAAACAAAACATTGTCTTCATATCAGAAAACGGAGAGTGTGTCTTTGTGTGTGCATTAGTAGCTTTCTAATAAATCACCACTGATTCATGTTTTATGAAGCAAAGCTATTCTTCTAAATAAATATCCTACTAAAAGAGAGAAGAGAGAGAAATATGGTTATTTATTTCATTGTTTTCCAGATTTACGATGTCAGTAAATGGCAGCACTGAAGGCAGAATGTCATAGTTTCCTTTTATCCTTAGCTGGAGCAATTGTTTGCCTCGTCATGTACACTCATCTCTGAACAGAGGGTGGCTCCTTTGAAAGGCCCTATTGACATATTACGTAGAATGGGGAGGAAGACTAGCGCTCTGGACTGTACCACTTCAGACTGCAGGTGAGGGGCTGTATGTTTTTTCAATTCTTCCTCGTGACAAAAGCTCCCTGAATGAAGATAATGAGGGAAATTGTTAACTAAACATTTCCTTTCTATGTCCTTGTTTTCTTCATGAATGCTTTGATTGTTTAATATGGGGGAGGGAGAGGCATTACAAAATGCAGATCCCCCCCCCACTTGCTGTCAGAAATTGAACAATCCAGAATTCTATCATCTCATGAGAAGGTGAAGAGCACTGCATAACAGGTGATTCCCCTTTGTATAACAGGCTGGTTTCGACAAACACTCAAATGCCTCTGTCCTCCATCCAGACAAGCAAAAAGCCATTATTACACTTCAAGGACACATTTCAGTCACGCAAAAAATGTTCTGTATGGGAAGCAAGGCCAATGAAGGGTGAAGCCAATGAGGGGTGTGGCCTGAAGAGATGGGCTGTGGCTTTGTATGTTATGGCCCATTTATATGAACAAGCAGCCTGTTAATACAACACTCACTGTGTGATGTATATGTATTACTAAGGGCCCCATCATAATCTATCCTAAGCTCTCAGAGCCAGGGTAGCAAACATGGGGCCCACCAGATGTTCCTAGTGTCCACCTCTCAGACCATCCTGGCTGGGGCTGGTGGGAGCTTTTCTTGATAAACTTCAGAGCTTGCTAATCTTTGGAGACCTTGAGCAGCTCCATAGCATCTGGAGACTGTGTCAAAAGGCCTTGGATTGTATGTTACTGTTGATATGTGTCTTGTGACACTGGATTGTTTTGACATTAGAATGAGCAATTTCCATTTCTGCACCCAAGGTATTCCTAGAAAGCACTGGTATGCATGTTTGTATGTGTCATGAGCTAAGTTGTTTGTGCCAAGCAGGGAAGCACATGGTTGGGACAATTTCCTTGGAGCCAGCAGAAACTTTTTTTCTGCAGGGGTGCCACTATTATCCATGAACTGAACCAGGTCTCTTCATTTCAGTTCTCTCATTCATTGAGATCAGTAATGATTTGAACTATATAAAAAACTAAATAAATACCCAATCCTGCCAACCCTGTTTCCGTATTAGCGCTGCTGTCTGGATGAATAGAAGTCTGTTTTCTCAGAAGAAGGCTTTGCTGCTTCTCAAAGAAAGCAGTTAAAAAACACACAAAAAAACAACCTTCATAAAATGTCTCCTTTTACAAGAGTCAGCTTCTTAATCCAAGTAACCTGAAGTTACATTGAAAATGGATGGATTGAGAATGCAACATTTACTTACTTTCTTACTTACTTGCATTTATTCTCATATATATATATATATATATATATATATATATATATATATATAAAATTATTTAATAGGTGATACTGTTTTCATGTGTGAAACATTAGAGGATATGGAATTGTTACGACAAGAGCAGTTCTAGTGTAGTTTTCTAGCAGGAGAAAGGAAATTGAAGAACATGATCCAAAAAAAGCAGCTTCTTGTAGAACACATATGAATAGGCGCTGTGAAATAGGTAGAAATTCTCAATGTATTTTGCCCATAAGCAGCTTCTAGACTTTGGCAAAAGGGGATTAGCAAAGTGAGAAACTGGGAAATATTACAGCTCTTCTGTCTAACCACACCATGCAGAAACTTGTTACGGGTGCTTGGAGTACAGACCATGCTCTACAGTAAAACCTAATGATGGGTGACTTATACTCAGTTGACACTTTGGGAATTTTTTCAAAAAAACTGTTTTTAGGCCAAGCAGAATCAAGAAGGCAGCGCTGATAGAAAGAAGTGCATATAGATGATTCCCAAGAAAATTCCTTCAGTTTTGTTTTCGGCTTTTAACAGTGCTTCTTTTCTTTTCTTTTCTTTTCTTTTCTTTTCTTTTCTTTTCTTTTCTTTTCTTTTCTTTTCTTTTCTTTTCAGCAATTTCTGCCTTCAGGGGCTAATGCTCTTTCGAAATGCATCTTTGGAAGAGACGAGAACTAGGAGGAAATTGTCCATGAGAGATATGAAACTTTACTAGCCTTCATATCTGAGGAGGTTTTTCAAGACTTCAGGCTAACCACTCCCATGGAGTTCAATGGGACCTACAGTACTCCCTGATAAATGTGTGCAGCAAAAACCAACCTCTTATTTTCAAATATTAACAGGATTGGACCTTCAGTCCCTCATGGACCTGATTATTCGGTCAGCAACCCTATACAATGTAGAATGCAACATAGTCTCCAAGAATTTGTCTACAAAGAAGTAGAATCCTGATGTGTTAGATCAAGGGGTATCTTAGCAATGCATATACATACAGTGGTACCTTGGGTTAAGTACTTAATTCGTCCCGGAGGTCTGTACTTAACCTGAAACTGTTCTTAACCTGAAGCACCACTTTAGCTAATGGGGCCGCCTGCTGCGGCCGCGCCGCTGGAGCACAAATTCTGTTCTCATCCTGAAGCAAAGTTCTTATCCTGAAGCACTATTTCTGGGTTAACGGAGTCTGTAACCTGAAGCGTATGTAACCTGAGGTACCACTGTACTTCCTTTGCCTTGCTTACCTACTCTGTGCTTTTCTTGCTTGCTGCACACCCTTTCCCCTGTCTTTTGATTTTAGTATTTTCTCCTAGCCAAGCAGATCTTTTTCTTCTCTCAGAGAAGCTGCTCTGTTTGCCAATAGTCTATTGCTAACACTTTAGTCATATCATTTGCAGAATATGCTTCCATAAAGCAATTAGAATTCGAATATGACAGGAAAACATAACTATTCCATTCAATTAGTAGTCTCTGTCCCTCTCACTTTCTCTCCCTCTTGCTTTGAGATTTAGAAGTAAAACAAACAATATAATATAGTAGTGAATAATAAAAAAAGGAAATATGCTTCTTAACCGGAAAACTCTTTTCAGAGAGGTAAAGAGCTGATATTAAAGAAACAATAGGGAAGGCACAAATAAATAACTGAAAGGAAGGGGTGTGGACTGTTGCGGCCTTTCATATTTCAAACTATTAGATGTTTCAGTGCCTGTAATAGAATATGGAAGGCAGGGACTGCTCCTGTTGTTTCCAGTAACATCAAATTAAATATCTAAAAATACATCTTCAGAAAGGAGAAAGCATTGCCACATGTGGCAGATCTTTTTTCTCTGTCTGTGAGGGAGCATCCATGGCTGATGGCCAATAATAGTTTCCAACATAGAAAGAATCCTCAACAGCCACTTTTGAGTCCCTTGATTTCAAAAGCAGCTCAGCACTAGTTCCCACAACCCCATAAACCTGTCTAAGACATGTTGGATGAACTTAGGAGGTCCACATTCCAGAATGCTCTCACTTGGTCTGCAGCCACTAAAATGGTTTGCAGATAGGAACATGGTCCACTCTGGAATCCACACCCCTGTCCAATCTTATAAGGTGGCCTCAGGGCTGCCTTTCAGATACTTTATTCTTCTTAAACCATGTTTTTTCCCCTGAGAATCATGGAGCAAAAGAGCATTAGAAGAACCCTGCTGGATAAGCCCCAAAGTGTTATCTAGTCCAGCATCATGTTCTCATGGTGACCAAGCAGCTGCCCATTGGTAGCCCACAAACAAAACATCAATGCAACAGCACTCTCTGGCAACTGGTGTTCAGTAGGGCTGTGCATAAATTGGACACACAGAGCCACAGATTGCTGTGAGTCCAGTTGGATTGACCCAGAGTAATCCATGGCCATCAAGGGGGAGTGCATCAGGCAGGAAGGAGAGGCAGGCAAGGTGGGAAAACTATGGGAAAAGTCCAATACCTATCTGACCGGTGGGCCACATCTTCCAGGAAAAGGTAAACCCAGTGCCACAGTTCTCGTTCCTATATGACATCCTGTTCCACAGGATTAGTGTCTTTACTCATGACCTATTGTGTTCACTTCTCCTATTCCAATGGCATCAGGTTGGGCAAAGCTTGCCTAGAGCTATTCACATTACCCCAAGGGCATGGAAAGACTGCTGCAAGGTCCACTTGAACAAAAACATAAGTCTCCTGGAAATTGTGCTGGAGAGTTTTTGACACACAGCCTCAGTGAACAACAGGGAATTTAGGAATTCTTTATATGGTAGCATATAATATAAACCTGCAGCAAGGTCTTTTGATATTGGAGTTCATGTGACAACTTATTCCCTGAACTATGTATGCATTAAAGCTGAAGCACAATGTAAACGAAAGCCCTATTTTTATTAACAAGGACTCAAAGAGGGATGAAGCTTTTTTTGTTTCACTATTAAAGATGCAGTACTCATTTTCTGTCCAGAAATTCCATTTCAGGTTTAAACAAGAACTTTACTTATAATTCTGCACAACAGAATTATTTCGATTAAAAAATGACCGTCCACTTTTACTCTTCCTGTGAAAAAACACCTCTAGGCCCTTTCTTGGTCCTTTCCCTCCACCTAAAGTAATTATACAGGGTCATAATGCCTGATGAACCCCTAAGCTCTACTAGCTAATTCCATAGCCAGGCCCTACCTGCTGGTTAAACTGTCAAATTTCTCTTTAGCATTCTCAAGCTCTCCTGATTGGCTGTTTCTCCTGCCTTCCATGATTGGCTAAGGGTCTCCGAGATGATGATCTGATCATCTGCCTGTCACAGAGTTAACAAGCAATGAAGAATGCATTTAATTGTTAATACTCTGGAATGCTGAAATGGTCTGTTTCATGAGGAATAATTGATAAAACTTGTGTTTGCACCTCTACATTGATGAATGGGCTTATTTGACTTGGAAATGCTATCAAGGAATGACATTCATTTGGGAATTATTTTGCAATTAAATCATATAAACACTCATAGCAATGATTTCTCTTAAACTAAAAGTATATTAAAAATGTTGTTCTTTTCCATAGTTCTCATATTTTTCCCCTCAGTGAAGAACACCGTGTAGAAGTGTCACTTTTTAAACTGTTAAATCTACTTTAATATAGCAAACACTTCCCAGGCTTAAAACAATCCCCCTTGATCAGATATGACATAGGCTCCTGATGCTGGAACCTAGCCAATGTTTCCAGTCTGCTGCTTTAAAAAGAAAGAAGGGGAAACCCTGATAATAACTTTTAAAGACTAGCAAAAAATAGAATTGGATGAGCTCCACAGAGTTGGTTTTGAGACAATGGCATATCCAAGAGATTTCCTTCTTCCCTATGGACCCTCAATGGAGGGAGCCCACTTAAGTAGTTCCAACACGCTTAGAAGTTTGGAGTGGCGGCGACCTGGGAGAGGGCATTATCTGGGGCAGCCTCCAAGTTGTAGAATTGCCTCCTCAGAGAGGTGTGGCTGGAAGCTTCACTATCTAGCTTTAAATGAATGCCAAAGATGTCCCTCTTTACTCTGGCTTTTGACAACTGACATGTGTGCTTCCAGAACTCACTCTATTCCTTTGACCTTAATTTGTTTCAAATATTTTTAACACTAAAACTTAAATTGTTGTAACCCACTGTGGGACATCCCGATGAATGACAGGCCATAAATTTAAATAACAAGTATCATGCATGAAGAAATGATCTGATCAAAGTGAGTAGATTTAGTTCTGCTGCACTAATAATAATAATAATAATAATAATAATAATAATAATAATAATTTATTCTTGATTATTTATACCCCACCCATCTGGCTGGGTTTCCCCAGCCACTCTGGGCGGCTTCCAGCAGAATATTAAGATACAATGATTCATCAAATATTAGAAGCTTCCCTAAACAGGGCTGCCTTCTAAAAGTCTGATAGTTGTTTATTTCCTTGACATTTGATGGGAGGGCGTTCCACAGGGTGGGCACCACCACCAAGAAGGCCCTTTGCCTGGTTCCCTGTAACTTCGCTTCTTGCAGTGAGGGAACCGCCAGAAGACCCGCGGCGCTGGGCTTCAGTGTCCAAGCTGAATGATGGGGATGGAGATGCTCCTTCAGGTATACCGGGCCAAGGCCATTTAGGGCTTTAAAGGTCAGCCCCAACACTTTGAATTGTGCCCTGAAACATATTGGGAACCAATGTAGGTCTTTCAGGATATTGGATAGGATTCACCTAATAAATCACCACAGCAGAAACCCTTCTTCTTGTGCAAAGGGGCTTCCACCTCTTTCTCCTCCTGTGTCACCCAAGAGTGACTTGGGGAAGTTGAGAAAACCAACAGAATAGTGTGCAGGGGGGGGGGGGTCATTCTACCTAACAAGGCAAAATGTTCTCATACCTATTATATTACTTTAGATGGCTTTCTAAGTAATGGTGCTGAAGCCTGTGACCTTCCTTTCTCACTCACCCACTCTCTAAATCCAACCACGAACAAATTTCAGTTTGCCTTATGGGATATTGTATATATGGCTAATATGAACTCCCTGAAATACCTTTTATCCCTGGTATTGGCTAGTTCTCCATGGAGTTTGTATCGTTTTGGTTCTTTGTCCTCAACATAGTTCTTCTCCAGGCAGGAATGAGGAAGAAACAATTCAGAAGAGTACTGAAATAATTGTGAAGGCACCAGTGTGGGAAATATGTGTATCACTTCCAGGGCATGTAAAGGGAACATTAAATAATAGGAAAAGAGGATCAAAACCCAGAAGAGTGTGCCAGCCATTGCGAATTACATGGCATGGGCTTTTTCTATGACCTTTCCAAATGCAATGTTTTCTACATTTATATTGGAAAAAATGATACTTTTCTTCAAGTTATTTTAAGAGCCCACAGCACCATATATATTATATTTAGTATATTAAAGATGAACTGTAGAGCTATTGCTCCTATGAAGAAACTGAAGCACTTCATAGTGCAATACAGAAGAAAAAGTTGGAGAATAAATGGGTGCCATCACATATGAAAGATGACTATTTTATCACTATTGGATTCCCTCCCTTATTTACTTTTCCAAACGTCTCAGGAATTTACAGGTCAAGTAATTGCTTTACTAACCATTTATGCTGCTAAAAAGTGGTGCACAGTACAGCCTCTTAATAACACTTTAGAAGGGTGAGTTAAAATAAAAATAGACAAGGAAAATATATATTTTAAACTTTTTGAAGAATTTTTTTTACACTAAATACAATATCACCATTTATAGAGAGCAGAGCATAAACATAGCCATGAAGATGACTTAGCTTTCCTGGACAGCATTTGGAAATATAGCAGTAGAAATATGCTCATTATTCCTCTGCCTGATGCACGTTGGGACTACTGTTATATGGTATTGGTAAAGACATTCAGAAATGGTCCACGGATGCCCACATTGTTTATTCCTATCATTTCTTATTTCCTTCTTTTAAAACATGGGTCATTTAACAACAGAGCTACAATAAATATCTGCAATCTGTGATTCTGATACTGTTATTACTCAACAATGGCACACAAGCTTCAAGGAATTTAAAATGTGGTTACCAAGTCAATAATTAGGAAGTGTTTTAATCTTGCATAGCATAATGCAATAGCTTCTAAGAGGCAACAATGACAAAAATTATACATCTTGTCTGTGGGTCACTAGAATTCAGAGACTAGATTCTTACTGTAGTGGTCTGGGAGCTGCTACAGCACTATTCCTTCTGTGCCCTCAGATTAATGTGTTACAGGGAACCAGGCAGAGGGCCTTCTCTGTGGTGGTGCCCAGCCTGTGGAACGCCCTCCCACCAGATGTCAAGGAAATAAACAACTATCTGACTTTTAGAAGACATCTGAAGGCAGCCCTGTTTAGAGAAGATTTTAACATTTGATGTTTTATTCTGTTTTTAATCTTTTGGGAGCCGTCCAGAGTGGCGGGGAAAACCCAGCTGGATGGGCGGCATATAAATGTTGTTGTTGTTGTTGTTGTTGTTGTTGTTGTTGTCATTATTATCATCATTATCATCATCATTATTATTACTCTAGACCAGTCTTCTTCAAGTGGTCTCATAAATCACAACACACCTCAAGCTACATAGCAGCTGTGTGTATCCTAAATTCATCCCTGCATAGCAGATTGAAGGCATCAGAAGGTAAGCGATATTGATAATGCTGATAATGTTGGCAGGACCACCTTTACTCCACTACAGGGCAATTACGAGGGGAGGAAAATTCCTGTCTTTACCAACAATAGCTGGTAGTGCATGCATGCTGACTTGCTATCCCTTGCTGATTCCCAGAGTCCATGCTCGCTATTTGCCCCCAGCACCACTTCTAAACACTAGCTGGGAAGACTTGTTCCCTTTTGGGTCACCCCAGAGTGGTAGCCAGCAGATCATCCTAACAAATGGCTCCACTAACTACTGCTGAAGATTTTTTCTTTTCTTTTTACATGTTACTGTCTGCTTTCTGAAGTTATATGCTAGAGCCCCACCAAACTGGAACTTGGGGAACCACTTAATTATCCTGTAGCTAAAGTCATCTCCATGTGTTATAGAAATTATGCTGGTTCCATTCCAAACCCCATTGCCCTCCACAAGCTGAATGAGCAAGAAGCTTCCTGTATTTATGGAGGTTCCCCACACAATGTAGAACCCCAGTGTTGTATATATCGCATGAGTAGAAACAGGCTCCCCGCTTCAGAGAGTTGCTCTTCAACTTGCAGAGTGATATGGGGATTGGATGCAACTGTCACACATGTCCTGGCTTCCAGTGGAACTTCTTGATTCCAAAATGCCTGCTTAGGGCTTAATATGGCAAACTGACCATTGTTTGGTTTCTATTCTGTCTCCTGTGCAATTAAGGAGGCTATTCCAGAAAGAAGTAAACTCTACCAGAATAAAAAGGTGTTGGACTTCTGGTGTGGGAATCTATTGATCTGGCTGCAAAGGTTTTTACTTGAAGTGTGAATGTTGTGACATCTTTGATTGAAATCGCCAAGCAGATGCAAAGTTTTCAAACTATCTTGGTCTAGTCAGGAAGGCAATACTAATCAGGCTCATGAAATTTTCAACTGCTAATCTTGTGTTTGTTTTTTAAAAAAATCTTTAAATGCATGTTATCCTTTGAAACATTTACTTTAAAAATAAGAAACACATTATACAGAGATGACTAGTAGTTGTATTAAGAAGGTGCATTTTCAAAGTTACAAAGACTTAAGGTGAAATAATGGTCATAATTAAAGAATTATTCAGTAATTTTAAATTATCTCCATTCACTGGTTAGCTTTCAATATTTCATCACCCCTTCAACTGCACAGTGTCACCCAGGAAATGTTCACCATCTTGTCACAGAAACCTAATCAATAAAGAACACACCCTCAAAAGTTGCTCTGGAAAAGATTTTCATAGTCTGTTTTGGAATATCTGAACTGTGACATGATTGGTCAAACAATTGTTTCTTTGCACTGAGCATGTCATTATACCTGCTACCAGATTGGTATAGAAAGGATAGAGATAGAAAAAGATGAAAAAGACCCTAACATACAGTTCAGCATTCTAGCACTCTCGACAACCCAATTATACTGTTGTTGGCTAGATATCAGCTCCACTATTTCTTAAATGGACTTAATTACAGCTGTGGTGTACATTAAATGTGACTGCTTTATTGTAAGATCAATATGACTGTCACACGAATAAATATTGTTCATTATTTTGCACTGCAGTACAGTGTCTGCTATGTCATATTAATGGAAGACAACCCTTATTATACTCTCTTAATGAAGTCCTAGCCCAGCACATATTTGAATTCTTCCACAGGAGACACCGGGGTGAATTGGCATGCACCAAGGTTGAATTGGAGTACAGAGATGCCAACATTTATTACCGCCTGGTGGTCAGTGTGTAACTTTATGCTGTTAAGAATAGATTCACATGTGTACCTAACTGCCTAAGTGCCCTCACCATGTTACATATGGGCATATCTGACCTTTCTGGCCTTTTAAAAAAATATTATTAAACATGCACTGGATTGTGCTAGGCAATATGCATAATCTCCAATAAGCGTTAGGGAATGTAAATAAATGCCATCACAGCATTTAATACATTCTGTACGTAAGAGTCATAACCTTCAAAACACATGAACATCTTAAAGTAGAAATATAGCAGATCAGGGAGGAAAGCTGCACTCTAGTCCTCTCCCTGCTATGCTACCATTTTCCTTGCACATTGTTTTCACACTGGGGACCTTTCAAAAACCTACCACTTGCAGCCTTAAATGGCACAGACCATTCTGCTGCTTCTATACTATATCACCTCTTTCTGCTGCATAATTGGCCAGCAACAAGAGGATGAAACCATCTGACCGTCAGACCTATCAAGAGAGCCAGATATATTTTCTATAATGTCCAAGGCCAACTTTATTTGCAATCTGTGAATTTTTAGAGTCGAACTGATTTCTTGATGGCATCACTATGTAGCGAGGTGCCTCCCCCCCCCATCCTTGGAGGCCACACGATGGCCTCACAATCGCGCCATGGCCTATTGGCCAATCAGAAAGTGGTGGTGTGATTGTGGGGCCTTTAAAAGGCGGCGGTGCGTTGCTAGGGACTTTACCTGGCTTCGCACCGCCAAACACCTGCCCACCTGCCCTACTGTTTTAGGTGTCTGCTTTGGCCTTGCTCTGGACTTCGGTTGGTCGCCTGTTTTGGAACAGGGGCTGGGTAGGAATTTTTTTCATTTGGCAGATTGGAAATGGCCATTTGGTTTTCGCCTACCTCTTAGCAATCGTAACAACTTTGTAAGGTTTGGAGGTTAGGCATTGGCTTAGTGAGATGTGGGGAGGTGCGACCATCACCTGCCCCTCCAGGTACAAAGGTATTCCATTAAAGGAATCCACGCATCTGGATTTCATCCAAAGTCTGCTTGGAGGGCTAGGGACATGCCAGGATCCAGCGGGAACCGTGGGGTGAGCTTTAGTTGGTCACCATTGATGGAGCTCCCTCTATTGGTGGTTTGCCCTTCTAGACTTCCTGCAAGGCAGGCAGGAGTCAGATGTAGTTATTGCCAATGCCTAAGCCAATACCACTCACAGTTCTGTAATCAATAAAGTTGTGGCCTAAATTTTGCCTATTAACCTTTAAACTAAAATTCTGTGTCAATGTGTTTTTATTATTCTTAGGGGGTACACCTTGACGTGCAACACTATGTAGCTGTTACATCATTCATTCATTCATTTTATTACATTTATATACTGACTATTCCTTCCAATGAACTCAAGGTGCATAGCTGTCAACTTACAGATTTGAAAATAAGGGACCAGCAGCCTTGAAAATAAGGGACCAGCAGCCAAAATAAGGGACCTGCAGCCTCACCTGTTCCAGGCACTCCAGTCTTCCTGTCCTCCTGCAGTCTGGTCAAACTCATGCTGGTAGCTTCGAGAACACTGTCCAACCAACTTTGTAACCAGAGGTTCAACTGAATAAAATCTGAATCACATGCACCACAAGGCCTATGCAGCCTCAACTTAAGATGGCTCCCCGGCCTGGCTTTGCACTGCAAAGTTTGCAGCAGCACGTGCAACAAATGGCGTCCAGCATTCAAAACCCCCCTCAGCTTGCATTAACTAGCCACACACAAGGCATGCAAGCTCCACCCCCCTAGTCGTTCTTAGACTTCTTATTGGGTGAGCAACACAGCCAAGCAACACAGTTGGAGCCTCCCTCCTCCCTGGCCAGCAGGGAGGGAGGGAGAGGAGCTGCTTCCTTTGAAATTTAAGGGACATCATTTAAGGGACATTTAAGGGACATCCATCAATAAGGGACAGCAGCAGGACATGGCACTGGAATAAGGGACTGTCCCTTCAAATAAGGGACACTTGACAGCTATGTCAAGGTGGTGTACATTGTTCTCAATTAAGTTGCTCAGTTACTCCTTATTTAACAATGTTCTCCAACATAACTTGTAGACAAAGTACAATTTGAATGAACAATATAGAAAATTCACTTCTTGTGCTGCTGATTTTCTATAAATTTTCTGAGTTCACTTGGAGGCTATGCTTACTGCATGGACAAAGTAAATGATTATGATCAGATTATGCTTATTGTTGTTATTCCTTATTGTTGTTGTTTTTCAAGCTGAACACATTGCCCAGATAATGTCCAGAACAGTGCTGAGATAGGCACAGTTCCCATTGTCTATGGAATATTATGCATATTGATTTATTGCATTTCTATGCCGCTTTCCACTCAAGTGAATCCCAAAGCAACTTACAAACAATAACAGCAATGGACATAATAATAGAATCTCACGGTTACAGCACATCACGATTATAATGCTTGGGATAGAAAGGACTGATGTTGCCAAGTAATATAATATCATTAAGAAATCCACAATAAAACAGTTTTAAGTATTCATATAAAACAATATTACAAAACAGGAGGTCGAAAAGTGGTTTAAACATTACTTCCCAATAAATATATTGTCCCTCAGCCTCAGTTCATTATGCTGATCTCCCCACTGTCCTGAGCCCTGTGAGAATTTCTCCTGCCCAAGACATAATCAAATTAACTTTTCATCTCCTTCCCAGAAATGTTGACAAGAAAGAAACAGTTTGACGTTCTCCATGGTGAGCAGTTGGTATCAGACTGTGTTTGCCCCGTAGATCTTTCCACAAGGTTTTGCTTGTCAGTTGAGACTTTTCGTGTGTGAGGTTGTGGGTTTGAAGTTCCACTCAGGGGAGCAAATGCTGGTATCATTTGGCTGGGAGGCACATCTCATCCCTGCTAAGTAAAGCCAAAATGGCCAACCAAAATTATCCCTGCAACATGGGCGTGGCAAAATGGGTGAATATTGGGGAGGGCAGAAGTAGCTTACCCAGTACAGTGAGGTCATTATTGCTTCCACTTACCAGGAAAGGGAGTGATAAGGCGGCAAAGAATTTGGGACTTTGTGGGTAAGCTGGGCAAGCTGTGTGTGTGAAGTCTTCTAACAGTTTTTCCTCTCAAAATTATCTTCTGAGAAATTCTGGTGGATGACGGAAACAGAGGAGAACTGGAAGAAGCATCCTTTGTCAATGCTAAAAATAATTTTAAAAATGAAATGAAATAATTTTAAAACTGGATCCATACTTATCCCCCACATCTGACTGAGTATAAGACAGCTTCATTTTTTTCTTCATATCCTCCACTTTTATCACACTACTGAAACTTGACATAAATGTTTCCTAGTGACCGTATTGCACAGAAAGGTTGCTCTGCAGAGAGCAGCCAAGTGCCCATCTCATAAGTGGTGCCGATATTTAGTCTCACATAAATAAACTGAAATTCAAGTATTGCACTTTAAGTTGTCTTAGATAAGCTGACACTCAGTGAAAATAATGACTCTGATAGAAGATTCAAATGCAGAAACAACCTCAAGGCACACAGCACTTAGAATCTCTGTTCATGTATGAATCGCTATTCATTACAAAAAGAGAAATAGGGAAGTGAGAGCAATTTTGTCCTAATAATGTTTAGCATTTATATGGCACATTGCAGGGAATCTCGCTAGCCTTATGGAAAATATTTTGATCTCCTTCAGATGGTTCAACCTGATGAGGAACTTCTGCATTCACTTTGAGTTTGGGTGGCATTTCCATGGCAACTCTTGTTTCAGATATTTAAAGCAGATATTCTCTCAACAATACTTTCAGCAGCCATGTAAAGTAGACGAGCAATGTTATTCCCGTAATGCCAATGGGAAGCAATGCAACCCTTATCAAGTTTACTCAGAAGAAATTCCTAGTTCAATGGGGCCTGTGACCTACAGACCTGGCATCAGGATGGGCTGCTATAGGGTGTAGCTAATGGCTTTGCTGGGAAATGTCATATGAATTTCCCACAATGCCCTTGTTAACTGCCAGCCACTCATTCAGTGTTCTCCTCCCTCTCCTTTTAGCATCCGCCTAGGTTCGAAAGCACGTCAAAGTGCAAGTATATAAATAGGTACCGCTCCGGCAGGAAAGTAAACAGCATTTCTGTGCGCTGCTCTGGTTCACCAGAAGCGGCTTCGTCATGCTGGCCACATGACCCAGAAGCTATACGCCGGCTCCCTCGGCTAATAAAGCGAGATGAGCATCGCAACCCCAGAGTCGGCCACAACTGGACCTAATGGTCAGGGGTCCCTTTACCTTTACCTTTAGATAGGAAGGGGATCACCATATGGCATTTTGCTAAGGGATCCTTCAAAACAGAACGTGGTCTTGCATCCTAGTAAAGGCATATCTAGCATACTGCCCTCCAGACATTGTTGGATTTCAATTCCCAACAGCCCCAGCCAGCACAACCAAGGTGCTGACAGAAATTGTCATTCAAAACACCTGAAGGGCATCAGATTGACTACCCCTGTTTAAGACTGTTGACTTTGTGAGTGCAGTTTGTGAGTTTTGAACTGTTGGCATGCCGGTTTGTTTTAGATCTACAATCTGTTAAATACAGTGGTACCTCGGGTTAAGTACTTAATTCGTTCCAGAGGTCCACTCTTAACCTGAAACTGTTCTTAACCTGAAGCACCACTTTAGCTAATGGGGCCTCCTGCTGCCGCCGCACCCGAGGTACTATTTCTGGGTTAGCAGAGTCTGTAACCTGAAGCGTATGTAACCTGAAGCGTATGTAACCCGAGATACCACTGTATTAAAGAAAAATCTTTACTTTGCATTCTTTTGTACATTTACTCAGAAGTAGGAACATAGAAAACTGCCTTATACTGAGCCACTGGTCAATCTAGCCCAATACTGTAAACATGGGCCAGCAGAAGCTCTGTGGGATTTTAGACAGGGAACCTAGACATGCCAAGGATTGAACCTGGGGCCTTCTACATGCAGAACATGTTCTCCCACTGAGCTATGGCCCTTCCAAAGTGAATTCCAATGATTTCAATACATGTACTCTCTTTAGTATGAACACATATAGCCATGACTGGTCTGTTTTGCAAGGCCTTTATTTCTAGCCGTCCTAAAGCCTTACAGTCCTTGCTGCTCACACACGAGGCCCATTGCTTTGTATGAGAATTAAGCAGCTGTTACTGAGCACAGAGTCGCAACCATGGCTAGAGTACACATTTGTGGGTGGGTGTTTTATATCATGGCAATGTTTGGGATTGTTTTATATTATGTTTTCAATTTTTTTTACAGCTTTGTAGCTAGGACTTTATGAATTTTCCATAAATATCGGGGAAAGAAAGCAATAACCTTGATATTTTGACAGAACGAGTGCATAAAACAAAGAGCAGCTGGGAAGCCCTGCAATAGATTTCTCCCCCTCCCTCCTTAGACTAAAATGGGTGACATTTCAGATATCCTCGACACTGAATCTAATCCTTTTCCTTGATAACAGGCATTACTCATCGTCTTTCACTTTGCTTCTTTAATAAAGGCAGCATCACACTGGGAACAGTTTCTTTCTCGCTTTCTGTTTTGCTCGTTCATGGGCTTGTGTGTAATTTATTGATCGAAGGACATCTCAGCTCAGTGGTTGCATCTTTTATGTTTCCCAGTCAGATTCTCCCTCCCACCCACACTCACAGTTTTCTTTTTATCCGGACAGAAAAACATTTGACATGACCCAGTAAGAGAATGACATCCTGAATTTAAAGAAATGGTGCCAGGATAGGGTGTAGAATGCTGCCCTGAGGACTTGGGGGGGGGGGGGGCTTTCTCCTGAGATGGCCTTTTCAGAAATCAGATAAAGAATAAATGCAGCCATGCTCTGATGTACCCAATAAAAGCATAGCATGCGAATTGTTTTGTTGCAATAGATCAATATCCATTCTAATCCAGCATTCCACTGACCACATAGATATCTCTAGGAATCTTGCATGTGGACCTGGAGGCAATGCCTTGTTTTGCTTGTTTTCAGAATCTGGTATTGGATGTATAGTGGATGTATAGGAGATCCACGTAGCCATCAACAGACCTAGCCTTTATAAATATCCCTTGGATCTCAAAACAAAGATTTCTGAGGTTTAGCTCTATGTCTTAACCTTGAGGAGATATTTCAGGCACAATGCATTGATTTCCCCATTGATTTCTTTAGTTAAGGAGTCATGGGCAGCAACTGGGCACAAACAAGACACCCTTCAACACAGTCATAGAATAGTTTGTAGGCCCTTTTCCCCACTTGCAGGATATCAAACATTCCATCTCCTCATTTGTGATGGAGCAGTACAGTGAGACAGATGTTTTCCTGGAATGGAGGTGAGGGGAGAGTTCATGATGGAAGTCCAACTGAGCACTATTTGAAATCTGTTTTGCAGAGCTGTTGCAAAATCCCCCCCAGTTTTCCCCTGA
This sequence comes from Podarcis pityusensis, assembly GCF_964106645.2. Lineage (NCBI taxonomy): Eukaryota > Metazoa > Chordata > Lepidosauria > Squamata > Lacertidae > Podarcis > Podarcis pityusensis. Next base: position 26,449,654 of record NC_138028.1, read on the forward strand.
TTTGGAGTTGGCAAATCTGGGGACAATCTTGGCAATTTCTCGGTGAAAATAAATCTGATTTGAGGTCGTTGGAAGATTTCTGAAGAATTCTGTGGGAGGGTGGAAGCAGTTGTAGTGGAAATAAAAACTACCACCTTCAAGGATACAGCAGTGACAGAGTTCTTTGAAGTGGCTTCTGGGATTTGTTTTATTTTTAAAATGCCCTATGTGTAGATTTGTTCTAGGTTATTTGCTTGTGTGGGATGTGGGTGAAATGGAAGCCACTATACACACAAAATGGCAGCCTCCAGTCAAATTTCAAAACTTGAAGAGAAATTAACATAACATAAACATCCCTGCCATTGAACCCTACAGCACATTGAAGGCCAACAGATGTACTGTTGTATGAAAAACAAGTGTATTTCATTAGATGCCTACTTCTATCATTATGAAGAAATATGGAATGAATACACCCATAATGGCAACAGCAGATGAGTGGCAGGTTTCACAGGAATCTGATCTTTAGTTACAAAAAGGTGATTCAGTGCTCTGTGTCTTGTTGATACTTTTATGCTATAAGAAGGTACAGACTAATGAATGTCCACTTAATTCCCCGAACAAAACTCTTCTGAACTTAAGTCTCTTTATTTCTCTCTCACTTTTCTTCTCTCTCTTTTAATTGGGCGTATGTAGATATCCCTGGTAATTAACTAGATTTCTGGCTAAATCCTAATTTTATTTATCCTGGAGCAAAACCCAGCTGCAGATGCCTGATTTTTTATAAATAACTTTTTTGTACAGTTGTAACCACATTACTGTTTCTTTAACATATTTAGACTGACGAGGATTGGGTGTAAATTGTCATATTTTTTATCTGTACGAACAAAGTCAGAAGAAATTTCAGAATGTTCAGGGCATTCTGCAATCTACTATTAATGAATTCTGTTTAATACAATAACTGAGCCAGAAAAGAAGCAAGCCAATTGTCGCATAGAGACCACAATCTGTGTTATAGAAACAAAGAGCTTCAGAATGTCTAATGATAGTCAGAATTGGGAATGGAAGGGATCTGTCAATTTCAGTTCTCTCAGTTTCTTATTCTTTCCATCTTAAATTTGGTTGACTAGATTCTGCAGCCATCTGCGGGTTTTCTTTTTTCTTTTTGAAAATCCTCATTAAAAATTCTTCAGCATTTTAGTGCAAATCTCTCATAATGAACACATTTCTGTATGACACTTTTACTAATACATACATTTTTGCAAGGGATTTATCCTCACATAATATATTTTGTTATGTTATTTTTGCTATTATATTCATTTTTATGCACACTTGCCTCCAATATATGCAGTTTTATTAACATTGTTTGGTCAGAGAATTCCATAACAAATGTTGGATGGATTTCATAGCATGGCTGTGTTTTGGTTCTCATATGGTTTAGGAAAGTGCACAGTAGATAAATTGATAAATTCAGGTTTAAATGTGAACTAAATTGAAATTCTCCCTCATCCCTAGTACACAACATGTTTCCATGTGTATGTAGGGCAACTTTCACCAATGTGTTAACCTCCAGCTTTTTGGACTATGAATGTTTTGGCTGTGCAGGTTTAGGGTTATGGGACTTCTGGTACAAAATATCTGGAGGGCATCAGGTTGCCAAAATGCCAGTTTTTCTTTCCCTTAACGTCCCCTTCTATCTAGTGCAATATTGCTGCACTGGTGACAGACTTTCTGTGAGTTCACGGGGTTGTTGCTGAGCAGGAAATGTCCCTTAGTGTACATGCTAATGTAATTGGCTTTCCCCACAGTGTATTGGGTTGTGCCCACAGTGTAGAAATGCCTTCAGTTGTTACAATATGCATGTAATTGTGTAATAAAATGATCATATATCCAGTTGCATCTATTGCAAAACTGCACATACAGTACAGAACAAAAGCTGAAAGCATTGCCAAGCATTCAAATTGGTCCAGTGTTACATTTTTGCATACAATTATGGGTTTAAAGAATATACCCTGGGATATTGTCAAACTCCCATTAAGCTGCAGAGGGAGAAGGTTGGAAAGGGAAAATGCAGACCGCTGTGCTTGAAATGTAGCAGAGTGAGTCACGAATTTTCACTATGTTTCATTTTGGAATGAACTTTTTGAGATCCCAGTGTTATGTGTTAATTTATGAAATTGGATTTCACCAATCATTGCAGTTTTCAGTTTCAACGGTGTCCCATTTGAATTTGAAATATTCATTTTAACTCTGTTCTCTCACCATTCAAGTTGCAATTTCCCATCTACAATAGCGTAGAAGTCCAGATACGTGCCAACTTTTATGTTTCATCACATATATTCCCATCACTGTGCACTTGCCAACTGCTCACTCTAGCCATGCAATCTTATGGGCCTATGAGGGTCCATCAAAGCCCTCTAGTTGGTTCTGGAACATTTCTAAGACCTATGAGGCTTCAATTTTCAGGATACATGAGCCATATCCAAATTAGTTTGCCACTGCAATTTTAAGAGGAAACTACTGTCTGGGTGCAGTCTAAAATTCTCATGTTCAGGTCTTTAAGATTCCACCTCTTCCCCCCAATCATGTCTTGACCTTCTTGAGGCTGCCAATAAATGTGGCATATTTGTGAGATATTATATTACTTTTCATATTCAGGAAATCCTTCTAACGGTGTCTAATAGACATGAAAACCTCATTGCTTTCCTTTGGGGATTCAGAAGTCTCAGCTATTAAATATAATTTACAGTGGGTTTTGGCTTCTGAGTTCAAACCAGATCTTGGCAGAAGAATGGCAAAACATTATTTTTCAAAATTTTATTTTCGTTAGTAAGCCAATACTTTCCCCCTTTTAGGAATTTCATATTTCAAACCCTTGATGTCCTAGCCAAGGCTAAACACATGCAGACTAAAGTTACCAAACATGTTCACCACAAATGATGGTGACAGAGGCAGTAAGAATGACTTGATGGATGTCTTAGTGACTGCCTCTCCTCAGCTGAAGCTAGAACAACGATCCCCTCCCACACCATTAACTGCTTATCTCACCTCTACCCATTTTTTTTTTTAAAAAAGTAACCTGAGATGTTTTTAATACTACAAATACACACTGTGTTACCAGTAGGCTTGAGGGAAAAGGAAAACAGTAACACTTTTCTTAAGTTCTTATCCTTCTCCAATAATAATGAAAGTTCTGGAAACTATGAAATAGATTTCTGTGTGACTCATGAGACTGTGTGCATGTGTGTGGTGTACAATTACCTTGGGACAAAGACAGAGTCCCAGTGGTCAAATTCTTTTTTTTAAATGTCAAGTCATCATCCTGTTTGGATCCCATGCCTTCCAACCCAATCCTTGATTCCAACAGTGGTGCAGTTAAGTAATTTTAGACTCAGGACATAAAGGCTTTACCCACCCACTCCTCTTTAACTAATAATTGTGCTCCCAACAAATTGGGTATTGTTCTTTTTTTTAAAAAAAAAAAGTATATACATTTTGCAGTTGATCAGAGCTACTTTCCTTCTTCATTAGTACAGTGGTACCTCGGGTTACATACGCTTCAGGTTACAGACTCTGCTAACCCAGAAATAGTGCTTCAGGTTAAGAACTTTGCTTCAGGATAAGAACAGAAATCGTGCTCTGGCGCCGCTGCGGCAGCAGGAGGCCCCATTAGCTAAAGTGGTGCTTCAGGTTAAGAACAGTTTCAGGTTAAGGACAGACCTCCGGAACGAATTAAGTACTTAACCCGAGGTACCACTGTAGTAGTAATGATCACTAGAGCTGTCCAAGGGACAGAGCACTTAAACGAAGAACAACTCCAGGCTAAAATGAATCCCTAGTGCAAATATTCACAAATGGTATGCCAAAAGAGAATGGCAAGCCTGCTGTGTGGAATCAATTTCCGAGTAATCAAATTCTCCCAAGACCCCCAAAGGACACACAGTTTTCCAGTTTTGTCTCTGCACAATTTCCTCCTTAGGCCTTGTTGTCTTCTGAGCAGTAGCCACTGGGCTTGGGTAGCTCTGCTTGTTCTTTGAAGTGATCGTTCAGTCTCTTCCAGTGACAAGCAAGCTGCCTCTTATTGCGTCTCTGCATATGTCAGTGCTCTGGGCACCTCTACTGAATGAAAAGGGGTCCTTCTTCATAAAAGGAACATGCTATAGATAGGCAATGGAACCTGCAGTAAGTTTGCAATGGAATTCCATGCATCTGTAGGATACTTTGGCACACTGTGCCAATTCAGCTTTGAGGTATGGTGGCTGAATGTTTTAGTGCTGAGATGACATTTTAGCCCAGCTGAAACATATAGGCTTTGAGGGTGGAGCTGGACCAAAACATACATTTTGTGGGGGGAATGCATCAAAAAGCACTGAGAATGTGTGTTTTACATTTAAAGTGCATAAAATGCATACAAAATGTGTAGAATTCAAATGTGGACTTTCCATGCATCCTTTCAAAACATCCATGCAAAATGAGAAGGTATGGACCTATGACTGAACATCAATGAAAGTGAAAACAAGACAGAATTAAGCTACTCAATCCCTCTCTAGCTATCTGCTTACTGACCAAGCCCAGAACAGGAAAGAAAGAAGAGTGTGAAAGTGAAATTCAAGAACAGAAGAAAGAACTTCACAGAAATGTCAAGAAGCACAGAAAAAGTTCACCTTTAGGTTAAAATATGACCAACAGCTGCTGGGCTCATTTTTCATTCATCTTGAACTGCCTACCCCTATTCCTGAATTGCATTTGTGACATTTAGTAAGATCATTTTATCCACTAGAAAACAGAGAACATAAAGTACGACCTCATTTATCCAAATTGCCAGTCTGGGCAGCCAAGATAGCCAACTTGGTTCCAGAAGACTAGTTAAATGGTGTGTGTGTGTTTACACAGAAGAATATTTACAGTAGCCCACATAAAATTAAGGGTATAGCCAACTGAATGTCAAATGTTGTGAAATGACCACATCACTCACTGGTATATGTTAAGCCGTAGAAGCTGTTGCATGCCTAAAGCTTAACTACACCAGTTTGCTTGTTATAGGAGGTGGTCAAGGAGGAGAATTTACTGATTTTCTCCACATAAGCACTGCCCTATCATGCTTTTTCTCATCCTAATTTATTTGAGTTTCCACAACTAGTAGTCTCAAGAAATCACAGATCTGGGTTATGGATCTTTCTTCTGCAGTTAATTTAGCTCTTGTACGTATACTTCACAATGCTAATTGAACATTGTGTCATGTTGTTTGAATGTTGGCATTTGGATCAGGGGTTGAATCCTCACTCTGTCATGAAGTTCATTGACAGCACACTCCTACACAGGTAAACTCAGGAATTAGTCCTATAGTGCAGTGGCACTTACTACCAGGTAGGTGTATATAGGATTACACCCTGGCAAGCTTGTACTAATCCCCACATCCCCACATCTCAACTTCTCTCCCTCCCTCTGGCTAACCTATCTCATAGTCCTGTTATGATAAAGTGGGGCAATCCCATCCATTTAACACAACTCCAAGCACATTGGAGAAAAGGTGGAATATACAGTGGTACCTTGGGTTAAGAACTTAATTTGTTCTGGAGGTCCGCTCTTAACCTGAAACTGTTCTTAACCTGAGGTACCACTTTAGCTAATGGGGCCTCCCACTGTTGCTGCCGCGCCGCCGCCGCCGCGCGATTACTGTTCTCATCCTGAAGCAAAGTTCTTAACCCGAGGTACTACTTCCGGGTTAGCGGAGTCTGTAACCTAAAGCATCTGTAACCTGAGGTACCACTGTAAATAGCAAGAGCTACAATTTCTACTAGTATTTGAAAACAAAATAGCAATATTAAATGCTATATATAATGTAAAATGGAAGTAAAAAAAAATGCCAATTCTTGGAAGAAATGTTCACTCTATTTTCCTGAGTCTCTTCCAGGTCCTCAAAATACTCCTTCATTCTTTGCTTGTTTCATTTTGCCCTTCAGCAAGCAGCCAAGAGGGCAGAATTGATGGACTGATGACAAGATCATTGGTTTATTGTTTGCCTCCATCTGATAACCTATAACCAGAGACATTATATCATCCTAAAAAAATAGTTTTCCTCAGCTGACAGCAAGAGTACTTCAATGATTTGATATTGACCTACTTGAAGTTTGATAGGCATCCAGGCTAAAAATGTTATTTATTAGAGAACAGAAAGTGATTGCTTGATCAGAGAAAGGGAGCAGCTCCAATATTCTGGCAACACTTGCTTTTCTTTTCTTTTTGCTGTTGATTATTTTATCAAGCAAATTTAGAAGCACAGTGGCTCTAAATAAATAGGCTGCAGAATTTTGATGGATGAAGAGCATATATATGACATATGTTGAAACTTATGTATGAGGAAGTACAGGTTCCATGAGACACTAGGGATAGAGAAATCTGGGATGAGTTTAGGGTTCCCATATTCCAGATATGTCTGGGACATTCCGGATGTATCACAACCCTATCTCAGTTTCTCATTTTTCCAAACTTAAATTCAGTCCTCCACACTTGTGCATCAATTTGTATTTTTTAAAAGCAGTTCCTATAAAAATTCATTAGCATTTAATTTCACATTTCCCCTAATATACAGATTTTTGTGTGCAATTTTGCCTAATGGATGGAAATATTGCCTAATATAACCAATTTCCATTTTTGTATGTTATGTTCATTAACATGCATTTCTGTGCGCACTTTCTCATAATATAAGCATTTGGGCACACATTATTTCATCGGAGAACTGCACCGCAAAATTCAGAGGAGTGAGATTTTTGAAGGATGGCTATGTTACAGTTTGCATTTTTAAGTATGAATTAGTTAAGTCCACATTAAAATGGGATCTGAACCTAATTCCCCTGTCATCTTTATGAGGTGCATGCAGACCATAGGACATCCTTGCATATTCAGTTGCTCTTCAAAATCTTGACTATCACAGGCTTAATTTAGCAACCTTATTTTCAGTTAGATGAGCATGAGTCTAATGTGATATGGCAACTATTAATTGTGCCAGTACTAATTTCAGGGAATAAACACCTCTGGAATAGATTTCTTTATAAACAATCTATATGGGGCAGGGGGGGCTCTAAATGTGATCAGGAGATACAGATCTAGCACTGAGCACACAGCAGCTTCAGGTGAAAATGCCCACCACATGTGACCTCTAATCTCCAACTGTGGATACTTCTTACAGTGCATATTCTGAAAATGCCCAGTCTGTGATCTCTGATATGTTACAGAAATTTCAAGGCAAGTAGGCAGAAAGTGGTTGTGACTTTCAGATGAAAAATGTGACTTTGTGAATCTGTCCAAACATCAGTTAGCTTAAAAAGGGGGGGACATCACAACAGATGAAGCTAGGGATGGGAGAATCAATCAGTTATGATTTTTCTCCGTTTCTCATTTTGTTATCTCAAACTCAGTTTTTTTTTCACATTTCCACATCAGTTTACATTAAAAAAAATATTCATGAAAATTCACCAGCAGTTTGCTGTAAATTTCGCCCGGCATGTACATTGTTGTGCAATGTTGCACAATAAACACATTTTTTTGTATGCAATCTTCACAATATATCCAGAATATGCACAGTGCGTCTTCACATTGTATGCACTTTTATGAACACTTTAATGTACACATTTTGGGGGCACATTACTTGGCTTGAGAACTGCATTGCAATATTCAAAGGAGTATGAATCTCAAAGGATAGCTGTCTGTCGGGCCACATGGTGCTTCAGAAATTGTGAATTCACCATTAAATGTGAACTGAAAAAGATTTATCCCCCATCCCTAGATGAGACATACGACTGAAACAATGATGTGCAAAAGTGTACTTGTGAAAGTAAAAAGCTAATCACATGGTTCCATCTGATTTAGACCCTACTGCTTGGGTTTGTGATATACCTCTAGATATTGCATATTGACTAAGGGTCTCTGCTGTGTGAAGAATAAAAAATGATTTTTTAAAAAGAAAGTAATGATCTGGCAGGAGGTATAGTTATTGCTTTAAAAAAAAAACTTTCCCCAATATGCACTTCAGACACAGTGTCAAGCTCCTTCCTATCCCCTCAGGCAAATCCTGATTTTTAAAAGGCTCCAACCCTGTTTGAGTGAATTGGTTTTTATTAGATTTAGGTCTTACATATAATGAGTACAAGTATGCGCCAGTCAAGGAGCTTTATGGGACATACTCTGTGGCAAAATATAATACGTACAAAGCATTAAACTGTGCTGGGTAAATTCACTTCAAATTAACATTATACTGAGGTGATGCTTGAGCGAATGGTTTGGTTGCTTTCAAAATGTGAAGCGTGGAGACTCCGTGCTTCCCATGCACTTGGAGAGCTAATCATAAATGGTAAAAGGCTGTCTGGGGTGTACTGTAAATCATTTAGCGCCTCCTGGTTTTCACAAGGAGGGAGCAAATGAAGGGTAGACAATGGGCAGATTGTATTTGTTTTTATGGATTAGCTTTCTGACTTAAACTGTCTGCTGCCTTCCAAAAAAGAAAGAAAAACACCTTAAAAAAAAAGCCCAACCCAATGTAATTTGTTTGTTCCACACAAAGTGAGATGAAAATGCAAGAACAGTGTCACCAAGTGGCCAGAATGTGTTTGTTATCTCTGTACCTTTGACAGGGTGGCCATTTTAGAAACAGGGACACAATCGTCACTTTGAATGCATGAAGCTGCCTTAATCATTGGTCTGGCTAGTTCAGTGACTCCCACTCTGAACAGCATCAGGTCTCCAGGTCTCGGAGATCTTATCCAGTCCATGCCACCTGAGTTGTTGGTGCTTGGGACTGAACTAGAGACTTCCTGCATGAAAACCATGCACTGTTATCCTTTTTGTTCTGGTACCCTTAGATGTCACAGGGATGCTGATGCAACTTCAGCACAATTTCTGGTCATGAGAATTGAGCAGGTCAGTCCTATGTTGCTGGAACCACAGAACTGCTTCACACATAACAATTCCCCCTATGTTTAAGATTATCTTCAGTTAGAAACATAGCAAATATGAAGTGGCCTTAGGCTTAAGGTAAAGGTAAAGGTACCCCTGCCCGTACGGGCCAGTCGTGTCTGACTCTGGGGTTGTGTGCTCATCTCGCTCTATAGGCCGTGAGCCGGCGCCGTCCGAAGACACTTCCGGGTCACGTGGCCAGCGTGACAAAGCTGCAGCTGGCGAGCCAGCACCAGCACAGCACACGGAAATGCCTTTCACCTTCCCGCTATAAAGCGGTACCTATTTATCTACTTGCACTTTGACATGCTTTCGAACTGCTAGGTGGGCAGGAGCTGGGACCGAACGACGGGAGCTCACCCCGCTGCGGGGATTCGAACCGCCGACCATACGATCAGCAAATCCTAGGCACTGAGGCCTTAGGCTTACAAGCAGCAAATAAGCTATAGCAGAGCAGCGTATATTAAGCACTGAAGGAAAAATAAATCGAACTGTTTGCATCAGAATATCCTATCTTCTATTTAAACAAAATTGGATTCCTTGACCAGTACACTTTTTGGGTGGGGGGAAAGCAGGGCATCTTCAATGTGTACATTGCAATCATTTGGAATAAATTGTGCTACATTTTGTAGTCATGGGGGGAGAGGGGGGGTAATTGTTTCAGTCACATCCTAGTTTTCTGAGATGTCATCACATACTAAGTCCAAATCAGAAGACAAAGGTGACCACAAGGGGCCAGAGGGCAAGATGAGGTTCTTGGAAGGGGAGCAGAATGACCCAGTCATAGAAGGCCAAAAGACTGTCATCATGAATGAGCCAGGATAGCTATAAAAATGGAGCAGCAGGATTAACGTTTGCTCCATCAAGGTCTGGAGCCATATTGAGCCCTCAAAACCTTCACTCGTTTCCCTTTGGCTAAGTAGAGAATTTTGAAATGGCAATCCTTATTTGTGGAGCTTTGTATGCTATCCTTGCACACTGCAGAGCATTGAGTCTAATGCCTCTTTGATACTTGAGGAAGTACCACTTCCCATATCCACCTGCCTTTCTATTAAGATATTCTGTAGGGACTCTTCTCCATGTATACCCTCTTTAGCAGTTATATGTTATGTTTTCACAAAGGAGAAGACCTTTTTTGTGGTGGTGCCACAATTCTGAAATCTCCCTCTTCTGGGAGGCATGTCTGATGCGAACATTACAACTTTCTTTGTGCAAGGTTAAGGTCTTCCTGTTTGTCCAGGCATATTAGTAAGAATTTTGTGTCACTTATTATTTAGTTCTTTTTTCAGTCTGCATCTTATTTTTCTACATTGTTGTGTTCATTTTGTATTTCTGTATTCTATATTATATTTCTAAGTTGTGTGAATACTTTTCTATACCTCCTTGGAATCTTCTAAATGAAGGATGGTTAAGAAATATACTAAACAAAATAAAATAATTAGCTCCCTACTCATGGGGTACAAAGGGCCAATCAACTGATGGCAAGGATCCTTGTACACAAATTTGGAAATATAAACACATTCTTGAATTATTAAATGCTTCCTGACACAACCTATAGCCTCTGAGTTTTCATTTGCATCGGAGGAGGCCAGAATTATTACCCTCTTTCTGGATAGTCTATTCTACAGAGAGGAGAAGCAGAAGGAACCATATCTGCAAATTGCTTTCCTTCTAAAGCTGTCAGCCCTGTGGGAGCACCAACACTTGCTGCTTACCCTGTTAAAAATGATAAGCACTATAATTTATCAACAATTACAAATGGCTCTGTGATGCCTGGGAGGATTGCATGAAGTGCTACCTCGAGACACATACTGTATTTTAACAGCCAGAATTGAGAGCCTCTGAGATGAGCTCAATGCTGCTGAAGTTCTCTCTAGAAATACCATTGAATTTCTGTTGAAAACTCCTTCCCTCCCTGTCTTTCCCTCTCTCTCAAAAGACCTGGTGAGAAGTCTGGATTAAAAGCAGCAATATAGGCAGGCTTCTCGCCATTGCCTCCGAATGGGACAATAAATTATAGTCTGCAAACACTGAAGGAATTCCCCAGAAGGCAGCATTCTAGCACAATCTTCATTTCTCTGGGCCCAAAGCAAACTTCAAATAATAGTCCCACTCCCCCATCCTCTAGCCTTTTAGGAACACCACATAATTAAACTATGGAATTTGCTATCCCAAGATAGAATGGTGGTTCCCAACTTGGATGACTTCCAGGGGATTAGGGAAATTCACAGAGGATAAGGCCAACATTAGTTACTTGTCATTATGATTATATATTACCACCAGGAAATATGCCTCTGAATACCAGTAGCTGGAAAGCAAGGTTTGGAGAGGGATATTATACTAGTTTCCAGTTCGTGGGCTTCCCATAGGCACCTGGTTGGCTACTGTAAGAACACAGTGTTGGACTACATGGGCCTTTGGTCTCATCCAACAGGATTCTTCTGATGTCCTCAATCTGCCTTATATCAGGTGGGCAGACTATCTGGCCACTGTCTTCTCTGACCACCAGCAAACCTTTAGGCAGGGATTTCCCCCACCACCTGATAAATGAACCTACCATGGTCTACCACGGATCTATGGTCTCTCTGTCTCTGTCTCTTTTTGTTCTGAAAAACATGAAGATTGATTTGTGCCCTTTATAGCTTCCTTTAGTCTTTATGCTCCTTATGCATTGGGCTGCTTTATTAGTATTTAGGGATGGATGGATCTGTCATTCTGGGTTTCCCTCATTCCCGCCCCACCTTAGGTTCAGTTCACCACAGTTCTGAATCAATTGGATTAACCATCTCATGGAATACATAGATCTTGGTTGGGCTTGGAGGTGGAGAGCTACAACATCACTATACGTGAGTGAAGTATCGGGCAATGGTGATGGCTGGGAACCATCAGGACCAGTGGGGCAGAAGGCAGGGGGAACAACAGCAAGAGGAGACAGGGCCAATAATGGGCAGAGCCCATCCTCCCTGCTAAGGACAACACAAAGACTAATGATGAGGAAGCAGACAGGCAGGGTTAGCCCTTGAACTGACCCTAAGTAAGGAAGCAGCTAGATAGATGGCTGGTGATTGAAGGCAGATAGAGATTGATGGGGCACTGCTTCAGTTGCCTCAATGAGCCAGCTTCCATTGTCAGAATATTTTTTTTAAAGACCACTACAGCAAGCAAGGGCACGGGTGGTGCTGTGGGTTAAATCACAGAGCCTAGGGCTCGCTGATCAGAAGGTCGGCGATTCAAATCCCTGTGATGGGATGAGCTCCTGTTGCTTGGTCCCTGCTCCTGCCAACCTAGCAGTTCGAAAGCATGTCAAAGTGCAAGTAGATAAATAGGTGCCACTCTGGCGGGAAGGTAAACGGTGTTTCTGTGCGCTGCTCTGGTTCGCCAGAAAGCAGCTTGGTCATGCTGGCCACATGACCCGGAAGCTGTACGTCAGCTCCCTCAGCCAGTAAACCGAGATGAGTGCCGCAACCCCAGAGTCGTCCGTGACTGGACCTAACAGTCAGGGGTCCCTTTACCTTTACCTTTTACAGCAAGCAAACAAGCAAAAATAGAGTTTCATCGTCACAACTTTATTTTCTTTAATCAGAATCCAACTTTTGTCTGTGTAGAGCTGTGGTTCAAGAGGTGCATTCTCCCTTGGCTAACCTTTCAGAAGACACATACTAGAGAAAAACAAACAACACAGAGATGTACAGGGTGTACGCACAGCCTCCCCATCCCACTTGATCCATGCATCAAATTAATAAGGTGGAAGAGGCAGTTTACATCCCTGTTAGGGCTACGTGGAGAGGTTTCTTTTTCCTTTTCTGCCACCCCAGTGCTGTGCTTGCTTCAATCCCTCCCCACTCTTTTCTGTCACCAAAATCCATTGGTGTGTTGTGGGGGCTGAAAAAAATATTGAGTGTTGGATCAGACCCTGAGGTTGATGAAGAAAATTAGAAAGAAACAGCAGCAAGGGAGAATTAATGGTGTTTTGACACAAGCAATGAGTTGGCAAAACCCTGAGAGGGTAAAGTGTACTGTGTTGCTTTAGAACACAGGTACATAGGAAGCCACATTACACAGAAGATGCACCATTAGTCTATCTACTTTATCCACCAGGGGTTCTCCAGGGGTTCAGAGAGGGAACATTCCCAGCTCTATCTGGGGATACTGGGTATTGAACATGGGTTGTTTTTCATGCAAAACATGTTCTTTACCACAGATCCAGGCTGTTCTTTCAAATGTACCATTCCCACATAGATGAGGGGCATAATTTTTGAATGCTGCATAGAAACACCTCTGCAGGTAGGAAACAGTCACATTACGGTTAAGATCCCAGCTCAATCTACTTTCTGCTGTTCTCTTTTTGCAGGGTTTTTAGAACACAAACAAGTATTGGGAAACACTTGCAAAAGGACTTCTCCATTTGCAGTCTGAATTGCTTCTGCCTGTTCAACCACCTCAAGATTCTCTGTGATTTTATTCTGTCCATATAGATTCAGACTCAGTAGAAACCATAAACAACTCCACCTGCTGAAACTTTGCTATATCTCATTTCTGTGAATTTCAGCAAAACAATTTTTCAACCTACACACACACACACACACACACATTTTACCCCACATGTATTATGCTTGAAACATGATCTTTTGAAACCTACTTGCCTCCTTGTTTTTCAGACTGTCAAGAGTTAAGGGAATGTATTCTCCAATAATCTGCCTGGAATGTGTATTTATGGAGTTCCAATTACAGGTCCAGCAGTATTGTTCTTGGTGGATTTATATTAAATGATGACAAGGTTTGTGAAATAATAAAATGCAAGTTAGGGTTGAAGACGATAGATTGTATTAACTATGCACTGTGTTCTGAGAATAACAAGTTCAGGAAAAGTTCAGCAACTTACTATTTCAGCAGCAAAATATATGGGCATTAAATTGTGCGGGCATTCAATGAAAGCTACCATGAAGGAGGAATATTCCAACATCCACACAAATATTATTGAGAACACAGATGCCATATGAAAATCCACAAGGGCTCTGAATCCGAAAATTATATCTGAGTGTGTGTGTCTCTCCCACACACAGATATTTTATACCCATGAGGCTAATTCTTCGAGAAATTTGAGAGGGGAAACAAAGGAGGCAATCATGAATCACACAGCCATGTTATGTAAAACCTGCCTTTACACTTTTGGTATGGCTTCAACATGGTGTTGCCTCGTCACTTCACTCGCCAACAGCTCATAGTATTTTCTATTGCAGGTTCTGATTACTGACAGTTTAAGGAACATAGAAAGTCACCTTATACCAAATCAGACTATTGGTATAGCTAGGTCAGTGCAGTCTGTGCTGATGGCCAGTGGCTCTCCAGGGGTTCAGCAGTTCTACATGGTTTCTGATAGGGTTATATTCCAGCCCTATCTGAAGACGCAGGGACATTCACCTGGAGCTTTCTGCTTGCAAAGCAGAGGTTCTTCCAGTGAGCTGCAGCTCTTCCCACAAAATGGCACAAAACCAGCAGCATACAGATGAAATAACGGCACAGGAGTTTTAAAAGAGCGAATATTTGCACAATTTAAGTGGTCTCCTGGAGAAATTACCTCCAAACTGATATTGTTAGTTTAACTCAAATATTGAAACTGGTGAACATTTGGCTCAGCCCTTTGTTTATTTATTGGGGGTTTTATCATCTGAGTTCTGGAAGCAGAGAATGTTATTTTTAAAATTGGAAACATCTGATGGCAATGCAAAAAGAAATCAGCCCACTATCCAGCATAGAAGATTCATTGCATGTTCTGTGACATCAAAGAAGCTTCTCCAGTGATGGTACATATGCTGTTTCTCTAACCGTTACACTTTTGCAACACCACTGAAGCTAGGGGTAACTAAGGAAGTCTTGGTAATGGCACTCCACACTTATCTAGAGATGTGTTCATATTACTACCTTAGAGTACCATGAAGTTGGGCTTGTGTGTGCCTCCATTTCACAGCTCTTTCCCCCCAGCTGTTCATATGGGCATGGCTTCAATTTGTTTCTGCTTTTATTTACACTGTGCAAATGTGTTCACACCTTGGCGAGAGATGACAAAGGAATGACTTAAGGATTTCAATAGGTGCAAAGCTAGTTTGATAAACAATGCATCAGATAGTAATATCTCATAGCAAAGCACAGGATACATATGCATTTTGGATAACATTGTGTGAACACAGATTTAAAACCCAGCACTGAAAACACAGTGGGTGCACAGTAAACGAGAGAGTGGATACAGCCTAAGGCAGAGGACAGACAGGCAATATTCATTTTTCTTTGGGAAATCTTCCTGTTTTGCCACTTTATTCTTCTCTCTACAACCATGTGAAGAGTCCTGAAATGAAATGATATATCCAGTGTCTGGCACAGGATTCATGGACAAGAGAGATCAGGTGGGTGTGTGTATGTCTATTTGATATAAAATTCCACTATGGAGTTAGGGAAGCCATGGAGAACACTCTGTTTTACAATTGTGTAACATCCTTGAAAACACACATTTCCCTCACGGGCTTTGCTTCATTTCATCACTGTTCCTGACAGATGAGCGTGAAGTTTCCGTTGCAGCTTCAGGGAGAGGAATCAGCACCCAATCTCCGTGGTGTAGATTCTCCTGATTTTCCCTCTCAAATGTAATTAATGACGGTGCCTTTCAACCAGGACTCCCAGAGGGATTCTGTTTACAAATAAAAAGAGCAATATGTTGCTGCCTCGCCACTCTTCCTTCTGGCTACCCATTCTTCTTCCCAGACATGCTTGGCAGTATTGGCCTCATTTTCAATTCATAATTGAAGGAGGCTTAAAAAAAGAAGCTTTTAAGACGTACATAGCTAGCCTCTGGCTCCTAAACCTCTGCCAAGAGGGACTGGATCAACTAAAGGCATTAGCTTGCTCCAGAGAACCAGAGCTTGGTTTGCTCCAGACTAAATTCCATTCCCTTTTGAATTTCTTAACAGCAGTGCTCTATTGCCTGACAAACAGAAAGCCAACAGTTGCAGGTCGTCCCGGTAAGCAGAGGCTGTGGTGTGAGAAGCTGTATCTGCTGAATTTCAACATGCCATAAAGAAGATAGAAGCACAGTGCAGTATTCTACTAATGAGTCCCAACAGCCCTGGGATTTCTTATTGCATTACAGAACTCCTCCCTCTTCTCTCATGCCTTCCTCAAATCTGCCCCAGGGGTTGGAGAAACCCCAGAACAGGTTTAGGGAGGCATGGGAAGTTCTATTTTGCAAGCAGAAATCTCTGTGCTGTTGGAACAATTGTTTTAGCACTATGTTGAAGGTGGTAAACTACTGAAGTTCAGGAAGAGAAATACTGGAGTAGGGGATACCAGCTGCTACTCCCTGAAGTCTTTGAATCCTTGGCTGTGTTTCAACAAAAGGCTTAGCCATTGTATCATCATAATGCTCCTTTCCTAGGAAGAAAAGTAATATCTTTGAAACCTTTCCCTGCAGCATAGATATTAAAGACATAGGAATAGGCAATTCAAGACTAATAAAGCGGGACAAGGTCACCTAAGAAACTAGGAGGCGCACCAACCAATCCCAGTAGAGAGCACAACTATATATCTGCCACTTTGGTGTTTTCAGTCTAATTGGCTACCTTGTGGTGAAAAATGCACACTGGACATGACACACTGAAACACCTATCTATTAGATTATACTTGATTAATGGAAGCATCTATAACTTATGTGCAAAGTATGCGACTTCTTGTTTCTTAAAGGTTATAGCTGCCAATGCATTAAGTGCAGCTGGGTAGTTAGTGTGAATTATGTATCTTCTTGTGAGTTTGTTTCCAGCATGTGAGGAACCCATTAAAGATCCTGTGTGCAAAAAGAGATGCTCTGTAGACCCAACTTGTGAGCCAAGTTTGAATCTGGGAGTATAAATTCCATCTTCAGCTTGCATAGCAGCTGGTTGTGACCTTAAAGTCACCATCATCTTAGGGCCAGGGTACCTGATGTGACTCTGCCTATAAGAGAACAGCCTAAGCGCACTGGCGGATCATCTGTTTTGCATGCAGATGGTTCTAAGATCAGTCCCTGGCACCTGCAGATAGAGTTGGGAGATACCCTTGTCCTAGCGAGCTGCTGTCAGTCAGTGTAGACAGTATTGAGTTAGATGGAGCAATGCTCTGACTTGGTATAAAAAGGCAGCTTTCTGCTGGCTTGAGCTGTTGGGAGTTGATGTACAGAACATCTGGAGAGCAGCAGGTTGGTGAAAGCTGGTATAGAACACAGGTATGCCTGTGTTATCTTGAAAAAGATTGTGGCTTTTCCATTTGCTTGAGAAACTATGCTAAGCTAAACTTTGCATCAGGCTTCCCAATTGAGGTGTTTACAGCTGTGGTAACTGTTTGTGGTTCTGCTTGGTGACAATAACAGCTAGGCCTGGTGTCTGTGCAGACTCTATTGAAAGTTACATCTCCTTTATTTGTGGCATTTCTTGCTTTCACTTCTCTTTCAAGGCAAAAAAGGAGACAAAATTGAGAAAGTCAGCAAAATCGCACCCAAACCTTGGATTTCTTGGCTCACCTCATCAGCTTATTTTTGACTAGGTCATTGTATTGCATCCCAAGAACTGTGCCCTACTGTTTTAGGATAGTTTGTTCTTTTTCTGTGTGATTGAAACCATCTGGCCATCCATCATCATGTCATCCCAAGGCTTTACTCAGCTGGTGACTATTTTCTTGCCTTGCTGAGAAGGCTGTGTTGACCGATTCTTGTCTGGTTTCAAGAGAAGCCTTTTCTGGCATTCCAGAATTCTCTTCTCCTGATGAAGATACTCTCAGCATTTGGATGCTGGATGTCAAATCCAGCAATCAAGGAATGGGAAGCTTTGCTTCGGCTTTGATCCTTACTTGATAGCCAAAATACTGAGTTATCTGTTTCATTTGAAGATGTTATCCAAGTGCCTTTTCATTTGTCATCGGCTGCAACTGGGAAGGGAGGAGACACAATACCTTTAGTGTGACATATGATCTAAAATAAACTATGATCCCTTTTACCTGCACTGGGTTGGAGTCAAATGATTTACTGCAGTGATGAATGCACTGCAATTACAGAATTGCCTTATTATTTAGTACCACTTTGTGGAAATGTTGCCCAAAGTGCTCTCTGCATATTCTTTATAGAAGGTTATTATTTGAATGAATTTTCAGCAAAGTTCCACTGGCAAGTTCTACGGAGTGAATCAAAGGCTGCAAACCTTAAAGTAAGAAACTGCATTAAACCTAAAGGGACTTATTCATGCATAGAAACACATAGGAACTGAATGCCTGCTGTCCATCTAACTGTCATATAGCTAACGTGAACCCCACGACTAAGAAAATATTCTGATGTATTTTAGTTGGTGTTGTATTTATACTCAACATATATTTTGTTTCCATGGAAGAATGTTTTCTTCAGTATTGATTCATGTGGTCTGCATTTAGAAATGGGGAATTTAAATCATCTGTCTTAAACAAACCCCGTTATGCTATATAGGTTACCATTAAATTCATTGGAAATCATCAAGTTCCATCTGTTTTATTAAAAAAAAATGAAATAGTAAGGCTTGCCTTTTTGTTATACAGCATATTGGCACAGGTTCCAACTACCAAGGGGCTTAACCTAGTAAACTATATTTATTGCCATCATCAAGCTAGTAACTGCAGAAAAAAATAAATAAGAACATACATCTGAGTTAATAATGCAAGAACGTTGGATCAGGCCAATGGTTCATCAAGCCCAGCATCCAGTTCTCACAGTGGCCAAACAGAGGCGTGTGGGAAACCTGCAAGCAGGATCAGAGCACAAGAGCACTCTCTCCTCCTGTAGTTTCCTGCAACTGGTACTCAGAAACATTATTGACTCTAACTGTGGAAGCAGAACATATCCACTATGGCTACTAATCATTGATAGCCTTCTGTTCTGAGAATT
The DNA here is from genome assembly GCF_964106645.2 of Podarcis pityusensis. Classification (NCBI taxonomy): domain Eukaryota; kingdom Metazoa; phylum Chordata; class Lepidosauria; order Squamata; family Lacertidae; genus Podarcis; species Podarcis pityusensis. The sequence goes on from NC_138028.1 coordinate 26,468,510, forward strand.
TCTCCACTCTTTAAAGCTGTCTAAGTTGTTAGCTAAGTTGTTGTCTAAGTTGATGTATGGAAGTGAGAGCTGGACCATAAAGAAGGCTGATCACCAAATAATTGATGCTTTTGAATTATGGTGCTGGAGGAGAAATTACAAGTAGCTGGTAAGTAACCCTCCTTGGTGAGAGTATTCCATAATTAGGAAAGCAGAAACGAAAAGGCTCGTTTGCTAACTAGTCACCTGATCTGTGACAATGAGCATACTCCAAGAAGGGCCTTTGTGGATGATCTTAAAACACTGGCTCATACGGAGAAAGATGATCCAACTCTTGGTCCCAAGCCATGAAGGTCTTTAAAAGAGAATCACCAAAAATGGACCCAGATCCAGTGCAGATGTTTTCACACAGGTGAGATGGGTCCCTGGCAACCCGTCCAATTTAGCACTCTTGCAGGACAGTTTCAGAACCATTTTCAATGGCAGCACCATGTATCATACTTTGCAGTAGTTCAACCTGGAGGTTACCAGGATATGGATAACTAAGGCAAAGCTGTCTCAAAACAGACCAGCCAGGCCATGGTCTGACAAGACAATCCTTATGTCATTGCGGATACATAAATAATAAGTGAATATAATATTTTAGGAAATGCTTTAAAACATTTGTGCACACATTGTCAAACAATGGAACATGAAGTGTTCATTGCTTGGAAGCGTAGGACCCTGTGAAACTCAGTTTCCAATGAAAATACTGTTTGACTGGGGAAAACATGTGAGTAATATGACCTGTGACTGTTCTTAGATAACAGAAGTCATAGGAAAGGAAATATGTCATCTCATCGACGGTATGCTTGAGTCCATGTGCTGACCACTTTCCTGCTACTCTCCGTGACATCTCTCCTTCCTCAGAAAGAAAGGGGAAATAAAAAAAAAAGCAGCCCAAAGTCATTATTCCCAACTGCCTGCTAGCACAATTATGACATTTTGTAAGATATGTCAATTCCCCTGAAATGTAAAAGCTAGCAGTACATAGTGATAGAGTCCTGCATTCATTTACAGTACACTTTAAAAGCTTTGCCGGATACAAGATCAATAGCTTCATTTTCAAATGGAGGAGAAAACAGAAAAAAAAGTTATCATTTGCTTTGCATTTCTCCCTAATGAGTGGCCTTGAGCAAACGTGCATTAGCTCTACTTTTTCTTCAAAAGCCAGCTTGTAATGTTTAGAAATATGGTTTGAAGCTTCTGCGTTGTGACAGGAAATGTAACCAAAAGCTTCAGTCCTGAAAGCCAAATAAACAGTGCCTCGCTGATTACATTTGGGGGCTTTTGTGTAAATTTCATTCACATGAACTGAGCAACTCAGAAACTACTGTAAAAACCCCCACAAAAAAACAAAAAACTAGCCCCCTCTTCCATTACTAGATATTGTCAACCAAAGAGGAACTCTCTAAATTAAAATCAGGGCTTAGAACCACTCAGTTCTCACCATCTTGCATCATTTGTCATGCCCCTGTTTTGAGCCATTAATTCAAGCCAGATTTATTCCACAGAAACACTGAAATATAGTGGAGGCAAGAGGCGCACAGCTATATTTAGAATTTGTTTTGGAATGCTAGACAGAATTATGGACTTTTTCACTGTCTTAAGACTGTGGCCCCATCTGCACTACACATTTAAAACACTTTAAGCAGTCACAACTTCCCCCAAAGAATCCTGTGAGGTTTGATAAACTGTAGTTTGATAAAAGCCCTGAGAGTTGTTAGGAGACCACTATGCCCCTCATATAACAGAGGAGGGCTGTGAGGTTTTCTGGGTTAGCCCTCCCACCCGCCCGTGGTCATGGCAAATCATCACACCCTTTTGCATGTTCAGACAGTGTGGGAAGGGGATGCTGATTTGTCTATGGTGTGGAGGACGTTAAAAATGTTTTTAGGTGTTTTAAATGTGCTTTTACTTTTTACTTTGTTGTACCACGGTGAACAGTGGTTTTTATCTATGTATTTTTATTTTGTTCCGTTTTATTTTGGTTTGGGGTTGAATATTGAGTGGGGTGGGGATTGGTTTCGTTTGGGTATAATTGTTTTTGTTTTGTTTTGTTTTGTTTTGTTTTGTTTTGTTTTGTTTTGTTTTGTTTGTATTTTGTAAATGGAGGCTAGTATGAGGCTTGGGATTGCTACCGTGGAGGGGCGAGGGAGGTATGGCGGTGGGGGGCAGATGTTATAGGCGAAGGAGATCGAGATACGGATATGCTCGTACCCCTTCCAATCTGCGCCCCATCCCGAGGGACGAGGGTAGGGTGAGCAAGGATTACTCACCTCCGTCACTGGTGTTGTGCAATGCCAGGTCTATAGGCAACAAAACCGCCACCCTGCAAGATTTCTTTACCTCGCAGGGGGTCGACCTGGCTTGTGTGACGGAGACCTGGGTGTGCGAAGGGGAAACTGTTACCTTACGAGAGATGGTGCCCCCGGGTTTCTCTGTCCTCTGACCAATCACAGACTGTGGGCCGGGGGGGAGGGGTGGCATTATTAATCCAGGAAGATTGTTCTTTCAGGGCTCTACCATCGCCATCGATCCCCGGCATTGAATGTGTTGGCCTAGTGTGGGGCTCTGAGGTGAGCTTGGCTGTCTGGCTGGTGTACCGGCCACCTAGCGCACCAGCAACCACCCTGTCAGGCCTGCTGGACGCGGTGGCTGGCTGGGCCTTGGAGTTCCCTAACCTATTGGTATTGGGGGACTTCAACATCCATGCTGATGCCACCCCCCTCCTCACAGGCTCTGGACCTGGTGTCTTCCATGGCGACACTAGGGCTCTCCCAGTTTGTTTCAGGCCCCACACATCAAGCAGGCCACACGCTGGATTTGATCTTTGGCGCCGGTATAGATGTGATCATGTCTCCTTCAATGAAGGTGCCATGGTCTGATCACTACGCTCTGAAAGCCAGGATTGACTTTCCACCCCCACCCTGCTTAGGTGGCGAGCCGATTTGGGCTCGCCCGCAGAGGCTGATGGACCCTGATAGATTCCGTCAAGCCTTGCGGGACCTTGCTCCCCCTGGTGACTCATTGACTGAGCTTGTTGAGGGCTGGAATATCCAGCTCCTGGCAGCCATCGATGAGATCGCACCTAAGCGCCCTCTGCGACCCCGCAGAAACCGGGCTCCCTGGTTTACCGAGGAGCTTCGGAAAATGAAGCGGGACCTCAGACGGCTAGAGCGAGTATGGTGGGGTGCCCGTGACGGAGCCTCAAGAACATCTTATAGGGTCTTTATGAAAACCTATGAGATGGCAGTGAAGGCCGCTAAGAAGTCCTACTTCTCGGCCTCCATTGCATCCGCTAGCTCTCACCTGGCACAATTATTTAGTATAATTAGGTCTTTAATGTCCCTTGAAGGACAGCCAAATTTAAATAACAATCTGACACACAGCTGTGAGGCATTTGCAAGCTTTTTTGTGGAGAAGGTCCTGTTGCTCCGCCATGACCTCCCTGCCAATTTGGATACAATAAAGGAACTGGAGGCCCCTCGAGTGTCCTCGGGTCCAGTATTGGACCACTTTGACCAGATATCCCCAGCCGATGTGGACAGACTCCTCCGAGCTGGAAAGCCCACCACCTGTCCTCTTGACCCGTGCCCGTCTTGGCTGATTAGAGCATGTCCAGACGAGGTGCGGGCCCCCCTGGGGGATACCATCAATTTGTCCCTTGGCACCGGGATATTCCCAGGGGAACTGAAGGAGGCAGTGGTGCGCCCGCTCTTAAAGAAAACATCATTAGATCCCTTAGATCTATCCAATTACCGCCCAGTTTTGAATCTTCCGTTCCTGGGTAAGGTGATTGAGAGAGCGGTTGCTGAACAGCTTGGCAGGTTTCTGGATGAAACATCGGCTCTGGATCCATTCCATTCCGGCTTCTGCGCTGGTCATGGGACCAAGACGGCTCTGGTCGCCCTAACAGATGATCTCCGCAGGCAGCTGGATCGAGGCGGGTCAGGGCTGCTGATTCTTCTAGACCTGTCAGCAGCCTTCGACATGGTCGATCACGAACTCCTGGACCACCGCCTTGCCGACGTGGGGATCCAGGGCACAGTCCTTCAATGCGCTCGTTTCTCTCTGGTTGGGGACAGAGGGTGGCACTTGGGGGGGAATTATCATCGCGCCACTCCTTGATGTGTGGAGTGCCTCAGGGTGTGATACTCTCCCCGATGCTTTTTAACATCTTTATGCACCCCCTCGCCCAGCTTGTCCGGAGTTTTGGGCTGGGTTGCCATCAGTATGCCGATGACACCCAACTCTATCTGTTGATGGATGGCCATCCTGACTCGGCCCCAGACACACTGACCAGATGTTTGGAAGCTGTGGCTGGATGGTTACGTGGAAGCCGGTTGAAGTTAAATCCTTCGAAGACAGAGGTCCTCTGGCTGGGACGGGACAATATGGGATTGAGGGGGCAACTCCCATCTCTTGCGGGGGTGCAATTGGTGCCAGCACTGTCCGTTAAGAGTTTGGGTGTAATCTTCGATACCTCCCTCTCTATGGAGGTGCAGATTACAGCTACAACAAAGGCGACATTTTTTCATCTCCGCCAAGCTAAGCAGTTGGCTCCTTATCTCTCCTGCCCTGACCTAGCCACTGTGATCCACGCGACGGTCACCTCCAGACTGGATTATTGTAACTCGCTCTACGTGGGGCTGCCCTTGAGACTGACCCAGAAACTCCAGCGGGTGCAGAATGCTGCGGCGAGACTCCTTATGGGGTCTTCGCTGCGAGATCACATTCATCCAGTATTATACCAGCTGCACTGGCTCCCGGTGGAATACAGGATCAGGTTTAAGGTGCTGGTTTTAACCTTTAAAGCCCTATACGGCCTAGGACCCTCGTACCTACGGGACCGCCTCTCCTGGTATGCCCCACAGAGGAACCTACGGTCTGCAAATAAAAACATCCTGAAGGTCCCAGGCCACAGAGAGGTTAGGCTGGCCTCAACTAGAGCCAGGGCTCTCTCGGCTGCGGCTCCAATCTGGTGGAGCACTCTGTCACAGGAGACTAGGACCCTGCAGGACCTGACATCTTTCCGCAGGGCCTGCAAGACAGAGTTGTTCCACCAGGCCTTTGGTTAGGGCGCAGCCTGACCCCCTCCTCTGGCAACCTGCACAGAATTTTGCTTAACGGTTTCCATCAATTTGATTTTAATTAATTTTTATAATGAAATGTTTTTAAAATGTTGGATTATTTGATTATTTGATTATTGTTAGCCGCCCTGAGCCCGGCTTCGGCTGGGGAGGGCGGGATATAAATAAAATTTATTATTATTGTTGTTGTTGTTGTTGTTTATTTAATGGTTCGTTGATATCTTCTTCTTTCTTCTTTTTTGGTGATCACTCGTAGCCGAGTAAGAGGTCTTCCATGAACATGGTCTTAACAGTGAGTCCGTAAGTGACTGTGGAAGTCGATTCTGGTTCCACACGTCCTTCCACAGTGGGGACATAGGTTTCCAGGTGGGAGTTGATCATGGTGAGGGTTTGCCAAGCATGCCTTCCTCTTAGCACGCTTCTCCCTTTCATTCTGAGTTCAAGCATCTTTAAAGTCCATGACTCCTTTGGTAAAGGCTGTTCTCCAACTGGAGTGCTCACAGGCCAATGTTTCCCAATTGTCGGTGTTTATACTACATTTTTAAAGATTTGCCTTGAGAGAGTCTTTAAACCTCTTTTGTAGGCCACCAGCATTACACTTTCCATTTTTAAGTTTGGAATAGAGTAGTTGCTTTGGAAGATGGTAATCAGGCATCTGAACAACATGACCAGTCCAATGAAGTTGATGTTGAAGTTCACTGAGGAGATGGTGCACATGGTTCTCCTCTCCATTTTTATCTGTGCAACAACCATGTGAAATAGATTAGGCTGAGAGACTGGGTGACTGGCCCAAAGTCACCCACTGAATTTCACAGCTGAGTGGAGATTTGAATCCTGGTCTCCCATGTCCTTGTCCAGCATTCTAACTGCTATACCACACTCAACACATGTTCTGATCTATGCATGTGGCACATGTCAGTGTGGTGTAATGGTTAGTATTGGACTAGGACCTAGGAGTGCAGGGTTTGAATCTCCACTCAGCCATGAAGCTCTCAGGGTCACCGTCTCTTAGCCAAACCTACAGTACCTCACCGGTGGGTAACAACAACAGCAACAGGCACAACCACAGTACACAATGGTGGCAGGCCACACAACCTTGTGACTCCCTTACAACTTTTTTGACGGCAAGAAAGTGATTTGAAAACTCCTTGTGTCAACTCTTCTAACGTACAAATTTGTAGGTGTAACTGCACCCCCACCTCTCAAAAAACACACCAGGGTACTTGGGGAATACATTGTTTGCAGTTTCAAATTTGATGCTAAAGCACAATAATGCCTTGGCTTTGCTTACAGATTTCCAATAGCCCTCAGGAGTTCCAGGCTTGCTACAACGATAATCAAACATTTGTCACCTTGTATCGCAAGGCATCCTCCAGTTGTGATTCTTACAAAGTGGCCGTAAGTAGTGATTGACTAGTCTTTTCAGGCTATGCCACTTGATGAAAGAGGGAAAATATCTAGCAGAGAGGACATGACAGCTTTCCTCACCCGCATGCCACCAAGCAGCTTTAGAAAGGAAAAAAGAAAGTCAACAAAAACAATTAAAATTCCTTTCACTCACTTTAGGACCTTTGAAAAACAAATCGCTCAAAAGTGGAAGTTTTATTTGGGGCTCATGATGAACAATGGCATACGAAATAGTTCCATTGCTACTTTATGCTCCCATTACCTTAATCCTGAATGCCATTCATCAGTTTCATTAATTGAATCCATGGAAAGAAAGGACAATAAAAACACAGGATGGATCCATAACTCAGTGATGGAACCTATAACACATTGCACTTTTATCCTGAAAAGCTAAAAAAAAAAAAGTCAGTAGCATGAAAGCCTGCATTAGCTTTTTGGATTAATGAAATAAACTGGGGACAGAGCTGTAAATATCTCAGACACCTGAACAGGGACACCAAATAGGGTAAACCGCCAGCATCACACAGATCTTTTAAAAGTTGTTTTCTTAAACATATTATAAGGCATTTTGGTCCTGGTATGTTGCATAAAGTACATACATACCTTGCTGGATATATGTTTCGAAAGCCTAAAAAGAAAATAAGTGTGACATTTGTCACAGTAGCCACAATACATCAAAGCAAGAAAATGTAGAGAAGGGAATGTCTGACCTGAAGACTCTTGAGAGCATAGTGTGAAAAGGGGGTCTATGTTGGAGCTGTGAAAGCTACCCAACCATTGAAAAACTCGGGTTTAAGTTCTATTTTGAGCCCATGCAGAATGGAGGGTGTCTTGGAGATGAGTGATTTGTCATAACACTTATATTCCCCTTTTATTTCCAATTAAGCTCTTGTCTATTTCCCATTTTATTTACCTTGCTCAGTTGCTAGTTGGAAGAATATAATCAGTGAGAAATGACTTACCTGGTTACTTGTGCTTGTTTCTTGAGTCCAAAGTTTATTTTACTATTGTCTACAGGAAAACAAATTATTTTTGTTGGACATCCTAGAATCATAGAATGGTAGAGCTGGAAGGGACCCAAGGGTCATCTAGTCCAACCCACCAACAATGAAGAAATCTAAGCTAAAGCATCCATGACAGATGGCCATCCAGCCTCTGCTTAAAGACTTCTAATGAAGCTGAGTCCACAACCTCCCGAGGCAGATGTTCCACTGTCGAACAGCTCTTCCTGTCAGAAAGTTATTCCTGATGTTTAGTCGGAATTTCCTTTCTTGTAACTTGAATCCATTGGTTTGGATCCTAACCTTGGGAGCAGAATGTTACATGTGACAGTCCTCTTTTCTGGGCTAAACATACTCAACTCCCTTGACCGTTCTTCATCAGGCTTGGTTTCCAGACCTTTGATCATCTTGGTCATCCTCCTCTGCACATGCTCCAGCTTATCAATATCCTTCTTAAATTGTAGGGCCCAGAACTGGACACAGTATTCCAGGTGTGGTCTGACCCAGGTAGAACAGAGCGGTCCTGTTACTTGATCTGCACACTATACTTCTGTTGATGCAGCCTAGAAGAGGATTCACTTTTTTTGCTGCTGCATCACACCATTGACTCATGTTAAGCTTGCGGACTAGAGCCCCTCACTGCAGTGTGAACAACCACTGGAGTCCATTTCAGCTGAGGCAGGCCCCCTCAGGCCTTTTAGAGGGTGTGACAGGCCCCATCGGGCCTCCTTCCATGGTGTGGGCTGTGGAATATTGAGGGGGCTCAGCCGCCATGGCCCTGCATGGATGGCACCCCTGACAGGACGCAGTACCCAAGGTCCTTCAGCCTCTTGCCCAGAGCCTCATAGTTGTTTGCTATACATTGAAGGCAGTGTTAATTAAAGTTTGCTGGTAACACTAGATTACTGTGCTGATCTTTACATAACGTATTAGGAGCACAGGAAGCTTCATCAATGCCTGCCAGCACATGTTTGAGATAAGAACTAGACTGGGGTCAAGAAAGTTCATTTAGGGATATATATTATATCAAGTGATACCAGTTGTGCTGATGCCATGATCTTTGGAATAACCATGTACAAAGCTCAAACTGACCACGCACCATTGTGTTATGGTTTGAACCACTCCCAATGGACCCCATTTGGCCATTGGTAGATTGCACTCTTGGTTGGACAGTGTTCTTGAAGCTACCAACATGAGTTTGACCAAACTACGAGAGGCAGTGGAAGCCAAGAGTGCCTGGCATGCTCTGGTCCATGGGGTCACAAAGAGTCGGACACGACTAAACGACTAAACAACAACAACAACAAAGATTGCACTATGGCCCATCAGCCCCACGGTGAGCTCGTAGGCAGAAAGCACCAACCTCCCAGATCCCTCATACCATCTTAAACTTTTCCCACCACAAAGAGGTGTGTGAACTTGAAGAGGAATGCTGTTCTTGAGGTCGCAAGTCTGAAAGGCCTCTGGTTGCCTTCACACATATTGTGTTCCTTCCTTTGTTGTTGAACCTCTGGGTTTCGTGCACCCCACCTGGGTTGCTTAACAAACTTTCATTTTCAGAGTTTGGGCAAACTGCCTACCTTTTCACACACTTAATAAAACCAGACAGAGAGAACTTCAGACTTAAAAGGCAAAGAAAGAAGTGGGGGAGGGATTGCTTATGGAAAAAATAACACCAGGTTGTTATTCTAAAGCAGGCTGACATTTGTTTTCAATATGGACCTTGCATATAGCATGGAAAATTGAAATGGTAGTTTTCTTCGAAGGCAGCAGTGCTGTGAGAATGAATGGAAAAGGTGATTCAAGCCTGCAAAGAATATCCGGTGTACAACAGCATTTTGATCTGAGTAATTTCCAAGCCATTACTCTGCTCTCCTCGGTTGCATATTTTTTTCTCCGGGGTAAAATAAACCAGGCTAATAATTGCTACAGCCAGGCTACAAGCCTTCCATTCCCTCCCATAAGTGCAAACACTTTATTTTGTATTTTCCCCCTCCTTAAATGAAAGCTATTTTAACACCAGCGCTGCAGGTAATGCCACTGTTATTTTATCCAGTGCCTGATTTTAGTGTAAGCCAAAGGCTATGGTCGTGCCTCTGCAGTAATGCCAGGAAATGAATAGAAAGTGCAGCATCTTGTACCAGTGAGGGAAAATAGCTCTATGAGGGAACAGGGGGAAATAAGAGCCCGCTGGTCTCTTTCCCTCTGCAGTAAAAAGTTCTTTTATTTCCTAATTTCTGTTTGTTTTTATTTTTCATATCAGTTTTCTGAGTGAAAGTGGAACTGCTCCCAGCAATACAACATGCAGGCTTCATATCAAAGAAACAAAATCTAAATACGGGGTGATAGGGGACAAGGGAACCCATCAGAAGGAAGGACGCAGACTGAGATGAGCATTCTATGGTTTAGCTGCTTTGTTCAGGTACTTTCTGTACACCGTTTCTGGTACCACCAGGACAGGACAGGACTTGGGCTCTCTGGGCAGGGAAGAGGGGCCTCCTAACAACTCTCACCACCTTAACAAACTACAGTTCCCAGGATTCTTGGGCGGAAACCTGTGGCTGCTTAAAGGAGCATAATAGTGCTGGTTTGAATGTGACCCGAGAGAAGTGAGACTCACCAATTGTTTCTAATGGGGAGGGAGGTACATACGGCAATTAAATCCGGGGTCTAAAATTATCTAACTGCACTTCTAAAAATTGCAGAAAAATAAGGAGATTAGAAGAGAAGCTATGTCAAAAGAATCTCTCCATCATCTTCATCATTTATTATTTATACCCCACCCATCTGGCTGGGTTTCCCCAGCCACTCTCAAGGCTATGTTCTCCACAGGGTAATCAATAGAAGGTCTGTGGATCCGGATCTGTCCCACAAAGGCCTTTTCCCCATCCAACCCACATGCCATGTGGCATAGAGCAGAGGTGAGAGGAAAGCTTTATGGCTCAGAGGCACAGATGGGTTAAGCAACAGCCGCACACTTTATCATTGTATAGCTGCCTAGTTTCTCCATACATTCACATATCCCTCTCATTCTTCCATCCTGACAAGCAGGAGATACAGGAGAGTCTCACAGCAGGAAGGATGCATGATACAAGTGGGATGTTTAACCTGAGGAATATTTATGGGTTTTTGTTTTTGCTGTTTACTTATATTTGATTCCACGTCCATTTTAATACGATTATATTAAGATTGTGAAAGGTTTGGCTGAGCCTATGGGAAATGAGCAAGGCTATCAAAGTAAAATAATAAGAAAGTATAATCTGGGTAATGGTTTGCATTGCCCATTGCAAGTTCTTTCTTCAGCTGCCTGCTGTTTTGTATTTTGCTATGCAGAGTAATTCCCCCCCTCCCTTCATAAGTATGAAGATGCTACACTGCTGAGACTATTGCTGGTTTAAATAGCTCTCGGCCGTCAAGCTTGTCCAAGATTCCACAGGGGCCAATTGCTGTCATGTTTAGAGTGCATTAAAAAGCTTGATTCATTTTGCTTTCTCTGTGTATGTGAATCCTTCCTCTCTGTCGGATGGGGCCTGTCCTTTCAGTTCCAGGCCAGTAGATCCCCTCCACACACAGAGGAGGAGGAGGAGGAGGAGGAGGAGGAGGAGGAGGAGGAGGAGGAGGAGGAGAAGGAGAAGGAGAAGGAGGAGGAGGAGAAGAAGAAGAAGAAGAAGAAGAAGAAGAAGAAGAAGAAGAAGAAGAAGAAGAAGAGTAGTTTGGATTTGATATCCTGCTTTATCACTACCCGAAGGAGTCTCAAAGTGGCTAACATTCTCCTTTCCCTTCCTCTCCCACAACAAACACTCTGTGAGGTGAGTGGGGCTGAGAGACTTCAGAGAAGTGTGACTAGCCCAAGGTCACCCAGCAGCTGCATGTGGAGGAGCAGAGATGCGAACCCAGTTCACCAGATTATGAGTCTACCACTCCTAACCACTACACCACACTGGTGCGCATGCACGCATGCACACATACACAAACACACTTCACTCCAATGTTCTTCAGTAGTTCTCAGAGTAGTAGAAATTCATCTTTTCAACTTGGGTTTTCTATCATTCCTTCCACTCAAGGGTACCATCTTGACCCATGTTTCAGGAGGGGTTTAGTCAAGATACATACAGATCCCGTGGCAAAGGTGGGGAACCTGTTCACCTCTAGTTGTTGCGGCTCTCCCAACTCCCATCACCCTCAGGTCAAGGCCGATGGGGTTTGTAGTTCAGCAGCAGTTGAAAGTCCAAAGGTCAACCGCTATTGGTTGGAAGGCTGTGTTTAGGGGTGGCACATCCAGATTCACTACTTGTGGCGAAACAGGAGGTGCCACTCTGCCACTGATATTGCCTGTACTGCCCATGATGCTGCCACCAGCAGAGGTAGAGGACCAGGCAGGGCACCTGCAGGGGCACCACCTAATGGCTGCACCAGCCCTGCTTGTATTGACTATAAAAACAAATGGAAAGGAACACTGCTATCCTATGCATGTCTGGTGTTTTGGACAGCCAGAGTGACCAATGGTCAGGGATGATGGAGGTCATAATCTAGCAATTTCTGGAAGCCTACAAATTCCCCATCCCTGGTATAAATGGTATACCAGGGATTATTTTACAGATACAGATGGATAGCTTAAAAGGGAAAACTGGTCTAAAATGAATGTGGTATATGTATTATTGTTGTTGTTGTTGTTGGACCTATGCAGAAGTGATGCTTTTCTTGTCCACTTGGTCCTCTCCTCCAGTGAGGATAAAGGCATTGACATTTATTTATTTTAACATACAAGCACTCTGAATTTGTACTGCAAATCACAGCTTATCAACAGCTCAAGCTTCCTGGAGGTGGAAATGAAGGGAGCTTGCCATATGAAACCTCTGAATGCAATTTTACCAGGGAAAAGAATTGTGTCATCCTGACTTTCTAGGCAGAGGCAAATCATTAAAAATAGTAATAATAATTTGTCTTCCCAGAACAAATTATTTCTAATTTATAAGATGATGGATTGCTTAGAAATCTCGATTGTTTAAATAATTTGGCCAACATTCCAAATAATATCAGTAACAATGCATTGCAGCCCATTGGTTAAACAGCTGAAACACCCACAAAGGGGTGCCACATCCTATCTTCCCTTCTCCCAAAGCAGCCAAAATTCGAACATTTTAGGGTGACTCTTGTTATCGTAACTCACCAGCCTTATCTCAAGGACTTGTCATCAACCCTGCAGTTATTTCTTGTTCTGGAAAAGGGAGGGGGGAGAACAGAAAAAGAAGAGATGAGAAATCCTGGTTTAAAGAATATATAAAACAGGTGAGAGCTCTGTTTAAAAAGAAAGTGTGCCTTGCTTCATAAATGTCATTATTGAAACAAAAATAGCTGAGGTCTTTGAAAGTAGTGCAAAGGAGGCAGATGGTGCCATTGTGATAGCTGAATCTGATTATTCACCCCCCCCCCCTCAGTCTTCATCAGTCTAATGAGCAGAGTGATAGAGTAATGATCTGTGACTGCTAACATGTTCTGGCAATGCAGCCACCGGTCAAGGATATTCTCAGACTTAATAGTGTTGGTACAAAATTGGCAATGTTTGGATGCCCAGCATACACTGCTGCTGGATTTGGTACAGGGCTGGGGAGGGTACATTATATAAAATTAGTGTGGACTAATGGGCAGAATGTTGAATCTCTGAATCTCTGCCAGAAGAAGTCAGAATGGGGACACGAGGGAGAAGCATGCCTACATAATGTGGTTCTACCAAATGCCTGGGTTTTCAGATCCACTGGGGCAACCCACCCACCTTTCCCAGGCCAGTAGTGTGGGGTTAGTCAGTCACATTTCTGGATGTGATTCCTTCAGTTGGTACGGTGGCCCTCCTGATGTTGCTGGACTCCAACTCCCATCAGCCCCAGTCAGCTTAGCCTATACTCAGGGATATTATAACTTGTAGTTCAATCAGCTGAGGGGTACAGATTCCCCACCACAGGTCTACTCCATACTGTTAGGGAGTGATGTGGCAAGAGTTGACTGATTGGATATTTGAATTGACACTAGTCAATTGAGACTAGTCACAAATAGCAGGGAGTGTGAGCGACGGCAGGAATTATGAACACTTTGAGACACCTGGGTGGTCAATTTTCTAAGCTACCTTTCAAGACCAGCTAGCTCAAGGGGATGTGGGAGGAATGCTTTCCTTGGGCCCTGGAGGCTTTAACCCATCAAATGCTTCCCAGGTAGTGCAGACAGGATTCCCCTGGCTCTCCTGTTAATGTGAGCAGGTGAAAGCTGTAGATCCAGAATAGTGTCATCCATATTGTGAGACAGTCCCTGTTTTTTCCAGTTATATCCTTAAGATATAGGATGCTCGCATGGATATGAAGAATGTTAGATAATACAGTGATAGTTGCAGATCCGTGGCAGATCCTTATTAGTTATGACTCTTCCACCCAGTTATGATCTGCTGTCTTCACTCCAGCCTTGAGAGGAGGCCATGGTAAATGGACCCAGGAATCATAGAATCGTAGAATTGTAGAGTTGGAAGGTACCATGAGGATCATCTAGTGCAACCCCCTGCAGTGCCCATGTGGGGCTCTAACCCACAACCCTGAGGTTAAGAGTCTCATGCTCTACTGATTGAGTTGTCCACTTCAAGACGGGACTCAAATGTCCACTTAAATCACAGGATCTGGACTCTTGAATGCTTAGAACATCAGCACCTTGGACTTGTGCTCACTGAGATATTTGTGTATGCTGTTAACCAGTTTCATTTCCTTGGAGTGGAGTGTGGCGCTCAGTTGAGCCCTGCACATCCATCCCGGGAAATCTTATCCAATTATCACTGTGGCTTTTGAGATTCTACTAGGCCCACAAACCTTCAAGGATAGCCTTGTAAGTACCCATAAGGGGGGGGGGGGATACATACTGGATATAGTTATGAGATTCAGTTGTTCCTCCAGATGCAATTTCAGTGATATGGAGGGTGTGTGCCCTGCTTTGCACACACACCCCACTGCATTCCCCATGGCTCATCCCTGCAGCTGTCTGTGCATTTGAGCTGAAGTTCTTCTCTTGTCAACTCCCTGTGCAGAGTAGAATCTTGCATAAATAGGATCCTGTAATGTAAGTGGAGCTGGCTTTTCTAGATCAAAAGACCTTCCACTTGAACACATGGATAGGCTATTGGGAATGCAGTGAAAGGAGCGGGGCCAAGTGTGCGCACTGGCTTGCCCTCCTTAAATGGAGTCACATGAGAATGACCTGAATTCTGCATCTAGTCATTCATTATGTGGTTTGTAGGTAATCAGGGACAACACCCGCAAAATCCAATTCCTTCAAAAAAATCTCAGTAGTTTTAGCTTCCATAGTGTGAGTCCTGGTGTTTTCAAACTGTGGGGCAGGCCCTCTTTATGGGCATGTGCAGAATATTTGAAAGTGCTTCAAGTTCCAGGAAGGGACAGGATCCTGAGACAAGTTGAGCCTTCCTCCCTTCATCCGTGAAGTCATGAACATACTCTCCAACATGTCACACTTTTTAAACCTCTATCTTCATCCCTGAAAGCATATCCTGAACCCCCCTGCTAAGAACACACTGTTGAGGGCTCTATCTGTGTCATGCTGTATTTGTTAAGTCTGCTGCAGCCTGTTTTCCATTGATATAAAGTCACAATTACATTTGCACTTTGGGGCAGACACTATTTGTCTGGCATATGCTACTGTGGTTCAGTACAGTGGTACCTCGGGTTACAGACGCTTCACGTTACAGACTCTGCTAACCCAGAAATAGTACCTCGGGTTAAGAACTTTGCTTCAGGATGAGAACAGAAATCCAGCAGTGGTGGTGTGGCGGCAGCGGGAGGCTCCATTAGCTAAAGTGGTACAACAGTTACAGGTTAAGAATGGACCTCCGGAACGAATTAAGTTCTTAATCCGAGGTACCACTGTATAGGCCTCAGCATCCAGCGTGTATAATGGCAAACTGGATGATAGATACATGGTGCCTTTCTGTTAATTTGCATGCATTTACATGCCTGTGCATTCAAATAAGATGTGTATGCCTGTGTGTATGACCCCTAGCAATTCAAAATAACAACATGTGAACAAGGCACCCCAAATGACAAAAACAGTGTCTGTCTCTGGTATATCAGCAGAGTTGAAATATATGCATATGTAGGTTAATTTAGCCATGATAAATAAATGAGGATTCAATGACAGGGGGCAGATTTGTGGAAATTAGGTCTGCCAATGGATGTTAGTCATGCTGGCTATACGGGAGCAGTCTCTGGTCTAAATGCTGCATAATTTTAGTTGCTGAAGAGTTATCGTCTTCCCGTGCTGCTTGTGTGCTTCCAAGAGACATCTACTTGGCCTTGCTGGGCAGCAGGATAGTAGACTAGATTAACACCTGGGCTGCTCTTTGGGGTTTGCAGCCCCCATTGGCCCAACATAATTTGGGAAGAGCTCCTGATGTGTTCTAATGGTGTCCCCGTGTGCATGGTTTTAGGAGAGGTGTCTTCTTCCATTCCGTTTTCCAATACTAGCACTGAATTTGGACTCTGCTCCTTTACACATTAGTTGCAGTTTGTATGCATGCGACTTCATGCACACTGCTGTGGAACGGATGCTGCACTGTTGGGGAGGCAGAATATGCAATAAGGTTAGGAAAGGTGGAGGGGGGCAAACTCCAAAAGATTGAGAAACACTTTCCAACACTGAGTGATGACATATAAATACATCTCAAAAGGAAAATTGTTTTAAAATAAATAAATAAATAAGGCAATGCCTCGGCATCTATATAAAGGCAAAGGTGACATCCCTTTAGAGTGTGCTCGGACAATAGAAGGAAATTCTTGGGTCTCTTTGCTGAGCTCACAGGCTGAGGATTTGCGACAGACAGAGTCCTGTAAGATTCCCCCGCCCCACTCGTAATTTTCTATCTCTGTAGCAATGATGCCACTGCTGAACACAGGCCAAGCTGCCATTGGAAGAGCTTGTGGTCTGCAGCAAAGGTGAGTGTACAGTTTCATCCCCATGGATGAATCGCCCTGAGACCTCTTGGATATGGGGCAGAATAGTTAATAAATAAATAAATAAATAAATAAATAAGTGATGTCAGACGAGTTGCCTGTGTTGGCATTTGTCCAGAGAGGATATCTGCTTTGATTCCCTATCTCAGAACACACACAACAGACGGCAGGACAATGTGGAGGGGAGGGAGCAGAAACTACAAGAAACTGTATAAACCAGACTTATACAGATGGGTACTTCACTTTTGACTCGAGTGGGCAGAGCTAAATTCTCAAGCAGAACATTCTCTGGACCTCTCCAAAACGAGACTTAGAGGCACAGAGGCTGCTGGAAACTATCTACTTCACTTGATGTGCTTCCCGCCAGAGTGGTACCTATTTATCTACTTGCACTTTGACATGCTTTCAAACTGCTAGGTGGGCAGGAGCAGGGACCAAACAACAGGAGCTCACCCTGCCGCGGGGATTCGAACCACCAACCTTCTGATCGGCAAGCCCTAGGTTCTGTGGTTTAGACCACAGCACCACCTGGTCCCTACAAAATGCATTAGTCTAGAGACAATTACTTTGCAAAAATATGCTTGGTAGGCAAAATTCCGTACAAACCATGTGCATAATAGGAGATTCTTGAACTAAAATGCTGGTGTATTTTCATGAGGACATTAGCAACAATGCAAACTGATGTGGGAATGAGGAGAAGTGAACTTAAAGAGTGGAAAAAAATGAGAAACTGAGAGAAACCCAAACTGACTTATTTGCTCGTCCCCACTAATGAGTTAAAAAAGGACTTTTAAACATGAAGAGAATATTGAAGACAGAGATGAGTCAAAGAACCCACATTCTGTACACTGGGAGAAAGTAATCCCTTTATATAAAAATAACTACTTATTTGGTTTTTTATTTATTTGTGTGTGGTTTTTTTTAAAAAAAAATGCTTGCTATTGTTTTCTTTCCTTCCAGGCAGCCTGTGGTCTGACTGTGGCAGTGAAATCATTGTCTTTTTGTGGGCTGAACTCTGTCATCCTGTCAACTGGGGAGTGTGACCGTCAGAAGGGCAAGGGTAGGTCATTGCACCTGGGACAGATTTGTATAAACAGGCTTTTCCTGCTGTCTGTCTACCTCCCTTCATATCCTTGATCCCACCCACAGACTGTTTGAAATTGCAGGCAGGAGTCCTGCAAGGAGGGGAGGGGAAAAACCTGGGTGAAGTGAAGATAGTGGCCTGATTGTGTCTTTATATGCATGCTGCTATTTATTCATCAGAGTTTAAGCAGTGATTAAATTTCCCCCTCTTTCTTCCTCCTCCTGCAGTCATCATGTATTGTAACCATGGAAATATTTGTGACTTGTGGCTTTTATCTGTACAGTTTCCTAGCCAAGATGATACATCTATTTTCTGTAAATTTCGAAGTAGCTTCCATCTTGGTCCCAAATAAATAAAATTTGGGTTCTTTGTACCTTTATTCTCAAAATCAAATATATCCCGGCAGGATCATGAAATCATTCTTTCTCCCAGTTTGCAGTGCAGTCCTAACTGTGTCTACTCAGAACTCTAAATACACTTCTGCCATTAAATATATGGCAGCAGAACACCCCTGGTTACAACATTGTGTCCAGGCTTCTAAACCTACTGTTTTCCTAAATACTGTTTTCCTAAATGTTAGTCTGACCTTAGCAAAATTTCCTCTCACCCCCCTATAGAATCATGGGTTTATGAATGGATGCTTTTAAAGAATGGGGATCTACTTTAACTTCACTTTTAAGTAATGTGCCAGTTCTATTGTGTGTGTCTCCAAGTAGCCCATGTAGAAATTTATTTTGCATTATATTCAAATCATTTCTTCTAAAGCAACCCTAAATTGCTGTACCATATAACAAGCAAGGTAGAGTTTCAGCTAGGAGGAACTTTTACCGTCAATGACCCTTAGTATAATAAGCTGCCTTTATAGTCCCCCAATGAATATGCAGATGAAATTTTAATTGCCTCACAATGGGTGTGCCATAGAGCACCTTCACAAAAAATGAAACCCTAAGTACTCAAATGAACAAGTCGTTTATGATGCTTATGCCTTTTGGCAAACACCATCACTTTAGTCTTACCGTAATTAGTAGATAAACCTCCCTGCTTCTGATAAGTAATCTCCTGGAGTCTATGACAGGGTGTTGAGGTTAAGGACCTGGGGGAAGCCAAGTGTCTGTAATAAGTACATTTCCCGTCTCCTGTTGTGGCTAAGTGGTTAGGTCTTGAATCCTGGGAGCTTTTGGCCCAGACATAGCTGGTTTTTGCCAGGCATAAACAAGGTAAATGGAGCCATGTTGTCCCTCCTCTGCAAACGGGGCTCAAAATTTATCTCCTAATTCCCAACCCCATTTACTGCAGTGAGCCTGTGGAGATTGCTGCTGTTGTTGTGTGTGCACCCTTCTTGAATTTCCTGGCCCTTCCTCCCCTGGCTGTTTGTAATAAGAATATTTTCTTCCCTGTGTAGCTCTTGAACCCTTGGCCTGGGAGGGGAATGCCTGCTGTCTGCAGGATCCCTACCCAGGAGCTTCATGTGTGATGGACTTTCTTGTGAACAGCACAAGGAGATTCAAATCCCTGTCTGAATTGATACCTAGAAGTAATGGGGCCATTTCTGTTTGTTTTCTTGGAGCTGGAGGAGTTTGGGTAGCACTGTGGCATCTTGTGTGTTTTGATGTAGGGCTGTGTGCTGGAGACAAGTCCATGTCACAGTGAGTTCATTGTAGACAGTGTGAGGAAGTCAGCACTGGTAAAGTCCACTAGTTATAAAACTAGTGAAGCTTAAGCCTAAACGGCCTCAGCCTCGGCCCAGACCTGAAGGAGCGTCTCCATCCCCATCGTTCTGTCTGGACACTGAGGTCCAGTGCCAAGGGTCTTCTGCTAGTTCCCTCACTGTGAGAAGCGAAGCTACAGGGAGGGCCTTCTCAATAGTGGCACCTGCCCTGTGGAATGCCCTCCCATCAGATGTCAAGGAAATAAACAACTATCTGACTTTTAGAAGACATCTGAAGGCAGCCCTGTTTAGGGAAGTTGCTAATGTCATCAAACATTTCGTGCTTTTAATTCTGTTGGAGCTGCCCAGAGTGGCTGGGGAAACCAGCTAGATGGGCAGGGTATAAATAATATATTATTATCATTATTATTATTATTATTATTATTATTATTCCAGAGGGGTCCCAGAAGCAACTTTAGTCCGCATTGCTTAATTATTTTGGGTCTAGTAGACCCAATTTGAGTCACATGACTCAGATGAAAATTAATCAATTTATTTCAACAATACCCGAAACACATAAAATGTGATTTTTTTTTATTTTTACCAAAAAAAGTACACAAAACCTAATTCTATGTTAGATGGGCTTGCTGAAATAATCAATAAAACACATATGGAACAAACTCCAATTCCCATCATCCCTGACCTTTGGTTGCACTGGTGGAACCTGATGGGAGTAGGAGTCCAACAATCTAGAGGGCTGCAGCTTCCTCATCCCTGTTGTAATGTTTGAACCACCCCTATATGAGCATCTCTGGTGACACACCTGCTCTAGCACCATCTAGAGGCACAAGCTGCTGTGGGAATTTGCATCTGCCACTGAATTGCACTGCAGCCTTGGAATTTTCCATGGGGCTTGCCCATTCCAAAATAGCTCAGAACCAATCTGCCAAACACCTGGCCCTGAACATAATCGCAAACCAATGTGGTGTGTCTACAGGTGCTTAGTCTCCCAGAGTTGCCGAACTGGATGCCACAAATCAATGCCTGACAAAGCGGGAGAGGGTGAGCAGTGAACTCGGTATAAGTGCAAAAAGATCTGAAATCAATACTGGAATGATGTTTGCAGGGGGGTGGTGGTAGGGGAGAGACCAGGCATTAAAGTATGCAGTCGCTCTCTTTATTTATGAACCTGCCAGACATGTAAAATCTACACCCTGCAGAGTAACTGTAGGTGCTTAATTGACTGCCTGCAAGCAAAGCATTACAATGCCATTACTCCATCAACTGCAAGGGAAGGCACAGTGGGTAAAACCAACTTGTAAGTAAAGTTTTCACACCCCTGCTCTGCAGCTGACTCCCTCGATACCTTTTGGGCCATCCTCTTCCCTTATCCATTCCACGATCACATCCACAGCACGCCAGGGCCGGACCAACTGAGCCTGATGATTAGAAAGAAGTTCTGCTATGCAGCAAACATCCAGGCTTTCTAGGAGAGACAGCGGTTTCCAGTGGAGATTTTGCTGGAGTAAAGCTTTCCTGGATGGGCTCCATTAACATCCAGTTTTCCTGTTAAAAATCCATTTGGTGCGCAGATGGAAGGGGAGAAACAAAACACAGCTCTTCCTGTTTTTTATTTATTTAAACCGTTTGCCTCGCCACAGAGGTCACCTCTCTGGGACCGATGTCAGTGGTATGCAATGAAAACAATGGAGAACCTCTGGGGCTTTTTTAAACGATGAAGACATATCCTAACTGCAAGGAAAGTTTGGCAGCACAGAAGCTGTGGAATATCTTCCCTTGGAGCTTCCAAGAAAAGTTTGGGCCTGCCATGTGCTGGGAATGATGCTTTAGGGCAGGAGTGGAAAACTTTAGGCTTGGGGGCCAAATAGAACTCTGCAGGCCTCACTGTGTGGTACTTAGGAACCTCACAGGGCCACACAACCTCCATCAGTCAACATTCTCTCTCTCCAGACCAGACCACACACTAGCCTTGCTTCATACCTCTCTTTGCCTAGCTGGAATATGTTATTGAACTTTGATAATGCCTCTGTTTGCCTGCTTACTCTGCCTGGATGAAGGACAGAGTATGTGAGTATATGCAGAAACCAGAGAACTGTGCAGAGGTAACATTTGTTTGCTCTGCCCACCATTGCCTCTGGCTCAACCATCATGGGCAATGTTGCCTAGAAGGGCTAGAAGCCCAAACTTCTGAAATGAACTGGAATACCAGCACAGATGAAAGGGAAAGAAATAGTAGGAAGGGTAGAGTCCTGGTTCATACGTTTTTTGGGGGGTGAACAGTGCTGAAATAGCATAGCCATGGGGTCATGTAAGCGCCTTCCCTCCATCACGCAGACAGCTTTCAGTGTGAAGCATCCTCCATCTGAACATCAGGTTCCACAAATCCCCATTGCTTGTAGACCTTCACACAAGCCCTGTTGCATATCTTCCAAGTGTCCTGGAAAAAAAAGGGACATTCCTTTTTTTATCTTGACAGCCATTATCTCACACGCATTTTGGGGCAAGGCAAGAGATCTCACCCAGAAAAAAGCACGTTTGGGAGGCAAGAATGATGCACGGATCATGTGCCTCTCCTGGGAGCATGCCCAGAAGATGAGCATCCTGGTTTTGAGTCAGAAAAAGTTGGACTGTATGCTATTGGCTGGTTCTGATGAACACATGGTGGAGGAAGGGGGTCATATGTACTGTCACCACTCCCAGTCTCGACATGTTCTGCCACGTCAACTGGCCCATAGTTGCTGAGACAATCTCAGTACTACAGGTCTTCACAGATGTCCAGGACTGTCAAAACCAGATCACGATCTTCTGTAATTAAATTATGCAATTTGCTCCCACAAGAGGCAGTGATGGCCACCAATGTGAATGTCTTTAAAAGAGGATTAGACAAATTCATAAAGGATAAGGCTATCAATGGTTACTAACCCTGACGGCCATGTTCTGCCTCCATGGTCAAAGGCAGTAATACCTCTGAAAATCAGTTGCTGGAAACTAGAGGAGAGGAAAGTGGCTGTTGTTCTCAGGTCCTGTTTGCTGACTTTCCATAGGCATCTGCTTGGCCACTGTGAGAACAGGATGCTGTGCTAGATGGCTCACTGTCCTGATCTAGCAGGCTCTTATGTTCTTATCACACAAATAGAATTATTTAATTTTGGGTTCTTACTACAGTTAAGCATCAGAAAAAGTCGAAGGAAGGAAGCCACCAGACTCCAACAGTTGGAATGTTAGAGACCGAATTTTCTCTCTAAGGAAACAATTACCTCTAAGGAAATTGGGGGGTGAAGAGGAGATCAAGAAGAAACTGGTCATTTCTCTTTTTCTGAGAACAGCTTGCAGGTGTGTGTATATTTTACTACCCGCACATCCATCTTGATAGTGTTGATGGATTTACTTTTTTAAGCTTACATTCCCCGCCAATAAATTCATCATATGGAACATGCTATATCCCAGTAAGGCAGCTGGGGTATGCCTTTATATTATTTTGTATGCTATTCTGCTGCCATTATTTCAACGCTAAATCTCAAGAGAACCCTCAGCATATATATCACCTTTAAAAATTAGTCCCTTTTAATTAAGGAATTGGCAGAGGGCGGGGCGAGAGAGAATGAAATGAAACATATTACGAGAAATGTTGATATGTTGCTACACATGTTAAGAACGTCAGAAGCGCCCTGCTGGGTTAGGTCCTATTGGAAGCTCTATGGGACCTATAGGAAGCCCACAAGCACAGCCTGTGTGCAACAGCAACTGTCCCCTCTTGTAAAGTAAAGGGTAAAGGGGACCCCTGACCATTAGGCCCAGTCGTGGCCGACTCTGGGGTTGCGGCGCTCATCTCGCTTTACTGGCTGAGGGAGCTGGAGTACAGCTTCCGGGTCATGTGGCCAGCATGACTAAGCTGCTTCTGGCGAACCAGAGCAGCGCACGGAAACGCCGTTTACCTTCCTGCCAGAGTGGTACCTATTTGTGATTCGAGGACCCGATCCCCGCTTGGAGAATAAAGACACGTGGACACAGAATGTAAGGTTAATGGGGAAGGTAAAGGCCACAACTTTATTGATTACAGCATGTGAGAAAGTATTGGCTTAGGCACTGACCACGGAACATTAGACTCCACCCACTCGTAGAGGGGTGAGTCTGAGGAGGGGGTTAACCACCAGTAGGGGAAGCCTGTTGATGCTAATCCAACCATAGGCTCTCTTCCTGATGTCACCGAGGGTTGTGCCATGGCCCCCCGCCACACGGACATCGGACAGGATCCACAACCACCAGATTCCTTTAGCGGAATACCCAAAATTGTTGGGGAAGGCGATGGCCACACCTTGCCCCCCGAAACACCAACAACACATTCCAATGCCTAACGGCCAAATACCATGAAAGTTGTGACGGTTGCTACGAGGTAGGCGAAAAAACCAAGAGGCCGGGCCAATTTGGCCAATTGGAAAAAACTCCTACCAGGCCCCCTGGTTAAACAGGGCGACCAACCAGAGGTCCATAGCAAAGTCTCAGGAACAGCTAATCTAAAGGGAGTGGAGGGTCGGTGAATCGAAGAAAATGTGTGTGCAATGGTGGGGATGGGTTGGCGCGGCTGCGTTTGAGCAGCAAGCCACGCCCCCGCCAAGCTTCCCTATTGGGTGCCCAACCGGGGAAGGGCGTGGCACCAGCCCTGGAGTTGAAGCAGGGGGCGGAGCGCCCCCTGCATGACGCAGGAATCATCTCCCGCTCACAATCCCTTCCCTCCTGGGAGTAGGAAAGGCTTTATCTACTTGTACTTTGGTGTGCTTTCGAACTGCTAGGTTGGCAGGAGCAGGGACAGAGCAACGGAAGCTCACCCCGTCACAGGGATTTAAACCGCCGACCTTCTGATCGGTAAGTCCTAGGCTCTGTGGTTTAACCCACAGCACCACCCATGTCCCATCCCTTCTTGTAGTTCCCTGCAATTGGTATTCAGAGACATGCTGCTTCCAACAGTGGAGGGAACACATAGCCATAATATTAAATCAGGATCAGAGAGAAACCATTGTTTCAAGGCCTTTTCTGATGACACATCCATGTTCAGGGCTTGTGCAAAGCATGACCCCACTTGAGGCCTGCAGCTCTTCCACTCACCTCATCTCTCTCTATTCAATAAAGCACAACTACAACCCACAAAACTGTGTTTGTTTGTTTTTAAAGTTATATATAAGATAATTATCAAGGGGGAAGGGGAAACAGAACATCTAATTTTAAAATAAACTTAGATAACCAAGTATTTGCATGGTGGTAGTGCTCCTGTCCTTGGATCAGGCCACGACCCCCTAGTTTCATCAGTTTCATCAGTGTTCTCTAGAAGCTGTATAATGAAGGTGCCAATCACAACTCTGTGGGGAGGGAATTCCACAACTTAGGGGTCCCCTTTCCCAGGCTGCCACCCCACTGGGCAGAGGAGCTACCACGTTGCTATGTTATTAGAGCCATGGTCTTTATGCCATGCTGTAGGTAGGAGAAGATAGGGTTGGGTTGAGTTCTGAAGTACATCCCAAGGCAAAGTCATGGTGATCTCAGTCCTGCTGCCAAGACTGCGATAAATGCATCAATTAGTCATTTTCTGTTCCTCTTTGTCATTCATATTTATCAGGCAATGCCAGAGAGTCAAGGACGATACAATCCCTCAGAGAAAGTCGTGTGTTGTATCAAAGCAGGAACACCAATGTCTTGCTCATCTCGCTAAGCAAGGCCAGGTATGTTTTTGTAACCTTCAATGTTGGGGGCACTTTTTTTGTGGGGTTGTGTTTGTGTGCGCAGCCAGCTGCTGTGTTCCTTGGCAGAGACAAACCTGTCTCCAAGATGAAGAAAGCTATTTCCATCTTTTAATAAGTCATTCCAAGTTTCCTGTGATGTTATAAATAAGTGGGGCGAGTGGTCAGCCTTATTTGGCTTAATTTGATATGGCAAGAGTTGGAGAGTGGAGGGTAAAAATAATAATAATAAGGAGTCTCAATCTCTGGAGCTGGAATCGGACCAAGATTCTTTTTCCTTTCTCCCTTTCCAAATGTGATAAAGGTTTATCGCAAACTCTGCCTATCACTGCAACTGATATGGTGCTTGGCCTTCGTGTCTATATTTGTTCAAGGGTTCTGCTCATGGTCAGACCCCTGCATGCTTGGTGCATGAGGTCACCCTGAGCTGGGCTTGCTTTGGGGAGCTGGCAGCTAGGCTGACAAATGTTGCCTAAAGTGCTTGTCCTTCAGGATAAATGAAAGTGCTTGTGAAACGAGGCCAATTAACTGGAAGTGGAGACGCACCCTGCAAGTTTGTAATGTATTAAGGGCACTAATGCCATATTTAATATTCCTTTCAGCATCTTGTAGAGGGCAGGTTAGGAGCAAGGGGCAGCATCCTTCAGAGCAGTTGTTCTAAAGCTTTGCTGTGCCAAGAACAAGTCTAAAAAAAACGGTGGCACACAGAAGAATTTCCCTTGTGTGTTAATAGAGAACACAAGAAGAGCCCAGCTGTATCAGACCAAAGGTCTATCTAATCTAGTTTCCTGTCCCCCACACTGGCCAGTTAGAGGCCTATGGGAAGCCTGCAGACTCGACATGAGTGCAATTCTGGGGCATCTAGACCAGTGCAGAATACACCAGATGCTGGCTGTTAGCCAAGATCCCAGGCAGAGGAATTTGCCAGCTCTGCTAGCCATATGCCTTGTAATTGGGGACCATTTGGGTGTTGTTTAGGCTCATTAATTTGGGAGGGACCTCATTTAGTGCAACCACTTAATAGGAAAGCAATGAGGGGAGAAGGGACCTTCTAATGTTGTGAGGTGACTAGAGGGCTGGAACTGTCCCATCCCAACATATCAATGATAGCAGGAATCTCTCTTTCATATCTGGGTACTGTATGCTTCCCAGCTAATCTTCTGGACAAGAACTAGTATCATGAAAATGTAGAATAATTAGAAATGGGTTGCTATTATTATTATTTAAAGCAAACATTTATAATTAGTTAGCTAAAAAATAAAATGCTTGTCTGAATTACCTCAGCTCAATGTTTTTGGATTCATTGGATGAAGTGGATTAAAAAAACAATAACCAGACAAACAATTTGTTGGTTATAGGTATGGATTTGTTGGGAAAAGTAAGCTACCTTATTTGTAAGAAGCAGGGTGGAAACAAAGGGAAATGTATTGAACAGGAACTTCTCCCTTCCTTTCCCTAGCCTTCCTTGAGGAGGAGGATAATGTAAAAATCCATAAAACCTTTAAGTAAATGGGGAAAGCCCCCACCAAACTGCCAATACTGCTTCAAAAATTTATCCCTACATTACTCTTGAGAATTAAAAGTTCTCCCAAATAAAAATGCCTTGAGATACGTTTCTGTTTCTGTTTTGTTGATTTGTAATGTAGAAAAAAATTGTAACCCCGAATAGTTCCTCTCTGTTAGGTATGCATTGGATTCAAATGAATCCTGAGCAAGATGCCTCAGTTGTATCTGGGGTTTGCAAAAGTTAAAGTGGGATGTTTATGAGGTGGACACAAGTCGAAGCAGGAACCCCTGAAGCACTTCATGGTATCTCAGCGATCCAGACATAAAAAGACTTATTGGCAAGCTTCTGCCGAAAGCAAAAAGAATCTATCTCATCTTCCTTGATGGAATAATAATAATAATAATAATAATAATAAATTTTATTTATATCCCGCCCTCCCCAGCCAAAGCCGGGCTCAGGGCGGCTAACAACAATAAAACAGTATAAAAGTATAGCATAAACAACACTCTAAAATCATTCATTATAAAATTAATTAATTCAGGCCACTGGCAACTATTGGGCCAGAGCTCCGCGAAGATTGCCGAGGGAGGGAGTCAGGCTGTGCCCTGGCCAAAGGCCTGGTGGAAGAGCTCTGTCTTGCAGGCCCTGCGGAAAGATGTCAAATCCTGCAGGGCCCTGGTCTCTTGTGACAGAGCGTTCCACCAAATCGGAGCCACAGCCGAAAAAGCCCTGGCTCTAGTTGAGGCCAGCCTAACTTCTCTGTGGCCTGGGACCTTCAAGATGTTTTTATTTGAAGACCGTAAGTTTCTCTGTGGGGCATACCAGGAGAGGCGGTCCCGTAGGTACGAGGGTCCTAGGCCGTATAGGGCTTTAAAGGTTAAAACCAGCACCTTAAACCTGATCCTGTACTCCACCGGGAGCCAGTGCAGCTGGTGTAGCACCGGGTGAATGTGATCTCGCAGCGAAGACCCCGTAAGGAGTCTCGCTGCAGCATTCTGCACCCGCTGGAGTTTCTGGGTCAGTCTCAAGGGCAGCCCCACGTAGAGCGAGTTACAATAATCCAGTCTGGAGGTGACCGTCGCGTGGATCACAGTGGCTAGGTCAGGGCGAGAGAGGTAAGGAGCCAACTGCTTAGCTTGGCGGAGATGGAAAAATGCCGCCTTTGTTATAGCTGCAATCTGCGCCTCCATGGAAAGGGAGGTGTCGAAGATTACACCCAAACTCTTAACGGATGGTGCTGGCACTAATTGCGCCCCCGCAAGAGATGGGAGTTGCCCCCCCAATCCCATATCGCCCCGTCCCAGCCACAGGACCTCTGTCTTCGAAGGATTTAGCTTCAACCGGCTCCCACGTAACCATCCAGCCACAGCTTCCAGACATCTGGTCAGTGTGTCTGGGGCCGAGTCAGGATGGCCATCCATCAACAGATAGAGTTGGGTGTCATCGGCATACTGATGGCAACCCAGCCCAAAACTCCGAACAAGCTGGGCGAGGGGGCGCATAAAGATGTTGAAAAGCATCGGGGAGAGTATCGCACCCTGAGGTACTCCACACACCAAGGAGTGGCGTGATGACAATTCCCCCCCAAGCGCCACCCTCTGTCCCCGACCGGAGAGAAACGAGCGCAGCCATTGAAGGGCTGTGCCCTGGATCCCCACGTCGGCAAGGCGGTGGTCCAGAAGTTCGTGATCGACCATGTCGAAAGCTGCTGCATGAGAAAGCAGATGAGATATTGTGCTGCTGGTGCTGTATCCTGGATACTAGTACTAAGAGAACAAAACAGTGACTTTTAATTGTCTGGAAAGGAACATCAATAACAAACTTGCAGAAATGTGACAGTGTAGATTTTAAAAGCTGCTCTTGGAAGCAGTGATTACCAAGTCTAAAGCTTCGGTCTTGTCTTGACAGATTGCCAGAAGGTACAAAACAGCTTTGAAGACATATGGGGGTGGACAGTCTCCTTGGTCTTGGATTGACAGAAGAAAACTTCTTATAGCTGAGAAAAGCTCTGTTTCTGGAACAAATCTGAGAGCAAGAAGGTTTGTTTTTGGTTTGTTTTTTAAGTTAAGTGGATTGATCTCACCTACTGATCCCCCCCGCCCCGCCATTCCAGTCACTTCACTCACTTGTCTCCTTGGGAGAGCAAGCACTACAGTGGATAGAGAGTATGGAGAAAATTCTCTTTTGTGACTGACAGGACTACCTGGTAATCAAAGGGGGTGGTTTTACAAGCACTGTCCAATCCTTTGCTAGGGGATGGGAGGAGTAGCTTTCCTAGAGTGAAACGTATGTCTTGAAGCTTAAGGAAGGTGTCAGGAAGGAAATGCTGGGATGGAGAAATCCTTCACAGTAGACTGTTCTAACTTGTAACCAGAGAGAATAAGTTTACCTTGGAGACCACACCAAAACCATCTTCTAAAGTTCCTAATCCATGGACCTATTTGACCATACTTTGGCAGGTTTCTTACCCAAGGACATCTCTTCCATTTTTGCAATTTCCAAACCAATTGCCCTCCAAACCCACAGGGGATAACAAGTAATTCCTTTTTAGGCATCTGCAAACTGTAATAGCTGCCTGTATAAGAAAACCACTGCAAACATTCTTCTGAAATATGACAGGATTCATGCCCTCTGAAGGAGTAACCATTCCTGCAAATTTCATTTGATTTTGTCAAATAATAATAATAATTTTTAAAAGGCTATATGTTGTTCAGGGTCGGAGTCATATTTTAGGGGTCTCCAGCACAAAAGTCCCTAGATCCACTCAGGGGCAACTGCTATGTTCAAAAATTCCATTCCCTTTTGTCAAAAGCAACAACATAGCTATATTTTTAAAATGTCCCAATAGTTAATAAGGGTGTGGGGAACAAAGCATACTTAAGACCCCCCCTGCCCCAACTTGATCGGAGCCAAATCAGACTGTTTTAAGAAGTGGCAAACTGGAGTCTAAACTGAATCTTGTGGTCAGTACACACAGTTCTCGGCAAGCCCCACTTCAGACAATTTCTAAGCTGCATATTTTCTTGTTAGCCAAAGTGATGCCCTGAAGGCAACCACATTCTGAACCGAAAAAAAGCAAGGTCTTTTTCTTGAGAATGTCTCAGGTTATATTTTCAGATCAAAATCATTTGCAAAATACAATCCAGATGTATTGCTATAGATATTTCATAGTTACTGCAGAAAGGTATATCAGTGTTGCACACACAAGAAATTAGCTTGCTTGATGAGTCATAATATTAAATAATTTCCTTTTAAAAATATAAAACTAAAACCTCATCTGATTTCATTACATTCTGTGCTGTTATTTCCAAGGTGATAATGTAATCAAGATTGGTCAGAGTGCTCTTCCTCACTGACTCTGCAGTCTTAAGAATATGATTATGCTGGGATGTTTCTTAACAAAGCTCCTCTTTGATTTCAGGATGCTGGTTTTATAATGCTGGCAAGAATTGAATCAAGATGAGCTTAGTTTAATTATGAAAGGTACGTCTGTTGGTTCCCTACGAAAAACAAGCTTACCAGATAAAGTATTCAACTGAACAAATGTCAAGTCTAGAAAAAGTAGTGACATTTAGGCTTTCTATACTATTGGCTTTACAGTGGTACCTCGGGTTAAGAACTTAATTCGTTCTGGAGGTGAGGTCCGTTCTTAACCTGAAGCTGTTCTTAACCTGAGGTACCACTTTAGCTAATGAGGCCTCCCGCTGCCGCCGCGCCACCACCGCACAACTTCTGTTCTCATCCTGAAGCAAAGTTCTTAACCCGAGGTACTATTTCTGGGTTAGTGGAGTCTGTAACCTGAAGAGTCTGTAACCCGAGGTACCACTGTATTTGAAATGCCTCATATGCTTTGCTAAGGAGGAACAAATTTTGACTTAGGGCAGGAAAATGGAAACTGTGGACTCCAGACATTATTGGACAATACCACCCTGGCTATTGGGCACACTGACTGGGGCTGATGGGATTTGGGCATCTAAATGCATCTAAAGGGGATTTCACTGCTTTAGGGAAAGCCTGGTGACTACATAAGAATGAGCGCTACCTCCTTAAGTTTCCAGCAGCAACTATGCCCAATGCTAACCAACGACTAAATTTCATTTGATTTCAAAAAAGTGAAACATCTCATGGGCACCAACAAGGGGGGGGGGGATACCATTGAAATCCACTGGATTTTATTCTAAGGAAGCGAGTTTGGGATTTGGGTGGAAGAATCAAGTTTGCATTACTGTCCAACTCTCAACCTGAGAGAGAGATTAAAAAACAGCAAGTCAATATCTGAAAAATCAACAATGTAGAACAGCTAAAGGTCTTTTCTGGAAAGCCGAAAGTCAAAAGTACAAGATGATTAATGATGATGGCCTCTATTGATCCTATTAGCAAACAAATTCACAAACAAGTGTTCATTGTACCAGGGAGGTAAAATTCCTATTGCACTCAGGAACCCAGCATCCACTAATTTATTACATGTGAAGCAAGGTCACTGAATGCTTTCCCCACGATCAATGATATTAGAAAATGCATTAATCCTTGGACATGAATCAGTGGCATGGCCCTTGGGAGAATTCACAGGATCCAAAATGACTTTCATTGTGCGTTGGAAATGAAGCATTTATTTCTTAGCCTCCTGGATGCAATGTACACTTTGAGTTAGCCAAGTATAATCTGTGACTTCTTAGCGATCATCTCTCTGCACTTCAGTCCCCTTGGAAAAGTTTTGAGTCTTGGTAACGTATAGCACATTTCTTACTTTCATCACTGCTAAATTGAAGTACACCAGAGAAATTTTTGGACACCAACAAAAAAGTAATAAGGTAAGGTAAAAAGGTAAACGACCCCTGGACAGTTAAGTCCAGTCAAATGCAATTATGTAGGAAAAACTCATAGCTATCAAATCACGTTGACTCAACACAAAAGGCTTAAAAGGAGAACGTGACTGATGGGTACCAAGTGTGGATGTAAAGAGATGTTTCTTAGCATCTGTGCTCATACTCATTCCACTATTAAGTTACTCAAGATACAGAAAAAGCACACAAGGAAGCCTAATAATGGGAGCTGAATTTTAATTACGGTAGGGCTGAATATTCCATTCTTTCAATATTCACTTGAAATAAGCACATTCAACATAGTCCATTGAACACCAAGAACTCACCTTTCTGAGCATTTCCTTTGCTTTGATTCCATTTATTGCTTTGTTGTTCCCATTACTGCTTTTTCTGAGAGCTGTTTTCCTCCATGTTTGCCTTTCCTCATCAAAAGGTGATCACAGTGCCATTCAATACAATCAGTTGTTGCAAACTTACATGATTTTTGTTCCTAGTAATGTTCCAATGATGGCACCATCTCAGCCTTACATGCACAGAGATGTGCGTTTGTGTGCATATGTTCCTCAACCCCATGCACAAATTTATATCATGACCCTTCTCACACACCTTTTTTCTGATTTCTATACCTCCCTAGTTATCCCTTTCTGCATCTTCCCTAGCACTAAAATATCCCCTTTGAGCTGTGATGAACTATATACAGGTATTCTAACTGTGGTGGCACCATAGATTTGTACAAAAGCGTTATGATATTGGCAATGTTGTTTCAGTTCCCTTCCCTAATGATCACTAACATGGAGTCCTCTCTTTTTTACTGCTTCTGCACACTGGGTCAATTTTCTCATTGAACTATGCACCATGTCTTCAAAATCACTTTCCTAGTAAGCTGCTGTCAGTTCAGATTCCATCAGTATATATGTGAAGTTAAAACTTCACACATATATGTATATTGAACCACATTTGCCATTTTAATACCCAATCACACAGTTCTGAGAACTGCCCACACAACCTTGTTTGTTTTGCTTTACCATCCTGAATGAATGTTACCAGTAAACTTGGTCAAATCATTTCTCACCTCTATGTCACCTATTCACCAGGCCAACAGCACTGGTCTTTGGCTGAACATCTTACCTCTCTCCACTAATTCTTCTTCTCTGCTTCTTGTTCTTCAAGCATTTATTGATCTGTAAGAGAACCTGTACTCTTATCCCATGCATAATAAGTTTACTCAGTCTCTGCTGAGAAACTTTATCAAAAGTTAATAATGATGATGATGATGATGATGATGATGATGGAAGATTGCAGTTAAGTGTATCATGCAAGCTGGCTTCTCTGGACCCATGTGAGTTCAAATATTTAGAAATGCTTTCTTTAAATTCACATGTCCATAGAGGAGCCAGACATTTTTGTTTTCTTATACCAGGGATGGCTGACCAACATGTATTCTTGGGAGCTACTCTAGTCTCCAGGCAGGCAGTGGTTCAGAGGCTGGGAGTATATTTTCCAGCAGAAACCGCCTCTTTCATGGCTGTTCAGGCTTTGTGATAAAGTTGCTCCAATCTAGCAATAAGGGAATAATGATTATGGAAGACTTGCAGTCAAGCATAACTGGAGCATTATATATAAAATCCAAGAGAGAGATGTGTGTCATTAAATTACTTATACTGTAAACCACCCTATGATCTTCAGATGAAGGATGGTATATCAGTCAACCAATCATCTTAATTAAAGCAGGAAATACCATTATATTTTTATTTTGGGGGCCCTATCCAAACTATAAATTTAAAGTGGGACATTCTGGGATCAAATCAGAAATTGGTACGGCTTCTCTAAATCAGGGACATCCCTGGAAAATAGGGATACTTGGAGGGTCTGGAATGTATAGTGTGAATGGGGCTGTTATGAATGAAACTTTAGTTAAATGTTTCACCAGATCTGATTAGAATTTAGTAAGGCTGCCTAATAATTGGGGGAGGGGGAGCACTCCAGCTATAGGCTATTAGTTTCCTTCCTTGCTTAAAGGAAATGTGGAATAAATCTACCCCCCCCAATAGAATTTAAATTCCACCATTATTCTAGCTAACAGGCTTTGATCATCAGATATACTATATAGCACAGATCATAAACAGCAACTAGGTACTAAAGGTATCTCTAGTGGTCTTTCCCCAAATAAAAATGGTATTTCAATATGTTATTATTATTTTAAATGTGTATACCGCCAGTGTGGTGTAGTGGTTAAGAGCAGTGGACTCGTAATCTGGTGAACTGGGTTCGCTTCCCCGCTCCTCCACATGCAGCTGCTGGGTGACCTTGGGCCAGTCACACTTCTTTGAAGTCTCTCAGCCCCACTCACGTCACAGAGTGTTTGTTGTGGGGGAGGAAGGGAAAGGAGAATGTTAGCCGCTTTGAGACTCCTTAAAGGGAGTGAAAGGCGGGATATCAAATCCAAACTCTTCTTCTTCTTCTTCTTCAACTGAAGACCACAGAGCAGTTCACAGCTATATGTTGGATATGCCTGCTTCTTGACAACTATCAAAATAAATGATTTTATTAACTGTGAAAGATCTAGGCAGCCTCGTTTAACAACAATGATCTATGTACATTTTGGTGAATACTGGAATAACCAGTGCTATTTTTCTAGAAAAAGAGGTGCCTGATTTCACCATGAACACCTCTCTTGTTCTCTTAGAATAGCAATGACACCCACCTGAGAGATGCCAGAACGAAAAAAAAAAAAGCCTTGATAGCTAACATTGATTAAGAGACTTCCCATTTCATAAAAAGAGTTTTGAATATTGACATGTTTAGATTATCTTTTCACCTCAGACATAGGTGACTCACTACCACATTATCTAATGCTTTAATAAAAAAAAAAAGAACTTTCAAGGCCTGAACTTTGAGGTTAATCATTCCCAAAGAGCCACTGAAATTAGTTTTAACCCATGTCTAAACTGAACCACTTCAGACAGAAGGTGGTGCTCACATGAAATAATTCCCTTCTGTGCAAAAGGTTACCTGCATGCAGGAAACTATATTATCAAGGAGAAAGATTCCAGCTTCAACCTCCCTGGATGTCCTAGAACCTAGATTTTTATGTGCAGGGAGGTTTTTGCATAGAAGACTCTTCCATTTGCAATATAAAGTGTCCCAAACCAGACACTGGTTTGCCATCCCAGTGAGATCTGGATTAAATTTTGGGGATTTAGTTTCATTGCTCAGATTTTTGTAATATTTTATCTTTATAGTTACAGAGTGGGTGGGATGGAAGCAGGGGAACTTGTTTACAAGCTCTTGGGGTTTTCTATATTGGAAAATTGTTTTTATTATTTTATAGGATGCCAAGTGGCCTTCAGGCATGGATGCCTATAAATGAAATTTATTATTATTATTACTGTTATGATTACCCAATATATTGTGTTAAGCCCCTTGGGTCATAAGTAAAATGTACAATTTTAATGGAAAGGAAATCAATCTTCTACACTGTTGTTGCGAGAGTGGAACAAAAATACACAGGTCTCTCTTTTTTCCATTTTGAATAACAATAATAATGCTTTGAACTTGCATAGTAATTTCCATCTGAGAAACTAAGGCCGCAATCCTGTACCCATTTGCCCAGGAGTAAGCTACATTAAAATCTTTGTATTTAATTTTAAGTAGACGTTTGTAGGTTTTCACTACAAAGGTGCTATAAATTGCAATTGCTGTTTAGTCATGCCACACAGGTCTGAGGTTGCTAACAAAGGAAAATAAAACAAAGGGGAATAAGTCTGCATGGGTCTACCTGAAAGTGTGCTTCCTTGTATATTACATCTTAGGAGTATATCTAAGATGTTACTGTATCCCTGAGGCCAGCTGTAGTGAACACATGTATCATGGAAACGCAAGGCTTGTTCAAACGTTATTCTAAACAAAGGTATACACTGTCCCTATGAATTTACAAGTGTATGTGTGAAACAGTGTGCACTTTTTAGAATCATATGAACATAGAATGATAGAATTGTAGAGTTGGAAGGGACCCCAATGATCATCTAGTCCAACCCCTGCAATGCAGGAATCTCAGCTAAAGCATCCAGGACAGATGGCCATTCAACCTCTGCTTAAAAACCTCAAAGGAAAGAGAGTCCACCACCTCCTGAGGGAGACTGTTTCACAGTCAAGCAGTTCTTACCATGAGGACGTTCTTCCTGGGAACCAGGCAGAGGGCCTTCTCAGTAGTGGCAGCTGCCCTGTGGAACACCCTCCCACCAGATGTCAAAGAGAACAACAACTACCAGACTTTTAGAAGACATCTGAAGGCAGCCCTGTTTAGGGAAGCTTTTAATGTTTGATGCATTACTGTATTTTAATATTTTGTTGGAAGCCGCCCACAATGGCTGGGGAAGCCCAGCCAGATGAGCGGGGTATAAATATATTATTATTAGTAGTAGTAGTAGTAGTAGTAGTAGTAGTAGTATTACTGTATACACCTCACCTGAAAAGGGATATTGTAGAGTTTGAAATGGGTTGGAAAACTGCAACCAAAATGATTAAGGGGATGAAGCAATTTACCTATGAGGAAAGATCAAAATATTTTAAACCTCCAGTTGTAGGCAGTATGCCTCTAAATACTACTACTACTAATTTGATTATTTATACCTCACCCATCGGTCTGGGTTTCACCAGAGGCAGAGCTAGCTGCTCCGGCACCCGGAGCAGTGCACATGCTGTGCACCCGGGGGCGAGCATCCTGGGGGGGGGATGTCACCCCCCCTCAGGGATGACACCTGGGGGGCCCCGCACCTACCACACCCCCTTCCTCCACCAGTGAGTTTCGCCAGCCACTCTGGGCAGCTCCCAGCAGATACAACATGAAACATTAAAAACTAAACAGGGCTGCCTTCAGATGTCTTCTAAAGGTCAGATAGTTATTTATTTCCTTGACATCTGAAGGAAGGGTGTTCCACAGGGAGGGTGCCACTACTGAGAAGGCCCTCTGCCTGTTTCCCTGTAACTTTGCTTTTCACAGTTAGGGAACTAGCAGATGACCCTAGGAGGAGGACCTCAGTGTCTGGGCTGAGCGATGGGGGTGGAAACGCTCCTACCAGTTGCAGGAATCACAGGTGGGGAAAGTGATTTCAGGGTCTACTTGTTGGCTTCCATTATGCATCTGGTTGGCCAGAATGTGAAAAGAAAATGCTTGATTAGACGAGCCCTTATGTACTTAGTCCACTGTGCTAGTAAATAACTGGCCAACAATAATCAAGAGTGTTTTGTGTCTTTTGACAATCCCCTATTCTCCTCCATTGCTTTTCCTGTCCCTGTCTACATAAGTACTATAGAAAATTTCTGGAACAAGTTTCTTTTTTTTCTTTTTTTGAGAGGCTGTAGTTTTATTAATTGCCTGACTAGAATCTGATCATTTTATTTATTCATATTCATTATTAATTGTGTTGTCTCTGCCTTGACTCTTTACCAAGTTGACATCTATAATGCAAACCGCATGGTGACAGAAGATTTTAAATTTATAACTACAGGCAAGTAAATCCTTTGAATGATTTTCTTTCTGGTTAAGAAATATCATGTGTATTTTTTTCCTGCATCATAACAAGATTCCTGTTTTATCTGCCTTTTATGCAATATAAGCTGTTGATTATATAATCAGCCCATTTGGATTGCCCGTAATTTAATCTGTTTTCAGCAGGTTAAGCAAAAATGATCCTTTAATTGTAATTGATGACTCCAAATGAACTTTCTCATGGTGGGAAAGAAAAGCTGAAGTGCTTCAGATGATAATCAAGTCTTATATTGCAAGCTTGCCTTTCATCCCTCAGGATTGCCAAGTAAGTTACATCTTATTAATCAGAAATATAGCATGAATTATTGGCTAAGTCCAGTGGTAATTACTTACAGTCCTCTGCTCCTTGCTCCCACATTCTGGCGTTAGTGGGGACCATCCATTTTTGAGCACATTCTTTGCAAAGACTTTGTGTACAAAATTACCCTCTGGCTTTTTTAAAAGGGGAAACATCCATAAATAAAGGGGGGGGGGGAGATAGAGGGGAGATTGTTTCATGTCACACTTTCAGTCTTCTTAGTGACCTTATGCCACAATATGGTCAATTATTACATACAGCTGCTCTGATGGAACAATTTCAATTTATCTCACCAACACAACACACACAGAGAGAGAAAGAGAGAGATTAAGCTTTTATATGCACAGATTTGGAACTATGCTGTAATAGACCATCTAACAAATCACATCAGGGGAACTGAGGATTCAATTAAATCTGAATTGTTTTTTACTATGTGGTGCTCTTTTCTTCCATATGCTGACATTTAAATGAAAGCTACTCTACCTTGAAAATACAGAAATCTAATATTATAGTGATTCAGTGTAGCTGCAACTGCATTAATCTGGTATTATTATTATTATTATTATTAGTGCTTTTTTCTGGGGGGACGCAGGGGTGGGTACACATACCCCTAAACAATTTGTGAAGCTAACGGGAGAAGAAACTTTTTTTAAAAAATAAATAAATAGTTTCTTCTCTAGCACAGTGAATCATCAGTTCCGTTGCTACCCCCAATGGCGGCCTCATTTTCTGTCACTGTTTTTCCTGAGTCTCAGACAGAAACGAATGTTTAATGTGTGAAGCAGTATTTTTTTTCCTGGATTTGAACTATAAAATGGCGATTTTATTGAGACAAAATGAGAGTACCCCTAAACTTTTTTTGGGAAAAGCACAGATTGATGTTGTTGTTGTTGCTGCTGCTGCTGTTATTATTATCACTATTATGCCTTTAAAAGGATTTATATTTAGCTCTCTTTCATTGTAATGGATTTTTTGTATGCTAGGATACTGAGGAGGGCTGTATATTTTTTATTCTTGCTTCACAGTTTTAAAATGTTCTTAATACTTTATTTTAAAAATAAAATTTAAACCCTCAATAAGTTCCCAAGATTCTACAAACTTAAGAAGTGTTTGCTGGATCAAGCCAATGGCTCTAGTATCCTGTTCTCACAGTGGCCATCCAGATGCTTGTGGGAAACCTGACAGGAGGACCCAATTCTGCAAAGCACAATCCCAATTTTTGGATTTTTGTTTTGTTTTGTTTTAAACCCCACTTCCATATCCATTTATACACAATGGCATATTTAACTAGGTTCATTTACTAGCAGAAGCCAGCACAAGTCCCACCAGCACAGTGGAACTTCCCCCTTTCCTCACCCCGTGCACCCTGCGCCCCCACAAAGTCTGCTCAGTAGGGTCAGGATAACCCCTCAAACAGCACATAGGAGGGGAAATTATTCCACCTTTCAGGCAGAAGTAATTATGCTGATGGAATGATCTCCTGTGTGTGCCATTGAGCTCCATCCAGAACATATATATTTGACTCTATAGCTTTAATAACATGTGCCAGAGCTTGCTTTCCCCTCCTCCCTCCCATTCATTTTTCTTTATGTGTCGCACCTAGAATTGCAGATTCATAGAACTGTAGAGTTGGAAGGAACCCAAGGGTTATCTAGTCCAACCCCCTGCAATGCAGGAATCTCAGCTAAAGCATCCAGGACAGATGGCCATCCAACCTCTGCTTAAAAACCTCCAAGGAAGGAGAGTCCACAACCTCCCAAGGGAGTCTGTTCCTCTGCTGACCAGCTCTTACTGTCAGAAGGTTTTTCTGAATGTTCAGTCGGAATCTCCTTTCTTGCAACTTGAAGCCATTGCCTTGAGTCCTACTCCCAAGAGCAGGAGAAAACAACCATGTTCCCTCCTCCATGTGACAGCCCTTAAGATATTTGAAGATGGCTATCATATCGCGCCCGCCCCGTGGAACGCCCTCCCATCAGTTGTCAAGGAAATAAATATCTGAAGACATCTGAAGGCAGCCCTGTTTAGGGAAGTTTTTAACAATTGATGTTTATTGTATTTTTAATATGTTGTTGAAAGCCACCCAGAGTGACTGGGGAAACACACCCATATAAATAAATAAATAAATAAATAAATAAATAAATAAATAAATCATCATCATCATCTCCTCTCAGTCTCCTGTTTTCCAGGCTAAACATA
Organism: Podarcis pityusensis; assembly: GCF_964106645.2. NCBI lineage: Eukaryota > Metazoa > Chordata > Lepidosauria > Squamata > Lacertidae > Podarcis > Podarcis pityusensis. The sequence goes on from NC_138028.1 coordinate 26,507,885, forward strand.
CATTTTCTTACATTGTGAGCTGCCTTAAGTAAGTCACCATGTTTACTTTTTTGGCAAATAGTCTAATAGTCTTTTTTGGCAAATAGTCTAAACAAACAAACAAATTGAGTGGAATCTTAAAGACTGCCAGCCCTGTCCTCTACATGTCGACTCAGAAGACACCTCTACTGAGTTCAGTAAGACTTACACCCAGGTAAGTGACTAAAGAATTACCACTTACTGGTAAATAGCTAAACAGGAAGGTCAAGATCAATCCTACCTCTCTGATTCCACAGTGCCAGGGGACAGACTAACAGCGCAAGCATGAAGACTTCTAATTTTATATCACTGATATTAGTGCCCTCGGGTTGCTAACACAATAAGCTGAATGAGGCTCTTCCTGACAGCAGTGCCATGCCAGCTCTTTTGGGGTTAATCAAACAATGCAAGGCAGGAAATCACCTTGGCAAGTAGCTTCGAAGATGCACATTCTTCAGGCCAAAGTTCATCTGCCGGAGTCGTCTAATAGATCCCCCTTTGGCTTTCTGCACACTTTTGTTTTGTTTTAACGGCAGTGCTGTTGGCTTCCTCCTCGCTTTGCCTTCTGCAGATGTCTCCCTTTCAGTGGGCATGATGCAAAAATGGGACGGCCAAGTGTAACCCCCTACAGACCTCTCTCCGCCTGTCAGTCTAGACTCAAGGCGCTAGTGGGAAAAGCTCAGAGGCAGATTAGGCTCAGCAATCCCTTATTTTCTTCCCCTCCAATTTCCTCTGTTTCTTTCCTCTTCCCTGTTGCCAGCAACTGCTTTGGAAGCCAATCTGAGCAGATTTTGACGAGCATTTTCCCAGTGGACCCTCCTATTCCAAAGCCTCTTTCTTCTCTCTCTTTTTTTGCTCTTTTAGTAATCATGGTAACCAGAAATAGCTTGCATCTTAAGTGTCCCCTCATTCTCAGGGCCATTCTGGGTTGGAATCCAAAGGCCAGTCACCATTAGTTCAAACCCCATGAGCATATCTGTGAAATGTAGACACAGCCCTATACGGCCTAGGACCCTTGTACCTACGGGATCGCCTCTCCTGGTATGTCCCACAGAGGACCTTACTGTCTTCAAACAAAAACATCTTGGAGGTCCCGGGCCACAGAGAGGTTAGGCTGGCCTCAACCAGAGCCAGGGCTTTCTCGGCTGTGGCTCCGATCTGGTGGAACGCTCTGTCACAAGAGACTAGGGCCCTGCGGGACTTGACATCTTTCTGCAGGGCCTGCAAGACAGAGCTGTTCCACCAGGCCTTTGGCGAAGGCACAGTCTGACCCCCTCCTTTGGCAATCCTCACAGAACTCTAGCCCAATGCTTGCCATTAATCTGATTTGAACTGATTTTATAATGAAATGATTTTAGAATGTTGTATTATTTTACTGTTGTTAGAAGCTCTGAGCCTGGCTTCGGCTGGGGAGGGCGGGATATAAATAAATTATTATTATTATTATTATTATTATTATTATTATTATTATTACTATTATTATTATTATATTTAAATTTGCCTCAATGGGCACCATCTCACACTTGCTTACATTCAATTTCATTTGCCATTTTACTGCTCAGTTACTCAGTGGAGAGATCCTTTTGGAGCTCTTCGCAATTCCTTCTTGTTTTTACCACCCTGAATATTTTGATATCATCAGCAAACTTGACCACCTCATTGTTCACACCTATTTTTTTAAAAAAATAATAATATTTATTAGTAGTTTTCAGAATTTTAAGAAGAAAAACATTAAAAAAAAACATTAAGAAATAACACTATAATAGACAAAAAGAAAAGAAAAAACACAAAACCCAATACAACAATACAACAAAAAGATAAAAAGAAAAAGAAAACAACACAAATCCCAACTTACATATCTAAAACTTCCATTTGCTTGTTTCATTGACTTCCTCACACCTCCCTTTTTGTATTCTAGTTTAATTATTTATTTCAGCAAATTCTTTCCATCTTTCTCAATTTTTGTTAAAAAATTCATCCTGACCTAATTTAATCTAATAATTAACTCAACAAATCCTTTCCATCTTTCCCCATATTCTACTATTCACAGTACCTTAATTAATTTAACCTTATCTTACCCTAAAACACCTTATAGCTTGAATCTTAGTTATCAGATATACATGACTCCTGATATCATTTCTGCTAAAGTCATATAGTTTCATTCCAACATTTTCCCTAATATTCATTAATTTTTAGCCAATTCCCCAATTAGAAAATTTTCTTTATAAATTTTCTTCCAATCTTCATCCAACGTCCCTTCTTCCTGGTCTCGGATCATGTCAGTCCTTACTGTCCATTCCATCTAGTCCATCAACCTGGAAGCCTTATGTCCGAGGCCCTTAAGTCTCTTCCATGTCCCTTCTGCAATTCTTCTTCTTGTTGTTTATACTTGCCTTTTTCCTTGTCTTTTGTTGGTCTTTTTCTTAATTTCTTTCCTTTCTCATTGAGGGGTGGGCCTCTGGGGGGTTCCAAGCCAGAATTGTCTCCATCTCCCTTCATCAAACCCGCCCATTCCCCACAATCCCACTCCCCACAATCCTCAATATAGTCCAAAAAGTATTTAAAAGCATATTCCAAGGTCTCTCCAACGTTGGGAACCTCCTCAACTCCAGACTCCCCCTGGCCCACTCCAACTTCAATCTTCAATGACAGCGGCTCATACTCCTGTAGGGCCTCGGGACTCTCCATTTGTATTATTTGGGGTGCGACTGCATCCTCCTCCATTATCTTCTGCACATGCCCAGTCAGTACAGATTCATGAGTTGGTCCCTGGATAATTTCTGTATCAATATTCTCTGTTTGCCCACAGTTATTAACTGCAACAGTCAAATCCATTTTCTCATTCATCAAGTCCATCTTCTCATGCATCTGTTCCAGCAGGGCACTTGCCTTACATAAGGCAAGCACCCAGTCTTCTTTCCAACTCATCTTTAGTCAAGGTCAGAAAAGCTTGTTCCCACAGTCTTAATCTCACATCTGTTGAGCCCTCAAGTGTACTGTAGCAACAATTTGACAAGCTCCCTCTAGAGGAGGCAATTTCTATTTGTATCCATTTTTTTTTTTTTAGGCAAGTCCAACAAAGGAAAATTACTTTCGTTTTTCAGATATTTTTCAGATATTTTGTGTCTTTAGGATGCAAAAGGCAACACTGGAATCAGCTTGTTTCTCTTCTTTTCTCTTCTCTTCTCTTCTCTATCTGTCAAAATATCCCATTCACAGTCAATGAACCTCTCCAACAATTTCTGTCTCTGACACCCCGTTCCCAGGTTAGAGACGGTGGAAACTTATCCTTCTTCACTCCCTCTCCTGCTAGGGTTGAACAAAGTTCCCCCCTTTTCTCCTGCTTCCAAGGGGGTTTCAGTAATTCTAAATGAAGAAAATTTAGACTTTTTTGACAGCTTTCCAGGCTTTAGCTTACAAAGTTTTTGCTTTAGTCTATATACAAAAAGCGGGAGGCAGACTTCCTGTTTTGCACCTTCCCGCTTTGTTACCAAATTAAAAAAAATTCTTGATCCAATTTTCCATTTCTACTCACGGGTACTTGTTTTAAATCCAATTGTCCACAGGAAAAAGTCAGCGCTCTCCGGCGATGGCTGTGCGGCTTCACTCTGCGAAAGTAGCAGTCAGTTCGCAGCACCGCGCTTCTCACCCCACTTCACTCCGGAATCCCAAAAAGGGGTTCCCCTTGAGTAGGGGGGTGCTCCTGGTGCCCTGCCGAACCCCACGTTCTCAGGCTTCCTCCGCCTGGGATTTCTAGCGGGTCCCCACCTTCGCCGCGGCGGGAAGACCCAGTTTCCACGGAGCCCGTTCCTCCGGACGGAGGAACTCCGCCATTCACCGATGGCACTGACCCGGAAGTCCTCCTCATTGTTCACACCTAGTTCTAGATCATTTGTGAGCAAGTTGAAAAGCAAAAGTTTCCAGTTCCTCCATTGGAAGAACTTGTCTACTTATTCCCATGTTCTGCTTCCCATTTCTCAATGAATTTGTCAACCAGAGATAAATCACTTGCATAAACAGGTTTAAAAAATTGGGGTTCCTAGAAGAGAGGCACAACATGCATTTATGCAGTAGTTGAATTACAGTTGAATTATGTTGTGTTCTGCTTTTAAGTAAGAATGGGCTGCTTAATAGATTTAAAAATGGTAGGTGAAAATTATTGGTGTATCAAAATTGGAAACAGAATTGTTAGATCCTAAAACTAAGAATCTATCAAGAATGTATAACTTGCTGTTGAAATGGAATACACAAGATGAAACGGTTAAATCTGTTATGATTAAATGGGCACAAGACATTGGACATAACATTATGTTTGCTGACTGGGAACAGTTATGGACCACAGGTATGAAGTTTACGGCTTGTAATGCCTTAAGAGAAAATATAATGAAAATGATTTACAGGTGGTACTTAACCCCAATCAAGCTAGCAAAAATCTATCATTTGCCAGATAGTAAATGTTGGAAATGTAAAGAGACTGAGGGCACATTCTTTCACCTTTGGTGGACATGCCCAAGGATTAAGGCTTTCTGGGAAATGATATATAATGAATTGAAAAAGGTATTTAAATATACCTTCCTGAAGAAACCAGAGGCCTTTCTTCTGGGCATGGTCGGCCAATTGGTGCGAAGGGAGGACAGAACTTTTTTTATGTATGCTACAACAGCAGCAAGAATACTCATCGGAAAGTACTGGAAGACACAAGAATTACCCACCCGAGAAGAATGGCAGATGAAAGTGATGGACTACATGGAACTGGCTGAGATGACTGGCAGAATTCGAGACCAGGGAGAAGGGTCGATGGAAGAAGATTGGAAAAAAATTCAAAATATATCTTCAAAAAAATTGTAATATAAAAGACTGTTAGAAAGATGTTGGGAAAAGAAAATTAGGTCGTTTTGGTAGATATGATATAAAGGATTAAGCAAAAATGAGTTGATGAAATTGATGAAACAGAGGATGATTAACTACATTATACTAAATTAAAATACGCAAATGAAAATAAGGTTAGAAGGATTTGCTGGAAATACGATCTGAACTAGAATACAAAATTGGGAGGTGAGAGGAGGTCATGGAAATAAGTAAAGGGAAAAGGTTATGTAAAGGTTAAATCTGTTTTTGTTCTATTTTAACTCAATGCATTTTTATATTTTTTGTTTCGTCTTTTTTTTACTCTATTTTATTGTTCAATTTTTTCTTGTTATATTTTCGCTTTGTTATGGTTAAATTTTTCTTTGTATTCTGTACTGTTTTTTCTTCTTTTTTTGTAATTTTAAACTTGGAATAAATATCATTTTTTTAAAAAAAGAAAGAACATTATTGGTGTATCATCTCTATTCAATCCACTTGTCATCCAGTGAGCTTCGTGGTCCTCCAGGACCTAGTTCAATGCCCTAAGCACTACAACTTACTGGATTTCTAATGCTATTTTGACACTCTGTGCTTTGAGTTCAGTGGGGCTTGCTCTGCCAGGTAGGCAGGTGCAGGATTGCAGCCTTAGGGTAGTTTGCCTTCTGACTTACAAATGCCCACAGGTTACAAAACAATAATGCTATCTTCTTCCCCCCAAAAAACATACAAAGGATGTCTTCCACCAGGTAAAAATCTATAGCCATACTACAAGGGTATGTTCTTATCAGATGAGCTTCTGATAATACCAAGAATATGTGACAATGCTCTTTCCATGCACATTTGATTATACACATCAACGTGTGTCCTTTTCCTGTTTCCTCCCAAAGGGAGGAACAGCGAGTACTCCATTCAGATAGGTCCCTGATTAATGTTCACTGCTATGAAAGAGAGCTGGCTTCAGGAGTTGTTTATTGAAATATGTAGCTGAGTCTCAAAGCCAACAACATCCCCCTAGGGTGCCCATTAGGTAGAAGGGCAACGCAGTTGTAAACAATCTGTTTTGTAACGTTGAAGAATATGATAGAAAAGACATCTAAGCGGTATTTGGTAAATATTTCATATTCTCGAACGAATCGCTTGCAGGCAGGAAAAAAATGGCGCAAGGCAATAATTTATATGCACAATTCTTAGAGAGGGAAGGAGAGAGAAAAGAAAAACCCTCCATAAAGTATTGCAGCAACAAATTAATATTAAAAAGTGAGTGGATACAAGCAGGAATAAAAGATAAGGGAACATGCAAAGCTACAAACACACCCAAAGTGAATAGACAATGGATGAATACTGAATCAAGTTTAATTTGTCTTGGGAACTGCTCCATGTCCTTGTGGGGTCACAGTGATTAAGAGGACCATTGTTAGTAATTCCCCATGCACCAGATGTCTTATCAGTGGAAGCTGGTCCATTTGGGCCACATTCACACTATACATCTAAAACAGTATGATGCCCACTGTAAACATTCGTGGCTTCCTGCATAGAACTCTGGGAGGTGTAGTTTCTTAAGAGTTCTAGGAGTTGCTAGGAGAACACTTTCCCCCTCACAGGGCTCACTGGGATTGAGGGTGGTGGCAATGGATTTGGGATCCCATTGCCCGCCCAGTGAAATAATTCAGCTGTTTTACAACTTCCTATGAAAATAGCTCAGTTTTCAATGACTAAATTAACCCTTAGATCCATGCAGCAACATGCAGATAGGCATAGTTAATTTTTAATTTTTAATAATTTTCTGAGAATTGCAGTTCTTCAGGATGACCAAATAGAGAATTGTTGGCGTATGTTATGAGGGCCAGTAGGAAATGATGCAAAGTACAAGTGATGCAAACAAGTGTTCCTTAACAGCCCTGACTGAATGACAGGACATCTGTCTTCAGTGCAGAAGGTCTCAGGATTGAATCTCAGAATCTCAAAGAAGGGCTGATAAGATTGCCTGTATGAAACCCTGGAGCTCCATAGCCACTCTTTGTAGACAATATTGTGTAGACATAGGTCTGACTCCATATAAGGCAGCTTCCTAGGTCTCTCCACAGCTGTGGAATTCTCTTCCTAGACAAGTATGTACAGCCTTGTCTATATTCGACATACAGCAGATATTTAAAACATTTCTGTTTAGCTCCGTTGTATTGATTTGTCATGCATGCTGATTGTTAGCTGCTGCTGCTTTTGTTGTAGTTGTTTTTTAATCTGGTTATTTTGATGCATTGTAATTGTATTTAAGCTACTCTTTGTGTTCTTTAAATGGTTGCAAGCTGCCTTGGGAGTGAATCTTGCCCTGGAAAATGGGGCAGAACTGTATTCCATCCATAAATATAAATTGCCTCTTTCTGGAGGCTGTGTCCAGTTTGAGAGAACGGAGGCAAGGGATGGATTAGAAAAAGTAGGTTTGTAGTCCCTTCCCCTTTTCTGTCTCAAGTTATCATCTCATTGATGGCAGGAGGGGTTGAAAGAGGAGGGTAGTTGAGCAGGGGGGGGGGGGACTCCACATCTCATAATTTCATCCCATTCATTACACTTGACTGCAGAGATAGGAGGAAAATTTGAATAAGCTGACATTTAAAAGGGAAGTTACCCCAATTCACACTTTCTGAAATAATATGTGAACTGGTCATCCTTACACTAAGGTTTTGTTTGCTTGATTTTTTGTGTTTTGTTAAAACAAGTTTTATCTTCATTCCTACTCAAACTTCTGCCATTGTTTAAAAACACAATTCTTCTCTCAGTGTCTCTCCCCCCTTGCTTGATTCAGACTTCTGCCATTGTTTGAGTACGGTGAAAAGGTAGAGACACTGAACGAAAACATGGCTGCTATAAACTTAAACTTAAACTTAAACTACTATAAACTGGGCAAAAACAAACAAGATGAATTTTAACAGGGAGAAATGTAAAGTATTGCACTTGGGCAGAAAAAATGAGAGGCACAAATACAAGATGGGTGACACCTGGCTTGAGAGCAGTACATGTGAAAAGGATCTAGGAGTCTTGGTTGACCACAAACTTGACATGAGCCAACAGTGTGACGCGGCAGCTAAAAAAGCCAATGCAATTCTGGGCTGCATCAATAGGAGTATAGCATCTAGATCAAGGGAAGTAATAGTGCCACTGTATTCTGCTCTGGTCAGACCTCACCTGGAGTACTGTGTCCAGTTCTGAGCACCACAGTTCAAGAAGGACACTGACAAACTGGAACGTGTCCAGAGGAGGGCAACCAAAATGGTCAAAGGCCTGGAAATGATGCCTTATGAGGAACGGCTAAGGGAGCTGGGCATGTTTAGCCTGGAGAAGAGGAGGTTAAGGGGTGATATGATAGCCATGTTCAAATATATAAAAGGATGTCACATAGAGGAGGGAGAAAGGTTGTTTTCTGTTGCTCCAGAGAAGCGGACACGGAGCAATGGATCCAAACTACAAGAAAGAAGATTCCACCTAAACATTAGGAAGAACTTCCTGACAGTAAGAGCTGTTCGACAGCGGAATTTGCTGCCAAGGAGTGTGGTGGAGTCTCCTTCTTTGGAGGTCTTTAAGCAGAGGCTTGACAACCATATGTCAGGAGTGCTCTGATGGTGTTTCCTGCTTGGCAGGGGGTTGGACTCGATGGCCCTTGTGGTCTCTTCCAACTCTATGATTCTATGATTCTATAACTTCCCTCTCTTCCATTCCTTAGCTGCTTATATGAGAGAGATAAAAGTTGCAGAGCCCTCAAAGGATGCCTGATCCTCAAAGGATGTGGAGCCTTCTTACACTGTGTTTCACTCCTGATACCATGTGTTGTTTTTAATATAATAATTTAGAAGAGATATTTTATTAATAAGCAACTACCCATATATGTAAAATATCCACCAACTGACGTTAACTTTCTCTGACAGACTCACTCTTCTAATTCTGCTCATCTTAAAAGATACAGTAACACAAATGGGGTGTGCACAAAAGGAGCTGCAGAACAGGAGAAAGGATGAGGCATGGAAATAGGGGGTTGTCTGTGTGCAAGGGAGAGCTGTGAAAAGTAAGGAGGGAGGAGGAAAATGAGAGTGGAGGTGAAAATAGGGATGCAAGAAAGAGAGAGCAGGAAGCATGGCAATGGGGTTGAAGATAAAAGCAGGGGAATGAAAGGGATCTGAAGAAAAGGAGGGGATGGTGGCTTCATAATTGGGCAGAATGTGAAAATGGGGGTTGTGATGTTTGGGAGGAGGATGATTCAGGAAGTTACCATGGGGTGGTTTGTGCACAGGGGGGAGGAGACACAGACATGGGGGTTAATGTGAAAACAGGGGTGCAAAATGGAGCTGCACTTCTGTGTTGCATACACACTTCTCATCCCAATCTGGTATCAAGTGTGCTGGGTGCACCTAATTAATCCCCCCCCCCATGTGCATGTACTGCCTTTACTGGATCACTGTGTTTTGAAACTCCACAATTTCAAAGTGAGTATTGCAACACTTTGGCGTTTGACACCCTGGAACAAGATGCGAAGGTACAATATTGCAAAGGTTGCTGACGGTAACACATTTTAATGCCCTTAAAATACATTTTTCAATGGGTATATTTATTGCATGAAAAGCTTCTTTTAAACACTGGATTCAGTTCTAGAAATAAGTTCAGCTCTCACATAAATCTGGACAAGTAAATAAATGTGTAAGTAGTCGTATCCAAAGTGAAAACTCTAATTCATGCTGGAATAAGATCCACTCTGGCACAAATATTAGGGAATTAGTTATAATATCCATGACATTAAGTTAAATTAGCCAGAGATGGAATAACACCCATGGGAACCATCAAAATCCTGTATAGCAGGCTATTACATTATGAGCTACAGATCAGAAATGGGGGGATAGAACCAGGGCATTTTAATCTATTATAAAAATAGCTCTTGGCAGAACCATTTACATTTACATTTACTATGGACGTAGAATCATAGAGTTGGAAGGGACCACAAGAGTCATCAAGTCCAACCCCCTGCAATGCATGAATCTCAACTAAAGCTTCCATGACAGACAGCCATCCAACCTTGGCTTAAAAACATCCATGGAAGAAAAGTCCACCCCCTCCTGATGGAGACTGTTCCACTGTTGAACAGCTCTTACAGTCAGAAAGTTCTTCCTGATGTTGAGTCAGAATCTCCTTTCATTTAACTTGATTCCATTGGTTTGAGTCCTACCCTCCAAAGCAGGAGAAAACAACCTGCTCCATCCTACATGTGGCAGCCCTTAAGATGTTTGAAGATGGCTATCATGTCTCCTCTCAGTCTCTTTTTTTCTAAGCTAAACATACCCAGCTCCTTCAACTGTTCTCCATAAGACTTGGTTTCCAGACTTGATCATCTTGGTTGTCCTCCTGTGCACACGTTCCAGCTTGTCAAAATGTTTCTGGTGTTGCATGCGGGAGGAAGAACATATAGCCACCCCATATCCCACAATGTAACTTTGGCACCCAGCCATTTCTGCTGGAGGTGTCTGTCCTTCACTGTATGTTCATGGATAAAGTAATTCTCTCTGCAGTGAACATGTGGGTGGATAAGCAACGGAGGTTGCACGGAGAGGAAAGCAGAAACAACGTGGTGCCAAGATGGCATGGGAAAGGTAACACATAAGGAACATGCAAACAACCCCCAACCCCGCTGACCTTCTGTGTCCTGACTCCACATCAGATCTTTTCACATTGAGGAGGAAGCTCTGGAGGATGAATCCACTTGGATTCATCATACTTGGATTCATCCACTTGGATTCATAAGGGCCCAGATGATAAGGCTGAGTTCCAAATTGTAGGAGGTTCAACTGAATGTGCACAGCTTTCTAATTAATTAATTATTGAATTGGTTTACCACCCATATAATTAAGTTGCCTGGGCAGTTTACAGGTCATTAAAAATTGAAAATGCAATGCACAGTTCAAATGATAAGAAGAAGTACAACCAATTATAAATTCAATTAGAAAACAAGCTTTCGGTTTAACTTGTTGTGTTAAGGGATTTCCATGTTCACTCCAGTTCCAAAATGCTGGAAAATACAGCTCTTATTGTCCATGACCTTAACATATGTGTCACTTAGATCCTGTGGATAGGGTATCGTAATGTCTGTTCACTGGTAGACACATGGTGACTATGCAACTGAGGAGTAGATACTAGGGCAGTGGGGTAGATTTCAATGCCTACCCCTGCCTCGTCCCAATGTTTAGGCACCATGCTTTCAGAAAACACCTGTATATTGTGTATATATGTACCTGTATATATGCATAAACACCTTTATTCAGAGCTTGAATGAATGTGGCTCCACACTGTTTGTACTGGCTCAGGTATCCAACATACTCAGCGATGAATCTCAAAATACTCATCAAGTCAGAACAGGATCAAAATTCACCCTCATTACAATGGGGTGCAGCTTTTGCATTTCCATCATCCAGGAGCAGAGTTCTCCCCACTGTCCTTTGCGATTAATTTGATTACAGCTGGGGTTCTAATCAAACAACAAATAGATACAGTATCTTACTATAGTAACCCTTGGGATGCTGCATACTTTGGGATAGCAAGATGTGTTATTTTAATCACATTCAACTATCATCCCCCATGTGGTTGCAGCAGAGATCATTTCCATCTGGAGAATTTTAGCATGTGTGCATCAGACCATAGCAACAGCAGAACTCAATAAAGGGGGAGATTGATGTGGGAGGGGCCAATCCATGCTGTTATGGTGTGCATGAGATTTTCCTTTAACAAAGATGAAAACTTCCTTCTTTATAAAACATAGTAGCATTAGTTTCATTTTCTCCCTCCTCTACCCCCTAGCACCACTACAAATTTGTGTCCTCCTGACAGAACACAAATGAGTCTCTAATTGCCAATCCTGGAGGATAAAAGTACAAGATTATTTGCACCACACTTACCTCTCTCACCTCATTACCTCCCATTTCTTTACTCCTCTTTCTTCCTTGGCTTTAGCAAATGCAATTGTTATTCTTCGCTGTGGCATAGGGTCCACTGTTTTTACTATAACACGATGCCTTCAAATTATTTATGAAACTGCACGCCGGGGAGTAAAATGACACATTGCCTGCAAGCATTGCTCTCTGTATATGTAAAATGGGTGGATGTGCAGGATGTTGAGGCTGAAAGCAGACTCGGCATATGGGATGGACCCCTGAGGTTTGCAATATAATAATATTTTTCAACGCCCCCCTCCCCTATCTTCAACTGAGGCTTCAGAATGCAGATGAGTACATGCACAAACAATGTCAGGAGATAGTGAATCACCTTAGGGGTGATTTTTTGGGGGCAAGGTGGGGGCGAGAGAGGAAAATGGCACAGGGAAAACCTCCTTTTCTATACAAATTGTGATCCTAACCTAAGTCAGAGTGACTCACAACTGCTTTACTATTTCCTGTCAGAGGCAGTCTGCTTCTTCTTATTCTTTTATTGGGTTTTACAAACAAGAGTGTTGTTGTTGTTTAGTCATTTAGTCGTGTCCGACTCTTCATGACCCCATGGACCAGAGCACACCAGGCACTCCTGTCTTCCACTGCCTCCCACAGTTTGGTCAAACTCATGCTGGTAGCTTCGAGAACACTGTCCAACCATCTCGTCATCTGTTGTCCCCTTCTCCTTGTGCCCTCCATCTTTCCCAACCTCAGGGTCTTTTCCAGGGAGTCTTCTCTTCTCATGAGGTGGCCAAAGTATTGGAGCCTCAGCTTCACGATCTGTCCTTCCAGTGAGTACTCAGGGCTGATTTCCTTCAGAATGGATGGGTGTGATCTTCTTGCAGTCCATGGAACTCTCAAGAGTCTCCTCCAGCACCATAATTCAAAAGCATCAATTATTTGGCAATCAGCCTTCTTTATGGTCCAGCTCTCACTTCCATACATCACTACTGGGAAAACCATAGCTTTAACTATATGGGCCTTTGTTGGCAATAACAAGAATAATGTTATACAGATAAGTATACCAAGTTCTCTCATGTCATTTGTATATCACAAAAACAGCACAACCAATGTAGAAAAATGTCTATTTCTGGAGGGGCAGATGATGGCCACACCTCCCTCCCGCACATTTCTATAAACCAATGCCTAACCCCAAACCTTACAAAGTTGTGACTATTGCTAAGGCGTAGGCGAAAACCAAGTGGCTAAGCCAATCAGAAAAAAATCCTACCCAGCCTCTGCTCCAAGGCAGGTGACCCAATCCAAAGCAAGGCCAAAGCAGCAGCACCTAAAATAGGTTTGGCAGCGTGAAGCAAGTTCCCCACCCCCGTTGCGCTGCCACATTTATAGGTCCCTGGGATCACGCCACTCGCCCCATTTGGCCCAAACAGCCAAGTGCGATCCCGGGTCCCAACAGACAAGGCTTGGGCCATGCCTAACAACAATACACCCCATGGGGGTGGCTTAAGGTTCCCAAGTGCAATCAAGACCCTCAATTTAGGAGGATCACAACCAACAATGCCCTCAGACATTGAAAGCAAAAAGAAAGAATCAAAGAAAGAAAGAAGCAAACAAGGAACTACCATTGCTAAATATTTATATGTAACTTTATTGATAAGAAATCTATCTTGTTCCACAAAAAACCCACCAAAGATGCATCCAATTTATGACTTAGTTAGGTTACCATATTTGGAGTTTTTCTTTTATCACCTTGACACATGCCCAAACTGTGATCTTCTATGCAATCCACACACACACTTTTTGATATTTTTCCACTGGCACATTCAATTGGTCTTTAGCCTCATGGAGGAATACCCAGATGGCCACCTCATCACTTCAGCATTTGGCCATGCTCACCAAAGAAAAATGGAAAATTAACCCAGAAAGTTGTTGTGTTTTGCTGTCAGGTCCGTATCTGGATATGTACTTTGCATTTCCAATCTCTTTCTTGTTCACCCAAGTAAAACAGCTATTTTGCTGCACGCAACTCTTTAAATAAGTTAACAACTTGGATTGTATTCCATTGTGGAACTTGGAACATGATCACGGAGGAAAACAAATAGAATGAAGTGCTCAGGAAATAGAAACCATCAACAACAGTGGGACTCAAACTCATGACTTCCTTTATCATCTCATCTCAGGAGACACTGTTGCCAAAGACTACAAGAATATTTGATGACCTCAGGCTGCACTTTTGCATCTTCCTAATAGATGCTTTTGGAGCACTATAAATATTAGTTGCTCCAGAGAGATATAGTAGACTTTGGCATGGGTTATGTGTCACATTATATTTGGTAATACATAAGCTAACTTGATGGGACGCGGGTGGCGCTGTGGGTAAAACCTCAGCGCCTAGGACTTGCCGATCGCATGGTCGGCGGTTCGAATCCCCGTGGCGGGGTGCGTTCCCGTCGTTCGGTCCCAGCGCCTGCCAACCTAGCAGTTCGAAAGCACCCCCGGGTGCAAGTAGATAAATAGGGACCGCTTACCAGCGGGAAGGTAAACGGCGTTCCGTGTGCTGCGCTGGCGCGCCAGATGCAGCTTGTCACGCTGGCCACGTGACCCGGAAGTGTCTGCGGACAGCGCTGGCTCCCGGCCTCTAGAGTGAGATGAGCGCACAACCCTAGAGTCTGTCAAGACTGGCCCGTATGGGCAGGGGTACCTTTACCTTTACCTTTAAGCTAACGATGTTATCTGGGTACAAATGCTGAGAATGTGATACTTGTGGCTGCTGCCCAATGCATGCATCCCTGATGGAGAGGGAGAAAGTCTAGTCATATTGTTCTCCATGGCTGTGTTTCAGTGGTAGTACGTCTGATTTACAAGCAGAAAGTCCCAGGTTCAAATCCTAGGCACTCTTTAAGGATGTTGATGCTGTGAACCCCTCCATCGTAGGCTCGGGTTGTAATTCTGTGCAACTAAACCATATATCATAAAGATGTGGGATGTAAACACAGGAGCAGTCAATGACAACATTCCTAGAGTATACATGTTAGAACATGGGGAGGGATGTCTGTCCAGCAAGCAGGTAAACTTCCTGGGGATGGACTTCCTCCGCATGTGACCAGAGGTGGGTGTGGCCTCACCTGTGCAGGTAATGACAAAAGCACAGGGCAGGCAGCCATCTCTCTCTCTCTGCCATTTTCCTTCGATGAGGAAGCATCTAAAGATGCTCTCTTGGCTCTCAGCCAAGAGAGGAGGAAAGGACTATCTTGCTATAAGATAGATTCTGAATGTATGTAACCTTTTTAAGCTGTCTGCCTTCTGGGATCATATTGTGAACAGAACGTGAGTAAACTCTTTTACACTTTTATAAAGACTGTGTTGTGTCTTTAAGAGGGAACAAAAGGGGAAATTACCAGAGTAATTATTATAGAGGTTCTAGCGAACCTGTGCAAGCGTTACCGTTGCAAACTTAAAGGGGAATGTCTATAAACTCTGCTGATATTTTGGGAACTTGTTAGCACAAGTTGGATAAGGATATAATCCCACAATATATCCTCTCCTGCACCCCAGAACATTCCCACAAAAGACACCACAGTCTCAGCTGTGCCTCATTTCCAAAAGGAAACACAAACCCCGGGTGAGTGCCTGGAACCCCTGGAATCTCGCATGGCTTGGAGATAGGGGTGGCATGCAACACTACATTTTATACACTTGTTGTTGTTGTTGTTGAACTGCCTTGTGAAATTCAATATGTGTGAATTTCAAAGGATGTCTGCTTTTCTGCTTGCATATTGTTTTGAGAAGAATTAGGTTTGCATTAAAATATGAAGTGAACCAAATGTCTGCCCCATCCGTATCTTAGAGTACTATAAGATGAGTACAGCAGAATAGAAAAATGGCCCGGGGGGGGGGGGGAATAACCTGGCTTCTGCTTAGCTGAGTTTGTTGTCATTCAGGTAGACACTTTCTTCCTCACAAATCACATCTGGAAGTGATGTCAGTTAGGGATTCCACAAACCTGTCAATAACCATGAAACTCTGCGTGTACAAGGTAATTGAAGAGCCCACAAGTATGTGTTTTATAGGAATCAGTTAAATGAATTACACTCAGGGAAGTGCCAATCAAGTGTCTCTTGAAAAGTCCCTGTTTCCTCCATCCTCTCCAACTCATTAAAGTTTATTACCAAGGCAATTCTAGCTATGAAGTGTCTGCTGCTCAGAGATCTTTTAGAGTCTTCAGCAATCATCTGCCAAAATTGTCATTTCATAGACTTCCTTTGCACTCCACTGTCGATAGTAGTGCTGTGCTGAAAAACATACTGCATTTTTTCCTCTTACACTGTCCGTCTATTAATGAGTAAAGAAACAGCATTTGCAAATAATCAAAGGGGAAAATTTTTTTGCTCATATTCTCATGGGTGGAGTGTGGGGTTTGTTTTTTGTTTTGCACTTACACCTTGATTTGAGGTGTGCTGGAGTGTCCTCATGAGTGTTTTTCCTTCCATATCCTCCATCAAGGAAAGCAAGAAGAACTATCAGATTCCAGGATACACCCCATCCAGGATATAAATAGTCAAGGATGGTACAAACTAGGGTAGTGAGTAGTGTGGCCTGGGGGAAGAGTCCCAGAATTTGGTCCATAGGCCTAACTTTCTCCAACCCTGTAGTAAACTAAGATAGGAGGAAAGAAAGGTAAAGGTAAAGGTACCCCTGACCATTAGGTCCAGTCGTGACCGACTCTGGGGTTGCAGCGCTCATCTCGCTTTATTGGCCGAGGGAGCCGGCGTTTGTCCGCAGACAGCTTCCGGGTCATGTGGCCAGCATGACTAAGCTGCTTCTGGTGAACCAGAGCAGCGCACGGAAAAGGTGTTTACCTTCCCGCAGGAGCGGTACCTATTTATCTACTTGCACTTTGATGTGCTTTCGAACTGCTAGGGTGGCAGGAGCAGGGACCAAGCAACGGGAGCTCACCGGGGATTCGAACCACCGACCTTTTGATTGGAAAGCCCTAGGCTCTGTGGTTTAACCCACAGCACCACCCGCATCCCTTAGGAGGAAAGAAGGCTGCTCTAAAACATTGCCATCATCCGATTTACTGTATGGGGAGCATCAAATTGGGAAGAAAATGGGACTGGTATTTTGCTACCCATGATATTGTGTGAACCTTGCAAAAACTTGCATGAGCCCATCCGGAAGCACTCAAAGACATTAGCAAATGGGACCCTACGAAAACACAGTTAGTATCTGCCTGGGGACACTACAGAAGCCTGAGTGAGGGAAACAAACAATGTGGGAAAGTATCCTCTTTCTAAAGAGATAAAGTGAGCTGCTACGTGCAGAACGTTCTTTGCCATGATAAGATTGCCAGATGTGACTTGAAGGAGGACACGGCTTGGAGTGATTCATGGCTCAGGTAGGCGGAGCTGTGCTTCAGATGCTGCCTAAGATATGAATGATCAAATGGATTATATCAGACGGATCTTCCTGCAATATTTTTCCACATGCAAAGAAAAATGGCCCTTTTCACTTTAGATTACTTTCTCAGTAGTTATGAACAAAGGAATTCCCTCTTCTCTCAAAGGCACTATGTCTTGGAAACGTTTGCCTCTCTGCAGTGGCATTCCCTTTTGAGTCTACCATTTCTTTACTGGCAGCTGGCCTATTTGTCTTTATGTTGAATCTGTTTTCATTTAAACATTGTTTAACAGATACTGATCTAGCTGGCCGTCTCTCTCATCTGTGCACCCATCCAACTGACATTAGGATCAACATCCTTGCATTCAGATATGGCTTCCTAAAGAATGGTGCATTGTACCAAAGGACTCACAAGCACTCTAAACCACTTATTGTCCAGCTGCCTGACCCCCTCACTGGAATGATGTCATGAGGCATAACTGGAATGCCCTCAAGTTTACTTTACTTAACCATGCAGTGCAGAAAGAGTAACCAATAGGAACATCTGAAGATTTTTGAGACAGCACTCATCTTGGCTAAACCATTCTAGGTCAAAGGACAGTCCGCCAAAACAGATCCATGCTTTTCTTCACCTGCATGCCGTAAATTCAGACCAAGGGACCCAAAGTCTCTCCAGCATTTTCTTAGTGATCAGTATTTGATGAACTGGCGTGTGCATTTTCTATCCTTACCATAGCCATTCTAGCAAGACAGCAATGAGAAGTAGCTTGAGGTAGGGTTCTTTCAGCCTCCAGCAGCTCAGTTGCTCCACCGAGGGCCTATATCACCTGCACCTACACAACCAGTGAATTGCAAGCCAAACAGACAGATCAGAAGAACCCCATTAGCCTCAAAAGCGTGGGGGAGGTGAAAAAAGTAGGCCCAGTAGACAATCAAGACCAACTCCAAAAATCCTACTCCCCCATAAACAGCAGCCAAGCGATGCTCACCTTATCTGAAAGAGGTGGGTGAGTGAGAATATTTGTCCAATATCTGATGAAGGGGCATTTTGATTTGATTTGAATTTATTATATTTCTATGTCACTTTTCATTTGAATGAATCCCAAAGCAGCTTAAAAACAATAAATGACAATAACATGATAGAGCATCACAAATACAGCATAAATCATATAGAATGACTAACAAATCATCAGTAAAACAATAGCAATCTATAGAACACTGTTAACAAAGCAACAACTAATAAAAATAGGCTAAACACCACATTTAAAGCAAAGATTATATTATACGGTTAACAAATCAATAAAGCCTTTACAGTCAAACTTCGGTTCCTGAACGGCTCCGTTTTCGAACGTTTCGGCTCCCAAACGCCAAAATCTTGGAAGTAAATGCTCCAGTTTTCAAATGTTTTTTGGAAGCCGAACATCCGACGCAGCTTCCACTTGAGTGCAGGAAGCTCCTGAAACTAACCGGAAGCTGCGCCTCGGTTGTCGAACATTTCAGCTTCTGGAACGGATTGTGTTCGACAACTGAGGTTTGACTGTATGATCTGTAGAACAATATTAACTGCATGAACAAACTAGCAACCAAAAGATAGACTAAGCACTGTTAAGTACATATACACATACTCCCCACACCTCCATGACTCATAATTTTTCACTCCTTCCACACATGGGTTCTACTTCCTGGATCAGAGTCTGTACATACAAAGGTGTAACAATAGGTAGTACCCCACCTGCACTTAATAATAGGAGCTATGTGCATACTGATCCATGCACCCATCCTCACAGGTGGTAGTTCGCTTGGCTAACTTTCCCTTCACCAATCATTTCTTTGGAAGGCCTGGGAGGAACAAAATCTCCCACCTCTCTAGCATGTGATTCTTGTTGTCCAATCTGAACCTGCTTGCCATTCCTTTGTGGGCACATGCAGCCCACTTCTCAGCACAAGTTTCTGTAGACTGGAGCCATTCGCTATAACCAGTTACTCCATGAGCCCCGAAAAGCTGCATTTGTCACAAAAATTATTGGGCGTAAATGATTTGCTCAGTTCTGGTTATTAAACCAGTCCTCTTTACGCTACATGCCCTTTAATATGAACAACATTTCCATTTTCCCCTGCTCAGTTTCTCCAAAAGTCTTTTAGTAATAATAATAAATGATTCTGTTCTGCTAATTAATTTCAGATGCCTATATAGCCTCAATTCTTAAAATCCATTTGCAAAGAAACATGGTTTGGAATCAATATCAGTCATCAAATTGTTGATTCACCCCCCACCCACCCAAGGTAAAATAAAAACCTTGAAGAAATTCAATCTTGTGTCTACGCAGATTTATACTCATTGCCGTATAAAATGAACTTTTTAAAAAATGAAAATTAATCAGGAAACTCTACAGTGTGCCTTGGATAAAATTATTTTACAATTATTTCTCAAAAGGCATTACTGGTTTTGATGATTTGGCTCCTTAGGTGGGCTTGAAAATAGAAACTGGAACAAAGGGGTAGACAATGCAATGCCCTCCAGATGTTGTTAGACTACAACTCCCATCTTCTATGGCCATTGGCCATGCTGGCTGAGGCTGATGGGAATTGCAGTCCAACAACATCTGACGGGCACAACACTGGCTCCTCCTGGAATAGGACAGAGGCCCCATCTACACTATATTTTTAAAACAGTATACCACTTTAAGCAATCATGGCTTCCCCCAAAGAATCCTGGGAAGTGTAGTTTGTTAAGGGTGCTGAGAGTTGCTGAGAGTCCCCTATTCCCTTCACAGAGTGATGGTTCCCTTAGTTCCCTGGGAGGAAGGACATACCCTCCAACTTATTGAGTCCCAAAACCAGGATGTGCATCTTCCTGCCCATGCTCCTGTGCAAGTCACATGACCTGCGCAATATTATGGAGCCCAAAAGATGCACTTTATTCTGGGTCATCCAAGCATGGCACCTAAAAACATGTATTTTGGGGTGCCCGCGCAAGATTGTGAACCTGAAAAAACACACTTTTGGGGGTGAGATCTCAGCACAAAATCACATGACATCAGAGCACCCAAAATGACCGCAATACTGTCAGACGAGAAAACGGGATGTCCTGGGTAGTTGTTGTTTTTTCCCCGGAACACTTTTGGTGTATGGAAGAATCGTCTGTTAAACCATTCTGAGGACATGACTGGAAGAAGGAGGGTCTAAACCTATTAATTTCTCCATCACTATTTTAATAATGATCAAATAATATCATAGCTCTATCCGGGGGTTCTGCCCAAATTTCCCAATGTTGTTCAGAGGTGCCAAAATGAGAAGAGAGGCATTTTACGGAATAGTATCTGGGAGGAGGATTGAAATACTCTGACAGCTCCGAGGAAACCTGGAAAAAGGCGACTTTCTGTGTGAGGAAATTCTCTTCTGAAAAATATTGGCCTAGCTTGTGCCACATGAGGCTGACAAGGAAGCAGCAGTCTGAAGATGAACAGAGAAAGAAGTCCTCCTTTATTAGAGTTTGCTGGTAGAAGCAGTGAGGGAGCCTCCAAGCATCTATTAAGACTGGAATTTCTATGGGTCAGGCACCACCTGAAAAGAGAGCAACAAAGCTCAAATATAAAGCTGATTAAAGTACTGTTCATTGCTGCGGCTAACAGTCTCAGGGAATGTTTTTCCTATAAACTTATGAACCTGAAATTCTTCAAATCTTTGCCCTCCCGGTTTGGCCTGTTACATGCAGCCCATGTGACTGTCTTGGAGGGGAGCTTGTGTTTCTCTTGCTGGGAGAGAAAGCTATAGAGTCCTTCTGTTGCTCTGCAGAAACCTCTGAAGTTTATTTGAATTAGGAGCAATTCCGCTAATACTCCACCATTGCCTTGTGTTTTCTTATATGTATATATGTGTGCTTTCCTTTTGCATTCCTTTTACAGCTGCCTCAAAGCCGTTGCTTGCTTAAAACAGTTCCCCGCTCTCTTTATTTTTACTTTACACGGAGGGTCGGTGCTGACATTGCGAATCTGCACACAGAACCGCAGGATGCAGCTATTTATTTATTTATTGTGCTTTCATTTGTTTGCTTGCTTGTTTCACTTCTAAACTGCCATTCATTCAAACAAATGCCAGGGTAGTTCACTGACAAATCAATAAAATACAGATAAAAAATGTAACTACCCTTCATTCAAGCAAATCCCAGGGCAGTTTGCAAACAAATCAATACAAGATAGATAAAAAATATTATTAAAAGAAAACTATCAATGCAACAAGAATTTAAATCATTAGGGCCAAAAAAAAAGTTTCAGCAAATACAAATGTGCCAGCCCATATAATGCCCCCCCCCCAAATTCCAAAAGCTTGTGGAGTGTAATCGATTTTGGAAGCTATCAACGTAGCTGTTAACTGCTCACATAGAAACATATAATGCCACAGTTGGGGCACCACCACAGAAAAGGCCTTATTTTATGTCACCATATAGGAGGAAATTTGGTGGCGTGTGGTGAATTTTTTCGTAGGTGAACAGTTAGGATTGTATATAGAGTTGGGGACTCCAAGGGTCATTCAGTCCAATTGCCTGCAAGACAGGAATCTCCACTCAAGCATCCCTGACAAATGTCTAAAAATCTTCAATGAAGGAGCGTCAATAGCCTCCTAAGGAAGTCCATTCCCTGGCCGGTCAATTTGCCAGTTCCTAGCAGCGTGCAAAAAGAAGAAGAATTGGGCTTTTCTTCTTCTTCTTCTTCTTCTTCTTCTTCTTCTTCTTCTTCTTCTTCTTCTTCTTCTTCTTCTTCTTCGACAACCCCAAGCAGAAGGTTGGATTCCTCTCTCCCCAATTAAAAAACCGTTTTTAACACACCCACCCTTTCTTCGTCATCTCCCTTTCTATGATCTTGTTGTTGTTGGTTGTTGCATGTTGCTGCTGATCCTTCAGGTTCTGGCAGATTGGGGCTGGGGGTTTATTTTAATAAAACACCATGCTTTCAAAACACACACACAGTGGCTGAAGGAGAGGAGAGAGGAAGTGAGATATTAAGAGAACTTGTCTTCCAGCCACTTCCTGCTCATGCCTGTGTATTGCTCTGCAAGGTTGTGCAGTCTTTAAAGGGGTGTGTGTGAGGGGGGGAGGAGGAGCCTGGAGACACTGGCTAAGCAGGTACACGGAAAGGTCCTGTTGGGACTAGGCTTCACCTTCAGCCCTCTCTATTTGGTCATCAGAATTCTTCCCAGGCCACACACACTCTTTTGGACTACAGCCACCATGACCACTGTCCTTCGGCCCAGTTGGCTGGAGTTAATGGGAACTGTAGTTTAAAACATCTGGAGGGAACTTGACTGGTGAAGGCTGAACTAGGATAAAGCTAGCATGTCAAAGAAAGAAGTGAAAATATGGGAACAGGCAACACATCCAGATTCACCATTGTTTTTATTCATACAAAATGGGGGGAAATCCTCAAGCATTGGAAGAAGAAGAAAATGTAGATTAACACAATCCCAGGAATTTGGCCTGAAAACCTGACTCCGCCCATGCAAAGTCAACTGGATCACAAGTGATAATATTTTCACCTTTACAAACTCCCAGCACCATTCTCTGTGTTGCATAATACATCTTTTTAAAAAATGTCTGCATTGTCTGAATTATCAGTCGCCCAGGTGAACTGTCTGTTGGGCAGGAAAAGTTTTCATCTGGTGCAGGGAATCTGGTGACTTTATAGACTTATTTTATGGTTTCCCCTGTACACTTACTTCTCTCTGATGTTTTTTCCATATTGCCTAACACCGGGAAAGGGATGTGGGCAAATGATAAGGATGAAATAAGCCATCTCTTTGTATGAGAGAGCAGAGTAACATTTGATGAAATGAACAGATTAGTGATGGGGGAAATTTTCCCAGCCGTGTTGAAACATCTAAGTACGATGGACCTTGAACAATCGTAAGTTAAGAGAACAGCATCTAATTAAAATAAAAATGGGCACTTTGGGGAGAAGAGAATACATTTAGGATATTCTGTGCACTTTTTGTTATTATTTGAAACCATTTCTTAATTACCGGACTATTTTGACCACATAATTCATATGCTCATAGGTTAGCTACTCTGGGGAAACTGCAGAAATTAATCCTCTAAACACACAGTAATCTATTTTATTTTATTACTATTATTGTGTGAGAGCTACTTGAGGCTTTACTGTGTAATTAAAATACACAAAAAACACCAAGGTACCCTTTAGGTCACAACATAGAGGCAGCTCATGAGTGGGGAAAAGCCACTATGCTAGCTTCCCAGCAGAGGTGGGTTGCTGTGCTTACTGGGAGGACAAGTCAGTGCAGTGTAAATACACCAGCAGGAGTGCCAGGCTGGTGTGTTTGCAGCACCCCAACTTTTCCACCCTTCCACATTCCCTCCCAATAAGCAACAATGACCCACCAGCTGGGAAGCTGGTATAGTGGATCTACCTGGGTTGCTGCTTCTGTCACAACATGAATTTGAACTCCTAAGCCCACTCCTCTCTGCTGCAGTTTTGATAGCAAATGAATGCAGTGATACCTCTTGTTACGTTTGCTTCACGTTGCGGCTTTTCAGGTTATGAATGCGGCAAACCCAGAAGTGTTTACTTCCGGGTTTGCTGTGTGCGCATGCGCAGACGCAATCTGTGTGCTTCATGCATGCGCAGAAGTGATCTGTTGTGCTCGGTGCACACGCAGTAGCGGCACTCTACTTATGGACTTTTTGGGGTGCGAACGGCACTCCAAGATGGATTGTGTTCGTAAGTAGAGGTACCACTGTATGGTGCAATGGACAGAGAACTGAGGAATTGAAGTGTATGCTTAGCCACTAAGCACCTCATATCCATTGAGCATCTTGTGGGACAGTAAAGGTTAGGAGAGGGCAAATATATTAATTTCAGGGGTGTGTGTGTGTGTATTCATTCTCCTTTTTCCAATCTCCACATTTCTACATCGGTTCGCAAACTTCTTCCTTTTTTTAAAGTCCTTATGAAAAGCCATCAGCAGTTATTGTGAATTCCTCCCGATATACAGTGGTATCTCAGGTTAAGAACTTAATTCGTTCTGGAGGCTCGTTCTTAACCTGAAACTGTTCTTAACCTGAGGTACCACTTTAGCTAATGGGGCCTCCCGCTGCCGTCACACTGCTGGAACCCGATTTCTGTTCTCATCCTGAAGCAAAGTTCTTAACCCGAGGCACTATTTCTGGGTTAGCGGAGTCTGTAACCTGAATCGTCTGTAACCTGAAGTGTCTGTAACCCGAGGTACCACTACACAGATTTCTGAATAGATCTTGCCTGGTATAAATGTTTTTGCATCTACTTTGTTATTTTCCATAGTAAATGTATTTGTGCAGACGTTGCTTTTCTGGAGAGCTGCATTGCAAACATATGTTGAGGTATGAATTTCAAAGGTTGACTGAATTTTGGTTTGTGTGTTATTAAATGCAAACTGGGTCTAGCATCTCACCCAACTCAAGTCAAGGTCGTAATAGGCAGCTTGTCAATGTTGTTCCCTTATCTTCATTCAGATTTCAATTAGGGATCTTCCGCTCCTTCATTTAGTTTTGGCATTTAGATGACTCTGCACACAGCAGTAAGGTCCACTAGCTTTGGAGATGGGGAAGAAGTCACAAAGCATTTTGCTGCATGGGCTGCTGATGTTTTGCTCTGCTGCTGGACTGTGTCCAACTGTCTGTTCCATAGACTTAATGTGCCCTCTGCATTTATATTGCACCAGTGCTCAGATTTATGACAGAACTTCCTTTTTGACAGCGCAATTCGAGATGTGTGTTGTCAGCCCTTGGTTTATGCAAGCATATGTTTATCTCGGCAATTTTCCGAAAGAGGTAGTCACATATGCTCAGGTATATCAACCTTTCTGAGCATCTTTCAGGGATAATATATTGCATACCTTCAATATTTAAAGAATGAAAGTTGAGCAATAAAGAGAATCAACCATACCAATGGGAACTTAGTAGCGCTCCTAGAAGAATATACAACAAGAGAAAGACAGCAGCTGAATCTCCTTTTTATTCCCATATATCTCGAGTTTCGTTTATCAATAGAGGAAAAGCTGCTCTGGTTCCACCTCATCTCTGTACCACATTAACTCAACAGGTCCAACATAATATGGGACTAATGCCGGTATAATTGCTAAAAGTTACTGCTGTAATGGGTAGGCTATAAAAACCATCATTTTAAAGAGCAAAGTACTTCATGCAGCAGAAGATTTGAATTAGGGATAAAATGATGAGTTTTGAGCCAACTGTGTTAAAGATTGTGTGGTGGATCTGTGAACTACACTTGCTTTCTCACAAGGAGTTTATGAACGGTGTGCATTTTAAAAAGGTCCTTTGGACACCCCTTGTGGAACTCAAGCTATCATTATGTTCCTTTGAAATGCCAACTAGACTTCCCCGCTGGCTGTTAAAAGATACTACAGCTATATTCAGAGGTCCCCATGAGATAAGTGCTAGGACATCAAGTCCCACGTATGTTAATATCGATTAGGAACAGAGTTGCCACCGCAGTTTACCTAAAGCAAAATATGAGACATATTTGGGAGGTTCAGCTCAGGAGAAATACAAAGAGAGCTTTATAAGGGCTGTTAAAGTAGTCTTGATCTTTGGAGACATATATTGACTAGCATTTAATATTGGCTTATTTGGAAGATTAATTATGGTAAGTAAAGCTTTAGTTGATTGATTGATTGAGGGTGCAATATTTATCTGTGAGGACAAATTTTAATGATTCAGGATGCATGTCAAAAGCATACCTGTTAAATATCTATTTATCTACTCTCTCTCTCTCTCTCTTGAATCTGGTGTGCTTGTGCATTATTCTTCAGCTGGTGGGTTAGGACTCACAAGTGGATTGGTTGCCAAACTAAGGTGGGTAATGGGGCGGGTTTGGATTGTTTTAAATTGAAGTTAATGTTGTAACCTACTCTGGGACCTTATGGTGAGGGGCAGGCAATAAATAAATAAATAAACAACATGGACTCCACATTATTTTATTTTCCATTCTGTGATCTCCTTTTTAAAACGATGAAGAGGCAGACATCCTGCAGCTAGCTAGCTAGGTAAATATAGATAAAACGTAGATTCAAATGCAATCAATTGCTTTTTCCCAAAATGCTTTTGCTATCCTTTCTTCTCATTTGATTCACTTTCTGTAAGATATTATGGGTTGTATCCAAGACTGCCTGAGTCGAGTTCAGCTCATGCAACTGGACACCCTCTTCCTATCTCCCCCCTGTGTGCCCCTCTCCAAAATCTGCTCCTGGCAACTTTTTTTCTACAGTTTCTCCCCATCAACCCAATAGTAACAATTAAACAGGTACTGTTAGGCAGTACTATTTTTCTAGAAAAAGGGGTGCCGGAACTCACCATGAACAACTCCCCTGTTCTCTTCAAATAGCAATTGGCACCCACCTGAGAGGTGCCAGAATTGAGTTTGTGTGAGTTCCCCCCTAAAAAAAAGCCCTGCTGTTTGGGCTTTTCTTATGCTGTTATGATCAGCCTGCATGCCCATCTAACAGCATGCTGCCAAAAGAGCCCTGCAATAACATGCTCATAAAGGAGTTTCAGTGCCTTTTAAGTAGTCTTGCAATGCAGGGAAATATATGGCCTAATATAGAAGATAGGAGAAGGTAAGTGGCTGTTTGTTTGTGAGTGGGACTTTCTTTTTCTTTCCCTTTTTGTTCTGTTCTGGTTTTTCAGTTTAAAGGAAGGGAAATGCTCTCTTAATACCCAGAGGATGAGGTGGAAGCACTTCCACAATCTTCTGTAAGTGCACTTGCAAGGACCTGTTAAACTTCCATCATCAAAATTAAGTTTTCTGCAGAGTGTATAGTCTGTGTAATTTCAAGGCAGAAGGAAGGATTTAATATTTCATGGCAGCAAAGAGACTAGAACTACTGGAATTTTACAAGAAAGCAATTTAAACCAGTGATTTTCAAACTCTCCTAATCCTTTCCTGTGATTCTCTGGTAATGCACATAAGTCAGGCTTCTGCCACTGAACAGAAACTGCCCTTCAGCGCTGTGTGGAGAATAAGGGATTCCAAGAGTAAGGAAGTCCTTCTTCCTATTCAGCATTAAGAAGCAGGCAAACAGGCCATGCTCCCAAAGGGGGATACCCCAGTCCATGCTTTGCTTTTACTTACTAGATGAAAGTGTCTGGGTCTCCCATGTGCATACAGTAACTAAAGTTCAGCAGCAAATTACCCCAGTGGGACTGCTAAACTGATTGTGTACAGGCGGTGAGCCTATGGCTTCTGAGCCATTTCTGCCCCAACCCTCCAAGCATTTTGTGCTGGCTCCTAAGTGCCCCAACAATCTGGGTTTGCTTTTGTCCAGTATCTGGCGCTGCTCAAGACCACCATTTTGGTGGAGAGAGCATGGGCCGATCTCATAAGCAGGCAGAGGGGTGATGTCACCTCTTTATACCTGCGCAAAATGGCCCCAACTCCCTCTGGTGAGAAGGTCAGAAGGTCTCGAGAAGTTTTGAAAGTTCCCTGTGGCACTTCTTAATTTGCAAATCACCTCCAAATGAAACAAAGCTATTAAACAACGCTATAGTCCATGTGATTGCATTTGCTCATCCCTTGTTGGGGTCACCTTTGCCATTCCTCCATCTCATTTCCTGACCATGGTTGAAATAAGTATTGTAAGAGTCCCAAGAGAGATTTGTTGTCTGCTATCCTACAAGGTAGGTATGCGGGTGGCACTGTGGGTTAAACCACAGAGCCTAGGGCTTGCCGATCAGAAGGTTGGGAGTTTGAATCCCCGCGACGGGGTGAGTTCCCGTTGCCCGGTCCCTGCTCCTGCCAACCTAGCAGTTCGAAAGCACAAAGTGCAAGTAGATAAATAGGTACCACTCCAGCAGGAAGGTAAACAATGTTTCCATGTGCTGCTCTGGTTCACCAGAAGCGGCTTAGTCATGCTGGCCACAAGACCTGGAAGCTATACGTCGGCTCCCTTGGCCAATAAAGCGAGATGAGTGCCGCAACCCCAGAGTCATCTGCTACTGGACCTAATGGTCAACGGTCCCTTTACCTTTATCCTACAAGGTGCCATGTAAAGCACTGGGTCTCAACAGGGGCGTCAGAACCCACTGGTTTGTCATGACCTGATTCAAAGTGGGTCACAAAAGGAGCACTACCACCATGCAGATATATTATAAAACAGATGCAGGTAGCTCTGTGGTTTAAACCACTGAGCCTCTTGGGCTTGTCGATCAGAAGGTCGGTGGTTCGAATCTGCACAATGGGGTGAGCTCCTGTTACTCTGTCCCACCTTCTGCCAACCTAGCAGTTCAAAAGCACACCAGCGCACGGAGATAAATAGGTATCACTGCGACAGGAATGTAAACAGCATTTCCGTGTGTTCTGGCTTCCGTCACAGTGTCCCATTGTGCCAGAAGCATTTTAGTCATGCTGGCCACATGACCCAGAAATCTGTCAGTGGACAAACGCCAGCTCCTTCGGCCTGAAAGCAAGATGAGTACCACACCCCATAGTCACCTCTGACTGGACTTAACCGTCCAGAGGTTATTTACCTTTACCTTTTACTGTTTTCTACCACCATGCAGATATAGAATAAAAGATTAAGAAATGGGTCCCCCAATGTATGTTTGGGTTAAAACTAGGTCCTGGGTCTGGAAAGATGGAAGATATCTGATGTAAAGTGATTGATTGATGGCTGTGTGGTACATAGCACAGGTGGGTCTTTTTTTTCCCTTGTAAAGGGCTGTATTCCCCTGGGATTAATCTGTTTGGGGTTGCATGCTGGTGGTGTGTAGGGCTAGAAGGGCAGAATAAAAGTGAGAAAAACCGGAGCTAAAAGTGGATGCTGTTTGTAGCATTGCAAGTACGCTCTCTCTCTCTCTCTCTCTCTCTCTCTCTCTCTCTCTCTCTCTCACACACACACACACACACACAACACAGGCACCATGTAGCAGGAAGCAATTTCCATTGAGGTGGTCTAGAGAGCAACAGTCAGCCCACAACATATGAAGGGCCACATGAAATTAGATCAGGAGCCCAAGGTATTCCCTGCCCCATGCCCAAGAACATTAGAAGCTGTATCCACACTTACCTTTTGTAAAGTGGGAAAAGACTGGAAAAGACAGACCTGTGCCTAGAGAGCGTGAAGGAAAATTAGTGTGCAAGAGCCCTTAGACTGGGTCAGCCCAGCAGCTCATCTAGTTCAGTATTCTGTACATTGACCGGCAATGGCTCTCCAGGGTTTAAGACAGGGAGCTTTTCCCAGTCCTGACTGGAAATGCCAGGGATTGAACTTCTTTATACAAGACAGATGCTTGACCACTGAGCAACAACCAGTCCCCAAGTCTACAGGCAATTGATGCTGCAATTGAAAGTGGAGACAATAGATGTACCGTTCCCTGTTTATCTGTTTGTTTTGTAACACAAAAATCCCAATGAAAACTATTTATTAAAAAAAAAATATCTGGATGGGAAGCAGCCCAGGTATGCCACCAGGTGTTCATATATTGTGGCAGCACTTGCTGATATAGAGGGTGCCATACATTTTTTTCCCCTCCTACCTATGGGAGCCATTTTGTGCTGGCACCCAAAGCACTTTTATCAATACATGAGTACTGGCACCTCATTTTAAAAAACAACAACAAAAATTTATCTCCACCTCTCTCTCTGTGTGTGTGTGTGTGCGCGCGTGTGTGTGTTCATCCTTACTAATTTTGCTTATTTCATCTTTTTAGGATTTGAAAGCCATAGATTTGCCCTAACACTATTTTTTGCACCAATAAACATAAACCTTTTTGATGGAAAAATACTACTTTGATCACATTTCCCCTGGCATTTTAACTTACATTTTAATTAAAAACTCCTCAGAAATTATTACTGTTATTAAAATGACAGTTTGATGAACTGTTTGACTGTTGGTTGCACTTTGCAATTCTGCATATGTGAGTCAATTGATGGGTGCACATGTACACGATTGATCCTGCTCCTTTCTGAAACAGTATTACATTGCCTTAAAGGAAACTACCTGTGAAATAGAATAAAGTCATTGCTACTTCCTACACTAGCAAAGGCATAACAAAGCATAATCTCTTTATCTACCATTGTTCTGGCATCTCACACACACAGTCAGAATGAAATCAATAAAACTATATAAAAAAGAGACCACTCATATTATAGGCCCAGGTTCTCAACATTATAGGCATATGTGCTAAACATTAAAACTATGGGAGAAATTCAGTGTGACACTAAGGCAGTTGTTCTGTCAAGGAAGCCTCTCTGCTTGCCAAGCAGGACAGGTCCCCCTCTTTTCCCCCTGCCCCCCCATGTTGTTCGTAGTTTTCTCCTGAGTGCCCCCCTCAAGCCAATTTTGTAGCAGCATGGAGAGAGAGGAAAGATAGGAAACCCCATTTTGCAAGTGAAAGTCCTTGAACAGGGCTTCCACTATTGGGACACATTAGTTGAATCCCACCCAGCTGGGATTTCACAGCACAAGCGATTTTGGCAGGTGGTTGCGACAGCCCACCAGTCAGTCATGTGACATCAGGTTGGTTGACCCACCCACCTTTCAAAGTGTACCCAAAGGATGGGGCCAGATAAGGGACTGGCCCAGACGAGGAGTCAAAGAGCTTCCGCATCCCTGTGTACCAGTAACCTGGAAGATTCTCATCACCTGTGTGAATTGGCTCTATGGCGCTGTGGGTTAAGCCACAGAGCCTAGGACTTGACAATCAGAAGGTCGGCACTTCGAATCCCCGCGACGGGGTGAGCTCCCGTTGCTCGATCCCAGCTCCTGCCAACCTAGCAGTTCGAAAGCACGTCAAAGTGCAAGTAGATAAATAGGTACCACTCCGGCGGGAAGGTAAACGGCATTTCCATGTGCTGCTCTGGTTCACCAGAAGCAGCTTAGTCATGACGCGGAAGCTGTACGCCGGCTCCCTCGGCCAATAAAGCGAGATGAGCGCCGCAACCACAGAGTCGGCCACGACTGGACCTAATGGTCAGGGGTCCCTTTACCTTTACCTTTAACACCAAGGGGTGAACAAAAAGATACCAAGTGGGCATTGTCATTGCCCAGAACTGCAGATTACAAAGCAGTTATGGATCGACAGAGCAAGTCACATCTTGCACTGCTGTGTTTTAAGAATATCCTCAGGACTGGGGTGCTTGTCTCAATCCTTCCCCCCCCCCCCCCCGTGTGTGCATTTCTCTTAAAATATATTGGCCATATTGTTATCTTTTTCCCCTGAATGCAAGACAGAGGATTCATATGGTCTCCCCACGGCATCATATGTCTTTCCTAAGGATACAATTGCAGACAATCATGACATATCTGAAGGAAGTGGTTTCCCCAACAAATTAAAATGTATGGGGCTTTGATTTTCAGGAATGCTGCAATGCACTTAAAGATTCAGTCCAACTTCTGCCCAAGCCAGATATCCTTTAACATTACACCATGGTAGGGATTAGGATGGAACAGATAATGAATGCACCAGGGCAAAAGTTAGGATAACAGATAACTAATAAACCATTGTGGGGGAGGAATTGTGCAGGGAAGAAGATAACAGAGATTACTTTACATTGGGAATTGAAACAATTTGTGGTAATGATTAAACATTGAAATGCACTGGTGTCTTGGGAGAGATAGAACACAAACACACCTCCCCACACCCTCTGTGCTATACCCTGAGAATACATGATCATTAGTAATATACAGCTGAAACCCAAGCTTAATATGATAAGCTGCTTTGGGCTGCTTCTATGGAGAGTTTTAAAGGAAATGTTTTTCCTTTGGTGCTTCATGGTAAAATACAAACATGCAATTTCTTTTCTTTTTTTCTTTTGCAAGGGTCACTCTAATGTCCCTGCAGCTGCAACATATTATTTTTTATTTCTCTCCTCTAAAAGACACGGATCCCATTTGCTAGCGGAGAATATTTATTGTGGGCTTTCTCTTTATACCCATTTATATTTTGTTCAGATCATGGTTTCTAAAAGCGTAGCCATGGTTAGCGCTAATTGTGGTTGGTTGCCTTAATCCCGGTTAAAATCCTAAACATAAACTGAAACCATGTTATTTAGTATACCTAGCTATGTGTATATGTGTGTGTTGTATGGAATGTGAACAAGGCGAGCAGAGAGGCTGGAGCAATGGGGAACTCCCTTTGCTATCATTTGTTCCGGTTTAATGCAGGCAGCTCTGTCCAATACATTCAGTGGATTATTCCCAGGTAAATGTGCATAGGTCTGCAACATTAGAGCATGGGTTATCGAAGCCATACCTGGTAAACTCTTTTCAAGCCATTGGCTATACAAATGCAGTCGTACCTTGGATCCCAAATGCTGCAAACCCGGAAGTGAGTGTTCCGGTTTGTGAACGTTCTTTGGAACCCAAATGTCCAATGGGAGTTCCGCGGCTTCTGATTGGCTGCAGGAACTTCCTTCAGCCAATCAGAAGACACACTTTGGTTTCCGAACGTTTTGGAAGTCGAACGGACTTCCAGAACAGATTCCATTCAAATTCCAAGGTATGACTGTACACACCATTTGAATGGCAGTGCCCAACAACTTTGGGGTGGGGTGTGGCACCCTCAAATATTTTATTGGGAAGCCAAAGGGACCGCAGCCCCTAGGAGTTGGATCCTATGTTCCAAATGCAATCAGCCTTTGAAGCATAGCTGTCAAAGTTTCCCATTTTTAAAGGGAAATTCCCTTATTCCGAATAGGATTCCTCACAACAAAACAGAAAAGTTGACAGCTATGCTTTGAAGTCTGCACTTCTCCTAATAGTGCAATGCAATTCCCAAACCAAATAATGTGTACATAAAGGCATACACGGGGATAAAGTCCCCATAAAAATGCATATATTTATTAAAAGAGCACACAAAAAGACACTATTTTAGGGGAAATTGTTTTGAAAAAATGTGGATGTTAGACATAATCACATACATATCATGATTATTATTACTATGAAGGCAGCAAACACATCAATAATAAAAAAACCATTGTAAAAGCTTTCTAAAAACATTGTAACAGCATTCTAAAAGCAGTTAAAAACATTCTCTCAGTCAGTGCTTTCAGGGTTTCCAGGAACAGTATCTTTCAGACAACAAGCACCTGGGTAAACAGGAATGTTTTCAAATTCCTCCTGATAGTCAATAGTGTGCGTAGTAGAATAAAATGCTGGTGAAGTTTCATGAGGACTTTTCCTTTTAAAAAATACAAATTTATGGAGAACTGAATTTTAGACTGGGAAAATGAGAAAGCAATAAAAGCTGAAATTGACAATTTCATCCATCCCCATATCACAAATAATGCTTAACCATGGTGAAAGAAATCAAGCCATGGGGAAGTGTTAGGTCTTTATATAGCTTTGTATAGCTTTTGAGTCGGCATGCCTCCATTCCAACCTAAATAGCTTCTTCCATTGGTTCAGAGAAAAGTCCATGCATTTCGAGACTTCCGGGGTGGCGCCATCGGTAATGGTGGATTCCCTCTCATCCGGAGGGACCAGCTCCACGGAAAACGGGTCATTCCCACTACGGCGAAGCGGGGACCCTTTCAAAAATCACAGGCAGATGAAGCCTGTGACCATGGGACTCGGCGGGCACCTTTAGCGCCCCCCCAACCCGTAAAGGGACCCACTTACGGGCTCCGGAGCGAAGAGGGGGGAGTGGCGCGGTGCTGAGAGTCAACTGCTTCTTCCGTGGAGCGAAGCCGCACAGCCGTTGCCGGAGAGCGCTGCCTTTTTCCTGGGACAATTTGGCTTTTAAAACAATTACCCGTGAGTACTTAAATTTCGGACAATTGGACTTTAAATAATGACCAGTGAATAGAAAGGAAAGTTGGACTAAGAAATTTATCTCAATTTGGCACTGAAACGGGAAGGTCTAAACAGGAAGTCAGCCTTCCGTTTCTTGTAGATAGATTAAAGCAAAGACATGGCAAACTGGAGTTCAGAAAATCGCTTGAAAAGGATTAACTTTCATCATTTAAAATTGTTGAACCCCCTTCGGAAGCAGGAGAAGAGGGGGGATTTTTTCCCCCGGACTGTTTAAACCTGCAGAAGAGAGTGTAAAGCAAAGTAATTTTCTACCGTCTTGATCCTGGGAGCGGGGTGCCAGGACTGACGTTCTTTGAAGCTCATTGACCAGAGACAAACGTTTTTGACAGATAGTTAAAAGAAGAGAAACATAGTGATTCCATTGTTCCCCATCGCATTTTAGAGGAACAAATATTGACAAAATATCTGAAAAAGGAAACTTTGTTGTTAGAACTGCTTTTAAAAGAAAAGAACAAATAGAAGTTCTTCCCCTAGAGGGAGCCTGTGAAACTGTTACCAATTTTTAATCGGGGAGCTTGCAGCTGCAACAGATTACGATCGTGGGAATAGACTTCTGACCTTGCAGAACAATGTATTCAGAAGCTCTGGTGCGTGCTTTCTGTAAAACAAGTGCCCTACTGGAACAGCTATATGAGAGGACGGATGTGATGACTGCTGCGATCAGAAATTTTGGACAGGTAGTGGGAAACTATATAGAGCCCACCCAGGAATCAAATCAGGAGTCTGCTTTGACAGAACAGATGAGGGAAGAGGATGTTGCTGAACCTCGGGCGCCAGAGATGGAGGGAGCTGTGGCCCAGCAGGAACATGAGCTCTTGGATCTGACAAATGAACTTGGAAAAAGCCAGATTTGGAAAGATAAAGTTTGGTTTGGTTTGGAAATGGGGGGTTGGATAGACCCCCCTATGCAGGGATGTTTGGACTTTTCAAGTCTGGCAATGGGCCGTGAGATGTTTGGGGTTGTGGGGGCTCTTAATTCTGGAGGGACTTTGAAACATGTTTTTAAATACCAAATGGAGTTCAATGTGGACTATGGAAAAGGGGCTGATTTGCCGAGAAGGGTCAAAAACACTGTTAAGTTGGAGTTCCCACGAGTGAAAGGAGCAGGAGACAAAGTAAAGTACAGGTATAAATATGAAGAAGAGCCGCGGAAGGGACATGGAAGAGACTTAAGGGCCTCGGACATAAGATTACCAGGTTAATGCGCTAGATTGATGGGAAAGAAAGGACTGACAAAACCCGGGACCAGGAGGAAGAGACGCTGGATGAAGATTGGAAGAAAAAAAAAATATTAGGATTGTTTTATAAAATTGATGAATGCTAGAAAAATATTGGAATGAAATTATTTGGCTTTAGTAAAAATGTTTAAAGAATTATGTAAGAATATGTTATGGTTATGAGAAATTGGTATAAATAAGATCTAAGTTTCAAGTTTTAAGGTCTTTTATAGTAAGATAAGATTAAAATAGACTAAGGTAATGTAATGACAGAATATTATGAAAAATGGAAAGGATTTGCTGTGACAATTAACAACTAGGATACAAAAAAAAGGGAGGAGTGAGGAGGTCAAAGAAAGAAGGTAATGACAGTTAAGGATTTGAGAAGATTGGATTTGTTTTTAAAATGTTTGTGGCTTATTTTTGTCTTTTGATTGTGTTGTGTTATCTTTTGATTTTGATTTTTATCAATTTGTATTGTTGGATTGTGGTTTGTTTTTCTTTTTTTTCTTTTTCTTTTTTTCTGTAACTCTAAAATTCTTAATAAATATCATTTTTTTTTAAAAAAAAAAAAAAAGTCCTTGCATTTCTCTGTGGTAGGACTTGCCGGGTCCAACAGCAGAAGAAGTGACAAGTATTTATGATTATTCAGATTGAATGCGAAAATAACATTCTCAGCATCTTTGGGCAGTGACCAAAGATTTTCCAGGTAGCTAGGGAAGTGTCATCACTATCAGGAAAGTCTTGCCACAGTAGTTCATGCATTGGTTACTTCAAGACTGGAATACTGAAACATGCTGTCTGTGGGGCTTCCCTCACACTTGATCTGGAAGTTAGTGCAGAATGCTGCAGCGCAGCACAATTGCTAACAGGAGTGACGCCTTGTCAGCATATAGCACCTGTGCTGCTTCTTTAATCGGGTCTACTCAGATGCTTAGAAAAGTTGGTGTGAATTTTAAACTGTTTTAGTATTTTAACTATTTGTATGTTTTAATGTATTGTAAGTTTTTTCCTGATTTTATCTTTTCGTAAACTGCTTTCTTACAAACAAGTGGTGTAGAAATGTTGTGAAATACAGTGGACACTCGGGTTGCAAATGTGATCCATGCAGGATGCATGCTAACAACCTGCAGCGTTCGCAACCCGCAGCGGCACTTTTGCACACGCGAGGGTTGCGATTCGGCACTCCTGTACATGTGCAAAGTGTGATTTAGCGCTTCTGTGCATGCACGACCGCCTAAAGCCGGAAGTAACCCATTCTGGTACTTCTGAGTTTCGGCGGTCCGTACCCCGAAAAGACACAACCTGAAGCGTCTGTAACCTGGGGTATGACTGTAAATAGATCTGGAATACTGCCTATGGCTCATTAAACAAACATCATCTCTACTTGGTACTAGGAACCAAGATTGGGGGTCACAAAGTCAAGGTGATGACAAAAAGCATAAACTTTCACACTGTGTTACTTAAACGCAGCTCTTAAATAACCACCATACCCTGTTTCTGCAGCTTAGAATCCTTACTTTAGGAACAAACCTGTGCTAAATAGGAAGAAAACCTTCACCCTTTAATCACTTGGTTTTATTTTATGCACATCAGTTTCCAGTGACAGAGAATTTAAACAGCACTTAGGTGGATGATAATCCATGAGTTCACAACAGTAATGTTGCTGAAACTTATAATCACCTGGTATGGTATATGATCTTGCCTGGTTCACAACACCCGGGTGCAATACAAATGGAACACTATTTTTTCTCTCAATAGCTCTACCATGGCTCAGAAGGTAAAATAATATTTTGTGGTGCACCAAAAATACCTTTTGATTCTATGCATAGTGTTAGCTCATGTCCTGGACACCAAATGCTGTTCAGACATAGCAAAGCAAGATCTTTGTTTTGCTTGCTTGTTTAAAAAGAATAGTGTTCCTTGCAGATAATGAAGTAAACCATTTTTGTTTGCTTGCTTGCTTGCTTGGTATAGTGTTATTAAGTTGTGTGCCTACCTCTCTATGCTAAGCAGTGGCAAGAGTCTTTGGGGTCCCAGGCACTCACTCACACAGGGTCTGTGCTCCTTTGGAGAATTGAAGACTCGGCAGACACAGTCGTGGCTTTAAGAAATATCATTTATTCAACTATTTACACCTTCAGTCTGCATGGAGGGAGTCCAGACCTTTCAGTGTGGTCCTTTTAAGAGGTGCTGGAACCAAAAGAGCACAGGCAACCTTCTGTCTCCCTCCTCAAGATGGATCTCCCCTCTTCTTCCCCTTCTTCTTCCTAACAACCCTTGCTCAAAAACACACCCCTTGGGAAGCCTTCAAACCCTGATCTCTGTTCACACCTCAGGGGAAGGGCAAGGGAGTTCTCTTGTTGGGACAATGACCCTCAGTGGGCCCTCAATGGCCCTCTATTGTTCCCTTAATGGCCCTAGCTTGTTTGCACAAGCCAGCCTAGGAATTCCCTGTCAGGCACACCTCTGCAGTTGTGTTTTAATCCATATTCCAATTAATCAAAATCATAGGATTTATTCATTCCTAGGGTTTAAGACGCAAGTGGCACTGTGGTCTAAACCACTAAGCCTCTTGGGCTTGCCGATCTGAAGGTTGGCAGTTCGACTCCCCATGACGCAGTGAACTCCCATTGCTCTGTCCCAGCTCCTGCCAAGCTAGCAGTTCAAAAGCACGCCAAAAGTGCAAGTAGATAAATAGGTACCACTCTGGTGGGAAGGTAAATGGCGTTTCCGTGCACTGCTCTGGTTTTGGTGTTCCATTGCGCCAGAAGTGGCTTAGTCATGCTGGCCACATGACCTGGAAAAACTGTCTGCAGACAAATGCCGGCTCCCTCTGCTTGTAAAGCGAGATGAGCACCGCAACCCCAGAGTCGTCTGTCACTGGACTTAACTGTCAGGGGTCCTTTACCTTTACCTTAGTGTTTAGGGGGATCCCCCTCCCCCGCCGCAGATCTATAACACCATGGTATGATGCAATACCTTGCTTCTGCAACTTAGTAATGGCCATTATGTTGCAAGCCACCCAGAGTGGCTGGGGAAACCCAGCTAAATGGGCGGGGTATAAATAATGAATTATTATTATTATTATTAAAAATACTAGGCAAATTGGAACTTCTAAGTTCTTAAAAATTAAAGAAAGAATGAAAAACGACAACATGCAGTTGGTGAGCCATTTCCGAGCAAAAGAGAAAAGGGAATTTATCCAACCCTAGTTGTCAAGTCTGTTCTCTAAAGTGTATTAATTGGGATTACACAAAGTCACCTTTGAAACAACTTGGCAATTCAAACTCTTGATTTGAGGACCATTGAACCTGAATATATGTTCAACTGTCCAAATAAATTTAGAAATTTTGTTGCTTCTTTCCAAATTCCTCTAATGCTTGGCGGTATCCCTTTCCTGTTCACATTGAAATTGACTTTAATTGAAATCTGGTAGCAAATAAGAAATAGTGGAATTCCCTCCCCCCTCAAATTATTTTGTTTTCCACTGAAATGTTTCTGTTTTTGTAATACTGTTTAACTTGTTTTTATGTTGTATTTTCGTATAGTGCTTCACATTAAAACATTAAGCTGCTTAAAAGGCTTTTGGATAAAGTAATAAAGCAAATAAATAAAAACTCCTCTGAGAATTTTGCTGGTGCCTAGAACTGACTGAAGGTGGTGTGATTGGGGGTCACATGCATGCCACACATTTTTAAAGTGCTATAATTCCACTTTAAACGCTCATGGCTTCCCACAAAATTGTTTTGGGAGCTGTAGCTTGTTAAGTTTGCCAAGCAGAGACTCCCCACTTCCTCACAGAGCTACAGTTCCAGAGTTCTCCATGAATAGGTATTAATTATGGCCCATCGAGTCCAGCATCCTGTTCTCACAGTGGCCAACCAGACCCACAACAGGAAAACAGAAAGCAGGGCATGACCGCAACAGCACTCTCCCTGTTATGTACTGAAGTTCTCACCCTGGGCCAGCAGGGGGATACTGTACATAGTTTTCACTCAGGTCTACATATGCAAATAAGGGATTGAAAGTGATGTTCAGTGATTGGATAGTTACAGAAAGTGGTTACTGTTGCATTGTAGTGGATCTCTATATAAGCAGGCTGCCTGAACACTTCAGTTCAGTTCAGTTCTGGCCTGTGAATAAACAAGAGCTGTTTGAAGAATCGCTGTGTCGTCTGATATGTTCACCCACAACTTAACACTCCCCTCCTGTGAATTTCAGAGAATGGTATTCAGAAGCCTACTGCTTCCGACAGTGAAGGTAGAATATAGCCACCATGGTCAGCGATATCAAATATAAGAGGGGGAAGAGGAGGAGTTTACTATTCAGATGAATTGCCCATGTTAAGGGAGGAAAAAAACAGCCCTGCAACATCCATTCTCTACAAGCAATTCCGGTTGCCAGTGTTTGAACCTGAAAGAAATGTAGAATCAGTGCACCATGTTGTACCTTAGAAAAGAGGGAACAGAATTAAGCCACGGTTTAGATTCATCTGGCTGGTAACAGTGGATAACCACTTTTTAGTAAGAAAGAGTTAATTTTAGAGGGCACCAGGAGTTACATTGCAAACTCTGAAAACTGCAGATTACTTAAGATGAATTGTTCATGCGGAGAAATGGATTTTACAATGAAATGAGAGATTCAAAACCTTTCAGCAGTTTAATAAACCATATAAATAGAAGCGATGGGCTGGGGCAGAGCTGCTCAGCCCACCTGTCTACCTCCAGATGTAGTCAAAACACCCATGGGTAACAGGAGCAAAATAACTGCTCTCCTATTCATTCACAAGCCTGGCAGGCAGACGGAGGCAGGCCTGCCTGTAGGAATTAAAATATTGATGTGTTTTTCCAGGGTAGACTGAAGAAATTCCACTGGCTGACAAGGCAACAAGGATCTTATTTGTAGCTCTTGACAACCAATCATTGTATGACATTGGCCCTGTCAGAACATCCCTCTCCTTCTGGCTCAGCAATACCAAAAGACTGAGAGCTGATGCATACATAATGGCTGCCATGCAGAGGCCATTTTAAATCACCCCAGGAGACAAGTAGCCCTGCATTGTGAGCCAACAATTTTCTCTACCCCTTTGTAGATGTAGAAGTGGAGAGGTCAGTTGTCCCACAGAACATTCCGTAATCTGCATTGAGAAGCTCACAGGGATGGGGGGGATAAGGCTTTTTGAAACATCTTCTCCATGTTGGCTGTGATTTGTGCTCTAGTCCTATGAGCTGTGAGGGTTGGCGGAACTCAGGAAGCCCCTACAGGTCTACCTCACATCCTTTGAGATCATCTGGTTAGGCTCTGCTCAAAATCACAAGTGATTAATTCTATGGAAGAAGAAGAAGAAGAAGAAGAAGAAGAAGAAGAAGAAGAAGAAGAAGAAGAAGAAGAAACAGGGTCTTGACAGTTTTGGCTCCTCCAACATGGAAGATTTTGCTCAAGAATTCCAACTTTAGTCCAGACCTTATTTTGGAAGAACAACACAAATGGAAAAGTCATTCTAATTTGGAAGAAGTTCTTTGTGTTCCTTGAATGTCAGACAGCCACGATAGAACGTAAGACTTCGACTGTTGTTTGGAGACGTCTGAGAGTTGTTAAGAGTTCCCTGCAGATAAGGTTTGACTGTTAAACTACACTGAGAATGGAAGTTCTATCAGGAGAATAGGGATCTCCCACACCCCTCAGCACCCTTAGCAAACTAAGATTGGGGGGGGGGGGGCAGAGAGCAATAGCTATTTAAAATGGTATGGTACTGCTATATATGTATATTGCAGGTGGGACCTTTAGGGTGAAACTTTACATTTTACCAGGCCTTGATTGCCATTGAGTAAGGCTGTCTACTAATTTGGGGGGGGGGGGTGAGTGGGAGCTTAGTGTGTGCCCTACCAGTGCCAATGGGCACAAGCCACCACTAGCCAAACCCCTTACCAGGAATTATCAGGTACAAAAGTATGTTGCTGAACTGAGGAATTTCTCTTTTAGATAAAGATCTGAGCCTTTTATTTTCTTGGTTTGCTTGTTTGTTTGTTTTCAGTTTTCAAATGCAAATTAACTATTTGATTCAATTTTGCTTTTGCATCCCTTGATAATTCTTGCTTTGAATTTTGCCTTTCCCAAATTTGCATGCAACAACTTCAAGGAAATAATCAAGTTTTAAATATATTTCCGATGTTCTGTTCCACAGTTCTTGGGTGAGATGAAAAGCTAAATAAGTAAATAAACACAAATGTTATTCTCAAAGCTCTACACCCTGACAATGAAGGATTACTTACAGTACTCTAATATGTCTGTTGATATACTTGAACTTTTTTATTTTATTTTTGAGCTTGCATAACCAGTTTGCTGAAATGAAGTATTTTAGATGATGTTGAATATGCATAGATTTCCTATCAAGCAACATAACTCCCCAAGGTTACGATGAAAAGAATACCCCAAAAACACTGAATTAGAACTCAGCTCCAAAGTAACGTCATGGCAGACAAATGATTCAGCGACACAAAGTATATGTAAACCTAGCATCCTGCCTTTCTTCACTATGGGCCTATTCACATCTTATGTGGTAGTTAGATTCCAAGGGTTCCACATATACATGAAAATTGCATATACCCAAAGACCCTTGGAGCCATGTGTGCAAGAAAGGCAGGATATAAGTGTAATAAATGGTAGCAATAAAATGCTTTGCAGCAGCTGCAATATTAAAGAAAGCTGTGACAGGCTGCAAAAAGAAAAGAAAAGAAAAGAAAAGAAAAGAAAAGAAAAGAAAAGAAAAGAGGAAGAGTAATGCAAAATAAGTGTTACAGATTACTGAGATGTGGTAATAAAAGAGAATGTGGCTCTTGAAATCAAGATCCTTTATTTCCTTGTTTTTTTAAGCACACACACACAAAACTTCTAAATCAGATTTTGATTCTGTGGGTTATATTATTTCTAAAGTTATATTATTTCCAAAGTTACTTTGGCCAGTTTTATATATTTGGGGGTATAAGCTTCCATTTTCTTTGCTCAATTTCTTGCAATTTCTTGGTGCTTGCAAAGGAGAACTTGTTGGAGAATTGTGACCAATGCAACATCCTTTAAGCCTTTGAGATATGGTGGGGGAAACATCACAGTCTGTAAAGGCCGACAGAAAGAAGATATAGAAACCAGAGATACAGGAAACAGACAAATACACGGGAGAATCACAGCCACTTTTAGCAACAAAGCTTTCAAGCCTTGATTTTTGTTTTGCTGGGAATTCCCAACTGTGAGGACAAGATAACAAAATTGCTATTCTTGAAGTTAATGTCAGCTTTTACTACAGATTCTTTGCAATCACTGTACTTAAATTTTGTTAGCCTGCTGTCCTAGTTTTGGGATGTTCACTGTTATCTGGCTGTGACCAAATAACAACATCAATGATGCTGCTACTGTGACAAAGAGAGAATGCTTCAGAGAGCTTATCCCACCCCTTACTTAGCCCAACTACAATATAACAGCCCTGCATACCTGTCAGCTGGGTTTTACATTCCTGTAGTTGCTACCAACACCCAATTTTTAGTCACCTACAGCACCAGAACTAAAAGGAGGAAGCTGAGGGTGCACCAAAGCAATGTCATGGGATTGCTTTCAACCTTCTCCCTCTGGGAGCCAACCTCTTGAGTCCTCTTAGCAAAGCAGGGGGTGAGGGATGAAGCACAGCTCCCCAAAGGGTGAAAATGACATTATGATGAATATGTACTTTAAAAGTCAAATCAATTGAGCAGGTTTTTTTTCTTTTCTTTTAAGAACCCAAGGAAATAATCATTCTTAGTGCAGGTACAGTGCTTGCAGACAGAATGACCCACAGATTTTGCTTGGTTGACTTGTATGCACTATATAAGGTGCACTTTGGCTCAAACATCTCACAACAAATATC
Organism: Podarcis pityusensis; assembly: GCF_964106645.2. NCBI lineage: Eukaryota > Metazoa > Chordata > Lepidosauria > Squamata > Lacertidae > Podarcis > Podarcis pityusensis. Next base: position 26,551,003 of record NC_138028.1, read on the forward strand.
AGAATACAACATCACATCTGAGAAAGAAATAACTACAAGCAATTGCAAATAAGAAAGTCATCAAATGAATAAATGCATGCATACATTCAACATTACAATGAAATGATACAATAAGCCTTAATATATACCAAATACAAAAGCAAGATCAAAATCAAAATCAACAGAGGAATAATAAGAAACCCACCCTCCACTGCTAGGGCTGCACTTAGGCTAGGAAAGAACATGCCCATATGGTCAACACACTTAATCCCAGCCAGCTTTATCAAAGGAAAGTACAAACCCTAGTTTGTACAGCTACATCTCAATTCAGCAAGGGAGATTCATGCAGAGAAGCAGATGTTCATGCAGGAATTCCCTTCCATATCAGGCCACTCATATAAGAAAGAAAAAGACCAAACACACATACATACACCCATCGCCTGAAACTTTGTGTGTGCAGTTTCTTGCTGGCTCAGCACTTCCTTATCCATGAGTGTATCACCAGCACCAAAAGTCTGTTGAGGGAGACAGTGACCCACCCACCCATTCACCAGATCTGCAGCAAGTTATCAGTCCTCTCAAAGATGACCCACCTGTTCAGCAGTCAGATTATTCTAGTTGAGTCATATAGCAAAAAGGAAACAAAATGTACATAATTCTACATATTATTTCCATTTGAGGGATACATTTCACAGATATGAGTCATGCCACACTGGGGCTGTTGTTAGCCACCAATATTAGCCACCAAATTATCTTCAGTTATCCCTGCCCTCCCTTTGTACCATATAGTTCACCTTCCCTTGGTTCAGCTCCCTAAACTTCTTAGGTTGTTTTCGTCCATTTGTTTGTTTTTGGAAAGCCACCGGGGATTATTTCAAATAGAACGAGGACACTAAAATGGCAGCACTCTTGTTAATTGGTTTTTTTAAAAAAAAAATGTTAACAATGCAAATTTTGCTGGAAAAGTCTGAGTGGACCATACATCATGGATATGTAATGTGCAGGCAACTCCCAATTTACTCAGGGATTATGTTCTGAGGCTCTGCATGCGTCAGTGGATTTGCGTATATTTGAAACAGCATTAGAAAAGCCTGTCAACACCCTCTGGAAACCCTTGGGAAACCCTTTTTTGAAAAAACCAGCAGCACTTACCAGATGGGCATGAATGGTGGCAATGGTGGCTCTCAGTCTTCCTCTGTGGGCTATGTGGTCTGCCTTGCCCCTCTACATTAGCCTGCCACCCTCAATGTGGTGGAAGCTACTGTCCCATTGCCAGTGTTCTGGGAATATCCATCCTTCAGGCTGGCTGGCTTCTATACTTGGGAGAGAAGGGGTCAACTTGACATTCACCTCAGGTAGCAAAATGCCTTGTATGAGATGCTCAGGCAAAGTGAAGATTGGGGAGTAGCACAAGGTGAATGGGGGAGGCTGGGGGAAGCTCTCTTTTCCCTCAAAAAAATATCCCACCTATCAAACAGAAATCCCATTATCTAGTTTTTAATCTTTAATCTGTTGCCCTGTTAAAGGCAGCTGAGACTCTGGTCATTTTTGTTTTGTTTTGTTTTGCTTTGTTTCAGAAACTAAAACAAACTAAAACTGCACCAAAAATTAACTGGGTATGCCACACCTTGGTGTTTCCAAAGTCTTAAGCAGAGTCAATAGCTTGGATTTACCTCTCTGTTCAGCTCCCAGATTCAAAAGACTTCAGTGCGCCAACTTCTCTCCCTCCCCCCCCCCCCCCGCACATGACTCTGGTGTCCTTCTGAACAGCTTTTTAATTAAAAGGAAATGTTCACAAGCTGTTTTATGGGTGGCCCATTTGAAATGGATTATTCTGCATCTTATAAAACAGGGACTTTGACAATCTTTCAATAATAATATCAAACATAAACTCTTTATAAGCTAATGGCCAATAGGCTGTAGAACGTAGCTAAAGGGGTGTTTATGCTGCAAAATACCCACTTTGCTATATTTGAGGCTACTCTCCATTCTCCCATAAGTGATGAGGGGATTTTATTTTTATATTTTGGGCCTTGCAGATTAATGTTTTTGTGGCATGAAGATCATCATTAAACAATCTCATTATCTCTGTTTGAATGAAAATGCAATGATGCAGAAGCAGCAAATTTCTGCATACAGATGGTATATTAGTTCGTATCCAGCATAATGGTGATGATTGTGCTTATTTTTACACAAAGCTTTCAAATGCTGAGCTATTTTTACTGTACAGTTTTTTCTTTTTTTCCCTTTTTTGCACCCTTGAGGTTTATTTCAGGGCACTTTAACATGGCTTGGGGGCATGTAGAATGATCATCGAACTATCATTACTAAATGTTGCTCTTTCATCATCCTAAACAGATTCATCAGCAATTAATCACCATTTGTAATGTCTTATTTAATAGTTCTTTGGTTATTCAACATTCTCTACATTCTCTCCTATAGAAATGTAAAATTCAGAGTTGCTTAAAAAAACCCAACAACACCTGATTGGCCAAATGATCACATTCTGCATCACCTGTGAATGAGTCTATTGGTCATAGAGGTTGGTGGGGGTGGGGGAGCAGATATTTTCCAAAATTCCTCCCATCTCCAAAGCAACAACCATTGAAACTTAGCTAGTCTGGGATTTCTGTGACGCTAGCACTTTATGGTTTGACTTCACCACCGGAGGTGCACTCTTTCATTGTCTCCCAAGACAGACGGATTCTGTCTGTTAAACCCATCTGCATCATACAGCACTTAGACAATGAGCAGTAACACCGTCACCATTAGCGATGTGCAAGTTGTTGTTTAGGCTTGAATAACGCCAAGAACTCTCGGTCATAGCTGAGAGTTTAGACTAAATGTGATCGACCTGAGAAGGAACTGCCAAACCACTCCAGTATTTTGCCAAGGAAACTCCATGGACATAAAAAAGGAGAAGCTTTGAAAAGAAAGTGAGAGGTTCCAAGGCATGCTCTGGTTCATGGGGTCACAGAGAGTCTAGCACAACTAAGACAAGTAAAAAACAACAAATGATGTATCTTAATAACCTTCCCTATCTCCATACAGTATGTATGAATTCATTTGGGAGAAGCTTTAACTAGTATTTTTCCACTTTGTTTCCCCCATTTACACCTATTCCCCCCTTATTCATTTCCTTACAATTAGATGTTAATGCTCATTCACTGGTTTTTTTCTGTGTAGGTATACAGTAAATATACTTACCACCTATTTCAGGCACCCACTTTAGCACCTGTCCCATTCTGAGCCTAAAGTTCATAAAATCAATCTCAGCCTTAACTTTCTGCCATCTCAGTTCTGGTACTTATTTCATTATCAAAATCTAACAGACACCCCCCCCCCAAATATCCCTATTTCTCCTTCTCTGTCAACCTCTGAATCAGATTCATACATATGCGGTACTGCGGCCTGTGGTGCTGCAGCTCTGCACTGATTTTCAATAGATCTGTCTTTCAAATTGTACTTCTATGCAATATCATCATTCCTACCAATACTAAACCTTGGTGGTCTGCGTCAATTAGTTTGGGAGCAAAACAGGCTTTCCCCTGTTTTGCCAGTGTGGTGTAGTGGTTAAGAGCGGTGGACTCATAATCTGGTGAACCGGGTTCGCTTCCCCGCTCCTCCACATGCAGCTGCTGGGTGACCTTGGGCTAGTCACACTTCTCTGAAGGCTCTCAGCCTCACTCACCTCACAGAGTGTTAGTTGTGGTGGAGGAAGGGAAAGCAGAATGTTAGCCGCTTTGAGACTCCGTAAGGGGCGTGAAAGGTGGGAGATCAAGTCCAAACTCCTCCTCCTCCTCCTCTTCTTCTTCTTCTTCTTCCTCCCCCATTTATAAGGTAGCAGATTCTGTATATTCAGGGTTTTCAGGTATACAAAAGTACATTCTTATGACTTGTAGGATGCACAGGAGGAGGGCTGAAGATATCAGTTGGAGGTGATGAAAGGGACAGGAGAAATCATCGGTCTGTTTGAGACCCTAACGACTTTTAGAATCATGGAGGCTGAGGGGCTGGGAATGGATGAATGTCATGAGGTCAAAAAACTCCCCTTCTTGAACTGTATGACACAGGTTTGGCTGGGTGCATAATAAGTACGTAACTTAATAGCCCCAAACAGTGCTTCAAGGCTGCTTTTCCAAACTGATTAGAATCCTGAAAAGGTTCACATCCGTTTGATGCTGAGGATGTGTAGCATTATTTTAAAAGATATTGTTACAGGTATGACAGTTGTGAACATTCAGTGCATCTCTCTGCATGTTCAGAAGAAATGAAATGTATGAATAACTAAATATGGATATTAAGTGTGGCCACACCTGTTTGCTCTGCAGTTCTTTCCTGGGCATGAGTAAGATTGTAGCAAAACACACAAGGTCACCATCAGCCCTGAATGTCTGTGGCAGGGACTGGGAACCCATAGCCCTAACTCCCATCAGTCTCAACCTGCAAACCCAATGGCCAGGGGTGATGGGAGTTGTCTAGCAACTTCTGGGTGACCACACATTGCCTACCCTTGGTCTATGAGAATGGTTTTGTTCTGCACCCTTTTCTTTGCTCCTGCCACAATTAAGCCATTCTCCTCTTTGTTTCTGCATGTACAATAGCTTCTGCATATACCAGGCATAGGCAAACTCGGCCATCCAGATATTTTGGGACTACAATTCCCATCATCCCTGACCACTGGTCCTGTTAGCTAGGGATGATGGGAGTTGTAGTCCCAAAATATCTGGAGGGCCAAGTTTGCCTATGCCTGGAATATACAGTACAATGGGCAGAATGAAACAACATAAAATCCTTGGGAAATCTACTAATAAATAGCACTGTGGAAAAGTTCAGGTGCTGTTGTTAACAGACAGGGGGAAAAAAAGTGAAGAAATGGAATCATGACTGGTTGCATTGCTTCTTGTGAGCACGATACAGGCTCCAGTAGTTATGGAGACAGGGATGGCAGGGGGAGGCAGGAGGGGAGGAAACTGGGTTTTGCCATTCTTCCTGTAATTCTGCAATGCAGATAAACATTGCTGAAATTGTCCACCCATCAGCATTTCTCTAAACACAATTGACAATGATATACTGACTTGGAAAAACTATGGTCAAGCAAGAAAACTTCCCTGTTGGACTGGGAATCAATGGAGTCAGGCATCGTCTAATATCATTAAGCAATGCAAACAAATACACATGGCAATTGTAATTAAATTTCTTGGACTCATATACTTACATTAATAAAAAGCAGGATTTGTTTCTGTTGAGTTGACAGGGGAAACAGCTCAGTGGCTGTTTCATGCTAAACATGTGGTATGTGTGTGTGTGTTTGTCCCCTTATTAAAGCTACCCTCTGGAGCCAAACAGAGATGCTTTCAGTCATTTTGATGTCGGAAGCCAAATGTTTCTTGATAAATGTGAAGTGATGGCTTAATAAATTCAAAGCAAGGCCCAGCAACTCTCCCAAGCCCATTTGTCTGTCCCAGGTCACCAGCACCTCCATTGTTCAGTTATCAAACATATATACAATTTCAGACTAGTGTGGCAGTAGCTCCTTCACATGCTAGGGGTGGGTGGGGAAAGTGGCAAAAATGGGCAGTGCAGCAAATGAAAAGGAAGGATGATTCTCTGAAGGTGAGAAGTTATTTGAGTTCAGTTCTCCTGCTGTAGTCAAAATGGCACCATTCACAGATATGAGGAAGGTATCAGCAGCTCAGGAAAAACCCAAGCTCTGCAGAAGTAGATTTTTTTTAAGATGGAGAAGCCTTAATGGAGGGACATCAATATGGCCCTTTGAAGCCTTATGTTAAGTGGGTCCGGGATGCTGGCTGTGTATTGTAAGGGGAGGGAATGGGAAAGCAGGAACCAGGGAGAATGGAACAGGGTACATTGGAAGATGGCATGTGTGGTGGGAAAACAGGTGCATTCTGAACCACAACGTATTGTTAGAGGTGTCACTTGTATAGTGGGTGCAAGTGCAACAGTGCCAAAGAAGCACAAACTCCTTCGCACCAAGCTGGGAATTGCAACCATACCAGTAGCAACTGGAAGGCTCCAACAGAGGAAGGGGGCATTGCTGTCAATATTGTGCAAGCATGTGATTGCTCATTGGCCAGCTCCCATCGCTGAAGTCAGGAGCTTGCATGTGCCTGGTGGGGGGTAGTGACTTGGCAGCCTCATCCTTGCAGGATCCTGACCAAGACACTCAGGACCTCCAGCACTTCCTTCCATTGGTTTTAGGTAAGGATGGAAATTCCTCCCCATCCTCGATTTCAGTAGCAGCCAGATGTTCTTCTAAGCAAACCACTTAACAAGCAACCAATGTGTAAATGTGAAGTCTGCTTCTCATTTTAATTTGGAGAGAAGCAGTTGCTGATCTAGGAACAGAGTTATAAGAGAAATGTTACGGAAAAACATTTTTAAAAAACAAACCAACTTAACGGGTGTTTGTTTTTTTCAGAGGGTGGGGGACTTTACCACTTAACTAAACCATAGATTGCTAGACAGTGAGATTTGCCTACAGGTTCCTACATGGATTTAGCTGCTTTCCCCCACGAAAAAAAGATGAGAAGTTTTAAGCATATGTTCGCTAATACCCCTTACTCAAAGGACCTATGGATTCTCTGGCAGGGGTACAGCTCCCACAGCAATATGCAAAGTGCCATTAAATTCAGCACAGCATTTCTAGCTCTCTGCTGTCCTGAACAATGTGCAGCTGATTCCTCTCTGCACAATAACTCCAAATGATAAAAATGGCTCAGAGGCTCAAAATGAAGCCTTTAAAAAAGAAAGGAAAAGGAGTAACAGAAGCGGGGAGGGGGGTGGAATGCAAAACTATATCACTGCTTGCCAAGAATTGGGTTTTGGTCATTGTTCTGTGTGCTGGATATGCTATTCAAATTTCAATGTATTCCTGGGGATATAACAGGGGGAATAAAATGGTCTCCATTGCAAGCAATCTTCACAGAATAATTAATACTTCATTTGGGGCAAAAGAGCACCTGACTTACACGGCAAATGCCTACTTTTGGCTAGCTGCCTTTGCTAACATCATTGGCATAATGACAATTCTCATAATTTCCTGTGGGTATCAGTGGATTGGCTCCAGATGTAGCGATGGGCTCTGCCTGTGCCCCTTCTATTGCGAATATTTACATGATACACTTTGAAAAAACTTTCATCCTTCATGACAACAATCCTTTTAGATCCAAAATAATCAAATATTATCGGTTTATAGATGATTTGTTCTTCGTTATACAGGATCAAGACACAGCAACACAATTCCTCCAATGGATCAACGACCAAGATCCAAATATACGATTGTCTGGTACCATTCATGATACATCAGTTAATTTTCTGGATGTTACAGTCTTTAAAGATCATTCCCAACAACTTAAGATCCGCCCATACCATAAACCGACTGATCGAAATTCATCATTACACGCTTCATCCTTCCACGCTCCACATTTATTGAATAATCTACCGTATGGACAGTACTTAAGACTAAAAAGAAATGCATCGTCCCAACATGACTACAAAATAGCGGCCTACCAACTCACACAGTCCTTATTACAACGAGGATACACATCACGGACTCTTGCTGCGGCTCAAGATAGAGCGGAAATGAAAAACAGGAAAGATCTTCTTGTTATAAAAACCTCGGATAAACCTAGAGAGGATCGTATTTGCACATCACTGCAATTTACACCACATACTTCTAGCATTAAGAAACTCATATATAAACATTGGCATTTGTTATCCAACATCCCAGGATGTCAAAAACCACCTATAATTGGCCTAAAAAAACCCAAATCACTGAGGAATTATTTGGTGAAATCGGACCAACTTACATACCCGGAAGCATCAACTAAAGGCCATTACAAATGTGGTAGCTGCAATGTATGCAAATACGCACTACAAGTAAAGGAGTTCACCAACATACAGACTGGCTTCAAGTTTCAGATTGAACATTTTAGTAACTGTAACACGAAGAATAGCGTGTATGCATGGATATGCCCATGCCAAAAGATATATATAGGCAAAAGCACCAGACCAATTAAACTACGCATAAATGAACATCGATCACGGATCCGTAACAGAATACGAGAAGCCCCAATGGTGGAACATTATATACAACAAAAACACACGGAAGAGGATTTTGTCTTCTTTATTATTTGGAAACCAAAAGTAGATCTATATACCAGGAGAAATATTGATAGACTATTGTTACAACAGGAAGCACGATATATTCATTTGTTTGGAACGATGTCCCCCAAGGGCTTGAATGAACATCAAGACTACAGTTCTTTTCTCTAATAAACCACCATAGATGGCCTTGGACTTTAAATCCCTTCTCTGTTTACAGCTTTAAGAAGGGAGAGCCTATCCTCCCTCTCCCACAGACACACATATAAGACAATGATTTCACTCCCTAATAGAAAACGCACAGAGAAACGCAAGAAAACTTGGATGCAATTATCTAAGGTGAGAAAACACTGAACTGATGTCCGTTTTTCACAAATAATTTGACTGGAAATAATAACTCTTGGAAATCCTTATTTCTAGACGCATGTCGAAATAGAAACATAAAAGAACTAAATGATACAGACTTCCAACAGATTTATAGTCGTCAAAAAACCGAGGTATGGAACCAAATATCATAATATGTGTTAACATACATTAGAATGTATATAATTTATTATATTTATTATCTATGGATTGAATCACCTTGATCTATCTTGACATATTTTTTGATATTACCAGCTGAAGAAGGCGTGTACTCCGAAACAGGGCCCTGTCCTGGTTACCACCACTGAACCGTACATCTGATTCACACTCCGGATACTCCTTTTTGGCCCCATTTGATCCTTCATTCTTTATTCTAATTTTATATAATGTGGACTCGTTTTGACTGCTATTGAGACTTGTATAAAACAATTGTTGTGCACTGGTATTTCATGTACCTTTGTACTATATCATTGTATATTTGAAACGACATTATTTTTGCACTTAAACGTTGTATCCAAACTTACCATTACTTTAAAACTATCATACTTATATGTTGTGTTTAAATCTACTACTAGCTTCAAACTGTTATTCTTAGCAGAATACACACGTTTTTCATTTCAACTCTTGAGTAGGAATTATTCCTTATATTGAAACTTTTGGCCAGAGTTCTTGATATATCCTTTTCAGTGTAGTTTCAACAAGAACTCCAATTTCTTTATTGATTTCAGTGGGTCTAGTACTTTAAGAATAGGCAAGGCTGCAATCACAAACTTTGTTGTCACAGACACACGATGCCTGCTGCATGGCAAGGGGAAACCCTTAGAAATAAACACAGAAGATTTGGTATTGGGTTGAAATAGGTCACATCTTTATTGATTACAGATGAAAGTAGGTTTCGGCCAAGGCATTGGGTATGTATCCGGTATCAAGCAGCCCACTTGCTGGTTGAAAATTACAGTGGGGTCAATTTGGAGCTGGAGAGTCACCCCTGACATGGACTAGGCACTATGACCCCACCCAGACTGCCATTGTCTGGACTCTCGGGCAGAAACACCTCTCCTGGACCCCTTTAATGGTCTAACCCTATGCCTTATCTGCCAGAGTTGTGGCTGTTGCTGTGAGGTAGGCAAAAACCCACAGTCTGGCCAGTTTGTATGTGGAGGAAATTCTTTCCTGGCCCTGAATATGGCAACTGAATAACCATAGTAAGATTCTCACCCTAGCCTGCCCATTCCCCTTCAGGCAGGCCACTTCCAGCCTTTGCAGGTGAATGGTTGGACTCTAAAGAGGGCAAGCTGCATGAGGTCACCCTCTTAAGTACACCAGGGGCAGGTCTGGTCAGCACACTGCCCTGCATCTTGTCTGGCCCAAACAACAAGACCCCTCCCTGTCAGGCCAGTGCATTCAGGTAGTATTCAGATACTGTGGGATCCTCTAACTTTATGGGTTGAATCCAGCTCAAAGTAAACCCACTTAAATCAATCAATGTGGCTAACTTAAGTACATTGATTGATTTAAGTGGGCTTGCTTTGAGTTGGATAAAGTAACCAACTCATAGTCTCTAACCCATAAAGTTAGAGAATCCCAAATTCCCATCAGCTGGTGAACACAAAGGTATTGTACAAGTCTGTAAAGTTTCCTAGAACTTAGTAAAGCTATTACTGCTGTTCACGGGTTGTAGAGTAAAAAATAGATGAGAGCTCCCTTTAAAAAAAATGCAAAGAAAAAGAAGGTACAGAACATGAAAAATAAATTGCAAAATAATGTATACAGTGCACCCGATCACAAAAACATATTTATTTTTTTAAAAGCTAATAAAGAAAATGGCCCACTTCTAACCATTAAAAAATCAGATTCAAGGTCTTTACATGAATAGTACATTCAATTTTTGCTCTTCAAAGGTATCAGCCTCTTCTCTCCCCCCTTTCCCCTTCCTTTGTACTACACCTGTCATAATGGGCACAATCATTTTCCATCCTAATGTGGAATGCAAATTCTTCAAATGTGCTGGAAAGCCTTGCCCAAACAGATTTTTTGTGGGCAAGCCTACAAGGCTTCCAACTGTAGATCTATTGCCAGTTTTGGTGGCAGTGCAGCGATGTTTAAAAAAAGAAGAGGAATAAAAGCCACGTCTCCAGGTAAGCCCCCCCAACCTTCCCTTATATGCCCCCATGCTTTTGCAAAATGAGTCTAAAGATTTCGTGAATATATTCATATATTACTATTTTGAATGAATGAATAAAAGGATGAACAGGATGAACATTTGAAATAAAGGTGACCACTGCAAGGAATGTTAGCATTGCTGATGGCTCTCTTAAATAAAAAGGATTTAAAATTCTGAATTAAGGAAAATGACATCCCTTGGGAAAAATATCACATTTCAGGGCAATTGTAGCCCTTTCCTAGAAACATCTTGATAAGACCAAAGATGATGATAGGCCTTGAAATCCAGGGGATCAACATGTTAACTTGTCAAGTGGTCCTTGGAATCCAAATGGAACATCAACCAATCAACTCATCAGTCTAAAAGACTGAGCAACCATAAGAAGCATAAGAACTTTGGAACTTTGGAAACAAAGACATTTGAGCACACCGCCCCGCCCCATACATCCCATTGTGCTATTAGTCTGGTCATTCAGTTAGGGAGAAGAATGATGTTTGGTGACTATCTCCCTGAAAAACACATGTTGTGTGACTGAGAAGTCTTGAATAAATGAAATTAAGAAATAATTTCTGGAAACTGGTGCCATTGTCTTGGTCTCTCTACACTTTCACCTCCATTCCCAGGTTGTAGTGAAGAAGCTTTTGACGGTTTTAATACCTGTAGCTAAAAGGGGTTCTTATAAAAATGCTGTTGTGTATTGTATACAGTTTTTCAGAAGCAAGGCACAAGGAAGACAGTTTTTTCAAGAGTAGTTTCATCTCAAAACAAAACTCAAATAAAAGTTTTTGCTGAAATAACATTTAATATAGTCACACAATACCTGTTGGTGAAAATAGCCATTTCTTTGGAAGAAATAAGGTTTTCTTATCAAGTTGAGAGTGAGTCATAGAAGGATATTGACAAAATAAAAGAAGAGGTATTGTGCATACATTTTTTTTAAAAGATCCACAAACTTGGAGTGTTGGATGGTTGTTCTTCTTGTTTTTAGAAAGACTCAAGAAAGCTAGAGACACCACGTTGAGAAGATTGTACAGTGGTACCTTGGGTTAAGAACTTAATTCATTCTGGAGGTCCGTTCTTAACCTGAAACTGTTCTTAACCTGTTCTTAACTTTAGCTACTGGGGCCTCCTGCTGCTACTGTGCTGCCGCCACGGGATTTCTGTTCTCATCCTGAAGCAAAGTTCTTAACCCGAGGTACTATTTCTGGGTTAGTGGAGTCTATAACCTGAAGTGCCTCTAACCTGAAGCATCTGTAACCTGAGGTACCACTGTACTAAGATGATTTTTGAAGCCTGGCTGTGCAACTGGGCTGCCTTGAAAACAGTCACTTTAGATCAAATCCTAGTGCTGTGTTATTGCAACTTTAATCTAAACTGCAACAAATGTGACAACTGGCCTAAACAGTTGGATATTCTGAAGACCATTCTGGGTCATGATTTCAATCTCGTACCCATAGTACAGAAAACAAGGAATGCACCTGCAAAATAAAGGAATGTCAGTATGCATTCATATGCAGAGAATCTTCGAGTATAAATATATCAGTTCTCAAATGCAATCGTCAAGTACAAAAATATATAGGGAAATATGGTCAGTAAATGATAAAACTACAATACATCATAACCAAATGCAGTTTTTGCCACATAAAAATGTAACGGCTATAGTATGCATGATGATAAAGGTAGATCACTGAGAACTCAATAAAAGGCCTATCAGCTTATCTGTATTGTGTATGAACTTATTCATGAGGATAAATTCACACTGCACAGAGGATGCATTACCAACAAGAACTATATACAAGAAGCTTGTGGAATGGGAAAACCATACAGTAGACTTCTGCTTGCAGCACAGCACTGAAAAGTGGAATCACAGTGTCTGGGAGTTAAGTCAGGCATTCCTGATAGGACAAGAGCAGAGGCCCAATGCACTACATAACATACCAAAGGTGACTATAACACGGCAGCCATCACCCCATCCCCTGAAACCATCTGAGAACATTGCTACATCATGACATAGCATCATTCCAAGAGGCATTGGTGGGAGCGTTGGTGGTTACCAGGAGGCAGTCACTGAGAGGCTTTCCACTGTTGCTCTCCAGCAACACTGCCATGGTTTAAGGCTTGTGGTTTGTCAGAGAGAGATGAACCAGGAGCCTGGGTACAGACGACATGTTAAGCCAAACGTCGGTGTAGTGCAGCAGCAAAACAACTGGGAAAGAGCAAAGTGTCTGCAATCTTCTATCCAGGAAGATTTGCTCACTGGCACATTTGCTCATTTGTGGCACGCCATAGTTTGGCACAGTGTTACATGCAAACAAGGCCCCACTGCGTTAATGTCAGCACATCACACCAGGCGCCAGCACACCTCCCCATATCTCTCAGATTGAGGTGCCAGATTACAAGCATGGATATAAAAAGCTCTCCTTGTTTCATCTCCAGTCCAAATTCAGCTTGCTTTGTCCTTTTGCCAAGCAAGACGGCTGCTCAGTTGGCCTTTATGACTTCTCTTCCAAGAACTTTATATAGAAAGTACATAAAGATTGCATTAGTAACAGAAAAAACCCTAACAACAATGAAACAATGAAATATTCCTGAGTCAAGCACTGAAATTTCCGTTTATTGCTAATGTTTGCTTGCCATAAATAGACATTAAAATACGGAGCACCATTCTGCAGATGGCGAAAATCAGATGCCAAACACCACAGCTGTGTATAACTTTGCTATCCAGTTGGGTGGAATACACCTTCTTGAGTAGATGCCAGTTTAATAATGCTACATTATTTTAAATACGGCTAGCATTCCCTAACGAGCCAGTCCCCATATATAATAGCCCCCTTTAAAGCCATTTCTTTACTGGATGCAGCTGGGAACTACATTATTACTCAACAAAATAGATGAATGGAGCAGAAAGCACTCTAGAATCACTTGTCCTCTTTTGCCTGTGATTAGAGTGCTACAATGCAGCTGAAACTCCACTCAAATCTGAAACCAAATCAAAGCATGTGTGTAAAGATACGATGAGAGTCTGTAAGAAGCACGCTTCACCATCAATAGGCGGGGAACTCAGCCAAGGATCTTGAAAGGCCAGGAATCCCACATGGCTAAGTGGCCTCAGACATGGAGACAGGTATGTTAAATCTCTGTTCACAGCCAGCGATAGCTAAAAGGAGGCTTTCTTGTACCAAGTCACCCTATTGGTCCATCAAGTTCAGTGTTGTCTATGCTGATTGGCAGCAGCTTGGTGGAGTTCCAGACTGAGAAGGGTATTTCTCAGCCCTACATGGAAATGCTTCTGATTAAACCAGGGAGTCAAAGCAAATGCTCGACACTTTGGCTTTCCCCAAAGAATCCTGGGAAGTGTGATTTTATTTAAGGGTGCTGAGAGTTTATAGGAGATCCTTGTTGACCTCAAAGAGGTAAAATTCCCAGGGTGCATTTGGATTAGGGGTTGACTGTTAAACAACCCTGGAAGTGTAGATCAGTGAGGGATTAAGGATCTCCTAACAACATTCAGAGCACTTATAGATTCCAGGATTATTTGGGGGGAGCCATGGCTGCTGTGGTATGACACTGCTTTCATTGTGTAGTGTAGTTGGGGCCACAGTGGGAAAGAGTGAGACTGGAGCATCAAGAAGAAAAGAGAGGATGGGGTACTTGCCAGCAACACGTCAGACCCAGTGAAACAGGTCCTCTTGAAACTGCATATTTTTTTCATGCCATCAACTCATAAGGCAAAGGTCCCCTGGACAGTTAGGTCCAGTCAAAGGTGACTATGGGGTTGTGGTGCTCATCTCGCTTCAGGCTGAGGGAGCTGGTCTTTGTTCACAGACAGCTTTCTGGGTCATGTGGCCAGCATGACTAAATCGCTTCTGGCGCAACAGAGCACTGTGACAAGTGCCAGAGTACACAGAAATGCCGTTTACCTTCCCACCGCAGCGGTACCTATTTATCTACTTGCACTGGTATGCTTTCGAACCGCTAGGTTGGCTGAAGCTGGGACAGAGCAACGAGTGCTCATCACTGTTGCACGGATTCGAACCGCTAACCTTCCAGTCGGCAAGCCCAAGAGGCTCAGTCATTTAGACCACAGCGCCACCCGCGTCCCTCACAAACCCCCAAACCACCACCAATTTACAGATCACAGAGGGCTGCCACCTTCCTGAAGTTTATAGGTCCTGGTTCATAGAACTGTAGAGTTGGAAAGTACCCTGGGGATCATCTAGTCCAACCCCTTGCAATGTGGGAATATGCAGCCATCCCATACAGGGATTGAACCTGCAACCTTGGTATCAGCAGGTTAAGCAGATCTAAGTCTGAGTGAGTGCCTGGATGGGTGGCCACTTAGAAACCATATACACATCACCTTGGGTTCTATGACAGAAGAAAGGTGGGGTGTAAATTTAGTTTTTTAAAAATTATTATACAAATAATACATCGAGAGTGTTTTTAATTTTTGATTAGACAGCCCAGGATGGCCAAACCCTCAGCAACTCTCATTCTGATAAATTGAGCACTAGACTGGCTAATGTTCTCTGACAGCCTGTTTAGTTCATAATCCAGAAAGTTTAGCCTTAAGTAACTTGCGAATCAGCAGCTAAACTGCCAGGGAACTGAAATTGCCTCCTATGTCTGAAATGGTAATATTTTCTGCGACATTTAAGAGCTACTAATCTGTGCCTTAAAATCATCAAGAGCTTCCCCTAAAGAATCATGGACTGCATATTATTAATGAAGTGGATAAGCACGATTCAGCTACAGTGCAAGGGTATGGCAATTCTTTTTCCTTTCCCTCCCCCCGCCCCCCTTTGAAGCCAAGTACTACATAAGCCACAGAGTTCCCTGCTCCTTCCAGAGAGCTCTGTGTCTGACTGGTGTGTGAGCGAGTGTGTTTTGTGTCACCACTGACCAGGTCAGCCTGACCCAGGTGCCAAAGCAATTACAGCCACCCTTTAGCTTCCTGCTCTGCACATTTCAGGGTACATGTGCTAAATGCGGTCAGTGGTAGCACTGGGGAATATCACAGTTAAGGAGAAAGCATGGGAATGGCTTCATCATACTCCTCTTTCATTTTGGCCAGCTCATCCAGAACTCCCACATTCTTCTCAAAGAGGGAGGGTGATATCCTTTCAATAATCTACAAGAACCAAGATTTAGCAGTCATGAAATTGTTCTCCACTCTCTCTTGGATATTATCAAGCAAACACATCTGTTACAGCATTGAAAATAGTGGGGCGAATTTCCAAGTAAGCATTGGGTTGTATTCCACTAAGTGCTACTCAGAGTAGATCCACTGAAATCAATGGCTCATGTTCATTAACTTCAGTACGTTTACACTGAGTAGGACTATCACTACATACTACCCTACTTGGAATACCTTTTTTGTTTGTTTGTTTGTTTGTTTGTTGTTGTCGTCGTTATCATTCAGCAACTTATTAGACTGTCAAGATGTTGAAAGATCATAAGCAAATAACCACTTCTGTTGGAATGTGGGTAGGGACATATTTGTTGGAAAATTCCATTCATAGAATCATACAATCATAGAGTTGGAAGAGACCACAAGGGCCATCGAGTCCAACCCCCTGCCAAGCAGGAAACACCATCAGAGCACTCCTGACATATGGTTGTCAAGCCTCTGCTTAAAGACCTCCAAAGAAGGAGACTCCACCACACTCCTTGGCAGCAAATTCCGCTGTCGAACAGCTCTTACTGTCAGGAAGTTCTTCCTAATGTTTAGGTGGAATCTTCTTTCTTGTAGTTTGGATCCATTGCTTCGTGTCCGCTTCTCTGGAGCAGCAGAAAACAACCTTTCTCCCTCCTCTATGTGACATCCTTTTATTATTCCTTTTATTATTCCTTTTATTATTCCTTTTATTATTCCTTTTATTATTCCATCTTTAGTTGCAGACATGGGATTGTTACGTGTCACATGTCTGTTTGCATTCCAGCAGTTTGCTGGCGTAAGCGGAACTTCTGCTGTATGGCTTTTGTTTTGACTCTCTCTCTGAGAAGACAGCAAGGAGAGATGACATGTTTCTTTGTCCTGATTTATGTTTAATAAATCCATAGTTCTTAGTATGTATCCACAAGCCTCAGCCTCTTCTGTTGAGCAGTTCACATTGCTGAGTATAGTGTGCTCAAGTCTGGGAGGCTTGAGTCACTGATTTATGTCAGAGCCAGAGGTCGATGGATCTTCGCAGTGGCAAGGCTGAGAAGGAGACGATCCAGCTGGCCTTTCGACCCCAGGTTGCCATCAATATATACAGTAGACAAACATTATATCATGTATAATGCATTTGCTGTGAACACATCTACCCACCTATCAGTTGCAGTATGCCACAAATTGTCCTTCACTGAAAAGAATGTTAGGCCTTCAAAGTTCAGCCAGTTTTTATGGGTAAGGTTTTATCCATTGGTGAGGTTAGAAATAAAGATTATAGTAGTCTTTTGGCTCCAACCCATTTGTTCCAATGGATCTCCCAAGTTGGGGGGGGGGGGGGAGAGATGAGTAGATTTAAGTCTAGATTTACAATAACTGCCATGGACTGGCTGGATGCTGAGGAGTGGTGGCAGGACCCATCTGGGAAACCCTCAAGCGAAGAAGGCTCAGAGCCAGGGGATTGGTGGTAGGATGGCAATGAGCTGTCAGAGGGAGATGAGGGAGCAGACTGGGAGGAAGAGATGGCAGAAGCTGAAAAGGTAATGCGGTTTAGTGCTCAGGAAGAGGCTATGGCAGAGAACAGTCCAGAATCAGAGGCAGAAGCAGAGGCTTTTGAGGAGGGGAACAAGAGGAAGTGATGGCAGGCTGCTGGAGAAGCCAGGGAGTCTCCCCATCCCTCTGGGACCAGCTGCCTTCTGCCCTGGGCTCCCAGAACCCACAGAGAAATGAAAAGGGTGCAGCAAAGACAAATAAGGTGAAGAAGTCTCAGGCTGATTGAGAAGTACCTAGGAAAGGAGGAGAATTAGGCAACTGTGGGAAGGCAGGGACCATCAGTCCTCACAACTGCCTCATTGGGGCAAGAGCTGCTTGGAAGAGTTGCAGTGCTCACTAGGACACCTTGTGAGTTATTCCTGACCTGCTCCTGACTCTTGCCTTGACAATAATACACCAAGTACATATGTGAGATAGACTACTACTATCCACATTTTGCAACTGTAAGTTGAGAGAGACAGAGGCGGACACACACACACACACACACACACACACACACAACAGGAGTGTACTGTGGTTAAGGTTGGGGTGAAATTGAATTCAGTTTGCAATTAAAGGTGAACGTACCTGATTTGCACTTTCTGAAACAATATGACAACTAAAATAAGCCATCCTTTGAAAATTGCACTTCTCCAAATTTTGCAATGAAGCTCTCCAACCATGTAATGTGTACAAAATGCAAATACTAAGGTAAGCTAAGAAAATGCATTATATTAGGAAAACAAGCTTTGCACAATGTGTATATTAGGCAACATTGCATACAAAACGTGCACGAGGAGAAATGTACATTAAAATGCATACAATTTTTAGGAGGACTTTTTTTAATGCAAATGAATGTGAGTATGTGGAAATCTGAATTTAAGATTGGAAAAGTGAGAAACTAGGGGAAACTGAAATCGTCATATTTGCCCATCCCTTGCTAAGCTCCTCGTCCATTTATTCCTGCGTTTAAAGGGGTGAACTCTAAACTCTATTTCAGGGAGGGGGCACCACAAAATGCAGATTATCTGGCTGTCATGCACTGACTGATACACAGTGCAAACAAGGATCTTTGTGCCTGATAGATTTGGCAAACATCTACTGCAAAGGCTGTATCCAAAGACACAGAGAATCAGTGTATGGAACATGTCTCCTTCAGACTTCCCGGGTGCCTTGACTGATTATCATACTGGCTGTTAGGGGTTTAAGATAGAGATTTTCTGTCTCTCTTTCCAACATGTTAGCCCTGTTAACCATATTAATAAGTAACAGATACACTCAGGCAGTGCCACTGTTATCTCCTAATGGATGGGGCTGGAATTTTACTCTGTTTATTTCATGCACCCAGTTACTGGTTGTTATCTACAGAAGATATTGCACTTTAAAACATACCTGACATTTTGCAATGCCCTGTTTGCTATATTCCCACGCAAGATTTATTAGACAGGGAGAACATGGATAAGTCTTTGAATGTATGTCTTCATTCCCAGCTTGTGGTTTCACCCTTCATCGCTGTCACTTTCCTTTCCTTTCCTTTGAAATTGCTTGCACATATAGCTTTGCACAGCTGTAGCCAGGTCAAAGTGATCCAGGTTACAGCCTTGGTGAATGCTGGGCATTGCCAGGCTTCTTGCTCTTTCCTTCCTTAGATCTGTGAGCTTTTATGATGTTGTTCCAATAGCCCTGGTTAGATGCTATGGTAAATTGGCTGGTTAAATCAAAATACAGTGCTACCTCGGGTTAAGAACTTAATTCGTTCTGGGGGTCTGTTCTTAACCTGAAACTGTTCTTAACCTGAGGTACCACTTAAGCTAATGGGGCCTCCTGCTGCCGCCACATGATTTCTGTTCTCATCCTGAAGCAAAGTTCTTAACCTGAGGTAATATTTCTGGGTTAGCGGAGTCTGTAACCTGAAGCGTCTGTAACCTGAGGCGTCTGTAACACGAGGTACCACTGTACTTTTAGTGCTCTTTCTTGACTTACTGTTCATTTTTTTGTTCTCTGCTTTGCAGTTTTAAGATGGTTTTATTTCAGGTAAGTGAAGCTTTTCTCTCTTCTTTTTTAAAACAATATGTAAACATGAAGGTAAACAACTAGGGTTGGATTAGTTGACCCTTAGAGTCTGTTCCAACTCTACAATTCTACAAGAACTTAAGAGAAACCCTTCTGGATCAGTGGCTGAGCAGACAGCCACGGGGCACCCCAAAACACAACCTGAATGCAACAGCAGTCTCCCCACTTGTGATTCCCTGCAACAGGAGTGGCAGTTTGGCTCCATGACAATGGATGCTCTGTCATGTGACAAAGACACATGAGAGCAGAAGTAGCAAAGCAGGCTGGGAAGTGCTGGGACTGCACAGTCATTTGGGCTTACTAAAGTTATTCAGGCCTAACTGCTAACTGTTGAGTCACTCTGACATATGACTTAGTAGCCAGTTTCTCTTTTGTGCTCTCTGTAAGATTTCAGTGAGAGTCAGTCTGCTTCAGCTGTGAACAGAGTCAGTATGTAGTCTCAGTCAAACTGTTTGGAGCCATGTTGTTTAATGAATAAGTTTATTTTAACTCAGTAAAGATTTTATTCTTTAAAACTCTGCATTATTAATTTACGCTGCACATCATGCTCGGGGCTGTGGGTGCTAAGCAGCGTGCATGGCCCTGGTGCCAAAATTTGTGAGTGCCCCACCCCTTCACGTGGAATTTTGTGGGTGCTCAGGCCCCCCGGGAGTCGGCTGTTAAAACTCTGGATCCTGTGCAAAAAAACCAGAAGCATTTTTGTTAGGGATTGTAGGACAAGACCTGCCAAGAAAAACAAAGCATCTATTTATGTATGCTACAACAGCGGCAAGGGTCTTGATAGCACAAGGATGGAAGAATGAGGAAATCCCAACGAAAGAACAGTGGCAAGAAAAATTGATGAGCTATGCATAGCTGGCTAAATTGGCATACAAATTGCTGGACAAGGACAACTGTGACTTTATGGAAGAATGGGAGCTTTTTACAAATTATCTAAAAAGACAACAAAATGAACTGGACTCCTTGGCAGGTTTTGAATAAACATAGACAAATTTATTGGTTGATAACATAATAGATAGATAGATAGATAGATAGATAACGTAAGGATATGTATAATTTTATAGCATGCAGAGAATAATATGTGCTGAGAAATCAGAGGAGCTGAGGGAAGTCTGGTGCGGGGGAGGGAAGGATGGAAGGAAGGGGGTGGGGGAAAAGGGGGGGAAATAATGTATGCATTTATATGGTTTGATAATTTATGTTGAAATTGCTAATAAAAATATTTTTTTAAAAAAACAAAACTCTGAAGCCTGTGAGCACTTTTTGAAGTCCTTTTGCATGCTACTAGGACCAGTTTCTTCACCTTTGAATTTCTTCAGTGATGCACAACTTAGCAGAGTAGCGCAGCTTTTCCTAAGCAATGATCAAGACTGCTCAGTCAGGACGACGATCAGGAACAAAGCTGACGACTAGTAACTTGATTTTGTGGTTTATTATATACGGCAGTAAACTCACAAGCTTTCTACAAGTTACTATATACAGACACAAACTTCATCTCTCTTCAAGCACTCCAGAATACTCCTAACTAGCCAAACAATGTCATAGGTCATGCTGCCTATATGAGAGACCTCAGCCAATCACGGAGCTGTTACTAGGTCTTCTTATCTTCAGGCAAATTTCTCCTGTGGTGTCTCCCTAGCCTGTAGCCAAAACATTAATGGCTCACTTGCCAAGCTGCACATAGACTATGAACTCCAACATCTGCATCTATGCCCTGCAGCTGGTACTCAAGAGTCATACTGCCTTCCAACAGCAGAGAGAGAACATGGCCCTCATAGTTAGTAGCCACTGGTAGCTTTACACTCCATGAATTAGTTTCATCCCCTTTTAAAGCCATCCAAACAGTAGCAGCCAGCAGGGCAGCAGAGGTGGGGTGGGATGACATTGCTCACCTGGCTTCCCAAACTCTGAATTACTGCTAGTTACTGAGAAGGGAAGGAGGAAGTCAGCAGCAAGATCAGTGTTGTGTGGATGCAGGAATGGAGCCAACGGGATGCTCCAGTCTCCCTGCTGCCTGGCGCTGACGCCTTCTCAATAAGCAGCAGCAATGCAGCGCATTGGGAAACCAGATGAGCAGAGATGCCCCATCCACAATTACCAGCTGGGTGATTTCCTAGTAGCTTGTGCCTGAATACTACTAAAGAAGAGGGCATCTTTCTGTAGTTACCGGTATTTCACTGAATCAAACGGAGCTCTACTTAATCAATGAAGAAATGAATTTGCAGGAAAGAGGTTCTGCCATTTAAACCATCAGTAGGTTTATGGAAATCAAGACTTGATTTGACTGAATGGGAGCACAGAGGGAATATGACCTCCTCCTTTCCATTAAGGGAAAAAATATGCCATTTCAAAGTAATTGTGAGTTAAATTTATTGCAATTTGAGTTGAGGTGGAAAAAGAGCTTCTGTAATTGCTGTAGAATTGGGGCGGGGGACATTATTGCCTGCCTAAGTCATCCCTTGAAATATAATGGTGGGTGGTAGTACAAGTGGCGTGTAACAATCACATTAAATGCATTTTATTGCCCTGTAAGGTTACTATATAGATCAGATGAGTCATTTCAAAAATACTCAGCCTGAACGGCCTTGGAAAATAAAAACATAGAATTGCAACATAACCCTGTGCATGTTTGCTCAGAAGTAACATCTATTATCTTCAATAGGACCTACTCCTTATTAAGGTCCCATCTGAACAATACTGTTATGATTTTTTTCTGGGGTAAACTGAATGCCCGGGGCCCCATCTAACCCTTGGAATAGCCAGGCTAGCTTCCCAGTAAGGTGATAGCTTGGGTGATGGGCCATTAAGCGAGCAAAGGAAGGGGCTCCATGCGAGAAAGCAAATAGGTGGGGCCCCCTCGCTCAACTTGCAGGTAGTTAGAAGGGCAAAGGCAGAGCTGAGAGCAGAGAGTGCAGTAATGTGAGCCAGAAGCAAAACGGCAAGTTGTATGAGAGAGTCAGGATGAGGTTTGATTTCTGTTTGAATCCTAGGCTGTGGCTATGTGGGGTGTTAATGCTGTGAACCCCTCCACTGCTGGCTCAGGTACAGTGCATGTATGTCTAACAATGTTATGGTTGCATCCTATGTAGATTTTCAAAATAAGTAGAGCAAATATGATCCCAGGAGCTGATTCCTGCCTCCAGTAGTTTTTTATGTCAATGCCCCCAATGCAGAATCCAAACTATGATCTTTTACAGTAATAATGCCTTAATACCATTTCTAGAGAACAAAATTAATACCTTACAGAACAGTCATTTGTGAGTGAACCTAAAACTTTTCCTCATGGCTATTCAGTATTGACAGAGTGGATATGAGCTCTCTGATGTAAAGAGCACCATGAAATTGCTCGTGACATTTTGTTTGGCAAGTCAGACCTGATTGTGGTGGGTGTACTATTACTGAACATCTTCCCACAGTATATTGATATTCTGAATTTGTACTGATGCTTAATAGGTCATCTCGAAGATTACATGGAATGGGTGTGATTCGCCCAGTGCAAAAGGCAGCACTTAAATTTCACTTAAGGGAAAATTAAGGAGAATTGCAATATGAAAGAACAAAACCCTATATTTTTCAGAGATGGGTAACACCAGTCCATTTCTATTCAGAACAGGCTTCTCCTCTACTCCAAACATTTTTGCATGATTTTTAGGGGGTAAAGCTTCATTATTATTTTTACCTCCTGACAATTCTCCAAAGCTCAGTGAGGCTATGTACACACTTATGCTTAATACACATTCACCATGTTTCCAGTGCTGCATTTTTAAACCATGTTCACATGATGCTCCCACTAATGGATGTGCATCCTGTTTCTTTTTGGAGGAGAAAAATAGTTGGAGTGTTTGCTTGCTTTTCTCAAACTGGCTGCATACCAATTGAAATCCACAAGCCAATGCAAATTCATCTTTCGTGTGGACAGCTGTACCAAAGCCACCTCTTCTGCTGTGGGTGGTCCTACAAATTCAAAAAGGCTCTATGGAGTCTAGATACATGGATAGTGGTTGGACATGCTCATATATGAACTTGATGCCTGCTAGTATTTGTCAACAATGTCACATCCAGATAGCCTTTCTTGCTGTTTGAGCATGCACAGAAGAGTTTTGTCAGGCTTCAGGGAATTGGCTCCCTTCCCCCTTGACAGTAGATAAACAGAACAAAGTGAACAGAGTCTTCTTACCAGTTAGAATTCTTTAATAATCACAGCAAGGGATAATGAACATCTCCCTCTAAGAATGGTGGTGCTTCAAATTAAGGCTACACTCCCCGCCCCATCCTTCTCAATCCATGTCATTCTGGTAACCTGAGCTGGTAGTTGCTGTGCTTTCTGTTCAGCAAAGCCTCTCCTCCTCCCAGAAGGGAGGTGTTGTGAGCGGGAGCCGTTCCTGCGTCAGCAAGGGGGCGTGCTTGGCCCCCTGCGTCACTCACCCGGCTGCTGTGCCCCGCCCACCAGGCCAGCCAATAGGGTTGGCTTGGGGGTGGGGGTCTAGCTGCATTCAAGCGGTCGTGGCAGCCCCGTGCCTCATTCTGCTTCCCTGGAGTCGTCGGATCACCCGCCCACTCTCCCTTTAGGTCATATTTATGCTTTGACCTTGCTATGGACTTTGGTTGGTTGACCAGGGGGCCTGGTAGGAGTTTTTATTCATTTGGCAGATTGGTACCAGCCTCTTGGTTTTTTGCCTACCTCGTAGCAAATTGTCACAACCTTTTTGGTATTGGCGGTTAGGCATTGGGATATGTGTTGTGCGTTGGTGGGCGGGGTTTGGCCACCACCTACCCCGCCCCTTGTAGGGTATTCTGTTAAAGGAATCTGGCGGTCATGGATCCTGTCTGATGCCCTGCTGGTGGCTAGGGCCATGGCACGACCCCGGGTGACATCAGGGGAAGCTTCCAGTTATATTTGCATCAACAAGCTCCTCCCACTGTTTGTTAACCTCCAAAGACCCCCGCTGTGAGGGTGGGGTCAAACATAGGTTGTTTGACCCAGTGCCTAAGTCAAAACCACTCACATGCTGTAACCAATAAAAATTGTGGCCTACTTTAGCCCATTAACCTAAAATACATGTGTCCTTGTGTCTTATTTTACCACTACGCAGGTGGAGGGTCCTTGACTCACAACCTTCTCAGCTCTCCTAGAAGGGGGGAGGGGGGATGCTGTTCAACAACTGTGAATCTGTTAACCGTCTCTCTTGCAGTGTTTCTTCTTCTAGCTACTACTCATCCAGTATTTACCAGCTTTTCCCTTCTGAACTATGCCCCTCTGGAGACCACTGTTCTAAAGCTATACCGTCCTCCTGCTCCTGGGGAGATTCAGGGTCAGGGGGAGAAGGCGGCTCCCACCATGCCTCCTTATTGTAGCCCTCCTCAACACAGTCCCTGACAAGTTTGATGGTACAATCATCAACTATGGATGGGGTAAGAACAGAGCTGATGCATGAACTGTCAGGAGTGCAGCCTACACTCGAGTAGGACTCTGGCAGAGACACATGCCCGACTGGCATGTTCTCTCCCTCCTGGTCGATCGTTCAGGAGCTTCATAAGCTTTCTTCTGCCCGAACATCACAGTGACTGATGCTAACCGACACCGGCACACTTAAGGATCCACAGAGTTTGCGCATCATGCGCGTGACAGACCTCAGCAACTCAGCATTTTGGCTAATCTACTTTATTTACATATAAACACACACGGAGCACTGCAACATGGCTCCCTCTCTCTCTAGCATCAGACAGCAAAGAGAAAAAGAACAAAGGACAATAGTCCCACTTCAGGAAACACAGTAACGCAAACATCCTGTCTTCGTCACTTCCCACTCTGTGGAGTCAAAACATATACCGTCATGTGATAGACAAAAATCCCATGACTGCAATCATAGATCAGGAATTCTAACATGAACATCCCCTGGTGTGGACGCATATTGAAATGAATTTGAGACTAATCAACAACTGGGGCCCATGGTGCTGTGGCGGGGCAGAAGCGTGTTGAAGAACAACAGAAAAAGAGACCACAGTGCACTCTAAGGTGAAAGTGTGAATGTCCCCTAAGATGACTCTCTGGAAGTCTCTCCATCATCACCAACCCTGCTCCCCCCCCCATTGCCAAATCTTCCTTGTGGAGAAGATCTGTGGCTCAGTGGTAAATCACATACTTTGCATGCAAAAGGTCCCAGGTTCAGTCTCCAGCATTTATGGTAGGACCGGGAGAGATTCCTGTTTGAAACCCTGTAGAACTGCCACTTCTTCCCTAGGTGGACCAGTGGTCTGGCTCAACGTTAGGAAACTTCCTATGTTCCTATGCACCAAAATTCAGGGAATAAGAGAGGGCAGCAAAGGCATCTGGGTAAACTTGTTCCTAAGTATCCAGCTCTTTGCAGCAAAGGCTTCATAGAATGTTTGCATCATCCATTGCTCAAATGGACTCTGCTAAAAATTTCACACACACCCCCTAAAAAAACTGCCTGGTGAATGAATTAGACCTGAAGGAATTAAAAAACAACAACCCAAATTTCCCAGAGTTCACACCAGCAAAATTGAAACATCTCAAAAGAGCCCTTGGCTTTAATCTTAGCTACCATTTTTTTTCTCAGCAGCTTCTCCCAACTTGATAAAGTTTGATAAAGTGTGGTATGGGGAGAAGGGGGTAATATGACAGGAGAAAAAGTTAGTGTCTAGCCATCACAAGCTGAAGCAAAATTCACAAAGAACACATTGGGCTTGGCCCATAATGGCCTGAGGCTTTCATTTTACTGAGGCTGTTCAAGCTAATGGTTTTGCCTGGTATTGATACACAGCGGAGCCTTATAGGAAAATGGCCTTGTGTACATTCCACACAGTGCAATTTTTAAATGTTGTTATCTAGGAAGATAAAATGATTATGTAATGTTGTTTCTGAACAGTTTGTAGAAGTACTATAAATACCTCTCCACATCATATTCAAAACCCCAAGGGATATGTAGCTGCTAGAGTAGGAAGGGCAAACTCATATTTCTGAGTGCTATTAAAGAGGCAAAAACAAACAGAGGGAGAGTTGCTCATGTTTCTTATCCTGCCACTTCTAAGTTATGGGTGAAACCAGAAAGTAGCCACATTTTATAAGCAGAGGTGCTCATTCGGTTAATGCATTGGGAGATAAGATAAGACAAATTGTAATATGGCAATCAAAGTAAACTAACCAAGGGCAGGTTAGGTGCCATTGATCAAGAGGTGGTGACATGAAAGGAAGAAGCAGGTAGATACATTGGCTCCCAGTACGTTTCTGAGCACAGTTAAAAGTGTTGGTCCTGACCTTTAAAGCCCTAAACGGCCTTGGCCCAGTATACCTGAAGGAGCGTCTCCACCCCCATTGTTCAGCCCGGACACTGAGATCCAGCACCAAGGGCCTTCTGGCGGTTCCCTCACTGTGAGAAGTGAGGTTACAGGGAACCAGGCAGAGGGCCTTCTTGGTGGTGGTGCCCACCCTGTGGAACATCCTCCCATCAGATGTCAAGGAAATAAACAGCTATCTGACTTTTAGAAGACATCTGAAGGCAGCCCTGTTTAGGGAAGTTTTTAATGTTTGATGTTTTATCGCTTTATTAATAATAATATTCTGTTGGGAGCCGCCCAGAGTGGCTGGGGAAACCCAGCCAGATGAGTGAGGTATAAATAAAAAAATATTATTATTATCATAATTATTATTATGATACATGATCATGGGGGTGTTCTTTGGGGGGGCTGTCATAGAAGGCAATGGTGGGTAGTTGATGGGTATTAGTGTTCACCATGCCTATCTCATTTTTTAAAAAAAATACAAGGAAGTGCTGTTAGAAAGGGCAATATATCATTCACACACTGAAATCTGTCCCATATTTTGAACTGGTATCCAAAGCAATCTGACCAGTGAGTTAGCCACAATGACCTATGTGTTTTTGTTTATTTATGTTTAGAACAAATATCTGGCTGGGAAATAGCTGTTTGCTGGCCAGGAAATGAAGACTATAATGGGTACAGAAGTAAAAGGAGAGCTTTGGCTTTCCTAGGAACTATGATACCTGTTATGTACTGAGTTGAATAGGATCCAAACTGTAGCAGTCTGATTGGTCCTAGAACAATAGGATCCAAAAGGCAGCAGTCTGATTGGTCCTAGAACAATAGGATTCAGAATGCAGCAGTCTGATTGGTCCTAGAACAATGCAGCAGTATGATTGGTTGGCAGGAACCACCCAATCCTGCTCCAGATAGAAGTGAATCCACAACCTGATTGGCTTACAGTAGAATTCCAGAATTAGCCAATCATGTGCAGCCCATTGTGTAAATAATGTATATAAAGCAGATACTGTGAGGGGACAATTATTCATTCCTCCTCACCACTATGAGCTGAATAAAGAGCATGAAATCACTTTGCGACTCTGAGTATATTTCACTGGCGACGAAGGTGGGATCCCGCTGAGCTGACTGCCACACACAGCACCGCAGCACCGCCAACTGCCGCACCGCTGCCTCGCACCGTGTATCCAGGCTTCAGCTCCGGGGCACAAGGAACTCAGAATGGCAGCCAACAGCAGCTTCTCGCCATTCAACCCAGCATCTGGAGACTGGGAAGCGTACGCCTCCCGTTTCACCTTCCTCCTAGAAGCCAAAGGGGTCACCGACGAAGAAGACGCCAAGAAGAGGGCGATATTCTTCAGCGTCTGCGGAGAGGAGACGTTTGAAATCGCCCGGGCTCTCCTTGCGCCTGAAGACGTCGCTACTGTTCCATACAAAACAATAATGGAACAGCTGAAGGGGCACTTTTCGCCGCAGCCCTCAGTGGTGGCTCGTCGAAATGCCTTCTACGCAAAGCGGCAAGCCCCTGGGGAAACCATAACTGGGTTTGTGACCTCTCTCCGCCAAGCCGCCCGGTTCTGCAACTTCTCAGAGCTGGAGAACATGCTTCGTGACCGCCTCGTCGGTGGCCTGAAGGATGAGAAGCTGCAACGGCGCCTCTACGCTAAGAAGGACCTAACGTTCCAGGTCGCTCTGGAGGAGGCCCTGGCAACAGAAGCTGCCGAGAGGTCGACCCAAGAGGCACGGCCGAGCCTGCCATCCCAACCGAGGGTCCACCATGAAGACCTCACCGACGACTCAGGATCCGACAGGGAGGAGGTGCACCGAGTACAGCAGCGCACTCAAGCAGCGCACAGACCACAGCTGCCTCGACGAGAAGGAGGGAACTGCGCAAGCTGCGGGGAGAGTCACGAGAGGAGGACCTGCCGTTTCCGCAACGCAGAGTGCAGGCAGTGCAGAAAATCGGGACACATCGCCCGGGTGTGTCGGGCTCGGCCCACCCGACACCAGGCATCAGATGACCAATCCAAGAGCCCCAGGTCCCGGGGCCCAACGCACCAAGGCAACTCGACGGAGCTCACGGTCTTCCAGGTATACCAGTTGCCCCACCCCAACGTAGAGAAAATTTATGTAGAGGTACAGATAGAGGGGGCCCCATGCCGCATGGAGCTTGACACGGGTTCAACTCTATCCATAATCTCGGCAAGGACCTTAAGGAAACTGTGTCCCACTGGGGGTCCCAAACTCAGGCCGGCCCCATTCACCCTCCGGGACTTCCAGAAACGTAAGGTCCCCACAATGGGGGTGGGGACCTTCAGGGTGCAATACCGAGGGCGGACGCGGCAACTGGACTTGCTTGTGGTCAAGGGCCCCTACATTAGCTTACTGGGATTGGCATGGTTTGGACCACTGGGGCTAGCTGTCACCGGGGTGAACCACACTAGCTTACAAGTGGACGTGGACGCCATATGCAAGGAATTTCCAGGGGTTTTCGATGGGAAATTGGGACAGTATACGGGCCCCCCCATTGCGCTACAGCTTGACCCCGCAGTACGACCGGTCAGGCTCAAGGCCCGCCGGGTCCCGTTCGCCTTGAAACCCCGTATAGACGAGGAATTGGACCGACTCGTAGAGCAAGGAGTGCTGGAGCCGGTGCCTAATGCTCCCTGGGAAACCCCAATCGTCACACCCGTCAAGCCTAATGGTTCGGTCCGCATCTGCGCAGACTACAAATGTACCATAAACAAGGCCCTCACGGCCCACGCATACCCAGTGCCAGTGGTCAGCCATGTCCTTGCCACCCTGGCTGGGTCGAAAATTTTTGGCAAGCTGGACTTGGCCCAAGCATATCAACAGCTGCCAGTAGATGAGGCCACAGCAGAGGCACAGACGATTGTGACGCACAGAGGAGCGTTCAGGGTAAAGCGGCTGCAATTCGGTGTCAGCGTGGCACCAGGCATATTCCAGAATATAATGGACTCTCTCCTTAAAGGGATTCCTGGCGTCACCCCCTTCTTCGATGATGTGTTGATTGCCGGCCCCACACCAGAGGAGTTTGAGGACCGCCTCCGCACCGTTCTGCACCGTTTCCAGACGGCGGGTCTCAAGGTGAAGCGGGAAAAATGTCTACTAGGAGTGCCTCAGGTGGACTTTCTGGGATTTATGGTGGACGCAGAAGGGGTCCACCCGACTGGGGACAAGGTACGGGCCATTTGTGATGCCCCAGCGCCCAAGAGCAAGACTGAACTTCAGGCCTTCTTGGGACTATTGAACTTTTACCATTCCTTCCTTCCCCACAAGGCGGCGGTAGCGGAGCCCCTACACAGACTCCTGGACAAGCGGGCCCCTTGGGTGTGGGGCCAGCGCCAGGAGGCCGCATTCCAGGCAGTCAAGGACTTGCTTGTCTCAAACTCGGTCTTGGCACACTTCGACGAGAGGCTGCCGGTGGTGCTAGCATGCGACGCCTCACCCTATGGCATTGGAGCTGTCCTGGGGCACCAACTCCCGGATGGAAGAGAGGTACCGGTGGCGTACTTTTCCCAGACACTCAACACAACCGAGCGGAACTACTCGCAAATCGACAAGGAGGGTCTGGCAATCGTAAAGGGAGTAAAAAAATTCCATGATTTCTTGTACGGGCGGCCCTTCACCGTGGTGACTGACCACAAGCCGTTGCTTGGCTTGTTTGCCCCCGAAAAGCAGACCCCCCAAGTGCTGTCTCCTCGCGTCCTCAGGTGGTCAATTTTCCTTGCCAGCTACCAGTATGCACTGATTCACCGACCTGGGAAGGCGATGGGCCATGCGGACGCCCTCAGCAGGCTACCACTACCGGAAACAGGCCCTGACCCAGCACCTGCACAAGAGGTTATGAGCCTGGAGCTGCTTCCCGACCGCCCCATTCAGGTACAAGAAGTTGCACACCATTCCAAGAAAGATAGGGTCATCTCCCGGGTCCTGGACTGGGTGTGGAGGGGATGGCCCAGCAGCAGCCCCGGGCCAGAATTCGCCGGCTACACAACCCGCAAACATGAACTGTCGGCCCACAAGGGGTGCCTGTTATGGGGAAGCAGAGTCGTTGTTCCCCAGCCCCTCTGCAAAAGGGTCCTCACAGCCCTACACGAGACACATCCAGGGGTAGTAAGAATGAAGGCCCTTGCCAGGAGTTATGTGTGGTGGCCGGGGATCGATGGAGAGATAGAGGCCTGGGTCAAACACTGCCAGGCCTGCCAAGAATCCCGCCCAGATCCCCCAAGGGCCCCAGTCCAGTCCTGGGAGTCCGCCCGAGCACCATGGTCACGCCTGCATGTGGATTTCGCTGGCCCCTTTCAGGGGAAAACATTCTTCATAGTGGTGGACTCCTACACCAAATGGCTGGAAGTCGCACTGGTACCGTCCACTTCCACGTCCGCAGCCATCCGGGTACTACGCAGGCTGTTTGCAACCCACGGGCTCCCTGACACTCTCGTCTCAGACAACGGGACTGCATTTACGTCAGGAGAATTCCAAACCTTCACAGCGCAGAACGCCATCCGCCACATCCGTTCGGCGCCGTTCCACCCTGCCACCAATGGCCAAGCAGAACGCATGGTGCGGACCACCAAGGACACCCTTCGCCGCATGACGCAAGGGGACTGGGAGTACCGCCTTGCCACATTCCTTCTAGCACAGCACAGCACCCCCAGCTCAACGACTGGCCGGAGCCCCGCTGAACTACTAATGGGTCGGCGCCTTGCAATCAGATTGGACCGCCTTCACCCCGATAGAGCTCAGGATGAGGTAGTGGTGGGGGAAGGCAGGAACCCCCGGACCTTCGAGGCCCAGGACCCAGTGTACGCAAAGAATTTTGGGGCAGGCCCAGCATGGGTACCCGCCACAATCACCAGGGTCACTGGCCCCGTGTCGTACGAGGTGCTAACGGATGGGGGGCAATGCTGGCGCCGCCACTGCGACCAGATACGGCGACGATTCCCGGGAGAAAACCAGGAGGAGGACAGGTCAGAGGAGTCCCAAGGGAACAGCGGGGCAGTGAGGCCCATAGAGCAGGAGGGGCCAGCCGGAGAGGCAGAATCAGTAAATACAGAGAGGACCCGTGAGGCCGAAAGGACACCGGAACCAGAACCACGACTGAGCGAGCCGGTTGCACCAGACCAAACAGCCGCATCACAGCCAGCATCCTTGGAACACGAGCCAGAACCCGGAGCCCGGACCAGGGAACACCCCAGGCCACAACGCACACGTAGGCCGCCGGCATACCTTGAGGACTATGAATGCGACCTCCCGGGCAGGACTGGAACTTAGAGGGGAGGGGTGTTATGTACTGAGTTGAATAGGATCCAAACTGTAGCAGTCTGATTGGTCCTAGAACAATAGGATCCAAAAGGCAGCAGTCTGATTGGTCCTAGAACAATAGGATTCAGAATGCAGCAGTCTGATTGGTCCTAGAACAATGCAGCAGTATGATTGGTTGGCAGGAACCACCCAATCCTGCTCCAGATAGAAGTGAATCCACAACCTGATTGGCTTACAGTAGAATTCCAGAATTAGCCAATCATGTGCAGCCCATTGTGTAAATAATGTATATAAAGCAGATACTGTGAGGGGACAATTATTCATTCCTCCTCACCACTATGAGCTGAATAAAGAGCATGAAATCACTTTGCGACTCTGAGTATATTTCAATACCATAACTCAGGCTTTCACCGGATGGCAATGGTTTGGGAGTATGCCTTTGTGCTCTAGAATTTATATGTCCTACCCAGGAGCTGTGGTCAGGGCCTTGCCACATGGTTAAAGGAAGGTTTGCCTGGGTACTTGCCATGTCACACGTGAATGATGATTGTAATTTTAAGCAAAAGCAGAAAGGGAGAAAAGGGCATAGCCGTAATTACATTTGCTGCTGGAAATATGGCTGCTTCCCCCTCCCAAACTGTCATCACAGAAATTACAGAGAGAATATTGACCTTTTCTCGTTTTCAAAGAAAGAAATGTGGGAGTAATGTAGAGTTCCTCCCCTCCCAATGAATTATACTAGTCCAACCCTCTTATTTATAACACAGAAGGAGGGAATCAGCTGACAAATAGAACCTAACCTGGCAATAAACTGAGAAGGCAGTTTGTTAATAATTATAGGAGTGAAACTATTGTAGACGTGTGTGTGTGTGTGTGTGTGTGTGTGTGTGTTGGGGCAGGGGAGAAGGAAACAAGCAAGTGTAGGAATGCTTGTGAGTGCACCAATAGTGGGAACCCAGAAGTTAGGATTCAGTGTGGAAGCAATACTTGAAACCAAAGGTCATATTCTTTCCCACCATCTTGTAGTTGAGTACAGATCCCCAAGGATCATGCACCTGCATTGTAGATCATTCTTCCCTTGCCTTTTCAGAGTATATGGAAACATATATTCTAAAACAGGGATAGCAGAAGATTTTGTTGGCTCCATATTTTAAAGCAAACCCACCTGATTTGCACCTTCTGGACCAATGTGTTGATTGGAACATCATTATCCTTTGAATTCTGTACTTCTCTGAATTTTGTAATAAAGTTCTTGGTTCAAAAAAGGTGACAAAATGCATAAAATAGGAATTTTATTTATTGATCAATTATTATTATTTATGGGATTTGTATACCAAGGCACCCATATAGGATAAAATAAGTATAGAATTGCCTACATTGAGAAGATATATGCACTTAATTGAGATGAAATGTGCACTTAATTGAGATAGAATATGTATTAAAAAGTTAATACAGAAAGAGATGAAGTGGACTTATGAAAGGTGCACAGCCCAAACTGACTTGCCATTTATGTTATTTGCTGTGTGAATATGCAGTGAGTGCTCCTCTTCAAATATTGACTACACACACAGGCAAACTAGATGTGACATTAATTGCATGAATGGAACTGGTGTGCTTTTTCTGGCTTTGTAAATAGGCATGTGTAGCCTTAGAACCTTGTGATAGGGAAGTAGAATTTAACACTGCCAGCTTCAAGGAAAACCCTCTCTTGAATGCTGCTACTTGTATTTCAAGCAAAGCTCCCATTGAAACAATTCTCTTGGTATGCAAATAGCAGCTTCAGAGAGTTGGTTTTTCTTGGAGGTAGATTTAATAATAATAATAATAATAATAATAATAATAATAATAAATTTTATTTATATCCCGCCCTCCCCAGCCGAAGCCAGGCTCAGGGCGGCTAACAACAATAAAACAGTATAAAAGTATAGCATAAACAACACTCTAAAATCATTCATTATAAAATTAATTAATTCAAGCCACTGGCAACCATTGGGCCAGAGCTCCGCGAAGATTGCCGAGGGAGGGAGTCAAGCTGTGCCCTGGCCAAAGGCCTGGTGGAACAGCTCTGTGTTGCAGGCCCTGCGGAAAGATGTCAAGTCCCGCAGGGCCTTGGTCTCTTGTGACAGAGTGTTCCACCAGATCGGAGCCACAGCCGAAAAAGCCCTGGCTCTAGTTGAGGCCAGCCTAACTTCTCTGTGGCCTGGGACCTTCAAGATGTTTTTATTTGAAGACCGTAAGTTTCTCTGTGGGGCATACCAGGAGAGGCGGTCCCGTAGGTACGAGGGTCCTAGGCCGTATAGGGCTTTAAAGGTTAAAACCAGCACCTTAAACCTGATCCTGTACTCCACCGGGAGCAAGTGCAGCTGGTATAGCACCGGGTGAATGTGATCTCGCAGCGAAGACCCCATAAGGAGTCTCGCCGCAGCATTCTGCACCCGCTGGAGTTTCTGGGTCAGTCTCAAGGGCAGCCCCACGTAGA
Source organism: Podarcis pityusensis (assembly GCF_964106645.2). Lineage (NCBI taxonomy): Eukaryota > Metazoa > Chordata > Lepidosauria > Squamata > Lacertidae > Podarcis > Podarcis pityusensis. The sequence continues at coordinate 26,585,461 of NC_138028.1, forward strand.
GCGAGTTACAATAATCCAGTCTGGAGGTGACCGTCGCGTGGATCACAGTGGCTAGGTCAGGGCGAGAGAGGTAAGGTAAGTTCTGTCTCTCAATCCTCAGCCATCTGCAACACAGACACCTCAAGGTTTTCTGCAGCTGTTATTTACATAACAAAAAAAAAGATGTTAACTGCATGCACACAATTAACATCACATCTAGTTTGGTCTACAGGCAACTGTATATCTATAAACACACCTCCTCCCTCTTTTTTTCCTTAGCAAGTATTTCATCTACTTTTCAAAATCATGATAACCATACCAATAATTACTTCCCTTTAAACTTCCATATTGATTGGATCATTTCTGTTCAATTTAAAAAAACAACAACAAAAAAACAAAATCTGCCTGCCTTCATTAATAACATTTCTGGCTTGCGGGAAAACTCTTATACTTCCTTGCATGCTTTGAGGGGAATAAAGGCTTAAACTCAAATTATAGGAGGGAAGGTAGGAGGGACTTTAATAAAATCCATAAGCCCCTCCCCCCATTCTTCCCAGTTTTAGCCAAGTCATCTCCTCTGATCTTTGAAAACAGTAGCAATTGGGCCACCTCAAATGGTAAGGACTGGCCACCTGCCTCAGCCCATAATTTCCACATTACATAACATATATTTGTTGAGTAATTGTGAATTTGATAGAATTTAAATTTCATGTCTCCCCTCTACCTTTAAAAAACAGATGGTGATTGGGGGGCCTTTTCAACGTGCTGCCCCAGTTACAGAATGAGCTCCCCAGAGATTGAGAGGCTCCCCAGAGAGGTAACCACATTATGGTCCTTTCAGTTGCAGAGAAAGGCCTTTTTGAATTTCTCCAGATGTTTTAAATTCTTATGACCTTTTAGTGGGTTTTTTTGTGTTTTTTACTGCTGCTTCATATGGTTTGCTGCTGATGGTTTTAACTTTGATCATGTATCTTTTCTGATGTTGTTTGTTGGTTTTTCCTTTTTTTAAAAAAGAATTTTTATGCCTTTTTTTGCCCCCCACTCTATGCCCAGAAAATGTTTGTTATTGGGTAGCATGCAAACGTTGCAAATCAGTACATAGTTGCAGAGTCTCTCCAAGTAATCCACTACACAAAATGCAACAACCTATCACAACTTTCCCCAGAGCTTACAACTTTTCATTGACCAGGAGAAGCACCTGCCATTTTGTTAACTAACAAAAATTGATAATTGTAGACGATGCTTTCCCCAACACATTACAGAACGGTTTCTCGTATGTGATATTATCAGGCCTTTTGTCGCGATTTTCTAAAGATCTTCTAAGACCACCTCGCTTACCATTTGCCTATCAAACATAAAGGCATGGGGCACATTTAAAGCAAGCCAGCAACATGATTAATAAGGACAGCACATTGAAGGCCGTAAAGCTGCCCTGTCTCCTTCATCTGTTCCCCTGGTGCAGTGATTAACCTTTGAGTTTATGAGTATTTTTGCACTTGCCTCAGATAAAGTATTTTATGAGTTCTTCCCTCCCAGGCAACTTGGATTAAACTTATCAGGTCCAGGAAGATTGTGGCCCATAATGACTGTTCCCTCGGAAATCATATCTGCCTCCTCGTTGCATTATTGGAACAGCCTTTGCACAAAACAGATGGAAACATCAAGTCAAGAGACAAGACAACTTGTTAAGGTCACATTCCACACTCCTATGCATCATTCATGCTTAATTGATTCCCGGCTCCACCTAATGACAGATTGTCGCACATTATGAGGGCCGAGAATATGAAAAGATCGTTTTCGTTTTCCCATTAATCCCCACTCGGAATGGCTCCTGCCTCAGTTAAACTTTCTTTGGCAGAGGGCTTGGCGAATGACGGATTGCTGCCTTTCAACACACCAACAGAGGAGAGGTGGCCAGATCTATCTTTTTGCCAGTGTTCGCCTCTGTGACACAACATTTCAGCTGTTGCCAAGCTCTCACATCATCTTCAAAGGGAGGGTGGGTTAACCAATGGGGCAGAAAGGACTTGACAACTTTCCAGAGATTTTGTATAATAGGGACACCCTTTCTTTGTATTCCATCATTGGCTTATTGATGTCTGCTTTCATGTTCAGGCATCTCCTCACACACACCTGACAACATAGCATTTCTAAACTGGCAGAGAGGTATGAAATCAATGCTTCCTCTTCCGCCCTTGGCACCTCAAAGCAGGCAGGTGAATAATTGGGCATCAAATCTGAGCCTTCTTCTAATCATTTAGGGAAATTGAAACATCCTGAAAGAATGTGCCAAACACCTTTCAGGGGAATTCTTAACAGTTATTATGACTTGACTACCTTCCTGTTTGTTCAGGTTTGTGAATGAATGATGTCCAAAGCTGAAGACTGAGAGACCGACATGGTTTGCTGCAGTCAGTGCAGAGTCATGCCTAGCAGGTGAGAGATGTGAAGCAAAGGCATGCCTCAGTGGCAGACCATCAGCACTGCATACAGAAGGTCCCAGATTCAACCCCCAGCATCTCCTGCTAGGGATGGGAATGTCCTCTCTCTGGAACCCTGAAGAACCACTGCCAGTTAGTACAGAAAAATGCTGAGCTGGTTGCACGAGAGGTCTGACTCAGCATAAGGAAGAGGCTCACATTTCTAAAAGGGCAGGCATAAAGTAATTGGGGCAACTATGACATTCATGTGCATCAGTGCATTTTTAGAATCTCCCTCCACATGGCTCTAAATGCATACATGCCCAGGGACAACAGCACTTGAGTCTGAATAGAAGACACAGCCAACTGATGAAATCACCAGAAGACCAAAAGAATAGTGGTGGGTCATATTTCTATCCCAGTGCTAGAGCATCTGAGGCCTAGAACACGGATGCAAAAGTCTGGGTCTCGGTAGCCAACTCTCAGGACTCTCTCTCTCCAGGCCATGACAATGATCCTGACACTCTTGCTGTCCCTGGGCCACACTAGCTCTGCTCTCTGACCAGGGAGAGAGTGGAAGAGAGATAGGGAACATTTTATTGGCTTCCAATCTCTCTCTCTTTTCACAGTATGCTATGTTGAAGTGATCAAGGCATATGGGACAGATTTGCTTTTACCTAAGTCCAAAGCAGTTAATGAAAAGATTCTGATAGTGCCGAGCTTTCAGGGACAGGAATGGTGGCTCAGTGGTAGAATATATGCTTGGCACACAGAGTTTTCAGTCTCTAGAATCTCTGATTTTTATTTTTAGAAAAGGATCAGCAGGTGATGAGAGACATCAGGGAGTTTTCCAAACTTAAATTTTACAAAGGTGTATGAGAAATGCATCTGGAAGATAATATGTATGGAGGAGTTAGTGATCTGATATGGATCCCTTTCTGCCTCTGTTCTTTCCCTCTTCCTCGCTCTTGTTAAGTTTTTTGATGGTTTGAGAACAGTCTTTAATGTCCTGAGAACGCTGGGAGGAGGTGAAGCTCCCCACACAGCTGCATTAATCAGTTGTGGAGAATAATGGTGGGTACCTTCTTTGATGTTGGACATTGTTTTGAGAAAGTGAGGCATTGGGAAGGGGTGGCTAATGGATGATCTGCACGTAGCCAGCCTTGGAAGCATCACAGGCTATCTATAAAATTGGACGGTTGGGGCAGAGTTTCTTTGAAGCTCGTGCACAGACTGATCAGCTCCAGGTCCATGCAAACTGAGGCTATCTTCACCACTTCTTGAGGGCTTCCAAGTGACAGATTGAAGTGCTTGCTTGGTATGTATACATTGCTTGCTGTTTTAGAATAAAATCTTTAATCTTCTCACTCACTTGTGTATCTTTTATTGCTTCTGAATCTCATTTTAAAAGAACAACTTTAAAAGAACTTGCCTTTGGCAAGACAAAAGGCTCACTGATTTCTTGATGTGACCAGTTCTATCATAAAACAGTTAGCCAGGGATCTACAGGCTTTCATTGACCTTAGAGGTTAAGTCAAGAGTTGCTAGTCGCCATCCACTGCCAAACACACACCTCTTAATCCATAAGTGCTACTTTTCCAGGCAAGTCGGTACCAGCCATTCTTGTTTGACAGAAGGAAAAGCCACAGAAGGATGGTTTGGCCCAGTATGGTCTTCAGGTTCCCAGATTTCCTGCTGAGGAGATGATGGAGATGGCCTGGATGATCCCTATCCTGTTTTCTGTGACCTTAAAGTTGTGAGAGGAAATGGCTGCTCATCACACTCACCAGAAGGCTGTGGTGAGCAAGGTTGTTGAAGCTTGTGCTCTGGGCAAAGACATATACAGCGTTGGTAACACAAAACTGGTGTTCCCCTCATTATTTTACACAATTAAACAATCACATGGATGTTGAAGCTTTGCTCTGTTGCAGCTCATGCATATTAAAGCACTCTTCCCCAACCTGTTGCAAATATTTTGGACTACAACCCCCATCAGATCTGGACTTTGGCGACACTGAGTGGGGCTGATGGAAGTTAGCAACCAAAACATCTGGAAGCCACCCAGTTACAGGAGGCTGTATTAAAGGGATATTGGGGTTGTAGGAAGGGATATCCATTCTCTGCTGGGAATTTTCATAGAAGAAATCACATTTGTGTACCTTTTTGTCCAGATACAGCTTAAGAACTAACATCCTTTTCTTAGATAAGTATTGCACTTTACTGGACAAGGTGTCCTTGGTTTGTTTTGATATTTCATGTCTGCAATGAGAAAAGTTTGTATTGGGAGATAAACATCTTATGATGTGCTAACGCGTCTCTTTGTATACTTGAACTGGAAATGTCCCCTCTAGTCAGCATTGTCCCTTTATGTAAACCTGTTCTTGCTTTCACAACAAAGATATCCTGCTAAGACTTATATGCTGTGGTTGAAAGGTCTGTTGCTAACATCTATAATGCCAGGGTACTAAGTGGTATGCCTGGGTAATTCTAAAAATTCTAGGCAGTAGAGGCCAAGGAAAATGTCGTATTTTTTGTTGACTGTGTTTAAGTCTTTTAGTCTAAGAACTAAGAGCTTACATCAGCTAGGGATAAGAATCTTGTTGGCATTTATCTGTCTTGAGGGACAATGGAATGTACCTCCAGGGCTGAAGTCAAACTGCTGTGTTAGCAGCACCAAAATGTCCTCCCTAGGGTGCAAACCTGGCAGTGTGTCTGGAGGTCCTGGGTTGCCCAGATGACAAGACCCCCCTCTCGGCCTCCCTGATGTGGTCCAAAGGAAAGCATGTTTGGCACCAGCTTGGCTGCAAGAGTTGCCAGAAGGAGGCGCACAAGGCACCATCCCACCGTTTTAGGGAATTCTGTATTGCACCTTTCTCCAACCTGGTGACCTCCAGCCATTTTAGACTACAGCTCCCATCAGCCCCTACCAACATATTGTAGTCCAAAACACCTGGAGATGGCCAGATTGGGTATGCTGCTGTACCGGGTCTCTCAGATTCAAACTCACTTGGGAAACAGCTGTGGAACTGTCATCTCCTCCACTTAGCCTCCACTAGCAAACCTCCCTAGTTTGTACTTACAATAAACCATATGAACCAAGATTCAGCTATTCTTTAAAATTAGCACTTCTCTACATTTGGTTATGCAGTTCTCCAACTGAAAAATTTGTATGCAAATTATTAGCATTTATTGGATTTATAAGTTGCTTGTTACCTCAAAGGCCTCTAAGTGACGCCAAAAGACATAAAAGATGACCCCACCCCTTGCAAACACTAATGATCACTGTGCTCCACAGGTGAGGACCTCCTGTAAATACTTTCTTATCAGGTGGTCCATGCCACACAACATAGTGTTTGGACCCATGCTTTGGAAATTCCTCTCATTGAATATCAGACAGGTGCTGTCTCTGTTGTCTTTCCAGTGCCTACTTCCTCTTCCAGGAAGCCTTATCAACTGAGAGCTTTCTCAGTCTGCATCTGTGATGGACTTGGGCTTGGGGGGGGGGGGGCTTTTTTGTTTTTTAAAAAGATGTTTTAAAAAGTTTTTATTCTAGTTTCCCACCCTGACTTCCTTTGGGGGGAAGGGTGGGATATAAATAAAATGTGCCAATTAAATGAATATATTTAAAATGCACTATGCCAGGGGAATTTGTTTGCAAAAAAAGTATTATTAGGCAAAATTGAATATGAAAACATGTATATTAGGAGAAATAAACACTGCAGGAATGATAATACTTCATGATGATTTTAAAACAAAGTCACGAACTGATGTGGAAATGTGAGCAACCAAGGACTGGAAAAAATGAGAAAACGAAAGAAACTGAAATTTGCAGATTTATCCCTCCACAATCTCCCCATGCAGTGTATGCAGCTCTAATCTTTCATCTTTTGTTCATGCTGTGGACAATATAGGAGCTATTCTGAAATAAGAAGAGCCAAAAATGGCCGGCTCAAATTCAGTGCCATTGCAGAGGTAGCAAAGTTGGAAGGGTCATTTCTCAAAATTTATCTTCTGTACCATGGAAATAAATAGAAACAGTTTTAAAAAAGAAAGAAAGAAATGTTGGGAGTAGGAGGGGTGAAGGACGAGTAAAAGGTTACCATTTGACACCTGGCATTTTCATAAACCTAGAAGTCCCCTCACCACAATGCTGGATCATGGTGAGGGGACGTCTAGAATAAAAAACACAGTGACCTCCAGGAGCCATAAGAAGGAGGATCATTGGAAACAGAACTGTAGCCATTCTAAAAGAAGGAGCCAGGGTGATTACCAGGAAACAGGAGAAGTGTGCTTTGGACTGCAATCCTAAACAAATTTACCTGGAAGAAAGTGCATCTGAACTCAGTGTATAAACATATATTGTAACTGCACTACTGGGCTAAAAAAATGCTTAAGTTATCAAATTAAAACAGGCTCCCTTATTGCAGGTTTTGATTAAAGGTAGATCAGGCATGGAAAGGCAACTGTTGCAATAGATTCTAAAGGTTTCACATTTCCATTTTCCTTTAATCTCTCTCTCTTAAAAAAATCCACACCTCCTAAATTGCAGCAGTTTAAATGACTATCCCTTCCCCTTTAATTTGGCACCTGTATACTTGGGTCTAAATGACTGGATCTCCACATGAAGACAGCAACAAAAAGAAGTGCCAGAACAGTTTAGACTGCTAAGTGAATGACACAAAGGCCACCTGTTAGGTTATATCTCTCTCCTTTTAAAAATTAAGAGCAAGCTGCTCAGCGGTGGTGCAGCTCAGATGTGGAAAGCTGCGTGCAGCTCAGATGTGGAAAGCTGCCCCACCACCACCTCCCTGTTTGCTACGAACACCTGCCTCGTTGCCTTCCACCCTCCCAGCCTTCTTTTCATGTGCCCTGAAACAAAAGGTGGAAAGGAACAGAGCCGATCTGTCTCTTAGACCAGCCTGCTTCTGAGAGCAGCTCCCCTGTGTAGTGTTCTGACGAGAGCAGTGATGGTTTTTGATCTGTTGTTTGCAGCAGGAAGAGTGTATTTATACGAAGCGTAAAGCCATTTTCGGAGTGAAGCCATTGAGACGTTACCTGTCACAGCTTTATCACAAGGTGCTTTTGGTGCAAAGGAACTGTCAGATGATTAAAAAAAGAAAGAAAAGGAAAGGAAATGTGATTTTTATTTGCTGCTCCCCACTGGGAGAAATCTGTTGAAATGCCAGGACGGTTCTGCTGGTTTCTACACCAACAGATGGCAGACAGCATTCTCTCTATGTTCCTTCCCCATTCGGCAAATTGTAGGTCACATCTGGTCTAGACTGCGTATGCTCAGAACAGATGGGACTTTGTACTCTGCAGCAGTAGCATAAAGGGATATGGAAGAAGAAAGGGGCAAAGAAGGAAAATGGAATTGCAGTGGGATGATAAATCCTGAAATTTTGAATTTCACTGTGCAAATTCTCACCCGGATTGTAGATGCTGAATTTGCACAAAAGGTACACAAAAGAAGGAAAGATGCCAAAATGGAAACAGCACAGAATCCTTTTTAAAGTTGAATTAGCAAGCCACTTCAGTATGTTACTCTAAATCCTGATGAGTGCCATTGAGTATAGGGAGGTATATAAATAATAAGAATAAGAAGAATAAGAATAAGAATAATATAACCAAGATCCTGGTGGGTGCTTCTACCCTCTTTTCTCAGGTGGGGAATTTTACTTAGTCAGGGAATGGGATAGTAGGGAAGGGCAGAATAATAGGGATGCCAATTTCAATTTCTAATTTTGCCAATCTTAAAAACAGTTCTCCACATTTTTCACATCAGTTTGCATTTTTTTGGCCTAATTTTTGCATAATGGAATGCATTTTTTTGTGTTGTTTTCACTGGTATATGCAATTTTACACACTTCACCCTAGCATATATTTTTTTTATGCATTGCTTTTTTTGTAAATTGCTTTGAGGGATTTTTAAATGATCAAGTGGTGTATGCATTTTAACAATAACAAAATAAAATAAAAATAATCACTTGGCTGGAGAACTGCACTGCATTTTGAAGGCTGGCTGCATTTCAGTTCACATATTGTTTCAGAAAGTACAAATTTGGTAGAATTACCTTTAAATGCAAAATGAATCAAATTTATCCCCCATCCCTACATCATAGTATCATAATGCTATATAGCAGGGGTAGAAATCCAGTGCCCGCCCCTTATGTTAATGGACTCCAACTCTAACCTGTCCTACACCCAGCCAATGCACCATCATATATGAACAATAAGATTTGGCCATGCAATGGTTTTACTGAAGACATATGTGGGCACTGTATGCATACCACAATTTTTCTAAAGAAATGCCCAAAAGAGGGGGTATATTTCAGCACTGATGCAAATTTTCAAAAAACATGAGTTTTACTGTTATTTTAAAGCTATGGTTTAGAATAATTTTCTATTTCAAGAGCAGGGCTTAACATGACCCCTCAATGTTTGACATGAAAATGTGCTCTCTTGTAAAATTGATCATTTATGTGGACCAGGTTCCACTTTGATGGGGGGCGGGAAGAGTTTGTGGCAGGGATAATCTCTGTTGTAATGCTTTTTATTATAATTGTGAAAGTAGTTCTGGAACTAAAAGTTGAATAATTCTTTGTCATTAGATCTTGCTCTTTTTAAAACTATCTAGCCTAGTCAACATGTTTTAATTTTTGAAGGCATACTCTCTGCTGGACAAGGAGTAGCCTCCCTAACAGTCATGAGATTTCAGGAAACCCCCTGATTTTGGAGAGAGCCCACTTCAGTTTGAACTGTGCTTCAGCTCTCCAAATAAGCCTGACTCAGCTCTGGAGTCACCTGAATCTGATGCACACCCTTAGTTATTAGTTTTTTTCCTTGTTCAATGTTTCTTGTTTAGTGTAGTGACTTGTCAGTAACTAACCGCTAACAGTAGCTATTAATAAGGATTCATTTCTGCCAAAAATATCAAAAGCTCTGGCAATATTCAATGTGATGCAAATGAAGCACTGTTTATGGATTGAACTAAATTAGATATTGAATCTTTCTTCCCAGAGATTGTTCTTTAAAAAACAACAACAACAACACGCACACGCACAGAGAGACAGCTATATCTCATACTCATTCATTCCTACTTTTAATGGATATCTGAGCTGCTGGCATCATTCCAGATCACAGACCCCATGGTAACTATTAAATTAGAATGTCATACAATAAATGTAATGTACCTCAAGGACATGATTACTGCATGTTCAGATCATTCTGCTTTTTATCATCACTGTACTAGAGGGACACATTATTCAAGTACAGATCAGATAAGCCTCCAATATCCCAACAGGATAAAAATTGGAGCTGTGCCTTTCTTTACCTCCAGTTTGTTCCAGTGCTGCAGCAACATCAACCGGACCACAACAGTTTTGCCCAACGACATTGCTTTGGATACAGTAAAGAATATTTTCCCTTACATAAGAGGTGACTGCTAAATATCTCCATCAGGCATTATCAGAGAATTATAGAATTGTAGAGTTGGAAGGGAACCCAAGGGTCAAGTCCAACCCCCTGCAATGCAGGAATCTCAGTTAAAGCATCCATGACAGATGGCCATCCATCCTCTGCTTAAAAACCTCCAAGGAAGGAGAGTCCACTACTTTCCAAGGAAGTCAGTTCCAACTGTTGAACAGCTCTATTTTTGCTGCTTATCTGAGACAAGTACAGTGGTACCTCGGGTTACATATGCTTCAGGTTACATACACTTCAGGTTACACACTCCACTAACCCAGAAATAGTGCTTCAGGTTAAGAACTTTGCTTCAGGTTAAGTACAGACCTCCGGAATGAATTCAGTACTTAACCTGAGGTACCACTGTACCTGTTTTATCCAGGACTTTGGCGGCTTTTCGGCAATGTATTTTCTCTTGGCCTGTATAACCTGAGAAAGGTGAGGTGTGCAAACGGAAAATTCTTTCAGTCTGTCTGGGACTTTCTTGGATCCTCGTTTCAAAGTAAGAAAGCCAGCATTGTTAGGGAAATGGACTTCTTGCTGGTCAAGGTAGTGGGCAAATGCCAGATATCAACACCTTCTAAAGCAAGCCCTGTTAAAAGGCTGCAACACTCAGCTGGTGAGCAGCACCCAGTTCTGAATAACGGGCAGCACCATCCTGCCTAAACAATGTGTCAATTACACAATTTAATGCTTAACCAAATAATCAAATGGATTTTTTTAAAAAAAATTATGACACTAATGGTGCTGAAAAGAAAACTCAGCTGATCTGCTCTACACTTGTATGCCGATCCCATTGGTATCTGATTTAGTGAAGCATACCATATTTTCCCATGTATTGGTTTTTTGAATCAAAAATAATGTCAAAAAACTGGGGGCGTCCAATACACGGATACAGTGGTACCTAGAGTTACAAATGTCTCAGGTTACAAACTCCGCTAACCTGGAAGAGTTACCTCAAGTTGAGAACTTTGCCCCAGGATGAGAACGGAAATTGTGTGTTGGCAGCGCAGCGGCAGCAAGAGGCCCCATTAGTGAAAGCACGCCTCTAGTTAAGAACAGTGTCAGGTTAAGAACGGACCTCCGGAATGAATTAAGTTCATAACTAGAGGTACCACTGTAGTGGCATGGGGGGGAGGGAGAAATGGGGTGCCACCAGCCATCTGGTTGGTGGGAGCGTGGCTTCCCCTGATGCCGCAGCGAGCAGGGAGTGATCTGGGGGTGTTTCCTGCCCGCAGCTGCGTGGTGGGTAGAGAGAAGCCAGCTCATTGGCAGGAGCGCAACTTCCTCCGAGGCCGCTGCGTGTGGGGGCGGCACTCCCTGGATGGTTTCCTGCATGTGGTGGCATCGGGGGAGGTTGTGTTCCTGCCCACCGGATGGCTGGCGGGAGCACAAATCCCCCCAATGCTGCTGTGTGCAGGAAACAATCTAGGGAGTGTTTCCTGCCAGCAGCTGCTGGGGGGAAAGGCTCAAGAACATTGGGTCATCTCCCCTCATTTTAAAAAAATTGAGTCCCGAAAACTGGGGGCGGGGGTCTTATACATGGGGACGTCCTATAGAAGGAAAAATACGGTACTTCCTTGTAAGTATGCTTAGAACTACAGAGAGCTACAATTCCCAGCATTCCCAGGAGAGAGGGACTGATTGATAATCCATTCTGGAAACTGCAGCTCTGTGAAGGCAATAGGGTTCCCCAGCAACTTCTCAGCACCATGAACAAACTACAATTCCCAGGATTCTCTGGGGGAAGCCATGACTGTTTAATGTGGTATGACACAGCTTTAAATGTATGGTACGGATGTGGCCTCGGCGTTTGGTCTGTGGCAGGTGCATATTAACGGTCTGTCCGCAGCACAAAAGTGAACTGTGTTTTCCTGCTGCAAATCCTGATTTAACAGTTAAATGAAACACTGGCCATTTTATGCCACTTCTTGTCTTTCAAGCCTTCACTCCGGGGTGTGCAGGCAATGTTTAGTTTCACCAGCACCGGCACCACACCAGTCCTTGGCTGCATTTGCCTGGCAGGGAAACAACATGGGTAAGTTCGATTAAACATTGCACTCCTCTGCTGTTTTTTAGCAGCCGCCCCCATGTCAAGCCTCACAGTTCCAGCCTGTGTTAGTAACACCTGTCAACCCTCAGTTATTCTTTCTTCCTCCCTTTGCTTATGCTCTCTGTATCTTTCCAGCTGTGATATTTATACCGTACGCTTTACATTCCCCTCTGCTGGAGACAAATTTCATACCTCCTGGCATGTTTGGATAGAATGCAACTGTAACAATGTTTCTCCTGAAGCACCATCACCTCCTCTGGATATGAAAAGGAAGCAATGTGCAAGGAAACCATTTCTGAATTATATTAAGGGAAAGCGGGTGGAGGGGAGTGTGAGCGTGCGGCGGGAAGCCGGTCCAAGTTTGACTATAGAAAATAATTTCCCTTTTGTGCATTCAAAGATTTTAGGTTCACTGATCGTTTTTTGTTATGTTAATGCCTCCTGCAGGGCTCAGAATCAAACCAGATTCTGTGCATTCTAATCAGCAAAGTGTAACCAGTGTCCCGATTTAGCAATGCTCTCTCTCTCTATATATATATAGTAAGGTTCTTTTTACATTGAATTCTTTTTTTTCTTTCATTTTTATAATGTAGCTTTGTCCTGCCTGTAGTATCTCGAGAAATCTTGGCATGGGTCTTACGAGTCTGCCTGTAACATCTTTGTTACCATAGCTTTTGTCCTGGTTAAGTGGATAATAACATGCAGGCTTCTTTGCTGCTTAATCTGGACTCCAGTTAAGTGATATCAAAGAGCAGTCGCGTGCAGACACACACACACACACGGTTTTAAATTTGCAGGCTTTATCCTACTTAAGAAGGCGTTTTGTTATTTTTGGAGTGGATTATCTCGGACACATGCTCCTTCCAATACCCCTCACCTCCATCCTTCACAATGCAGCCTCTTCTCATCCTTCTCATAGTTCAACAGGTGGCCAGTAAAGAGATTATAAGCAGAGGGAATCTGGAAGATTTTATTATTTTATTATTTTTAAATAGCAGGAACTGTAACAAGGTTAAGGTGACATTGCAGCCCCCCGTGTCCAGTACCATGAGATATACTTGTGCCATGGCTCAAAATCCCATGTGGACATGATGCTCTTGGGCCAAGCTCTGCCTGTCAGGCATACTCACATCACAGGGCTGTTTTGAGGATAATGTGTAATGCAGGAGAACCATGTCTTTGAAGGGAAAGGTGGGGTACAATTGTGATGTTTACGTGTTTAATTTTATTTTTATAAATTTGTATAATAAATAAATGCAGACACCATTCAAATCCTCTTCCCCTACATATGACCCCAACTGTGGGTAGCATTTTTGTGCCAGTGATTGACAGGGATGCATGTGTCTCATGTGGAAAGAGACCCTGGTCAGCAATTAGAGAAGCAATGTGTGTACAATTAGTTAGCTTGTTGGGCTACAACTGGGGAGAATCAAATTCAAATCTCTGCTCAACCATGAGGCTCCCAGGATGATCTTGGGAATTTCCCCTTCCTCCTCCACCACCCAAGTACCCCCCTAAATCTGTTCAAGAGGTTCCTCCAACACCATGGAACAGATTTGGGAAGAGTGTGAGGTGAGCATGGCAGGAGGAGAGGGACGCAAAGTTCCACTGACCAAGTATAAATCTTGGCACTGGTGGCAGCCCAGAGATGGAAAGATGACAAAGTCCCTACCAGAGAAGAATGGCAAACTAAGCTGATAGACTATGCCAAAATGGCAAAGCTGCCTGGAAAACTCAAGAACCAAGAGGACAAAAACTTTGCAAAAGAATGGAGGGAAATTTTAACTTATTTGAAAGACCACTGTAAGCAGATGGAAACGTTGGCAGGATTTTAATTTCACTTGTAGTGTAACAATTACCATGGAAAATATGGATTGTTGTAATAGTTAAATATGGAAGAAGATGCAGTTTTTAAATGTTTAAAATGGGGCGCCAGGGTAGGGGTGGGGGGAAGTTCAGAGATCCAGAGGAATCTCTGTTTATGGATATGTATTTGAATATTTTTTTTATAATTTTGCATTGTGAAATCAAATAAAAATGATTTTTAAAAAATTGCACTGATGGGATGTGTTATTTGGATACTAAGATGATGTTCCAATGCTTTGGTGAGGATAAATGTTGAGCAGAAGACCTTGAAAAAAGGAAGAAGATGGGTAACATGTTTTTATTCTCCAGAAGATGCTCAATGGGAACAATGATATGGCAAATAGCTTTTTTGTGTGGGAGGATCATAAAGAAGAAAAGAATGATACTGGTGTCCACATTATGCAAAAACTCTCCATCTTCACAGCCAGGTTCCAGTATTAATTCCCAGGTTGTTCACAATTGGCTGTAGAAGCTGAAGATGCTTGTTCCCAATATATCTATCTATATGAAAATATATCTCTGTGTATATTTCATGCATTGAAAAATATGAGTAAGTATTCTGTAGAAAGAGAGAGACAATTGGATTGGAAATTCTCACGAACATGAGTCTTTAATCTGGTGAAAAGGGACACATCCCAAAGCATCTTTTAAAGTTAACCTTCTTTTCCCATTATCCTGTAGAATTCATACAAATGACTATTCAGCTGCATGAATATTTTTACTTTCCCCCTTCCTTTAATGGAGAGAACTATGGGTGGTTCCCCCCCCCCCATCATCCAGCTGATCAAACCCATTTTCTTTTACATTTTTCCAAAAGGGTTGCTTAATAAATATTTATTTGGCAATACTTATTTTTTAAAGCTCCCTGTGGTTTCATACTAATTGTGGTTGAAACAAGTCTCTCAGCCACCCTCTGTGCTGCTGGCTTACAGAGATGGCAGGGGAGACATTGAATGTGGAAGAATATAACTGGGGGACAGAAGGATTGCTTGTGAAATAGGGATTCAGATCTAGAGTTTGTTTTATCCCATAAATAATACCTTCCTCTTAATTGTGTTGTTATTTCTTTATTGCTGCTGTTTTTATGTTAAATAACTAATCAGGATAATGGAGGTGTCAGACTACAAGTTGCAGTGCCTAAGGTGGCCAGATTAAAGACACACACAAATAAATAAATAAAATAAAAGGGAAACTGAAGTTGTAGTATGTGAAAAGTGTAATATATATTGTGGCCTGAAGAAAGGCCCATTGAGTTCAATGGGACTAACTCCCTGGTAAGAAGATAGAGATGGTGGACTAAAGCTCATAGAGTCAATTGACTGAGATTGATTTGTTTGGAAGAGGACCTGGACTATTTTATTCCCAGTGAAGTAGTCTCTCTTGTTAATAAAACATCTACATATTTTTTTTAAGAATTAAAGTGTGAAAGGAAAATCTTAAACAGCTTAACATGGACTGAGGAAGAAGAGGCAGGCGATGCATTTTGTCAAGAGATGTCTTCTCAAAGAGATCACAGAGGACCCTCTGAATTTCTCTCTCTTCCTTCTGATTTAGGTATGCTACAGATGCTATGCATCTTTAGGGTGCATGTATTTTTAAATTGAGCCGTTTCCAGTTTTTTTCTACAGGTAGCCAACAGCCGTTTCCATTTTCAAGGTTACCTGAACTTTAACCAAATGTATGAGTAAATATATTCTTCAGTGTGCTCTCTGCCGTCTGTATGGGTTTTGTTATATCCAGAAGAGCTTTGGGGAATTTGTGTATTATCAAAGGTAGTTTGAGCCTGCAAATTGTCAACAAGTATCAAGCAGTTAGCAAAGCCCCTTTGCAGTAATCAAAGAGCCAATTAAACTTCTAACTGCCACGTCCCAACTGTGTTAGGTATCTGATTCCAGCCCTGGAGAGCTCCATGTTCACTCAACAGAAAATCACTTTCTTTTAGCTCACACTTCACTGTGCTCAGGCTTTGTCATATGTACATCATTTACCAGGTGTCAGTGAACATTTCTTTTTTTCAGTGCAATAGCATATGAAATCAACAGTATATGGAAATAAGAATCCTAGAAGAATACTAGTAAAGTGCTGATGAATCCCCTCATTTATAATTATAAGTGGAGATCATGTGGGAGAAAGCAGATTCCCAGATCATTTTGGAGTTTATATAAGCACCTTGAATTGAGTGGAAGCAAAATAGTAGCCTATTTAAGTGTGATCAGTATATTAAAAGATATGACAGCCCCACCCACAGGCTCATAAACTAAGAGGCATGACACAAAAGGAATCATCAATGAGGAAGAAAGAAGAAAGCAGCCAACTGTTCATTCACTGGCCAATGGATGGGCCCAGGTTGTCCTCCCCTCCTTATGATGTTTCTCTTTGGTCCCAGGTACCTGCAATGGAGCAGACCATTCTTTCTTGCAGTTGGAGGCGTGGGGAACAAGCTCCCTGCAGTTGCTCATTCTTGGACTGATGGGTGGGTCCAGGTTGGTCTTCCCCTTTGCATGATTGTCTTCCCAGAATGCAGAGGATAAAACCTTTGGTTTCCAGCAGGCAGCAGAAGCCAGAGTTTGCTTCCTTTCGATTCTGCAGTCCTTGAGCAACTGTTACAAATCCACTATAGTCTTCACCCCTCCTTTCTCCACTAATGCTCCTTGTATATCCAACTTCAAAGTGATTACATCCCACTACAACCTTTATTAAAATCCTTCTTCAGCAGAATTTCTAGATCCCATCTCTGTTTTAGGTTCTTTGTTTGCCATTCAAAGGTTGGTATATGCATTTGCCACAACTTTTCCATCTGGGAATGAGAAGACTTCCTCTCTTATTCCTAGAGCAAGTACAGTGGTACCTTGCAAGATGAATGCCTCGCAAGACGGAAAACTCGCAAGACGAAAGGGTTTTCCGTTTTTGAGTTGCTTCACAAGACGATTTTCCCTATGGGCTTGCTTCGCAAGACGGAAACATCTTGCAAGTTTGTTTCCTTTTTCTTAAAACCGTTAATACAGTTGCGACTTGACTTCGAGGAGCAACTCATAGCACGCGGTGTGCGTCTCCGTAGGGGCAAGAACGCGTGAAGGCGGGTTCTGAGGGAGAGGGAGCTTTGTTTCGGCGAAAAATAGCAAGGCGCGCACACTTCCCTCCCCACAACTCCCAGTTAGGGAGGCCAGGCTCCGGGGCTCTTCGGACGGGGCTCCTTCCTTCTCCCCCCCCCAGCGCCCCGGCGGTGACAAGAGCGCCTGCCCGGGCCCTCCGGCGCTCGCCCTGCGAGGGGCGCCCCCTACCTGCATCTCCGCGCTTTCCAACCCCGCGACATCGACGGCTGCGGCAAGTTTGCCTCTCGGTGTGTGTGCGCGCGAGTGTGTGTTCTCCTCGCCCCGCTCGAGTTAGTCCCGGCGCAGCGCAGGCAGCAGGCAGGTGAGTCGCCCTTTGGCAGCACGGAAGGCGCCGGGCCAGGCAAGGTCAGCTCGGGAGCCACCGGGGACGCGCCCCCGCGCTCCTCTCCAACGGGCTGGATGCACCCCTCTCCGCTCGCGCGCTTCTGGCTGGCTGGCCGGCTGCAGCAGCAACAGAGGCAATAGGCATCCACCGTCGCCGACGCTCCCTCCCTCCCTCCCTCCTGCCCGCGGCGGGCGGCTGGCTGGCTGGCGCTCTTGCTTTCTTTTGGGCTGCTGCTGCAGAAGGGATTTTGCACCAGACAACTTTTAGGCCGGTAGGAGTTTTGACTACCGCGGCGACAGCAGCAGCAGCAGCAAGACGGCGCCGACTGTAGTGCAAAGGGTCGGAGCAAGGCGAGCCAAACTGATCCTGGGGGCTCAGGCAGCACCCTCCGCCCCGCCTCCCCCCCACGCCCCGCGCCCGCCTCTCCCTCCCTCCCAAGCACCCCCCTTTTTTGAGGTTTTTGAAGACTTTGGTGATTTTTGAAGCTTTTCCAAAACTTTCCCGACACCGTGCTTCACAAGACGAAAAAAATCGCAAGACGAAAAAACTCGCGGAACGAATTAATTTCGTTTTGCGAGGCACCACTGTATCTGATCCATGTAACCTTGTTCATCTCGAGTGTATCAGCAAGTACACTATAGCAAAATTTAGAATGAACTCAATTGTAAGCCGTCATCTGTTCAGTATTTTCTTAATGGAAGCCTAAACAGAATTAATTGGGCATCATAAATACCTTACATTGCCCTAACATAATTTGCTCCGGTATAATAAGTTATTGATTTAACATGAGATCAGAGTAAAGCCTATTAGGACTCAAAAGAAAATAACTTTAAAAATTGCCAAGCATTTCAGTTTTAATTGGATTTGAAGTTTGCACCATATCCTAGAACCAAATTGACCAGACAGCCTGTTTTCATTTTTTACAAAAAAAGAAAAAAAGACAGAATAAAATTGCTTTCAGGACAGTACCTTGTAAGCCAAGTGGTAAAATAATGACTCATATTAGAATGGAAATGTTAACAGGCTCTTCAACAGAGCAGTGTTACCAGACACTGTTATACAGTAATTATGAGACTACCTTGACCAAATAATTACTTTTTCCAGGTGCAAATGTATGCCTTGGTCTGCCTAGAGAGAATTTCTTTTTAATGAAGATTTACTTTCTTTTAAAAAGTTTTCAGTGAAATAATCTGTGCCTGGTTGGAATCTAAATATGCATAATAATAACATAGAATGTCAAAATTAGAGCCTAGGGCTTGCCGATCAGAAGGTCGGCGGTTCGAATCCCCATGACGGGGTGAGCTCCCGTTGCTCGATCCCTGCTCCTGCCAACCTAGCAGTTCGAAAACATGTCAAAGTGCAAGTAGATAAATAGGTACCGCTCCAGCAGGAAGGTAAACGGCGTTTCCATGCACTGCTCTGGTTCTCCAGAAGTGGCTTAGTCATGCTGGCCACATGACCCGGAAAAACTGTCTGTGGACAAACGCCGGCTCCCTTGGCCAGTAAAGCGAGATGAGCGCGGCAACCCCAGAGTCGTTCGCGACTGGACTTAACAGTCAGGGGTCACTTTGCCTTTACCTTTACAGCACAATTTCTGACTCTGTCAGTAAAGCCCATTTTTCTGTCAGCTAGACCATAAGAGTTCCCATGGTACAGTGGTGCCCCGCAAGACAAATGCCTCGCAAGACGAAAAACCCGCTAGACGAAAGGGTTTTCCGTTTTTCGATGCGCTTCGCAGGACAAATTTCCCTATGGGCTTGCTTCGCAAGACGAAAATGTCTTGCGAGTCTTGAGATTTTTTTCGCTTTCCCCCCCCTTTTCTAAGCCGCTAATAGCCTTTTAGCCGCTAGGCCGCTAAGCCTTTAATAGCCGCTAAACCGCTAATAGCGCTAATCCGCTAAGCCGCTAATAGGGTTGCTTCGCAAGACGAAAAATCCGCTAGACGAAGAGACTCGCGGAACGGATTAATTTCGTCTTGCGAGGCACCACTGTATGTAACTGGATATACGTGATATATATAAGTAAAAATGAAAGGCGATATCAATGCTATAAAGCTATGGAGGGTGCCTTTGAATCAGAATATCTTACACAACTGAAGAGGCTACCAGGCTCTTTAAAATTTGGAACCCAGCTTTATGTCAGTAGGAATGCTTATCCACATCTTAGCTCTTTGTTTTAAAAACCCCATTTGCAATTTGCCAGGATGAATCAAGGAGTCTGGGGATTTGACATTTTAGAGACTTTACTTCATTATTGACACAAGTGAAACAATCTCCAAAATGAAAATGGCCTTCCCTGTGTAGAACGTCCACCCCACTCAATAATTCATCTTGAATTGTGAGCAATTCTGATGCTTCAGGGGAATGGAAAGATTTTGAGACAATCTGCATTCCATCACATAAGACAGGAACAGGCAACCTGTTGATCTCCAGATGTTGCTGGACTACTAGCCCCATCACCCCGGACAATTGGCCATGCTGGCTGGAGCTAATAAGATCTGGAGCCCAATGGCACCCTTGCCCTAAGACAACTATTATTTAAAAAGAAAAATTGGAAAAAAGAATTGCCATAGCCATCAATATTATATGCATTTCAATTAACATATTAAATTGTTCCTGTATGGTGAGGAAAAAATGTAATTGCTCTCTGCTTTATGTATTCCTTTGGAAATTACCTTGTCACTGACAAGTGGAATGAGTGCAATGTTTCAATTAAGCTTTCTTCTTCTACTCTATAAAACATATGGAATTCGAAGAACTCCACTGAGCTCAGATACAGGACAGGAGGTGTATTAAAACTAGATGAGATGTGACAAGCCTTATAAAGCAGACTCCTGTCATAATGAACCATGATAGGCTCAAGACATTCATCAGGCAGAAACATCCAGCCACACATAATTTCTCAGGCTCTCACTTCTCCTCTCGTGGAACTGCTCTGGGTGAAATGAGTTATTCATATCCAGTCTTCACATATGTCCACATCCCCGTAAGAACATATGTACAAGAACAGAGATTAATACATTCTTCTCAAAAGAAAAGGAGCTGCAACTCATGATCCTCTCATTTGCCTGGACATATTCCCCCAACATCCACAATCTCACTTCTGTTCTCCATATGCTCCCTGGGGCTTTTGTGTAGTGTGAGAGTGGCACCATCCATTTTTCTCCTTGTGTTGTATATAAGCTGAAGAGCAGCTGAACACATGTTCGGGTCACATGGAGGACCTTGGTCACATGAATTATATTCCCCGATAAGGGGAGAAATAACTTGAATTTGGCCTCCATGGGACTGGGAGTTCATGTCGAGGTCCCAGCTAATCTCTGTAGCAATGTAGATGTGCTGTGTTTCTACCATGCGATAACCTCAGGTAGCATTTGTATTTGTCTGTCTGTCTGTCTGTCTGTTTATTATGTGATTTTTATTAATGCCACATAAGAAGAACCAAAGCCCCATGTATCCCAGTATTTTGTTCTCACAGTGGTCATTTATTTTGGCACTTTGGAGCAATCCTGATCTGACTCAGCACAATATGGGGCTGACCTGGATCCAGCCCCTGAACTGATTCACTGACCTTGCACAGCATTTCAGTCAGAAGGTCAACTGTATGTTTAGTCAGACTGGCCATTCCTTTCTGACAGCCACAGATGGATCTGATGTGATTCAGAGCTGCCACAATGGAGGTGAATTCTAGGTTGACACAAATCAGCTCAATGTGATTAGGGATCTAGAATTCAGCCGGATCCAGTGAACAGCCCTAGTTTTTAGCTGATTATTCTCTTGGATTTGCCATTTTAATACTGTCACCTCCACAATTTTGTTAATATTATTTTTAGTAATTTTATTTTTGCTTGTATGCCTACATATTGCATGAGCTACTCTCAATTCACCTAAAGAAGAAGATGTGGGATCTAGGGTTTTATTTAGTCAATAAATATGAAATAAATGAATCTGATCAGCCACTGTTGGAAGTAGGATACAGGACTAGATGGACCATTGGTCTGATCCAGTAGCAGCAGCAGCTGCAAGCCCAACACATTTTGCTGCCTGAGAAGCAGCAGCAAATGATGCCTCTCCACCTCGGTCAAGTTGCAGTAAATTGGCTTTATGGAACATTTTATTTCAAATCAGTATGTAGGGCAAGCATCTTCCCCACACCGCCTTCTCATCCCATGGGACTGAAAATAATTTCTTTTTTAAAAACCCAAAGGAGTGAGCCAGAGATAAATGTTTGCTAGAAGTTAGCATATATTTTCTGAGTTTATGCATGCTTTGTCCCTCCCTCTTTTTTCTCTTGTCTTGTCTTGTCTTGTCTTGTCTTGTCTTGTCTTGTCTTGTCTTGTCTTCTCTTCTCTTCTCTTCTCTTCTCTTCTCTTCTCTTCTCTTCTCTTCTGCTGCATTTATCCATGAGGAATTATACAACTTGATTCTAGCCATCATGGGGAGGGAGGAGCATCAAGAGCAATGGCAGCCAGGCTTTGCCTAATAGTAGAACTGTCCCTGTCCAATCGAGGCTCCTTAACTACAGTTTTGTAAAATATCTCGGGGCGGGGGAGGGGACTTCAATTTTTTAAGTGTGAGCTCAAATAAGAAAAAAGTACTCAAGATTAAAAGATGTTGATCAATGGCTACTAACTGTGTTGGCTATTCTCTGCCTCCACAGTTGGAGGCAGTACTGTTTCTGAATACCAGTTCCTGGATACCACAAAAGGGGAGAATGCTTTTGTGGTTGGATCCTGCTTGCAGTCTTCCCACAGGCATCTGGTTGTCTACTGCGAGAACAGCATTCTGGACTAGATGGACTACTGGCCTGATCCAGCAGGCTCATCTTACTTTCTTCTGCTCCTGTGTCCTTCTTTTAAAATGCTTCTCTGCATACTGGCATAGAACGATGACTTAATTTCTTAACAGAAATACTGCAAAGTGTAGTGGTGTTCCCTTTAGAGCAGAACAACAAAGCGTAATGAAGATACTTTGGTGTCAAAATCATACTGTATCGCACAAGGGGAATCCATTACCTTGTAAGCAAATCAATTCCATTTGTTTTCTCTCCTACTGATGTATTTTTAATGGAAATGCCCTGTGAGGTAGCAGACATTAAGTGATGGAGAGAATTAGATGCTACATTTAGTTTATGAAGGCAGTCAAAATCTATATAGGCTACCAATAAGAAAGGGAGCCATATGCTAAGCAGGGGGTACACAAATGAGGCTCAGAAGAAAGCACACCGCAAATGTGCATTTCTCATGTACTTCTGGTGTTTGCTTTGATCACTATTCTCTCCCAGAGAGCTTGAAACAGATTTGAAAATGCTTACGGGCTGAGAGAACCCCAAGCCTCACGCCGAAGGGATGAAATAATAATATTATTAGAGAAGAATGAGAATGAAAACACAAATAAGAAGCTACAGACAACACGATGGAGGAGAACAGGGGAGGGGAGGCAAAGCTCTTCAGGCAGCAGATAACACAGAGAACTAAGACTGAGCAAAGGAGCGGAAGTATCAGTGGGAGGGAATAAAGCAGAAATCCACAGGATGCCCAAAGAAAATCAAAGAGTTGAATAAATGAAGTGCACGGCAGGTCAGGGAAGCTCAACTCAAAGATATGTTGCTTTTTTCTCCACATTTGTTTTTCTTTAATTTCCTTCCTCGTGGATAAAAGCAAACAGGCTGAAAGGCCAACTTCATAGATCCTGCATAGCAATAATGGTTTCGTTTGTGCGGAGCTGTGCAGATTTTTTCACTAGCTGACTCAGGCAGTGCGCCACTGTGCTGTATAACAGCTCATTGGTACTTGTTGGGAGCCGCCCAGAGTGGCTGGGGCAACCCAGTCAGGATTTAGCTGAGGCCTGAATCCTGAGCCAAACTGGGCCTATTTAGAGGGATGAGAGCCTTGTTCAACTTTGATTAAGAGAGTATTGGATTGCTACTGGTCAAGTTGAAGGCCCAGAGCTATCTGGGGCTGTCTTGGGGCAGGATGACAGGTAGGAAGGAGAGGCAGACACGGTCAAGAAGAAGGTGGAGAAACCATAAAGGAGAGAACTCCTGGGCAGCTGCATCTTAGTGGAAGAAGAGGGGGGCTTTCCCACCAGGCAACTCCCCCTTCTCAGACTTCTTTCCACCCCTGCTATGCCTCTCTCTGTCCTTGCTCCTTCCCTCTGGAGTATCTGATTCTGCACAGTGCTGTTTCTTTCTTCACACATCCCCAAGTTAAACTATGGAATTCACCATCACAAGATGTAATAATAGCCGCCCATTTGGATGGCTTTAAGAGGGGTTTAGATAAACCCATGGAACATTAGCTTTTCAATGGCCACTAGTCATGATGACTGTGTGCTACCTACAGTGTCAAAGACAGCATGTCTCTGAATACCAGTTGCTAGGAAGCGCAAGTGGAGAGAGTGTTCAGTGAAGCTGAGTGTTGGAAGATCAACCTTCCAAGAAAGCAAAGTGTTGGGAAATTCAGGACCTACAAAAGAAAGTTCACGTGGTTGACGTGGTCCATAAACTATGGGATTTGCTACCACCAGAAGTAGTGATGGCCACCAACTTGGATGACTTTTAAAGCGGGTAGGGCAAATTCCTGGAGAACAAGGCTATCAATAGTGCCTATCATCTACCTCCTCTGTTGGGGCCAGTGCCAATTGCTGTGCTGTTGCATTCCTTTCCTACTTATGGGCTTTCCATGGCAAATGGAATGTGTGGGGTAAAGAAGGTTGAACCTGGTTGTAAACATAAAATGTCCGAGTTCCAAAACTGTGCTGTTTAAATATCTCACTTTCACATGCAGAGGTTAAATCATTCTTTACTGGGAATGCACAGAATAATGAATGTCTTTGCCATCTGCTCTTGCCATCTGCCTGCCCAGCAAAGGTATATAACACCCTACAGCTGTGCTCTTGGGTAATAGAAGCAATGGAAACCCACAGAGAAAGAACAGGTTTTCCCAATCCTTGCACTGAGCTATTTTTCTATACTTTGAAATGTCAAAGTAGACATCTCTGCTGAGGATATGAGTAGTGTTGAATGTACTTTGATAATGCCATAGTGAAGGAGGGTCAAGAATAAATGATATGTCTGGAGTGCAGGCCAAACTCAATTTGTCCTTATTTGTCTCTTCCTTCCTTCCTCCACTCATAAGTTAAGACGCTGGATAAAAAGCAAATACTAGTTTTGTTATAAAGAAATTCTCTGTAACTATAGGGCAGAGGTGGGCAACCTGTGGTCCTCCAGATGCTGAGGGACTTCAGTTCCCATCACCTTTACCATAGCTAGGGCTGCTGTAGCCATTATCAACCTGGCTACATGGCCAGGACTCAAGAGAATAGTGAGATGGAGATAAAGGGCATGAGTTACACCAAGGCGTACTGTGTTTTAAAAACAAAGCTGACTGTGAGAACATAAGATCTATACTTGGTGGAAAACAATAAAGTGTGTCTGTGTTAGAGATGGGTGAGAAATTTGTTCAGTTCACATTGTAATGGAAACCTACCTAATTCACAACTGCTGAACCAGTACACAACCTGGATGCAGGTGAATTTCACATTTTTTACGTGCCCACATTTTGTGATGCACTTTTCCAGGCCAAAAACGAATTGTATGACAATGTATATATTAGCCCATTTATGTGTGCATAAAATAATGTCCAAATGTGTCTATCAGAAGAAATGCATAAACAAAACTGTGTACGAATTTTCAGGAGAGCTTTCTTTTTAAAAAGTTTGGAAACTTGTGCAGAAATGAGACAAACTGATTTGAAGAAGAAGAAGAAGAAGAAGAAGAAGAAGAAGAAGAAGAAGAAGAAACTGAAATTGATAGATTTGTACATCCTTAGTATGTGTTCTATAGAACTCAGCACTTCCCCGGGATTCCTCTATACAGTGGTCCTTCTCAACACCCTCTCAGTTCCCTGTGCAGCCTCTGTAAGCAGGGACATTAAAAAAAAACAGTTATGAAACATAATGGGATAATGTTTCTAAATGGGAGGTTTTCAAAGAATATCTGAAAAATAAATATAGTAGTTTAAATTCTGTTGCAGCATTCGAGGAACTTCAGTGATAGTTGCTAGGTAGATAGAAGAAATTAGATTTATTGAGAATAAGTTTAATTATGAAAAAAAAGTGTATTGGCAATACGTAATATGAATTTGAAATATGGAATAGATGGGAAGTTGGGTCTTTAGTGTTAAGACCAATAGATGTTTTACTGTATGCCAAGAAAATTATGTGTCTATGGTTATTTTTGTAATTCGTGTGTAATTTGGTATTTGTGTTTTTTTGTGTGTGTTTTTCTTGTTGAATAAATAAATAAATAAATGAAATAGATGGAAAACCCCAGTTATGGATCAGTACTTCCTGTATCTGGTTTTTTCAATTATTAAAAAATCTTGTAAATTCCACCACTTTGTAATAAAAGCATTATACAAACTACAGGGAAGGAACAATTGACATATTGTACTAAGTATTAAAACAATTTTGAAATGTGAGACATTGTTCCTACTTCAGTAATCCTCTCTACAGTTCCAGTGCAAACCTATATATTTTTAATAGGAAGGACATCTTATTGGGTTCAGTGGAACTTACTCCCAAGTAATTGTGAACAAAATGGCAGACATGAAAAAATTGAACTTCCTTTCATTCTGCACCAGTGAGATTTATAGAATGTTTCCACTGACAAAGGGAGCTTCAAATGAAAGGTAGGATTTGATGCATTAATAAATACATTTCATTTTATGGCAATATGAACCAAGAGTGACTGTGGAAAATGTGAGGCACTGTGGCTAGAATGTTGGGATTCTCTTCCGGAGGCGGCGGACTTCCGGAGGCGGCGCGATCGGCAATGGCTGCCCGATCCTGGTAAGGAGAGGGAAGCTCCGCTGAAAACGGGTCGTCCGCTACGGCGAAGCGGAGACCCACTAAGGAAAACTACAGGCGGCAGAAGCCTGTAGTCTCGGGACCCGGCGGGCGCCCGAAGCAGCCCCCAAAACGTTGAAGGGACCCCGTAAGGGGCTCCGGATCGCGGAGGGGGTAGCGGCGCTGTGGGTCGTTGCGCAATCAACGGAGCGAAGCCGCGTTGCTGTTGCCAGTGAGCGCTGACCTTTCTTCCTGCAATTTTCAAATTCGGAAAAGCTGCAACCCGTGAGTAATCTGGACTTTAAGAATTTTTGGAGACATTTAAAACTTGGAATTTGGCTGAAAGCGGAGTGACGATAAACAGGAAGCCCGTCTTCCGCTAACACTGAACTTGAAAGCAAAGAACAGGAGGAGTGGAGACTAAAAGCGATGCTTTAATCAATTGCTGGCACCTATTTAAAATAGCTATCAGGGCAGAAAGACTTTAAGCTGTTGGCTTTTGGATTTATTTGGGAACAAGGATATCTTTCTTCTGTTGAACCAGTGGATTACAAATTAAATAAGAACCCCAGGTGCTGGAGCTGCCTGAGTAACTGAGCACCAGTCTGCAACATTGGATACTTTGAATTTAGACTTTGAAACATTCTGAGCTGGAACTTGTTATTTTGAAACATCTGCAGTCTAGGCACTGTTTGAAACACTGTTTTGCCTTACGTATACTCTGTAAAAATTTAACTCTGTGGAGGTCGTTGGATGTTGAATTAGATCTATAAATTTGAATTGGACTTGACTTTCTCCCTTAAGACATTTTAAGCTCCCTCTAGAGGATTTTGGACTTACAGCAGTGACTTTGTTTTACTTTCCTTTTCCCGGCCCTCTGTTTGACTGTTGCATCTGGGCTTCTACATTCTCATGGGAACAACTCAGTTTGACCTTGGTCTTTAGATAACTTTGGAATGAGTGGAACAAGGAAAAGGGGAAGAACCAAACAAACAACCTTAACTTTATCTGCGGCCTCACAGCGTAGATCATCTGTGCCTGCTTTGCCTTCCACTTTGCCTCCTGAGATAGAGGCGGCTTCCCTGTCACAGGCAGGGGAGGGAGAAACGGAAGAATTACAATTGGAAGATATGGCCTCAGGAGGGAGTGCTTCTGTTTTAGACAAAATTTTTGAAAAATTGGAGGCTTTGGATAGAAAGGTTGATTTGCAAACAGCTAAAATTGACCAGAATACAGAAAGTCTGAATAGATTAACTGGACAAGTTGCACAGAATGTCCAATCCATTGGAGAGTTGAAGGAGGCTGTAGGTGAAAACCGGAAATTGGCTGAGGATACTAGTCAAAGATTGGGAGAATTGGAGAAAGAAGTTAGACCACTCAGCAAACAAGTTGGAGAACATCAGATTCACTTTTTGATGACAGAGCTGCGGAACAGGGAGGCCAACTTGAGGATACGGTCAATACCAGAAGTAGAAGAAGACAATTTAATTGAGTTTTTGACCAAAGAATTTTCCAAGTTTTGGAAGTTAGAGGAAAAAGACTTTAAAATAGTATCTGCTTTCAGGCTTGGAAGATTTAGGAGGAAAGAGAAGCCCAGAGATTGTTTGGTTATACTGAGATCCAAGGAGGAAAGGGACAAGATTTTGGGCCTGCACTACGGGAAGTCACTGGACATTCTGGACAAGAGAATTGAAATTTACAAGGATATCCCTAAACAACTGTTGGACCTTAGATCTGACTATACGGAACTAGCAAGATTGTTGAGGAGCAACTCAATTATCTTCAGGTGGGAGTTTCCTCAAGGATTATCTTTTACTTTCAGAGGGAAAAAGATCAAAATTAGAACATTGGAGGATAGAGACAAGTTTCTGGAAGCACACGGAGAAGATCTTCACAAAGGACTTGGAGCACCAGGGCCCGAACCCTCAGGGGAGCCTGCGCCCTTGGACCCTCAAGGACCGGAGAACAAGGTACCACCCCAGCAAGAATAACCAGATTTATTCAGGATGTCTCTGCAGCTTCTGAGCTGGAATATAAATGGCTGCAACAGTCCGGAGAAAAGGAGAAAAATCTTTCACATTTTAAAAAAGGAACAATTGGACATTATTTGTTTACAAGAAACACATGTGATTAGGCTCCACAGAAAAGTGTTAATAAATAAAAGACTCGGCCAGGAATTTATATCTTCTGACACAGTTAAAAAGAGAGGCGTAGTGATTTATGCAAAAGAGAGCCTTTCACCTAAATTTCTGTTTAAAGATGAAAATGGAAGAATTTTGGCAATAGAAATACAACATCAAGGAGAAAAAATTTTGATATTAGGAATCTATGCCCCAAATGAAGGAAAATCGGATTTTTATAAGAAGTTGCATGAGACTATGCTGGATTATCTGGATTACAACAACAACATCATGATGGGAGACATGAATGGAGTCGTATCAACCAACATGGATAAGTCACAGAATCAAAATGTTACTAAAGAGGGAAGACTACCAAAGACCTTTTTTGAAATGACTGACAATATGGACTGGATTGATATTTGGAGAGTGAGAAACCCCCTGGGAAGAGAAGGAACATTCTTCTCTGAAGCCCAACTGACTTGGACAAGAATCGACCAAATATGGATAACTAGAAGTCTGGCACCTAAGATTAGAAAGGTGGAAATCTGCCCAAAGACATGCTCCGACCACAATGCACTGAGAATGGACATGACACTGATCCCAACCGGCTCCTTTAGATGGAAGATGAATGACGGCCTGTTTAGAGATCAAGAGATTGTAAAGAAGGCCCAAAAAACTCTAAAGGACTATTTTGAGGTTAATATGAACACCAGGGTGGAAAAAAGAACTATATGGGACGCAAGCAAGGCCGTGATGAGAGGGTTCCTGATACAACAGAATACCATAAAGAAAAGATCACAGAATGAAAGGAAGGACAAAATTTTGGAAAGAATTAAAGAGCTAGAGAAGAAGTTAAGATCTAACCCAAAGTCCCAGCCGATTCTACGAGAAATTAAACTTTATCAAGTACAATATTCTAAATTGATAAACCAGGAAATAGAATGGAAGATTAAAATAATGAAGCAAAAAACTTTTGAATCGGCTAACAAATGTGGAAAACTGCTAGCTTGGCAGTTGAAGAAGAGACAAAAACTAAATACGGTAACAAACCTAGAGATTGAAGGAAGAAGCATCCAGAACCCTGGAGAGATCAGAAAGTGTTTTCAGAAATATTTCAAAAAGTTATATACTCAAGGGCCACAAGATGAAATTGAGATTAAACAATTCTTGGAGAAAAATGGATTAGCAAAGCTGTCAGAAGAAAACAAAACAATTTTGAATGGTAAAATAACACGACAAGAGATTGAGCAGGCCATCCAGAACATGAAACAGGGCAAATCGCCAGGGCCAGATGGGCTGACCTCCATCTACTATAAGACATTGAAAGACTACCTGATACAACCATTGTTGGAGGTCAGCAATGAAATTATGGAGGGGAAGAGGGCGCCGGAATCATGGAAAGAAGCTTTTATCACATTGATACCAAAATCGGAAAGTGAAAAGACACAACTAAAGAACTACCGTCCCATTTCCCTTTTAAATGTGGATTACAAAATATTTGCAGATGTCTTGGCACGTAGATTCAAGAAAGTTCTAAATGAAGTAATTCATAAAGACCAGGCAGGCTTTCTCCCAGGTAGACATATGTATGCTAATACAAGGAACATTATAGATATACTGGAACTTTTGCAAACAAACATAAACACTAAAGCAGTTTTAATCTTTATAGACGCGGAGAAGGCCTTTGACAACATATCTTGGAAATTCATGAAGGGGAATCTAAAAGAAATGGGAGTGGGACGGGGGTTTGAGAATGGGATTGAGGCAATATACTCAGAACAAAAGGCTAAACTGATAGTTAACAATGTGGTTACAGAAGAGTTCAAAATTGAAAAAGGTACACGACAAGGCTGCCCGATTTCCCCACTATTATTTATTTTGGTTCTGGAAGTGCTCCTGAACATGATTAGAGGGGATCGGCTGGTGGAAGGGATCCAGGTCGGAGCGAAACAATATAAACTTAAAGCGTTTGCAGATGACCTAGTTCTGACATTACAGGAGCCGGAATCTAGTACGAAAAGAGTATTACAACTGATTCAAAACTTTGGTCGAGTGGCGGGATTTAAATTGAATAAACAAAAAACCAAGGTATTGGGGAAAAATTTGACAGATACTGAGTCGGAACGGTTTCAGAGGGAGACAGAGTTAACGGTGGTCAAGAAAGTGAAATACCTAGGGGTAAACATAACAGCAAAAAATCTGAGTTTATTTAAAGATAACTATGAAAAATGCTGGTTAGAAATTAAGAGAGACTTGGATAGTTGGTCAAGATTAAAACTTTCTTTGTTAGGCCGAATAGCTGCCATCAAGATGAATGTATTGCCAAAAATGTTATTTTTGTTTCAGACACTACAGATTGTAGACAAGACAGAGTGTTTCCGGAAGTGGCAGAAAGATATTTCCAAATTTGTCTGGCAGGGCAAAAAGCCCAGAATTAAGTTTAAGATATTAACGGATGCGAAAGAAAGAGGGGGCTTTGCCCTGCCAGACCTAAAGCTGTATTACGAAGCGGCAGCTTTCTGCTGGCTAAAAGATTGGCTACTTCTTGAAGATATGGATGTATTAGATTTAGAAGGTTTTAATAATGCATTTGGATGGCATGCATATTTATGGTATGAGAAGGTTAAGACAAACAAGGCCTTTAAGAACCATATTGTCAGGAAAGCAGTATTTAATGTCTGGATAAGATACAAAGACTTATTGGAGAATAAAACTCCGAGGTGGCTGTCACCCCTAGAGGCTAAGGCCCGAAAAAGAGCCAATATGGAGGCCAATTGGCCAAAATATTGGGAGATATTAGAAAGAGATGGTAACAATTGGAAATTGCAGAGTTTAGAGAAAATGAAAGATAAAGTGCGAGACTGGTTACACTATGCTCAGATTAAAGAAGTATTTAAAAATGACAAAAAGTTAGGATTCCAGGTGGAGAAGTCAAAGTTGGAAACTGAACTGTTAGAACCTAAGACTAAAGTACTTTCAAAGATGTATAATTTGTTGCTGAAATGGAACACACAAGACGAAATGGTCAAATCGGTAATGATAAAATGGGCACAGGATATTGGGCATAATATTATGTTTGAAGACTGGGAAAGGTTATGGACCTCTGGGCTGAACTTCACTGCATGTAATGCTTTGAAGGAAAATGTAATGAAAATGATATATAGATGGTACATGACCCCAGTTAAATTGGCCAAAATATACCATTCGTCTGACAATAAATGTTGGAAATGTAAGGAAAATGAAGGAACTTTTTTTCACCTCTGGTGGACTTGCCCGAGAGTGAGGGCCTTTTGGGAGATGATATATAATGAGTTAAAAAAGGTGTTTAGGTACACCTTTACTAAGAAACCGGAGGCCTTCCTCTTGGGCATTGTCGGCCAGAGTGTGTTAAAGAAGGACAGAACATTTTTCATGTATGCAACAACGGCAGCAAGGATACTGATTGCTAAGAACTGGAAAACTCAAAACCTACCTACGCTGGAAGAATGGCAGATGCAGCTGATGGATTATATGCAATTAGCTGAGATGACCGGCAGAATTCGAGACTTGGGAGAAGAGAGGATGGAAGAAGACTGGAAGAAATTCAAGATTTATCTGCAAAAGTATTGTAATTTGGCTGAATGTTGATTGGGATGTCAGAGTAGAAGTAATTGTCTACCACTAAATTAGACTTAAGTTTAAAATATACGCTAATGATCAAATCCAAGATTATGAACAAAATGATAATTTGTTTGGAAATAATTTTTTAACGATGTAAGTGTGTGCGGGAGGCGTGGGGGAGTCCAAAGTAATGATGAAAAGATGTCAAATAATTAATGTTATTTGTTTAAATATGTTTATGTATTGAAAAACTTGAATAAATATATATTAAAAAAAAAAAATAGAATGTTGGGATTCTACACAGGAAAACTAGATTTCAGTACTTGTTCAGCTATGAGCTCATGCCATGTACCTAATGCAACTTGAGATTTTGTGAATATACTCATGGATTCATATTAACCTCATGATATTACTATTTTTAATACAATCAGTTCAAATTATAGGGCTGAGGGGGATGAATAAATGAAAGGTGAAGCTCTCCAAAGTTGCAAAAGATGGTGGGGAAAACAAGTTTATGATCACTGTCAACAGGACTTGGTTTATTAACAGCATTCCTTGGAAGAAGAAATGTCACAGTTCAGGACATTTTAGCCCATTTGCCTTGAGGCACCCTGATATGGTCACAATGCCCTCTGACCCTGGTATGGTCAGATAAGCCTTTGGTATCTCTTAAAGCTCACCTTCCTATGTGTTCCTGTAAATCAGAGCTGCTGAACACATGGCCTTCTAGACGTTGCTGGACTCCAATGCTGGTCCCCACCAGCATCACCATTGGTTAAGGTTGATGGGAGTCATAGTCCACTGATATCTGGATGGCTGAGGGTCAGCTATCATTTGCTGTAAATCCTGTAACAATAGTCTAGTTCTTCGGTTTATTCATATGGTTGAACGAACAAATTAGAATTCCTTCCTCTTCCTAAAGAAGAAAAGAAAAGCTTGGTGTCAGTACTTAAAGGAAGGAAATGACTAGTTAAGACAACCTTCAGACCTCAGAAATATGCATGAATTTGAATCACATTGATTCGTTTTTCAAGTACTTGTTCAGTTATGTGTTTCTAGGGAATGTGTGGAATTAAGCAGTACTGAATGAGTTAAGTTACAGGAATGGCTGGCTTTTATTTAGAGTCTGACTCTAATTCTTTAATTAAGGAAACACATTTTGAGGGGGGATCTTGCAGTACATGTTTCCCACTAATTCACTTGACTTTTGGCACAGAATGTGGTAGATTTACTTAGGGGACCCATCAACAGAATGCTATCATTGTTGCTTCTGACCTGGCATTTATTTGGCTTTGTGACATGTTGTCCCTAACACTCACTTAGTGTCCCTAACACTCATGGGTGACCCAAAAACATGCCATTAAACTCTACTGATGAATTAGAAAGATGGCTTGAGTCTGAATGCACTTGAAACAACCTCATTCCATGTGCCTCACTGCAACAGCCAAGGATGGGCGAAATGAACTTTTTGGAGTCAATCTCCATGCACTAATATTTGGCAATGCTAGGCATTTTTCAGTGATCACTCTCCAAGTCCTTTCCTCCAGACACCCAGCAAAGCCTGTGCATGGGTATCTTTGGAAAGAAATATAAGCCCTTATTTGACCAAGTATTTTGGACCAGAGATGGATGGCAGGTGGTTTAAGCAAGGGGGGGGGGAAATAGTGAGAAATAGAGAAATGTACTTTAGTACATCTAAGCCCTTTGGGTTAGGTTGGGTTATGATCCAGACAAGTAGGCAGGAAAGCAGATAGAGATTTACAAGTATCTAATTATTTATTTTATTCTTGAAAATATTCATATACCACTGATTCAGTCGTTTAGAACAGCTGTACACAAAAACCATATAATGAGCACTATTTTAAAAAGTTAAATCAGAAATCAGGTAACTATTGGGGAAAGAAACATTCTTAATTGTCTGAATAAACCTGAATAAACCTGATGGGTGTTGAAACAAAGATGCCTGCTGAATCTCTTTTGTTGGGATATTCTACAGGAATTGACACTTAAAGTTAAAGGTAAAGGGACCCCTCATCTCGCATTACTGGCCGAGGGAACCGGCATTTGCCCACAGACAGCTTCCGGGTCATGTGGCCAGCATGACTAAGCCGCTTCTGGTGAACCAGAGCAGAGCACGGAAACACCATTTACCTTCCCACTGGAGCGGTACCTATTTATCTACTTGCACTTTGACATGCTTTTGAATTGCTAGGTTGGCAGGAGCTGGGACTGAACAACTGGAGCTCACCCAGGGATTCGAACCGCCGACCTTCTGATTGGCAAGCCCTAGGCTCTGTGGTTTAGACCACAGCACCACCTGTGTTGACATTTAGTCATCAGTAAAATCAGTTTTGTTGTTGTCAAATGAGCCTCACCAACTTGGAGAATGACCAACAACACTCCTGGATATAAGGATATAAGGGGCCCTGGAACAAAATAATCCATTTTCTAATATCTGACTGTGCACAGTGGGAGGGAAGGAGACCAGAGAGTGTCCCCAATTTGTGTTACATAAAAAAGATACACAAGGTAGAACTGTCTCACTCTTTTAACAAGTCAATGCTTATATGTAACCTAAGTTGCACACAAAATTGCCATTGTAAATGTTGTATGTTGTTTCAATCTTTTTGCAAAAATAAAAAATAAAAAGGTGTGCACACAACGCACACACAAAGCAACAAATGTTCAATTTCATATAAAGACAAAGTATTCTCAATGGAGGTGATTAACTCGTTAAGTGCCTAGCAACAGGTGTAATTGAGCCTTATTATCAAATGCATATGTTTTAGCACTGCACTCTGCAATTAAACCAAACAGTAAAATTCTGCCTCTCTACTAGCAGAATGAGATGACATATTAAATACAAATGCATTTTCTTCTCTACATAAACACACCTCTTGGATTTACCATTTTCAATATTTTCGCACGTAAATTAATCTCAATGGGAACTAATTATGAGCATTTTATTGCACTTCCATTTTATATTTCGTAGAGGAAATATTGCACCTGCATTCACAGGATTTTTCACAGCAGTAGTCATTTAGAACATTTTCCCATTTAACCTCCAAACATTTCTAGATTAACAACCTGAATTGCTGACCACTTTATTACAAATCACCAAAGAGCTGTTTCTTCATAAAAGCAGGGGACCAGTCCTTCTCAGTATTTTCCACATTGATGAGTCTCTGTTGCAAGTTTTGAGGGCCAAAGCAAACACAAAAGGTGCTAGCCAAATAAATCATATTCAGTGTGGTGTATTGAACTAGTGTGGTGTAGTGGTTAGAGTATAGGACCTTGGAGAGCAGGTTTCAAATCTCCATTCATCCATGAAGCTCACTGAGGAACCTTGAGCCAGTCACTATATTTCAGCATAACCTGTGAGGATAAAATGGGGAAAGGGAGAACTAGGTATGCCTCAAGTAAAACTTTGATTTCTTCAGAGTTTTCCCCCAAACATAATCTATACTGGAATTAGGAAGCTTTACCAGATCTTATTTTATATTGGAATGCAGGTTATCCTTATGAAAAAGGATCATGACAAATTTTGTTTAAATCGTATTAGCAGAATTGTTTATTATGGGAGGAATTCAGCAAAGTGCTAGGGCAATAGAGCAGGCCCACTTCACCTCCATGCTCCTCGTGCTGAGTGGGAAGGTTGGAATGTGACTTCTAAGTGTATTCAGCAGAACATGCTCAGGAGCTTTGTTGTGGTTGGAAACTCTAGCAATGAAGGGTTCCAGATCATGAGGAGGTTTCTAGCAGATTGATCCAAATTCAAGATAGGCCAGGATGATTTTGGATTTAGTGGGTTGTGGGTTTTCCCTGGGGGGACGTGGGTGGCGCTGTGGGTTAAACCACAGAGCCTAGGACTTGCTGATCAGAAGGTTGGTGGTTCGAATCCCTGCAATGGGGTGAGCTCCCGTTGCTCGGTCCCTCCACCTGCCCACCTAGCAGTTCGAAAGCATGTCAAAGTGCAAGTAGATAAATAGGTACCGCTCCGGCGGGAAGGTAAACGGCGTTTCCGTGCGCTGCTTTGGTTCGCCAGAAGCGGCTTAGTCATGTAAAGCGGCCAGTAAAGCGAGATGAGCGCCGCAACCCCAGAGTTGCCATGGCTGGACCTAATGGTCAGGGGTCCCTTTACCTTTACCTTTTAGGCTTTCCCTGGAGAGCTAGGGATATGGCAGTGTAAGTCCCTCACCCAAGCTCAGCTGGTTCAACCAAGACTCAGCTGGCAGAAATTAAGCCAGCAGAGTAGTTTTCACACATATTGGTTGTTGCTAGGAATGGAACTATCTGTCAGTTTCAGCTCACTCAACTTCTCATTTTTCCATTTTTTAATCAGTTCCTGATCAGTGAAGCAATTTGCCTTTTTCATGTGTGTTTTTTAAAAAAACACTCACGAAAATTCACCATGATTTTGGTACAAATTTTTCCTAATAAACATGTTTGTAATGCAGTTTTGACCAATGCACATAATCTGGCAAGCATTTTTCTTCATATAATGCATTATATATTCTTTTCACAAATATACTTTTATGTACACTTTTTCCTAATATATGCATTTGTGTAAACATCATTTGGTTGGAGAATTGCATTGCAAAATTCAGATAAGGATGGCTGTTTCAGAAAGTGCAGATTTAACAGATTCACCTTTAAATGTGGACTGAATCAAATTTATTCCCCCATCCCTAGTTGGCACTGAACATATTTTTATTTTATTTTTTTAGATTTCTTCTGAGGAAAAATATCACAATTTCTAGAGATTTGTTTCGTTTCAAGAAAATTTTAAGGAAATGCAGTTAGGGTAAGGCTCGTGAAATTTCCCGGTGGTGGGAACCATAATTTTTTAGAATCAAGTGGTGTATAATTTTTATCAAACAAACAAACAAATTTAGATTGGTTAGAGGAACAGAAAAGGGACCAAAAGAAGCTGCAAGGAGGCATAATTGTACTGTAGGAAGGAATTTATCACAATGGATAATATACTGAGGTGAAACTATGTTGGTGAAGAATCTCACTGATACTGCAGAAATGAAATTCCAGCTCTCAATTTTAACAGGTTCCTTAAAAGTACAAAACAAGGATCTGAGTAAGTGGAGATGACAAAAACGTCTGATGGAGAATACACCCTAATCAAGTTATTAACCACATTTCCACCAACTGACACATAAATATGGTTCCAAATTCATAAAACAGAGTTGGTCAAGTTTCCATGATGGAGTAATGGGACTTTAGAAATGATAATCAAGGTTTGGCATGGTGCCTTTTCTTACTCCCTGCTTGCTGAAGGGAAGCACAGGACTGTTTATAATGGGAAATTCCTATCACATTAACTCAATTATTTTACTTAGAGGTCAGCTAAAACTGTCAGCTATAAATGTAAGGTAATGCCAATTAAAGTGTGCTCTTATGCTGAAAAAAGCATCTACAAAATGGATTACACTTTTCTTAAATGAGTGGGAGCAGGTCCAGCATGAGACATTTTGGCACCTGAGGTGAACCACAAAATGGTGTCCTCCTCCCCACTGGGAACAAGCAGGGAATAAAAATCTACATTGGGATCTGCTGACCCTGTGGATCCTGATGCCTGAGGTGGTTGCCTCACCTTGCCTCATGAGTGGGCCAGCCCTAGGTGGGGGAATGGCTAGAGAATGATCTCAGGCCAATAGTATTGGAATGGATTTCCTAGGAATACTGTCATATTCATTGTCCCATGTGTTATGCTGAAAAAGTGCTGGGAATGAGGGAAGTTCACCTAAGATTGTCTCCCTAATTTTGAAAAGCTAAATCAAATTCACCGAAACTATCATCTCACCAAAATTCACCCAACTGATCACAGTGCTCTGCTGCAGAGGATCTTCTGCAGGTACCATCTTATTGGGAGGTCTGTTCCCTACAATATAGAAGTGGCACTTTTCCTTCAGAATCCCTTCATATTACATATTAAATGGGTGCTATCTCTGTTTTCTTTTCAGCACCTGTCGATGACCTTCCAAAGTCTAGGAGCAGCCACTAAGAAGGCCACTGTAGACAATAAGGGATTAAAAAAAAAAAAGGCCACAATGCTTAAAACATAAAGACCAACAACAGAAAATTATTTAAAAACATTATTAGCAGGAGGCTAATAATAACATTATCAGCATGGGAGACAGTTGGGCCATTGGAAGACAATGGAGTCAAAGGTCTGCTAAATGAAGGAAATGAGATCGTGGAGAAGCTGAATGAATTCTTTCCATCTTCTTTTAGAGCAGAAGATGTAGGGCAGAGCCCTTTGCCTTAATTATCTTTCACAGTCAGGAAGGGAGTCGAAGGAACAAAGTGTTGCCACCCAGAATGGTGGAAATGAAGGTGGACAAACACAGGGATTACAACTGTAAATCTGTCTAAACTTTAAGGAAGAGTGACAGCTCAATCCCAGACAATACCCATTTGGGGCAGCAACCCCATTCTCTAATGCCATTTCTAGTAGCATCTTCATTCTTCTCAGTTCTAAGAAGGAAAATAAACGCGTGCACTTCTGAGATATTTGAAGGCTTTGTCAGAAGCACAGGAGTTATCAACTATGTTCTTTGCCTGCATGATACACCTCTGCCTATCGTGGTGGAGCAATATGAAATAATCAGTAATTGAACCTGATGGAGCAGTTAAGATAGTGTTCCTCAGCACAGCGTAAACAAATGATATCTCCTTTGAAGGATGCTTTACATTTACTAGGATGCTATTTGTTTTATTACATTGACAAGGGTGACCTTTAAAATAATGCATTTGCTATAAAAGGGGGAGAATGAAACTCTTTATAACCTGACTTTATCAGCAACAAAACCCGCTTCCCAGCAACTTGTTTGATTGCAATCGAAATCCCCCACCAAAATGAAACAGTTTACCTGTCGTCAATTTGATACTGTAGTAAAATGCTAATTAGGGACAAGAGCACATCCAGGGTTTGCAGGTATTGTCTGTAGAACGAATCTGCATGAAAACTAACACTTGGTGATATGTAGGCACATATGGATGAGCAGATGGTAGCTGGATTTTTACTTTTTTAAAAAAGGATTTTTTGCTGACAAAACAGAAGGTGGCTGGGCATGATCAAAGGACTGAATTTAGTGGGCAACTTAAACACCAGCCTTCTTAGCCACACATCCTCTCCCTAATCTGCACCCTTCACCATCCCTACTTCATACCCTCCTTGGGTATTTTGGCCTGGCTGGACTGTACACTTGAATTCTGATAATGCCTTTTGCTTGTTGATATGGAGGACAGAGAGAAGTGTGTGTGTGTGGAAACTAGCCCATTGTACAAAGGTAAAATTTGCATTTTTCTCTTGTCCTACCCACCAGTGGCAGGCAGCCCTAAAAGGTTGTCCAGATGGGATTACAGGCCTTGGTCTTAAAAAAAAAATAATATCCTTTTTTTTTGCCTAAGAGCACTCATCTTCACTACCCCTGCAAATGTGGCAGCTGGGTATTGCGGTGCAGAAAACAGCACGGGTGACTTCTGAATGTAAAGTTCGTCATAAATTTGGATCAGAATGAGCTGATAACCTCCATTTATTTGAATGATTTTCCAAACAGGCTGTAAATGTGCCTGTGAGATATTTGTTTGTGTATTGGGTTACATGGCCATATGGACTGAGATATTTAACAGATGGAGGATGATTGTAATTTTAAATTATACTTTAAGTTATTTTCATTGCATTGTATTGTATGGTATTGCATCTTGTATTGTTCAGATGTGCTTCAAGATGATATGCCATGAGGGGCAGCATCTCAATCCTAATGATAATAATAGTAATTCAAGACTATTTGAAATAACAACTGTTGAATGGCATACCAGGTGCAATTCTTAACATTTCTTAAAATTGTAAATAGATTGGTGGAAATATTAAGCTGCAGGGGGGAGGGGAAATCATGTAAGAGGATACTGCTGGATCAGACCAATGGCTGAAACTGATAAGGATTTAGAGTGCTGTCCTGCTGGATGCACCACCAGTGCATTCCCCATGGACAAAGCAGCAAGGCAGCAAAGCGGCAGGTAGCAGGACTGCACTCTGTTCACCAGCTGATTAGTGGAGGATTCAACCCTGTTGGCTCCAGAGGTCTACTTCCCTGGCATGTTCCTTGCAGCATCCAGCAGTTTTAAACTCTGCACTCACCAGCTTGGGAGCAGAAGCAGTGTTGGGGACCGTGCTGAGGAGGGCTGCGCTGAGGAAGAATGGTGGGAGCCACCCCCTCCTCCTGATCCTGAATCTTCCCATGAGCAGGAGGACAGTATAGATTTGGAACAGTGGTTTGCAGAGGGGCATAGTTCAGAAGGCAGAAGCTGGGAAATACTGGATGGGGAACAACTAGCAGAAGAAACACTAGAAGAGAGTTAACAGATTCGCAATCTGGAGAGCTCAGAAAGTGGCAGAACAGAAAACACAGTGGCTCCAAGCTCAGATTACAAGATGTAGGAGTGGCGTAGTTTAATGGGGGGGGGGGGGGACTTAATTAGGAATACCACCATTTCTAGGAGGTGTGTTCTTTGTTCTCTCACTGTGATTATTAAAGTTTCTAACTGGTAAGAAGACTCATTTTCCTTTGTTCTGCTTATTTACTGCCACGGGAGGAGAAAGCTCATTCCCTGAAGCCTGCCAAGCAGTCAGCTGGGAGGCAGAAGAAGATGCAGCACCTTTTCCTTCCCCTGCCACCCTCCTGAACATCAAACACTAGGGCTAGCCCCCCAAATAATTAGGGGCCCAGATCTGGATCTGGGTGGCCTTGGATCAGATCAGGGCCAAATCCCAAATGTCAGACCGTGTCCTGGGTCAGATGGGGACGTGGTACCCCACTGTAATACACCAAAACAAATCTAGTATTTACAATATGTCTTAAAGCATCAATTTAAGCTGTTGTTCTGAAATTATTATTAGGGGGAAAAACATATTTTAATCCAGCTGAACAGTTTGAACCATAGGAGCAAATAAAAACAACAGGAAAACACAACCAGATAAACTAACTGAGACTGTTTCTCTACCCAAGCAGTTTCCTGCCCATCCCATTTAGCTTATTTTATCTAGATATGCTGCAATCCTGATTTTTGCTCTTTTCTGTGTCCCCATGAATGCTCTAAATTACAAGTCTCTGTTTGCTGTCTCATATACATTACTTTCACTCCTTACAACATTTTCTAGCCAATCAATAGGGCAGTGGCATTCTGTTTAGGTTTCTTTCCTTCCCCCCACTTAAATGTTTAGGTGTAATTTTTTCCTTGAAGTTCCCATGAGTGGACAGACTCACTTGGGAAGTTGTGGACTTGGCTTCATAGGAGGTTTTAAGCAGAGGTTGAATGGTCATCTGTCATGGATGCTTTAGCTGAGATTCATCAACTAAATAACTAGGGGTCCCTTCCAACTCTACGATTCTATGAATTTCTCTGACTGGATTCTTGACACTTTTATGAACTTTTGACTCTCCTGATCAGAACGGTATCTTAAACGAAAAGCAACCAGTTTACAACCAAAACCAGAAGACAAAATGGCTAAAACAGTCCCATTCTTTCACACAGAATCCCAAGGAACCTGGAGTTTGCCGCAGCACAAATATGTTCATTGGCACTAGGGGAAGCAGTTTGTGAATGATGTCCATGATCTATCCCATTCACAGTCAAGACAAGTAGAAGAGCCTATTAGTGACACTCATCATGAATGACCTTTCCACACACTTTACTGTACCTGATGTATAGGGAGTGATGGAGAGATGGACAAGCACTCTCCTGATTAAAAAAAGGAACATTTCTCAAAACACTGCCACTCCAAACTTATTTTGTTGGACATTAAGTGAAGCTATCTGTTTAGACCTGGCTTTCTGAAAGCAAAGGATCAGTTAAACTCTGCTGTTTACCACATCTTTGAACTCAAAGCTGCAGAAATTGCGGAGCTAAAGAAATATTCAAGCAATGAACTCCCTGTATTGTTAGATATTTCCAGTTCTTTTTGGGATCCTCTCCAAACAACTCTAAATACTTTCTCCCTTTCTCTATCCTAGGGGAGGGGAGAATCTGGTTTCTTAATTTTTATTTCTTTCTTTTCTGTAAGGAAAAAATGGATTATTCAATTTGTTCGGAAAATATGCATTTAAACATTGTGATATGAATTACATGTGTCCCAATACTCTATACATGGGTTCCAAAGTACTGTTATGAGTTTACTGTTTCTGTGAATAGAACCACTATTGTGGGTTGTTTTAAGGAAATACCTCAACAGAGTCTTGAACATGAATAAGGAGTGTTAATAATAGCTCAGGATATTCAGGTGATGAGTCTTCATGGAGTTAATTGTTAGACTATTGCTTCTTACTGCACTGAAATGTTCTGTATGGCAGAGGGGGGGATGATCAGAAAAGGAGAATACCTTCCCCTAGCTAAGGATTTAATCTCCATGTTTCTGGGAAAGGAATCTGGAGAGGCAGCCATTTTTTTGAGAGAACGTGAGAGAAAGACATGTGTTTTGGGACCCTACCAACTCAGAAAAGGTACCTTCTTAGGGTATCTCTCTGGATATCTGATATGAGGCAGGCGTATTTAACTCTCGCGAAGTTTTAAATGAACATCTGTGCTTAACAAATATATTTGTAATTAATCACCTGTCCTGAAGGAGCTTCTCCACCTGAGAGTAGAGGTCCAACGCCGAGGGCCTTCTGGCTGCTCCCTCACTGCAAGAAGTGAAGTTACAGGGCACGGGACCTTCTCAGTAGTAACACCTGCCCAGTGGAACGCCCTCCCATCAGATGTCAAACAGATAAATAACTATGACTTTTAGAAGACAAGACATCTTAAGGGATGTACATGGAAGTTTTTAATGGTTGATGTTTTATTGTGTTTTTAATATTTTGTTGGGGAGCTGCCCAGAGTAGCTAGGGCAATCCATTCAGATGGGCAGCATATAAAAAATAAAATTATTATTACCATATGTTTAAAAATGTAATAGGCCTCCAATGACCTCCTTTGAAAGGAAACTTGTCTCCATTAAGACAAATGTTACATTAAATATTTTATCTTATTTGTATATATTTTAAACAGACATTTAGATTGATCAATCCAACATGTAATGAGAGGTGAACATTTTTTAAAATAAACATTTCCCCCCCAGTTCATTAAAAGGTGAAGCTCCTTTAGTTAGCGTCTCAAATATCTGTTACCACCAACCTCTATACAAATGTCCAAGCTAGCCAGGGCAGGACTATTTATTCCAGTATCATTACATTCTCAAATGTGATCAGCTATATAGAATGATGGGCCCAGCAGAGCTGCTTTCTTCTTATCAGAACTGGTGAAGGAAAGAATCATTGGCATTTCAGATGAAACCATAGAGAAGCAACATTGTACATAAGTCATGGAGACAGAACTGGGAATGCACTTAAAATGAAACTTTAGAATCTGTTGAATAAGCAAACCCATACCAGGGTGTAGTCACCATCCAAAACACTGTGGATTGTATAAGAAGCCGAAGAAGAAACCTGCTCTATCAGACCAAAGTCACATCTAGTCCAGCATTCTGTTCTCACAGTGGCCAACCAGATACACATGGCAAACCCACAAGCAGGATCTGAGTTCAACAGGACTCGTCAGACTTGCAATTTCCAGCAACTGCCCCCTCTTTCACTGTTGGCACCCCAAATGTGGAACGCCCTCCCATCAGATGTCAAGGAAATAAGCAGCTATCCTATTTTTAAAAGACATCTGAAGGCAGCCCTGTTTGGGGAAGTTTTTAGTATTTAATGCCATATTGTTTTTAACACTCGATTGGGAGCTGCCCAGAGTGGCTTGGGAAACTCAGCCAGATGGGCGGGGTATAAATAAATAAAATAATAATAATAATAATAATAATAATAATAATAATAATAATATTGTCTGAACTTTCCCCTGTTGAAATTTTGTCCAAGCATCGCTCAGAACTGCTTACCATGGTGCCCCCCCCCCAAAAAAAATCCAGTGGCACCAATGTTAGTAGTGCACTGAACTGGCCTGAATATATTTGTGTGTGAGATTTCAAAGGGTTTTCTTTTTTCAGTCCTTTCTTTTTGTGTCTAGCGGAGAATTCTTGTATGGTGACATCATTGCACTGTCTTTCACACTGATCACCTCTTCATGCAGCTAGTATTGCCATCTGATGAGTTTCTGTACAAATGCTTTGCCACAAATGACAGCTCTTCTCACATCCTCAAACTACACAGTTAAGAATTTCAGGTTAAGGTTTCAGGTTAAATTGTGCCGTTCTTCCATAGTAATACCAGTCTTGTTGGGACGTAAAGAAAAAATAAGGCTATCGGTTTACAAGCTCCTTCTCCTCTCCCTCTTATAGATGCCATAGAATTTGTTAACACAAGTGTGAAGCACATAGTATGAAATGGATACTGAGCCAAATGTGGACATTCTCAGACTTACAAGTACAGGCTGGCGTTGTCATTAATGACACAGATGTTCTTCCTTTGGGTGACTGTAACTACATGAAATCAAATATGTAATGGATTTGCAGTAGTCATGGGAGAGGTATTAATGACTTCTGTTAGCTGAATGTTTCCCAGTTCTCCATTTATGGGCTGATGAGCAAGTCAATTATCCACATCTACGAAAACCACATGTCCTGATGAGTTTTATCAATCATGACTTAAGCAGGTTGGTGTGAAAGGTCGTAAAATCTTAAGTGTATAAATGGGAAGCACACATTCTATTTTTCCTGTGAAAGTTTGGACAATCACCAGATACGAAGGCTTATCAGTTACTATTGAAGTATCCTTCAGAATTCTGTGGGTGTTTAAACCTCCATGTTACCCCATTTTGCTTCAAATTTTGGCAGAATTTACCTTTGAGTTAAGGTTGTGTGGAACCCCCATCACCAATAATGTTACTAACTCTTTATTTTAGAGGGAAAGACAACATTAAAATGAGAATAGTAGTCGTAAATATGGACAAAGGATCACAGACTTAGCACTTCTTCAGCATGTGGAACACCCATAATGTCACGATAACAGAAAATGCATCATAACTTCTGTGCAATGCTTTAATATTTTAATGTTTCAATATTTTAATGTTGTATTTTAATCTTGTTTTTAAGTTGTATTCATTCAACTTGTTTTTATTATTGCTTGCTAGCCGCCCTGAGCCTGGCCTTGGCTGGGGAGGGCGGGGTATAAATAAAAATTATTCTTAT
This sequence comes from Podarcis pityusensis, assembly GCF_964106645.2. NCBI lineage: Eukaryota > Metazoa > Chordata > Lepidosauria > Squamata > Lacertidae > Podarcis > Podarcis pityusensis. The sequence goes on from NC_138028.1 coordinate 26,630,442, forward strand.
TATTCTTATTCTTATTCTTATTATTAATTATTCCATTTTATGTGTATAAGAAATGAACACAATAAACATATCTGGCACAGCATTAGCTACTCTGACTGGTAAGAGCTCTCCTGGATTACAGGTGAAGGTCTTTCCCAGTATCTACTACAGGGATGGTGAACCTCACATCCAGGGTGGAGTCTCTAAACCTTCTTCCCAGGCCACATCCCCTCTCCCCAGACTATACCCCTCACTAGCTCTTCTTCACACCACTGTTGAGTGTTTTTGCCTGGCTGCAATTTGACCTTGAGCTCTGACAATGCCTCTTACTTGTCTGTGTGGAGGATTAAGAGATGTTTGTGTAAAGGTTAGCCTACTATACTATACATGTGGGTGATGCTGTGGTCTAAACCACTGAGCCTCTTGGGCTTGCCGATCAGAAGGTCAGTGGTTTGAATCTCCGCGACGGGGTGAGCTCCCGTTGCTCGGTCCCAGCTCCTGCCAACCTGGCAGTTCGAAAGCACGCCAGAAAGTGCAAATAGATAAATAGGTGGCGGGAAAGTAAACGGCATTTCTGTGAGCTGCTCTGGTTCGCCAGAAGTGGCTTAGTCATGCTGGCCACATGACCCGGAAAAACTGTCTGCGGACAAACACCGGCTCCCTCGGCTTGTAAAGCGAGATGAGTGCTGCAACCCCAGAGTCATCTGCGACTGGACTTAACTGTCCTTTACCTTTACCTTTTTACTATACAAAAGCAAAAATTACAAGCATTGTTACACCCACATTGCCTGTAGCCAAAGCCAGCATGGGCCACTGGGAAGTTCCCCCAGAAGGGAATGTGTACCTTGGGCTGAAAAAGGTTCCCTGCCCCTGATCTAGTACCTGAATTCCTTTTCACCGGAATGGCTAGAGATGGAATATTTGCCTACACAGCATGTGTTCTACCACTGAGCTTTGTCTACACATTTTTTTCTGATCCAGATTTTAAAGATGTCCAGTTGACTGATTCAGGACATATATGCAGAAAGGAATATAGCTGTCAATTGGATTGTGCCCAGGAGAACACTCATAAGTATGTATACTTATGCTTATAGCGATGCATTTTTAGGGGGAATGCATTCAAAGGCAGAGAGAAAACATTCTAAAGGGGAAAATGCACATCAATGCACACTTCAGAGGGAAAAAATGAATGCAGTTTAAATGAATGTGTATGTACATTTAGAAAGTCTGGAAAAATAGGGTAGTGTCAGTGAATCAGCCTATGATGGACTACATGTGAAACTGATATGGAATGGAAATAAACTAACCCATCCAGCCTTTGCTAGGCATCATCCTTAATGGCTCATAAATAATGTACCAGTTTATTAGCATCAATTATATATATATATATATATATATATATATATATATATATATTACTTTAAAGAGTTAAAACAAAATACCTATTATTTGACACAGCAGGGGTCCTAAACACACATATCTGGAAATAATTTCCACTGAAACTAGTAGTATCTATGCATAAGCTACTAATTTTAGGATCGAGGTGTAAAAATCAAATTAAGAGTGGTCATGGCTGCCAATATAAGAATTTGGAGAGAACATTGAAAGGTTTCAATTGCAAAGGTGATTTCTGATCATGGGGGGGGGGGAATGTTGGGAAATTGGTAGGTTTCATGAACAGGGTGGTCTGAAGCATTTGTGTGTGTTTTTTCTACCACTGAAGTGTTAAGCTAATCTTTATTATGTGCTGTCAGGCAAGTCCCTGGGATTTCTGCCCTGTGTGTTTTTTCTCAAGCTGGTTTCTCAATCGGTTTCCTCTCGAACTTCAGCTTGAGAGTTACCAAATGTTCCTTAACGAAAAAAGAATCAGCTAATAGAGCAAGTGAGGGCATTGATCACTCATGGGGCTGGTAATGTAATCTAGCAGTTTTCTTTATCTGGGTCACCAGTTCAAATCCAGTGCAGGCTGTTGGGGAATACAAATTGTTACCACCTGAACTCCATTCATTTGTGGCTGTTAAACTTTGCTCATGGTTTCCATCTAGCCCTATCATAATATCCCTGGGAACCCCAACTCAAGGCTGAATTTGGAAAGGATGGCTTCAGCAAATAAGAGGCAGGGCCTGTCAAAGCAGCAGTTCCTAGAGAGTCCCAGATGCCTCCTGTTGATGGAATAAGGATCAGAACCAAGGAATCCAAAGTTACAAAAATATTTATTTGTGACTGAAAGTGAGGTCAAGCAGCATGCAAGACTAGGGGTCGCATACACAGCATGGAACGATGTTGAGTGAAAGTTAGCAGCTGCACTGGGTGAGAGGTAAGGAACTGGGAGCCACTTATACACACAACAGGAAAGTGGGGGGGAAATGGCTGGGGGTGAAATGACTCCAGTCAAGGGCAAGCAGAGATGGGGAGAATTCAGAAGGAGAATCTGTTACATCATTCAAAAAGGTGCACCTTCTTGCACTGTCTTTGGGAGGCAGATGGCCTGTCCACAGTCCAACAAACATCAGTTTTGTACCCACCACAGCACTGTTTCCATGCACAAGGGCAAATTCAGAGCAGCCAAAGGCATAAATTGCATCCTTGGCTATCGAAATTTTAAAAACAAAACCTCATAGATTATGTATGAATCCATGTCCTTCAGTGTACATCCTGTGCCCTTTTAAAAAGAGGATTTTTTTTGAGGAAGGGGTTATTGGGTGGTTGTTTTCATTTAGATTATGTATTTTGTGGTTTTATATTTTGATTTTATTCTGTGAACCGCCCTGAAACCTCCCAGTATATGGAGGTATATAATTACAATAAATAATAATTATAATAAACAATGCTTTTTGCTGGCAATACTCAAGGGTATAATTGTCATCTGAGCTGGGGTCAAGTGTGCATGTGCTTGCTAGCTATGGAATTAGAGTGTGACACCAACAGAGAGAAGACAATGGTTGCATTTCATCAGCCTTGCAAACAGATCCCAGCAACATTTGCCACTGCTTGAGGTTGTTTTCAGCGGGGAAACAAAGCAGGGCAAACATCTTTTGTCACTAATGCATTTGTTCTCAGTGAGACGTCTTTGACTGACGCTACCATTTCCAGTGGTACAAATTAGCAAAAGGTGAAGGATTTCATTTGAGAGAAAGTGTTTTGACCACGGAAAACAGATAGAAAAGGAACAAAAGGAACAAAGAATGCAGAATTGTATTTAACTTTGGGAAATGAAATATTGGCACACAAGCAGCAGCTATAGCGATATAAATGGTACATCTGGAAGGCCCCATAATATAAACTTTCCAATTCCCAACTAAGCTTCAGGGAAAGAGACAATTTCATCAAATGAATGATCTTGAGATTCACTTTGTATTTCACAGAAGAATCTATTGCTTTGCTAGTTGCCTCCATACTTTCTGTATCCTTTTAAGTCTCCTCCCTTTCACGCTTGATTACATCTATATCTCTTGTTTACTCCCTCCATTTTCGCACCACAACAGTCATCTCCACACAAATACCTCTTCTTTCTCTTCTCAATGCAAGGAGAACTTGCAATAGGAGTCATCGTTTCCCCATCGTAATTGAATCTTTGCAGTCGCTCCCTGTCTTATCATGTTCCTCACAACTTTTACATCTCTTTACAAACAGTCCTCTGAGGGCTCTGAGAATGCTTTGAAAATACCTACCCTTCTCGAATGGAGCATTCTTCCTACCTCTATCAGCAAGGCATTTTTAAAGACCTTTAACAAAATAAAATAACAAAAGACGCCTTATAAATAACTCAATATTATTTATGCAGATCCCCCTTGCTTTGTACAGGCACCAGCTGCTGTTACTGTGAATAGAGCTATTAGGTAATTAGAAGTGTCAGAAAACAAAAAGCAGGGAAATTAGTCCAAAACTTTTTTTAAAAAAGAAGAAAAATCCCGCATGATTCATGCAAGAGAAGAAACCTCAAGTACAAATGGGAATCCAGCACTTATAATTACATTATTAATAGCACTGATTACTAAGTGATCCCAAACTCTCAGCCTGATGATTTAGAAAGATGAATTAATAAAGCAGCTTCTATCTTGATGAGTTTTAAGTAATACATCCCAAGATGTTTTAAAGAAAGCCACTTTCTATGTTTCTTTGTATTCCTTCACTTGCAGCTAGCTTCTTCTTCTTAAGTTTCCGGATTCTGTAATGCTGAGACTAGGGATATGTGTGATGATGATGATGATGATTTTATTTACAACATATAGTGATGACCACATTAATGTCCGAAGCATTTTAAGAATAATCCAAAGCATATAAGCACATTTTATAAATATGGGATGGGGAACTGTAGGTCCTCCAGACCCTTCTATCTGGCCTTAGGAATAATCTCAAGGCCACACCACACAGGCCACACTCCTCACCAATCTTGCTTCCTGCCCTGCTCAGTTGGAATGTGTATTTGAACTCTGATGGTGCCTCTTGCTTGAATCAGTGGAGGACAGAGACAGAGGTCAGTGTGCATGGCCTGGTGTACAAAGTTAAAACTGATTGCAGCATTTGTACTCTAGCCGCACACACCACCACTGGTTTGCAGACCTGGAACATTGCACTGTTGTAAATTCTGCACTCATAAACACTGGGTTGTATCTGGTGGTTGCACAAGTGGAAGACAGCTTGCAGAAGAAATCTTTCCCTCCCCTCCTCTGCAGTCCTCTGAACACCACGCCTGGGAATGTCAGGAGTGTAGGCAGTGCTGCATGTAAATGGGAGAGGGTAATCACCTGAAATCAGGGAGAGGGGTGAGTCAGATAGTTGCTCATCTACTTCACTATTACCAATGCTCAGAGTGGAGTGCAATGATATCTTGCTTATTTTCAGGTGGACCTATAACTAATTTACAATGGTACCTTGGGTTACAGATGCTTCAGGTTACAGACGCTTCAGGTTACAGACTCCGCTAACCCAGAAATAGTACCTTGGGTTAAGAACTTTGCTTCAGGATGTGAACAGAAATCACGCGGTGGCAGCACAGCGGCAGGCCCCATTAGCTAAAGTGGTGTCTCAGGTTAAGAACAGTTTCAGGTTAAGAACGGACCTCCAGAACGAATTAAGTTCTTAACCCGAGGTACCACTGTAATTGATTAAATATACTACCCTTTATCCATCAACCACAGAATGGTTCACAGGAGAAAAACAGAAAAATACATGACATAGTAACAAACAAAAGACACACACACACCACACACATACAGTTTAAAAAACTATAGATTGTTTAATTAGCCGAAAGCCTGGGAGAAGAGAAATATTTTTGCCTCACACCTAAAAATATGTAATGAAGACACCAAGTGAGCCTCCCTGGGAAGTTCTTGTGTTGCCACCCTCCAGACCTCTCATGGAGGAGGCACACGAAGAAGGGCCTCAGATGATGATCACAGGGTATGGATCAGTTCAAATGAGGAGAGGTGGTCCTTGAGGTATTGCGGTCCTGAGCCATTTAATACTTTATAGGTCAAAACCAGCTCTTGGAACTGGGCCTGGAAACTAATTGGCAGTGCAGTTGGTCTAGGATTGGTGTAATATGCTCAAACTGTCTTATTCCAGTGAGCAACCTGGTTGCTAAATTCTGAACTTCTCCAGAGGCAGCCCCATGAATAATGCATTGTAGTAATCAAACCTAGAGGTTACCAGAGCACAGACAACTTACTTTCTTTAGAGGGGCATGCTTGAGTCTGCCCATCCCACTTCATTTTCTTGCGCACTTTGAAGCCACTCCTCCCCTCTCTTTGGCTACTGGTTGCATTGAGTAGCAGCAACTCTTCAGTCAACAGTCTTCTCCCACCCTACTTAGAGATTGCCAATAATTGAATCTGGAACCTTTAGCATATAAAGCATATGCCCCACTCCTGACCCATGGTTCTTCACCTCACCAGTTGCTGCTGCACAGCTCTCTCAAACCAGTCATGGCCCCCAAGCATATACGAACCCTGGACTTTGAAGTACAAATCATCCTTCTGAAAACACTCACTGCAGCACTACAGGAGAAACACGCAATGCTATACTTGCTCCTCGCCCATGTTTCCAGACATTTGACCACAGGTTGTCCAAGAACTACAGAGCTGGATGATAAACCAAGAGGAATATTTTAGCTTTACAGAACAATTTTTTACCAAGCAGGAAACTGCCATTATTACCCCTATATCCAAGGCAGCCTCCACAAACCTGATGCCATCTAGATGTTAGATTTCTCAAGCCATCATGACCACCATTAGGGATCATGGTTCAAAACATCTGGCAGGCAGCAGGGGAATGCTACTGACCTTGGGGATTATCAGAGAGATAATCAAAGGAGATCTTCCAGCAAGCAGGAAAACTAGTTTTACAAAGACTCTTTGCAACCAGCTGCATTCCCAGAGGGAACCATTTTTAAAATACATGCAGTTTATAGATTGGTTGCAATGAAATACAAATGTTTCTTAGATTGGTCCTCGATAGTGGGATATATATGCTTGACTTCATCTGATCTTTGATCTTTTCCTATTTCTGTTTCACATAAAAGCTCTATGTAGTAGCAGAACTTTTCATGTCAGAATGGCAGCTATTCTTGTATCACATTCGCTGACTTACTCCACTCCACTGCATCTGGTTGATTTGTGATATCAGGGAAATACAACAGACGAAGAGTACTCAAGCAGTCCTTTCTTCTCTGTAACTCTCCATTACGTCCGGCTATTTCAGGCACCTACCTGGTGAAGTATAGGCCCATGTCTGAACCACTGCAGTTGTGGCTGGTGGCCATAGGCGCTGGTGGAGCAGAAGGCAGGGAAGCCAACAGTTAGGTGGAGAAAAACCATCGGCAAACTTATTTTCTCACCATAACAAATCCTTAAAAATTAAAGATTTAATCTGTCACCTTTGAACAGCGGCAAAAGCAGCCACAGCAAAGACTTGGAAAGGTTTAAAGGGACTCGATTTGAAAATAAGGCAATGTGTCAAAAATGCTGGGGGGCAAAAAAAGAAGAAGATTGGCAAGTGGTCAAAAGAAAATAGACATATTTATCCTGATCTGGTATGGTTTTATTGTATTCACTAATCAAGAACAGGCAGTCCAGCCCCCACTCCCACCTTATTTGCAATTATGGCTGGTTTAAAGGTTAAAAGAGGGCTTTAGAAGCTGTATCGACCAGAGGAAGGCAGCAGACCTAAGGGAGGCAAAGAGTTCTATAGGTTAATATATTTCTTAATAAAATAAATTGGAATATAACAATATATGGCACCACACAGCGAGGATTCCATAACCTACAATAAATAGGGCCCAATATATATTTACATTCATTAAAAAACAACCTGATATTTTGACTGAATGGGAAAGGTTTAAGTTAATTTACAAAAGTAAGTCCATGAGCTCAAAGGGAAGGTTTATTACAGGAAGTTTTCTTTTTGAAAGCTGACAGTTTGAATCAGATCCTTTTCGTTGACATGTTAGTCATCTGTGTAGTTATATAAATTCTTTTTTATATAGTTTTAAGTCACTACTGTATAATCTGTAAAAGGATGTGCAGTTTCCAGGGGGTCTTCTCTTCTCATGAGGTGGCCAAAGTATTGGAGCCTCAGCTTCACGATCTGCCCTTCCAGTGAGCACTCAGGGCTGATTTCCTTCAGAATGGATAGGTTGGATCTTATTGCAGTCCATGGGACTCTCAAGAGTCTCCTCCAGCACCATAATTCAAAAGCATCAATTCTTCGGCGATCAACCTTCTTTATGGTCCAGCTCTCACTTCCATACATCACTATTGGGAAAATCCTAGCTTTAACTATACCGACCTTTGTTGGCAAGGTAATGTCTCTGCTTTTTAAGATGCTGTCTAGGTTTGTCATTGCTTTTCTCCCAAGAAGCAGGCGTCTTTTAATTTCATGACTGCTGTCACCATCTGCAGTGATCATGGAGACCAAGAAAGTAAAATCTCTCACTGCCTCCATTTCTTCCCCTTCTATTTGCCAGGAGGTGATGGGACCAGTGGCCATGATCTTCGTTTTTTTGATGTTGAGCTTCAGACCATATTTTGCGCTCTCATCTTTCACCCTCATTAAAAGTTTCTTTAATTCCTCCTCATTTTCTGCCATCAAGGTTGTGTCATCTGCATATCTGAGGGTGTTGATATTTCTTCCGGCAATCTTAATTCCAGCAATTTGCATTATCTGCCTCAAATAGCACATGATGGGGCAGGGCAACACCTCCTCCCCTTCTAACAATCTTGCTCTCTCTTACGTTAGTCATTGGTTCACAACACACAAAACTGAGAGAGGAGACAGATTTCCAAGCTACCATATGTATAACAGGGACAGATGTTTGCACTGAAAGTAGATGCACATAAACCTTTGTGCCAGATTATGCAGAAGGGTGGCAAACTGCTGGAGTTTAGAAACTCTCGGCTGCAGAAGGCCAGAGTTGCTCCCAAGTGGCTTTTATTTTTAGTCATCTTCTTTTTCTTCCAGCTGCTCTCACTCACTCGCAACCCGTTCCTATTCTTCTTTACTCAAAAAGTAAGTTTTATGCATTTTAATGTGGCTTAAATCCTATTCATGTGTTCTTTGATTAATGTGTTCATACATAAATTAAGAACAAAATACGAACCTGCTAGATGGGCAAGGCCCATCTAGTCCAGCGTCCTGTTCTCATACTGGCAAACCAGTTGTCCATTAGAAACCCGAAAAAGCTTGTGATTCCCAGTAGAGCAGATAGGCACAAGCCACTCAGCCACTGTCAAAGGGTTCAGGAAGGGAGTTCCCATGCATCAGCTCATCTGTGGGGAGTTCAGTCCTGTTTTCTGCAGGTATTGACAGTCACATATGTGCCTGCCCCACACCTCTCACTATATATGGTGTTAGATGGGTGTGGTTTGGAGGAAACAGCCTTGTGGGCCAGAGATTCCCACCTGCATTTTAATCAGAGGATTTAGATTGCATCCTTATTTTTGTGAAGAAAAAAATTGCAACCATGGGCAACTTTTTTATATAAAAAGGTTTCAAGACTTTGCTCGTTTAAGTTATTTCTCATTTTGCTATGTATTATGTGTACTTCCGAAAAGGAAGCTATTACCAGACAATTCAGGATTAAAAAGAGATAGTTATTTTAAAGCAATTGCCAAAATGCCTTTTGAATCACAGTGTTTCCCCCCATCTTCTTAAAAGGCTTCTCAGGTTTGCTGAAAAATTTGGATTTCACAGGATTCATTGAAGTGCTTTTGAGAGGGACAATATCCTTCAGATATAAATCCAATTATTTTGTTTCCATGAAATTAGCATAGTTTAAGTTGTTTTTATGCCTGCTGGGAGCGCTTGTATCCTTTTATAAGGAGCGAAACAGAAAATGATACAAGCAAGCTCCTAGAAAATGGGGGAGTGTGGAACCTTATCCAAATGTTGTAGTTGGCCAATGTTCTAATGAGCTAAAACAAATATTCGTATCCAAAAGCCTCTAGCCATTAAAGTAATTCAGATCCTAGGCCAAACTTCTTGGCTAGACTTTTGGCTTTACCTGTTAATAAAACAAAAACACTCTGTCGCCCCCAAACTTCATGTCTTGCTCCAAACACAACTTCTTGGCCTTAGCCTGTCTCTGGTATTTGTGAACTTAAACTGAACCGTGCAATCATTCACAGTGAAGGCTGCATCTGCTGCATGATGCTGATTTAACTGGGACTACATTTACATGTGAAGCCCACATTTCTACGTTTTGCAAGCAAAGGGCCAATGGGCAGTTAGCACCAAATGGCCTAAGAGCTTGCCTGCACTGGAGTCCACATCATGTCCTCTGTATTCCAGTGCAGTTCCAGATGTTTTCCCCTTTGAATGTCTCCCCACCCCCATCTTGGCTATTTTGAACTTTCCAGTGTTTAGAGCTATGGTTCCCAACGTGGGGCACATGCCCCACAGGGGAGCAATTGATTTTGTTGTTGTTTAGTCGTTTAGTTGTGTCCGATTCTTCGTGACCCCATGGACCAGAGCACGCCAGGCACTCCTGTCTTCCACTGCCTCCCGCAGTTTGGTCAAACTCATGCTGGTAGCTTCAAGAACACTGTCCAACCATCTCGCCCTCTGTCGTCCCCTTCTCCTTGTGCCCTCCATCTTTCCCAACTTCAGGGTCTTTTCCAGGGAGTCTTTTCTTCTCATGAGGTGGCCATAGTATTGGAGCCTCAGCTTCAGGATCTGTCCTTCCAGTGAGCACTCAGGGCTGATTTCCCTAAGAATGGATAGGTTTGATCTTCAAGGGGGGCAATTTGAGAATGATTTATTGACAGTGAAGAGCCTTTTAGGCTTCCTCCACGTGAACAGGAGTTCACTTTTTGAATAATAAGATGCCACGGGGGGCATCAGGATTTTAGAGATGCTTAGGTGGGGCATGGCCAAGAAAAGGTTGGGAACCACTAGTTTAGAGGCACAACACCCAACATTTACAGGGTGGGAAGATCTGAGACAACACCAGGATAAGGAGGATGCCACGTAGATGGGCCTACATTGATAGGGAGACAGACAGCTGCAGATCCAGATTTTGCTCTGCTGTGGACAAGCCCCATATGAAAACAACAAAGGGTGAATTGACTGGGGCACTGGATTAAGACCACAATCTTAGGGCACCTCCAGATTGTAAGTATTTGGTGGAGGATTCCAATGCACACCAGGAAATATAGGCTTGTACATCTTGATTCCATCTTGACACAGTATCATTGGTTGATATTCCACTTCTGTATCCTATCACCACAAGGATTTATGCTTGTGCAACAGACCCGGACAGTGTAAAGTAGGCAAAAAAGGGGGGGTTCCCAAGGGTCAACCAGGAAACCCACTCAAATATCCCTACATAACCCCTTCAATAGACTAATGGCCAAACTGCACATAGGGAAGGAGGTTGCACATAGACAAAGAGGAGGAGCTGGAGGTAAAGCTAACCTATAAAATGCAGCTGCCCTCACTCCCCATTGGCTTAAGAGCCAGATGTGTTCCCTTCACCCCCTCCCTTCAAGAACAACAAACTCCTGAGTCCTCTTTTAAGAGGTGGCAAAGCACAACATTATGATTTGAGCACTATTAAATTTGCAGCTATTGGATTGTGGGGGGGGAGACTCTTGAAGTCAGCACAGTATTGAATTGTCCTTTAATGGCTTTGGAATATGTACTCTTCAAGAAGCAAAATAAAGTCAACAGAATAAAAATCCCATGAATTGATTTGCAGCCTCCCAAGCCTCCAAGATGAAAGTCTTAACTTTAAGAATATGGTTTATCTTGGTACTTTTGTTGTCACTGTACCCACTGGTGTAAAATAAACCCACTTTATAGAAACACAAAGGGTTTTTTGTTGTTTTTTTGCATTCTGTGCTCTTACTGAGCACCGCATGCTTACTTGCAAGCCTCTCTATATCTGACACAGCTGGGACCTGAATCATGGCTGGATATTTTAGGTGCCTCAAGAATAACTTCAGTGACAAAAATAAAATCAGCATCACAATGCTTAGAGAAGTCAGTGCCAATGTATTCAGATCACGTATAATAAGCATTGCCATGCATGCATTGATTTCTGGCCAAAAAGAAGAAGGGGAAAGTCTTTGGATACACTGCTGAGAATTAGCTGAAGATTCACAAATATTTTTCCTGGCTTCCACAACAATATGATGCTGAAAATTACAGGTGGTTGCTTCATTCTGCATTTTGGACAAACGTTGTGGTTTCAAAACAATGGCTCTGATCTGGACATATTTCATATTTAAGGTGTTTTTAGAGACAAAGGTGGGAGCTGGACCACAGACATATAGTGGTACCTCAGGTTAAGTACTTAATTAATTCCAGAAGTCCGTTCTTAACCTGAAACTGTTCTTAACCTGAAGCACCACTTTAGCTAATGGGGCCTCCTGCTGCTGCCACGCCACCGGAGCACGATTTCTGTTCTCAACCTGAAGCCCTATTTCTGGGTTAGCGGAGTCTGTAACCTGAAGCATATGTAACCTGAAGTACCACTGTATAAGCAAACCTCATCAGTTGTTCCACAATCTTTCTCAGCTATTTATAATAAATGTATAGATGTGAAATCCTAAGGCAGGGATGGGGAATCTGTGGCCCTCCAAATGTTGTTGGACTACATCATCCCTAACGATTGGCCACACCAGCAGGGAGTGGTGTGGTTAGGAGTGCAGTGACACATAGAAGGTCGCAAGATCCCTATCCTTGTTCCAAGGTACAGAGTGAGTCAAATATGCCACCTTAAAATGTTTTGTCCGCTCATTTGCTCATACTGAAACATGACAACAACATTCATTATAATTGCATTGCCTAAATTGTACTTTGCAGCCCTTCTGGGTGCCTCCAGGGCTTAAATGAAAGCCTGGGGGAAGACAACATGAAATTCTCATAGGACTTTTTCATATGAAAAAATATGGGCAGCCAGGGAGGCTGCTGAGTGCTAGAGAAATATTCACAGGAAGGAAAGGGGGAGGGACACCACCCTTCGCCAATTTGTAATGATGAGGTAAGTGCCAAACCCCTCATGCTTTAGAATTCTGAAGAAATTCTAAGGTGGTTTGAGAATGAGGCAGAAAATTGTAACCTTTTTCTCAGGCAAAGAAAATTATTAAAAAATTGAAGGATAGATTCCAGCATAGCACTAACTTCAGATACAGATTGGCATTCCAGTTGATTCTAAGGTTTGTTTTTTTACTCGATTTTCCAGAAACCATTTAATATTGTCCATTAACAGAGCCATGATATATGCTTCAGAAATATTATTTTGATTCATCCTTCTTTTTTTCCAGTATATTTTTTGTATTATGGAATGTGTGTGTGTGTGTGTGTGTGTGTGTGTGAAGCTCTAGGATACAGTGTTTTAGCTCCCTTTGTAGTTCTCTTACGCTTCTTTACTTTATCTCAGAGAATTCTCTTTTGAAATTAGAGTCCTCTAACTCCAAAGAGCGCTTACTCCTCATTAGTCCATTTTACAAATTAATAAATCATCCAGAGCTGAGTTAATAATGGTCCTTCCATCAAAACAGGCTGTTAAAGTCTTTCAAATTATTGAGTATGAATCTTAGAATTTATTAACATTCAAGTTCTTTCATAGTCCTCTCCCTAAAACTTCGAAATGAGAGAATTTGTGACAGATGAGATAAGAAAGAAGTTTAATGATAATCTTGTCAGACAAAATTAACCTGACCAAAAAATCATCATCATCATGTGTGAAAAGCTATAATAATGTGGCATTTTCACAGTGTATAACGGAAAGCAATGCTTAGGGCTTAATATTCATGCTTTATATAAGGGTGACCAGTATAGAGCCCGTCAGATGTTGATTGCCTCAATGGCGTCACAAAGTCCAGAAATTTCTTTGCTGGTAAGAGATGCACACTATATATTCCTGTATACCTATTGCGTGTCAAGGTCCCCAAGACACCCCCAAATAAAACACAATTGACACATTATTTAGTTTAAGGGTTTTTGGCATAATTCTGGCTACAATTTTATTAAAATTACAAGCAATGTGAGTGGTTGCTTATGAGGAGATTTCACCCCTCCCATACCCAAGAATCTCCTGATGATCTCCTGATGGTCTCTGCTGACTCTCCAGAGAAGAGGAGGCGTGTCCTGCCTATCTACTTATTCTGCCCAGCAACATATCTGTGTGTGTGTGAGAGAGAGAGTCAGTCAGTCAGTGTATCGGAGAGAGTGAGAGTGTTGGAGATCCTAGAGATAAGATTGCTGTTAGAGCAGCTGCAGACTCTCAGTGTAGCATTGATTTATGCTTAGAATATTTAGCTCTGTATATAGTTTTGTATCATAGTTGTAGTTATAGAATAAAAGGAAGATATTCTACAGAGCTGCTCTCCGAGTGGTTTATACTCTGCAAGATTCTGCAAAACTCTGCTGCGCAACGACTGTATTATTGAGACAGTGAATCCGGTGCTCTCAGCTCTGAGCTGTGAGTCCACAGCACTGTGACCGTTTCCTGTGAGAAGGAGGTCTCTGGCGGTGCTACCCAGCTCGCCTAGCCCAGTCGGGGTTGAGGTGCAAGAGTCCAGTTGGTGCACTGGCTCTAGGGCGATGCTGACATCGGTTATGGGCCCAGTCGTTGTTCCAGTCGTCTGACCTGGCGTTGTTCCAGTCATCCCAGGCGTCCCAGGCGTCCCAGTCGCCAGAGGTTTCTGTTGCTGATTGCCGGACGGTGGAACGGACGCTGCATGCTGGACTGATTTGCGGTGCCCAGAAGCAGAGCTGTTTTGGAGCAGAGTGTTCAAGCTGCCGCTGTTGCTGTTGCTGCTGCTTGATTTATGGAGGTATGTTGCTGACTGCCAAAGGAAGAAGATAGCATCCCTGTTTGCCTGTTAATTGCGCTCTGAGTGGGAGAGAGAGTGGCTGAGGGAGTCAAGGCTTTATCTGTGTTGCACGAGGGAAGTGTCTTGCTCTAAGTAATAGCAGACATGGCCTGTGCACATTCTGGCCAGATGGCTCTGTCCTTTCCTCTCCTCACGCCTGAAACCTATGCAGTTTGGCAAGTAAAGATGAAAGCGCTTTTACAGAGGGAAAAGCTATTTCACACGATAGAAGATGACCCTCCAGATAAGGATGATGATGATTGGGCTGAGTGGCATGCTGCAGATATGAAAGCCCGAGGGACAATTATTTTGAGTGTTTCAGACCACTTGCTGGTGAACTTAGAGGGTCAAGAGACTGCACAAGCTGTTTGGCATAAGTTGAGAGATATGCATCTTAGACAAAATGCTGGTTCCAGTGTGATTTTCTTTAAGAAGCTGTGCAGGCTGCAGTTGGAGAAAGGTGGTGATTTGCCTAGCCATCTATCTCAATTAAAGCGTCTCAGACAGGACCTTGTTCAGCGAGACCTGGCTATTTCAGAGGCTGTGTTTGCAATGCTGATGATCAATAGCCTAGATGAGTCTTATGATGGAGTGGCTGCCCAGATTTCCACAATGCCTTCTGACCGGCTAACAGAAGATTATGTGTCTAGCGTGCTCTTGAATGAGTGGGATCGCAGACAGGCTGTTAAAGAAAGCCGGGACTGTGCTGTTAAAAATATGCTTGAAAATGTGCCTGAGTCTTCAGCAGGGGAAAGTGAAAGTGAAACTGCTGCTGTTAAAGCTTTGAAATTGAAGCGGTGCTTTTCGTGTGGAGCACAAGGCCATTTGAGTTTCCAGTGTAAGAAGTCTTCAAAGAAGAAGGGAAACTTCAGAGGCAGAGGGGGAGGAGGAAGAAATCCCCAAGCACCTGCTACTTCAAAGGCCTTGATCTCTCGCTGTTCCAGTCAACGTGGGCGGAGTTTCTTCGTGGTCGACTCTGGCTGTTCAAACCACGTGGCCAAAGATAAGAATCTCTTTGTTCAGCTTGAGAAGCAAGAGAAAGAAATTCATCAAGCAGATGGGACAGTTCTCACGAGTGTGGCTCAGGGAACTGTGTTCTTAAAGAGCCTGAATGCAACTATTAAGAATGTCCTGTATGCGCCTGATATTCAGGACAATTTGTTGAGTGTTTCCCAGCTTGATCGTCAAGGGTTTAAGGTGGTGTTTGCTAAATCTCGCTGTGAAATTCTTAGAGATGGCAAGCTCATTCTGTATGCAAAATGTGTAAATGGATTGTACCAATTGTCTTTTGTTTCAGGTACAGGCACTGCAGAAGCAACTGAGAAAGAGTGTTGCAATTTATCTGTTGAAAAGAATGAAAAGTTGCATGACCAATGTATTCAGGGTGTACCACCAAAAGGGTTTGCTAAAGAGTTTGCTAACGCTGCGGTCACAAGCAACTCTGGTGTGGTCTTTGAACCAGTCAATTATAAGGAAGTTAAAAATCTGTCTGCAAAAGATGCAGAACCTTGGCTGAATGCCATGAGAGCTGAGTTGAGTTCCCTGAAACATAACAATACTTGGGAATTGGTTCCAGCTGAACCAGGTATGAAGTGTGTAGACAGTAGATGGGTCTACGAAGTAAAAACTGATCAGAGTGGAAAAGTAGTCAGATATAAAGCCAGACTAGTGGCGCGAGGTTTTTCTCAGACACGTGATCAGGATTACCATGAAACGTATTCTCCAACAGTAAGATTTGAAAGTGTTAGACTGTTGTTGAAGATAGCTGCCGAAGAGGGTATGACGATTTCCCATCATGACGTTAATACTGTGTTTTTGTATGGTGTTCTAAATGAGAATATCTATATGTCACCCCCAGATGGTGTGCAGGTAAAAAAGGGAATGGTTTGCAAATTGAAAAAATCCCTGTATGGTTTGAAACGGTGCTGGCACACCAAGCTAACTGAAGTGTTGTTCTCCTTAGGTTTTGTGCAAGGAAAGGCTGATTCATGTGTTTTTGTTAAAGAGTCCAATCAGCATAAGCTTTATTGCATCTGTTTTGTAGATGACATATTATTTGTGTGGAAGAATGAAAACATCTACAAAAGCACTTTGGCAAAGTTGCAAAAGCATTTTGATTTAAAAGACCTAGGAGAAGTTAGCAATTATCTTTCTCTTGAGATTGAGAGAAATGCTCAGGGTGATGTTTTGGTGCATCAGTCACGTAAGATCACTGATGTAATAGAGAAATTGAACCTGACTGATGCAAATCCTGTGGATACCCCCATGGTCGCAGGTTACCAGCATGACGCAAATGCTGAAGTTTTTCCTGATGCAACATTTTTCAGAAGTGTGTTGGGTAAATTTAATTTCATAGCAAGATGCTCAAGACCAGACATTGCAGTGAGTGTGAATTTAATCAGCAGGTATGCCAATCAACCCACAGTTCAGGATTGGAAAGCGCTAAAACGGATAGCAAGATATTTAAAAGGAACTATGGATTATAGATTGAGACTTACAAGTCAAAAGTCTGGAGGTCTCGAGATCTATGCTGATGCCAGTTTCGGAAGTGACACAATGGATGGCAAAAGCACATCAGGAGTGTGTTATTTGTACAATCAATGTCTTTTTGATTGGTGTTGCAGAAAGCAGGCAACAGTAAGCTTAAGTTCCTGCGAGGCAGAGCTTAATGCTTTAACTCTTTCCCTGATGGATATAGAGTGGTTGCAGCAACTGTTTAATGACATAAAAGTGAAGGTCGCTTTTCCTGTTCAGGTTTATCAGGATAATAAAGCATGTATAACGTTGCTCCACTCAGAGGGATGTAAGCAAAGGACAAAATATCTGCTAATCAAGCTCCATCGAGCTAGAGAGTGTATTCAAAATGGTATTGTAAAAGTGTGTTATATGCCGGGAAGAGAGATACCTGCAGATATGTTAACCAAGGTTGTAAGCAGAGAACAACTTTTGGAGTGTATGTGCAAGTTGCAGTTATGTTAAAGATTCTTGAATGGTCGGATGAAATGGGGGAGGATGAGGAGATTTCACCCCTCCCATACCCAAGAATCTCCTGATGATCTCCTGATGGTCTCTGCTGACTCTCCAGAGAAGAGGAGGCGTGTCCTGCCTATCTACTTATTCTGCCCAGCAACATATCTGTGTGTGTGTGAGAGAGAGAGTCAGTCAGTCAGTGTATCGGAGAGAGTGAGAGTGTTGGAGATCCTAGAGATAAGATTGCTGTTAGAGCAGCTGCAGACTCTCAGTGTAGCATTGATTTATGCTTAGAATATTTAGCTCTGTATATAGTTTTGTATCATAGTTGTAGTTATAGAATAAAAGGAAGATATTCTACAGAGCTGCTCTCCGAGTGGTTTATATTCTGCAAGATTCTGCAAAACTCTGCTGCGCAACGACTGTATTATTGAGACAGTGAATCCGGTGCTCTCAGCTCTGAGCTGTGAGTCCACAGCACTGTGACCGTTTCCTGTGAGAAGGAGGTCTCTGGCGGTGCTACCCAGCTCGCCTAGCCCAGTCGGGGTTGAGGTGCATGAGTCCAGTTGGTGCACTGGCTCTAGGGCGATGCTGACAGCTTAGGCATTGGTTGTGACTATCTGACCCCGCACGGGGTCAGACTGACATTCGCACGACCGCGAAGTCAGTTTAAAGGGAAAACATTTTGGGGAGAGAGATGAGACTGGGAACCATTCCTCACCTCTCCCCAAATGCTCCCAGGGGCTCTTGTGTGGCCCTAGCCCCTTGACAGGGGTTCGGACAAAAGCATGGCGAAGCCCTGGGTTCCTTTAATGGAAAACCCTTGCAGCAGCAGCATTTTTGAAGGGGTCGGCACAGCCAATCCATACCCCTCCACCAACCAATTCCCAGACCAATGCCTAACTGCAACCTTACAAGTTGTGACAATTTGCTACGCAGTAGGCAAAACCCAAATGGCACCAGCCAATCAGCCAGATGGACAAAATTCCTACTGGGCCCTTCCCCAAAAGCAGACGACCCCATGACAGGCATAGCAAGGTCAAGCGAACAACCCGAAAATAGGGAGGGAGGGTGGGTGATCCGATGCACGCAGCGAAAAGAGGAAGCTCAACGCTGCGTGCAGGGCATTTAAAAGCTAGGGTTGTCAATCACGAAATGGCAACATATAAATCCCCCCAGTAACAACCAGCCCCCTGCTGATGATGGCCAAACTCTTTCCCCGCCCAGCAACAGTGGGTGTCTTGATAGCCCCCACCGCAACACGTGCTCTCCATGAAGGAGAACATGCTTTGTCATAGGACAGTCAGGAGTCCCACCCCGCTTTTGTTGAAGTCTTATATATTTATCGGTGGCTGACACTGGATTTAGTTCTGTAAAGGTGGAAGAGTTTGGATTTCGATTTGATATCCCGCTTTATCACTACCCGGAGGAGTCTCAAAGCGGCTAACATTCTCCTTTCCCTTCCTCCCCCACAACAAACACTCTGTGAGGTGAGTGGGGCTGAGAGACTTCAAAGAAGTGTGACTGGCCCAAGGTCACCCAGCAGCTGCATGTGGAGGAGCAGAGACGCGAACCTGGTTCCCCAGATTACTAGACTACCACTCTTAACCACTACATGTGCTGTTTGGTACTTCTTTGGAAGCTATAATAAAGTTATTGTCTTAATTTCTCAGCAATTTTGGTTCCTCACAGCCTTCCATGATGCAGCCCCATGTGGAGAAGTACACAAATATGCAGCATTCCTGACTGGAAGCTTTGATTATCACAGGAATGTTACCACAGCTGCCTTATCCTTTTCTCATCCAATTAGTGGGATTATTCTCTATACATCTTTCCTAGGAAACAAGGGCAAGGCATGGTACCTTCATGCAAAGGTCCCAAAGTGTGGAAGATAAAAATATCTAGCCTGGCTCCAGTGATGATCAAACATAGCACAGATGGGAAGCAGTCTCATTTAAATCAAAAGCAAAGAGCATGCTAAACTTATCACCCCTGATGGGATGAAAGGGAAGCTCTCTCTATTGGGGGCGAATACAAAAGAAAGTGGTGGGAAAAAGAAAGGATACAAGCTTGTACCCTTGAGGTGGGGTGAGTTCAGAGATTTCTAACATTCCTTGATACCACGGAAGGATAAAATAGTGGGCAACTGTGCAGGCTCATCTGAATTTAGTGATACATTTTCAGCTAGGAAAGCCCAACCAAAAATATTTTTTAAAATTCTGGTTTTAGATATAATACATGTATGATATGTGTGCACTGATAAAAAATTTTATAATGTATGTATTTATACACGTATAATAATTGTACATTTTTCGGTCTTCTAAACATTTTCAGATCAAGGTAGAAGCAGCAAATAACAGGCTTATGAATGAACACATTTGAAAATTATGTAGGCTGGAAATATTTAGCTCTGTCCATCCCTACTCTAGGCTACTAAGGTGTCTGCCATCTCATTCCGCTGGATGTGTAGAATCTGAACTTGACTCTTAGTGAACTTCTCTATTTATCCCCCTTGGGAAACTGTAACTTTATATTCCGGAAAGGACAGTATAAGAAAGGTTCATCCACCTCCACCCTTCTTGTCTCCCCTTCCCATCTCTTAAAAGGCAAAGACTCCTAGGCAGCATCCTTTTATGTATATTGGTGCTTTACAGATAACAGGCTATATTTTCAAATAGTATCTGATAGTGCAGAAAGTATTAGGTAAAACTCACTGACAGCCTGGCAGCTTCAAGGTCAAGATTCACAAACCTGTAAGGATGATAGACAGGGTTTCCCCTCAGCCTTGGCTAATTCCATTTTCAGGGTTTGCTCTTTGTGCATCTTTGACTTTGGCGTTTATCAGCATAGGGCACCACCATTGTTTTCATTTTCCTTTCCAGAATTCAGAAGTGGGGAAGAGTTCACATTTTAAAGGGGGGGGGGGAGTGGCTTCAGGGCTTCAGGCTTTTATATTTGCCTTCTGCTCAATTTGTCCCAAATTTTTAGAAACTAAGGGCAAAGTTGATTTGACTGGAGAGGACATGTGGGCATGTGGAAGAGAGAAAAAAGTAGGAGAGCCATACTGTTAGAATTAGCAAGGAGTACAGAACAAACAAGTCCAAGGTTAATGGATTATTTCAACATCCCTCCTCCAAATTGGAATATCCTGTGATTGGAGAGCCCTGGTAAAATACTTCCCTCTGATTAAAAGCTAGACCAAATCTACTAAACACACTGCTCTCCCTTCTGCATTGTGACAGTAAGGTTTTTTTTTATAAAAAAAATGCATTTAAATATTGCAATTTAATTGTTGTAACCCTTTCTGGGACCGTGGGGTAAAGGGCAGATCAACAATAACAACAGGTGTGGAGCTCCCCCCCCCCATTCATCTGAATTAGATGCTCCTAGTCTTTAAAATAATAAGCAACCAGGAGCGACTTCCTCTCTCATCCTAGCAGAGCTCCGTGAAGCCACCCCATGGAGCAAGTAGCTTGCATTTTCTCTTTCTCTCTCCATGCTCCAAATGCAAGGGCCGTAAAATGCTTTTGCCCAATCCCAGCTCTCTTGCCATCCAGCAACCCCATTACAAGTTCATTTGCAGGACTTGTTGGGAAACGAAATCCAAATGTGGAAAAGAAAGAAAGGCAGTAATGCCCAGTAACTTTGAGGGGCCGCAGCCCCCTCAAATATTTTACAGAGAGGGGGCAAGTAACCTGGGCCTCTAGGAGCTGGGGCCTATGCTCTCCAGGATTTCAGTCAGAGGACACTCCCAGCTCTATCTGGGAATGCCAAGGATTGAACCCTCGACCTTCTGCATGCAAAGCATATGCTCTACCACTGAGCTGTAGTCCTTCCACAAAAGAATCGCGTTCTCCCACAAGACTCAACTCGGTGACTAGGTACAGTGTGAGTAGACTACACAATATAAGCATTACCTTTCAACGAAAAGGCTGCTGCTAACTTTTACTTTAGAAAGAAAATAAACTGACTTTACTGGGAAAATATGCCAATAGCCCCAATTTTTGGCTTCTGTACAAAAGTATTTTGGCAACTGGCCCAGAGCTTCACACACACACACACACACACACACACACAGAACAGCTGGGATATTCCCCCCGCCCTCCATTTGGCTGGCAATCCTACCTGTCTTATGTCATGTCCAGATGATGTTCATTTCAGGGATCAGGTGCAATGTTCCAGTAAATGAAATGCCTGCACTCCAGACATGCTTCAGCCTCTGCTAGTCCCTGTCAATCCAATGAAATCTGTGAAAGGATGGAAACTAGAGATGGGCCAATCTTTCTCCCAAAAAATAATTGCCTGAGAAATTGCTGGAGATTTTTCCCCCTTCATTTTCGCCTCCCCCAGGAGAAAGCTAAGAAAGAAAGAAAAAACCCAACACCAACCCTCGTCTGCCTGCAAATAAGCAATAACCCAACATATTTCAGTAATGTTGGGAGAACCGGTGGACTAAGCCCCTGCTCTTTGCTGCCTGTTTCTCTTAGCTTGTCACTTTATTAACCCACCAGCATGAATGAATAATATTGGTGACTTGGAGTGGCTGCTGAGATCACATAACACTGGTCCTGAAAGACCTACATTGGCTCCCAGTACGTTTCCGAGCACAATTCAAAGTGTTGGTGCTGACCTTTAAAGCCCTCACGACCTTGGTCCTGTATACCTGAAGGAGCATCTTCAGTCCAGACACTGAGGTCCACCTCCAAGGGCCTTCTGGCAGTTCCCTCGCTGCGAGAAGCCAAGTTACAGGGAACCAGGCAGAGGGCCTTCTCAGTAGTGGCGCCCACCCTGTGGAACACCCTCCCACCAGAGAAAAACAGTGACCAGACTTTTAGAAGACCTCTGAAGGCAGCCCTGTTTAGGGAAGCTTTTAAAGTTTAACAGACTATTGTATTTTAATATTTGATTGGAAGCTGCCCAGAGTGGCTGGGGAAACCCAGCCAGATGGCCGGGGTATAAATAATAAATTATTATTATTATTATTATTATTATTATTATTATTATTATTAAATATTTTGGTGCCCCGTGGCTATTCACTGTGATGGCTATATTCTGCCTCTACCGTCGGAGGCAGTAATGTATCTGAATACCAGGAAATTGCAGGAGAGAGAGTGCTCTTCTGCTCCAATCCTGCTTGTGAGTTTCCCACAGGCATCTCATTGGCCACCGTGAGAACAGGATGCTGGAATGGATGGACCACTGGATTGATCCAGCAGCCTTTTCTTATGTTCTTAGGTTCACATGCAATTCAATGACAAAACCAAATGTCAGTGAAAAGTCGAGGAGAAAAGTAGAACACTATTGTTGATTCAGGGTGGGTTGAGACATAGAGACCACGCTCCTTCTCACTCTCTTATCAGTAGAAAAAAATACGGAGAAAAACAGCTGATTTTGACTGACCTCCATCTATAGAAACAGAATGTTTCTAGTTGTGTGTCAATCAATGACTGTGTAAACCTTCAGCCATTTCTATTAACTTTGTCTTGTTTATTTTCTGCTGGAAAATCATTTCATTTTCTTTTTTTTACTGACCTTGGGAACTTCCATGATTGCCACAGCACTGATGCCTGCTACACTGTCATTCTGCACTTTTTTCATTGTTCAACTGTATGGCCCTATTATGGGAATGTATTATATTTGCAATGATAAGTGTACAGTACATCTGGTGGTAATGTGCTGTCAGTTGCAATGAGCTATTTGATGGATTTATGCCATGGGAGTAACCTGTTCAAGCCCAACTTGACCAACTTAGATAAAGGAGGGGGAGATCCAGTTACATAACCTTGAACAGCCAAAAACAGAAGACTGGGGAAAAGAACAACACTCTTGCATTAAAGAAATGACTGGTGTTACTGCCAGGCTAGATCCAGACACATCAAAGAAATGTTTCAGTTAAAAGCGTTGTAAATTTAAACAGGGAAAACAGGTAGAAAAAAACGGGACTCCACATCGCCATCTGTTGGCATAGTGTGATATTGCACATACAACACATATAAATCGCTTTTTCTTTACAGTCTAGCTGAGTCCCTTCCAACTCTACAATTCTGTGATTTTATGATTCTAAAGGAGAGGCAGCATCTGCTAGTCCCCCAGCCCCAGAATTGACACAGGCCCTGGATCTTGGCTGCTGGTATTTCTATCTTGCTGGTTGCCTGTCTTTCTATTTTAAAAGATAGTTTTAATATAGATATATCTATATGTTGGAAAAATATTTTGGGGGGCGGGTTTAGAAAATAATGTATAAATGAGATTCAGGCCTCTCAGTGTATTGTGGACACCAACCTGTCATCGTGGACCTTAACCGCAACATTTTGAACCTCCCATATGGCACACAACTGTGAATATCAAGGCAGTGACGAATTAATTCAAGCCATCTGCCTCACACCGTTTAGGCTGTGTTTCAGGAAGCCTTTGAAGGCAGCTTAAGTCATATCCCCCACCCCTGCTTAACACAACAGCCCATACCTTTTTTGTACTGAGAAATACAAAATAATAATTAAAGATTGGGCAGCTTCTTAAACAACGATGTGCTTTTAAAGTCACATTATTTGGTTACTGATTTGAGGTAACAGAGCTTGGGTGTGGGGGGGCACCCATAAGGGCTCGAGTCAATGAATGTTAGAAATTAATAAAGGGGTAGAATTTAGATAATATTTGGGGGATTGAAGGAAAGGAGCCAGGCCAGTGAAAAAAATTCAGACTATGTTCCAGGCCAGCACCTCACCTGGAATAGAAATCGTTAGGCATGACAGCAGGGCTGCAAAATATACTTCAGCCAGGAGAAAACAAGCTTAGAAGTGATATTGTTACAGAGTTTGCATGCCACTCCTAATCTCTGCTGAGTGGTAGCAAAATTCCAGGGGTTCTTCCGCAGCCCTTCCTGGAGATATCAGGGGTTGAACCTGGGAGCAGCTGCGTGCAAGCAGATGTTCTATCGCTTCTTCAACAATAACCCGATGTATGATACAGAGATTTAGAATTTTGACACCCTTTCTGGCATGCCAAATATTCATTTTGAAGATAGGCCGCAGAACTCCGGCTTCATCAGTTCCAAATCCTATTATTTGGATTAAGAGTTTAAATGTTTTTTAACAACAACAACAACAACGAAGCTGTGGTTTTTCCAGCTTCTCTGGCATATATAAAGCTTTTTCTTTTCTTTTTTTTTTGCTTCAACCCTGAGGACTACATTTTAAAGGGAGAGACCTACAAAGATAAACAGGTGGTTTTGGGGAGGGGAAACTTTGCAGAATACAAATCCTGTCTCATTAACCTTCATTCAGTCTTAAGCCCTTGAGAATGAATATCTGACTTGAGATTTGTAGGCAGAGAGCTGCCCAATAGATATAACTTTTGAATTTATAAAGAAAGAATAGGGTCTAACAAGCTGCTTAATACACTGTTCTCGGCCAGAGGCGGGTGAAGATGGGGGATAAGAAACATTTGCTTTTCCTTGAAACACTAAGATATTAATACAACGCTTCAAAGGATAATTTCTTATCATATGTATATGAATCCATTAGCTGTCAATAAGAGGTAAGAGCTAGATTTATCACTCGATACCCACCAGGAACATGTTTAATTTATAAGTTTAATGTACCTAAAATGTTACGTTTGGATGCATTGTATTTAAAATGCTGTAATGGACGTTTTTGCCATGGGCACAGAGGCTGATGGTTTTCCATGGGAGATAAGTAACCTCATGACTCATCTCTGGAATCACGAGGTGGTCAGCTCACACAACGGGAAATGTAACTTGAGAATTGTGTGTGCGCTTTATCTGGAGGTAGCTAGCAGAGTCTCTGTGTGTTGCTGAAGAGAGACAGAGAGACACTCTGGTAAAGATGCTTAGAATCTCACTCTGGGGGCAGAGAGAGGAAGTTTATAGAACTGCATAAAACATGAACGTCATTGATTTGTTTGCAATGTATTGCTCTGTTATTTCTGTAATGTTTATCTTTTTGCAGCTGGCATTTAAGATTGTTCTGCAGTAAGGCTTTAAAACTTATTCTTGTACTGAAGAGAACAGTAGCTTTTCATACTACAACATTTTGTTGCAGTCCCACTTTTAAGTCTCTGTTACCCATCCCTCCGTTTTTCCTGCACCTTCCTATGGTAGCAACTGGGGTGAAGGGGCAGGCAGGGTTACAAGAACGAAAAGCCTGTTTTCTGAGGCAGAAGGCAGCAGATACCAAAAGGTTAAATTACATTAATAGATTAAATTCAAATGTTGGGATCTCCTGAATTAGGTCTTTGAAATTCTTCAGGCTCACTCATCGCTCCATTAATGTCAGGTCACGCATCCTTTGTAATTTTCATTAATTGGCACGGTTTCTTTCTTATAGCTTCCCCCTTCTTTATCCAGCCTTTTCTCTCTCAATCTGATGCGGCTGAATTATTAAAGACTATCTTCCCCATCCATCCTTCTGAAATGCAGTCAAAGAACACTAATGTCCAAGTGAATTAAGTATGGTCAGCTTAATTTTGAAAGGGTCCAGGGGCCTTCCTTTCTGCTCTATTTTAAGAATTGAGCTAAAGTTGCAGAAAGAAAGAAAGAAAGAAAGAAAGAAAGAAAGAAAGAAAGAAAGAAAGGAATCTGTTGCTATTCCCAGGAATTGGAAGAACCACAGGAAAGAGTCTTCTTGCACCATATTTTTGTAAACTTTGCTGAAGAGCAACATGTCAATCTTTTTTAAAAACATACATATAGTGCAATATAACACATCCAACAAACCATGCGGAAGGAAAAGACACATGGTAACATTTTTTAAATGATGTCTTATGTTCCAATGTTGCACACTTCCCTGATATTTTATGATATGGTGGTATAGAAATACTTTTATAAATAAGTAAATGACACAGAAACAAGGGAAAACCTCAAAGGAGCACTGGATTTATTTAACCCAGCATATTTTGAGTCAGACAGACATCTTCAGGGGCCCTCATTCTTCAACAGATCCTACTGTGCCATCTCAAGAGTTACTGTTGCTGCCTCTGAACAAAAGCCACTGACTTTTCAAGTGTGCCCAATCAGACTGTGTGCACCTAGCCTCATATTATCTATTCTGATTGGCTTTGGTTCTCCAGGATTCAAGATAGATGCATTTTACATTACCTGCTACCTGATCCCTTTAACTGGAGATGTCAGGGGATTAGGTAAAGGTAAAGGGACCCCTGACCATTAGGTCCAGTCGTGACCAACTCCGGGGTTGTGGCGCTCATCTCGCTTTATTGCCCAAGGGAGCCGGCGTACAGCTTCCGGGTCATGTGGCCAGCATGACTAAGCCGCTTCTGGCGAACCAGAGCAGCACATGGAAACACCGTTTGCCTTCCCGCCGGAGCGGTCCCTATTTATCTACTTGTACTTTGACGTGCTTTCGAACTGCTAGGTTGGCAGGAGCAGGGACCGAGCAACGGGAGCTCACCCCGTCGCGGAGATTCGAACCGCCAACCTTCTGATCAGTAAGTCCTAGGCTCTGTGGTTTAACCAACAGCACCACCCGCGTCCCACTTGCATGCAAAAGCTGTGGTCACTCCTCCACATGCATTAAATTATTACGTGGAGCTCCACCCTCCTGCTCACTCCACTTACCAACCCCTCTGCCACCTCCTTTTGGCTCTGCTCTGCTCCAGCCCCTCTCCTCTTATTCAGCAGTCCCAAACTTAACATCCTACACGCACGAACCTTTTGCTTCATTCTTTCCAGGCATAAGTCTGCACTTAAAAGTTCCATGTCCAAGTGGGATTTCCCACCCACCTGGAGCTTTCCCCTTGAAAACCTGCTATTTTGTGTTCAATCAGAGCAAACATCAATTTGCATTTTCTGTGCATTGCTGATTGCTCCAATTGAGCTTTAATAATAATAATAATAATAATAATAATAATAATAATTTAGTTATACCCCAGCCACTCTGGGCAGCTTCCAACAAATTATTAAAATACAATAGTCCTTCAGATATTAAAAGCTTCCCTAAACGCCCGTGGGACGCGGGTGGCGCTGTGGGTAAAACCTCAGTGCCTAGGACTTGCCGATCGTATGGTCGGCGGTTCGAATCCCCACGACGGGGTGAGCTCCCGTCTTTCGGTCCCAGCTCCTGCCCACCTAGCAGTTCGAAAGCACCCTTAAGTGCAAGTAGATAAATAGGTACCGCTTTATAGCGGGAAGGTAAACGGCGTTTCCGTGTGCTGCGCTGGTGCTGGTTCGCCAGAGCAGCTTCATCACGCTGGCCACGTGACCCGGAAGTGTCTTCAGATAGCGCTGGCTCCCGGCCTCTTAAGTGAGATGAGCGCACAACCCTAGAGTCGGACACGACTGGCCCGTACGGGCAGGGGTACCTTTAAACAAGGCTGCCTTCGGATGTATTCTAAAAGTCTGGTAGTTGTTTTTTCCTTTGACATCTGGTGGGAGGGTGTTCCACAGGGCGGGCGCCACTACCAAGAAGGCCTGGTTCCCTGTAACTTGACTTCTCTCAGCAAGGGAACCGCCAGAAGGCCCTCAGTGTCTGGGCAGAATGATGGGGGTGGAGACGCTCCTTCAGGTATACTGGACCAACGCCATTTAGGACTTTAAAGGTCAGCACCAACACTTTGAATTGTGCTCGGGAACATACCGGGAGCCACTGTAGGTCTCTCAAGACTGGTGCTATGTGGTCTTGGTGGCCGCTCCCAGTCACCAGTCTAGCTGCTGCATTCTGGATGAGTTGTAGTTTCCAGGTAACCTTCAAAGGTAGCCCCACATAGAGCACATTGCAGTAGTCCAAGCAGCTTTTTGTGGGGGAAAGCTCCAGACCTAAGAAGGGACTCTCAGACATAGAACTTTAATGTTTGGACCATGCCTGAGAAGAGTGAAGGAAAGGTAAAGATGGATAAGCTAAGTCCCAAGAAGAACAGCTCATCCCTCCATTCTCACTCAGCACGTGAGACATGAGATCAAGAGCTCATAGCAGCCTGCCAACCCTGGTTCCATCCTGCCACCCTGACCAATGACCACCAGATGACCTCCTGCTTCCCAGCAACCTCCTTCAAGGCTTACAGCACAGAGCCAAATTCAGCCATTCCATTGCTGCCACCTCCTCACCGTTCCTGCTCCAAATGGCAACAGTATGCTGAAGCTCCCATTGATACCAGTGCAAGAGCATAACCCCAGGCTAAGAACCAAGCCCAGGCCAACCTCTGCTTGCCAAAATGCATTTATGTATTTCAGAAAATTTATATACCACTTGATTGTAAAAAGAAACTTCAAAGCAGAAATATATGTTCATTAGTCAAAAATACATACACAAATTTGTTTATCAGGATAAATTTCCAATAAAATGCTGGTGGATTTTCACAAGGGCTTAAAAACAATAAGAAGAATCACAAATTGCTGCAGAAATGTAGAAAACCAAATTTAAGATGGGAAAAAAGCAAGAAACTGAAAGAACCAAAATGATCCTTGCTTCATCAGCAGTTTTTCAGGCACCCCACTTTGACACGTTCCATCACCGGCTCTCCAAAACAATATTATGGTTTCACTTTTTTTTCCTGGTGTGACACCTGTCATTGTTGTACTCCTGTATGTAGCATCTTATTATGCTGACAGCATGATGTTTACTTCCAATCTTGTCATCCTTCAGGATGCCTGGGTCTCACACAGCAAGCAGCGAAGTCTAGCATGAAGTTCCAAGCAGCTTGCACAGAAATGATAGAGAGTTGTACATTTCATCCATCTTGATCTAGCATAGCTGCACAGCTGTGTGCATGGGGTGTGCTGTAGTTGCTGGTTAGCATAGAGACACACACACATACACACACACACCCCTTAACCCTCCTACTGAAATCAGTCCACTAAAGTCATTTTGGCTGGACTATATACGGTACTTATGTTCTGAATGTCACCTGCCTTTTTAACACACTAAATGTTGTGATCCCTAATGGAAATGCATGATGCATTTATCACTTTTCATTCTTACTATCCATTGTCGTTCCAAAGAGAATACGCTCCGACTCCCATTAAAATCTAAATATATGTTGATAGCCAGCGCAGCAACAGGTATAACGTTTTAGTCTTAAGGAAGTATTATTGCCTATTACATGCTACTCTGATTCCATAATAGCAGTCTAAGATGCATCTTTGGCACTTTTTCTTTGTGTATGTATGTGTTTGTGTGTGTGTGTGTGGTTGATTTGCGATATCAGGAAATGAACAAATAAACTTACTGATTGTGAAGAGTATACACAAGTGCAGGAAAGTGTTCCCTCATTTTTATCCTTTGATATGTTATTGACTTTCTCATGGATGGAAATGAGCTGTTAACTCCGGCAAATTTGATCTGGTATTTTCAGAAAGGGATCAAACAACAGAAGAATCTCCACCCGGAGCCCAACGTAACACTTCTCATTTGTTTGGCAATTTGTCTGCTCCTGCTATTGATGCAGCCGAACGCTGTTTCATTTGTGATCAAACATTTGGTTCACATAAAATATTCATCTTCATTCTATGGCAAAGTACTGTTAGGCTGGTAAATGTTGCAATGCATGAAGCTAATATCCTTAGTTAGATACAAATTTCTATTTTATTGCCCTAGATGTGCACTAAACAATGTAAGCTCTCTCTCTGGATGAAAGAGCTATATTTAATTCCTCCATATGCATTATTGAATATGGATCAAATCACCTTGAACATCATTGCCATTCTAGCGGAAGAGATAATAAACGAATCCAAAATAGGGCACTGCGTAGAGGCAGCCAGTTGGCTCCCCCCGCACTTTCCCCCCCTGTAGTGTCCTAATAAGAGAGAACAAGCAAGCAATTGGCGTGGTACAAGGCAAAGACAAGTTAGTCTAGGAGAGGTCCCAGATAATGAAGAACATTACTGATTTGTTTAAAAGGCTGTCATCTGTTTGCACAGCAAAGGCAAGACTTCTCTTGGAATGCAAACGGTGCCAGCTTTTGGATTATGAGTGTACCCATAAAATGAACTTTCCTCACTCATTGGCATTTCCCAGCCTGGCAGATGGCTGACCTTGTTGTCACCTGCAGCTGGTCTTGAGAACAATATGTCTCTGGGCATCTGAATACTGACAAGCAGGGATATTGATTGTATGCATTTATGCCTTAATAAAGACCATGGTGTTCTGTCCCACCACAAGTGGGCAGAGCACAGTGAGGGTGATTTGGGTATGATGGCTCTTGTGAATGGTCACTTTGCTTGTCTTATGTCAGGGAGCCTTAGGCCCAATTCAGTGGCATCACTTCAGTGCTAAGATCAGAAAACAGCCTCTGCTTGCTCTGTGATGGGAAAAGGTAGCAACAGAGACTTATTTCTCATTTTAGCACCGTACAAATGGCCACAGTGCATTTCATTTTTTTTTGCATTTCATCACACTTTGACCCTCTTTATTCATGCTGGGTGTGTGTAGACAACACAAGGTGCATTATAGTTCTTTTTTGTGTGTCTTTGCCAGAAGCGGCTTAGTCATGCTGGCCACATGACCCGGAAGCTGTACGCTGGCGCCCTCGGCCAATAAAGTGAGATGAGTGCTGCAACCCCAGAGTCGGTCACGACTGGATCTAATGGTCAGGGGTCACCTTTACCTTAACCTTACTTACTAGAATAAAAATTAGGGTTACTGAGCTCTCTTTCTCTCTGTGTCTCTCTCTTTTTGCAAAGCTGTTGAGCTCTTTAGGAGAAATTCTCAGATTTTTTTTAAAAGAAAATTTACCCCAGGCTGCACTTGTGTTGTTATACGTCCGGATTTTCCTTGACATTTTAGTAATTCCCTCCTAGACACTGTTGCCAGTGGGTGAATCCCGGCTATGTATGGCAACGCTAACAAAAACAAACTAACCAAAAATGCACGTTTGGTGGAGATTGTGTCCTTACTTCACTGGTAGGCAAGTGGAAATTTGTTAGTAGTTAACAACTTGCATGCTTTTTTATATGAGCAAAATAAATAAAGATGAACAGCACTGCAAACCCCATTTCCTTAAAAAAAACTGCACTCTGCAAAGCATGACACAGATCTGATGCTTGAATGTTTTCATTGCATGGTGTGAACAGAACAATCAAGCATCAGAACCTTCATTTTTATGCATTGGGGCAAGAGCTACTCGGAAGCTGTGGTCTGGAACAGAATTTCCATGTTCCTTTCCCTACGTTTGGTATTGGGTAATTGGTACTAGTGCTTTTGCAGTTAATGGGCTTTTCTTTTGGGGGTGGGGAAGTCCAGTAAAGGCTAATGCTGGAGGCAAGGTATTAAATCACCATGGTTCATGAGCATGTCTCTTCCAATATATCATATTCTGTGCCTCACATATATAACTTTTTAATTTCAAGGGGTAAAAACACTGCATAGTGAGGAAAGAAAGAACACTCTGCGCATGGACACTTCTGCCTGGAAGGCTTTCCAGCCATATCTTTATCCATCTATCTGTGGAAATTTTAGTGTGCGAATGCCTTTGACACCGGAATCTCAGTATGCAGCAACATAATGGAATAAGATGTCCTCAGCTCCCCTGTCTTTCATAACATCGGTTTCCTCATCAAACACCCAAGATTTAACAGATACTCTTTCATTTTTAAAGAAAACTTCAAAGTGGTTTGAGTGAGTTGTACACATAGTCTTTGAGCCTGCTGCCACCTTTGCTTAAAACAATACAAAACCCTGACAAAAACCATTTTCTCAGAAATAGAAGTGGAATGACTATTCACCACACAAGTAATAGACTTTCTCAAACTACGTTTTAGTTAGTCTCCTGCTACTAATGTATTTAAATTATTTTTTGTTGGTGGTGTTTATATTTGTAATGATGTGCTCCTCAAATTCTTTTAAAGAAATCTTTATTGTCTCCTTTATTGGGTCTTTGGTTGTTGTTTTCATTTGGGCAAGTTATTCCTTATTTTGAAGGATGTTAACCATGCTGGAATCCTCCTGGCCCTGATGGTACCTTTCCTGATATGTGATATAATCTCCAGTTGAGCTTCAGTCACCCTTCTGATCAAGCTGCCTAGAAGCTCTACACGCAACACTAAACTATACATTTAATGTCATGTTTGTTTTACTGATTTGTTTAATTTATATGCTGCTTCATATTTCAGAAGAAATATCTAAGTGGTTTGCAAATCCAAGAGAATTCAATATAAGAAATGCAGTACAAATTCCACATTCAGAACCAAACAATACTACTACTAATCATTACAAACATCACTATCATTCCACACTTCAAATATCAAGTATCAATGTATATAAGTAACAGGTAGAACCACAAATACCAATCTTACAGAAAACATCAAAAATTATCAAGATACATCAAATTGCAACATAACTGCAACCATAAAAAATCCATAAATATTAAAAAGGCACCAAAATCATTCACCTGTACATTAACACTACACAAACTACACCTTCATAGTATTACACAAAACTAATGTAAACACACAACCCCCATTCACTCAATTCTCATTTTTAGTATTTCCTACAAAAAAGGTGAACAATTTTGGTGTCTTCCTAAAAAAATCTCAATAACTGTTGGGGTGTACTGGTTTTTACTTTTTTGAAATATGGCAACCCTATTCACTTCAATAAAAGAGCTCCAGCATTAACAAAAAAAAAAAAACCTCAACAGTATATAAAAAAGGATGGGTCTACTATATGAAAACAACCCAAGAGCAGCAGAAAACAGAAAATGAAACTCCCATTTCCTCTCCATCTCTCACCTGGGAGAGATCATGTACTTTGGCCTTTAAATAGCTTGGCCATATGAACAGACAGTCATGTAGGAGTGGGTCACAATTATGGAATCAGCATCGCACTGCAGGGTTGGTTGGGTGTGCCAATTCCATGGGAATGGCCTTTGTGTCTGCTCTGTTCCCATGTGGTTGGGTCATATATATGTTACGTCATAGCTGTCAACCTTCCCTTTTTTTGTGGGAAATTCCCTTATTCCATCGCCGTTTCCCGCTGCCTCCTGCTGCTATCCCGGATTGTTAGATATCCCGTAGACTGTCCCCGGGACAGGTGAGGCTGCTGATCCCTTATTTTCAAATCTGAAAGTTGACAGCTATGTGTTACGTATCCAGCCTCTGAGAGCTGCTCATGCGGGGAATGGGATGACAACAACAATACTGAGAATTCTAACGAAAATGGAAAGGGGAAGAGAAATTGCCCATATTCAATTATTCATCCCATGTCCAGAACGGAAATCAATTCAGCAAATATGATCAGCTTTTGTTGTTGATTATGCTTTCTGTCTGCAAACTTTACAAAGTTGATTACACACACACACACACACACACACAAGCCCGCCAAAATATGTAATTTATGTAATTACTTTCATATATTGTGTAAGTTATGTAATGTCATCGCTGCAGACAGCAAGATGAATAATATATGGGTCCCCCTGCCCAAAGCATGAACTGCAGAAGAATGGAAACAGCATTGCATGTAACAAACACAAGACAGAAATGATGCCTTCTTACATCTCTTCTCATATACAGCTACATTAGCATGGAAAGCCTCATCAGTCTGGTCTTATCAAAGCACAGGAGTTACTTGAGTCACTTTTCTGTCTTGCCCATAGCTGTCAACCTTCCCCTTTTCTTGTGAGGAATCCTATTCCGAATAAGGGAATTTCCCTTTAAAAAAGGGAAACGTTGACAGCTATGGTCTAGGAAGATGCTTGTCCTTGCAGCTGGCATGCATGTCTCCATTTCAAATGTGGGCACACCTTTACATGCTCTAAGAGTGGGGGAAAGTGAATAAGTAAAGTGAATAAACTGGCATAAGAGAGTAAGCAGGCAGACAGGGGGATATCTGCCACCTAGGGAAATATTGGGGGGGGGGGGGCTTAATTTAAAAACACACAAGCCCCTAGCAAACCCCCAGTGTTGAGCATGACATGAAATGTTGAGCATGAAATGTACCTGTCAATATTTCTATAGATCATGTTCCAAAACTAAACATCTGGTTACATCAACTGCTTTTTTCCCACAGTTTGTATATATTAATTTATCTCTGATACTTCCTGTAATGTTTCTAATGCAGCTGTTTTATCTTTATAAATGCAACAGCATTCCTTATGCCCATGGGGCATGGTGGGAAATAAATTTAAATGAATAAATAATAACTGTTTCAGACAATTGGTTTCCAGCCTGCATAAACTTCCATAAAAATCTGCAACTTGAGTATATTAAAATTAGATTATCTTGCACTGAAAAAACCCAGTTTACAGTACTATTGCAACTATATATCATTTACACAGAGCATGCATAGTGTTTTTCCAGAGATTAGTATGAGATACACTCCTAATGAGAAACCCAAGCAGCGATTTATCTCCTTTAGGATCTTCTTCTGCCCATGTTGTTCCCAGCCCTTGATCCTTCTTGACCCTCTTGTTCATTTCCACTGCTTACCTCCTCCCTTTCAACCAGCATCTGGAACAACATAGATCATATAATTGTAGAGCTGGAATGGTCCACAAGGGTAATCTAGTCCACCCCCTTCAATGCAGGACTCACAGCTAAAGAATCCCTGACAGATGACCATCCAACCTTAAAAACCTCCAAGGAAGGAGAGTCCAGCACCTCCCATGGTTGTCTAGTCTACTCTCTGCAGCTCTTCTTGTCAGAAAGTTCTTCCTGATGTTTAATCAGAATCTCCTTTCTTGCAATTTGAAACCATTGGTTCAGATCCAGGCCTCTGGAGCATCAGGAAACATGCTTGCTTTATCTTTCATGTGATGGCCCTTCAGATATTTGAAGAGGGCTATCATATCACCTCTCAGTCTTCTCTTCTCCACGCTAAATATACCCAGTCCCCACAACCATTCCTCATAATGCTTGTTTCCCATATGTTCCACTCTCCATTGTATATTATATTCACATGTTCTTCTCAGCTTACACTTATCTCTAGAATTTATACCAATGCATGAGCTGATGATGGAGGAAGAGCACATACAATGTTTGCACATGAACCTCTGTGCATTCATTATGAAGGGCCAGACCTCAAAAATTAAGTACATGCTCTGCATTCAGATGGTCCCAACAGAAAAGGACCAGGCACCTCCATGATAATACAGCAACTTGAGTTAAAAAAGATCAGCTAGCAGGTTATGATGAAGAGCACTGCCTGCTACTCTGCAAAACCACAGCCAGTCTGAGTAGACAATTAATGACCTGACTCAGGGCAGTTTCAAATGTTTGTATTTCATAACTGGAACAGAGTGTACACAGGACACGCCACATAGTTGAGTAGGGATGTGGGTGGCGCTGTGGTCTAAACCACGGAGCCTCTTGGGCTTGCTGATCGGAAGGTCAGCAGTTCAAACCCCCGTTATGGAGTGAGTTCCCGTTGCTCTGTCCCAACCTAGCAGTTCAAAAGCATGCCAGTGCTACTAGATAAATAGGTACCGCTGCGGTAGGAAAGTAAACGGCGTTTCTGTGCACTCTGGTTTCTGTCACAGTGTTCCATTGCACCAGAAGCGGTTTAGTCATGCTGGCCACATGACTTGGAAAGCTATTTGTGGACAAACACCGGCTCCCTCATCTTGAAAAGTGAGATCGGCGCCACACCCCATGGTCACCTTTGACTGAACTTAACCATCCAGGGGTCCTTTACCTTACCTTACTTTTACATAGTTAAGAACCCATTTTTTCAGGTTTCTTGATACCAGGGAGAGAGAGCTTTGCATGCCTTTACATAGGATGCTGAGATTCAAAATCATTTGATCTGCTGTTGTCATCCTCCTCTCACGAAACTATCTTGCTGAGTTCAGTCTATGAGGGGCCAACGTTGGTCCTGACCTGGAAGATCAAGCTGGTGCAGAATGTAGTATTTAGACTATTGATGGGAACAGACAGCCAACAGCATGTGACACTTCTGCTAAAACATCTGTTCATATGCTACCGTGTTGGGTTCAAGTTTCTTGTGAGGTTCTACAAAGCCCTAAACAATTTGGATCATCTGAGCCTTATATCCCAACTTGATCACTGAGATCATCCAGAGGTGCATTGTTAGTTCCTCTCCCCCTCCCCATGTTACAGAGGCCCAACTGATCTCCACTAGAAGCTGTGCATTTAGTGTCGCCAGCCCCATGTTGTGTAATTTTGAAGTCAGCTCTTTGGACTTTCAGGCTTCCCTTGAAGACCTTTTTTTGCTAACAGGCCTTTGCAATGGCTTATACTGATTAGCGGGTCCCTTTAATCATCCTTTATATTTATTTTCATGTTGTTTTATTGTGGTACACCACCCTGCTATTTTACAATATGGTGGTAAAGAGTTGTTGTTGGCAACCATCAGTCTCACGAGACAATGGAGTATACCTCTGGAGATGAAGTCAAACTGTTGGAGAACCACAGAGACTGCAGAGACTGCTACCTCATAACTGCTGCCTCCCACTTTTGCTGTGTTTTGTTGTTGTTTCGTCGTTTAGTCGTGTCCGACTCTTCGTGACTCCATGGACCAGAGCACGCCAGGCACTCCTGTCTTCCACTGCCTCCCGCAGTTTGGTCAGACTCATGCTGGTAGCTTCGAGAACACTGTCCAACCATCTTGTCCTCTGTCATCCCCTTCTTCTTGTGCCCTCAATCTTTCCCAACATCAGGGTCTTTTCCAGGGAGTCTTCTCTTCTTTGCTGTGTTAGTAGCTCCTAAGTCATCTCTTCAGGGCACAAACCTGGGCAGTTTGTATGCAGGTCCTGGGCTGTCTAGACAACAAGACCTCTCAGCCTCACTGATGTGGTAAAGAATATTAAATGAATACTTTTTTTAAAAAAAAGTGTGGCTTGTTTGAATGAATGAACAAATGAATAGGGCTTGGCAGGAAAGTCACGTTAACTGGTTGATTGAACAAAATAAAGTTTAGAGTTTGTACAAGGCAGTCCCACTAATTTTTATTCTTTGTCTAAATTTTTGGAGGAGACTGTGGTGACAAGTATCTAAACTAGATCCTTTGTAATAGATGGACATGGAAGGTTCTCGTAAAAATTAAGATATTTGCACAGTCCCTTAGTTATCTTCCATGGTTTTCGCATTAATGTTCTTCAAACACACTTGTTAATTTAATGGAACTCAGTGCTACTCCACCACAACTGCTATGCATTTTTATCACTTCCGAAAAGAACAATCCCCATTGGAAGTCATCTCTTTGATCCCTTATCTTTCTCAAAATACATTGTCATATGTTCAGGGTTTAGAATTTCTTTGAAAGCCTTGTAGAATTTCTGCAAGGGCTATAGTGTGTCAGCCTTTTAATTGCACTATTAATTACTGCAAACTCTTAGGCAAAGTAAAGATTTAATTTGATAACTGTAAAGCTGACAACTCTATTGTGCTTTTTGAAATCCAGTATAAGAATAAAAGTCTGGCTCCCCATTTGCTTTTGTCCTAAATGGGCTGCGGGACATCGTGGAAGGGTATTCCCCTTTGTATTCTGCACACTAAAAGTTTAAAGGGGAGAGAGAATTTTCCAAATTAAAGTAGGGAATTATTTCTGTCTGTGCTCAAATTATGAAGGAAAAGGTAGGGGGCCTTTAATTAAATCCACAAGCTATGCCCCTGACTCCCCCACAAGTGTAGCCACAGCAGGACCCTGTAGACTTCAAACTGTAGCCATTACAGTAGTCATCCGTCATCCGTCAACTAGAGTATCCCATCCCACCAAAAAATAATAATTAAAAAAATCAACCCCCAAGCCGCCACCACCCCTGAACCATTTTCCATTGGATTATTGTAATGCATTGTCTGTGGGACTGCAGACCCTCCAAGTGTCCCTATTTTCCAGGGATGTCCCTGATTTCAATGTCGAGGTCCCCCAAGCCACCCCTAAATAAATCACAATTCACACAGAAGGTTTTTGGCATAATTTTGGCCACAACTTTATTAAAATACATAAATGTGAGTGGTTGCTTAGGCATTGGTTCCGACTATCTGTCCCCCGCCCTGGGACAGAACTGACTTCCAGATTCCAGCGAAAGCCAGTAAGGGAAAACACTATTGGGGAGAGAATGGGGCTGGGCACCAGACCCTCACCTCTCCCTGCATGCTCCCAGGGGCTTGCGCGGCCCAAGCCCCATTCAGGGGTACGGACGAAAGCATGGTGAGCCCCTGGATTCCTTTAATGGAATTCCCTTGCAGCAGCAGCATTGGAGGGGCAGGCACCGCCAATCCTCACCCCTCCACCAACCAATTTTTTTAACCAATGCCTAACCACAACCTTACAAATTGTGATGATTTGCTATGCAGTAGGCAAAAACCAAATGGCCCCAGCCAATCAGCCAAATGGACAAAATTCCTACCAGGCCCCTGTCCCAAAAGCAGACAACCCAATGACAGGCATAAGAAGGTCAACGCAAGAGCCCTAGATTAGGGAGGGTGGGCGGGTGATTCGATGCACACAGCAAAAGAGCCGAGTCAGTGCTGCGTGACCTGATTATATAACCTTTGGTCTGTCCCCCTAAATAGCAACACCAAGATTTCCCCAGTAACCCAACCGCCCAATCACTGCAGATGGTCATCCAAAGCATCCCGCCCAGCAACAGAGGGGTGGCCTGTCAGACCCCACCACAACACGTGCTCTCTGTGAAGGAGAACACGCTTTGCA
The DNA here is from genome assembly GCF_964106645.2 of Podarcis pityusensis. NCBI lineage: Eukaryota > Metazoa > Chordata > Lepidosauria > Squamata > Lacertidae > Podarcis > Podarcis pityusensis. The sequence goes on from NC_138028.1 coordinate 26,669,290, forward strand.
GAAGCCGTCCCGGTTTCTGATTTGATCCCGGAATGTCCCACTTTTCCTTAGGGTGTCCCTGTTTTCATCGGAGAAATCTTGGAGCGTATGGCGTTATCTGACCCCCGAGCCATCTGAAGGCAATCCTGCATAAGGAAGCTTTTAATATATGTTGGAATATATTAAATATATAAAGTAAACTTTTTATATATGTTGGGAACTGCCCAGAGTGGCTCAGGCAACCCAGTAAGATGTGTGGGGCATAAATAGTAAAATTATCATGATGGAATGGGATGTCCCTATTTTCATCGGAGAAATGGGACTTTCGGGGTGGCGCCATCAGTAATGGCGGATTCCCTCTGATCCGGAGGGACTGGCTCCACGGAAAACGGGTCTTTCCCGCTGCGGCGAAGCGGGGACCCTTTGAAAAATCACAGGCGGATGAAGCCTGTGACCATGGGACTCGGCGGGCACCTTTTGCGCCCCCCCAACTCGTAAAGGAACCCAGTTACGGGCTCCGGAGCGAAGAGGGGCTAGTGGCGCGGTGCTGAGAGTCAACTGCTTCTTCCGTGGAGCGAAGCCGCACAGCCGTTGCCAGAGAGCGCTGCCTTTTTCCTGGGACAATTTGGCTACTAAAACAACTACCCGTGAGTAGCTTAATTTCGGACAATTGGACTTTAAACAACGACTTGTGAGTAGAAAGGAAAATTGGACTAAGAAATTCTTCTTAATATGGCACTGAAACGGGAAGGTCTAAACAGGAAGTCAGCCTTCCGTTTCTTGTAGACAGATTAAAGCAAAGACATGGCAAACTAGAGTTCAGAAAATCGTTTGTAAAGGATTAACTTTCATCATCTAAAATTGTTGAACCCCCTTCGGAAGCAGAAGAGGGGGGATTTTTTCCGGACTGTTTAAACCTGCAGAAGAGAGTGTAAAGAAAAGTAATTTTCCACCGTCTTGAACCTGGGAGCGGGGTTTCAGGGCTGACGTTTTTGGGAAGTTCATTGACTATAGACAAACGTCTTTGACAGACAGTTAAAAGAAGAGAAACATAGTGATTCCATTGTTCTCCTTCGCATTTTAAAGGAACAAATATTGACAAAATATCTGAAAAAGGAAACTTTGTTGTTAGATCTGCTTTTAAAAGAAAAAGAAAAAAGAAAAGAGATGGATACAAATAGAAGTTCTTCCCCTAGAGGGAGCCTGTGAAACTGTTACTAAATTTGAACCGGGGAGCTCTGCAGCTGCAACAGATTAAGATCGTGGGAACAGACTTCTGACCTTGCATAACAATGTATTCAGAAGCTCTGGTGCGTGCTTTCTGCAAAACAAGTGCCTTATTGGAACAGTTACATGAGAAGACGGACTTGATGACTGTTGCGATCAGAAATTTTGGACAGGTAGTGGGTAATTATATAGAACCCACCCAGGAATCAACTCAGGAGTGTGCTCTGACAGATCAGATGAGGGAGGAGGATGTTGCTGGACCTCGGGTGGCAGAGATGGAGGGAGCTGTGGCCCAGCAGGAACATGAGTTGTTGGATCTGACAAATGAACTTGGAAAAAGCCAGATTTGGAGAGATAGAGTTTTGTTTGGTTTGGAAATGGGGGGTTGGATAGACCCCCCTATGCAGGGATGTTTTGACTTTTCAAGTCTGGCAATGGGCCGTGAGATGTTTGGGGTTGTGGGGGTTCTTAACTCTGGAGGGACTTTGAAACATGTTTTTAAATACCACATGGAGTTTAGTGTGGACTATGGAAAAGGGGCTGATTTGTCGAGAAGGGACAAAAATACTGTCAAGTTGGAGTTTCCACGAGTGAAAGGAGCAGGAGACAAAGTAAAGTACAGGTATAAATATGAAGAAGATCTGCAGAAGGGACATGGAAGAGACTTAAGGGCCTCGAACATAAGATTACCAGGTTAATGAGCTAGATGGATGGGATAGAAAGGACTGACAAAACCCGGGACCAGGAGGAAGAGACGCTGGATGAAGATTGGAAGAAAGTTTTAAAAATTTTTATTAGGATTGTTTTATAAAATTGATGAATGTTAGAAAAATGTTGGAATGAAATTATTTGGCTTTAGCAGAAATGCTAAAAGAATTATGTAAGAATATGTTATGGTTATGAGAAATTGGTATAAATAAGATCTAAGTTTTAAGGTTTAGGGTTTTTTATAGTAAGATAAGGTTAAAATAGATTAAGGTAATTTAATGACAGAATACTATGAAAAATGGAAAGGATTTGCTGTGATAATTATCAACTAGAATACAAAAAAGGGAGGAGTGAGGAGGTCGATGAAATAAGGTAATGACAGTTAAGGATTTGGTAATATTGGATTTGTTTTTAAATTTTTTGTGGTTTATTTTTGCTTTTTGATTGTGATGTGTTACGTGTTTTGTTGTTGTTTTTTGATTTTGATTTTATCAATTTGCATTGTTTGATTGTGGTTTGTTTTTCTTTTCTTTTGTTTTTCCTTCTTTTTCTCTTTGTTTTTCCTGTAATTTAAAAATTCTTAATAAATATCATTTTTTTAAAAAATATATATATTTTCATTGGAGAAATGTTGGAGAGTATGCGACTGTCCTTGAAGGCAACTCAGAAACTTCAAAATGCAACATCCAGAATACCAGCTAGGCTTCTTTTCAGATATCATAAAACCCTGGTTTTGAAACAACTGCACTAGTTGCCAGTTCATTTCTGGGCCCAATTTAAGGTGCTCACAATAGTGTTTAAAGGCCAAAACAACTCAGAACCCAAATATCTGAAAGACTGCTGCTTCCTTTCCCACAGACCCTCTTAGGTGCTCAGACTGGTAGGGACCATCTTGGTTGTTCCACCACGCTCAAATCTCAGGGTATGACAAACCGGGAGAGGGCATTCTCTGCTGCAGCCCCTAAGTTGTAGAATTCCTTTCTACAAAGGTACATCTCACACCTTCATTACACAGTTTTTGGTGAATGCTGAAGACACACTTCTTTACCCTGGCTTTTAGCACTCGATGTGTATACTTTTAGGAAACACCTTACTTCTGTAATTTTAGGTTGTTCAAAATGGTTTTAATACAGTACTGTGTTTTAAATGTTTCAACCTGATACCTAGGCATGGACAAATCTGTCTTTCTAGTCTGTTCCACTTGTTCTTAACCATTCTGTTTACAAATGCCATTCTGCTTCCACATTAATTCACCTTAAAAAAAATAATCTCTCCAAATACATTTCATTCAGATTTAAAAATCTATTTGCCCTCAGAATATATGTAGGATAGGATTAAACTGCATTGAATTATACAAAGAAGTGTGAAAGATGGTAGATAGTTAAGTTCTGATCCGCACATTAGTTCAAGAGGTTGTTTCGTGCCGCAATATGAAAAGAACAGATTCTTCAGGTATCCCTAACAATACCTCTGTGCCTGTTTAATGGTGCATTTGAAATGCTGCTCATTTCTCTGCCTTTGTCACAGAGAATTTAAGAACAAATGCCATCCACATTTGGTGTTGAATTTATAGTAACTGTTTTAGATGCTTTGTTCTCCAGTAACATTAGTATATCAGCTAATACTTACATTTCTATGTGATTGATTATGTCTGAAAGTCCAGAAGAATGAATAAGATTGCAAGAAATGGAAATATCTAATTCCCTTAAAAAAATTCTATTATGTTTTCTTGCCTGTTTCAAGGTGGCTTGTTCTGGCTTGTGAAAAGCGGTCCAGTACTTGATCTTTATCACACATTTGTGCTGGGCTTTCATCTATTGAAGCCATTTCTGGGATTTCTGAGATAATAATTCATCACATTTGTCCCATGTTGTGGAACACTAATTTGGTTATCCTATTTCATCCTCTCAACAACTTTATAAGGTATCTTCTGCTGATAGACATGAGCTGTCTAAGGTAAAGGTAAAGGGACCCCTGACCATTAGGCCCAGTCATGACCGACTGGGGTTGCAGTGCTCATCTCGCTTTATTGGCCGAGGGAGCCGGCGTACAGCTTCCAGGTCATGTGGCCAGCATGACTAAGCCGCTTCTGGTGAAGCAGTGCACGCAAACACCGTTTACCTTCCCACTGGAGCGGTACCTGTTTATCTACTTGCACTTTGATGTGCTTTTGAACTGCTAGGTTGGCAGGAGCAGGGACTGAGCAACGGGAGCTCACCCCATCGTGGGGATTCGAACTGCCAACATTCTGATTTTTTTTTTAAATTATATTTATTAAGGTTTCAATAAAAGATTAAACAGAAAAACATAAACGAAAAATACACAATTCAAAAAAGCACAATACATAGTCCAAAAAAGAAAGAAAAGAAAAAAAAGAACAAAGAAAAAACAAAATACAAGAAAAAAAGAACAATTAAAAACAATATCACCTTTTCGTTTCCATCTTTAAATTTACTTGTTTTCTGGACCTCCTCATACCTCCCTCTTTTGTATTCCAGTTCAAATTGTTTGTCCAGCAATTTCTTTCCCTCTTTTTTAATCCCAATCTTTAATCTTAATATAATATAACATTAAAATTTTACCTCTTAAAAGCCAAATTTCCATTTCCTTAAACTTCTTTAATCCTAATCCTTAATCTTAGTCTATCTATAACTTTAAATCCTGTACAGCTGGAAACCACTTATTTTCAATCCAACATCACTCTAACATTCTTTAATTTTACAGTGTTTCTGCCAGCCTTCTGATTGGCAAGTCCTAGGATCTGTGGTTTAACCCACAGCGCCACCCGCGTCCCTTTTCGCCACCTGCACATGTATGGCTGAGTTGAGATGGGGAACCTTAGGACTAGGGATGAACATGGCTCCCCAGGTTTTTCTATTTGGCACTTGGAACATTCCACAGCCACACCCCTATCCCCAGCCCTGCTCTACATCCTCCTTGAGTGTTTTTGCCTGCCTGGAATGTATCTTTGACTTTTGCACTGCCTCTTGCTTGTCTGGATGGTAGAGAAGCTACTTTAAAAGTGTACATTACATTAGAGAAACTAGCCTACAGTACAGGTGTAAAATAATCATTTATTGCTCTGCACGCTTTTGCTTCTGGTCATTCCCACTAGTAGGATGTGGTCCCTGGGAGATTTCTGAGAAAGCAATGTTGCCTTTGGACTGGAGAAAAGGTTTCCCACTTCTGCTCTCTTCCTTGCATTCTGAAGATATCTGAATACAGATAAGACTGGAATCAACCAAGAGAGAGAGGGAGAAAGGCTTAGCTAGGAGTGACACATTATTTTTGAGCTGAAATACACATTGAACAATATCCTTTGAAATATACAGCATTAGCCCATTTAGTGTTAGTATGCATTAAAAGGCTAATATAGAGGATGCCTTGGCTTCGGCTCAAAGCGTATTGTTAGCAGAAGAAGGGGGAAAGGCAATAGAAAGTTCTCAGCGATTACCTTGTAAAAATACACGGGAGATGCAATCGCTTATCTTTAAAAATTGCAGAAATAATTTTGTCATCTTCCAGCAGCGCTCACTTAAATTGCTTACCATTTCCGTAATGCCTTTACATTTACTACATCAGGTCTCTGTGACTTTGCCTGTCAGCCTCTTCTGTCCAGGCTAATGCCCTATAAACACTTCAACTTTACTGCTTTATTTACTTACGAATAAAATATCACCCATTTATACCACTAATGCAAAAGCTTCTGCATTATATATATAGATAAAGGTGTACCAGGGGAGTGTTGGAATGAACCTTTCGTTGTCATAGGCGCCAACAGTTCCTGGTGCCACGAATAGTCCCATCGTGCATTTGGAGAGATGCCAGAACTCTTCACACACAATGATTTGGCACTGTAGTTTTCCTTGGTCTGGTGTAGAAAAATGAACCACTCTGTGCCAGCAAAGTTCCATAGAAACAGTCACCAGAAGGAGGAGGGACTGTGTCATCCATATTCACGCAGTCCTCACTGAAGTGCTGTAAGAACTTGGGCCAGGTTCAGAAGCTGGCTGACAACACGTGAGACCATTGTTGAAGGGTCTGCACAGAATGCCCGAAAACCTCTGAGTCAGGTTCAGGGTGCTTGTATTAATTTACAAAGGTAAGGAACTGCCTGAACCCTTATATCCCAGCTTGATCACTGAAATCATTATCTGCCGGAAGGTCATTGGTTATTCCCCGAGTTGGCGGGCCTCATTTGACAACAATAAGGTATCTAGTCTTTTGTGGTATTGTGGAAAACTCCGCCAAGAGATTCAGCAGGCACCTTCTGTTTCAAGTTTTAAACGCTTGCTGAAAACCTCTTCGTTCTGTCAGGCTTTATACGGGCAATTAAGAATACATCTTTCTGTAGTAGCTGACTTTGGATTTGAACAATTTTCTTTCCATTTTTCTATCATACACTTTTAAGTACAATTGTTGCAAACTGTTCTGATGTCTTTTAGGAATAACGGTATAGGAATGTTTTTACTAATAAATAACATTATGGATCAAGGAAATGCCCTGGCCGCTACTTTGTTTGACTTCACCTGAGTACTCTTTCTCATATTTGTTTCAGCATATGATTATGGGACGTGGGTGGCTCTGTGGGTTAAACCACAGAGCCTAGGACTTGCCTAGGTCGGCAGTTTGAAACCCCGCAACGGGGTGAGCTCCTGTTGCTCGGTCCCAGCTCCTGCCAACCTAGCAGTTCGAAAGCACGTCAAAGTGCAAGTAGATAAATAGGTACCACTCCGGCGGGAAGGTAAATGGCATTTCCGTGCACTGCTCTGGTTCGCCAGAAGTGGCTTAGTCATGCTGGCCACATGACCTGGAAGCTGTATGCCGGCTCCCTTGGCCAATAAAGTGAGATGAGTGCCGCAACCCCAGAGTCGTCCACGACTGGACCTAATGGTCAGGAGTCCCTTTACCTTTACCTTATGATTATGCCAAAGTAGCCTAGGTGTTACTGTGCTAAATCGCAAATTCCATCAAGCAACCCACTGATTTTCTGTACGGGTGATTTTAGGGTGGCTTAGTGAAATGTTGTGCTCACTCTCCTGATGATCATATAGATTCTAATACAGTGGTACCTTGGTTTATGAACATTATCTGTTCTGGAAGTCAGTTCTTAAACTGAAACTGTGAGGCGTGCTTTCCCTAATGAGGAAACTGTGAGGCGTGCTTTCCCTCCCACCGTCGGTGCCCTTCCACCAATCTGATTCCATTCTTAGACCAAGGTAAAGTTCGCAAACCGGGACACTACTTCCGGTTTTGTGGAGTTTGTAAAAATATGTCCTCCCTAAAAGAGGGCATGTGTTGCGGTGAGACCTGGAGATTGACCACCTGTGTTGTAGGTGGGTAAGATTGGTCAGCCACAACACCCGATTGGTAGGTCCCTTGATGTTGGGTTCAATCTGACCAATAGGGTGCAGTCTAAATGGATCGAGGGACCTATTTCTACCAATGCACATGACCCAGAGCTTGCCTTTTGGCTCATGCATTCGGAACACCCGCCCACCTCTCCCTGCTTTTAGGGCATTTTGCGATTGACCTTGCTATGCCATCATGTGTTGTCTGTCATTGGGACAGGGGCACGACAGGAATTTCCCCTCTTAGATGGTTGGCTGTTGCCATTTGAGTTTCACCTGCCGTGTAGCAAATCATCACAACTTGTAAAGTTGCGGAGAGGCACTGGTTCAGGTGATAGGGATGGGGGAACGGTCTCGGCATCCCTATGTGAAGGGCATTCCGTTAAAGGAATCCAGGGACTCAACTGGTTTGGTCAATCTCCGAGAGCGGGTTATGTCCATGCCTGAGTCCAGGGGGGCATCTGAGAGGTGAACATAGTCTGTTCCCAGCTTTTCACCTACCCAGGTGTTCACCCTTGGCTGACCTATGCCGGTTCCCTGGGTCAGCGCTGCCTGCAAGGGTGCAGGGAGCTAGTCAAACCAGAGCCTATGCAACCACTCACCTACTGTGATCAATAAAGTTGTAGCCTAAATTCTGCCAAAAACCAAAACTAAAATTTGAGACAAGTGTGACTTTATTTGGGTGGGGGGAGGTCTCTGGGTCTGAACACGCAAACTGAGTCATTCATAAACAGGGCTGTTCTGAAACCGAGGTACCACTGTAACTACATTTACATCCTATAAACAAGGATTTTCTCTGGTTATGAGTAGAACAAGAGAAGAATGCTGTACCGCAGACTTTGTCAACTTAGTGCCCTCTGAATGCTTTGGACTAGAACTCCTTTGAGTCCCCGCCAGAACAGTCACATTTGCTGGGTTCGAGGGAAGTTGCTGCCCAAAACAGGCTGGTGAAGGCTGCTGTGCTGGTTTGCACTACAAACCTGCTAAATGCAATAGCAAGGATGGCTGATCAAGAGATGTATTTGCAGTAAACCACTCATAAATGTATCTCCTTTATCAATATGAGTGAGCATTTTGCTGGCTAAAATTATTTGATGGCCTTAAACTAACTTAAAAGTATTGCACCTAAGTAGAAATGCTTCCTGCAGCTTTGGCCTTTCCTCCCCGACCACAAAACCACCTCTTTCCACAAAAAGGTTTTATGGCTTTGGTTGGCAAATTATGTATTTAGTGCATTTCAGGATCTCCTGATATAAACAGAGTGGCTGTGATTCAGAGCTGAAATGCAAACAACAGTATTTGATGCATGTACAGTCTATGAATTGCTTTTTCAAATGAAAATAAGAGTATTTTTGCTAGACATATGTGAAGCCCGCTGAGGAATTCCATCTTTCAGTCCTGTTTCCTGACCTCAAGCAGCAGATTTACACAGACAATCCAGTTGGAAATATGGCAGGCTGCTGTGGCATATTGGCATATTGAACATTATCAGTTCCTCACATCAAGGCCCCGGATTATTATTATTATCCCCCACAGTGCATAAAAGATTTTGTAGTTTTAGGGCTACATAAAATGTTGTCTTCATGCCTGCCTGTTTTGATTCTGAGGCACGACAGTCTAGTTTAAAGTATTTTGGCCCAAAAAGGTTGAAAATACCACGAGAAGGCAACCAGTCAGCACGAATAAGAATGGAGATAGCATGCAAACACCCATTCAAAAAAGCCTGACTGCAAACATTGCTTCCGTTCTACCATCTGAACCTCATAATTAAATCTAGGAAAAAAAGGAAGATTCCCATCAGCCAGCATTCTAAATAAAAAATAAAAAATGAAGTGACAGAAAGAGTAATTGCTTCCCCATTTCCTAACTGTATGCAGAACATTAAATGCAAAATGCTTGCCCTTTGGTAGTTTGTTTGTTTGTTTTGCAATTAGGGATGGGCAAATCGGTCAATTTCAGTTTCTCATTTTTCTGATCTTAAGTACAGTTTTCTATATTTTCAGATCAGTTTGCAATACTAATGCTAGAAATCCTCACCCAAAATTATCAACATTTCAGTAAAGATTTCTCCTAATATACCCATATTTGTATGCAATTTTGCCTGCTACAGAAAATTTTGCATAGCAATTTCCCGTGATATAATACATTTTGCTATGTTATTTTTCACTAATATATGCACTGATGTGCACACTTTACCCTAGCAGAGGCATATTTTTTTGCACATTACTTGGCAGAAGAACTGCATCATGTGAAATTTAAAACAATTCAAATTTCAAAGGATGGGTGCATTTTGGTTCGAATATTGTTCTGGGAACAGCATATTAGGTAGGTTTGCTTTTAAATGCTAACTGAATTGAATATCTCCTCCATCCATCCTATTTGCAATGAAAATTTTGAATAATACTATCTCCCAAAACCATATTCAGGTCCCATCCACCAGCAGCGCTCCTCTATCGAGATCCCTCTTCCTCCAGTCCTGACACCACAACCTGCCCCCATTTTGGCAGGTTCTTGTAGCATATTCAACATTATCAGTTCCTCATATCAAAAAGAGGCTTTTTGTGGGATTCAGGGGGATGCTGGTGAGGGGAGGAAAAGCAAAGTCTGCTTCCAGTGCCCTACTTTGGCACACTTCTCTTTTTGATCCAAACCAGTGAATTAATACTATAAAGCAGAGACAGGGAACCTCTGGCCTTGAATATATTTCCCCCCCCCCCTTCGGTTGAGGATTTGTGCAAAACAATTCTGGAGCCCTTGCTTTCATTATGCTGCATTGGTATGTTTGGATTTTAATGATCTTAGCGTTTAATTTTGAAAACTGTTGCCTCTCATAGTGGAAAGCTGAGATATAAATGACAGGAGAAGATAAAGAAAATATGCACTCAAGAGAAAGTTTCACTGTCTTCAGTAAGTATACGGAGAACTGTAGACTTAAGGTTTTTTCTTCTTGTTGTCTGTTTCTGCAATTTATCAGTTGAAGTGATAGGGCTTGAGTCTCTGCTAACATTTATGTAAATCAATGCAAATCAATAATTCCACTCAAGCTAAATAACTGAGTTTAAGGCAGTGATTTACAAGACTTCAACAATGGTCTAGTTCCACCAAAGAACCAATTTAAACAATCTGTGAACCTCTCCCTAAGGTCACCACTATTGCTCTCAAGATTCTCATTCCAAGGATGCCCTGGAATACAGGAAGCCATGTATAGCATCTAGCCAACCACTGTTTGTGTTAATGAAATTAAAATAAATTAGATGGATCTTCCTCTTCAGCCAAGGAAAGGGACAGAGAATATTCTCAGGGCACTCTTGTTATCGAAATGGGAGAATGTATTAATAGATTTCTTCGTGTTTGACATAATACAGAATTTGTCCAACTCCTTATTTTAAAAACTACTGATTGAAAACAAGATCAAGCTTCAAGATGTACAATACTTTCACATTACACGAGTCTCCTAATTGTCTTACCAAGAAGTGCAGTATATGCAGGTTTATATAATACATTTTTAATATAAATATATATATAAACATATTTAAATAATTTTCTGGAGCTGGCTGCCAACACTCAGCCTTAAAGAACAGAAGCCATTTCTTAAGGACACCAACAGAGTTTGTCAGTAGCTGGTGATTCTCTAGTCCCTTTAACTGTGCAGAAGGAGAAAATTAATCCCCCATAAGACTCCGTCATTAAAAGGGAAGAAATTCTGTGCCAAGGAGATAATGCATCTGCTAATGCAACAAAAGTTGTCACTTTGTGACAAAATACATCCTTAGCTTACCATTAAGTATTTAGGACAGCATTAAGCCAAGGTATGGCAGCCCAGCAGGTAGTGAGACAGCTGCTTCATGAATCGCAAGAATAGGACTCAGCAGTGCCCCACCATTCCACAGAATAAGATTGGCATGTCAGCCAATAACACCAGCAGCTCTTCAATTGCCCTCCTTGGCAGTGATTCTTTCTGATGCTCAGAGACTTTTGTGTTGCTGTGCCAAGATAGAATGTGGAAGGACACAAATTGTTCAGGAAGACCAGGTTTTGCCTGATCTCCTCCACCCTCCCAAATGCAGCCAAGTGAGCATGGTCTTTAGATTTGTACCATGTCAACAATCCACCTCACTTTTATTTATGTATTTTTACCATTCAGAGAAAAAACATTGCATTTGGAAATTATCAAAGAGGAGATAAAAAAAATCTTAGTGAAATTCTCATGGATGGAGTGCTGGGTTTTTGCCATGCTTATTTTACCTTTGAGCTGGCTGGAGGATGTTTATGAGAGACAGAGTCCTTTCTTTCTACAGATCATCTCATCATTGCAGACTTCCATCACTGCACGCTTCAGTCAAAACCCAAGGGAAGATATTGCAAGGTAACTCTTCCAATGGTGGTTTTTCAAATGAGAAAGCATAGGCAGCCAGGGAGGATACAGTGAGCATGAGAAATGTTCACTTGGAATTTAAAAAACCCACACACCACAACCACTAGCCACCTTGCAACAATAGGATAAGCTCCACCATTAGATTTTGCCATTTAGTGAGGAATCTGTAATTATAAGGGGAAGGGATTGAAAAAGAGAAAGTAATATTTGAAGGCTTATCGTTTTTACTGCAGATATCTGGCCCAGCCTGGATAGGGTAATGTTTGTTTGTTTGTTTGTTTGTTTGTTTGTTTGTTTGTTTGTTTCCCAACTGCATAATTTAGCTTTAAGTTCAATAATTAGAGTCGGACACGACTAAACAACTAAACAACAGCAAAAAATGTAATATTTCCAATTTAGACATTTTTTTAGGGATTATAATTCCACATTATTGAAAATGTGACGTGCCTTATTGTGCCTGAGTACATGATTATACAGAAAAATAAACTACATTTCTCTGTGTGGACCAGGGCACAGGCTGCAGTTATTTAATGGCATCAGCAGTTATCAGAATGCTTGTGGGCATATGAACTCTTATTTTGTTAAGCACTGAAACATACGCCTAAGTAAGTGTTTAAAGGAACTTTCCAGAAATGAGTAACTAATGAGTAATGCTCAGTTACAGCTACCTGATTCTTGTGAAACACGTTCATGGACTTTGCTAGAGCTTCCATTTCAGTGGTGCCTTGACTATGTCTCATTTAAACTGTACAGTATTGTTACAACTTTGGCTGTTTTGATTGCTGTGGGCCCCACCTTGCTCACATGATTTTCATTGCCTATAGAAACTGAGTTCGCAAATAAGGATAGAGAATAGATATGGAGAAAGGCTGTAGCTCAGTGGCATAGCATCTGCTTCACATGCAGAACGTCCCAGGTTCAGTTCCCCGCCTCTCCATATAGAGCTGAAAATGGTCTCTGTCCCAGACCCTAGAGAGCCACCAGTCTCACACCAGCTCTTTGTGCACTGAGCAGAAGTTCTGACGTGGAAACCTACTAGCATCCGGCTAACATGTGTCGGCTCCCCCATGCAATCAGAAACCCCAGTATCATAGGTGAAATATACTCGGAGTCCTGCAGTGATTCCATACTCTTTATTGCAGCTTGTAAAACAGTGATTGAATTGCCCCCCAAACCTCAGGCTTTTATATGCATTATTTACACAATGAGTCCCATCTGATTGGCTGATTCTGCTTCCCTCCTGGAGCCTGATTGGTCTTTTCCTGCAGGCCAATCAGTTGTTGCATTCTATGATCCTACCAGCCTAATAGGCTGATTAACTTCCTCCTGGAGCCTGATCGGTCTTCTCCTGCAAGCCAATCAGTTGTTGCATTCTAGGATCCTACCTGCCTATTGTTCTAGGATCCAAGCTTAGTACATAACAATAGGGCTCCCCAAAACAAAGAGGAGCTTATTCAGTTTAGCCAAACACACATACCCAGTAATTTATCTAATGTGCAAAAATCTGACAGTAGAGCCATTCGGGATGTTGGGGGCTGAGCTCCCTTTCACTGAGGGGTGACTTCTTAATGAATTTCAGATTTTCATCATGAATTTCAGATTTTCAGATTTTCAGATTTCCTTTTGCTCTCCTTGTATTATTTAGGATCTGTCACTGTCAATTGCAGAAAGTGACACTAGATCCACCACTGGCTTTCTCTGTTTCAAATATTCCTCCATGATACATACTTCGCCAGACCATCGTTATTGCTAATCTTAGAAGACGTGTATAAGACTGACTGGGTGCCTAGCTAACACAAGTGTCTGAGCAGGAATTCTGAAGATGCCTTATCTGCTCTCCGCTGTGCAAAAGATCATCAATTTATTGGCTCACTTTGCCCTGTTTTGTACTGACAGACAGCTCTGTGTTCATCTGCTTGGCAGCAGTTCCCATGACAACTGCCTTGCTTCTTCTCTGTGGGTGACTGTTTTGGATTTTGATCCGAGGCAGTAACAGCTGGCAGTCATCCTGCAGGCTAAATTAAATAAAGACTTCATTGATTTTACTGCCCTCATAAACTCTCTTTCTCCCTTGCTCCTGTCACACATATATACCCTTCTGGCACATCGGTAAGAAATATCCTGTAAACCATGTCTATTCTAATAAGCACCCCAGCAAGACACTAAGATTCAGCTACATGCAATGGATGGACAGCCATGGCCAAAGTGTCTCTGTAGTTCAGTTGACAAAAGAACTCTTGTATGGGAAATTTCATCCAAACCTAACATCTGATTTCAAATACTTTAATTTCACAATGACTGTTAACTCCCTGTTTTTCTTCTACTGCCATTCAAATTTGTTCCAAATGGCATTACAAAAGGGAAGATTTTATTTTTATTTTATTTATTTTTTGCAGTGCTCTGGAGCCAAATTTATTATGGACAAAGTTGGACTATTTGGCAAAGCATTGCAAAATAGTAACCTTGCACCCTCTCTCCAGGGAAACAACGATACCTTTTGAATACAACAAACTTCATCTGAATTTCTTTTGCCAAGGTATGTGAATGGAAACTCACAATGGACCCTAATGAAACAAACATGTGCATGAGAAGCGGCTAAACTGGCGAGTTTAGCCAGATGAGATTTGAATATCGGCAAATCCAGAGTCTCTGAGAGCTTCCTTCTTTCATTCAGATGTTGGGTCTCAAGAAGAGTAACTAAGTGGCTGAAATTACAGGAGACCTTGAGATTTGCAAACCAATGAAAATCTGAATGGCTCTAATTCCAAGCCACAAGGGATGAAATTGCACTTTTGTAGCACGTGAACTCTCAGTCATCAGCCACAGAGATGATACAGATTCCAGATGTCTTTAATCATCTGTTCTAATGTCTCCAAATTAGCATTTGACATCATCTGCTTTTTTCTGCCACTGTCCTCTCCACTTCCTTCTGCCTTTAAACTCTGAGATGGAGACTGGGTACCAAACACTTTAGAAGGGAGGAAACTGTCGTATGCCTAGCCAGACTGTTATTCTATCTAGTTTGTATTGTCTACAATAACTGGTAGTGGCTTTCCAGGATTTCAGAAAGGGCATCTCTCCCAGACCTACCTGGGGATGCCAAGGACTGAACCTGGGAGCTTCTGCCTGTAAAGAAGATCCTCTACCACTGAGCTATGACCCTCCACCCTTGTTTTATATTATATTTGCACTTGGAACTCTTTAAGACAGATGATAGATATATGATAGATTAGTTAGATAGATGATAGATAGAGATAGATAGATGATAGATAGATAGATGATAGATGATAGATGATAGATGATAGATGATAGATGATAGATGATAGATGATAGATGATAGATGATAGATAGATAGATAGATGATAGATAGATAGATAGATAGATAGATAGATAGATGATAGATGGATGCAAAGCTGCTATGGTAGAACCTTTCCTCACTAATAAAATAATGAAAAGGACAAGGGGGCAAAGAGGTTGGGCTGTGTGGGTGCACCAGCAAGAGCTGAGATTTGCATACATTGAGTAGCAGTGGCCTTTTTTAAGGGTTTCAGGCAGGTGGCAATCCCAGCCCTAGCTGTAGATTGCAGATATTGAACGTGGCACCTTCTGCATGCAAAGCAGAAGCTCTGCCACAGAGTTGTGGCCTTCTAATTCCCTTTGGGTGCTTGCAGAAAGGGGCTTAATTTGCAAATAGGTCACTGAGATTTTGCAAATATTGTAGGTCATTGGCAACAGTCTGAATGGAGGGGGTGGTGGGAACCATGGGGTGGTAATTTGATGCCATAGATGTACAGATATTGCATTTGTCAAAGAGCATCACCTTATACAGTGGTACCTCTAGTTACGAACTTAATTCGTTCCGGAGGTCCATTCTTAACCTGAAACTGTTCTTAACTAGAGGCGTGCTTTCACTAATGGGGCCTCTTGCTGTGTCTGCACCGCCAGCACACGATTTCTGTTCTCATCCTGGGACAAAGTTCTCAACTCGAGGTAACTATTCCAGGTTAGCAGTTTGTAACCTGAAACATTTGTAACCTGAGGCATTCATAACTTGAGGTACCACTATAATATAGAATGCTAGGAGGGAGGGGGGGAGATTACCTCAAGGCCTTTTCTCTCTCCCCACAGGATGATCTACCGACTGCCCTATGGGAAGAATCCTGATGGTTTTTTAATATGTTTAAATTGCTTTTTTATTTTTGTAATAAGTAATTTAATTGTTAGGGCATCAGAAGGGTTTGTAGCCTGAAAGGCAACATATTAATGATTGTAATAATAAATAAACAAGCAAATATCTAGCATCATTGCCAGATAAATGCAACAAGCAAGCAGGCTATTAAGCAGGAACACTTGGCAAAATACCTCCCCAATTTCACTGCCTATCAACAGCATGGAGAATTTTAGGAAGCCATTTTCACACAGCCTCAGTTGGAACATATGAGATGAGATATAACATAATTCTGCTAGAAGTAACCTTGAAATAAAACTTACTGGTATCGGCAAGTTTGACATAAAACTATAATTAAGTATGCTATTAAATCATAACTGAAAATTTAAGAGGCTTTATTTAATGCACGATTGAATAACATTTGGTTTGTTGTATAGAAGCAGTCATTCTTCAAGTCACTTCTACTGGCATACTTCTCTTTTAAAAAAAAAGTTGCCTATGCTATCTGGTAGCAAAAATATGGTTTTATTTTCCCGGGATAATGAATAACTGCAGAGGAAAAAATTACAGGTCACAAATATCACCAAGCTTTATAAACTACTCCTGTCTTGAGGCTTGTTTCTTTTTTCTCTTTTTCTCTTTTCCTTTCCCCTTTTGGAAATATTAATGTTAATATTTAAAGAAGGTGAAGTGATTTTTAAACAAGGTTTGCTATCCTATTAGGCAGTTCTTGCTGATTTATTTCATCCCTTTGGATGATGAATATTTCTAATCATAAATAGCACATGATGGCAAAAAAGAATGAAAAAAGAAGAAGAAGAGCTGTGTTAAGTGTGGGAATGTGGCAGAAAGGGAAACATTTTAAATACCCAGAGCAAAGAAATGCAAAGGTGAGTTATCCTCCATGAAGGCAAGCAAGAGACATTATCAGAGTTCAAGGACAGAGTCTAGCCTGGCTAAACCATTAAAGCAAGATGTGTCTTTGAAAAAGAGAGTGTAGCCTGGTGAGAGTCTCAAGGACCAAATGGAGAGGGGCACATTTGTTCCCTTGGTCTGAGGTTCCACACAGGGGCAGACTTTGCTCTTTCAGCTTTCTGTGCCCCCCCCCCCCGCCATGATAGGCCAAAATTCAGCATGCACGCACACCACCTCTCACCTTCCATTCTTTTCAATTCACTACGTCACAGTGTAACACTCTGCGGCACCCCCTAGCATTTACTGCCCAGTGTGGTGGAACCAGTCATGCTGCTCTAAATCATCCCCTGTTCCACACCTCTGCTCTAAAACATATTATCTCTTTGAGCTTTTTCTACATATTGTTGCAATTACATGATCACATCCACAAAACAGTCACAGCTGATTTCTGTATGTTCTTCAGTATCCTGTGCCAAAAAATTATATCCCCTTGCTCCTTTGGATCATCCTCCATCAATCAAAGACAAAAGAAATTGCTTACAAAAATTACCAGTAGCAAAAGAAACTTGTGGGGAAATTCAAATAGGTGAGATGCAGGGGGTTGTTGTACTTCCTTTTGAGATGACTGAAGGGTGTTCTTTCCCCCCCTTCATTCTACAATTCCTCTAACCAGTTATCTGACTCCACAGCCTCCTTGGTTGCCCACACTTCAACTAAAGTCCTGGGGAAAGCATCATAAGCATCATAAGCCTCCATGAGGCTTTTTCGGATTAGGAAGCATAAGCAGCCAGGAAGGCTGCAAAGCATTGGATAAATGTTTCCTGGAAAGAAAAAATGCATATACCACCTTTGGCACCACCCAGTGATTAGGCAAGATCCAAACTCCCCACCCATATAAATTCTAAAGACTTTATAAAGTACCATGGCAATGAGGCCAGATAATGAAAGGTTATTTTGTAGGGGAAGAAAACTTCCAAGAAACTGGAAGAGAGATTTCGGCACAGCACTAATCCCGTCCATCCTGATGGACATTTTTTCCTCCAGTCACATATGCTTTGTGCAACCTTCCTTCATCTCGCAAGAGAGGCAAGTGGTGTCAGCATTCATAAAGGCCTTCTAGTAATTAGATGCCTCTGAAGCCCACAACACAAGGCAAGGTACCTTTGCTAAATTTATTGTGCCAACATTTATTGCTCCTGAGGATGGGAAAGAAATTGTGACAGTACAATTCATCTCAGGGGGAATTGTCTGGTGGAGTTGTTTCATCCTTAAATCTCTTATTTTGTTAAATATCACTGTCACATTGGTCCCTGTGTGTGTTCCATTAGCCATCCATAACCCACAGCTGTGTAAACCAAACGTGGGATGAACATGCGTTAAGACATCTATGGCATAACCTTTCATGAATGGCTGCATTGTGCTCGGAAATGTCATGGCCTGAGATTGATAGATAACTGTGTATTTATCTGGAGGAGGAAGGGGATCAAATGTCATAAATGCATTCTCGTGCCCATTAAACATAAAAGAGGTGTAATATGTATCTTAGAAAACAGAGAAGTTAGTGGCTAACAAAGACCCACATTGTAAGGAAATGCTACAAAGATTTTCCTTTCTTTCTGATTCTACGATCAGATTTCTTCAAGTATTCTATTCCGCAGCTCAGACAAGCAGGTTATATAAGGTCCATATCACTGACTGAGTGGTGAATTAACCTCAACAGAACTAAGAATAATATGACTGTGATAGCTCAGGCTTGTCCAACACACAGCCCCCAGGCCACAAAAGCCACAGACAGCATCCTGCCAGATGCTTGATAACCCTGCTTGTTATTGCAAGCTGGACCACAAAAACAGACTAAAAGGATTTCACTTCTGCTGATACCAGGATGTAATGGCATTTACATAAGCCAAATCCAGGCAACTGCCAGCCAAATGCACATAGGCTGGCCTCATGAGTACTCAGGAATCTAGATCGGGGGGGAAACTTCATTACATTCGGCTGGTTGCCTTGCTGGAGATGTGCCCGCTATTCATTGAATGCCTTGTGGAGGAATGCGGTCTGAGGAGGGTGAGTGTGGCCCTCCCTAATGGGATCAACATATTTGGCTTTTAGAGACTATTATGACAGGCCATTTACTTCAGGCAAAGTAAGGCAAAACCATCGTCCCTGGGCAAGGGGATGCATCGTGGCATTGTGGAAGAAGGCAATGATTTTGATCCCTGCCACCTCCGGTTTAAAACAAAAAGGTCTCAGATAGGGGTGATAACCTCTGACCAAGACCCCGACACTGAGCAGAGACAGTACTGTTCCAAAGTGACAAATAGTCTCATCTAGAATGAGGCAGCTTTATTTGTCCCAGTGGCAACAACTCATATAGCAGGGATGGGGAACCTCAGACCCAGCAGCCAAACATGGCCCTCCATTCCTCTTTGTCTGGTTCAGGGGACTCTCCCCATCCATGCTCTTTCCCCCAGGCTACACCTCTCAGTCATCCCACTACATCCTCCTTGTGTCTTTTTGTATGGCTTAGTGTCATTGAATTCTGATAATGCTTCAATGCCTGAATGGAGGATAGAGAGGGATGCATGAATGTGTGTAGAAACCAGCCTACTGTTTTGAGATTTGTCTGTCTCAGGAGACAATGGAGGAGGGTAAAGTCAAACTGTTGGAAGGTTGCAGTGCCTGCTGTAGAAGAGACATGTTTGTTGCAGCTGGGGCTGATGAAGGCAACCAGTTGTGTTGCTGCAGATGCACCATGGTGTTTCTTCTCTCTGCACTCCTCCCGGCGGTCATTCCTCCTCTGGTCACTACTGTGGATACATGACTTGACTGCCTGTCTCCAAACATTGCAGTCATCTGCAAGGGATTCCCACATGGCGGAGTTGATGTTGCCAGCCTTCATGTCACGCTTGCAGGCATCTTTGTAACACAGAGTTGGTCTGCCAACAGGTCTGGTGCCTGAAGTCAGCTCCCCATAGAGCATATCCCTGGAGATCCTGCCATCTTCCATTCTGTGGACATGACCAAGGCTGTGGAGATGTTGCTAAGACAGGAATACAAACATGCTGGCAATGTTAGCTTGGGAGAACACATCTTTGTTTGAGACTCTGCCCTGCGATATGATGCCCAAAATCTTCCTGACACAGCACATGTGAAGGCATTGAGGCATTGCTTCTGGCCATTGTGAGTTGCCCACGACTCACTTCCATAAAGCAGCATGCTCAACATGCAAGCCTGGTAGACCTGGTATTGGACATTACCATCACATTCTCCCATACTGTTTTGGAGAGGTGAACCATTGCCATAGCTGCCTGGCCAATATACTTGTGCTGCTCAGTGTTGATGGAGAGGCTGTGGAACACAGGTAGACAATGGTGGAACCTAGGTAGACAAAATCATCTACCACCTCAAACCTGTGGTCACCAGTGCCGATGCATGAAGCCTTTTATTATCATTTGTTGCTCCATCCACTTTCTATGGGGTGTTCCTTTTGTACCTCTTTCAGAGCCAGTTTCAAGGCTCCTTGTCTATTGTTCTCTTTCATTCTCAGACACCTTGATGACGCCCCAAGCTAGGGGACGGGGAAGTCCTGCCTCTTCTTTCTCTCCTTGAAAAAGGATCTACAGCTCTCAGGGGTTTTTCATTTTGTTTTGTGACAACACATTGTGCCCAGCAAATAAATTGGTACAACCATTTCAGCAGTTTCTTTTCTGCAGAATCCAATCTTACTGCTATGAAACAAAAGGAATAGAAGTAACCCCACCCCCGTAAACTCATTTGGTTTAACCCCAAGTTCGTTGGTTTTCAACTTTTCAAATCAGCAAGGTCATTTGAAACTCCCTGTGAAAATGAGACCAACAAATAACTTCCTCTCCTTCTTCCCAAGTCTCCCCCTTGCAATTTTGGCTGGATTTAGCCTTTTATTTGCCCAGTCTGAACCTCGCTCGGAGCAGCAGTATTTTGTTTCCCAAGATTTAGCTATGTTCTTTGGTTAATTAGCCTCTCATTTGCATAATTCCCCCAATTGCCTAATCAAATTTTGTCAACTTGATATCCCTGTAATAGCCTTACTGGCACTAAGCCCCCAAATAAATCTAGTTAGTAGATTTTCTTCTTCTTTCTGTGGCTTAGTACCATATAACAGTTTGCAATACTACTTAATTCAACTTTCTGTCATGTACTTAATGGCAAAAGTTCTCCTTTGTTTTCATGCTAGATTCAGAGCTAAACTCTGGCTACACTTCATATAAAGAAAATGACAGTAGGAAAATGGCACAGGGAGAAAGATCGCCTTCGTCCTGGTCTTACAGCTGGTCCTCTCTTTGGCATATCCAAAAGGAATATTGTGGAGTTGAGAAGGATACAGAGAAGGACAAAATACAATGATCCTGCAGTTTGACCTTACCTTATCTAAGGGGAAAGATTAAAATATGTCAGATTCTTGGGTCTAGAGAAAAAAAGATGATTCTGAGTAGGGGAATAGAAAATAATTGTTTCCATTTTATTTATGTCAAAATTATAAGCCACTCTGCTTTCAGAAAACACCCATGGTATACCC
Organism: Podarcis pityusensis; assembly: GCF_964106645.2. Classification (NCBI taxonomy): domain Eukaryota; kingdom Metazoa; phylum Chordata; class Lepidosauria; order Squamata; family Lacertidae; genus Podarcis; species Podarcis pityusensis. Next base: position 26,690,571 of record NC_138028.1, read on the forward strand.
AAATAAAATAGAAAACATAATGCAGATCGCCACACAGAAGATTGATCTGCACTTCATGAAAATCCCGAATATTTGATGTTGTTTGCATTAGTTTCCTGGTGGTGGTGATGGGACTTACAGTCCTAGTCTCATCCCTGGCTGGAAGCTGCCTTATAGTAAGTCCGATCATTGGTCTGTGTATCTCAGCATTATCTACAATAACTGGCAGCCGCTCTCCAGGGATTCAGACAAGGGTGCTTCCAAGTTCTAAGTGGAGATGCTGGGAATTGAACCAGGGATGTTCTGCATGCAAAGCATCTTAAGGTGTGCCTTCCACCACCCTAGAAAAGATGTCATACTGGGACCTCTGGAGCAGCTGCTGGGACTTTCTGGTGTTTTCTCCACCCACAAGGTAAGTAACTGGGAACATGGGACAGGGGCAGAGGAAGACAGCAGTGGCAGCGAGTGCCTCGCTCATCTCCTGTTCACAGATATCAGAACAAAGGTGTCACCCTAGTTGCTAGTCATATAGAAAATGCTATCTGTGATTGTGTCGGAGTGCCTGTCCATGCTTCCGCTTCTGCCATACGTAGAAAGCATGAGTCTCAGCAGTTTTCCCCTTGCCTTTCTCCTTTCCAAGAGAAAACCCACTCTTTATAGATTAGTTTTCTCCTTGCCCCACATCTTTACTAGCGAAAACCCAATTTTTATACTGATGGATCAATGCAAATGGCAATCCGTGTAAAACCCGAATTGCTGTTTGCTCCAATTTTGCACTAAAGAGTGGTTTTCCCAGAGGGGAAGCAGTGGGACAAGAAGAAGAGTGGGTGAGCCCTGAGTTGCAGCTTGTGACCTTTGTGAGCACTTCTGTGTGGTTGCTGTTGCTGTTAAATTTTGCAGTGATTGGGCCTTCCTTTCATACACCACCAAAGTATTGAAAAGAGGAACATCGGGAGTTGCCATAATCAGACAGTGGGTCCACTTACTTCTGTATTGCCTTACATTGACTGGCAGTGGCTCTCTGGGGTTTCAGACACGGGTCTCTCCCAGCCCTACCTAGAGATACTGGGTATTGAATCTGGAACCTTTTGCATCCAAAGCAGATGTTCCACTGCCATCTTATTCTCATCCTTTCCCTTTCTGCTCCCCAGCCATTTTGAAGCCTTCTAAAAAAAGAGAGGATTATTTGAAGCCTGTCTACTCCCCTCCAGGGCTAGAAAGTGCACATAGCCAAGTTTTTCTGAAGAATAACTAGGTCTTCCCCAGCAAGATTATCCTTTCAGTTTACATGGATTGGTTGTTGGTGCATGAGGATTTGCATCATGCAAAGGATAAATGTGAATAGGCTTTGGCTTATCTTGCAGAAAGGCCAGAAGAGCTGCTGGCTTTGTGGCTCCTAAATCATTATGAATAATGTTGCCCAGCGTGGACAATATTTGCATCTGGCATTGTCAAAACACAGACTCGTTGGCTGTTTTTCTTAGTCTGTGATTACAAATATGTGTATCCATATTGATTTAGGTAACAATTTTTAATCCAAGAGAGTTATTCCTATCTGCTGACAGTTGCACTTGAATGTGTTTATTCTTGCATTATTTTTATGAGGTTTTAATTTATGGTTTTTTACTGCATAGAGATAGTCTTAATAAGATAGAAAGTAAAAAACGTGGGGCAATAAGGGGACACACAACGGGCATACACTGTATGTGAGGGAAATTTCGCATTTTACCATTAGCAAACCCAGGGTTCACCTGGGGCAAAAAACTTGGCTAGCCTCCCCACCTCCACAGTAGCTACGGCTCTGGCAAACTGCAACATCAGCTGCTGATGGTTCCATATATGATGCACAAGATTGCAAGCACTTGTTTGTTGCATTTTGCTGGTCAAGTTGAAGGAAATATCTAAGAACTGAAAGAGATGAGTTGCAGGAAAATCACAATATTTGTGACCTCCCTAAGGTCTGATGGCAAAGATAGTGCTTGGGGAGGTTCAGTCAGAAATCCCAGACCCTCCAGATCTTTCTACCCAGTCACTGAAACTTTCTTGCTCCATTCTCTGCTTGAGTGCTTTTGCCTGACTGTAATGTGCTCTTGGGCTGTGATAATACATCCTGTCTGCCTGGAGGGTGAGCAGAGTTTTTGTCTTTGTGGGGTATGCATGGGGTGTCCATAGAAACCTCAGACTAGCTGGAATGTGCCTTACTGTAGAGAGATTAGAGGTACACCATTGTCCCCTCCAATTTTTGCCTCTGGCTTCACCTATTACAGGCATGCGACCCCCCAAAAGTTCCCTATGCATAATGTGGCCCTTGGGTGGAAAAAAAGAAAGCTCCCTGCCCATAGTTTATCCCTTTCTCCCCATGCTATTTTCCTGATTCCTGCAGCTTGTTACCTCCCTGGGGGACAGGAAACATAAAGCTATCCAAAGAAACTCATTCCTGTTCTCACAAACAGCTTATGCCAGGGCTTCCAAAGCACAGTCGCTAATTGCTTCTCCTCTCCCCAGTGCTACTTAGACTGGAGAGAGACTGTAGTTTTGATGAGAGCTGGAAGGAGTTTAGTCCTGGCATTATTGCCTTTTATTTTGTAATCTCTGGCCAAACAGGTTTTGCAAGTTATTGTTGCTTTATGGTAGCAAAACCCCACAACAACTATTTAACCAGGGATGATACTTGGATGACAAAAATGGTTCTAGCATATCATTTCGGATATCCAAAAAATGGGGGAGACTATCATCTGTTTTCAGCCCAAGACAGAAAGACTTGTCCCTTCTTCAAAGTTATTTTCCCACTTACATGTTTCTTTCCTTTGGTACCTTCATCTGCTCGCCCCCTTTCTGAGCTTCCAGGAGTATTCTTGCTGTGTCTTGAAGAGGATCCAGCCTCCTTTCGGAACGGCTGCTTTGAGCTAAAATAACAGCTTTGATCACTCATATTTAGTAAGCAATAAATTAGCCTCCGTAATTTCGTGACTGCAATAAAATTCCAAAGACATTGACAGAGGTAAATGGATTATAGGTAAACAAGAACTTTTGCAGTCAAGTGCAATTCCCCAGTGTAAACGCAAAGTGCTCTGCCCGCCTACAAAATTGTGTAATATACGATGTAATATATGAGCTCAATAATCCCATTTAAGGATTTGCTAAATGAATATAATTACCCTGAGTGGGATGTCAGGGTGAATTTTCACAACGTTCTTTATGGTGAAATTATTATTATCATAAGGTACTATGTATTTGAAGCAGCAAAATCCCTGGGGCTAATGGATTCATTGTGGGCACAGGGCCAAAGCCAGATATTTCAGATAAATAAAAACAAATTACTTGGAAAATTTTGGACCAAAGACTGAAGAGGCATAGATACTGGCTTAAGCTATATGTCACCCTTGCTATGATTGGCCAAAGCAAAAAGGATTGCTACCTACTGTGGCATGTTCTCCAATACGTAGTGCAGACTTGATTGCTCCCTAACCCTGAGGGATTTTGAGGCAGGTGTTATTCTCTTCTTCCATGATATAATTTGCTTTACATCTGTCCTCATGCTGCTCACCCGTGTATATACATCCCTCCATTTCCCATCACTCAACCACACAATAATTGTCTGGATTTTTCACTGAATTGAAAATGGATGTTGGTGTGAAATGAACTTCTGAATATGGAAAAGCCACACCAGTTATGAACCAAGTCACTCTCCCTCTGAATTCAACTCTTTATTCGCACAATTTATAATTTGACTCAGCTTGTAATTAGCTCAGTGCATTCCATTTACACCCTTCTCTGTCACTTGTGCCCATATTTATTTACTTAGTTACATATTTTTTATTTTGAATGTGTAAACTATGGTTACCAGCAACAGGGAGTCAGTAGTGGGGATGGTGAGGCAAAAGACCCTGGGCCCAAGCACACATGCATATTGTATAAAGGTGCAAAGCCCTTCTTTCGCACCCTGTGAAACATAATTGGGCAGAGTTTTTAAAAAAACTGGGCAATGGCCACCTGCCCGCGACTCCCGAGCCTCCCCCAATCAGTCAAAACAAAGGGGGCAGGAGATCTGTACCACCGGACATCCCCGATTCCCTTTCAACAGCGGTGGCAGCAGCAGCAGTCAGCAGCCCAGAGCCAGCCTGGTAGCGCAGTTGGCTCTGGCTGGCTTCAGGAGCTGCTCGCTGCCGTGGCGCCCACCATTTTTCCTCACTGGAAGTCCCCATATGATGTGTTGCCCACAAGACACATCATATGGGGACTTCCGGCAAGGAAAAATGGCGGGCGCCACAGCAGCGAGCAGCTCCTAAAGCCAGCCAGAGCCAATTGTACTATGAAGCTGCTAGTTCCGGGCTGCTGAGGCTGCTGCTGCCACATTTCCAGGGGACTGATTTGCAAATCTGAGGACATTCCAGGGACAGAATTTGTCCGGGGACAGATTTGCAAATCTGGGGACTGTCCCTGGGAACTGGAGATGTCTGGTAACCCTAGTGTAAACTGCTCTATGTCTTTTTGTGTTTTTATATTGTAAACTGCTCAATGATCTTCAGATGAAGGGCAGTGTAGAAATTTAATATTTTCTTTTCAAAAAAATACATTTTAAAAATACTTGAGCATTGTACAAAAATAGAATATTAGCCCCCTTTCCCGCTCTTGATGCATAAGTCTGGTAAATGGTGGATGATGATGATGGACAATGGTGGCATGGGAAGTTGTGGACAGTGAGAGTCTGGCAGGGAGGAGGAACATCTGGGCTCAGTCTTTCTGAGCTTTCAAAGAACTCCCATGTAAGGGGGGAAAATTAAGATCAGGTGCCCCCATCTAGAATTGAATAATAGAGTTACAGAGTTGAAAGGTCAACCAGCCTAGGGATAGCTACTATTGTGCCCTCCAGAAGTTGCTTTGACTACAACTTCCATCATCCCTGACAATTGGTCACACCGGTTGGGACTGATGGAAGCTGGAGTTCAACAATATCTGAGCTACCCCTGTCTACCCCATTGTCTACCCCTGATCTAGTCCAACCCATGCTCAGTGCAGGATCCACAATGTGGGATGCAACTGACAGACGTCTGTCCAGCAAGGGCATTTAATTACATCTATCATGTTTCTTAGCCAAATGGGTGGATATTTTGACTGAAACTATTCTTTGTGAGTTGACACTGGATGATGGAAAAGAGACCAGTTGTTACTGAGTCAATTAGTTATGAACATCCGCTTGTGAAATGGCCCATGGTCAGAAACAGATTATGAATATGCAACCCAGGGCCAATTTGGCCCATCGAGTCTGCTTGTGGTTAGTCACTTTTTCCTTCTCGTCAACATTACGTAGAGTTTAACTGGGGCCAGCCAGAAGCTGAGCACTGGTGGCCCTGGGTTGCACTCAGCAAAGAATAGCAAAGGTTTTGGCAGGCGTATGTAGGATAATGAAAGGTGCCAGTAGGTGCTTTTCTTGTCTGAGCTCTCCCCTGTGCCAAACATACAATAAATAATACAAGTAGAATTAGCTGCAATTTCACCAGCATTCTTTGCCTGAGTAATTTACCTTTGAATTGTAATTTGCCCTGTAAATTTAATTTGCATTGAGATTAGCTTAGAGGCCTCATATGCTCCTACCAGAAACAAATCTAGTTTCCTGTTTTCCTGTTTTGTTCTTAATTTTTTGCAATGAAATTATCATATTTAAGCCAAGCGCCAAACAGGCTTTCAAAATGAACAGAGTACTACTCTTACTACCTAGTAACAGTACTGTAAAAAGCATAAAAACAAAACAAAATAGGGAGTACCTGCGTGGAAAAGGGTTTCCTTGTCACACAGCCCTTGAAATCCTGCCAGAGAACCACAGGTGTGCACCATATGAGCTGGTAAAAAAAATGCCAGTGTACTGTTTGATGACAGTGCTTTGTTATAATTCATTCATCCCAAAGCTCCCTGGAGCTCGTCTGTTAACTATAACATTTCACACAATGAAGTTGTAATAGAAAAGGTTTTAGAACATTTCCATTATAAAAAAGGCTTCATACCCAGTGGCAAAGATTCCTCCAGATTTGAAAGTTGCCAGTTTTCTATTAAACAGGTGGATTTTGAATTGTGACTGTTGGCTAGACAACAAGGTAGACTTGACCAATTAGTAGAATTCCCCAGCAGAAGCCTGGTGGGGACTGTTGCAAGCAAAAACAAAACACAAAACCCATCTTAACCAAGAAGCCTGCTCCTTTGGCTGAACCAAGCAGACCTAGTTGGAAACTCCTTTGTTTGATGCATCTGGATGGATGCAGAGGGCGGGGGAGGAAAGAGCGGGGAGGAAAGTACTTCTCTGTCTTAATCTTTCTTTTGATTCCTTCAGTGATGGTTCCAGCTGTGGAAAACCAGCCATGCTTAGTTGTTTCACATATTTAGAAAAGCAAACAGTGGAATCAAAACCAGCTGAGATGGTTCCTGCGATGCTAAAATTTATTTGCTGTGCATAAGGAATCCTGTTTGACAAATGTTGTTCTGAAGGATTTTTGCTACTTTAAGAGCAGATGGTCTCCAAGTCGGCTCGGCTACACATGGTACAATAGCTAAAATTGTGTTGTTCTTGAGCTGTTCCTGTAGAAACTCACTACAAGCTGAGCTAAGTGATTAAACTAACTTTATTTCTTATGAGGCCTGGGAGCCAACCACATCTCTGCCCCAAAGCATCATAGCTGTTTCTCGTGAAAGGGCCATGTGCCAGATATTTATTACTATCAGTATTATTTATTAAATTTCAATACTGCCCTTCATCCAAAGAGTACAAAATGGTTTACAATATAAAAACACAAAAATACATACCATAATATTTAGTTGATTATGCAGTCATTACAATGCCCCTGCTTGCCTGCCAAATAAGCAATCAATCTTATCGGGATATTAAATGGCACACCATCTTTGCATATTAATTGATCTGTTTTGTAAAACCTTTTAACAATCAAATTCAAGAATGGCCACAAAATGCAAATAAATATTTTTTGTTTGATTTGTTTTCCCCCCCTAATGGAACTAATAGGATAACCCAGTGCCCCTGACTCCAATTCCAGAGGGGGGAAGCAGCCATTGCAGCATGTTGAAAAATGAGGCAGGTGGGTGGAGGAAATGGTTCATATATTTTCCGGTATTGTGGAAATAGATAAGTGGATCCACAAGTCCTTATTGTTGCAGACTCAGCAGATCCAGGCTGGAGATGATGTCTGCAATACTTTAGAAACTTACTTGGGAAGAAGATCTTTTGAACACAGTGAAACTTACCTATGAGTACCTGTGATGAGGATTGTTCTGCATGGCTAGGGATCCTATGTACTTTTGCTCAGGAGTAAGGGCTAAAGGAGGAACGCGGGTCGTGCTGTGGGTTAAACCACAGAGCCTAGGACTTGCCAATCAGAAGGTCGACAGTTCGAATCCCCATGACGGGGTGAGCGCCCATTGCTCGATCCCTGCTCCTGCCAACCTAGCAGTTTGAAAGCACGTCAAAGTGCAAGTAGATAAATAGGTACCGCTCCGGCGGGATGGTAAACGGTGTTTCCGTGTGCTGCTCTGGTTCACCAGAAGCGGCTTAGTCATGCTGGCCACATGACCCGGAAGCTGTACGCCGGCTCCCTCAGACAATAAAGCGAGATGAGCGCCGCAACCCCAGAGTTGGTCACGACTGGACCTAATGGTCAGGGGTCCCTTTACCTTAAGGGCTAAATGACACATTAGGTTGGAGTTCCACAATTGTCACTACTGGCGCAATTCTCTTAATCAAAAAGTAGGTATGAGAGGAATTTGGATCAGGGCTTTCAGCATGGTCAGAGTGGGGAGTCCAGTCTCAGTACTTGTTGGAACACCTCTATCCATTATAAAGAAGTCCACACTCTCAGATGGGCAGGCTGAGATGGGCCTGAGGGCTCATTATCCCACCATTGTGTTGGCTGCTTTGTAGGGGCGCAAGATAATTGTGTCCAACTGTGGAACACCCTCCTCTTGGAAGTGTGGCTGGCCGTATCACTAATGATCTTCCATTGCCTAATCAAAACATATCTGTTACTCCAGATTACTGTTTCATATTTTATGTCATTTTCCACATGAAGTAGAAACCATCAAGAAACTAGAGTGACTTCGTACAAATTTAGCCCACATTACTGTGTTATTTGCTTCCAGGGGGAAAAAATCTATTTGCAACACTATTAACCCAGAAAAGTGTGGGAATATTGTATTATAATTTCATGCAACAGACATTCAGGTGGCATTCCACCATTTAGTTCTTTCTCACCATATAAAATTTAGTGTGTCATGGCAGTATATCAATCAAAAAAGCCACAGTTCCATAATTCAACAGGTAATGCAGTGTAAAATAAACATTAGAATCTGGAAAAGAAGTTTTATCATTGGGAAGAGTATCACAGAAAACCCCCACATCTGAATGTACCTCCGGCGTTCCGTTCTGGCAGGCTTTGTGAAGAACAAATAGTGGAACTTCAGGAAAATAGTGAGCGAAACCCATGCTTATTTGAACCCTCGGTTAATTATACCTCATTCAGATTTCATTGGGACAGTTGGTTCAGTCTTCCAAGCAGCCAATTCATTTTAGAATGTGTACAGGGCATCTGCATTTGTTGAAAGGCAAGATCATGTCAAGAGCTATTTGAAAAGATGACTGAAGTGCAACCTCAAGGGCTGAAGTGTCTCAGAAGGAGGTAACTGACCTCCTGGACGTTCAATAAGGACTGTTTTTTATTACCAGGCTACTATGCTTCTCTATGCCTGGGTGGCTGCTTACATATCACCTCAAAGAAGAACTCTTTCAAACAGAGAATTCCTTTGAAATGGAGGATTATTCTTTGTAAAGTAGGACCTGTGGTCACCCTATTCTTACAGATTAACTGTAAGAGCCAGCTGGATAATGTTGTTCCCCTCCACCTGGCAATAAGGAAGAAATTTGGTTCAGTGTGTATTAACGCAAACCTTCCTAATTCACACTTTCCAATACAACATGCAAACTGAAACACAAACACAGCTGTCCTTTGAAATTCACACTTCTTTGTAATGTAATTTTTTGACCAAATAATGTGCACAAAGATTTGTCCATCAGGGGAAAGTGTGGATAAAAATGTGCATATTAGAGAAAATGAAATATTAAATATTGAGGAAATTTGCAAAAATGTGTTTATCAGGCAAAATTGCATACAAAAATGTGAATTTGGGAGAAATTTGTATTAAAATGCTGGTGAATTTTCAGGAGGATGTTTAAAAACAAATTCACACTGGAGAATGGTTTGTTTGTTTTTTTAATTCACACTGGTCAAGAAATGTGGAGAACTGAACTTAAGAAAAAATGAGGAACTGGAAGAAATAATATTGAGAGATTTGTCCATCCCTCTTTCCATACAAGCATTAACCCCACCTTAGGGCTGGTGTAAGGTTGTGGTCGGGACGTCATTTGGCCAGCCCAACTGCTACCTCTCAACAGATCCTACCAGAATGACTTGGAAGTGGGACCTGGAAAAGAGGCTCTCATACATTAAGTTTATGAATTAGACCAAACTCTGAGCACTAATACTTGGTTAGTGGAGATGCTTGCTGAGGTTCTTTTTGCATTCCAAGCTGAAGTTCATTTTCAGAAGTGTTAATTTGTTTTGCAGCACACCAAATACATTACAGGCCTGGTTCCATTCTGCAGGGGAAAGGACTGGGACCCCACACATGAGTGAGCTTTGTTGGCAGTGACATTTTCCTCATTACAATTCCTTTAATAAAAATAAATGGCAAGAGTGAAGTCAATGTTTCAGATTCCTGTATCCCTTCCAATCCTTCCAACATCCAGAGCAATAAACTTTTGATAGGCTTAAGCCTAATTATTATATTGAAAGCCCATGTATTCCTAACACTGCTGAAACAATGATTCTGTGTGTTTTGTTCTTCACAGGGGTCTAGGTATTTAATGTTAAATATATTTTAAAACTTCTGCCCAAGTAGGAAACTTATTGGAAAATGTGCTGGATTTGGTTCACTTCTTCCTTTGTAGTTGTGGTTTCTTTGTTTAAAAGGCCAGGAATCCTCAATATTTATGTTGCGGAATGTAAACTCATTTGTGGCGCTTACATCATTTTTTAACATGCTGTTAATCACTTTCCATACTGTGACTGTCTCAAACCCACTGCAAAATATACCCTTTAAACCCTCATGAACCCTTTTACTGGAGTCATAGACTCACAGAATTTTAGAGTTGGAAGGGGCCATAAGGGTCATCTAGTCCAACCCCCTGCAATGCAGGAATCTCAGCTAAAGCATCCAGGACAGATGGTCATCCATCTTCTGCTTAAAAACCTCCAAGGAAGGAGACTCCACTACCTTCCAAGGGAGTCCATTCCATTGTCAAAATGATCTTACTGTTAGAAAGGTCTTCCTGATGCTTAGTCAGAATCTCCTTTCTTATAACTTGAATCCATTGGTTCGAGTCCTACCCTTCAGAGCAGGAGAAAACAAGCTTGCTCCATCTTCCTTGTGACAGCCCTTTAAATATTTGAAGATGACCATCATATCTCCTCTCCATCTCCTCTCACCCAGGCTAAACCTACCCAATGCCCTCAATTGTTCCTCATAAGGCTTGCTTTCCAGACCCTTGATCATCTTGGTCATCCTCTCTGCACACATTCCAGCTTATCATTATATTTGTTAAATTGTGGCACCCAGAACTGGACGCAGTATTCTTGATGTGGTCTGACCATGGCAGAATAGAGTGGTACTATTACTTCCGTTGATCTGGATACTTTACTTTTGTTGATGCAGCCTAGAAAAGTATTAGGTTTTTTGTTGTTGATTATGCTTTTTGTTTTCGCTGCTGCATCACACTGTTGACTCATGTTAAGCTTGTGATACACTAAGTCCCCAAGATCCTTTTCATATATAAGTAAGTCAGGTGTCTCCCTTCTTATATATGTGCATCTGGTTCTTCCTGCCTAAGTGCAGAACTTTACATTTATCCTTATTGAAATTCATTTTGTTAGTTTGGGCCCAGTTCTACAGTTTGTTGAGGTCATTTTGAATCCTGATTCTGTCTTCTGCAACATTAGCTAGCCCTCCCATTTTGGTGTCATCTGCAAATCTGATTAGCATCCCCTCGTTTAATTCATCCAAGTCGTTTATAAAGACGCTGAACAACAGTGGGCCCAGGACAGAACACTGTGGCACCCCAACTTTCACCTTTTTCCAGCAGTGAAGAAGTTTTCTAAGACCAAGAGCCACATTCCGAACTAGATAACATTCCAGGGACCACATGCCAATGATGGATGGGGCCAAAAGGAAAAGTGGGTGAAAAAATGAATACAAATTTTCCTTTTGTACCTTATGCTAGTTTCTACACCCACACTTCTCTAGTCTGCATTCAGGCAACTATGATACAGAGTTCAAGGGAACATTCCAGGCAGATAAAAGGACTCAAGAAGAATATGAATTAGGGGTGTTGAGAGGTGTGGTCTGGGGAAAATAGAGCGCCTGGTGTTATGAAATATCTGTTCTTTGTTCTGTGATGGTTGCTTGGTGTTGAAGTTTTAAAGAACACATGTAGTTGTGTGAAATGGAGTAACAGGTCAGTGAATTGGAACTATTTTTCCAAGTCCTTCCCTGGCTTACCTCAAAGGAAATATTTTCTGAACAGATTTGCAATTTATTTCATTTAAAGATGGGCAATCAGCAATAGGCAACTGTAGCTAAAATAACTTGGTAAGTGGCAGACTTGTGCTGTGGTGTAGTGGCAAATTTCAGGGTCCAGGAGCTTATAACCAAAGTACCCATAGCTACATTCCCAAGGAGAGCCCAAAATGCAGGGAGCTTAATCCAGCAGATGATTTCATTATCAAGGGTATGATTTTGCTCTGGAAAAAAGTCTCAGAGCTGTGCTCCATCCCTTACACCACTGCTTTTATCTCCCCACCCACCCACAGTATTTCTCCCTCCTCCATCTCTATCCTGCAAGCACTTGTTCTAAAAGTGTTTGTAGTTATTTATTGGAAACATAAACACGGCAAAAGAAAATACTACTACTGCTTTCTGAAAGCACTTCCAGATGGCCTGTGTAGTGATGCTACATTAGCACCCGTCCATGTTCAAGCAGAGTCGTTTCCTGCTAGCAGGAACTCACGTGAGGACCATTCACATTTAATTAACTAATTTCCCATGGCTTATCCCGCGACTTTGCCTGCCACCTGCATGAGACTATATTCTAATTATTTATTTTGGGTTTTCCAAACTGTATTACTGGCACAGGAACCTACTCCAGCCCCCACCCCCCCAAAACCCCTTTATGATCAAAGGAAAAAATATCAAAAGGGCAAAATTACAGAATAATACTATGTTCAATTCCTGACCACCTGAATAATAAATTATCACAGTCATCTAACATGAGTGGGATCAGGTCCAGCCCATCCATGAGGCAAGGTGAGGAAACTCTTAGAATATTCCATTCCAGCTTAAGGGACAGGCATGACTGTTGTGTGCCACATGCCTGTTTACATTCCAGCACAGCTTGCTGGGAACTTCCGTTTATGTATAGTTTTTGCTTTTAGCTGCTTGCTTTGGACATGAAGGAGAGAAGACATGTTTTCCTTTTGTCCTGATGTATGCTGAATAAACTGCTTATAAATATGCTCAACACAGCTTCTCCATGCCACTTCTGTTGCACAGCGTTTTACTCTGCTGCGTGTGCAAGCCCAGCTTCTGAAGGCTTCTGAAGCTAGGGTCGCAGTTTCATACTGATCCAAGGACTGGAGATCGCCCGGCACACAGGCCGGTGGGCTGGGGCCAGCTGGGGCCTGCTAATTGCTCCCACTTCCTTGGCTACATCCCAACAGAAACTACCTCCTTGGTGTGCTCCTTGGAGGCTGAATCTGCTGCTTCCTCAGCAGCCCCCACCCCATGCCACTTCTACAGTGGCCTCTTGGTGAAAAGGAATCACTGCTAGTTTCCTCCCACCCCTAGAGAGGAAATGTTGGGGGCTGCCCTCTGAGGTATCCTGGGGTCTGCACCCACCCAGCCTGATTCACCTGTGACAGCCTTTGATTCCCACTTCAACTACTGAGTAAAGTTGATTTGATTCCTGCCCCTTATTCCCGATGTAGATCTTTATTCCCCTCTTCATGGATCCTTATTTACCCCTTCTTCGGTGGGGTGGGGGGGAGAGATGCCATCTTGTGGTTTGCCTCAGGTACCAAAATGTATTGGGTTGGCCCTGAGCAGGATGTTTTTTGCGCAGTGAAGAAAAGTAACAATGCGACTGTTTGAAACTCGTGCCACAGAGTTCCTCCTTTGCTCTTATTCGCTGGTCTTATTTCATCCAGTCAAAAGTAAGTGTTTTTAAATCTTGTTTGTGTCAGTGAGGAGGATTGCTTAACTCTCCCATTAAGATCAAGGAGACTTTACTGGATTATCCCCAGATATTTTGCACAAACAGAAGACTGGATATCACCATTTTTTATCTCTATATAATAATAATAATAATAATTTATTATTTATACCCTGCCCATCTGGCTGAGTTTCCCCAGCCACTCTGGGCGGCTCCCAATCAAGTGTTAAAAGCAGTACAGCATTAAATATTAAAAACTTCCCTGAACAGGGCTGCCTTCAGATGTCTTTTAAAGAAAGGATAGCTGCTTATTTCCTTCACATCTGAAGGGAGGGTGTTCCACAGGGTGGGCGCCACTACCGAGAAGGCCCTCTGTCTGGTTCCCTCTAGATCTTCTGTATTCCATAATTGGTTTTATGCTTACAAACATAGAAACTTCAGAAGATGCATGGTGAAGATCCAAGGGTCAGTCCCCAGGGCTAGGAGATAACTCTGCCTGAAATCCTGGAGAGCTGCTGCCAGCCAGTGTAGACAATACTGAGATAGATGGACCCAATGGTCCAAGTATAGGGCAGCTTTCCGTGTTTCCTATGTTTGAATCCAAAAGAAATAAATGCAAAGTTAGATGATAAGATGACAGGACCATTAATAGATGTATCAAACGATGAGCAAGTTATCTCTGTTTCTTACTCATTCACAAAATAATAGCAGCAGACAAAAGAAGTGTAAGTTCTACCATGTCAAAAGATTAAAGAAATTGTCCTTGAAGCTTTCACAGACTTTCAAAAAGCCCCCTTTCTTCAAATGCATCACTACCTAGGAAAAAGGAAATTCTTTTTTATATAAAGAAATTCTTTTTTCTATAAAGTAAACTTCTAAACCAAGCAATCAGCTTTGCTAGAAAATGCATTCCCACTAATTTGGCAGATGATTAGATGGGCAGATTGACAATTACCAAGCCTTTCCCTGAGTCATAAATCACATGTATACCTTCCTCGGTGGAGAAACCTGCACTGTAAATTATTCTCATAATGAGTATTTATTATACTCTTTGGTAGCTGCTACGTACATATGGTCACCGGCTTTGATCCAGCTCTTGTCACAGAAAACCATTTGCTTGGAACAACTAATGGCACTGAGAAGAAAGTTACATTATCATCTGTATCAGAAGGCATACCTAGTACATTCAAGGGAGCCTGACCCGGGTGAGCATTGAGATCCACAGATTTGGTGTGTGTACCCACCCAAATCAACTATGTACATGAAACTCTGAATCCATGTGGAGATACCAGAGCAAATCAGGGCAACATGGTAATGAATTCTTTGGTTGAAAAGCTGAGAATGCATGCTGTAGATCTGGGTTTAAAGTATAGCTTTCTCAGAGATTCAGGCCTTGTCCACACTTCCTCTTGTCATGCTGCTTTCTCCCATGGAAAACCGCTCTTTAGCACTCAGTCGGAGCAAATGGCAATAGCTTTTCTGGATCTTAACCAACAAGCTACTTAATATCTAACCCTTGTGTCCCATTGTCCTTATTGTTGCGTTCAGAGCCCTGGGACTCTTAGAAATAAAAATCTGGACTCAGAATACATTTTGTAGATATATAGTTTAATTTAAGAGTGCATTCTTTACATAAGAGTACATGTAGACTGGTGTTCTTCCTTCCAGAAATCCACCTGACCTGCCAGTCTATTATAAATCCTAAGATAGGCAAATCTGTCAGACCTTTCTGAAATTTTGATCTGGATCAAGGAAAGGATCTGTCACCTTAACTTATAACCCCCATTCTGCCTGATCACTTTGGCTTATCTCCATCCTGGGAACAGGTCCAATTATGGGTTTCCCAACAGCTAGACATGGCTTTCCATGTTATCAAAAACGGTTGAATGACTTAGCCAGATGAATAGCCAATCTTAATCAGTTATCTTCAGGGTGCATGATAAGTCCACAACATTGGGAGGGCACCATGCTGGTTGGGCACACCTTGTCTGCAGCATGCTGAGCACTCAGCTATAGTAAGTACCACCCTGATTAGTTTCTCTTTATTTCCTTTGTGCATACTCCAATGAATTGTTTTTCTTCTCAAACAAGAGCTGTGTGCTCCTTTCACAGCAAATATCATCAATATTTTAGAATGCACTACGTTCCATTACTCATGATCTGACTGTGTGTATCAGATAAGCCAAAGTCTGATTAAAGACACCAACACCAAATGAGAAGCTGGAAAGGAAGGAAGGAAAGGAAAACAAATATGGAATACCCTGATATCAATGTAATCTCCTGTATAATTTGAAACCCGGAGAAAATTGATCTATCTCTGCTATCTTTTCCTTCCATTTCAAAAATGGTTTTTGCTCTTTTGCTGAACGTATTGCCATTACTAAGCTAGACTGGAGCTCAAGCTTGCCCATGGCTATGCAGCACTCTCTGCTAACACAAGGCTGATGTGCAGCATCAGGACTCCATTAGAGATGGAATGTTTTATTTAAGAACTCAGTTGGTAACTTACTACCTTATTTCCCTTAGCAATTTGCTCACCCTAATTGTTAAAACATTTCCTGCTATTTCAGAAGTGCCAAAACTACAAACACCTGCAGATGAGGCAATATGGTATATCGAGTGAAATAGGATTTTCTGCTTTTTTTACAGGAACACTGCAATTTGATTTAAATATATTTTAATAAAATGTTTGCTGCTTGCCCACTGTTCCCCCCCCCCTTTTGCTTAGTAGCTTACTTTATTTGCCTTTCATCTCAAAATCTCAGTTGTCCAGTGTTATAGAAATGGGGGCAGCTGGCTTTCTTACAGGAGTTTAATAACTTTGTAAGCCAAAATGCAAAATGTAACATTCACTGACGGGACAAATTCAGTGGTTGTAAGGTAGCAGGTGCAGGGAACAAAGGGAGACCACTTCTTTCCTCTGGCACAGTGATGGGAAACCACTGACCCACAGACCTAAATTGATCCGCAAGGCTTTTCCCAAAACCCATGCCCACTTGCTTTGCACCTGACATTGTATGTGATGCCAGGTGTGGGATAGGTAAAAGGCACAATCAGGAATATAAATGGTTCCATGGAAAGTGTGAATCTCTGACAACACCAATCAGCTGAGCCTCTAGCACCTTGCATGCTCCTATGCAAAGCAGCATGCTGAAGTTTCCCCTGGGAAATGTAATGGGCTACTGTAATGTTAGTGCATGAAACTCACTTCCACAGGAGGAAGGGATGGCCATCAACTTGGAAGACTTAAAAAGAGGCTTAGACAATTGCCTAGAGGTTAAGGCTATTAGTAGGGACGCGGTGGCACTTTGGTCTAAACCACTGAGCCTCTTGGGCTTGCCGATCAGAAGGTCGGCAGTTCGAATCCCCGCGATGGTGTGAGATCCCGTTGCTCGGTCCCACCTCCTGCCAACCTAGCAGTTCGAAAGCACGCCAAAAAGTGCAAGTAGATAAATAGGTATTGCTCCGGCTGGAAGGTAAATGGCATTTCCGTGCGCTGCTCTGGTGTTGGTGTTCCATTGTGCCAGAAGTGGCTTAGTCATGCTGGCCACATGACCTGGAAAAACTGTCTGTGGAGCGGACAAACACCGGCTCCCTCGGCCTGTAAAGCGAGATGAGTGCCGCAACCCCAGAGTCATCTGTGACTGGACTTAACTGTCAGGGGTCCTTTACATTTACCTTTTTAAGGATATCAATATCCACCAGCTCTGATGGCTATGCTCTGCCTCCACAATCAGAGGCAACAATGCTTCTGAATACCAGTTGCTAGAAACTACAGATAGGAGCCTGGCCTTGTGCTGAGGCCCTGCTTACAGATTTCCTACAGGCATATAGTTGACAAATGTTAGAGCATGGTGCTGGGCTAGATTAACATTGGCTTGATCCAATGCGACAACAGCTGCACAGATGCCACTTGCCCAGAGATGGAAAAAAGACAAAGTCCCTACCAGAGAGGAATGGCAAACCAAGCTGATGGACTATGCTGAAATGGCAAAACTGACCAGAAAGCTCAGGAACCAAGAAGACAAAAACTTTTTTAAAAAAATGGGAAAAAATATAATTTATTTAGGAGACTACTGTAAGCCGATGAAAACATTCACAGGATTTTAATAACACTTCTAATGTAACAGTTGCTATGGACAATATGGACAGATACAAAATATGGATTATGAAATAATATGCAGTGGAAAATGTTGACAATAAGACCCATGGAAGGGATGGTGGGAAGTCTGGAGATTAGAATATTTAGGTATATACTTCTTTTCAATTAAAAAGGGTCATAAAGTGGTTTCCAAAAAGACCAAGACAACAAAATTAAACACTACAGTGGTACCTCAGCTTAAGAACTTAATTCGTTTCGGAGGTCCATTCTTAACCTGAAACTATTCTTAACCTGAGGTATCACTGTAGCTAATGGGGCCTCCCCCTGCCGCCACACAATTTCTGTTCTCATCCTGAAGCAAAGTTCTTAACCTGAGGTACTATTTCTGGGTTAGCGGAGTCTGTAACCTGAAGCATCTGTAACCTGAAGTGTCTGTAACCCAAGGTACCACTGTACAACATAAAAACCCCAAGTGGAGCCTCTGAAAGCATCGTAAATCATAATAAAAATTGTCAAAATAAGACAGCATAAAAATCCATAGGAGGACATCATCAGATGCACCATAAGCCTGGTTGAATAAAAATGCTTTATGGTGACAATGGAACCTCATCAAAGATGTAGCTATATGTGCTACTAGGGGGGAGGGAGTTTCATACCCAAGGTGTTGCTACCCAGAAGGCCATACCGCATGTCACCACACAGTGCACCATACTTGCAGGAAGTACAACCATCAGGGTTGATTTCTAGACCTGGGCAGGTTGGTATTGGTAGTTCCCAAGTCATTCAGATCTTTATATGTCAACACACACAACTTATGTTGAGCCTGGTAACATATAAGCAGCCAGTGCAGATTCTGGAAAACAGGTGTTATGTGACGACACATCGAAGTGCTAGTCAGTGGACATTATGAGCTCCTGAATTTCCAATCCCATCTAGCGGTTATTTTATCCAAAACAGGGCTTAAAAGGGAGGTTGAAGGTGGTCCATAAGAATGGACTGAGAACAATGGAAGTATTGAGGGGAAAGGAAATCATAGCCTGAATGCCAGGAAACATTCCCTAACAGGAAGATCTATGGGGTTGGAAAATAAAATAAAAAATGAGAGTTGGAATATTCCTTTCTTAAACAGTTTAAAGCTACATTAAACAAGACTTGACAAATATATTGCCTGCAAGGTTCCTAGAACTTCAAGCTGGAGGGGGGGGCAGTTGCTCTGATGATTTAGTAGGTATAATATTATTTTCTTCAAGGCAGGGATGGAATAAGCTATGTTTCAGAAAAGGTATACAGAAATGTACTAAACCTTAAGGTATGGATGCTTGTGAGATTCCCACACAGATGGATGGCCACTGTGGAAACAATGCTGGACTAGTTGGGCTGCTGGCATGCTCAGCAGGGTTCTCCTTATGTTTTTTCTAATGCTGTTTTATACTATTAATTAGAGCATTACTTAAACCTTTGTAAAAATCTAATTTCTTCTGCTTCTGTCTGCTTGTAATGGGATAATAAAAGCTGACCTGACAGATTTAAAGTAAAACCCAATGTTATTGAGCAGACCAACTGAAATCAATGGGCTTAAGTTTGTTAACAACAACAACAACAACAACAACAACAACAACAACAACAACATCCCGCCCATCTGGCTGGGATTCCCTAGCCTCTCTGGGCAGCTTCCAGCATATATTAAAAAATAATAAAACATCAAAAATTAAAAAAATTCTGAAACAGGGCTGCCTTCAGATGTCTTCTAAAAGTTGCGTAGTTATTTATCTCCTTGAGATCTGATAGGAGGCTGTTCCACAGAGAGGGTGTCTGACTGGTTCACTTCTTGCAGTGAATTGGTCTACTCCGAGTATGGCTAGTAGCACTCCATTCGGTGATTAACCAATTGTTGTGTTTCCTAAGAGCATATGCCCCAAGGCAATTCAGCATTCCTAGCCTTATACTGTATATGCGATGTTCTCCATGGTCAGAGGCAGTAATGCTTCAGAGTTGCTGGAAGTCACAGGAGGGGCAAATGCTCTTGTGCGGGAATCCTCTTTGCAGGTTTTCCCCAGACTGGTCACTGTGAGATCAGAATGTTGAACAAGATGGACCATTGACCTGATCCAATAGGCTCTTATGTAAAATAAAATAGATGCATGCCCCATTACTTAGTCCACTGGGAAACCCATGGCAATATTTGCGTAGAGATCTGATTGCTAAATATGTGTTTCCTAAAGTGTGAAATAAACAACCCATGTTTGCAGATGTTCAGAGGAGCAAGAAGCACAAGCAGGACCGCAATCCCTCTTCCCATATGAACCTACCCTGAGATCATCTTCTAAGGCCTTCCTTCGTTTGCCTCCTCCTTGAGAGGTCCGGAGGGTGGCAACATGAGAATAGGCCTTCTCTGAAGTGGCTTCCCATCTATGGAATGTTCACCCCAGAGAAGTTCACCTGCTGCCTTCATTATGCACCTTTAGGTGCCAGGCAAAAACATTCCTTTATAACCAGGCCTTTGGTTGATCTTATTGACAATCCAACACCCTTTTAGAATGTGGCTTTTTTGGGAGGGGGGGGTATTGGGTTAATGTTTTTGGTTTGATTTTATATGTTGTGGTCTTGTTGTCAACTGCCCTGAGACCTCCGGGTATAGGGCGGTGTATAAGCTGAAATAATTATAATTAATAATAACCACAGGCTCATAACTTCTTTACAGAAATGAGATTGTCAGAATCTCATTCACAAATCAATGATAGCCAATGGAAAAAGAGAAATATGCCTCTACCACACCAAATCATGCACACATTTCCCAACAAAGATTTACCTACCAAAAATATTTAAAAGCGAAACATGCACAGCACATGTGGGGCCCTAGTGCATTAAAGAGTTATGTGCCCTGGTACATAGTGTGTTTAACATATATGCCTTACTTTTCATATTCACAGCTGTAGGAGACATGCATGCTTGTTTTTGAACAATATTTCAATCAGGGCAGCAGTTAAAAGGAAAGGATATGCAGGTTTATATTAGCTGCATGGGATTAATGACTTTCATACTACCTAAAGAGAAACCTTTTTTCAGCTACAAGGATAAATGGTGCCTATGTGTTCATGTGCTTCATAAATGAATCCTTTGGAATGCTCCAGGTCATATTCACATAAAGATCAAACTGCTTCCTAATAGATGAAAAGAAGATTCATTAGCACAGATTTGAGAACTGTAAATCATGTATTATCTCTATATCCAAATGAACAAGAGATTTTTAATTTTTTAACCTAGCAAATATTTCCAGGCCAGCAGATGCTTTGAGGTAAGAATAAGGGAGTTTTGACAGTATCTGAATTCCTGAAAAGAATGTGCTTTTATTGTTGTTGTTGCTGCTGCTATTATTACCATTATCATTATTAGTAGAAATAATAAACACTGTACACCTGCAACAGTGATTCTGAGGAGCTCTGTGTGTGTGTGTGTGTGTGTGTGTGTGTGTGTGTGTTAGAGATGGGTGAATTGACGGGTGGGAAGAGAGAAAGAGAAGGCAACAGAGAAAAAGAATGCAGCCAACACCCACTTCCCCCCGAAACAAATGCTGCCCTAATTTCTGTGACTGTTAGTTCTTTTAAGTAGTGGGTAAATAACAAGAACAACAACCTCAAGGAGGTCTCATAGTATTCAAACAAGGTGAATTATTATTATTATTATTATTATTATTATTATTATTATTTGTATAGTCAAAACTATGGTTTTTCCCAGTAGTGCTGTGTGGAAGTGAAAGCTGGACCATAAAGAAGGCTGATCACCGAAGAATTGATGCTTTTGAATTATGGTGCTGGAGGAGACTCTTGAGAGTCCCATGGACTGCAAAAAGATCAAACCTATCCATTCTTAAGGAAATCAGCCCTGAGTGCTCACTGGAAGGATAGATCCTGAAGCTTAGGCTCCAATACTTTGGCCACCTCATGAGAAGAGAAGACTCCCTGGAAAAGACCCCGATGTTGGGAAAGATGGAGGGCACAAGGAGAAGGGGACGACAGAGGACAAGATGGCTGGACAGTGTTCTCAAAGCTACCAACATGAGTTTGACCAAACTGCGGGAGGCAGTGGAAGACAGGAGTGCCTGGCGTGCTCTGGTCCATGGGGTCACGAAGAGTCGGACATGACTAAACGACTAAACAACACCAACTATTACTATTATTGTTCACTTATACATTATTGCTCCCTGTTTTAGATGGAGAACTGTGACTGAAAGAAAGTTATTGCCCATGACTGGGCAGGATCCAGATCCAGATCAGTATCACAACCCATCCAATGCAAATAAACATATTTGCTCAGCAATAAGGCTCACTTTGTTCAATGGCTCTTAGAGAAGTGAGCATAGCATTGTGGCTTAAGAAGACTGCCTAGCATGCCAATGTATCATAATCTTTTCTGGAGTGTTGGTCCCATGCTGAGTACTTTTACGGTCCTGAAGAAAACTGGAATGCAGATAAGACAAAATGAATTAAGAAGTCAATTTAAATGCTAACCTATATTCGGTTCTGATTCACCCTATTTTCTGAACATCAACCTAAATATGAAATGATAATCTACAGGAGGTGGGAGGAGAGATTCAGTACTCAGAAAAATGCTTGATCCTACACCATGCCTTTGAATCCATAGCTACTAGTGGGGATACCATCAACCAAGGTCTTCAGTCAAAAATGTACAGTGGCTACAAGATCAGGAGAGCCACTCACCTCTGTATTGCAAGATCATTTACTCAGTTCACAGGCAAACATAGGTTTCCCCCTGATTCCAAGATATGTAATAATGATTATTTATAATGTTATATTTATAACATTGTGTGTTTTCTAATATAATAAACACATGAAAACATATGTACAATACATTTAGAAAAGAGTGCCACATGGAGAGAAATCACAAATAAGATGAACTACAGTGGTACCTCCGGATCTGGACGGGATCCATCCCGGAGCTCCGGTTGGATCCCAAGGTTTCTGCAATGGGAGAGACCGCTTATGTAAATTTATGCGTGGTGGTAGAGCACTTCTGCGCATACACGGGGGGGGGGGGGACCTGGAAAAATACTTCCGGGTTTGCCATGTTCGCATCCTGAAGGATATGCAACCAGAGGTGTGCATATCCAGAGATACCACTGTATCTTAATTAATAATCTATGCTACAACTTACTTAGACCTTATCCTTGCATGGTAGTTATGTGTGGAGAAAGTGGAAGCAGGATTGTACCTCTGTCCCCACTCCTTACATCACATGCATCAATGGCATGCCCTGAGCATGCATTCATGGATAGTAGTTTGGGGAAAAGAAGTCGCAAAACTCAGACTTCTTCTTCCCTTTCAACTTTGAAAAGTCTGAATCAGCTCAAACTGAACTCCCAGGTAGTCTGCTGAAACTCCCCACTGAGCTATTGTGTGGAAGAAAGGAGGTGAATATTATACAACGGCAGATCTCCCTGCCTGCTACGTTCTCAATGAGTGATGTTTCTTCTCAGTTCTGGAAAGTAACAGGGTAGCTCATCAATAACATTCACCAGCTTAACCTGAAATCCTTCGTTTCCACACACTGGGAAAGCAGCCCTGTATGAGAGCCTTTTTCAAAATGGAGAGAGCACTGTCAATAAAGAAATAGGCGCATTACAGAAATAAAAGGAAGCACAAGAGTATGTTCCTACTATAAGGCCTAATGAACTGACCACTCTGAAAACTTTGAGTCAAACCCCACAGGCCCAGATGTTTCAAGGTTTAGAGCTAAGGATCTGGAAAAATGAATGATTTATACATTTCTGTTTTACAACTCTCTTTATGATGGGAATAAAGTGAGGTGAATTGTTCTGTAAATAACAAGTTGTGAGATGTTGAAACATGTGCTGAAAAGCTCCGTGGCTTCAATTCCACACTCCGCCTGCACTTTTCCAGCTGCATTCATTTAACTCCTGGCATGTGTGTTTACATGACAAATATTGTCCTCTCTTTTTTCCCACCCCCTTAAGGATCTTACCAGGAAGAAAAAAAGTGTAGTACATATATTTTCTCCCTGGTGAAATCATTTCAAGATTGGGAGAAAGCTCAAACAGCATCTCAAGCTGATTTCGAGCTCAGGTCTGAACCCTTTAGCTCTGGGTTCAGTATTCACTCCCTGCTGTGTCCCTGTGACCTGTGCCATCTTCCAGCGGGTGCCATTGTCTTAGATGGAACAGAGAGTGGTATTGGAGAGGAAGCATTGGAGATATCATCAGCTAGATTATGCATCAGTGCTTGGGCCAGAATTTAGAACGGGTTGGGCACTCGGGGAAGAAAAGCATGGGGAAAACAAGTTTTTGATGCACGCAAAGTCCATAGACCTGGATTGCAATGTAAAAATGAATCCTTTCTCCTATTCAGGCATTCTTCCTTCATGTATTGGCTTAACATGGTACCAACAATGCCCCACCACCACACCCCCTATTGCAGATATTAATATTGTTCAGCACGAAGCACTTGGATGCATAAAAGCTGACTCCTTTTGGAATAAAAATTGTTTTATTCAGAGCTTTACTGAATTTCTTCAAAAACAGGTACAAAACAATCATATACATCCAGAAAGTTGAATAAAGAATATGCATATTCAAGCATAGGTTCTTCTTCTTAAATCACTTAATTACGATCAGAGCTGAAATCAATCCTCTGTCTTTCCCACAGCTTGCATTGGCCTGCATCCAGCCTATGGCTATCACGTTCTTCTCTGACTGTGCCTGGGAGTAAAAGGACAAAGGCAACTCCCTTCAAAATGATGAATTCACAGTTGAATACCTTAATCACATGATCTAAGGTTAAACACATATGTGAAGACTGGCAGAGAACATCAACACTTAATTCTCAACTCATCTAGAAGCTGAGAGATCTTTCCAGCGTAGTATACTCCAATGGCATTTTCCAATGTTAAACTCTTAGCAACATACATACAAGCGTTCTCTATTTCAGTGTGCAATTAAACAATTGTACTTATCACCCCCTAACTTGTGCAGGGTCCTCCAGCACTGCTTGTGTAACTGCAGTGGCAGCCTGCCATCCCTTTGAGGTGATGGTGGCACCACTTTCCAGCATCCACAGGCCCCCTGGACACATTTCAATAGTGAACAGCCAACTACACTTTTCTAAGGGAGCTTAGTTCTGTTCTTGTCCACAGTGGCCACCCGCCATCTTAAGTTATCCAGAAATGCAATCCTCTGCCCGTAAGTCTATGAAATCCTTAGCTTCCATGAGTAAATGGGCTGGGGCATTACATTTTGGGGAACTTCAAATGGTGGGTGCTTGGAAAGTGAACTTGGCTCCCACTGAGAAGCAGCACTGCCAGCTGTCACTGAAAAGCATATGGGAGCCTGGCAGGAAGAGCAGCACGGCTCAAGTGACAGCACCAGTCATTTGGTGCTAAAAATAACCAATAAAGGCTCTCTGAAAACGGGTAATTAAGTGATATGTTTGAACTGAAAGCCTCAAGATTAAAGGTTGTTATATTCATTTTAGTGATGAAACAGGAGAATTCAATCCATAGCAATTTCTGAAGCTAATTCCTCAGGTAGTCATAACATTTAAGTGGGAGAAGAAGAAAAGTGTGTTATAAAAATGTAAAAAGAAAAAAATGGATTTTCTTCCCTAGAGAAATTCCTGCAGCAAATTATTTATCTATTAGTGTCTAATAACATGGGAGGGATTCATTTTCTTGTGTCGCATATTTTCTCAGGCACTAAAGAATCATCTCTAATTCCAGTGCTTTTATGTACAAAATAACCTTAATTGCTCTGCTCCTCAAAGACAAATTACAAATACGAAAACCAACAGCTCCATATGCATTACTTCTGGGAATATGACAGGGTAATGAAATTGTACCCTGACAAAGTTGTCACTTCATAGTTGCTTCATTGGCTGGAGCTAATATTTGCATGAACTAATGCAAGAGAATGGAACAATGCTGCCATTTTCTTCCACATCAGGCAGAATTCTTTATATCTACCAGGCTCCTTTCATAGGCCCCATCTGTACTATACATT
This sequence comes from Podarcis pityusensis, assembly GCF_964106645.2. Lineage (NCBI taxonomy): Eukaryota > Metazoa > Chordata > Lepidosauria > Squamata > Lacertidae > Podarcis > Podarcis pityusensis. The sequence goes on from NC_138028.1 coordinate 26,715,999, forward strand.
GAACACTATACTCTTTAAACAGTTATGGCTTCCGCCCAAAGGATCCTGGGAACTGCAGTTTATTAACAATGCTGACAGTTGTTATGAGGAAGGGTTACCAGGTCAAGAGCATCCCAGACTCTAAGATTTCAGGGCCCAAACCTGAGGCCTAGAGGCATTCCATGGGGGGTGTCATTTGGGGCGGGAGATTACGGTATGTTGTGGGACTGGCCCTGTTGATGTCATTAAACATGACACAATAAGCATTAAGCACAGTCACTGACAGGATATCAATAAAAAAAGTGTAACAAATGAACAGATATGACACTTGTTGAAAATTAAGATAGAAACATCAGGTAAATGGGGTGGAAAGGGGCTAACCCCCCTTGCAGGATATCCAGAGCTGGAGCTTCCAACTTTGGCTTGAAAACCTCAAATGTGGAACATTACCTGCCCACAGCCCCCCTTCCTTCTGGTAACTCGTTCCTCTATCAAACTGCTCCTACTGTTAAGATGCTTCTCCAAATGTTCAGGTGAGATCTATGCCCCCTTAGTTGTGACAGCCTTTCAGGTTTTGTAAACCATTGTCTTGGCATGTAGTGGAGAAGGTACTGTCACCTTAGAGTCATCTAAGTGCTAATGAGCTAGCAACGAAGCATCGTTTGGGGGGGGGGGAGCATTTGGGATTGTTCTGCATTTTGCATTAATGAAAGCAAGGACAGCTGCCAGGACTAAACTAGAGGATGCATTAACTCTGCATCTGTAACGGTGAGAGCAAGAGTTGTTTTTGGGTTTTTTCCCCCCAAGTGCAAATTGCCTGTGGAAGGGGGGGGGGATCCATATTAGGACTCTTGTCAGTCAGCTATGGGGCTTTAACCACTCTTCACTCCAAAGGATGAAAGGATCGTTCAATTTCCATTTCTCAGTTTCTCATTTTTTCCAATGTTAAATTCAATTCTCCATATTTTGCAACAATTGACATTTTAAGTATCAATAAATACTCATGAAAATTCACCATCATTTTAGTGTGAATCTCTGGTAATAAACACAAGAGGTGGACTCGATGACCCTCAGGGTCTCTTTCAATTCAACAATTCTGTTGTTCTATGGACTAATGTATATGCATGTTTTTTGCAAGCAATTCTCCATAACATAATGCCTTTTTGTATGGTATTTTTTACTAATATCTTCATTTTTATGCATACTTTCTTCTAATTTAAGTCTTTTGCTTGGTTGGAGAACTGCACCACAAAATTCAGATAAGTACAAATTTCAAAAGGATAGCTTTGAAGAAAAGTCGCATATTGTTTCAGAATGTGCCAATTTCAGGGAGTCTGCTTTTCATGTGTATGTAATTGAATTTCTCATCCATCCCTACCCATTGCTATAGTTCCAGATTGAAACCACTGCACTGGAAATTGGCATAAGAGAACAGCTCCTATTAAATGCTTGCGGGTTTCTCACAGACATCTGGTTGGTCACTGTGAGAAGAGGGTGCTGGACTACAGAGTTGATACAGCAGAATTGTTGACTGTTCTCGTGATCAATAATCTATGCTGCCCCCACTTCAGGCTAGCACAATGTGTTTCTCTGCTTTGATAAATAATAGAGTTAAGTAGAGTACATCTGAAAAGAACTCTATGCGTGACAAATATATGTTCAAGAATGTTTTCCTATTAAACCTCGCTGTAATCCACTTAGCTGTCCTGTTTTCTTCTCTGTCCTCAAAGAGTGAGAGAAGTGTATCAGGGGGAATGACCTTGTGTGATTGGGAACATTACTCTTTCATATCATCTGTAAGCCTTAACATCTTCCTAAAGGAACAGCCTCCTTTTAGCACAAGTGTTTGCTTATTTTCAGATATCCTATCACCCTTGACGAGGGAGACACTAATGTACCCTGGAGTTTTCTCCATTCACAGGCACTGTTATTTTTGCATTATGTCGTTGCCTTATGATTGATGTCTTTGATGCAGGCTGAGCAGCTTCTAGCACAAAGAATCAGGGCACACAGAGTTAGTGGTGGGTATAACTGATCAAACACAACCCGTTTGACAAGAGACATGCTGAGAGATTTCAGAGTTTCGTTTATTCAGGAACGCAGATGGCACATATGTGTGCATTCAGGGAACTGGGTAAACACAGGAGCTCCTGAAACTGGTTTATTATCCTATGCTTTGCCTTTCCTCGCCTGCTGTTGGATCCACTGCATCCACCATTTTCAATATTGCTCATGCTGGTTTATATACATATATTGGAGTAAAAGGAAGCCAAAGAACAAAGTACCATGTGATACAGTCTTGCAGGCATGAAGGTTAACAATAGGGAAGATTTTCTAGTTTGAACAGTGATCCTTGTAGCAGCAACTAGCAATCACCATTTGTTTTCAGAGAAAGTCTACACAACTGATCGCTCACCAAGCAGAATACAATTCATATAAGGAGATCCCCTACGGCTCAATAAACTACCTGGTTTTGCTGCATACCTAAGACTGTTAGACAAAATACATTTGTCAGATGATGCAATTATCCTGAATTGTCACATGAGTGAAATACTTTCAAAGAATACCACACAGGCACCTACATTATTAGAATTTAGGCACCTGTTTAAAATTCATCTGTTCACCCAGGCTATCACAGCAGTGTGATCCAGCTAGGATGATGGTGGTGATGATTTCATTTCTATACGACTTTATATTTTTAAGAAAACATAAAATAAAACAATCGAGAATAAAACATTGCTGAAGAAAGTCATATAGAAAGTATACATTCACGGCAACATAATTAACAGGAAAATAATATATTAACTTAAAGATTTCAAAATAAAACATTACTAAGTGAAGCCAACTGTAAAATGAGCATTAAAATAACATAATTAAGAAGAGAATAAAATGATGCATTGAGCTGATCTATTAATTTGTAATGGGTTTTGTGCTTGTTTTATGGAAGTAATTTTATGCTGTTTACAGCCATGATACCCCCCCCCCCCCCAATAATGGAGGTATGGAAAATTTTGCAGACAGAACTGGAAAAAAATTGTCTTCAAAAAAATTCTTTTATCGAGAAACAATTAGGGATCATCCATCCATTTCCTATTCTTGACTCCATATGCATTTGAAGTTATGACACGCCTACCTTTCGCACACCTCAGCCCATTTCTAAAAGGTCTTTAACCCTCTTTTTGTACTTGATCTCACTTATCAGCCCATGATAATTAGATCTTCTTGACATTTGGGTACCGAGCAATGCATAGCTAGAGTAAAATAATAAAAAATAATTGTGCAGAAAGCATTATATCATAATCTGGTTGAGGAATTTCTCTCCCTGGAAAGGTTAAGCACTTTGCAATATGATGTGTGAAATTCAATCTTCATTTATTCCTGGGTAACCCCATGAGTTTGGTCCAGCAAGAATATTTTCCAAATGGCAGACCCATCTAATAAATTCACACAAGGGGGGGAAAAACTAGATTATTGCTCTGGAGAAAGTAATTGGGAGACATGGAAGGTAAGTTATATCTTTGCATATTGGAGAGTATGACAAAATTATTTCAGAAGATGACATCAAACTTAAATATGCACTCTGTCCCCCAAAACATAAACATTTGGATATCCACTAGTCTAGTGGAGAGTGGGGGAAATTGAAAACATACCATCCATGGATTAGAGAGCAATAGAAAACTAACAAGAAGCCTTGTTAGAGGCGGAAGCCATTCACACTTCTAGCAAAGGCCTATATAAATCCACAGTCTGTGTCTACATGAAGAAACTAATTTCCTGCTGCCATAGAGGCCTGATCGTATGGAGAAAAGTGTAAATGAGCAGTGACACCTGTGGCCCTCCATAGAGAGTGAATGCAACACAAACCAAGCAAAATCTGACAATCAGAACTAAAATTAGCTCCAGAATTTTTCAAGGGAATCAGATCATCCCATTTGAGACAACAGCCATCATTATTTACATGCAAAGTAATTTTGTGGGATGGTTCGCACATGTATATGAATTGTCAACGCTTCATTCCTCTTGGCTGGTGTTAGCAGAGTGTGTTAACTGACAGCACTGAAAATCATTGTGCAGGCTGAAGGTTATCTTTGCAGCATTACATCTGTTTAAACCCCAATGAAACAGGCAAGAAGCAGAGGTTGGGAGGAGAGTCTGTAATTCCTATTCCTCCACCCAATGTGTGTTTGCTTGTTGAAACGAAGTTTAAAGTCCTGATTAAACATATGATCAGGATGGGAAAGAGCTTGGAAAGGAGCATCAACTTTCTTGTTCAAGACCCACCTCCAGACAGCCCCAGATCAATCTGGGCAGCATAACCTGACACAGGACAAATGAGCTATCTGGACTCAACTCAGCTGAAGCCCAGATCTCCCTGATTCATCCCAATTCTGCTCAGGCTTCATTCAATTCCAGTGCACAGCCCTAAGGAAAATTAATAGCAAAAAATTACCAATGAATCAAGTGGGAAATAACCTTCCTATTGGTTCAGGCCCCTCATCCTAACATTGTACTCCTACTCCTGGAGGTCCTGAAGAGAATGATAAAACAATGTAACTTCAGACTTGGCAGCCTAGTTGGACAATAAGCTTAGGAAAAAACAGAAGCAGAGCTAGAAATGAGGTTCAGAAATGTTCTCTTACCTGATATAAAATGTTTTATTTTCAAGCCTGCACATTAAATACACTGAGGACCTCAAAGCAGATATACACCAAATGCTTTGCAGCCAATGGTTCAAAGATGTTTCTCCCCAATAGACTTGCCTGGGAAGATTTTTATTGCCATTTTCTGGCATCAGCCAAAAAATTAGAGGTTGACACGATTGGCAGGAGATGCAACCCCAAAGCAGACATAACCAGAAGTACTATGTTCAGTTCTGGACATCACAATTTAAAAAGGATCTTGAGAAGCTGGAGCTGTGAAGAGGAGGAAGACCAAGAAGATCAAGGGTCTGGAAACCAAGCCTTATGAGGAATAGTTGAGGGTGGGTTTTTTTTTGCCAAATCTGGTGGCAATATCTAACCAGGAGGCCATTCTATGTCAAAAAAATGGCAAAGCTATGCCCCAAAATGGGAAACGTTAAGCCAAACCATTCAAAATGGTGCCCAGCTTGCAAATGGTTGTGAAGTCTGTTCTCTCACCTCAAGAAACTTCATATCAAGACTGGTGGCGATATCTCAAGAAACTGCTAAACCAGTTCCAAAAAACATGTGAAGTCATGCTTTGTTCTGCCATCTTGATTCAAAATAGTGTCCAGCAACCAAACATTGGCAAAAGTGCCAACCCACCTCAGGAATCCTTGTGCCAAATTTAGCTATGATATCCTGATAGGCATCGAACATCCAGAGAAAAAACAAACGGAGAAACTACTTTCCAAAATACATAGTAGATGACATTGAAAGTTTCTATAGATCAAAGTGTGGGAGGAAGAAATGGGAAATGTGGCACTGTTTATAATGCAAGGTGCTAATTCCACTGGCAGAATAGGGAGTCTGAACATTAAGTTAGAAATGTGGCATAATTTAAAAAGGGAGGAAAGTATTAAATGTGTGAGCAATTAGTCTGGGGAAGGAGGTTGCCAGGGAGGCACAGGAAGACCTACTAATAGGCAATGTTTCAAAAAGTGTATGTGTGATGCTAGAAAAAAGGTATGAAATTCTTTTTTCCATTCCTAAAATGTTTCCAGCATGCTGAAGAACCCTGCAAGCTCTCATTACAGACAAGCATTATGCACAGACTTTCAAAATAATGCATGGTTTTGTGACTGAATGAACAGTACATTAAAACTAGTATATAAAAATGTGCAGCCACTTTTGTTGCTCTATGTGGAATACAGTAGCCAGCACAATCAATGCATGCTACAGTCTGGGATACAGCTATAAGCATCCCCAACAGATGGCCATCTAATCTCTGCTGAGATACTTCCAGCGAAGATGAGGCCACTGCTTCCTGAACAGCTCTTCCCATTAGGAAGTGTCTCCTAATGTTTAGCCAAAATTTGCAGAGCAACATAGGAAATCAGATTATCTAGCTCAGCATTGTTGACACTGACTGGCAGAGGATCTCTAAGATTTCAGGCAAAGAGTCTCTTCTAGCCCTACTTGAAGAAGTGAGGAATTGGACCTGGGACCTTCTGCATGCAAAGCAGATGCTCCACTACTGAACTATGGTCCTTCCCCAAGGGTCTTCCATTTGTCTTCTACAGGACAGCCCTTTAGATAAATGACAGTCCATTATCATGCCTTCCCTTGATTTTTTGCTCCAGGCTAAACAACCATTCCTTGTAGGATTGCTACCAAACCTCTAACCATCCCAGTTGCTCTCCTCTGGATACATTTCATGTAGTTAATGCCCTTCATAAAATCACCCTCCCAAAGCGGCTGTTGCTGTCCTGGGTGTGTTGAAGATATTAATATTGTGCAGGTTGGAGCAATAAGATGCATAAAAACTGACAACAAAAATTGTCCAGACCCGCAAATATGATTCTAAATCTTTACTCACAGAACTTGCTTCAAAATAGAACTTGCTTCAAAACAGAACACAATTTATTTTTATAAAAAGAATGATACACCCAAACAGTTGAATAACATCATGTGCATGTCTAGCACAGGTTTCACCTTCTTACAAAATTGAAATAACTCCAAACAAACCTAAAATTGGAGGCCTCTCTCTCTATCCACATAACCTCCATCAGCCTGGAGCTGTTTTATCTTCAGGAGAGACCTCATTAGCACATCTTTTGTTCTCTGTTGCTCAAAGACTCAAAGACTAACTTCCTAAGATGGTGATTTGCAATTGAATACCTCTCTCACATGATCTAAAGTTAAACACCACATGTGGGCTAACAGAGAACATCAACGATCAACTCATCTAGGTGCTCAGAGAGCACTTCTTAGCTCCAATATACCCCAATGCAATTTTCCAGTTAAACCTTCAGTGACATTCATACAGGCATTTTCTATTTCAAGGTCAATTAAACCATTATACTTAACAAGATGAAGCTGGGTAAGGGTATTGTGGTGGGGTTGGGGCCATGACCTTGCACCAGCAGAACCACCACTGGTCAATCTGGCATTCTTACCAGTTACACAACTCTAATCTGACTGCTGCCCTGCGCCAACCTCATCCAGATGTTGGGAGGGCAGCTCCACAGACTGATCAGTGCAGAATAGAGCAGAACGTTTACTTCTCATGGTCTGAACACTGCACTTTTGTTAATGCAGCCTAAGATTTATGTCATGTCAATCGGTGATTTTGCATTCCATTCTTCCTCATGGAGCAAGCTGCAGTGCACACAAGAGTTCTCCTCAATCCTGTGCAGTTATCTTGGTATATAGACTGTCTCATAAGTACTTGATAGGAAAAATGCCCTATTCTCAGTTGAGTTCAGCATTTTGGCAATGCGTCATATGAGCCAATACAAAAAATGGCACAAAACAGAGCATCATTCTTGATTGCTATTTCCTGGCTCTGGAATTCAAACATTCATTTCGAAGTCTGCCAAAAGTCTCTCAACTGTTTCATTTAACTCAGCCTCTATGGGCGAGTTCAACAAACCCTCTAAAATTTAACAGAGGAAAACAGATACACTTGTTTTATGTTAAGTGCATTAGGTGTTCATAGCATGTTAGAGAGCAAGCCAGTGGAATGAGCCAGTTCCATGGGTCTACTGGCATGGCCTGCCAAACAATTTCTGAAGTATGAACATCAAAATAGACATGTCTCTAAGGCCCAGAAAGCACATCTTTTTATGCTGAGATATCTGCTATCCAGTCAAAATAGTATTAAGTGCTTAACCATAGGCTTTTGCAAAGTTCAATACTGAACAATACAAAATATTCTGCAAATGTGATGTGGAAGGAAGTTTGAAAGTATATAGGCTTTATCCAAAATTATTTATCCACTCATAAGAAAAAATGGTGCATTTAAGTCTGGTATAACAGCTTAGGGCAGAGCAATGATGCAGCAGACAACAGAGGACTCCCCAGAAGATGTAAGAGATCCACCAGGCCTCTCCTCCTTCATGTTGGTGAGAAGAGGCCTTCAGCCCATGATGAAAACTCCCCTGATGTGAGGGAGAATGAGGGTTTGGGTAAAGAAGAGCATCACTCTGAAGAAGAGGGAAACATTCCTTAGAAGGCACTGATTCTTTGGGGGATGAAGAGATATCCTCTTGAGCTGAGGATGCTTTTCCGGGGCATGGAAGGATCCTGGTGGTGGGTGATTTGATCATTAGGAGCATAGGTAGTTGGGTGAGTGAGGGGCACACATACTGCAGGGTCAATTGCCTGTCTTGTGTGAAGGTTGAAGATCGTACCCGTCACCTTGATAACTTGGCAGATAGTGCTAGGGAGGGGTCAGTGGCAATGCTGTGTGTGGACAACAATGTGATGGGGAAAATGAGGTCCGGAAAGCAAAATTTAGGCTGCTGTGTGGGATGCTAAAAGTCCAAACCTCCAAGGGAGTTTTTCCTGAAATGCTATTGGTTCCACACACAGGGCAACTGCACCCCAGCCTGGGCTGAGGATTTCTCCTGGTCTGTGGTAGTTGTGAGTGTTGTCAGTGACTTCCCAAGCCCTCTCGAAAGGAACTGTAGAGGAAGTAGTATAGATCTCCCCCTCCAAAACTTGCAGGGCACTTTCATAGCCTAACAGAGGTGAGACTCCCGTGGCCAACCTTCGAATCCACCCACCACAGCTGCTTTTATTCTGCCCCCATTTAACTTTGCATATCACTTAATGAAGGGATGTCATTAGGAATAAAAGGGTCTGGTGACCGTTTCATATCCTCTTCCTAAGCCAACAAAATTACTTCAAACGTGTACTTGGGAACGGTGTGGGAGAATTATTTGCCAGAAATTGCTAGTCAGTTCACACATATATCTTTTTCCTCACCTTCCAGTGCTGATCAAATGTTTTGAAATAAAAGTCAGTCAATTTTTCTCTCCCTCTGCCTTTATTGTCTGAATAAAACATAAGAAATTGTCACCTCCAAAGGCCCATACAGTTCTAATTAACATTAACGGGATATATGAATACATATGAAAGACAATTGGACCCCACAGTGCAGTGTAGGAAACATCACGTGTAGATTTACAAAGTGGCATTTCAATTAACATTTGCTTCAAAACTGCCAGCTGCCAGCCTTTGCTTTAATGGGAATCCTTGCAACGAAGGCAGAATTATTTTACAATATGCTTCCACAGTAGGAATGGGTGGATAAAACTACAATCTCCATGAATATGCTAAACACAGCACACAGTTATTTGCAGAATAACTACTGATGAACGTCTTTGCTCAGGTTTAGATAAAACCCTACAACATAAATTTCCTCTGCAAACTCATTACAATAGATTGGATTTATGAGCCATCAAGTGATCCATATTGCACAATCTGAAAATATTGCTTTTCAAGCTTGAACATGTATTACCATGCTGAGGTTGGGCTCCCTGGAGACAAGGCTTCATGCGATGAAGGCCATTTCATCTTTGCTTTTTCTGGATTATTTCAAGTAAGATCATATTCAGGAATGTTCTAACGGCTTGTGTGCATACAACACGCTTTATGCCTTGATGGTTGTACCAAAAAGTACTCTGTATGTTTACCTCTAAACATTCAATCTGCAGCGTGACCAAAGCCTCAGTAGAATGATAATTGTGGAACATCAGTTCATAGAATTCCACGGAGAGCTTGGAAGTTGTTCTTTCCCAGTAGAAATGATGCACAGAGATTCTGGGTCTGGTAGAGTCAAGAATGTCCCATTCAAAGGAAGTAAAAGTAACTTTATTCTGCCTTGGTCAGACCACATCTGGAATAGAGTGTCCAGTTCTGGGTGCCACAATTCAAGAAGGATATTGACAAGCTGGAACGTGTGCATAAGAGGGCGACCAAGATCATCAAGGGTCTGGAAGTCAAGGGTCTGGAAGTCAAGCCTTATGGGGAATGGTTGAAGGAACTGGGTATATTTAGCCTGGAAAAGAGGAGACTGTGATATGAAAGCCATCTTCAAATATCTGAAGGGCTGTCACATGGAAGATGGATCAAGCTTGCTTTCTCCTACTTCAGAGGGTAGAACCCAAAATCTATGGATTCAATGGAGATTCTGACTGAACATCAAGAAGAACTTTCTGATGGTAAGAGATGACGAGTCCCTTCCAACTCTACTATTCTATTATTCTATCTCAGCTAGAAAGTGTGAAATATTCCTAATAAAAGAGCCTCTTTTAAAAGTCAAATGCTTTTGCAGTTTGTTACTTAAACATATTGATTTGCAAATGATTTGCTGTCATCCCTGACTTGACTTCCAAGTCACACTCTTGCCGCTCCCTTATTTGCCATGATCAATAAGAACTGCTTTCCCAAGACACTGCTAGACAATTTGTTTATCTTGTTTTCTCAGCAAAGAATTCATTAAGGATGCAGTGAATAGCCAGAAAGGGACCGCACTCTGTGTATATATACCACCTCTCTGTGGACCACAGCCAAATGACGCATATAGATGCTCTGTGTGTCCTCTTTTAACATGCAATGAAAATAACATTATGAAATTCTTTTTTGATTGCTGATTTTTCACAGGTTCATTTATGACATTCAGTAAGTACAGGTTTGCTCTGTCACAACAAAAGGATATACATGACCCTAAGATATATTTGTGGGTTGGGGGAGATGTGTGAACCAGTTCAAATTAAAATTCCTGTCATGAGATGGAAAAATTCTGAACCACATAGGGAGAGTGCTCTTGAACTCAAGTCCTGCTTGCAGGTTCCCCATAGGCAACTGGTTGATCACTGTGAAAACAGAATGCTGGATTAGATAGCTTTATCAATCAGGCTCATCTTTTGTTCTTAAACAGATGTAAATATCTGTTAGATGGTTATTTGAAGCTACAGTGGTTTCTGCAACAAAGTATTGCAGCATATGACAGTCTCCTAACAGGAGTGCTCCTGTTCAGGGTTTTGGGTATCAGAGTTTTGGGTATTCTGCCACACCCTTCCTTGGAATACGGTACTCCATTTCCATTTTTCTTTTCCAACTCACACTCAAGGCTCGTCCAGACTTTTGCTTTTCCTGTACCCAGAAAGCACAGGCCTGAGCAGTTTTCCTCTTGACCTGAGCTTTCTAGGCACAGGTATGGGAGGTTTTGCCTCTGCCCTGCTTTCCCAGGGAAACCCGCTCTTTAGCTCCAAACTGGAGCAAACTTCAATCCAGGGAAACCCAAATTGCTCTTTTCTCTGATCCAGCACTAAAGAGCAGCTTTCCCGGGAGGAAAGAAGTGGGAGAAGAGGAAGTCTGAATAAGCTACAATCTTCCATTGCTTTTGAGCGCACTTAGTCATGAGGCTGCTTTGGGGGGGGGGTCCTCCTTTTTGTTCTTAAAAAACCTGTGGCTCTCCCCATGCTGCTAGAGTCCAACAATATATGAAGGGCTGCAGATCCCTGTTTTACAATGTAAGAAGAGCCCTGCTGGATCACAGCAAGGGCCCACAGAGTCCCTTTGCTTTTGAAAAATTGGCTAGTTCTGAATTTTTGGCTGTAGCTCAAATTCAAACACAGCATTACTTCGCTCAGTCATTAATATATTAAACTCTGGTAAACAGGCAATACACTTTGCTTTGGTTACAGTGCAGTCCGTCACCGTAATGAAGTGCATGCTAAGAGGCTTCCTCATGAACCTTTGTAGCAATTGGCCTCTGTCTTATTAGCGGCAATAATTTGATTGCATCTTCTGTTTGTAATTGCTATTATGTCTGATGCATTGTGTTCTCAAAAGATAAATGTTTGCCAGGCTAAAGGATGGGGGAGAAAAGAATCTCTTTCTCCGCCATTAATTATGGTGTTAGGATAAAGAGAAGTCTGAAACACAGTGCAACATAACACAAGTACATTAGCAAGGCTTTTGGAATTGCAGTAATTGATAGGCAATGTACAGAGGTTTTATTTTGCTGGTGCCTTCTGTGAACCAGTGTTAGCAACGTAACCTTGGTATCCCCTTTGTCCTCTGAAATCCCCTTTGAGAATGTCATGCCTGTGAAATGATTTCACCATGCTTATCTGGTGAAGCAAATATTCTAAGTAAATTAATTCCCTGCCTTGTTCTACTATTAGAAGCTCGTGCCGTCAACGACAAAAGGTTGAGCAACCTGGGCACCAGAGATGCAGAGATGAATGCTGATGCTCTTTTCAGGGTTCAGCTTCATGGGAGATTATGTAGCTAAACATATTTTGCATTGGACTGTTATGAACAGAAACTCTCCACATCCCAAGCTGAGGCATATCCTCATTCCCGTCTATTCTTCCACATGGTCTTTCACTCTCCATTTCCCACAAGCTCATCCATTACTTTATCAAGCTTCTTTCCTCTTTTCCACCATGGTCCTCAGCAGCAAACACTCAGATCTACACAGAAAGCAGATGACACAGTTAAATCGTTCCTCATTTGTAACTCTCTTTAGACCCAGGCAGGGTGGCAGGTATTCAGAAATGAATGCAATACTGTATAACTGCTTCGGAATTCTAGTTATAATCAAGTGGTATTGCACAGAGATATTAATGTCAGAGGAAAATGCTGTTGCCTAGTTTTTCACTTGTTTGCTTTGTAGTTATTTGTTTCTCATAAGAGCAGGGCTTTTTTTCAGCCTGAACTTGCCAGCACCTCTCAGGTAGGCACCATTGCTATCAGGGAGGCCAACTTGAATAAAATATGGGGGCACAGGTAAGCCCCGCCTTGCATAATCAATCACATGAAGCAGTGCACCACACCATCTGAATAGCAATGTCCATCAACTTGGGGGGCCAGGCCCCATCAAATATTTTATTGGGGGGAGCGAAGGAACTTTGGCCCCTAGAAGTTGGCTCCTACGATTGCCATTAGCAGAGAACAAGGGAGGTGTTCATGATGAGTTCTGGCACCTCTCTTTCTAGAAAAATAGCACTGCATAAGAGTATGTTCAAAAATGCAACCACCTCTGTTCCATGGCTACCATCAACAACAGAGGTGGGATCCCGTGGCCCTTCATCTTTTGCTGAGGTTGAGCTTCTATCAGTCCCAGCCAGCATGCTCAATGGTTAGGCGTGATGGGAGTTACAGTCCAACATCTGGAGGGCCACAGGTTCCCTATGCGCAATATGCAGATTTATGTGTATATTTACCATTAGGTGTGTTAACTTGGCAAACCAAATCTTCTTTATCAAAGCTTCCCCTGGGCCACTTGAGCTCCACCTTATCTGCTTTGCCACTATGACATCTCCTCTTCCTCCTTCTCAGTATACATTTGCCACAGAGAGCTACAGAATTGCCACATAAAGCAGTATGTGCCACAGGCTGCTGCATTGGGAGCTGAAAGTCCACGCAAATGGGTCTTCAGTTGGCATGACTTCTTCTGCCCACCCAAGTTCTACTTGGAAAAGTGAGACCTGGGTTCAAATCTCCATTAAGCCATGAACCTCACCCGGTACATACTCTCAGCCCAACTGATCCTCACCAACATAGAACAGGTATGGGAATCCTGTGGTTCTCCAGTTCTTGCTGGAGTTGAACCACTATCAGCACGGTCAATGGTCAGTGATGATGGAAGTTGTGGTCCAGGAACACATGGAGGGCACCAGGTGCACCACCACTGATGTACAGTCAACTCGGGATGCAGCATACAAGTAGTGGTGGTGGTGGTGGTGAAAATGATGAATATGCACAAACGAGATTTCTCCCTATAGAGCAGGGAACCTTTTCCAGCTTGAGGGACACATTTACTTGTGGCAGCCTTCCAGGGACCACATGCCAGTGGTGGGTCAGACCAGGGTGGATGGAGTAACGGGCATGACTCTTTACCTTTGTGCAGTGGGCTACATCCAAGGCAGAGGTTTCTGCACACAGTTCTTTCTCCATCCTCCATACTCTCTAACATTTCTCCGATAAAAATAGGGGTGTCCTATTCATCATCAGCAGCAGCAGCAACAACAACAATTTTATTATTTATACCCCGTCCATCTGGCTGGGTTTCCCCAGCCACTTTGGGCCGCTCCCAACAGAATATTAAAAATACGATAAACATCAAACATTAAAAACTTCCCTAAACAGAGCTGCCTTCAGATGTCTTCTAAAGGCAGATAGTTGTTTATTTCCTTGACATCTGATGGGAGGGCGTTCCACAGGGCGGGCACCACTACCAAGAAAGCCCTCTGCCTGGTTCCCCGTAACCTCAGTTCTCACAGTGAGGGAACCGCCAGAAGACCCTCAGAGTTGGACCTCAGTGGAGGTGAAGACGCTCCTTCAAGTATACTGGGCTGAGGCCGTTTGGGGCTTTAAAGGTCAGCACCAATACTTTGAATTGTGCTTGGAAATGTACTTGAGGCCAATGTAGGTCTTTCAGGACTGGTGTTATAATAAAACATTAAACTTTTTTTTAAAAAAAAACCCCTTCCCTATACAGAGCTGCCTTCAGACATCTTATAAAGATTGTATAGTTACTTATCTCCTTGGCTCAGGGGTCACATAACTCCATACCCTTCAACATTTCTCCAATGAAAATGGGGACGCCCTAAGGAAAAATGAGACATTTCAGGATAAAATTAGGGATTCTGTAAATCTGGGACTGGCCCTGGAAAATAGGGCCACTTGGAGGGTCTGATTTCCATCCAGAAAAGCAAGAGCTATTACCATAGATCAAGAATGTATTCCAGTCACGCAAAAGCACTTGAGGAGAGTGAGGGCTTGTGAGGGGTGTGTCTTGGGGAAATAATGTGTCACTCAGGCAAAGTCCTGAGGTCCCATTAGTGGGCCCTGGCAGACCACATTCCCCTCTCTTCAGGCCTAAGGCTTTCCACCCTTGCTACATTACACCATTGCTACATACAGAGAGATGTAGAGTTTAAACTGTTACGTTTTAATCTCATCCAGAATGCTAAAATAATATGCAGCTCTACAACCTCTCTACTTTATTTATTTATTTTGGGGGGGATGAATATTTTCAAGCAAAATCTAATTGTGAACTAACTCAGAGCCTTACATTAGTACAACATGAGCTGCGTCTTCAGGCAATGTAAATCAGCACCGCTTTTTTGGCTACGCTGCAGCAATACTCTATTATGTCAGGTCGGTGGCCAATTCAACTTTCAGAGGTTGGTTTTGAAGACATCTGCCGAGGCAAGGAGAAATGCAACAAGCAAAACTGAAAAAGCTAGTTCAGCCAGCAGTTTCTCAATGTCAGTTTATGAGAGAGATTAAAATGTTTGTAGATGTTTACGCAAAATGATTTCACCAAGTACAGTTTGTTTTTTCGCATTGTGGTTGTTCTTGAGACCTGATTTGTTACCCATATCGATCGCTTACAAAATCTGAATGTGCTTAGCTTCTAGCCAATAGGCCATTTAATTACCACTAGAGACTTTTACAACTTGCAGATACAATTTCCCACCCTTTCCCTTTTTTAGAAAACAGACCCCTTTGGAGACGTGACAGAAGCTCCAGA
Source organism: Podarcis pityusensis (assembly GCF_964106645.2). Lineage (NCBI taxonomy): Eukaryota > Metazoa > Chordata > Lepidosauria > Squamata > Lacertidae > Podarcis > Podarcis pityusensis. The sequence goes on from NC_138028.1 coordinate 26,731,437, forward strand.
ATATTGACAGAAGAGGGTATAATCAACCTATGTATGTACAAGGTAGGTGGCACTGCAAATTAGCACCCACCTTTTGCAATCAGACCTGGTCCAGATATTTCCAGGACCCTCACAATGGTCCACCAATGGGTGCACACCACTGCCACTTTGGCTGCTAGTGTTAACATCACAGTAGGAGACCAAGCCCTGATTGATGAATAAGGGCTAATTCATGCTTCTGCTAAGAAAGCACAGGTCTGAGCTGTTTTCCACTTGTCCTGTGCTTTCTAGCCATAGATCTGAGCAGTTTTCTGTTTGCCCTGTTGCTTTCCGTTAGAAAACTTGCTCTTTAGTGCTGAATTGGAGCAATTGTTGATCCAAGGAAAACCTGATTGACATTTGCTCCATTTCAGTGGTAATGATTGGATTTTCCCAGGGGAAAACAGCAAGACAAGCGGAAGTCTGGGTGAGCCCTAAGTTCCTTAGACTGAAAACAGCTTAACAGTTATATTTGGCAAGTGCCGTTGCATTGATTAATAAGGTAGTCCATGGACCCTTTATCTGGTCAACAGAGGCCCGAGGCCATGGGTGGACTCCAGTCTTTCAAATTTCACCAGTGCCCTGTGCAAGACCTCTCGCCTTCTGTTCTGCCCATGTACTACATCATAGTTGTGGTACCCTGTGGCATCCCCTCAGCTCAGCACCCAATGTGGGGGAATTGGCCAAGCTGCCCTAAATTTGGCTTGCAGAGGGTATTGTCAGTCCTGCATATAATAATTCTTGAATTATGGGCTTGTCAAATTCTCCTCGTATAAACTCTTGATTCAAAATTCTGAGCCAGGAAATACAAGCTTCAGCAACATCTCCACAGATCACTGAAACTTCTTGCCTGTGGTGATTTGCCACAGCCTCAACACCTTGTAGAGTATGACAATTCATTTAGGTTAGGACTCTTTTTTCCTCCCAGTAGGGTTAAGCAAGCAAAGAATTGTTCTATTCGGGATAATTTATGATTTCTAATGAAAAATCAACTGTGCTCTTTGTATTTTTTGCTCCATAGCTCTCTGCCTAAAGCTGCAATCCTAAGTACAGTTACTAGAGAACAAGCCCTACTCAGATCAACTGGACTGATTCCCAAGTAATTGTGCACAGGATTGTGTACTGGGGTGCAGAGTAAAATATTCCTTTTTGGATGTAAACTCTGGTTTACTTCACTCAATGATACATGGGAAGGCATTTGTGGTACACCATGTTTACAAGAATGGAGAGAGAAAAATGAATTATTCATTGTGCTTTGGAAAATACTGACTGTTTTGTAGTTACCTTACAGTGGCATCATGCCCAGAAACATATCTGTGGTTAATGGGTTGCCTACTTTGATTTTTGGTCCTTGTGTGGATGCTGTGAAGTGATCAACTTGACAATAAATTCTCATTACTGTCCATATCTTTATGTCAGCTCTTACTATAGGCATGACTAGAATATTTATTTCTTCAGTGGGACTTTTTTTATAAGATCAACAAATACCATTCATTATAATACCTCATGTGAGATATAATATAGATGGGGGCTGGATATTGGGGGTGTACACGGGGTCTGTGTAGCTTCCAAATTATGAGGTGAAAGGGGTGATTTGGGTGAGGTTTTTGCATTCCCAAATCAGATTGTGCCATTAACAAGGTGCCCAAAGTCAAACCAGGGACTCCTTTAAGTTCCAAATCACTCTATGAACTCATGTTGCATCCTAGAGGCAATAAGCACTATAATAATATTATTATTATTTTAAACTAAGCTGTTTAGGGAAACTCAGCTCAAGTGGGCAGGGGGGGTGGAGATATGGTATCCTTTAGTTTGATGAATATATCTAAGTTTTAATCAAAGTGAATTATTTTGCTACACTACTGGGAGTAAAAATCAAAAATCAAATGGATTAGTCCTTTTTAATTCCAATGGGAATATTCTAGACTAGGATATCTAAGGTTTCCCTCTCAACAGGCTAAAACTGCAATCCTAATGCCACTTACCTGGGAGTGATCCAAACAGGGAATGTAACTGGTTTGTGGACCAAGCATTTATTTCAATCCCAGCTGAGCTGAGTGAAGAGGATTAGTACACACACATTCTCTTAAGAGTTCAAACCTGACTCTGCTGCATAAAGTTAGGTCTCAACTGCAGATTTTTATGTCCACAAAACCACAGGGCTAGAATCAATGAAATTACGTAACAGTGACTTGTTAAACAGCCTTCCCCATCGGTTAATGACAAGCATGCACGATTCTGTGTTTGAAGAGAGATTTTGTGCCAGAAGAAGAAAAACCACAACATTCTTAGAACAAGGATTTAAATACTCAGTAAATATTTTAATCAGGGGAGGGGGACCCCTTAAAACCTGTAATATATTGGTTACTCACCAGTGTGACAGCCAGCTTAACTAGACATTAATCAACTTCAGGGTTGTTGTTTTTAAATCTCTGCTCAGAAAATGTTTTCTGAAAACTAGTAAAGCTTATGCAGAATGTTAATTATCAAAGCACTGAAGAAGTAACCTGGCTAAACAATTAATGTGTTTGTTTTTCTCCTCCTAAAGCTAGATCATTAGGTCCTACAGTTTCTCTTCATCAAAACAGCGAAGGGCAATTTGTTGTGGGAATTGCTTTTATGCTAGTGTACAAACGGACAACAAAGCAGTATTACAGGTTCCATTCAGCTCCACTTAAATGATTTCTAAAACCTTCCAAGCAGGAAGCGGGGTAGGTTATCTAAGTAGGGACTTTAGCAACTACTGGGAATCATCTCTTCCTGCCTGTTTTTTTTTTTTTTAATTTCTCACTCTGCTCCCCACAATTTACTCTCCCCCCTCACACACACACTATTTTCTGTCACCATTTCAAAGTTGCTTGTCCGTGCTTTCAACAAGACAATGCAGAGGAATGAACAAAGTAGCTTAAAACAGATTGAGCTGCTTACAAGATCAGTTTGATATGTTCCGAATGGCTCCCAACCTTTGTTAGGTCTCTTTAACCTTCTGTGACGCTCTCCCATGCTGAGGTGCCAAAAAGTGCCAAAACTCCTTAGAAGCTTTTGCACAAAGAGGGAAGAGGCAGTGGTGGGGTGGGTCAGGTAAGCCCAGGTAAGACACTGAAGAACAGTAGCGACAGAACAGGGCAGCTCTCTCACTGCCCACCACAGCCTGCCAGAACTGTTTCACGGTAGCCTGGGCTTTTTCTCATCAGTTCCGGCACCTCTCAAGTGATAAGAGAACAAGGGAGACGTTCATGGTGAGTTATGGCACCTCTTTTTCTAGAAAAATAGCACTGACTGTAGCTCACCTGGGCTGCCCACCATCACAGCCTAAACCACCACCTGCTGTCTCTGCCCTCAGCCAGCTGTTATCGTGCTGTAGTTTGCAGTGCCATCTGTCTGTGGCCAAGCGTACTGATGCATGACAACAGCATTAGGCAAATGTATTATGTATAGAAAGCCATCTATTCTAGTGACCAATAAACACCTTGATTATGCAGCTGCTTATCCTGATATCCTTTTGACTGAAGACATCAGAGATTGAACCTGGAACTTTCAAAATGCAAACCATGTGTTCCATCAATAAACTTCAATTGCCATTTAAGACTTGTGGGGTGTATGCCCAACAGCTTGCAAAGCTGTGTCTTATTAGATGATGTTCACCCTTTAAGAATTTAAAAATCTTTCATCACTAATGCATCTTTGCTGAGAGACTGTCAACATTTTCACCTATAGATTGAAAAGGCAATGTCAAGTCAATCAGGAAACAAAGCACAACAATAATAAAAGTTTTCTGTAAAAACCTAGTACTTTGTCTTCATCGATCAGTATCTCTGCTACAAATGCTAACAAGTGCAAATCCATAGGAAATGCAGGGACATCAATATGATCCTGGGGTTCAAAAATTGAAACTTTGGATTAGAGAAATATTGAGTTTCTCAACAACAGCAAAATCTTCCTCAGTTTTCATAGTATATAAAGGAAAGAAAGTGAAGTCTGGCTCAATTGATTGGCTATTAGCATTAGCAGCAAATGACAAAGTGAGATAACTGTGATTTATTAGAGTGGCATAAACCATAATATTCAACATCTACTACTTAATATTGTTGTTCTCATTTTCTTTCTGCCTTGATATTCATCTCATACAGTAGGTCCCTTCAAAATAAACCCAGTGTTATTTAACAAAATTTTATGGCATGCGCTCTACGTGGGGCTACCTTTGAAGGTGACCCGGAAACTACAACTAATCCAGAATGCAGCAGCCAGACTGGTGACTGGGAACGGCCGCCGAGACCATATAACACCGGTCTTGAAAGATCTACATTGGCTCCCAGTACGTTTCCGAGCACAATTCAAAGTGTTGGTGCTGACCTTTAAAGCCCTAAACGGCCTCGGTCCAGTATACCTGAAGGAGCGTCTCCACCTCCATCGTTCTACCCGGACACTGAGGTCCAGCACCGAGGGCCTTCTGGCGGTTCCCTCACTACGAGAAGCCAAGTTACAGGGAACCAGGCAGAGGGCCTTCTCGGTAGTGGCGCCCTCCCTGTGGAACGCCCTCCCACCAGATGTCAAAGAGAACAACAACTACCAGACTTTTAAAAGACATCTGAAGGCAGCCCTGTTTAGGGAAGCTTTTAATGTTTGATGTATCATTGTATTTTAATATTCTTTTGGAAGCCGCCCAGAGTGGCTGGGGAAACCCAGCCAGATGGGCGGGGTATAAATAATAAATTATTATTATTATTATTAAAGGACTAATGTATACCACACAACACCCATTGCAATGTCTCAGGGGAAAGTGAATCAACTGAATTTATTTGCAAAGTGGGATAGTCATGCTGTTGGTTTGTTCCATGATCACATCACACTTTTTCAATGTATATATTAAGACTTAGCCCACCTCCCAATCCAGACCTGAATTAGGAGATTAGCAAATTAAAAACAAAAACCAGGGCAAATTTTGAAACTGTCAAATGTTATGATAGGGAGGAATTCCAGTTTCTGGACTTCCATTTAAAAAGAAACAGTGGGTCCTTACCCTTCCTAGAAAGAAAGTTATGCAGCAAAATGTGCCAGTCGTCTTCTAAGTGATTTCTTTGAGATGAGCAGTCTGCCTTCTCCTGCCTGTCAAGTATTTTTAGCCAATGGGTAAAGTCAGAGCTGCAATTGATGAGTGAGTTGTTTGGATACCATGTGACAGGAATCACTGGAGTCCAAGAGCTGCTTTCGTTGCCTCATATTTAGTGCATTTGCTCTGCTTCTGTCTCATTGTCTAGTCCTTAGAATCTCCTTAACTTGCCCTTCCTTTTTTCCTGGTAAGCGGGATGCAACTTTCCTGTGGTGCATGTTTCTGAGATCAGATACTCCTTAGCAGTTATTTTCTGCAAATGCTACATCATAATAAAGATGGGTGGATGTTAAAGAATAGTCCCCTCTAATGGCAAGTGCAAAATCTTTGCAAAGAGACTTAAGCATGTCTCTTGCTGTGCAGTAGCTAAAAACTAGACACTCCTTAAGAATTCAATGGCATACATGCCCAGTCAGCAGTAGGCATGTATACCATAATTGGATATACTGAAGCCTAGGCTTTGGTTTAGATTTAGCATTGAGGGAAAGCAGGATACCTGCCTGTGTGGCAAGTGGAAATTCAACAGGTTAACTAATGAATGTGCCATGATATACACAGATTGATTGTTGGATCAGTGCAATTCCATTATGACAAAAGAGGCTTAGAATTATGATTCGCTTCTGGTCTCAAGTCCTTAGAAAAGGCAATTAAGCATCCAATCCTAAATTCAGTGGCAATGTTAAGGTACTTTTAAATGCCCTGAGTATTCTTGAGGAATATGGAGTAGTTTTCCTAACAGTGTTGAGAGCCTCCTTCAATAGAAGCTAAGTTAGCAATCATATGTGCTGTTATAGCTGTGAGCCTGGATGACTGGAAATCATCCCTCAATGGATTATAGGTGCAGAGAGCACTCCCAATTCCTCATGGGGATAGTATACTGGAAGCTCATTACATCAGTGGCTGCAAGCTGCAGCACAGAGCTAAAATGGTAGCTGTTAGCTGAGTGAGAAAGAAAAATGTTTACTCTGAGAAGTACTTCCCCTGAAATCAATGGGACTTAGCAAACACTAATTTGTTTGCTAAGCTGCTAAATTCTGAGCATTTAAATCAAGTCCTTATTGGCAAATTTTATGTCTCGAAACCTAGCAACATCCTAAATGAGAGAGTCTCAAATATTTTCTATAATAAAGTGATACTAATGGTAAGTGGCAACATAAATAATCAAATGTATGATAATTTTACACAGCTCAGCCATAAAATCAATCCATTTTTATGCTTTCATCCATCACCTCTGCACTTTACAGTCCTTGTTCTAATTCCCCGTATGGAAATGAGGAATTAATGATTGGCTGAGAAGTTTATTTATGAAAAATGCTGAGAATGGAGAATCAAATACTGTGTGAACCAAGTCTTGAAATCTGCAACTACGAGGGGGACTTGGTTGAGACACTTTCTAGGAGGCAGTGGCCTTCACACAGGGCACGAACATGGTGCAAATAAACAAGCGCATACCTCGCTCCACCCATACATGTTAACAATATTTCCACACTGAGGCTTCTATGTACACGAACTTGCTTTACACAAGTTTTTCCCACTTTTAAAGGTGAAAAATCATATGAAACAGGCAGGTGTGGGAACCAACTTTTGAAATTGAGCGTTCTCTTCATATGCTGCTTTAGGTACATGGCAGGGAGGAAAAACTGTATGATTCTACCTGCCATGCAATACAAGCTGTACAAGGCAGCACATGTCAAAGCAGGGATCCTTGAAGGGCTTCGTAGTGCCTTGGTGATCGAGACAACAAAAAATTAATGAAACTGCAAACAAGCATCTGCTGAAGGCCACAGTAATGTCTCTAAGCTTAGCATGACACCAGAGTAGGATGATGGGGGAAAGGCAAGAAAGCTCCAGAGTGGGCAGAGAGCAGAGGGAGAGCTCTTTATGACTGACAGGTCAAGTCTGCAATTGGAGGGAACAAGAAATCTCTCAGGTCTTCAATTTTCAGACAAATCGTTTACAAAACACTAGAGGGGGTCAAGTGTTTTCTTTTTCACCCACCGTAAAATGCAGCCATCATTCTGAAATTTGGAAGGACTCATGCCCTTAAAAAAGGCAAACTTTAAAGGGGAAACACACCGTTGAGTCCACTTCAGAAACTCCAGCTAGTGCAGACTGCTGATGAAAGCTTCTGGTTGAGAACATGTGACATCATTGTTAAAACAACAGCATTGGTTGCCCATCTACTACCAAGCCAGGTCCAAGTTGCTTATATTAATTTGCAAAGCCCTGAACAACACACTATAGGTCCAGGGTACCTCAGACATCACCTCAACCCTTATATCGCAGCTTGATCACTGAGATCATCTCCAGGAGCATCCTTGGTCATTGGTGAAGCCAAATTGGTGAGGCTAATTTGGCAACAACTAGAAACCGAGCATTTTGTTTCATTGCCCCAGGCCTGTGGCATACTCTGCCAATATTCATCAGTGACTTTCTGTCTCAGTTTTTAAATGCCTGCTGAAAACCTTTCCACCAGGTCTATATAAACAATTAAGAATACACCCTTACACAGTGATTAATTGATGTTAAATTGTATTTTATTTATTTATTGTATGGTAAACTGCTTTGGTATATTTTTATGACTTTCTGGTCACCCAGAACTAAAGGTCCAGTGTCCCAAGAAAGATGTAGTTTTCTCAAGGGGATAACACATTTGACCACAACATCTGTAACCAGAATTAGCACCAAGAAGCTGAATTTTGAGTGGAGGAATAGATAGGAAGGCCTGCTGACATCTGTTCTCTCTTGACGTTTCTTCTAAATCTCTTTGCTCCTTAGCCGCCTTTCCCCTTATGGGGAGAAAAATATAATGGTATGAGTATATTTTCCACTATGGGGATAGATAGATAGATGATAGATAGATAGATAGATAGATAGATAGATAGATAGATAGATAATGAATAAGGTTAAGCGGCTATATACACAGGCACACAAACACAAGCTCTGTCTCTTCATTCAAACCCATCATCAGTCATGTTGCTCCAAAACCAATGCGATAAAGATATCACACAACTCTGCTTCATGTTTAGTTCTGCTCTTATTTTGAAAAGCAGACACTGCTGCTGCTATGGTAGCACCCCAGGGTGATGTCACAATGTCACATAGCCAATTAGAGTTGACAATGTGATGACAGTGGAGAAAGCAATGAGGGCAATGGAGAGTGAGGCCAAGTGGCTCACATGTAAATGACTATGTGTACATGTTTTTCACAAGCAGTGATAAAAATTGCCCCAGAGAAGTGGTTTTCGGTTTTGCAGGGTCAAAAAACGTTCTTTGAAGATGCTTTGTATAAATTTATCACTACCATAAGAACATAAGATGTTATATAACTGCATCTCACTGGCTTTCTCCAATCTTAGGCCATAGACTACTGCAGAAGGCTGTCAACCAGCCTACCTGAAGGAAAAGTGACGCCTGCAATCTTTTCACCAGACAAGCAAACACTACTTTAAACATGGACACATTGCCATGGGGATTGATGGAATACAAATAATTGGCTATTCTGGATAACTGAGGTTCAGATATAAAGAGCGCTACTGAACATTTGCATCCATAGATCTGTATTGCTTCTGGGTCCAATCTCCCCCCCTGTAAAATAAAATTCATTGCATTTCTTCTTCTGTAAAAGTAAACTGAAGTGTCTGGTAGATTTAAAGGGTGTGTGTGTATATATATATATATATATATGCCGAGGTTTTTTTTACAAAACATCCAATTTCTGAAGTAGATTGTTTCAAGACATGTGCCCCTTCCCGTGAACTTAAAAATGATCCATAATATGATTAGACACTGCACATTATTATGGGCATCTAATGGAATTTTATGATTGACTGCAGACTGATTCTGCCAGCTCCTTCCCCTGAGCAAAGTCAGAAGAACATAATGAATCAAGGGCAAGGGAAGAATTCACTATGCAGATATCTTGTAGGACTTTAAAACTTGCTGATAGATCAAACCACATCTCTAATGACAGGTGCATATTCCCTAACATGCTAACCTCCTTTCCTTAGCATTAATTCTTTTCAATACAATGCTTCATTTGTAAAAAGCCTTTGGGGTATGTGGTATTCATAGTAGCACTAATAAGTGATAATAATCAGAATAAAAATAATATGTCTTTTATTGCGAACAAAGGAGAATTTCATTGGGCTGAATCATCGTAACCAACTCTAACAGCGCAGTCCAAACCCAAGATCTTCTGGGATAACAGAGTTTGGATTTGGCAGATCATGAATTTTCCCTCACTCCAGCTCAGCGGGAGATGTGCCACTGTGACAGCAGCCATGAAATTAAAAGATGTCTGCTTCTTGGGAGAAAAGCAATGACAAACCTAGACAGCATCTTAAAAAGCAGAGACATCACCTTACCAACAAAGGTCCGTATAGTTAAAGCCATGGTTTTCCCAGTAGTAGTGTATGGAAGTGAGAGCTGGACCATAAAGAAGGCTGATCGCCAAAGAATTGATGCTTTTGAATTATGGTGCTGGAGGAGACTCTTGAGAGTCCCATGGACTGCAAGAAGATCAAACCTTTCCATTCTGAAGGAATGAAGGAATCAGCCCTGAGTGCTCACTGGAAGGACAGATCGTGAAGCTGATACTCCAATACTTTGGCCACCTCATGAGAAGAGAAGACTCTCGGAAAAGACCCTGATGTTGGGAAAGCTGGAGGGCACAAGGAGAAGGGGACGACAGAGGATGAGATGGTTGGACAGTGTTCTCGAAGCTACCAGCATGAGTTTGACCAAACTGCGGGAGGCAGTGGAAGACAGGAGTGCCTGGCGTGCTCTGGTCCATGGGGTCACGAAGAGTCGGACACGACTAAACGACTAAACAACAACAACAAAGTCCCTCACCTTAACTCAGGTGGGCCTCAGCTGGCAAAGTTTAAGCTGGTGGAACTTACACTGTTGTAAGTTCCGAAACGGTGCATTCTAGAGGTATAGTGGGTCGGGACAGGAAAGGAGAAACCTGCACCTATTCCAAACCCCTTTCAGCTTTTAGTCACATGATCTAGCAACCTAGCAGAACATAGCCAGCAAAAGGGTGGTGTAAGTAAAATGCCTCCTGAATTGAGTTTGAAATAGAGGCAACTTAATGGACGCCTTCATCTGCCCCAGCTGCAACAAAACATGTTTCTCCCATGACACTCTCTACAGCCACAGATGGCACTGTAGCAGTTTGACTTCACCCCCAAAGGCACACTTCTTCATTGTCTCCCGAGACAGACAGATGCAAACAACAAGTATAAGTTGCAGCAGCTTTCTATAGTTAGGATTTATCTGTGACACACCAGCGATTATACTTGTTATTGCCTAATGATGATAACTATGACATTACTCAAGTTTTACTCATTTTGATGTCCATTGTGAAAGTAGTGCCTTAAATTTTCTTTGTTTCTTCTTTTGCAATTGCTCATGCCTGTTGTTCCTCTGTTCTGCCATTTATCTACTTCCTCTTTCATAGACAGATTCTAGTGAATCACATATCATGTAGTGACATGGTGAAGGCATCACAACAATACAACATTAGATTCAAGCAGTACAACATTACATAACCAGTCAGATCAGGCCAAGTTGGTGCCTTCCAGGAGTTATGAGCTATAACTCCCCATCTGTCAGAGCAAGCATGAGGAAAGGTCAGAGTTTATGAAAGCTGTATTCCAAAACACCTGAAGGCACCAACTGAAAAATTATAGATGTTATGAAACTGGAACCTGCATTACCAAAAGATTTCAACATTTTACTAACGGAACTGAAAAATTATAGATGTTGTGAAACTGGAACCAGCATTACCGAAAGATTTCAGCATTGGATTTGAGCCCAGCTATTGTCTTGCCAAAACTGACTGCTTTAATTCCTGCAATGATCCAGTGCCAGTCCACTTTAGCAGTAGTGGCCTTGACTTGAGCCAATGTTGTCTGTCTCACATGTCTTACCATTTCTCAATCACAAAAGCCTTGGGGCAAAGCATTCACAGACCTCGCAGTGGAGGTGGAGGAGGCTATTTTGCCAACCTCAGAGCATTAGATTGATTGATGAATCTTAATCTAGAAGCCTTTCAGATGAAACGATATTACTCAGAGGAGCTTATTTCCTAGACTACATGAAGTAAGGGAGAAATCCAAACCCAAGGTCCACTAGAATGACGAAGTTTGGGTCCAGCAGATCTCTGGTGCAGATGACCTATACTAAGTGCAATTGGGCTAAGCCTTGGAAAATAGGCATTGTGGGACTGATGCAACTGGACAGGTGGTACTTACATTGGATCCCAACTCTGTTCAGCAAAGTCAAATGACTTGGACTTAGCTACATTAGTTTAAAAACCAGTGTTTTGAATGTGTTACAAACATGCAACACCAGATGGTGCTGGGCAGCAAAAAAGAAATCTTTGTGATTTTCCATAGCGCTTTTTTCCTTTTGTTGTAATGATTTAATTTCTGACTGATTTATAGTGTCCCCCCCCCCCATTGTGTAGATCCACCCTTGGCAGAAGGTCTGCCAGCCAAAAGGGTGGTGTAGGTCAAATTCTATTTTAAAGGCTTGTTTTCCCTCTGTCAGGCTTAGGCCAGCTCTGCATTGCTCCTGAACAGAGTTTACAGTAATGGTAACTTACACTGATGTATTACTAACAGCTTTATGAGGTGGTATCTTAATTTTCCATGGCTTTTACTATACAGACCTTTGTTGGCAAGGTTTTCCCAGTAGTGATGTATGGAAGTGAGAGCTGGACCATAAAAAAGGCTGATCGCCGAAGAATTGATGCTTTTGAATTATGGTGCTGGAGGAGACTCTCGAGAGTCCCATGGACTGCAAGAAGATCAAACGTATCCATTCTTAAGGAAATCAGCCCTGAGTGCTCACTGGAAGGACAGATCGTGAAGCTGAGGCGCCAATACTTTGGCCACCTCATGAGAAGAGAAGACTCCCTGGAAAAGACCCTGATGTTGGGAAAGATTGAGGGCACAAGGAGAAGGGGATGACAGAGGACAAGATGGTTGGACAGTGTTCTCGAAGCTACAAACATGAGTCTGACCAAACTGTGGGAGGCAGTGGAAGACAGGAGTGCCTGGCGTGCTCTGGTCCATGGGGTCACGAAGAGTCGGACACGACTAAACGACTAAACAACAACAACAAATCTCAATTTTCATTCTCTTTTAATCCTTATGTGGTGATGACGTAGTGCTTTTAGCAGATCACTTTATGTTGAAAAGGATAGCTTGACATTGTACCTTCCGAAAATCAAATATGGCTGCTGTCTTGGGGGTGGGGGATGTTGCCACAGGAATGACTAGAAACGAGAAATGGCCTTTGCTCTGTGTGTGCTACTTTTGAGTGACAAGCGTTCCTTATGCATCCATTCTATTTTTAAGAGCTAGGAGTTAAGGTTGTTTGACTATAAGTTGCCTTGGGTTGTCTTAGGCATGAGAAAGTGACTAACAAATTTAATACATAATAATAATATCTACATAAATGCCTATGTGGGAAGCCATATTTCTTCTTCATACTGTGCACTAGTAAACACACTGTATCACTCAGCCTTCCTCCTGAGGCCTTTAAAAAGGTAAAGGGACCCCTGACAATTAGGTCCAGTTGTGGGGTTGCGACACTCATCTTGCTTTATTGGCAAAGGGAGCCGGCGTACAGCTTCCGGGTCATGTGGCCAGCATGACTAAGCCGCTTCTGGCGAACCAGAGCAGCGCATGGAAACGCCATTTACCTTCCCACCGGAGCGGTACCTATTTATCTGTTTGCACTTTGACATGCTTTTGAACTGCTAGGTTGGCAGGAGCAGGGACCGAGCAATGGGAGCTCACCCCGTCGCGGGGATTCAATCCACCAACCTTCTGATTGGCAAGTCCTAGGCTCTGTGGTTAAACCACAGCGCCACCCGTTTCCAATCCTTCCGCGTCACTGGGGCCTTTAGCCGTCCCATATTCCATACTTTGCTGCCATGCCATAGCTTCATTTCAAAATGGGTGTGCTGTTGGCTCTCTCTATGTGTATGATTCACACTGTCATCAACAGGCTCACATCAACAGCCAGTGTAAGGATCCTCATGTGAATGCCCTTGTATTTACACATTGCAATGCACAGTTTGACATGTCTTAGATGTCTGGAACTATGACACAACATTCAGGGAAGTGCAAAATCTGGTTGGCAGCCAAGTTCTGATCCTCACATTAGCCTGTGTAGTGTGTATGGATCATGTCATTTCATTTAAGAATTCACACAGATTGAATTCCTCAAGCATCCCTGGGAAAATAGATTGCAGGACTAGATGGATGTTGGTTTGACCCAGCAGGGCTCTGCTTATGGATTCTAAAACTATGATGCTGAAGTTTTCAGTTGATTAATGGCTAGGAAGAAATGCAGTAAAGCCAACTGTTTTCATATTTAATATTTGCCCAAGTGGGGGAAAAACAGACCGATCTCTTCTGCACTTCCAATAGCAAATTTTGCATGATCTCACCTTGTCATAACATCCTAGCAGGAGAAGCCACCTCAGTGTTGAGTACTTCTAGTTTGTCCTGATTGCCAAGACTTAATTCAGTGACAAACCACCATGATTAGCCATAATCAGAGATGTGCAAAATGTTTCTAATGAAGCCCAAAGCTCTCAAAGGAACTGCCATCATTTCTTAGACTTTTGGGAAATCAAGCATACCTGCAAAGGCTGTGAATCTGAAGAGCTATCGGTGTTATGCAAATGCTATACAATTATGAAGCTGGTGAAGCCCTTCCATTGTTTGCATAAATGTACCAAACACCATAAATTTTCCCTGACACAATCAATTCTTTTCTTTGCCTTTCCATTCCTGTCTCATATCAGCATGCCTCATTTTGATTGTGTCTCCTATAAGTCCATGCGGAATGGCAAAAAAAAAAATCTTGTGTAGGATCTGGGGAATGGGAGGTGCTCTGCAATGTTGCTGAGAATGGAGGAAACAAGCAAAAGACCTGTGCATCAGGGTACAAGGAACAAGGCTGTGCACACAGCAATTCACACATTCATTTGAAGCAATCCAATATTTGGCTCCAGGTCTCTGCTAATGTAGGTTATCTTAAGCAAAAATGTGCGTGCATCCCCACATATTTCTCATCTCCAGGCTCTGTCCTAAACCTCTAATCAGTAGTTACCTAAAACCAAAATTGCTTATGTAGCGCATGACTTCTTCATCAGCCATTAACAAAGCTCGTTATTTTACTCATCTCTCAAATTGCTTTTAATAAAGACTAAACCAGTGCCTCTGACTGTCACCAGGGTGCCCATTCATTATGAATTTCACTTACGGGGAGAATCGTGTCTAATCACAGTGATTCGTCTCTTGCAATTCTATTTGCATATGAGCTGGGCAAGTGGGCATGATGAAAAATGGAACCCAGCTAATGTTATTGATTGGGAAGATCTAACCCCCTAACTGACTTTCATTAATTATCTCAGCGTCTACTTTGAAAAATTGAGGGGGGGGGGAGTAGGAAGGTTTCTTCACTAGACCAGTGCATCGAGCCCATTCCTTGTGCTTACACCATCACAAGCTTCACTTGATAAACCCAATGCTTAATTTAGCATGGACTTTGATGTATCTTCAAAGATAACATAACTGCAGTGTTAATAAAGCCCTGGTAACGTTTTTACAACTGGGGCTGGGGGGCGGGGAGTGGATCACATGGCATTCATAGCTTCTGAATCTGTAGCTTGTATGGCAAAGATTATAGTGAATAGGGCGTAAGTTTAGGGCCACTTTCTGTGTTAGCTACTTCCAGAAAAATCTGGTTGCAAATAACACAGAAATGAGCACAAAGCTTGCACTAAATGTCAGATATATCTGGAAGCGGCTTTTGTGTCAAGTGAAAGCTCAAATACAATGCAGAAATTAACAGTTGGGGAAATGTTGAGGAAATGGAATAAACTGCAATGCGAATGCAGTCCGGGCGCGCCTACTCTAGGGGGCGGAAGTGTCGTCAGCCCCCTCAATATTCCTTAGCAGGGGGCTCAGCTTGAACCACCAAACTGATTGCACAGCATCATCAAAAGCAGGCTCCTCCTGAGAGTGAGAGATGAGAAGCCGCAGCCATTAAAGCTGTGTGGCACTGGGCAAGGCCTCCTCTTGATGACAAACGTATGACATCATAGCCACGCACCATGCAGCTGCCCCCCCCCCCAAATCTTTGGCCCAAGGCAGTGCCTCTGATGCAGCGTGACTTGAGGATGTGAAATGAAAATGAAGATGGTGCAGGAGGTCAAATGGGACTGTTTGAAGTCAGGTCTATCAGAATATTTATGGCTACGCGTGAGCAAGAAGATTGTTAAGCACCATCAGCCTACTGAATTGCTGCTTCTTGCCAACGTTCTTAATTGCTCAGCCTGGCATCCTGAGAGTAAGCCCCACTGAACACGCTGAGACCTGCTTCTAAATAAACATGTGAAGGATCGCGCTCTTGTTTGTTTCAAGTTCCAAATTAACACAAACGGTTTAGGTTGGGAGTATGTGTGTGTTTGTGTGTGTGTGTGAAATCTGGAAGCTCAACTTCTTGAGCACAGCCTATAATGAGGTCTGTTCACAAGGTCAGGAGAAGTCACACTTTTATGAGAAGCCAAAAGGATATCTTTGGGGTTTTCTCTCTTTCTCTCTCCCTCTCTCCATGTTTTCCTTGCCAAGAAATCAACAAAAGCTTAGCTAAAAGGATCCAGTCAGAATGTCATTCTCCAGTGTGACTCAGAGAGGTAGGAAGCTTTGCGCTGTGAATAGTAATAAGCTACAGACGCCTTTCCTAATTGAGGACATCAGTTTCTTCAAATGCCAAGATTCTGCTCATTACACAGTAGAGAACCTTACACCTTTGCTTTGGTGATTATGCATTTCAAAAAGAGAGAGAGGCTGTAGACAAAGAGGATGTCAACCTTCCTCCCCCCCTCCCCCTGCCTCTTTCTGGGAGCTTTTAAAGCTTTAACACTGTGTAAATGTTTCCTGTTTAGTCTGCCTCCTGATGAACCAAAGATCATTTTAATCCCCATATATTGGCACTGATGTTGATTAAAGCAACAAGCCATTGATAACAACATTAAACATGTCAGTGAATTGTCTGCAAGTGCCAAACCTCTGAGCAGACCAGCTTCTTACTAATTCTTACTAAGTCAATTAGATTCAAACAGGGCCAAATGCAGAGCTGAAGGCTTAAGACAAGTTGCCTGTAGGGGGAAGCTGCCACAGGATGTTTGGTGGCTTTGCAAGTACAGGGCTCCGATATCGCACAGATGTCTCTAAAACCGGCCCTGGAGACATTTGCCTGGGGTAAACCCTTTGGATTTAATGGAGTTATGCCAGGGATGAATTTAGTTCACTGTAAGCTGAAGCACCATTAATGTTCCTGCTTTACATGTGAATAAAGTGGTGCATTAACTTCATTCTTTAGGCAACCATTTCATTAGCTTCACAAAAGGTATATTGCTAATGTTATTACATTCAAATACACTTTAGCAATAACGAATCGACGGGATGATATTATGCTTTCAAACAGAGTGCCAATATAAGAAACAATAGGGAAATTCTAGGCAGAATCTCAATGCCGCTTTTCAGGTTACGTTTCAAAGGCATGCATGTATGCGTATGTATTTCTATTTATATGCAGTTCCCCCAAGGAGAACAGGAATAAAACAAGGCCTTTTAAAGAGAAAATTGTGACAAATTGTGAATTGAAAGCTAACTCCTTCTGTGTTACAATGCAGCTGTTCCAAACAGGTGGGAAGAATTGCCCATCAGTGGGTTCGCTTTTCTAGATTTGCTAACATGGCAACCTCTCTCACAGAGTTCTGAAACACAGATATTTCCCAGATCTATGCTTTAACCACTTCCCAGTGAGCCAGAGAAGGGAAGGGGAAATGAAGCTGGGTCTAGTAGGTCGTACAAAGTGCTCGTTTCCTTTGGGGGAAGTCTTAACATTGCTACAGCATTACTGCAAGACGTGCTGGATATTGAATTCTATTCAGTTGTATGTAACCCCACTTTTCCTTCCAGCAACACTATGTTCTCAATTGCATGGAGAGCCTACAGTGATGCATGACTTCCTACTGCAAAAGTACACTTTAATCACATGAGGAGCTGGAATGCCCCAAGTGGATAGGGTCCCTTGCAGCTGCAGGGGGATGGGGGTTTGGTTTCCAGATCCTTGATCATATTTGGTTGCCCTCTTCATAACACATTCCAGCTTGTCAGCATCCTTCTTAAATTGTGGCAACCACAGCTGGACACAGTATTCCAGGGCTGGATCTAGCATTTCAGTTAAATGGGTTGTAAATTTAAAAGAGAAATCTGGTAGGGAAAAACGGAACTCCACATCGCCATCTGGTGGCACAGTATTATATTGCATATAGAGCGTATATAAATTGCTTTTTCTTTACCAATCTAGCTGAATCCCAGGTGTGGTCTGACCAAGGCAGAATAGAATGGTACTCTTAGTTTGCTTGATCTGGACTCTATACTTCTGTTGATGCAGCCCAGAATAGCATCAGCACTTTTTGCTACTGAATCACACTGTTGACTCATGTTAAACTTGTGATACACTAAGACCCCTGGATCCTTTTCACATGTGCTACCATTTAGCCAGATGTCCTCCATCTTATATTTGTGTGGTTGGTTCTTCCTAAGTGCAGAACCTTTCATTTGACCCTATTGAAATTCACTGTGTTAGGTTGGTCCCAGTTTTCCAATCTATTAAGGTCATTTTGAATCCTGATTCTGTCCTCTGTGGCATTGGCTACCCTTCCCAGTTTATTGTCACCTGCAAATTTGATGAGCATCCCCTCAATTCCTTCACCCATGTTATATATAAAGACTGAACAACAATGGACCTAGGGTAGAGCCTTGGGGCACTCCACTTGCCACATTTTCCCGGGACATGGAGGAACCATTAGTGAGTACTCTTTGGGGCTGGTCAGTCAACCAGATACAAATCCACTTAACAGTATCCTCATCCAGCACACATTTTACCAGCTTCTCTGCAATAATATCATGGGGGGCTCAGCCAAAAGCCTTACTGAAACCCAGATCTCCATTCACATACAGAACTGCTGTATGAGTGGGTCTCATAATTGTTTTTTATTATTATTATTATTAGCACATTTTGTGGCCTGTTAGTTGATGGGGAATTCCCTTCCACTCTCTTCCATCCTAGCACTTGATTCATTGCTCTCATCATTCCCCCCTCTTTGCCCATCAGGGAATCATAGGATAAACAGAACTCCTTGTGTGTTGACTTTCCCTATGTTTGGAAGAAGATATGTTAGAAGATATGTTAGTAGATATGTTAGAAGAAGGGGAAAATAGAATGGGAAGAAATGGAGGCAGTGAGAGATTTTACTTTCTTGGGCTCCATGATCACTGCAGATGGTGACAGCAGCCACGGAATTAAAAGACGCCTGCTTCTTGGGAGAAAAGCAATGACAAACCTAGACAGCATCTTAAAAAGCAGAGACATCACCTTGCCAACAAAGGTCCGTATAGTTAAAGCTATGGTTTTCCCAGTAGTGATGTATGGAAGTGAGAGCTGGACCATAAAGAAGGCTGATCGCCGAAGAATTGATGCTTTTGAATTATGGTGCTGGAGAAGAAGAAGAAGAAGAGTTTGGATTTGATATCCCACCTTTCACTCCCCTTCAGGAGTCTCAAAGCGGCTAACATTCTCCTTTCCCTTCCTCCCCCACAACAAACACCCTGTGAGGTGAGTGGGGCTGAGAGACTTCAAAGACGTGTGACTGGCCCAAGGTCACCCAGCAGCTGCATGTGGAGGAGCAGAGACGCGAACCCGGTTCCCCAGATTACGAGACTATCGCTCTTAACCACTACACCACACTGGCTCTCTTGAGAGTCCCATGGACTGCAAGAAGATCAAACCTATCCATTCTGAAGGAAATCAGCCCTGAGTGCTCACTGGAAGGACAGATCACGAAGCTGAGACTCCAATACTTTGGCCACCTCATGAGAAGAGAAGACTCCCTGGAAAAGACCCTAATGTTGGGAAAGATGGAGGGCACAAGTAGAAGGGGATGACAGAGGACGAGATGGTTGGATAGTGTTTTCGAAGCTACCAACATGAGTTTGACCAAACTGCGGGAGGCAGTGGAAGACAGGAGTGCCTGGCGTTCTCTGGTCCATGGGGTCACGAAGAGTCAGACACGACTAAACGACTAAACAACAAAATGTTATTGCCCAGATATAACAGTTCTAGTTGTTCAGAACTTCTTTGACTCCATTTAAACTATGTTTCCATGTCTATTCAGTCCACAACACTCCTACTATTTTAACAGAGCAATTCAGGAGCAAGTAGGCTGTGAATTGCATCATTCATTATCCTATTTTCTCACCAAATTTACAAGCATTTATTCAAAATGCCAAAATAAATTATCGCCCAAATACTAGAAAATGTTGTGACATATTTTGGAGCACTATTTGACTGCTGATATTCCAAGACTTGACATAGTTCCTTTACAAAAGTTTTATCCATTCCTCCTTACATCTTATCGGTATCTTTCATCTCAGAGGTTATAGGGCAAGTCCTGTGGAAGCTTCAAGGACAATGTTGAAATAGAAAAGCTTGAGTTGTGTGAGTTTCTAGCACGTCTTGCTGGTGAGATCTGGACAATGGTTTACATATGTTAGGTCTCACTATGTACAATAGAAGAGTGGCACCTTATAATTAGTGCCCTCACATTTTCAGGTGATGTGGTAAAATCTGAACTCTCCTTATTTGACCAAAGTGATGCAAGCAGAGGTGTAGAACTTTGTTTCAAACCAGAAATGGACAGTTTGACCAGCAGTGTCACATTGAAGGTTTATTATCAGCTGGAGGGCTACCAGCAATTTACATATCTTATTAGCATAATTGGAAAGCTGGATGATTAACATATTGAACATGTTGGGAAGACAGCTCCATCTAATTGTGTCCACCTCTTAATGTGGGGAGGGGGTCAGCGTTCATGAGAGGGCAAGATAAGCTGGGATGATTCAGGAGAAATTCAGGTGTCCCTGGTAGCACACACAGAGGAGTAAAATGAGGTGACACCTGAAAGCTAGTTCATGTAACCATAATGATTTCAGTGGCACTTTTTTCCTCTTTAGACTGTACCTTTGGTTCCCTGTTGGTGGGATGATTTCTTTCTTTCCTTCCTTCCTTCCTTTCTTCCTTCCTTCCCTTCTCTTTCAAGTCTTCTATAGCTGGAAGCTGTCACAAAGATGTATTTGCAGATAACATGCAAATACTACAAGTACAGTGGTACCTCAAGTTAAGAACTTAATTCATTCTTGTGGTTCATTCTTAACCTGAAACTGTTCTTAACCTGAGGTACCACTTTAGCTAATGGGGCCTCCCGCTGCTGCCGCGCCACCGCCACGCGATTTCTGTTCTCATCCTGAAGCAAAGTTCTTAACCCGAGGTACTATTTCTGGGTTAGCAGAGTCTGTAACCTGAAGTATCTGTAACCTGAAGCATCTGTAACCCGAGGTACCACTGTATGGAGGTCATCTATATGACCTTGGAGGGGGGGGATGTGAGGGTATGGAATGATCAGGATACATGTAAGACAGTTACCTACCAGGAGCACTTTATTCTGCTTTCTGGGGTATCTAAAAACCGTGAGAGAATGGTCAGGTCCCAAGAATAACTACTTGGAAATAAATCCTACAAAACTAGCAACACTTAATTCATTAACAGATTTAGGACTGGACTAAAGAAGGCATATCCAGGTTATGGCACCAGTTTCCTTTGCAAAAGTAAGATTCTCAGTTGGCTGAAGATAATAGCCAGGTGTAGTAAGGAGTGTCACACAATGGTATTCCATGTGTTATAAATTGTCCATGACAGGGCAAGATGAAGGCAATCCTTGGAAGGTCTTAACAGCTACCGTATATTTTAAAGGTGTTCCAGCCATTACAAAAGCTATCTATGTTGGAACAGTGTCCTGTTTGGGGCAGTAGCCACATGTAATGGGAGGCAGCAGCAGAGCAGCTAGGTGGAAGCACCATATATGCATCACCCTCTGGATACCGAAAGTCACTGTGTTCACTGTCGGAGTAATTCAAGAATATAGAAACATAGAAAGCTGCCCTATACAAAGTCAGAGCACTTGGTCCATCTTGCTAAGTATAGCCTCTTCTTCTTTGGTGATCACTCATAGCCGAGTAAGATTGTCTTCCATAAACATGGTTTTAACAGTGAGTCCGTAAGTGACTGTTGAGGCCAATTCTGGATCCACACATCCCTCCACAGTGGGGACATAGGTTCCCGGGTGGGAGTTGATCATGGTGAGGGTTTGCCAAATGTGCCTTCCTCTTAGCATGTTTCTCCTTTTCTTCCTGAGTTTGAGCATCTTCAAAACCCATGAAACCTTTGGTAAAGGCTGTTCTCCAATTGGAGCTCTCACAGGCCAGTGTTTCCCAGTTGCTGGTGTTTATACTACATTTCTTTAGATTTGTCTTGAGAGAGTCTTTAAACATATTTTGTTGACCATCAGCATTACACTTTCCATTTTAAAGTTCGGAATAGAGTAGTTGCTTTGGAAGACGATCATCAGGCATCCGCACAACATGACCAGTCCAATGAAGTTGATGTTGAAGAATCATGGCTTCGACACTGGTGATCTTTTCTTCTTCCAGTACACTGGCATTAGTTTCCTGTCTTCCCAAGTGATGCGTAAAATTTTCCGGAGACACTGTTGATGGAATCTTTCAAGGAGTTGGAGATGGTGTTTATAAGTGGTCCATGTTTCACAAACATACAGTAAGGTTGGTAGTAAAATAGCTTTGTAAGCAAGCATTTTGGTTTCCCTGTGAATGTCCTGGTCCTCAAACACTCTGCACTTTAGTCGGGAAGAAGCTGCACTCGCAGAGCTTAGGCGATGCTGGATTTCGGTACCTTCTGCGTACAACCATCAGTGGTCCATCACTGAGCTATGGACCTTTCACTGAGGTACGCATTCACACATTTTTAGGGCTGTGGTGTCAGTTACATGTAGTATATGGCACACAATGATCAAGCTTCAATCATGCACGCACAGTCACTGAATGCATCCTTCCCCATCTTCCAATTTAATGTTCAGTACGATTCCGGTGCTGTCCAAAAATCTCTAGGTGCTTTTGAGTCTGCAGGGCTCTACATATTTGTGATCAGCGCAGCTATTGGACTTCATTAAAACTGAGAGCTGCTTTAAGTTCTCTGGAGATCTTGGAAACTGAAATGAATGGAGCAGTGAGAAAAAATGTCCCTAGTGTGGTCATGCACAGCCAACGTGCAATTTGCCTTCATTATGAACGTTGTCCCTGCTCTGCAGTTTCCAGGGGGTTCTTTCACACTCTCATTTTCCCTCCCCACACTCTTTCTAGTATCATCTAACCAACACATACATGAACAAAGCAGAGGATCTGCTATGAATATTGCTTAGTAGCTACTTCTCTTCAAAAAGTGTACATCTGCACGAAACCCTGTTTTATTAATATGGATTCAATGAGTCTAGTGTGCCCCAAAAAACCTTTAGGGAAGCAATCAAGTGATATGTCACAAACAGCCAAATAGCATCTCATGGTTGCCCTCTGTTTGGTATTTTGTCCATTTTATGCATTGCAACCATCTTGTATTCTGTGATGGGTAAAGCTGTCAATTTCAGTTTCTCTTGGTTTCTCATTTTCCCAGGCTTAAGTTCAGTTTGCCACATTTCGACATAAGTTTTCATAAGAAGTTGTCATACTGAAATTCATCAGCATTTTAGAACATATTTCTCTTAATAACACATTTTTGTATGCAATTTTCCCTGATACACACTTTTTTACATAGCAGCTTTCCCATTTGTGGTCGTCCCGTCCCCCCCATACATACATTTTTGCACAGTTTACTTGTCTGGAGAACTGCATTGCAAAATTCAGAGAATTGTGACATTAGTCCACCACCACCACCATCAGGAGAGAGAGAGAGAGAGAGAGAGAGAGAGAGAGAGTGAGTTTTCTAGACATACTTGAGCAGTTTGTGGCCTCAGGATAAGGGCTCCATAATCACATCTTTATGATTTTGTACAAGTCATGCCATTTAGTATCTCTGAGGCCTACTGTGCTTCATGGCTAATTGCTCCTGAAGCACCCACTAATTTCCTGCAGCTGGCATCATTCACTCATGCACATGCAATGGATCACTTCATCAACTGATTTAATTTTTTTAAAGAAATCATTCTGAAGGACTGGATAGATAAAATGTGGAAATATTCCACCATGATGAGACAAAACACATGGTTTACTTTATATTATTTTTATTTATTCAATTTAGATACTGCCATTTATCAAAAGATCCCAGGGCGGTGTGCAACATTAAGTGTGCATTATATGCAGCTTAAATAATAATAATAATAATAATAATAATAATAATAATAATAATAATTTATACCCCGACCCCGCCCATCTGGCTGGGTTTCCCCAACCTCTCTGGGTGGCTCCCAAAAGAACATTAAAAACAGAATAAATCTTCAAACATTAAAAACATCAGATGTCTTCTAAAAGTAGGATATTTGTTTATTTACTTGACATCTGATGGAAGGGTGTTCCACAGGGCGGGCACCACTACTGAGAAGGCACTCTGCCTGGTTCCTCACTTCTGCCTGTAACCTCACTTCTCACAGTGAGAGAACTGCCAGAAAACCCTCGGCACTGGACCTCAGTGTCCGGGCTGAATGATGGGAGTGGAGATGCTCCTTCGGGTATACTGGGCCGAGGCCATTTAGGGCTTTAAAGGTCAGCATCAACACTTTGAATTGTGCTCAGAAACATACTGGGAGCCAATGAAAGTCTTTCAGGACCAATGTTATATGGTCTCGGCCACACACACACACACACACACATACACACACACACTCACAATAAAAAACATAAAAACATAATCATAAAATAATCATAAGAACAGTCTCTTTATCACACACAGAGAGAGAGCTTCAACAGGTCATCTTTCCTCCAAGAAGCTTATGGTGGCATACCTCACACCAGAAATCAGATGAAAAAGTAACCACCAAGGTTATTTTATACATAAAATTCCCACTTGGGGAGGGTGCCAAAAACAATACAGCAAAGATGCCTTCCAGATATCAATGGGCAGGGAGTTCCAAAGATTTATTCCTTGCAAGGGTGGAATGAATATTATGTGGCATTTGTAAAAGGGCAGTTCTACAGATTGAAGTGGTCAAATAGGCACATGTTGGGTATGGCAATTCTTCAAGCAAATTGGTTCCAAGCTGTCAAGGGCTTTACACACCAATAGTAACCCATCGAATTCCGTCTAGTAACAAATCAACTTATTTCCCCCCTGCATGTAATTCTGGAAACAACAACTCTGGCATTTTTAACCCCATTTTCAAATGCTTAATACAAGTAGCATGATGTTTCCTAGGAAAATTTAACAAAAGGAGAGTAAAATATACAGGGCTGGTACCATGCTAACAATATCAAGATCTGAAGACATTTTATCCACCAAACCACTGCAACATTCTTCCCGCAATGCTGATCCAAGGTTGCTCTGGGAATTCCGAAAAACTAATGCATGCTGCTTTCAGCAAATTTGGTACTCTTTTTTGTTTGTGAAATATCCACAAATATATCACAAGCTCCCCCAAATGTATTACAAATTTGTTTACCGAATAGTTTCTGCCAATAATTCTTGGACTGCAGCTTTTTTATGGGCAGGTTTTACAAGTCTTGAAAATTCAATATTTACAAAATGTGCTGTTTCACCCAGGCTATTTTTCCACAGTTTGATCAAATGCTGTATTTCTGTTGACTGCCAGGATGGGTAAAGTGGGGAGAGCTGCATTTTTGCTCAATTCTGTCCTGAATTCAAAGGGAGAAGCAATTGTTTTGTGACCTGTCAGCATGTCAGTTGCAATTACTTTTATAAAGATTTTTCTTATGGAGGCCAGCTATATTTTTCACCTCGTGTAGTGCGATCTAAGGGCTATGCTATCTGAATTTCCAAATTTTGTTGTTGTTTTAACTCAGTTTTGAAAAACCAAAACCAAACACCAACTCAAACCTTTATGTGAGAACTTGACAGATTAACATTTGAGGAAAGTCAATTCATTATTATTATTATTTTGCACAAGCAAATTCAGTTTCTGCATCTTCATGATGAAAGATGAGATCTTAGCGCAAGTATCAGGTGCATAGCAAAGCAATTTGTCTGCCAATGCCCTGAAGCAGATTTTCGGTTTGTACAAGAAGGTTGTAGGAGGAGAAGATGGAAAGGAAGTCCTGTTACACAAATGACAATCAAGTATTGCTTATTCAGTGTTTGAAAAATTCAGGTCCCATGTTGCTATCCTCAAGGGTTTCCTGGGGGAAAGGTTCCACTGTTTGACCACTGTGAGAATTCGAGCTCTGAATAGGGGGTCTCCTAACAGCTCCTATCACCCTTGATAAACCTCAGTTCCCAGGATTCTTTGGGAGAAGCCATTACTATTTAAAGCCCTAAATGTCCTCAGCCCTATATACCTGAAGGAGCATTTCCACCCCCATTGTTCAGCCTGGACACTGAGGTCCTGCTCCAAGGGTCTTCTGGTGGTTCCTTTACTGCGAGAAGTGAAGTTACAGGAAACCAGACAGAGGGCCTTCTCAGCAGTAACGCCCCCCTGTGGAATGCCCTTCCCATCAGATAGATGTCAAGAAGATAAATAACTATACAACTTTTAGAAGAAATCTGAAGGCAGCCCTGTATCAGGGAGTTTTTAATGTTTGATGTTTAGTATGCTTTTATACTTGTTGGAAGCTGCCCAGAGTGGCTCGGGCAACCCAGCCAGGTGGGTGGGATATAAATAATAAAAATATTATTATTAAAGTTGTATCATTGCAGTTGCAGCCCATACACTCTTTCCCTCTCCCATCTGGGCCTCAGATCACTGTCATTTCATATTAGTTAATAATTAGCAAAAGCAATGGAGAAAGTAGAGTGGACAAATAATATCTGCCTCTTTCCTCTGTTGGTGTATAGCTTTTAAATTGCCTCACACTTCTGTAAATTTATCAACAATATTGGCATCACGGATGAAAATAAAACCACATTTTAATTTCAACTCAGATAAAACGCTTGAATGGGGCTGGTAACTTGCATCATCAGGAACATTAATAAGGGTGCAATTTACCTCAGAAGTATAATTTCAATGGCCAAAGTCAGTTAGGTGAAAGATTTGCACTATATATTCCATCATATACAGCAGCCTTCTCACTCCCTTTGACAAACATGCCCCTAAAATCAAGATGTGGGGTATAAATTGGAGGGGGGGGGATCCTCACTCACTATAGAGAGATATAGTCTGTTTTTACTTTACAACTGGCAATTAGCCTTAGGGTTTGGGGTATTTTTTTATTATTATTTTCTCTAACAGCTACTGAACTCTGCAGGAAGCTTTGGAAAAACAGTGTTCATAAAAGGAAAAGTCCTGTTTGAACTGTCCAGCCTTACAGTTGCCACAGGCAGACTGGCTTCATTCTTTTCCTCCTGATTTATGGCATTTTAAAAATGTTGTTCCATTGTCCCAACATTTGCAACAGATTTTAACCCACAGAGGAAATGGTCACACCCAACTGGTGACACTGCCTTGATCACATGTAGAGTTTCCAACAAAATCAGGACTCTCATCCCCACGTTGGAAGCCCTACACGAGTAAGGCAGACTCCTTCAAACTAACACCAGTCATGCATCGGCCCGAGAACACACCCAGCAAATTCGAAGGTCTTGAAGTGCTGATAGGTTTCCTGCTTGACCCTTTGCACACTTCATCTGTGAAACCCTTATTACTGACACTGGGCAGTTGCCTCACCATGCTCTTTTTAGCACCAGCTGTGGGATATTGATGTCTTTTAATATGGCTTTTAACTTGATTTTCATTATTTTGGAAGAACTAAAATAATTGTTTTTAACTATTGTTATGGGTAATTTCATTGTTTTATTATTTTTTTGTAAATGAGTTGAGCTTTGTTTGTTTTTTACAGTCAAGCAGTCTAAAAATTTAAATACACAAACCTGAATGCCTAAAGAAGGTTGATTTGAACAGGATTTAAGTTTGGTTATTTCAGTGCACAGATTCCAGGGAGGAAGGCAAAGGGGGCCTGGCTTCCCTTACTATTTGTGATAGCCTGTGTAGTTAGTATTTTTAGAAGGCTGCTTGGAGTATGATCGTGAGGGTGGTCTGTAGCTTGGAATGGAAGAGAAATTTGGGTTTTATTTAAAGCCAAACTTGCCAAATCCACACATTTTTCAAACCAAAATTCTTCAGAATTTGAATTTATCTGAATTTTGCAATACAGTTCTCTTTCTAAATAATGCTTACAAGAATATAAATATTAGGAGAATGTGTGCATAAAAATGAATAAGTTAATGAAAACCACAAATAGAAACATTATATTAAGGGCAATTGATTGCAGATGTGTACCCAATCGAAACCGCATATAAACTGTTTATTAGGAGAGATTTGCATTAAAATGCTGGCGAATTTTCGTGAAGTTATTTTTAAGTGTGAATTTCTGCAGAAATGTGGAGAACTGAAATTGATATCTGTAGCTCAGTGGTAGAACATCTTTGTGATATGCAAAAGGTCCAAGATTTAGTCTCTGGAATCTCCAGAAAGAGTTGGAAAGATTCCTATCTGAAACCCTCAAAAGCAACTAACAGTTAGTATCAGCAAAATACAGGTTTGACTTGCTATAGGCAACTTCCCCTGTTCCTATATTTTGTCTAAATTTAGGGTTAGCTCAGGAGTTGTGAATTTCATTTAGCCCCTGCCCTTCCTTTCCATCCATTATTCAAGCACTGGTTTTCCTTGTAAAGCAGAGCTTGCTAGGGGCTAGAATTCTACTGCTATGGTGGGAGTTGATTTCTATTGCAAAGATGGCTATAGTCTTGCTTACCTTTCTTCTACACCAACAATACTGACCTAGATTAACCAGTGCTCTGGCTCAGTATTAGGCAGCATCCTGTTTTCCTACAAGTTATTTATTTTTATGCTTGTTCTATCAAGTTGCCCATAATTTGTTTGCTAAAATAGAGACACCCCCCCAGCCAACTGCTGATTTCTTGAGCATTTTTAATTTGGTGAATTTCAGAAAACAGTATGCAGGTCGGAAAGGCTGATTTCTCTGTTTCTCATAGGGAGCCTGCCTTGTTTTCAGTAGTGCTTCCTTCCAACCTGTGTCTATTTCCAGCTCATCACCTCCTTCTTGTGATAAAGCACATGACACTTGAATCAGTATCAGCTGTACACTGGCTCCTGCTTGTTCCAGATCAGTTGCTTAGATGTCATAAAGCAGAGCATATGCTCTTGACAGAACATCTGCAATTACTAGATGATCTCCTGGGTAGAAATTTATAGTACTTACTGAATACCATATAGCCTGGCTGCGTTTGTTCCTGATCTTTGGCTCTTGGGGAAGGAGAAAGGATTAGAAGCAAACACAGTCTTAGATGGCATCCTGCACTCTGTGCTATAATTGTTTATGAAAACACCATAGTGATTACAACTCTCTCATTTTTTTTTTAAAAAAGGGGGGGTGTATCCTCTAGAAAAAAAATCCATAAAATAAAAGGCAATGCTATATGAATGGAGTTGAATACAGAATCATATAAATCGTTTTTGACTGATAATGATGCACCTTATAATTTGCAGCAGGGTGTTAGGTTTCATATATATAATATTGATCCCCCCAATTTTAATATTTGAAAGACATCATTTCATTTAATAAAATTTTGCACCCTAATTCTCTTAGTAACATATAGCACACCTAAATGGTCAATATACCATGTGAAATGTCACAACAAGAATCAATCTGGGTTGTGTGCTGTCATGCAGCTATAGTACAAAATCTCTGTGCATTTGCACATCCATGGACTTTCTTTTGATTACGTAAACGGTTTTATAAACGGAATTGGTGCTTGCCTCATCAGACTCCTGATGAGGTCCTGATTGTTAGCTTTCCATGGGGATCTTGTTGACCGTGTGTTGACATGTAAACAACTTTTTTAGATTTTTGCCTTAAAATGAACATTCAAAATCAGAGTATGTTAGGATGTTGCCACTGTGGAGTTGTTAAGATTGGTTCATCATGTAGAACGGGCCTGTTATTATGACATTTGGGGATGTATAAGTGGTATATGTATAAGTGGGAGGGAAGTCATCCTGCAGCCAACAATGTGACAATGGAACTCATAATCTCTTACAAATCTCTGCCTACAGTTCCTTCTTCCACGTGTTTATTAAGTGAGGGTGTATTTGAAAGCAGGTAACCAGCAGAGGATGGCCTATTTTGGCAAATGGGGTGCTGACACACCCCAGTCTATCCTCAACCAGCCCCGAACTGCCAACCTTCTTAACTGTAAGCAATCCATGGGGTGACACTGCCTGTCATATTTCTCCTCTTCAGTATCTTAGTGTTGCTCTTGTAGGTCTCAACAGGGAGAACGGAGAAGCCAAAACTGGAATTAAACCAGTCAATGACAAGTAAAGGTAAAGGGACCCCTGACAGTTAAGTCCAGTCACGAACAACTTTGGGGTTGCGGCGCTCATCTCACTTTACTGGTCGAGGGAGCCGGCGTTTGTCCACAGATAGTTTTTCTGGGTCATGTGGCCAGCATCTGTGGCGAAACCAGAGCAGCGCACAGAAACTCTGTTTACCTTCCTGCTGGAGCGGTACCTATTTATCTAATTGCACTTTGACTTGCTTTCGAATTGCCAGGTAGGCAGGAGCTAGGACAGAGCAACAGGAGCTCACCCCGTCGCAGGGATTCGAACCACTGACCTTCCAATCAGCAAGCCCTAGGCTCAGTGGTTTAGACCACAGCGCCACCTGTGCCAATGACAAGTAGAGCCAACTAAATCTCAAACTGATGTGAAAATGAGGTGATCCGAACTTACAATTGGACA
This sequence comes from Podarcis pityusensis, assembly GCF_964106645.2. NCBI lineage: Eukaryota > Metazoa > Chordata > Lepidosauria > Squamata > Lacertidae > Podarcis > Podarcis pityusensis. The sequence goes on from NC_138028.1 coordinate 26,761,499, forward strand.
AAAACAAGAAACTGAAATAGAATGGGATTGTTGAATGTGGGGTGGCAACAGAAGAGTACTACTATTCTCATGTATTCCATGTGAGTTTCTTGAAACCATGTATGCCACTGACTACTATGGGAATATGATGCAGAACTGGATAGACCTAGGAGGGGTCTTCTTATGTTTGGTTTTTGTGTTGGTCCATCTTTCCCCTCCCCATCTCCACTGTAGGCACACACAAAGCCCAAAATGATTTACTTTGGCCATAGGAGATAAGTGTTAAAATGTTTCACATGCAAAGGAGCTCTAACTCTCATCTGCATCCTGAGAAGGGTTCCACTGACCTCTGAATTTTTTTGTACAACAGTAAATCTACCAGATTACTATTTCTCCTGTACCTTAGTGTTTCTCATTCCTTACTGTATAGCTTCTTTTAGTATCCCTCCTCTCGCAGAGCAAAAGGGAAAGACAGCCTTAATTTTATTTCTTCACCCACTGCCCGTTTTGCTATAAATAACAAAAGATTGCTATCTCATCCTTTACTGACCTTTTTCTCCTTGGGAACTTGATTCATTTTTTGTATTTATATTCACCTCTCTGGTAATCTCTCTTTTTATCCTGTATCTCTATTAGCATTGGCTACAGTCTGAATGTTTTCTAGCACACCTCTGCATGTGAGGTTTCGTGCGTATTTCTTCTTTTTGCTGCTTCTTGCATTCCTTGTTTATAATACTTAAAATATGAATTCATGTATTTTAGGGTTGCCATATTTCAAACAGTTGTTGAGGGTTTTTTTGGCAAAGTTGTTGCTTTTTTGCAAAATCGCATAAACTGCTGACACGGGTTGCCATACGTCTGGATTTCCCCCAACATTTTGCCAATTTCCACCTGGACACTGCTACCAACTGAAGTATTTTGGATATATCCAGGAAATATAATATTTTCTCTTATATTAAATGTCTCTCATATATTAAATGTTTCCTGTGATGAGAATGCATCCACAATACTCCCCATCATGACCCCAAGTAGACTATCCCTTGACTGAAACTTTAGCCATGATAGGTAAGAACAGGCCCTCCAGTCTCAGAATCCATATGCCTCTGGGTACCAGATGCTGATGACTATAACCAGAGATAGCTATCACCATCATACCCTCCTTGTGAACTTCCAAAAGCACCTGGCTCACTGCTGTTGGAAACAAAATTGCTGGACTAGATGGACATTTGATCTGTTCCGGCAAGAAAATTCTGAACTTAAAATACCCCCCTCATTTTTTTTCAGAGAACAGTGCACTGAGGAGAATTTATTCCTGTATGCCAAGTAAGTATTTTACAAACACTCCATCAAAGTTCACACTGTCTTCTTATAGTTTATTGTTGTTGGAACCCTTCTCTCTCAAGGGATAATGGAGTGAAATCAAACTGCTTCATTAGCAGCAGCAATGTGACTTCCCCTGGGGCGCAAGTATATGGAGGTCCTGGGATGCCCAGACAACTAGACCTCCCTCTTGGCCTCACTGGTGTGGTCCAAAGGAAAGCAGAATAGTATGTTTGTCACCAGCTTGGTTTCAGGAGTTGCCGGAAGGAGGCATACACAACTCCATCTAACCCTCTTACGGACTCCACTCCAGATTTGTAAAGGGTTTACTCCTTAGCCTTTTCTTCTCCTGAAGATATCCTGCAAGAAAGTAGAGACTTAGGATCAGAATTTTCCTTCTCCTGGATGGAGAAGGACTCACTATTGGTCTTGTCTCCTCAATGTGCCAGAGCCTGTCTTTGTATGTAAGGGAAGGTCCCTTACTCACTGGGGGTTTGAGACCCATCTCACCTAGTTTAGGCAGCCAGGGATGAGCAAATCTGTCCATTTCGCTTCTCTCGGGTTTCTCTCCGGTTTCAGTGCTCCATGTTTCCACATCAGTTTGTGATGTCATGATGAAAGTTCACCAGCATTTTTGTGAGAATTTCACAGCTGCACTGGTTGCCAATTTGTTTTCAGGCCCAATTCAAGGTGCTCACATTAGCGTTTTAAGCCTGAAATAACTCAGGCCCGAAATAACTCTGAAAGACCACCTCCTTCTCTACAGACCTTCTTGGTTGCTAAGAAGAATATTGAGGAAGTTTTTAAGATGTTGTTTCCATACATGCCAGAAAAGGGCTTCATTCATCTGCCATAACATAATACAAATGTAAAAAATACATTTTACATAAGATTACATTTTTTATTTTTTAAAAAATAGCTTTCTACACTCTAATGGACTTTACCATCCAAAATAAATAAATAACTGAATGACGGGAGATTGTGTGTTGTCATTTTAAACGTTGTTTCTGATTGGTGCCAGGCCATTGCAACCTCTCAAAACACTCCAAAAATTGGGAGTTTAATTTCTTGCTTCCATTTTGCAGATGTGCCCCTCTCCTGAGGTTAACTTTTCATCAACAGAGTGCCTCACTTTGGCTCCTCATACCCTCCCACAATTTCAAAAAGGAAGGAAAAATGGTGAAAACAACTTTTTGACACCCACTGCTCCACCCGCTTCCAACAGAGCTTTCCTTTGACAAGGTTTCTGAATGACCTCACATTGTCCTCTCGAATAATCTAAAATAATAGTAATAATAATGTTTTCTTCAGCCCTGCAGGGCTGCCCTGTCCCCGAATCCTCGGGCAGCGGTGGAGCTGAGTTGGCACACTGTTGCAGAAATGTCATTTTTTAATTATGTGGTTCTGAGGGGAATCTATTATCTACTGCTGAGACGCTGAAATCAGACAATTTATCTCCAAGGCAGTTCTGTCTACAATCTAGAATATATATCTCTTGTCACCGCAGGAAAAAGAACGAAAGGATGTTTTTATTTCTGGTGTCTTATGTTTATAAATTTATCCTTTTAAAGCTCTGCCAAGGAAAAGGGGGGTGAAGTTCTAATGAACCTTGAGGTATGTCATCTCCTCTCAGCATCCTCCTTGAAGGTTGTCCAAGGGCAACGATTTCATCACTTCTCATTCATACAAACTCTCAGAACTTCCGTACCAATCAATTGTAGGGCAGTAACTAATCATAAGAATACAGTGTTAGGGAAAGAGGGGGCAACATACCCATATCGAGATTCTGATATGGCAACCTATTTCCTTAATTAACATAAATACCAAACGCCACATGACATTGCAGGATTCATGCCAATGGTAATTTGAAAGCACTTTTATGTCCCCCACACTAGGTATTTTCATTTAAATGTAAACTTAATATACCTACCAGCAGCATACTCACAATGATTCTGAATTATTGTTAGTTCTCCCCCTAAGGTATCAAGGCAAATGAAAGCATTTAGTCTGTGTTCACTTCTTTAAAGAAAAAAAAAAACTCTACAAAATTCATTATACACACCACACTGTGTTGCGGTATCACAGCTCAAAGCAATTCATATCTATTAACCAACAGGTACATTCCAAGAGCTTCTTAAAACAATCCTGCATTGCTTCCTTCTAATTTAATCTGTGCAGATGGGTGTCCCCCCCCCCCCGCTTCCCCTCCTATATTTTATAAAAGTAGCGAGATTTTAAAGAGAAATGCTGGAACCTTCCTGAACCGAATTGCCATAGCTGTACTGTCCTCTAGTGTGTATTTTAGGGAAGGACAAGCACCAATGCAATTATTTGAAAGTTACTCCTGTGGATTATTAAAAAGGAAAGGTTTATTGTTCATTTGATGGTTTGCTGAGTTTTGTTTAAATGGAAACTTTAGGGACATTTCGGATCACAGGCAGAAAATTACTATTATCGTTATAAAGGACCTGCATTTTTCATCTGGCAGTGTGTGCGTGTGTTTGTGTGTGTGTGTGTTTTAAGGGTGTGGGTTGGCTTGCAGCTGCTGGCACTTTAACCTACATTAACAACTTAAGAAGATCCACCTGGATCAGGCTAATGATCCTCTTCTCTCACAGTGGCCAACCAGATGAATGTGAGAAGCCTGCAATCAGGACCAGAGCACAAGATCACTTGCTCCTCTTGCAGTTTCCAGCAACTGATATTCAGAATCTTTATTGCCTCTGACAGTGTACATTAAGCTGGGCACACCTTGCCAATGACTTTTTCATTCTGAAGAACCTGTTCCATTGAAATCATGAACATACTATGCACATAATATCATGTATTCCTTGAACACCAGCATTCCCCTTGCTATGAGCTGATTATTGCAACACACTTTTTCATGGTTATGGCCTAACAACCAGGATGGGGGATCTCAGGCCGACAGTGGGGGCAAATGTGACCCTCTAGGCGTCACTGTCTGACCCTCAGGACTCTTCCCCAGGTCACAGCTGCTCACCATCCCTGCTTCATATCTACCTTGAGTGTTTTTGCTTTGCTGGAATATGTCCTTGAATTCTGATGATGCCCCTTGCTTGTGTGCCTGAGGAAAGAGGGATGTGAGACTGCCCATAGAAACTCACCTCTTGTAAAATTCACATTCTTGGCTGAACCAACACAACATTAGCATGTGGTTCCCAGAAGGTTACTCAAAAGGGAATATGGAACTTGGGCTTCAAAGGCTCCCTGCCCATGCCTATGCATATGATTACAATGACTGTCTAGATTCCAACAACAACAAAATTTATTATGTAATCACAGATCAATGGAGTCCTTAGTTGGAGTATTTGCCTGCAGCGATTGCATGAGGCTGGTAAGTAATAGGTACAGAAACAGAACAATGGTGTGGCGTGGGTTGCCAGCACCTGGGGCTGCATGGAGGGTTGGGTAGGAGAGAAATGGATGGAGTATGCATGCACATTCAACAGCTTAACAGCACCCGCATTAGCCATCACAGCCACAAATATAAGAAAAGAAGAGTCACTCCATTGTCTAGAAAGGTGACTTCCTGGTTTGCATGGAGGAGCCATTTTTAAGAGAGGCCAGCAATGGAAGCATGCAGTTGTATTGAAGCAGCACTGAGTGTTGAAATTTTGTGCCCCTAACAATTTTGCGCCCAGGGCAACTGCCCCTGTAGCCACCGCCCCCATGCTACACCACTGAAGAGAAGCATGTCCCGCCTCTTGATCATGTCAGCAATGCATAAGACTCTCCTTCACATGCCAGTTTCAGTGTTGTAGGGGAAGATATCTTTATGTATGGGGTGAGTGACTCAGTCATAGTTCATATGCTCAACTGGACATTAGCTCCTTTAAACCTTTTTGGCAGAATTGTCTCAAAGACCCGCTATTGTCAGTCTAAAACTCAAAAGGTTTTAGTGGTCTACTTTCAGGTGCCCTTGGGACATCCTTTTTAATTGACCTATTGGTGACCTTTATGTTCACCTTAATTTTGATGTGTGTTAAATGAACAGCTAACATTTAATTGTTTTCTTGTAGTGTTTTGTTGTGGTGATATACATTTTAATATTTGTTATTTTACTACTGCATTTAGGCTGTTGGGCTTTTTATGTAAGCAACATTGAGCACAGACATATCTGTGGGGAATGTGGTATACAAATAAATTGACTATGGCTTTGTATATGTTCTACAAACAGTTAGAAAAGTACATGAGGAAAATGTGTGATCCAGCGACAGGTCCTGCATATTCTTTAAAATGTGAATGTGACTCTCTCCTGCACCTTTAAATGTTTAAATTCCTTTACAATGTAGCAGCTCTTAAAACCTGAAGACAGTTTACCCCACAACCTATCCTGTTCTCAGACACGACAAATCCCTAAACACATTTTACAGGTTCCTTGTTTTATCTGCTTGGGTTTGGCTTGAAACTTTAATGTGTCTGGCAAACAGCAAGAATCCTTATAAAGATAAGAAATGGGGAAGGAAGGCAAGAGGTCATTTCCCAATGATCCTTCACTAAACGAAAACAACTCTATGCAGCAAAAATGAAGAGAGCGGAATTTGCCACAATCTGGAATAACTAGGTTTGAAGACTTTCTTCTAGGCCAGAGGGTTGCAGTGTTCCCAGTGCACCACCATGTGTTCTGGGACAATAAATGCAACCCCACTACATTAGGTAGTTTTCAGTCTAAAGTCCACTGTGGCCCCCTCATCCTGAGCCCAACAACTCACTGCTACTACATAGGGATGAGTTGTTCTACGAATCCATTCTGCCCTGCTTCCCACATTCTGAGATATCTAAGATAATTTATGCCATTGATTCCAGAATTGGAGTATGAGCCATGAGCTGCAGTCTTCAGTTCCTTCCATTCATTTGTGTCTGCTTTCCCAACCTAATATGTCTGCATATTTTAACATTACTGCAAAACCCTCACCAATCTTGATGTAGCCACATGCTATGATTTCATCAAGAGTATTTCTGTCCCACATTTACACTTGCACCTATGTGCTCCTGCCCATCAGTAAAAAATCACAGAAAAAGGATCTTGATGCATCCGTATACATTCACACTATGGTTCCTTCCCCCCCACCCCTAGTTTTATCACTGCATTTATGTGTTATCTATAAAAACTCTGCATAAAAAGTAATGTTGATGTGATCACACTTATCATGCATTTTGCTCTATCCAGTGGAGACAGAGCTATGCCAGCAAGGATACACTAGTGGAACTCCCTTGGTACTTTGATGGAAAAGAAGGCATGTCATGAGTGAAACATGGATGGGCATAACTATCCCACATCCTAAGCCTCTTCATTTCCATGGCACACTCCCAACAGTAGCAAATTTTTGCACTTAGTCCACTGCTGGTGTATTGGGATGGAATTAGAGTAGTGTGAGCAGTGTGAGCAGTGTGTTTGCAACTGAGATGGGCACCTTCTCAAAGCCTGTTAAGCACTCCGGCAGGGCCTTAGAGTCCCATTCCCAAAGCTGCGCCAGCACTTACTGGGCTTTTGGAAGGAGGTATAGAGGGCACTAGGGATGCAGATGGTGCTGTGGGTTAAACTACAGAGCATAGGACTTGCTGATCAGAAGGTCGGAAGGTAAATTGCGTTTCCATGCACTGCTCTTGTTCGCCAGAAGCGGCTTAGTCATGCTGGCCACATGACCCGGAAGTTGTACGCCGGCTCCCTCGGCCAATAAAGCGAGATGAGCACCGCAATCCCAGAGTCGGTCACGACTGGACCTAATGGTCAGGGGTCCCTTTACCTTTATAGAGGGCACTAGGACCCTGCCAGAGCCACGTGTCTACTTCCCAAAGCCCGACTTAAGCTGACACCACAAGGGCAGTGGGGGAGGGCATCAAATGGCTTCACCCAGGGCAGCATATTATCAAAGTCCACCCCTGGGCGTATACTATCCCTCCCACTGAAGCCACTGGAGGGGAGGAATAAACAAAATTTAAAAGGTTCTCCACTTTGCTGCACCTACATTGGAATGACAGAGCTTAAGATGTGGCGCAACAGAACAGAAATCAGATGATAAACATAACACCCATACTTAAATTCTACTATATTTTATTGAACTTTCAGCTCAGTGTTATTTCTTCCCTAAGCAAGGCATCATTGTCAATTAGACCTGTGCTGCCTTTGGTGTGTGGGTAGGCGTCTTTTACATGCTCAACAAAAGGCTGAAAACAAAAGAACTCAAAACAAAAGTGATCCGGTTTGTCCATAGCCTGAACGTCCTTTCTCTCTGTCTCCTGCTAAGCCTGCCCCGCTGAAAATCTGAAGTCATCCAGTAAAGGTGACAGCAGTGGGAAAAGGAAATCTAAACCGAAGGTTTTACTGCAATGATTGATTCTAGCTTTGCTAACCAAAATCAAAAGGGCTTGGTAAAGGATTGACCTTAGGCAAGGATTTCCTTTTTATACTGGCTGAATGAATACCAGTTTTGGAATGCATCAGATATTTTTGAAAGGCTCAGCCAAAATCACATTGTAAATTATGTCCCTGAACAGATTGTGCTTGATAGAGCTAACAAAAAAAACCAAAGAGACATTTTTATTAAAGAAAAGGTACAGGTCTGCATGATTGTGTGGGCTGAAATAGACTAGTTTTCATCGGTGATGTATTGAGATCTATTTGAACATTCTAGAGGTTTATCAGTTTCGAAACTCATTTGGTCCTTGGGTGGTGTCTTAAAGTCTCAGAACTGACACTAGATCGAAGTAATCTAAAGCAATAAGGCTAGCATAATTTCATGATGGTAGTGAAGAAGAGTCTCCAGTGGGCACCAGAAACATGTAACGTTGGTGGAAACCCTCCCTGTCTTATGGTTTGTCTCCTTGGCATGCCATTTATGTATGTTACCTGAGAGAGATTGGATGGCCATGGATGCTTTAGCTCAGATTCCTGCACTGTAGGCAATGAAACCAAATAGTTTGATTATTTAACTCTGTGTTGTATGATCTGGATGGATCTAGTTTCCTCTCACCTCACACAAAGTCCTATGTCTTTCCCACAAAATTAACAAAGAAAGCACTTGACAACTGTTCGGGATAATTTATTTTTTATACTTCTTGTTCAGCCTTTCCTCCAAGGAGCGCTGAGTGGCATACAAATTTCTATTCCTCCCATTTTATCCTTACAACAACTGAGTGAAGTAGATAATCTGAAAAATGATGATTGGCCTGAGATCACCGTTTGCTCAGGTAGACCTGTAGCTCCTCTTCTAACTGCTGTACTCCCAAAAGATTAGAATTTGAGAATACTATGCATTAAATTAAAAAAAAGTGAGAGGGCTATCTCGCTGTTGTTGTGGTTCTTCTTCTTCTTCTTCTTCTTCTTCTTCTTCTTCTTCTTCTTCTTCTTCTTCTTCTTCTATAATATTCATTTTGAGATATGAACTGCTCGTGGTATTCTATATGTGTTCGCACCACAAAGCTGTATAAAGGCATTACGATTTTGGCATGTTTGGCCGTTGTGAGAAATAGGCTTTATGTTTGGATCAGCCTTCCCCAACATGGTGCCCTCCAGAAGTTTTGGCCTCCATCTCCCATCATCTCTGACCACTGGCGATGCTGGCTGGAACTGATTGTCGTAGTCCAACAACTACTGGAGGGCACAAGGTTGGGGAAGCTGGACTAGACTTTTGATTTAATCCATCTTTGTGTTACCACATTGATAAACTGCAAGTCTTCTTGTCTTGTGAAAGGGTTATGCTATGGCAATGCTTCTCTAGACAGAAATGTGATGCAATGCTCAGAAAACGTAGGAGAGAGAGGAGCTCCTAAAGAGAAATATGCCAAATAAATGTCAGTGAGGCCTTCATTGCAACTGGTGCTATAAGCAAGGGGATATTTAGTTCAACTGAAGGGAAATCACCATTTAATCTCTGGTTGTGTTAATGGTTGAAGAGTGTACTTAATTGACAAAGCAATTAATATTATCAGCCTCAGTAGTCAAACCAATGGATCCTTCAGAATATGGCACATAACACATTTAAATGCCCCACAAATTAGTTATGATGATGGGTTAAGCACTGCCAGTCTGAATGTTAAATTGATTTCCCTTGGCTTCTTAATTAATGCACCGTTGATTAACTACTGTTCACTTTACCACTCTTTTTTCTGAACTTCTGTCCAACTCATTTGACCACTTGCCCGGTCTCTTGGCAGGGATGGTTTGCTTCTAAAATTAAAATGATCTATTATAGAATATATGCATTGTGGGGATAGTTTGATGCGCCTGGGTTCAAATTCACAATGAGCCATGAAGCTTGCTGACTGACCTCAGGCCTGTCACACTCTCTTAGCTTAGCCTACCTTACAGGAGACACATGGAGACACAACTTGAGCTCAAAGGGAATAAAAATATAACTGAATATTTCAAAAGAAACCAAATACTTTTTTTAAAAAATGAGATGTTTCTTTTCAACCTGATTCATGCCACACATAAATTATGGAAATGTAAAATGTTATTTATCTTGCTCCATCAAACGGCTGGTTTGTGATGAGGAAAAGCCTCATCACAGATATTACGCCTTCACATCCCAGCTATTTCATCAATACAACCCAACCTTTCCTGTTTCACCTCAGTTTGCAGGAGAATGAAAAGGTCAATTTGTGCACCAGAATATGTGAGGTGGGTATGAACTGAAAAGAATCGGAAGAGTATTGCTTGATTTGCTGGGACAGAAAACAGCACTGAGCAAAAGCTGAAATTTCTTGAATGCCATTTTTTTTCGGGGGGGGGGGTGTCATATTACCAGATCATAGCTTAGAGGCAGAACATGAGCTTTGCATACAGAATAGCCCAGTTTCTGAACCCAGCATCTCGCAAGATGTAGTGATGGACATCCAACTTGGATGGCTTTGAAAGAGGGTTAGACAAGGATAACTCTATCAGCTACTAACCACAATGACTATGTTCTACTTCTACTGTTGGAGGCTGAATGCCTCTGAATACTGGTTTCTGGTACCCACAAGTGGATCAGTCTGTCTTCAGCTAGCCTCCACCTGCCTGCCTTCCTCCTTACTTAGTACCAGTCTAGGGGCTGCCACTGGCTGTCAGCCTCCTCCTTCTTAGTTTCAGTGTTACCTTTGGAGGCACAAAGGAAGACAAAAGCAGTATTAGTTGGCTGTGCCTATCAGTTGCACTGGCGGAGGAACGGGGGGCGGGGGAAGCACACCGCCCCCGGCACCACCAGGGAGGTGGGTACCATCGTGACTGCCCCTCCGGACACGCGCTGCACCCCCACCACCACGCTGGGTGCCACGCCCCCATGGGTGACGTGTCACGCCCCCGCCTGCTCTCCAAACCCGGTGCCGGAGCATGGAGCTTCGCTAGTGATTGGCTGTGGCTCTGCTAACCATTTGGCTTTGACTACTGTTAGCCTCTCTGCCTACTGTCCTAAAAGACATAATGACCACTAGCCCCCACTGCTTTTCAGCCATGCTGCTTGTGCTTACGAAGGTTCTACCTGTGATGTAAAACCCTGACTGCTCAGAGTTCGAGATCATTCAAGGAGCATCCATTGACGGAGAAAGATCCCAGTTGCAGAAGTTGCAGATGAACTCATGAGCAGCTGGCATGGGCCGTGTCCTAATGGGAGGCCCTGGAGAAGGCTATGGTCAAAGGAATAAGTGGCTTATTGCTACAATGCGAATAAAACAATAATGGGGTATGTTATGAATATACCTTGTCCTGCATACTGATTCAAACCACTGTTATTAGGGTTGTCATACATCCGGAATTCCCCAGACATAGCCGGGATTAGGCCACCTGTAACACCAGCTGGGCAGAAATCACTTAAATATGGACGTATGGCAACCCATGTCAGAAGTGAAGATTTTGTAGAAACAAGCAACAACTTTTGTGTCCGGACTTTCACTTTTTGACATATGGCAACCCTATAATAGACCCTCTGTTATCGGACTGGCAGTATCTTCCCAGGGTTTAGTGTATTTTCCGCTCTTTCCACCTGATATTAGTTTAACTGATGATGCTAGAAGCTGAACCTGGTGTTTTATATGTGCAAAGCATTCACTTTGAACTCTCGTGAAGAGACAGGTTTGGTCATCTTCCTTTAATGCTTGCTTTTCACTTCCTTGCTTGTTTGGAGGCCTCTGTAAAGCACACTCCCTCCTAACTCCAGAAGAATTCTGCTGATCTTTCCACAAACACAAATCAGTGTGAAAAATAGACTGCCAGCTAGTGTTACTAGAAAGGGCAGAGGGGGGGAGGGAGAGAGAGAGAGAGAGAGAGAGAGAGAGAGAGAGAGAGAGAGAGAGATTAGATCAAGTCAGCAGAAATGCCTCATAAAGGAGTTGATCGGAAATAAATTAGCTGAACCTCTTCTATTTGTATAAATATTTTGCCTGCTTTGCAGCAGCAATCAAAATGCAAAAGTCTTTTGATATGAAACGGGTTTGTTTTGTTGTGTATTTCAGTTTTGGGTGTTCATATTTTAAAGTTTGTGAAACTGGATTTTATATTTTGTAAACTGCTTAGAAGCTTATTTTGGCATTTAGCTGATGATGATGATGATGGATGGGGAAAAACAGATAATCTGTGAGTCAATGCAAAAAAAGAAGAAGTTAAAATCTATGCTTTTTGTGTTTGCAGTGTGATTCTTTCCCCCAATTCTTTAGCTTTTAACAACTGGGGATTACATAAAGGCATTCCCAGTCTTGTTTTAAAGAGATCCCCTTTGCATGCACACTATGAGGGGCATTCTTCAATTGGGGGTGGGGAGACAATAGATTCTCAACCCCACCCCATTCCACAGTACATTTTGTACAAGGGTCATTGCTTATCACAAATATTTGTGCACCCTGCCTCCAATACTGGTAGCATTTGAACCTGGATGAAGGTTACATTCCAAGCAAATACCACCCTTTCTGAGGCAGGGGAGGAGGCAATGCTGGTATGTTATATGTTGCTATCCATTTCCGCATGATCCTTTGGATTTAAGAATTGCCATAGTTGCATGCAATGCAGTCTAGTGGGGATGGCATACACTCCCCTCCTGTAACATAAAAAATGGGCCTAAGAGTAGTTTTGGATACTGGAAACAAATAGGAGAGAGAAGTCACACTTTCCTGCAAAATCTGACATTGAGTTGGTGTATCTCCTCCTGTGAAGAGATCATAAGAAGAGAAGAGCTCTGATGGATCACATTAAATGCCTCTCTAGGCCTGTATCCTGTGGCCCAGAGTGGCCAATGGGACATGGTCGGACCACCCACAAGGTAAGGTGAGGCAACCATCTCAGACCCCAATGTAGATCTTTATTCTTTCCCTTATTCCTCCCATCTTCACCCATGTGCCTTCTTCCTTGGCGGAGAGGGGAGCATCATTTTGTGCTTCGCCTCAGGTGGCAAAATGTCTTGGGCCAGTCCTGCTCTGGGAAGCCCACAAGCAACATGCACTCTACATCTGGAGCAAATGTATGATCTTCTCTTACTTTCATTGGGATTCAATTCTAGGAGGACTAGAACTGAAGCAGATTCAGATGTGATTAATAAACACATTTATTAATGGAGGGGCAAAACATCTGGCACCAGCTTGGCCGAAGGAGTTGCTGGAAGGAAGCATACAAGGCGCCATCCAACCATCTTAAAGACTCCATTCTGGATTTGTGTAGGGTTTACTTCAGGCATAGGCAAACTTGGCCCTCCAGATGTTTTGGGACTACAGTTCCCTTCATCCCTAGCTAACAGGACCAGTGGTCAGGGATGATGGGAGTTGTAGTCCCCAAACTTCTGGAGGGCCAAGTTTGCCTATGCCTGGTTTACTCCTTAGCCTTTTCTTCTCCTGCAAGGCAGTGGAGGTTTAGGATCAGTTTTCTTTCTTCTAGATGGGCAACCTTCCCAGGCTAATGAGCTCTACCTGCCCCTTATTTCCCTCTACAGCACATGCAGGAACTGCCTCTGGACCACTGGACCCACTATTGGTCTCATCCACTCAATCCACCAGAGGCTGTCTTTGCATGCAGGGAAAGTCCCTAACTGCTGCCTTCACCTGGTTTAGCTAGTCAGTCGAAGCTGTTCCTGGGATGTGCATGCTGTTGCATGCTGATAGCTACTGGGAGCCACAGGTGAGAACTGGGTGCAGGGTAGGAACCAAAGGTGGACAAACTACCCCAGAAGGAGCATGACTTGTCCCCCAACAGAGTTGTTACTCCTACCATAACACCCAATACACCCATTGCTTTGAATATTGCAGCAGATATTTCCCCCTACTCAGGGTCTTTTCAAGGGCCAAAAGAAGAGTTACATGACACTGAAAATAAAACAAACAAACTGCAAAATAAGCATTTGAAGTGCCCCACTGGTAGCCTACTCAATTTTTATTTTACCTTTATCCTTAACTATGCAAACTCAGAAATATTGTCTTCCATGTGTCTCATTTTCAGAAACCTCTAATGCAGGCTGACCACTATTGGTAATTAATCTAGATAATGATATTCCTGCATATGATGCCACATCTCTGGACACTGAAGTGTGTCCAACACACCATTAAAATCCCATTAAAACCTTATTTATGAGTTACAAATTAAAATAAACACAGAGAAGACACAGAAGAGAATGATGATTATGTTGACCTTGGGATTCACCTTCCAATGACCCCAGCTTAATGGGCTGCAATGCAGAGATATCAGGCTCCTATTTCACGTATTTTAAGGTCTGGGATAACTATGTATGTTCTCCTTACCTGAAGTCATTTGACTCTGCCATTTCTTATCTGCTTCTGGACATAAACTGCTGCTCTTAGCAACAGACACTGATCTTCCTTAAGTAAGCCTTTCTGTAATTCAGTGATGCATTGTGTGTGTTCTGTTCACAACCTATGGCATGATTTTGGGGAGATAGGAAGATGCAGAACAATGCAGACTGAAAAATCTACTGCAGAACCGGCTGGAGGAGAGCAATTCATTCTTAGAGTGGCTTAACAGTCATAGAATCATAGAATCATAGAGTTGGAAGAGACCACAAGGGCCATCGAGTCCAACCCCCTGCCAAGCAGGAAACACCATCAGAGCACTCCTGACATATGGTTGTCAAGCCTCTGCTTAAAGACCTCCAAAGAAGGAGACTCCACCACACTCCTTGGCAGCAAATTCCACTGTCGAACAGCTCTTACTGTCAGGAAGTTCTTCCTAATGTTTAGGTGGAATCTTCTTTCTTGTAGTTTGGATCCATTGCTCCGTGTCCGCTTCTCTGGAGCAGCAGAAAACAACCTTTCTCCCTCCTCTATGTGACATCCTTTTATATATTTGAACATGGCTATCATATCACCCCTTAACCTCCTCTTCTCCAGGCTAAACATGCCCAGCTCCCTTAGCCGTTCCCCATAAGGCTTCGTTTCCAGGCCTTTGACCATTTTGGTTGCCCTCCTCTGGACACGTTCCAGTTTGTCAGTGTCCTTCTTGAACTGTGGTGCCTAGAACTGGACACAGTACTCCAGGTGAGGTCTGACCAGAGCAGAATACAGTGGCACTATTACTTCCCTTGATCTAGATGCTATACTCCTATTGATGCAGCCCAGAATTGCATTGGCTTTTTTAGCTGCCGCGTCACACTGTTGGCTCATGTCAAGTTTGTGGTCAACCAAGACTCCTAGATCCTTTTCACATGTACTGCTCTCAAGCCAGGTGTCACCCATCTTGTATTTGTGCCTCTCATTCCATCTCAGTCAATCCATCTGCCCAGGAAAGTCTTGGAATTGTAGCTCTGGGAGGGTAAGAGTGGTCTCCTAACAACTCTCTACACCCTTAGCGAGTTACGGTTCCCAGGATCCTTGGGTTGGAAGCTATGAATGTTTAAAGTGGCATGATACTGCTTTAAATGCATAGTGCAAATAGGGTCAAACATTAAAAGGAAAGAATGGAAAAGCTGGGAAAATGTATATCTTGCCAAAGGTTGCAGGCAGCTTTACCTGCAGCAATTGCATGTTGATTGCCCTCTTAAAAGACAAAGTCCAGCAACTGGAGGAACGTGTAGCTACGCTCCAAAGAATTAGAGAGCTGGAGCTCTTCTTGGAAGCAACAGAGCACACCGTCTCCACCAAGGAGGAGACAGGGGACTCCCCTGAGAAGGACGCTAGTACACCAACACAGGAGCCAGATATATGGAGAAACGTGACTCAAAGAAGTAGGAGGCCCAGGGTTCGCTCTGATTGTTTAGAAATATACAATCGCTTTAAGGTCCTCTCCCCTAGCATGGAAGACGAAGAGCAGACTCCATTTGAGGATCTCTCCCTCATTACAGTCGATCAGGTATATGAAGACGAGCAGCAAAGTCAGTCCTCAGGGAATGTGCAGGTGACCTTGGAGCGGACAGCTCATGGAAGAACCCCGACCAAACCTAAGAGGAGGCGTGTAGTGGTGATAGGGGATTCCCTACTGAGGGGAACAGAAGCAGTGATCTGTGGGCCTGACAAGATGTCTTGGGAAGTGTGCTGTCTCCCCGGGGCTAAGATCCAAGATGTAACTGAACGACTGCAAGGAATCATAAAACCCACTGACAAATACCCCTTCCTCTTGGTTCATGTGGGAACCAATGACACTGCAAGCAATAGCCTCCAGAAGATCAAAAGAGACTACGAGGCTCTGGGCAGGAAATTGAAGCAATTAAATGCACAAATTGTGATCTCATCTGTCCTCCCAGTTGAACGACGTGGCCCAGGGAGAGAGGGGAAAATAGTGGAAGTGAACAGCTGGCTTCGCAAATGGTGTAAACAGGAACGGTTTGGATTCTTAGATCACGGACTGCAGTTTCTTGAAGATGGACTTCTGGCAAGCGATGGGCTGCACCTCACAACGGTTGGGAGAAATGTTTTTGCCAAAAATCTCAGAAACCTCATCAGGAGGGCTTTAAACTGACTAATGTGGGGGAGGGAGACAGTGCTCCTGAAGGTAGGAGTCTATCAATTGATGAAGATGATCATCCAAATGTCATAGACCAAATGGAGCAAACAGCACACAGACCTAGTGGTGGGAGGAAAAAATCCTTAAATAAGAGTCACGGGGAAATGATTAATGGACTTCAGTGTCTGTACACTAATGCGCAAAGCATGGGAAATAAACAAGATGAGCTTGAGCTCTTGGTACAGCAAACTAAATATGACATAATAGGCATCACTGAAACCTGGTGGGATAAGTCCCACGATTGGAATGTAATAATGGGGGGATACAATCTATTTCAGAGAAACAGACCAGACAAGAAAGGAGGAGGAGTGGCGTTATATGTCAGGGATGTGTATACCTGTGAAGAGATCCAAGATTTAGAACCTCAAAGCCAAAGTGAGAGCATTTGGGTCAAAATTAAGGGAGAGAAGAATAACAGGGACCTCATTGTGGGAGTTTACTATAGATCCCCAAGCCAAACGGAGGACATAGATGATGCCTTCCTGGAACAGATGGCCAAGCATGCAAAAGGAAGGGAGATAGTAGTAATGGGGGACTTCAATTACCCGGATATTTGTTGGATGTCAAACTCAGCCAAGAGCATAAGGTCAAACAGATTCCTCACTGGCCTTGCAGACAACTTCATTGTCCAGAAAGTGGGAGATGCAACAAGAGGAACAGCCATTTTAGATCTGGTCCTAACCAATGTTGATGACCTGGTTAGTGGGGTAGAAGTGGGAGGATCATTAGGCGCGAGTGATCATGCTCTTCTGAAATTTACTATACAGCGGAAAGGAGCAGCCAAGCATACTAGGACTCAATTTCTTGACTTTAAGAAAGCTGACTTCATAAAACTTAGGGAAGTGCTGGGTGAGATCCCCTGGACAGTAATACTAAAAGGAAAGGGAGTTCATGATGGCTGGGAGTTTGTTAAGAGGGAGATACTAAAAGCACAACGTCAGGCAATACCAATGAGACAGAAACATGGAAGGTGCCTAAAGAAGCCAGGGTGGCTATCTAAAGAACTTTTAACTGAGTTAAGATTAAAAAAGGATGTGTACAAAAAATGGAAAAGGGGGGAAACCACCAAAGAGGAATTCAAACAAATAGCCAGCACGTGTAGACACAAAGTCAGAAAAGCTAAAGCACAGAATGAACTCAGGCTTGCTAGAGAGGTTAAAAGCAACAAAAAAGGCTTTTATGGGTATGTTCGTAGCAAAAGGAAGAACAAAGAAACAGTGGGGTCACTCAGAGGAGAAGATGGTGAAATGCAAACAGGGGACACAGAAAGAGCTGAACTCCTCAATGCCTTCTTTGCCTCAGTCTTCTCCGATAAAGAAAACAATGCCCGACCTGGAGAATTTGGAACAAATGATTCAGCAAAGGAAACACAGCCCAGAATAACTAAGGAGATAGTACAAGAATACTTGGCTAGTTTAGATGTATTCAAGTCTCCAGGGCCAGATGAACTGCATCCAAGAGTATTAAAAGAACTGGCAGATGTGATCTCAGAACCACTGGCAGTCATCTTTGAGAATTCCTGGAGAACAGGCGAAGTCCCGGCAGACTGGAGGAGGGCAAATGTTGTCCCTATTTTCAAAAAGGGGAAAAGAGAGGACCCAAATAATTACCGCCCAGTCAGTCTGACATCAATACCAGGGAAGATTCTGGAGCAGATCATTAAGCAAACAGTCTGTGAGCAACTAGAAAGGAATGCTGTGATCTCCAATAGTCAGCATGGATTTCTGAAAAATAAGTCATGTCAGACTAACCTGATCTCGTTTTTTGACAGAATTACAAGCCTGCTAGATGAAGGGAACGCAGTGGATGTAGCCTACCTTGATTTCAGCAAGGCATTTGACAAGGTGCCTCATAATATTCTTGTAAAGAAGCTGGTAAAATGTGGTCTTGACTATGCTACCACTCAGTGGATTTGTAACTGGCTGACTGACCGAACCCAAAGGGTGCTCATCAATGGTTCCTCTTCATCCTGGAGAAGAGTGACTAGTGGGGTGCCACAGGGTTCTGTCTTGGGCCCGGTCTTATTCAACATCTTTATCAACGACTTGGATGATGGACTCAAGGGCATCCTGATCAAATTTGCAGATGACACCAAATTGGGAGGGGTGGCTAACACCCCAGAGGACAGGATCACACTTCAAAACGACCTTGACAGATTAGAGAACTGGACCAAAACAAACAAGATGAATTTTAACAGGGAGAAATGTAAAGTATTGCACTTGGGCAAAAAAAATGAGAGGCACAAATACAAGATGGGGGACACCTGGCTTGAGAGCAGTACATGTGAAAAGGATCTAGGAGTCTTGGTTGACCACAAACTTGACATGAGCCAACAGTGTGACGCGGCAGCTAAAAAAGCCAATGCAATTCTGGGCTGCATCAATAGGAGTATAGCATCTAGATCAAGGGAAGTAATAGTGCCACTGTATTCTGCTCTGGTCAGACCTCACCTGGAGTACTGTGTCCAGTTCTGGGCACCACAGTTCAAGAAGGACACTGACAAACTGGAACGTGTCCAGAGGAGGGCAACCAAAATGGTCAAAGGCCTGGAAACGATGCCTTATGAGGAACGGCTAAGGGAGCTGGGCATGTTTAGCCTGGAGAAGAGGAGGTTAAGGGGTGATATGATAGCCATGTTCAAATATATAAAAGGATGTCACATAGAGGAGGGAGAAAGGTTGTTTTCTGCTGCTCCAGAGAAGCGGACACGGAGCAATGGATCCAAACTACAAGAAAGAAGATTCCACCTAAACATTAGGAAGAACTTCCTGACAGTAAGAGCTGTTCGACAGTGGAATTTGCTGCCAAGGAGTGTGGTGGAGTCTCCTTCTTTGGAGGTCTTTAAGCAGAGTCTTGACAACCATATGTCAGGAGTGCTCTGATGGTGTTTCCTGCTTGGCAGGGGGTTGGACTTGATGGCCCTTGTGGTCTCTTCCAACTCTATGATTCTATGTCTTCTATGTCTATGTCTTCTATATAAAGCGTTTTAAAGATTGTGCTAATAAACAGCACTTTTTTGGTGGGGTGGGGCATTTATTTTCCACCTGAAGGTACAAAAGTAACATAGGAAATGGCCATATTAAGTATAATGGTTTAATTGACACCGAAATGAGAATGCCTAAATGCGTATTGGTGAAAAGGTTTAACATGGGGATTTTCCATGAGGCTACATTGGAAGCAAGAAAAGCTCTCTCTGAGCTGTAACTAGTTAATGGTTACCTGCTGATTGTTTTTCTCTGTGCTGAGAGTGAAACTTTGATCATGTGATGAAGGCACTGAGTTGCAAATTCGTCATCTTGAAAATTGTGTTTTTCGGTCTCTCTCTGAACTGCTGCTCCAGGGAGAACAATGCATGTAAATGGCTCTCCAAGAGCTGCATAGTCTAAGGCAGGCATAGGCAAACTCAGCCCTCCAGATGTTTTGATACTACAATTCCCATCATCCCTGACCACTGGTCCTGTTAGCTAGGGATGATGAGAGTTATAGTCCCAAAACATCTGGAGGGCTGAGTTTGCCTATGCCTGGTCTAAGGCCAATGTAGGCTGGAATGGGGGAGATACACAGTTTCAATTTTTGGATCTTTTGTTTCTCAGAAGATGCTGAGCCTGTGCTGGACACCACAAGACATTGTATGGATATTTTGGTTGTATCTTTGATGCTTATGTTCTGTTTTTGAAGTATTCTGCCAGTAAAACTTTGAATAATGTTTTTATGGGCCTGGAAAATGATTTCTTCCAAAAGGCAAAAGGATAATAATAATAATAATAATTTATACCCCACCCATCTGGCAAAAGGAGTCAGTTCTTATGCTTCCAGTCACTTCAAACTACACAATATTAATATCTGAAACACCATATACTTCAGTCAGAGTTCATCAAGCTCTGTATGTTGGGATTCCATTCCACCTTTTGCTGCAGGCATGGGATTGTTGCGTGTCACATGTGTGTCACATGTCTGTTTACATTCCAGCACAGATTGCTGGCATTCCGCTCTGTATTGCTTTTGTTTTTAGTCTCTTTCCGAGAAGACGGCAAAGAGAGATGCCATGTTTTCTTTGTTCTGATTTATGTATAATAAATGCATAGTTCAATATTGTCAACAGTGAGTGGCAAAGGCTCTCCATGATTTCAGGCAGGAGATGCCAGGGTTGAACCAGGCACCTTCCGCTCACAAGTGAGATGCTCTGCGACTGAACTGTGGCTCCCTTCCTCAACTATAACTCCTTCAGTAAAGTGCCCAGATTCTAACACAAGCCAAACATGATCAAAAGGACCTTGGCCCAACCACAGCCACAATCATGTGCCAAGCCTGGCATAAATTGGGGCATTCGTATGATCATCTACTCTTCCAACAATGTCACAGTTGTTGTGTTTTGGAGAGTTTTACGTTGGATTATTGTTGTCTTCTTATTTTAAATAATGCCATTTCAATCAACAACAAAAATCAGGTGAGAAAATTATCTGTACACAATGTGTCTAATTATTTGATTAGGAAGTCCTTTGAAAAACCTAGACCATATATTAGTCAGGGAGGGGAATTGACTACAGAAAAACTCTCCATTGCCTATTCTTGCCATTGTGGAAAAATAAATGTGCTTGACCTACCAAATATTCTATATAAATGCAGGGGGAAAAAGGAGAAAAGGAAAATGTCTGATTTTATCTTGTGGAAGGCCAACGACCTTGGTGAGTCCAAAATTACTATGATCAAATAGTTGTACAGAGATTCAAAGATGAAAAGGGATTTCTTCCATGGAAGATCTACAGGTCATTTAAACTTCAAAGCAAATATCCATCAAGTCTCAAAAGCCTGGCATATAGATGAAACTGCTGCTTAAAACCAAACTGACTTTTTGAAAAAGAAAAGAATTAACGTTAGCAGAAGTAGGTAATTTGTACCTTTGCATATTTAACAGGGTCTAACATAAGGCCAGTTCTGCACAAGTATTTCTGCTTGTCTATATTCAGTATAATTTGCTAGTCATAGCATGTTCAGGAACAGAAATGGCAAAAGCAATGGAACAGACACTCAACACTTAAAATGCTGTTTTGTGTTCTCACTGACTGCGTGGCAATTCCTGGGGAACCAACCATCAAGTAATACCCATATTTATGACACATTACCATGGAACCTGTGCAGGAAAGTCAGAGATAGCCACATATTAGGAAGAATAATATGCAAGCAAGCCCACTGAACTCAAGTCTACATATTTTTATATCCTGGATTCCCTTTTCAGTACTTTTAAAAACACAAGAAGCTGCTTTATTCCAGGTAAGACCATTGACCCATCTAGTAACAGCTATGCTGACTGCCAGTGACTTTCCAAAGTTAAAGACGGGGTTCTCTATCCATCCTACCTGGAGATGCCAGAGATGTGACTTTTGGACCCTCTGTTCTACCACCAAGCCCTGGCTCTTTATCTGAAACATCCAGAGGCTCTATAAAGATGTTTGTGCTTTATTTTCTAACATGTCTTTCATGATTGCCTTGTTATATCTTTTTCTTGTTGAAAATACAGAATTTGATTTTGAGGCCTGGGTAACACTCAGTGGTGCATTTAAGAAACCATGCATTACAGCTACTTGATTGGAACAAGTCTGGTATGGCGGGCGTCGCTCACATGACAGCTGTAATGTATGGAGCATCTTGCAATTTCTTATCTTCTCTATTTTGTGGAGCAATTCCACAAACAGAAATGTCTAGCACTGGCAGAGGGACCACCCATAGGATAAGAGGAGATCTACTTGATAAGCCATTCTAGCTTAGTGGTAGAACATCTGTTTTGCATGCATGAGAACTTAGGTTCAATCATCAGCACCTCCAGATAGCACGGGAAATGTCCCTCTTTGAAACCCCAGAAAACTGTATAAGGCAGTTCCTCAAAGCATTGAGAAAGCAATCCAGGATATAAAAAGATGTAACGTTGTACATTGTATTTGGACTGACCAGTTAATAAGCCAACATGCTCAAGCTTTCCATGTTTATCACGGAAAACACAACACACACAATGCACTTAGGTATTCATTTTCTAAATGTCACAAGCTCTTTCCACTCACAAGTCATCCGAAACTCAAGGATCCCCAACAAGGAGGACAACGCCTCTTGAGAAAACAGCTTCTTTTTGATGATGACGATGACAATGATAAACAAAATCACTGCTGGGGTTCTCAGCAGTGAAACACAAGTTGTCCTGAAGAGCAGACACTGTAAGCAAACGTGTTCTGAATATTTCAGGCCTTGCAGCCTAATGCATTCTCAGTTAAGCAGAAATGTTTTTTTGGGCAGAGCCTTGGAGAAAGTAAGCAACACGGTAAATCAGAAGGTGACACTGTCAATGGCCCCTTTTCTGCTCGAAATGGGGGTTCTATCCTGTGCATTTAGCTGAGCTCAAAGAAACATAGGTAATCTGCATTTTAACTGTAGATCGCAGGAGCAGGTGATTATTTATTACCTACTCATTATGGAAGGTTGTCCAATTCAGCTTTACACAGCTCTGGGGTTTGGCTGAGAGAAATCACTGGCTGGAAACCTCATGAGGCTTCGCAAGCATTTCCACAGCCCCCCCCCCTTGCCTTGATTTACGGGATGCCGTCAAACATGTAGCGATACCGATGCTCTTCAGCTTTAATAAAAAACTATTTGCTCAGCTATAAACTTAATTTATTGTGATATAATTACTTTAGCAGTGCTATTAATATCTGCCATGTTTAGTGTCAGTGATTTTAGTGCTACAAACTTAGTTTGTAATGAATAAAATGAGGTTATCAGGCATAAGTACTCTTTCCCTCTGTTCTGTAGAATCTCTGGAGAATCATAGGACTGGATCCAGATTTAGGCTGTGTACACACTATTGCTATGAAGCACACTTTGAAACATGTTTTCCCTTCAAAGAATTCTGGGTATTTTTGGTTTGTGAAAGGTCGTTGGGAGTTGTAACTCTGTGAGGGGTGAACTACAGTAACCAGAATTCTTTCAGGGAAGAAGGTGCTTTAAAGGCATGGTGTGTAGTCGGGCACAGTCATGCTTAGAGGAGGTCCACTGAAATAGGACGTATGCTATTTATGACAAATTCCATTGATTTTTGATTACTCTTCCCTAAGCCTGACTAAGTCTGGGTCCCACCCACAGAATCATAGAGTTGAAAGGAACTTCTAAACAAATCAGGCTCCACCCCAGTGTTATTTTTCTACAAAAAGAGATGCTGGAATGTACCCTTTTCTCTTATAATGGCACCTATCCGAGAGGTGCCGAAACTGAGTTCCAATGAGTTCTGGCTGAAAAAAAGCCCTGCTCAGTCCCATGCAGGTCGTCCATTACAACACCACCCCTGAAATGTGTTCATTCACCCCCTGCTTAAAAAAGGAAAGACTCACCACCTTCCAATATGGTCTGTCTCGCTGGTGAACAGTCTCTAGCATCAAGAAGAAGCTGAGATCCTTTCTCTCCCCTCCCTTCCATCTTATCTCCCCTGTAGAGCCACAGAAAGAAAATTTGCTCCATCATCTATATGAAACATCTTTGAATCTGAAGATGTCTACTCTGTGACTTCAGCCTGCTCTGGGATGCCTTCTTGGAAATGAAGAACAGTCTGTAAACATTTTAAATGAATTAATTCATTAAGTGAAATAAAATACTGCCTCTTAATTGTCCCTTTTCTGTGGGTTAAACACACCCATCAAGCTTTCCTCAAAAGACTTGGCCTCCACACACACCACACCTTTATCTCTCTTCTCTATACATATCTCAGTTTGTCAATATCCATCTTAACACTTTTAACACCATATGGTATCTGCGTCTGGAATACTTGAGGGACCATGTTTTCCTTTATTTCCTACCTCTCCCATAGCTGAGTTCAAGAAATGGGAGTATTTGACTCACACCCTCTGAAAGCCAGGATGTTGCCAAGGTTCTTTCAGGGGTGGCCCCTTTTGTTTCGGATTTCCACAAGCCATATCCCATTCATCTCTTGCTTTATAAGGGAACTTAAAGTTCCATGTACAGCTACTAGCCAGCAATCCTGCAGGATATTGGTGTTTATTTTTATTAAGTTAGCATTGCAGATAGTATTTTTTTGCAACTCTTAATGCTTTTTTTTTTTTAAAAAAAAGACAAAATGCAATACAACATATTTTTGTATGCTGCTTTTAATAATACAGTGGTAGCTTGGGTTAAGTACTTAATTTGTTCTGGAGGTCCGTTCTTAACCTGAAACTGTTCTTAACCTGAAGCACCACTTTAGCTAATGGGGCCTCCTGCTGCCGCTGTGCCGCCAGAGCACAATTTCTGTTCTCATCCTGAAGCAAAGTTCTTAACCTGAGGTAATATTTCTGGGTTAGCAGAGTCTGTAACCTGAAGTGTATGTAACCTGAAGCGTATGTAACCCGAGGTACCACTGTATATGCATTACCATGAACACTTTACTTTATAGTAAAGTGGAAATTTGGAGATGTGCAAATTTCACAAGGGTGACTCTATGTAGGTTCCCTGGCATAGGGAGGATCACATAGGGACCCAGAGCAGAGCTTTCTTTGTGGTGGACCCAGTGTTTTTGACAACCCTCCCTTTCTGAAATGCATCATGCCACTATATAATTTTGATTCAGATACCGTGTAAGAATACACCTGTGTACCTCAAGAGGGACAGAGAGGACGGTGATAGTTTGATTTTCACTTCCGCTGCCTTTCCTATTCATGAAAGTTCTGAATTTTGACACTGATTATTTTATTTTGTTTTAGATATTTATTGTTCATTGTCCTTCTAAAGTCGTTGCTTGCCACCCCGAGATTCTCAAGTAACTTCAAATAGCTTAGATAAATAAATAAGTCACATTTCTATGCCCTCACAAGCCTTATTTGCTGATTTCTGAGATCGATGTGCTGTTAGATGCCGAGGAGACTCCAAGCCTGCATATCTCAGCTGTTGGCAACCTTAGGCCTAGGATAAGGGTGGAACACAGATACTGATGACTACTGCTGATTCTATTAATGCCAATATTGTCTTCTTTCCTACTGGCAGAGGCTCCCTGTGCCATTAATGGCAGCAGGACAGTCCAGGTTTTCTCCTGAACTGAGATTCAGTGATGGAAAAACATGGCAGGAAGGTAGGAAGGAAAGAATCCATTATATTTTTTTCTGAGCCTTTGCAGTGCAAATACACCTCACTCCATTGGAAAGGTTAACTAACTTAAAAATGACTTCCCCTGAATTAAATCTAGATACAAACACTGATTTCTGTTCTTCCATCTTTTGAAGTGTTTATGACTTTTTCAAAAGCCACTTGTGATGTCAGTGTGAAGGCCAGGGCATAAACACAATCAGCAGATTGTATAGGCGCTCCTTCCAACAATAGCATAAGGGAGGCTTGAGCAAGCAGCCGTACTGGAACCAAACAGAAAGGAGCAGCCAGAGATTCCTTGGCTGTTGTGAAGGTTTTCTTTTTCATGTTTCAGTTGAAGGCTTTGTAGGAGGGTTTGTGAGACTTCCGTTATTATCAGATCAAAATGCTTCTTGTATACATAACCAGCACCACATATGCTGGATGCTTCAGTAAGAATTGCCACACAAGACGTTGTTTCAGTACCAACTGGTAAAGTGGGGAGGGCAGAGGAGTGGGAATGATTCCCTTCTGACTAAGGCCGCATTCACAGAATCACAGAATTGTAGGGTTGGAAGGGACCATGTGGGTCATCTAGTCCAGCCCCCTGCAGTGCAGGACTCTTTTGCCCAATGGGGGACTCAAACCCACGACCCTGAGATTAAGAGTTTGATGCTCTAGCAGCGGAGCTATTCTGGGTCCTCATCCATACCATACATTTAAAGCACACCATACATGTAAATCACTATGATACCGCTTTAAACAGTCATGGCTCCTCTGCTCCTATGAAGGAGAGGGCTACCAATAGCTATTAGCCATGATGGTTATGCCCTGGTGTTCTGCCTCCAGAGCAGAATTTTGGAAGGCTTCGGCGCATAGTGGTTGCAGAGCTTCTCTTGAATCGTGTCCCACGGCGCTGCTTGGACTGCTAAAGGCACGACCAATGCTCGGGTCATCTCGAACACCTTGGGTCCACAAAGGCTGAGGAAGAGGCCTCGCTTACACAATTCTCTTAGCACGTTTGCTTGGAGGTAGCAGTCGAACCAAGCAAGGTAAAAGTCCCATGATTCAGAGGCTGGGGCAAATGGCGGTAGAGGCACGAGTGAAGCCATGGTTCCAATGCCAATGTAGAGGGTGATGGATGGAACACAGTGCTCTAGCCAGAACGGTCAGCTCTGAATTGGTTCTGTTCAGTGATTCCGCTCAATGAATGTCCGAATCTGGCTGTGCTCTGATGTCCATCAATCCCACCTTCGTCGCCAGTGTTAAATAGTGGGTGGACATAGCAGACGACACAGCGATTTCTCCAAAGCAGCTCTTTATTTGTAAGCTGGAACAGAACTGAACAGCAAACAGCTCAGCCGGCCTGCTTTTATAGGCAGCTGGCTGTCAACATTGTAACAACAGCAACCCAGGGTTTCCCGCCTAAAGTAACTGACGTGGACCTGAGTGAAAACTACATACACAATACTCCTGGTGGCCAGGGTGAGAACTTCAATACATAACACTTCTGAATACCAGTTGCTGGAAAACACAGGAGGAGAGAATGCTCTTGTGGTCAAATCCTGCTTGTACGTTTCCCACAGGCATCTGTTTGGCCACATTGAGAACAGGATGCTGGACTAAATGGGCCTTTGATCTGATCCAGAAAGGTTCTCTTTATGTACACCAGACAGTAGTGTAGTGGGGGGGGGCACAGGGTGGTTGCCCCAGGCATAAAATTGTTAGAGGCACAAAATTTCAACACTGGGTACTGCCTCAGTACAGCTGCATGCTTCTGTTGCTGGGCTCCATTGAAAACAGCTTTTCCATGTAAAGCAGGAAGTGACTTCTCCAGACAATGAAACAACTCTTCTTTTCTTACCTCTGCGGCTGCAATCTCCTGGGTGGCATGGATGCCATCAGGCAGTTGAATGTGCATGCATACTCCATCTGTTCCCCTCACCCCCACCCCTCTGCATGGCCCTGGGTGCTGCCAATCCACGCTACACCACTGTATTCAGGTGCTGAGGAAGCATGGGAAATGGCAAAGGAATATGATCTTTTGTCAACAACTTGAAAAATGAATGTAGGCAAGACTGGGTTGGAACGTTTTGCCACTGGAGGCAAAACAGAAAATGCTACCTCCTATGCTGCCTGCTGAAGCTCCCCCCACCCACTGGCAGAGGAAGGAGGTGCGGTGGGTGCAGCCCACCCTGGGTGTAATCCCTGAGGGGGTGTGTGACATGGCCACGCTGCCCCCCTGGGATGCTTGCTCCAGCCCCACATGCGGCTAGCCCCTCCTCCGGGTGCACAGCATGTGCGCCGCTCCGGGTGCTGGAGCAGCTAGCTCTGCCTCTGCCCCCACCCCCCAAAACATTGCTCACTGCCCACTGAAACCACCTCCCTGAAACTGCCTACCCAAGCTGCCTCCCTCACCATCTGCTGGAGCTGACAAAAAAGGAGTCCAGAGAGGAGCAGGCAGAGCAAAATGAACAGGTGGTCCCAGTGGAGAACAAGGCAGTAGAGGAGGAGGTGCGAAGGTACAGCACACTCCTCAGGGTTTGCATCTGGTGCCCCTCCCAACTGTCCTCCAATCTGCCACCTGAGGTA
The DNA here is from genome assembly GCF_964106645.2 of Podarcis pityusensis. Lineage (NCBI taxonomy): Eukaryota > Metazoa > Chordata > Lepidosauria > Squamata > Lacertidae > Podarcis > Podarcis pityusensis. The sequence goes on from NC_138028.1 coordinate 26,789,415, forward strand.
ACTGCCTCACCACACCTCATGGACCGGTTGGCTCTGAATGTAGGAAGCACTCACAATGCACCGTGATGTTCTGCGCAATGTTTTTTTCCCCAGCTGCTGCATCTAAGAAGAGAAGATCATGCAAAGTGAAAGCATATGTCAGGAGAAGAACTGAGACAGCCATGACTTGGAACATCTGATTTCTGGATCTGCGTCATGTCAGATATTTGAACAAGCCGTGGATGCCGACAAAAAGTGAGCACACTTATAATGAAGACACCATCGCCTGACAACAAGCACTTAGACATTTGGTGTGTTGTGACTGTGGCATTTCTCCCTATTAAGCAATTTTACCTGATGCGATCCTAAGCTATTTCCATATCTAACTGCATATAAGAGCCAAACCTTGTGCATAAAATGCATTTGAAAAGATGTGCTTGTCAGCAGAACGAGAACAAGAAGAATAGCAAAAATAAATAAATAAAAGGAAGTCATCAAATGCATCGTATCATAGAAAAGCAGTTTAGGAGCATACTTGAAATAATCTCCTCTTAATAGAAGTCTGTTCAAGTAGTTGCAAACAAGGCATTAAAAAACACAAATTAAACAACACGCAAAAATAGCCACAAGATGAATCAAATTCATTTCCAGTTATGCCCCATTTTAGCTATATTGCTGGATATGAAAATCATTTGCCTCTTTCATTATTTCACATAAGTACCTCTATTGTGGCCTGGGAGAGGGCTGAACTATTCTAGAAGGTACAAGTTTATGCTGTGTGTGTTGCTCTAAGTATCAGCTGGAATACAATACTCAGAGAACCTGATTTCCCCAGGAAACATACGTGTTTAGTCATGTGACGGATAAAATTTGGGAAAAGTTTGTGGAAACAAGAAATTCCCAATATCTTCACCAAAAATATCCATTTGTTGAATTTGTATTCATATTCATTACTGTAGTGCAATTGTATTCCAAGGAGCTCAGAGCAGTGCTAAAATGTCACTATCTTAGATTTAAATATTGGTCTTATGGGTCACCAATATGATATACTTCCTCCAGGGAACACAGTCCTGTTTGATGGTAAAATATCATTGCACCTTATCAACAACCTTTCAAAGGACATTAGGCCAAGAGAGACTTGTCCAAAGCCATCCTTTGAGTTTATCAATCAAACTCTCAGTTCAACATACTATGCACTAAACAACATTGGCCTATCTCTGGGCCAATTAATGTGATTTGCCTTAGTTGGAAGATATGATACATTAAAAGAGATGCAGTTTTCAAGATGGCAGACTAGTGCAATGACTGCAGGCATGGGATGTATACTGAATGGCTGACACACTCTAGACCAGCCATTCCCAACCTTGGGTCCCCAGATGTTGTTGGACTAGAATTCCCATCATCTCTAGCTGGCAGGACCTGTGACCAGGTATGATGGGAGTTATAGTCCAACAGCATCTGGGGACCTGTCAGGCTTCAGGGAATCCAATCCCTCCCACGGTGCACAGCCAAGAATCAGATAACAAGAAGAGTTCTTACCAAGTCTTTTATTCACTATTCACAGTGAGAGGCTTAGAAAAGGTGCCTCTATTTCAGTAATGGCGTTGCTCCGAGTAAAGCTCCACCCCCTCTGTCTCTCCTATTCTATGTCACCCCTGTGATGGCTAATCTGAGCTTTCTGCCTCTGAGCTTTCTGTTGTACTACTCCAAATACCTGCCTGGTTCTGGGAGAGGGGGGTTATTGAATGCTTTCTAAAGACACTGAGTCTGTCAGCTGTCTTTCCCCTGGTGCTTCTTCTTCTTCCTGCTCCCCTCCCAATATTTCCCAGCTTCTCCCTTCTGCAGCCTCTGAACCTTCCGCAAACTCCTGTTTGTAAATCTATACTGTCTCCCTCTTCTCTGTCAGGTTCAGACTGCAGAGGCGGGATCCACTATTCCTCCCGCTCCTCTGCCCAGTCCCTGACAGGACCCAAGGTTGAGAAAGGCTGGTCTAGACATTAAATGATTGTAATAAAGAATTGCAAATTACACTCACTTTGAGAGGTGACATTGCTAACAATTGTGTGAAGTTAATGATCATGATGAAAGTTCAAATGCTTGCAAATCCTGTATTTTTGTTCACACATGAACCTAAATACGGGGGAAAGGCATTCCTGTGCCTGGGATTTCAGATTGCTGCTTCATTAGGGAGAAATGAGATTGTGGATAATTGTATAACCTGTTACCTTATTGTTGTTGCTGTTGTTACAATTTATTACTTGCCCTTCACCCTAAGGTCCCAGGGCAAGTTCCAACAATCAAAACACAATATTACACAATATTAAAAACAGTTTCAAACTTTAAATTACAGAAATAAGGTGGGTCCTAAAATATACATCTCAAGTGTCAAACGCCAGGGTAAAGATTAGCTTACCACTGTACCATTCCATTCATCCTGCATCACTTACTGAACTTCCAACAGATACACATAGTGTAAGACTAGCTGCTCTCATACATTTTGTACATGTGATGGGTACCTTTAGAATAGAGAGAGATCAAGCTATATATAATGCCCTTCCGAGCTGAAAAGGCCAGGGAAACTTGTAAAACTGAAAGGTCATCCCTGATAGGACACAAAGATTTAAAGTAGGTCAGCACCTCTAATTAAAGCACCTCCTATCTTGAAATTACCAGGCATCTGCATGCTTCAATCAAGTACTCAATTTCTTACTGCATATGCTATAGCTGGAAGAAGCAGATGGAGGTAGAGTTGGAACATTTATGTGACTCACAGTATTACATGCTGTTATACCAGCTAGGGGGGGGAAATGTCAAACACTATCAATCTTTAGGGTTCAAAGCATAAGTTGGTTGCGGTGAGATCAGGCAAAAATTCCTGGTGTGAAATGGTGTGAAAATTTTAGTTCCATTTGAGGAAGTTCATGCAATCCTTAGAAACAACTGACATCTGGTGTGCATTCGTTTATGCAGAAGACCAACAACAGTGTTTAAAGAAAGTAAAATGTGTTATGGTGGATGCATCACTGCCTTTGCACATTTCTCTGATCTCCCATTGTTGATTCTGATCAAATAGATCTTGTCTTCTCTTGGGTTATATTGCTGCAATATCATTCGTGCTCTTACAACAGGGGTGCATTTACCCCCAACCCCTTTCTCAAAGATGACTCAGGAGTCCGGTTCCCAAAATGTGGCCAAATGGCAAATCAGGGAGTGGGAGGAGCCTGGCTCTAAAAAAAAGATTGCGAAGGAAAGTGATTCCCTTTTACTTCCCCCCACAGAAAAGCCTCTGCAACTTTGGCAGGCTTAATCCACTCTGGAGGAGCTCCTGTGCCGGCAAATTTCACCACTTTGGCCCGAAGGTGCTAAAGGCACAGCAATTTTAAGAACCTGAATTATAGTGATAAGGAAACACAGAGCAACATTTCAATGCAGAGCAGCTTGGAGCCTGCAAAGCAGACCAAATCAGAGAGAGTCCAGAATGACTCAGAAACAGATTGGAATTTTAAAACCCACATAGATATAAGGCAAATAGTGGGGCCTGTCCACATGCCTGTCCTACAGGCATGTTGCTATTATATGGTCCCGTGAACCACTCTGAGACCTATGGGTATAGGGTGGAATAACAACAACAACAATCATACATGATGATGCGACAGCTTAGTGTCTGTGAAAAACAGACTTTAAGTCACTTTTGCAAACACACCAAGGCATTACATAGGAATATAAGCACCTCTGGATCAGGCCAATGGCCCATCTAGGCCAACATCCTGTTCTCACAGTGGCCAACCAGATGCCTGTGGGAAACTCTCAACCAGGAGAGTGATCTCCCCACCTCATGCTTTCCAGCAAATGGTATTCAGAAGCATTTTTGCCCCTGACTGCTTTAATCTCCTTCTGCTATATTATTTCAACCAGAAGGCTTTTGGAAGAGCAAAGGGTGTGGTCTCTGCTTCCTTCAACCTGAGTAGCCAGTTAACAGCTCAGTGGGTAAAATATGTACAAAGATGGCAGTCCCCAGTTCTCCCCTCCAAAAGTGGTCCGGCCTTTCTGAATTTCATATTCTCCTTATCCTCAGTGTAAGCAGACATGCTCATCCCACTCTCTAGTGTCTTATGCAAAGCAATCTGCTCTTGGTGACAGCAGTTATTTTAAAGTTGTGTGTAGGCGAGAGACCTCAAACTCAAGCTGGGGACAAGTGATGAAGGATAGCTTTTCGAAATCCAATCTCCATTTGACAAGCATGCACTCCAAAAGAGTATTTACAGCACAGTGACACGACAGACTCTTGTCTTTATGAAATGGGAAGTAACCATCCATCAAGATGTCATTTGTTGTACGTCAGTCATCCGGCCAACCACCACCAAATGGAATAATTGAAGGAAAAGGCAACATAAGGAAACTGGCACTTGATTATCTGGCACCACAAGACAAAGGGCAATTTACAACTGTTCCATACAAACTTATATAAAAAAAAGTCAAAGCCAAGAGATTCTGCTGGCTTTTGCCAGCCTTCGTAATGGAGACACATGGAGAGTGATCACACTCCAAATCATCACATTTCAGAACTTAAATCCTAAACTGCTGCTGCTTCTATCTTTTTTTTGAAGGGAAAGTTTTAATTACTGAAATGAAAACGTGTTTCCCATGATTAATTTGGGTTGGTTTTCACTCCCAGGCCAGAAGTGGAAGATGCATGCTGGAGGACTGGGTGCATATGATGAAATGTTGAACGTGAGTGCTTGTTTCATGCATACTGATCCAGTTTATGCATCCATTTTTGATTATGTAAACAGAAAGACCCTATGTCACATATTCCCTTGGGTTTGAACATATCTATTATGCCTTTGGGTCAATTTGTGGAGCTCAAAAACAATGTGCAGGTTGAAATGCAATTGCTCATGGTTTGTTTGTTTGTTTACAAAGGACAGTTGTTGGATCAACACGTCCCATATCTACTAAGCTTTATAAAGGAGACTTTATTCTCAGGCCTGTTTAACCCTGTAGTGATTAATTTACAGCAGTTTGGCAGTTATACATACACAGGTAACTCATACCTTACATGATTTCAACTTACATGGTTGAAGAGCAGCCAGCTGAAAGGGACCTTGAGCTTGCTGGGAGGTTGTAGCAGAGGAGTACAGCTATCATATACACTTGGTACATTCTTTCTATCTAGGATTGTCATCATCTTTCACCGAGCGCACACCACATGAGACGCTCATGGGACGGTAAGGGAGGAAGGGGACACCCACCAAGCCAGCCAGATCAACCCTGGCAACCAGTGGGACGACAGATGTTGCAGCCAGATCACCCTCACCTCCAGTTGAAATCACACAAATTAAATGCAGAGACCTTAATAGCTATTTTTGCACAAGGGTTTCCTGGCATGGAATGAGTGCTTGAACTCAGACTGGGAAGCTCATGCAAGATCTTGAACGGCACCATGAGATCTTGCAGGAGCCTGCATGTGAGCCTCTCAGAGTCCAGTATGCAAGGCAGAGAGCTTTTGAACTTGGGGGCGGAGGAGGGTTACCATATAAAGCAAGTGATGCACTGGCAAAACTGTTGGGAACCTGTGGCTCTGCATATGTTGTTGGACTCCAACTATCATCAGCCCTGGCCAGCCTGGTCCAGCAACATCTAGTGGTCCATTGCTTCCCCACCTATGTCCCACAGGAATTGAGTGTTCAAAATGTTTGACCCAAACTTCTTTCTTCAAGCAAATCACCACTCATTTTGCTGTGCTCACACTCTAGGGCTCTGAACCAGATTCAGCTGAATCCTGAATCTAATTAGGCTCACCAGCTGATTGGATCCAGGTTGGGTTGATTCCTCCCTAGGTTGGCCGGCACTGAGAGCCCTGATGGGGTCAGGTGAGGGCTGGGTACAGCCCTACTCACTACAACTTGCATCTATGCCAAAGCTACTTCAAAACGAAAAAGGATTCTATCCTTTTTTGAACTCTGTAGCAGATGCTCCTGTCACTGCAACACTCCGATGAAAATAGCTGCGTCTATTGATCTTCTGTTTTCTTGGGACTCTTCAAGAAGAGAAGTATTGACCTTTTTATATAAGAAAAAAGAAACGGAAAAAACGCAGTCACCATGCGAGTATTCTGTCATAAATACTTTACTATCAGAGTTGCAAGAAACTGACAACCATTCACTGTGTTCATTATGCACACCTGTGTTATTTATATGGCCTGTTTAGAGTTGGAAGGGACCCCAAGGCGCAGCTAGTCCAACTTCTTGCAAGGCAGGAACTCCAACTAAACAGCCCTGACAGATGATCATCTCCCCTCTGCTTAAAATTCTGGCTGGGGCTTACAGGAGTTGCCCATAACATTTCGACAGCAGTCTTTCTCAGCTCTTCTACCTATGATCCTTTAACTAGAGACAAGGATCTACAATCTTCATAGTCACTTTCAGCTTGGTGAGGGTCTAGCAAGAAGCAGATAAAACCAACTTATTTGCTGGATGGGGAAGACAGGGGCACATGTCAGCTTGTCTCTGTGCCTGCCAGGCACTTGGAGGATCTACCAAAGGCTGAGTGAAAGCAAGGCAATGGCTGCATACTCTCACCTGGTTATAAGCTGGAGAACCTTTGGGAGCGTGATGTCTCAACTCAGCCCCCAGCTCAGATTTTGGAGAGAGGGCAGTGGGGGGGGGGTATCAAGGCATTATCCCTGACTTCCTCCTGCATATCAGAGGCACAATGGACTCCCTCAGGAGGTTGTGGACTCTCCTTCCTTGGAGGTTTTTAAGCAGAGGTTGGATGGCCATCTGTCATGGATGTTTTAGCTGAGATTCCCGCATTGCAGGGGGTTGGACTAGATAAACCTTGGAGTACCTTCCAACTCTGTGATCCATGAGGGTCAACATCCTGCTACCTTGGAGAGCTGCATGGTCTTCTTGGTGGCCACAAACCTTTGGTTGATTTCCAAGGCAATCCAAACAATGTGTGGACCCCCAGCAGTGTTGATGTTGGGAGCTTCTACATTCAAAGCATGTGGACCATCTGTAAGACTATAGACCTTTTCATTTAGGCTCTAGTCTATATTCACCTTGCAATGATATATTTATAGCAAGGTGAATATATGACAGAACGATGAATCAAAGAACAGCCTCTGACTCCCGGGTTCATGCTCCATAAATGAATAGGGGGTCAACAACCGGATATATGTTAAGCTGCTGTGCATCCATTAGTCACTCTGTATTACTGAAATATTAACATTTGTTCAACCAGATTTACAGAGATTTAAGGAGGGTATAATAATAATGTCTGCAAATTTTATATGCGGTAGTTGTTACACCTCATTAAACAAGCTGCCAAATGATCCATTTCTACACAATTAATATGCAGTGGGTGCGTTATTAAATCTCACATGTAAATTAACTCTTGATTCGTGTCATTTACTTTAAAAGTGTGATTAAAAAACTTTCCCCAGACTTTAAATGTTTGGATTTATTTATTTATTTATTGGGATCCTTCCCTGCTCAACGATCCCTCCCTATATTTCTGCTCCGCAGCAGTTACATTGGTCTAGGTTTGTTATTTGTTTAGTCGTTTAGTTGTGTCCGACTCTTAGTGACCCCATGGACCAGAGCACGCCAGGCACTCCAGTCTTCCACTGCTTCCCGCAGTTTGGTCAAACTCATGCTGGCAGCTTCGAGAACACTGTCCAACCATCTCGTCCTCTGTCATCCCCTTCTCCTTGTGCCCTCCATCTTTCCCAGCATCAGGGTCTTTTCCAGGGAGTCTTCCCTTCTCATGAGGTGGCCGAGGTATTGGAGCCTCAACTTCACGATCTGTCCTTCTAGTGAGCACTCAGGGCTGATTTCCTTAAGAATGGATAGATTTGATCTTCTTGCAGTCCATGGGACTCTCAAGAGTCTCCTCCAGCACCATAATTCAAAAGCATCAATTCTTTGGCGATCAGCCTTCTTTATGGTCCAGCTCTCACTTCCATACATCACAACTGGGAAAACCATAGCTTTAACTATACGGACCTTTGTTATACACAATGAAATGTTGACCGCTGCTTACGCAGTGAGGAGAGGGGGGAAAGCCTATCATTTACTGAATCGATTCCTGCCTTTGCAGTGACCAATGGGTTGAGAAATAAGTGGAATTACTACACAAATGAGCACCAACCCATGTTTCATTATGTCACTCAATCCAGACTTTGACGCACTCAGTAGTGTAGCATGGGTTACTAGCGCCCAGGGCAATACGGAGCCGGTGGGTGAAAGGGAGGAAAATGGATGGAGTACAAATGCGCATTCAACTGCCTAATGGCATCTGCATCACCCAGAAGATCACAGCCACAGAGATAATAAAAGAAGAGTCATTCTGTTGTCTGGAGAGGTCACTTCCTGGTTCACATGGAAAAGCCGTTTTCAATGGAGCCCTGCAATGGAAGCACACAGCCGTATTGAGGCTGCATTGGGATTGGCCCTAACAATTTTGCGCCTGAAAAAACCACCCCATGGTCCTTCTCATGCTACGCCACTGGACACACTAGCAGCACTGCTATTGTACCTGATGCATTCAGGCCTGATGCAGTCTTGTGATGATGTCACAGGGACTGCCTAAGTTTCAATGGAGCCCGGGTGGGCTCCGCCCCTCTCTGCCCACAGAACAGACCATTCAGCAGGTAGAAATGGGGCAAGGATCCACACAGGCAAAGTGATGCTGGCACAATTCCTAGATGATTACGAATAGTTTAAGAAGTGGGACTAATGTTGCACAGATGATGAGTGCTTCTCTATAAAACAATCCAACGTGGTAGGAGTCACCACCAAATCTGAAAGAAGCTTAATTGAAAAGGTTTACAATGATATTCAGTACTGCTCCCCCTTCCATCTTTTATTTTGCATAAAGGAGATGACAGTTCCTTGGATTTTATAGAGAAGGTAAAGGATGTTTCTATAAGGTGTTCACATGTCTGTTTGCATGCTATTTCTAGGATGGGAGCACTTGAGGATGGCACTCAGATGCCATTAATGTTTGTGCCTCTCCAGTGACTATGAAATAAGAAAGAAAGAAAGGTAGATAGATAGATTAAGAGACACAGAACACAGGACACAGGAATCAAAGAAAGGAAGGGATTTCGTGTAAATTTGAAAGCCATTATTCCCTTCCATACCAATGTAAGCACTAAAACTGTATTGATCAGATCCAGAGATCATAGTAAACATTGCTTTGATGTTCCCATTCTGTGATTATCTCCCTACAGCTCTGGCACAATTTGAAGCAGTTTGGGGACCTATGCAACATACCTCACCAATAACAGGCTTTTGGGTTCCACTATACAGGCTGGTGGTAACAGAAGTGAGGTGCGGGGAGATCAATGCCAGCTCACTGCCCAGACATCTCAGTCCTGTAGAGCAAAATTTCATATCAGATTGGATTCATCAACTGCTTTGTTGATGGAAAATATAGGCTGAAAATATATACAGCGGAACACCTTTCTCAGCTGGCCATATGTAGCATATGCTCTTTGCATTTGCTCAACAGCATCTGATGAGTTGTTCTAAAAATTTCTGTCCACCCCACAGCCCAGCTTGATAAACTTCCTTCTATTAATATTTCCATTTCCATACAGCTTGATATATTCTTTGGAAGTAATAAAGGTTCACTGTTAATGGGTTCAGAGTGATTGATTGACTCTTTCCCCCCTGTGAAATGTTTCCTTTCCCAGAAAAATATGCCACACCCCTATCTGTTCCATTCATAAATATCCTACTGCAGCATGTGGAATAATATTGCCAGTGTTTGGGAAGTGACTGAATTATGATCACAAAAAGGCAGAAATAACACAGGGAATACTCCTTTGGTTTATTCTTTTTGTTTGGTCACGGTCACCTGGGCAACGTGTAATAATGTTACTAAATAAGAGTTAGGAATGTAGTGTATGGCCACAGTCCAGTACAGAGTTATGCACACTCAATGCATGTTGCTGGCAACTGACCTAACTAAAGAATGCCTAACCCTGTGTTGCCTTGTGTGTCTTTTTATTTATCTATTTTAAAGAGGAATCCTCAACCTTTTCAGACCCAGGACTCACTTTTAACCCAAACATGTATTTGGGTTAACCCATTTCTAAATAATTGCATGGTGGTAGTGTTCCTGTTGTGACCCACCTTGGATCAGGCTGTGACCCACTTGTGGCTCCCAGCCCACCAGTTGAAGACCTGTGATTTAAAATTTCCATTTTTTACCTGTCCTCTTATCTGGGGAAAAAAATAGCAAAAGGCCCTCTTAAAACAGTAAAGAGGAGGGTAAAAAGCAATGCGGGAAGATGAAACTATGAGATAAGCCCAATGGCTGATTTTCCAAAGGCATCAAAGTTTTGAGAGGGGTCATTTCTGAGAACTGAAATGTTATTGAAATGGAGATTCACACATAGAGAGAGCCACTTGCTCCTCCATGGGGTTCCAAAAATGTGTTCATGAGGCTAAACCTGCACCTGTAACTCAGTGTGTGGGAAAGAAACTTTGGGATATTTGGCATTGAAAAGCCATTGTTTTGTTGCAGTACCCAGACTGTTTTCCAGCACCTTACTTGAGAACTTTAAACCTGCTGATGAAGACCATTCACACACACAGAGAGGGGGGGTTAATTCTGCCCTTCTGACCCTAAGTTGCTTGTTGGTCTTCGAATAATATAATTCCATGATACTAAGACCAACAAACAACTCACCATTGGGAAGGGAGACTTAACCAGTTTTGAAGGCACATATATTTGTTAAAAAGAATGGTCTTCTTTGCTTATATCACCCCATGTTTTCATTTTTACCCAGAATTTTTATTAAGAGTGTTGTTCTTCATATAATCACAAGAGTTGGAAGACACCTTGGAGATCATCTAGTCAGCTCAACTACAGCACCCCTGACAGATGGTTCTCCAACATCTCCTTCAATATATCCAGCCAATCCAGAGGTATATAAATGGGGCATGCCTCAACACTGATGGCTCGACCCCTTAAAGTTGTTGGCTTATTATGCTGCTAGCAGAACACAAGAAGACCCTGATGGATGAGGCCAATGGTCCATCTGATCCAGCATCCTGTTCTCACAGTGACCAATGCCTGTGGGAAACTCGCAAACAGGGTTCAAGCACAAAAGCACTCCACCTTCCTGTGGTTTTAAGCAACTGGAAATTGCTCAGTCTTTTTAATTAAAAAAACAAACTGTGGTGCATATAGACAAAGTATTAGAATGGAGAGCTAGTGCTGGAATGGAAATACAATGGATGAAGGACACTCTTATTTCTCATTATTTATATTAGAAAAATTCTTGTAGCACCATTGGGCCCAGAGAGACTGAAAGAAGACCTGCCGGGATGTGTTTACAAATGACTGAACTCGGGAAGGTCAGTCATCTAATGCCATCAATAATTAAAGAACAGCAAGGCTTCAAATTAGCATCATTAATTTTGTTGCAATGTTTTAACCTTTCCTCTGCCTTTTCCCTTTTGTTTTTCAGAAGGTGTGCGATCCTGCTGAAAACAAGGAACTCTCTCACAATTAATTAGCTATCAGGAGGAAATGTCGCTTCTTGGCTGTGTAGCCAGAAAGAGAGAGAGAGAGAGAGAGAGAGAGAGAGAGAGCGAGCGCTATTGTGTGCCTGTATACTCACCCAACACAATACCAGCCAAGAGACTCCTGAGTTCATAACTTTCACACTGCTGAATGTTTTCCTTCTTGGTTCCCAGCATCCAGATCCTTGGATATTTTTATATATTTCTTTGAAATAAATATGGGTTTCCCATGGCCACTGATGGGCTTCCTAGAGCGAGCAGACCTATGATAACCTTGCAATCTGAACTTTGCTGGAACTCCGACAGCAAAACGTCCTGTAATGCTTTCAGCCTGCGATCTCTATCACTGGCCCAGACAGTGGGAGTTGGTGATTTCTCCCCTCGTTCAGCACTGCAATAACAAAACACAGCTGGTCTTTATTTCACGGGGAAGAAGCAGCAGCCGGCCTGTTATAAGATCACAAAGTGGGTAACCTAGTTAATCCACAGCAAGGCAAAGAAATTTAACCATTTATGATGGGTTTTTTCCACTGTTTTCTACAGACAGACATGAGGAGGCATTTCCTAAAGAAAATAGTAAAAGGGGGGGGGGCGTACTGGATTGGGGTATGGCACTAGAGGAGAGGATCTGTAACACATTCACACACAATATTTTCCCAATCCAGATGGCTTTCCCAAAGCTATCATTTCCTGGGTGGAACTCTCAGCATGAAATTCAGAGGGCTAAGAGTAAAAATGGGGGGGGGGATCTAAGGGTCATTTTGGTGGAATTGTAAAACTTGGCAGGATATTGGGGGGCTACCCAGTGGCAGTAATGGTCCTTTGGGAAGCTACTATTATTACTGGTGGTGATCAAGTGTCCCTGTCCCCTTGCTGAAAGCCCTACATGTAAGACGAAACCCTGCAAACCAACATTGATCCTATGTTGGTTGGGGAGTGTACCCCATTGCACACAGTGTCATTAAAAGGGCGAGGCTCACCGTTCATGTTCCCATATGTCCCTCTGCACATTCAGACTGACATATCTTGCTTAAAAAATATGTGAAGTACTGAGTTTGAGAACAAGAATGGCCAAGCAGAAGAAAGATCTGGAAGCAACACCCTCTGAACGGGGTGGGTGGTCTTTCAAAGTGTGTGTAACTCTCCTCACCACCACCCCTGCTGTTAAGGCATGCACGGCCTGATATTCAGTGAGCATGCAGATGGATCTCCTTCATGGAAGGGGTGAATCCTGGCCAAATAAGGATATCTTCTTGCCTGGGGTATCTCTGTGCTAATATATCTGCTTGAACACCATTTTGGAAATGTGGATTCCTAATCCTGGTGTGGGCAGTGTTTATTCAGAGTTGAGGAAAATGCTCAGAGGCAGTGCATTATTTAGAAGCATGTCACACTGTCCTGAACTTAGTTTCCAAAGGACTAAGCCAACAGGTCTCAGAACGGAAGAGATCAGGTATCTCAAAGTAATACAACTGGGAGCGAGGAAGTATCCTCTACCATGCAAACTGGAAGAACCTGTGTCCCTTCAGCTGTTGCTGGGCCTCAGCTTCTAGCAGCCTCAGCTGGCCTGGCCAGTGGTCAGGGATGGTGGGAATTGTCTTCCAGCAGCATTTGAAGTGACACTGGCTCCCAAACCCTGGCCTAGGCCATCTGCAGCTTCTGTATCAAGTGTAAGGAAAGCCCTACAAAGTGTGCACTGCAGTAATCCAGCCCTGAAGTAACCAACACATGAACTACTGTGACAAGACTTTCCGGGTCAAGGAATGGCCAAAGCTGTTGAACCAGCCACAGTTGGTAAAGGCACTTCTAGCCACTGAGGCTACCTGAGCGTTCAGTGACAGAGCTGGATCCAGAGAAGAAAAGAAGGGGAGCTTAAAAATAAGTCTGAGGTAGCAGACATCAGTTCCTGGCTGCAAAGCCAGCTGCTGAAGGCTCATTTTGTACTGGCTTGCTGTACATGCCCTTCAGTTCACACTAAAGTGATAAGCCTGTGTCTGGACTGTACGACTCCAGACTGTAGGTGGGGACTCAAATGATTTAATGTTTCTTCGTACCAAAATTCACATCTGCGTGGAAAGTTTAGACGCCACCAAGAAGGAATCGCTGTGCACATTTTCTCGGTAGAAGGGGAGTGGGGAAATAAAGGGACAGCACATTCAGTCATGCCAGCCCCCACCTGCGGTTTTACTACCTCGGTGAGAACTAGACCGAGGAGGAGTAACACATGTTGGGGGATAGTTAGCAAGGTTACTAATTGCAAGGAGGCTTGAAAAAACCTTTGGCTTTCTTCAGAGGGCTTAACAAGCCTCCTTCAGAGGCAGAATCAACATAGGAACAAAGGAAGCTGTATCAAGTTAAATCCTTGGTCCACCCAGCTCTGTATTATCTATGTTTACTGGCATTGGTTCTCTGGAGTTTTAGGGAGGAGTCTCTCTGAACCTTACCTGGAGATGCCAGGAACTGAGCCTGGGCCCTTTTGCATGTAAGGCAGATGGCTGATCACTGAGCTAAAGCCCTTACCTGTTGATGCACTCTCTCTGCAGTTTAACACCCTCACATGTTCTTTTGAATGCATTGGAAACATTCTCTCAATGAGAGTCTAGGGCACTACCTAAATGCTTCCTCTTTCATATTGGAAAAAGTTGTTGGGTATACTGTTCTGATGTCAAAAAATCTAGTTCTCTCAAGCTAGTTACATACAAGTCGAATGCAGAGCATGCAATCAATCAATCAATCAATCACGTCTATGTCCAAAGACCTGCAAGGGAACAGAAGGCAGGAGTTCATTTGCAAATGTCTTCTTTTGAACCTTTGTTGTATCATGAAATCAGAGGCTAACTTGGTATGCTCTCTAAACATGAATAAGGGGAGAAGTAATTTACTGTGGCCCCCATTAATTGGGAAGGAGAGGGCCTTCTTGGTAGTGGTGCCTGCCCTGTGGAAGGCCCTCCCACCAAATGTCGAACAGATAAACAACTATTTTACTTTTAGAAGACAGGGAAGTTTCTAATGGTTGATGTTTTATGGTTTTTTTAATATTATGTTGGAAGCTGCCCAGAGTGGCTGGGACAACCGTGTCAGATGGATGGCATATAAATAATAAAATTGTTGTTGTAGTTGACTCTTATGGGAGAAAAACTAACCTGAACCAGGAAGAGAAGAAAGGATGTCTTAGTGCTTAAGCTTGTTACAGTGTGCATGGTGTAACAACCCCTAAATGCGACCTCATAGCTCAGCTAATCTTTCTTTCTTTAAAATAAATATATTTTTATTAAAGATATCTTGGTTTACAAAAGTATGTGCAGTGTCTCTTTTTTCAAGTTACATTTTCTACAGATCAGTTTCATTTGTTGAGATGTTAGTGTCTTTCTAAGGCTGGATCTAGACACATCAAAGAAGCTTCAGAAAAATGCGTTGTAACCTTTATAAAGAGAAATCACGTTGGCAACAACGTAACTCCACAGCAACATCTGGTGTCACAATGTTATACTGCATATAAAAAGCATATTTAAAAAGCATATAAAATGCTTTTTCTTTACCAATCTAGCTGAGTCCCAAGTCTAAATCTCGTGCTATAACTTTTCTCAAAAACCTCTGTGACATATTTGTTGTTGTCCTGACTCTTGTTTGGACTATGCTATTTCTGCTTTGAATTGCGTACATAGCAGCCTAATATGCAACACCCTCAGATTATGTGCTTAGACTTCCACCACGACCATGTTCCACTGAGTAATTTACCAGGGCCAAGTGCCAGGTCCTCTGCTGCCCTTGCTGATGGGCGACAAGGTGAAATCTCATGCTAATTGCTCTCTGTACTAGATTTACCACAGCAAATATGAGCATGTTTATAGCGCTGCTAAAAATTAGACACTCTTGAGTGACCTCAGCAAGCATCACCCTCACCGCTTTCAAGCTAGTGTGCGGCTTTCTTTCCTAAATTCCTTCTCATTAAAATTCATTAAGGCACATAATCCCTATCCAAAAATTCAGATCAGTCACTAACAATAAAAGATGCCTCAAGGCGAAAAGGATTTTTGGTTTTCATTGACACTTTGCCTCAAACAGCTGCTTCTCCCTCTCCCCCACCCCTCCCCCACAGTTAGTTTCTTACTGTACAGAAAAATGAGAATGTTAGATGCAGAATTCAATGGATTAAACCCAGCATGGCAAATGCCCAGCCCATGAGTTTATTCTGGCCCTCCAAGCACATTTTATTCCCCCTCACAAAACCCTGCCTATTTTGATGGCACCACACACACACACACACACACACACACACACACAAGTACACATAGTGCTGAGGTTGACAATGACTTGATGGGAGTGCAGACTGCCTCCCCAGTCGTAGGACTGATCATTTCATGAGCAGAAGGCGGTCAATAATCAACCACAGCTGAACAGGGCCTTATGGTCCTGTGTGAGTGTGTAAATGAATGTGTTGGGTAGGCACACCCCATTAATGTCATGCAACCCCAGGTGGAATGATTTTGGGTGAATGCAGCCTTTGGGCAAAAAATTGTTTAGCCGTGCTGGGATAAGCCTTTTTTATAAAGTAGTTCAGGCAAGGGATTTGGCACAAGACTATCTAAACCGAACATCTTGCTCAAACATCGCACAATATAATTTTAAGACTGTTGTGTTGCCAATTAATGCCCAAGCATTTAACCTCCTCTCTTCCAAATTAAGCTTTGCCCAGCAACTTGCTTTCCATGGTGGGCTGCTGGTGGCATAACTAAATGCCTATGGTAGGCCTTCAGGCTGGGCTACCTCTGAATATGGGCATTCCATATGGCCACCATAGCTAACGACCACTGAAGAGGGGCTGCAGCTCAATGGTAAAAAGGACACTATTGAATGCAGAAGGTTTGAGGTGCACCCCTTGGGAGAGGAAGATCAACTGATAGTTACCACTTGCAAAAATGCCACTGATCAGTTGGTTGGTGGTACCTGCAAATCCCCTTTGGCACAACCACATTTTTACCTTCCCCATATCTGATGGCCATGACGGTGGCCAAGGTATGACAAAAATCTCTTTGCAGACCCAGATGGGGAGGCCTGGTGAGCCACATTCGGTCCACAGGCTGGAGTTTATCTTTCACTTCTGTGGTCCTTTCTCATCTCAATGATTCAAAGACAAAGAAATTCTGGTCAGTTGTCCACCCCTAGCTTCCATACACACACACACAAACACAAACATATACAGTGGTGCCCCGCAAGACGAATGCCTCGCAAGACAGAAAACCAGCTAGACGAAAGGGTTTTCCGTTTTTTAGTTGCTTCGCAGGACGAATTTCCCTATGGACTTGCTTCGCAAGACGAAAATGTCTTGCAAGTCTTGAGATTTTTTTTTCGCTCCCCCCCCCTTTATCTAATCTGCTAAGCCTTTAATAGCCTTTAATAGCCTTTTAGCAGCTAATCCGCTAAGCCTTTAAGCCTTTAATAGCCGCTAAACCGCTAATAGTGCTAATCCGTTAAGCCGCTAATAGGGTTGCTTCGCAAGACGAAAAAACCGCTAGACGAAGACTCTCGCGGAACGGATTAATTTCGTCTTGCGAGGCACCACTGTATACACACACACACACACACACACACACACACTCATATATATATTCACTGTGTGTGTGTGCGTGCACGCGCATTGAATTCTAATTTGAGCAGAAATGAAGATTACTTTTATTAATGCAAATATTTCAGTCATTTTAGTTAGGTGTTGACCAAATGAGAAAACATTTATCTTAATAATAATAAAAATAAAATAGCACTTCATGAACATGTAAAAGAACACATTTCCCACTGGTATCACTTAAAGATCACAGTCAAAAGATTCCTGAGATCAGGGAGAGGGATGAGAAAAAGATGAAGGATCCAATCCAATTAAAATAAAGCATGTCTCCAGTTTCATTGAAAGCAGCAGAACTTGCCACCAACTCATCCTTTGGGACCTACAACCCAATTTTATGCACACACTGTCCTGGGAGTAAGGCTTCCAGAACTCAGTAGGACTCACTTGTTAATAAACATGCACAGAATTGTACTGTACATTGCTGCTAACTTTAGCTAGTTTGGAGCCAGGATAACCTCTACCCATATTTACAATATACAGAATAGAATTATAATTATATGGGATGTTGGATGAAATATAATATCTTGGGAGCATGGGGAACTTGCATCAAGTTGAGAAGGTGTGCTAGATGAGGATGTGAGGGGCCTTCCATTTCTCCTAGTGGCCCATTGTACTTCCGGTGCATATAATAAAGCAGTGTAGTGCAGTAGGGGGAACAGAGCTCTCTTGAGCCTGTTGGATCTTCCATTCATGTGTGTTGTAGTCACAGCAGACTTAACTGTGCCCTATATTTCAAAGGGAAGAGAAAGTCTGACTTTAACTTTTCGTCTCTCTCTTTTCCCCACCTCCAAAACAGCAAAAATATGAACAAAGCAAATGTTCACTTCAAAAAGCTGGGCTTATTTTACTTAGATGGTGCAGTGCATTTGTGTGTATGTGAGTGTTGGTTTTTCATAACTGAACTGTGGAAGCTCTTTCATGCTTTCACATCCAGGTCGCTAATGGAATGTATGATGATGCACTGGTGTTGACAGTTGCTTTCACCTGAGAATGAGCCTGTTTTGCCAGCCTAAATGAAAAAGGTGATGGCCTTACCTTTGTTCTTCTCTGTCATACTATTTATGGATATAACCTCGATGGCTCTAATAGTCAAGAATTTGCTGTTTTTCATTTCAACCCAGTGAAGGGTTCAGTGCAACTCAACGAGCTGGATACACCAAACCAGCAAAACTTCAGCAGATGTTGGTTCAGTAAAAGATACCATCTTATGCAGGCCTCCTCAGCTTGCGACCCGCCAAGCTGAAAGCAGCCCATCAAGCATTTTTGATGCTCTGCTGAGGAAACAGTAAGCCTTCTGTATCCCTGAATCTATTGCCTGCCTGAGATTGGAGAAACAGGGGACTGGCACATGGCTGCACAAGACCTTGCCTGTTGCAGATTTCCTGTATCACTTCCCTTAGACTTTTAAACTCAGCTAAGGTGGCACTATGGTCTAAACCACTGAGCCTAGGGCTTGCCGATCAGAAAGTCAGCGGTTCAAATCTCCGCGATGGGGTGAGCTCCCATTGCTTGGTCCCTGCTCCTGCCAACCTAGCAGTTCGAAAGCACGTCAAAGTGCAAAGTGCTTCCAGCAGGAAGGTAAACGGTGTTTCCATGCACTGCTCTGGTTCACCAGAAGTGGCATAGACATGCTGGCCACATGACCTGGAAGCTGTACGCCGGCTCCCTCAGCCAATAAAGCGAGATGAGCGCTGCAACCCCAGAGTCGTCCATGACTGGACCAAATGGTCAGGGGTCTCTTTACTTTACCTTTAAGCACCTTAAAAGATAAGCCACCTGAAATCAGGAAAGAGACTTTCCTCCTGATAAACTCTTGCTTTAGCATTTCTTCTCCAATGCCAGTAAAAAGAAGAAGAAATGTTGCTTTTTATAAGTGCTACATTAAAATTATGACTACCTCCCATTATTGGGCATTGGGAAAGCCTTTCTCAAGGGCAGACATCCAGAAGACTAAGCACTTCCCACATTCTTGTAAGTCGTTCTGTCCTTAACTGATCCATAGATGCCAGGAAAGTTTACTGGACTGAAGATATACCATAATAGAGAAGAAATGATAGTTTAACTAAGTTGCAAATTCATAAGTCATTATAGATAAGCAGCCTCTGGGATAGCATCAGTACTAATATAGTCACTGGTAGACCATATAAAGGGCGGGGGCGGGGAGTGCCCAGAAATGAGGTTTTCCAGTTATTCTGATAAGACTGAAATAATAATTGCTCAGATTTCACAGCAAATCTATTTCCTCAACTCAGGCTTCACCAGGGGTACAATGTGATAGCCATATATAGGTCATACCGATTTCTGACAGGAAAAGGCATCCGAAAGGAGAAAAAAGCATTGTGGGCAGTCATATTCATTTAATCCAATCAGTGACCCTAATTAAATATAGGGAAACTTGCAGTGGGGAAGGGATGGGAATCTTCCCTTGGTCACATTTGAGAAAAGTCCTCTCCATAGGCTGCTCTTGTTCTGGTGCGTCATGCATGATATGAGCTAATGCTAGTCAAAAGGTGGACATAGAAGTAGGAAAACATAGAGTCAGGGATATACTGGAGTTAGGAAACCACAAATTGCATGGTATTTCAGGCAGTTGTTATCCTAATTACTAATAGACAAAGGACAGGTATACGGAGTTCACTTCTGAAAAGGGAAGCGCATTGGGAGCATATTATAATCGTGATTTGGCATGCGCTTAGCTTTTGGGGGCTTCCCAAGGATATGTCAGTGTTCCGATACCTGCACAGTTATCAATGCCTATCAATAGTAAGCCTATCAATGGCTACTAAACATGATGCCTGTGCACTGCCTCAGATAAGTGGGAAATGGCCACTATGGTCTGCTTATGGGCTTCCCATAGGTATCTGATTGGCCACTGTGAGCACAGGATGTTGGACAAGACGGGCCTTTGGCCTAATCCACCAGATTCCCTCTTATGGTCTTGTGGAAGAGTTTCCATAGGTAGACTGGCCAGTGCCAAAGAATGGCAATATGAAGAAGATAGGCACCAATGTAAGAAACTAAAGGGAAGAAGGTAGGCCTTATATTCATATTTACTGAAGGCCTACAGGAAGTCTAAGTGCATTATAATTGATTATAAAGACAATCACATTTCTACCTAATAAAGCTGCCAAAAAGGCTGCACAGTTTTGTATTCAGCAGTTGGGGATTTTGCTCTCCTTTCAGTTCTGATAAACCAAATTACTCTATCTGCAACATAAGACAATTGTACTCATCTGCTACAAAGGGGCATTATCAAGAGTAATTTATTAATGTCTTTAAAATGTTTCCTTAATGAGGATGGCTGCATAATTGCAAGCTATTATTATCATTATTCCTTGTTTCAGGCAGGAATATAGCAATAAAAAGGCTCTTTTATGGCAAAGATCATGAGAATTAATTTGTAAACATGGATGGGGGGAGCTCACACTGCATTTTACACTGCTTTCCCCACCCTGAGCTCAGAGCCTTCATTATCTATCATATATGGCTGCACATTTTAAAATAACAAAAATCAAATAATCCGTGAAAGGTCTTAAGAAGCAGCGGATTCAGACAGAGTAGTGGGTTATCTGCTAAAAGGATCCCATGAAATACCATAATTATGCAGAAGGGTTATTGTTTTCAACAAAAAAAACCACCCTTGATTTGGAAAACCCAAGCCAGAAGTCTAACTTCACTGAAAGCAGAGGTGGTGCAAATCTTACATACTAGATTAAGTGGGACCCTTAGATCTTGGTAAATCCATTATATGGGCTACAATAGATAGTGACTATTCTGAGGCAGAACTGTGAACCAGGAAGTTCAGAACTGTGCCATGTATTCTTTGGGTAACTTTAGGCAAGATACTACGTATATCTTTTAGCCTCAGTCCCTGAAACTACAATGCATTGATCATAACACTTGCCTACTGAACAAGAATGCTGCGAGGATTATTGAGATAATGAAAGTGAAGCACTTTCAATACTCTTAAGGGCTATGTGCACAGGAATCTGCCGTCAACCATGTCAGACCATTGGTTCTCCTAGCTCTAGCATGTTCAAAGTCCATTTTGTGGCCTAATCCGGCCCGCTGGTCGGTTTAAACCGGCCCCCTGGGACAGTTTATTTCCTGGGGTAAAATCCTTAAAAAAGCTCAACAATTTTGGTCGGCCCTTTGGTCAGCTCTCACACATGTTCACTTCATCAAATCTGGCCCTCTTTGAAAAAAGTTTGGACACCCCTGTTCTAGCTCTTCAGGTTTTCAGACATGTTTTTCCACCCAATTTCTCACTCATACTCCTTTTTCTTTGTCTACCTCATTGGCTGCTTCCTGTTCCTCGTTTTCCTCATTCTCAGCATTTCCATTGGCTGGTCCAAGCAAGAAATGCTTGTTCTGGTGGAACAAATCTCCTTAGGGCTACATTGAATTCCACTCTATGCTTCAGTCTGTCTCTACCTGTTTGGGCTTGTTTCTTCCTTGTTTCTCAGTTATGGTATGCTGGTATTGGCAGCCTTCCTTCCTTTTGAGAACTGAAAGAACTGACTTTGGTGGACATCTCTGAACTACCATTTCTGTCTTCATACATTCCTAGCATTTTTTAATGATTCTGTTGTCTATTCTTGCCCTTTCATTATTACAAACATGTCTAACTTTGGGAGGGGCAGTCTAAGTAATATCCTCTCTTCTGGCCACATTTGAACCCTTTAAATATTGCAGCCGTCCCTTTGATCTGCACTACACTTTTGTATTTTAAATCCTTTATTCCAAACTCTGTGTGATTATTAATCGGTTTTAGCCAAACTAAAGCTTTGGCTGGGTGTGCAGTAAAGTCAGCAAAATCCTTCCAAAGCTGTACTTCATGGAAATAATTGACAACACAGAGGTCATTCCTTCAGCTCTCTCCCCAATCACAGCCTGTAAATATGTCTTCAGGATTCACTGTGTGACCAATAGCAGTCCCCGAACCAGCGTTCTTTCTATTCACACAACAGGCTGTTTTTCTTAGTAAGTTATATAGAGGATCTCTGAAATGTCACATACAAAATAGGAGAGTCCTATTCCTCAATAGCACTGGTGCAAATCTAGAGTATTTTTTCCGTTGAAAACAGATCAGCAAGTCTTGTAACACCTTAAAGAATCTTGTTGCAGGCGATCAAGATGTTTTTTGGGTCACTACCACTATTAAGGATTGGTGACCATAGAGCTAAATCCAGCTCACCCCTGCATCAGACCATCAGTTGGCCCTTCAGCCTGCCCCAAAGAAACAAAATCAGTGTGTGGAGGGAATCTTGGGCAGAGCAATGACTCACTGTAGTTCATACTGAAGGATGAATGGGAAAGACCTGGTCCGCCACCACTTCTCTGAGTGACCATTACATGCACCTGTTTGTTGACTATAGACTTTTAAGGTAACCTGTCCTGATTTGCTTGGGGCTTTGTATGTTATCAACAAGACCCTTGACATGGCTCAGTAGCTGACTGAGCGCAGTACAGTAATCTAGCCCAAAGTTTACCAGAGTAGCTTGGCTGTGACCAGGCTGTTTCTGAACCAGTCAAAGCTGAAAATAGACACTCCATGCCACTAGTGCCACTTGGACTTACCATAACAATGGAAGAGCAAAACAGCCCAGAACAGGTAACTTACAGAATTTATAAACCCAAGAACGCCCTCCCACCAGGTGTCAAAGAGAAAACAACTACCAGACTTTTAGAAGACATCTGAAGGCAGCCCTGTTTAGGGAAGCTTTTAATGTTTAATAGACTGTTGTATTTTAATATTTTGTTGGAAGTCACCCAGAGAGCCTGGGGAAACCCAGCCAGATGGGCGGGGTATAAATAAATTATTATTATTATTATTATTATTCCATAATACCTCCATTGTGCTGAGTTTCAGCCTTAATCTATCAGCTCTCATCCAGCCCATTACTGCCTCCAGGTTCAGCACCTGCACAATCTTATCTGATCAAGATGACAGGGAGAAACAGAGATACATGTCGTTTGTATATTGGTGACACCTCACTTCAGCAACCCCCCCCCCCCATTACCTCTTCCAAAAGCTTCAAGATAGAACTTTGTGGGACTCCACAATGCCCTGGGGTTGAGCATAAACCCCACCCCACCCCGAAATCATTTGCAGGTAGGAGTAGAATTACAAGTAAATCATAACTCCAATTCTCTATCTTCAGCCCCACACCAGAAGGATACAGCAGCTGATTATATCAAAAGCAGCCTAAAGATCAAGGAGAATCAACAGGGTTGTGCTCCCCTTGTACCATTCCTTCCAAAGGTCAGGAGGGCCAAGACTGTTTTGGTACAGAAAGAAACAGCACTATTCATTATTACAATGACTCTAACTTCTTATTCTGGTGAGACTTTAAAACCAGTGGTGGCTTAAGAAGTTCAGAAGGAACATCCAAGTCATACAAATGTGGAGTCCCAGTCCTTTTTACATCCCCAGCCAAAGTGCATGAATTAAACCACTCTACAATGCATTCTTACCAAATATATTTTAACTGTCCCTGTGTGGGATAGAGAGAACATGAGCTATATTTCACATTACCTCCTCTGCCTTCATCCCTCTCAGTAGGTAACATAAGTCAATCCAGTTGCCTTTGACAGCAACCTTTAAAGTGGTGATTCTATGGGAATTAACTTAAGAGAAAATAATTCCATTACCTGGATATCACAGCTTCCTGCATCTATCATCATTTAGAAAAGGGTTGAAATGTTACCTGGAGGAAGCGACCATAAGGAGCTGAATAAATGCTAAATTGGTTATGAAGGCCCTCTGTTCGTGGTTGGCATTGGGAGGCTACAGGGTTTTTGAAAAGTCTCTCCAGCTATATTCAACATTTATCCATTATTATAGAAACAACTCAATTAGTGACTCCATTGGGACCACAGCAAAGCTCTGCTATCTACAGTTTAATAGCTACCATACATCATAGAAATCCAATTCTCAGGTATAGTAGGATGTAAATGGCAGCAGCCCATAGATAAAGTAAAATAAAAATCTTTAAATCATTGAATCTTAGCATAGTACTTGCAATTGGCTCATGTTTTGCAACTTGTAATTCCTTTATAATTCACACCATGCATTTTGGCAAATTAATTGTGCTGGCTACATCTGAGGTGAGACTTTAATTTTCTTGGTGCGTCGCTAAGTGGAAAGCAATTGTTTGCCATTGCCAACTTTGACTTGTTGGCATTAAGAATGAGTGATTATCCCATAGATGTAATGACCGATGCTGTCCTATATATTTTGGGCAGTCTCCACCAATGCCATTTATTTCAGCTGACTGAAGTATTTCCACTTAAAGCTTGACTCAGTAAGCCTCATTCAGAATCAGCACTGATTTATTTCCCCCCAATATTGGATATTATGGGTGGAATTCATTGTAGCCCCGAGTGTAGGATATGTATGCAAGAAATGTGATCTATTCACCTCCAGATTCCCCCCTCTGTGTGCCCCCCAAACATTAAACCACAATAAACAAAAAAATTAAAAGCACAGTATCAATTATCTGACACTTGTCCATCATGCACATACTGTAAAAGGGAAATCTGATTACAATTAGCATATCCATATCATTGATGTACAGTATCTCCTGCCAAGAATAATGAAGATAAGGCCATTCATAGCAATGTATCTTACCATATTGATGCATGTGATGCTAAGGCATACAGAGCCTCTACATCTTTATGTTGTGGATGGATACCACTCTCCAATAAAATGGTCTTGTTGGGTATGAGGGTTTTTCTTTCACTCTCCCCTTTCTCTCACACAGAGGGTCCTAAGTGCCTTCAGAGCAATGTCTCATTTCTCAGAGACAACAGGTAAGCACTTCAGTTTGGCCTGCCCAGGATTCCTCTCATCCTTGGACATGCTTTATGAATACTGCATTCAGATTCAGGGTTCCTGTCACCCTGTCCTCATGAGTGCAGTCAGTGTTTCTCTATAATGACACCACTGTTGCTGTTTGGTCTGTCACTTGGGAAATGACCCTCCTAGAGCATACTGCTTTCTTTCCCTGCAACTTTCCTTCCTAACTCTTCCAGGCCAGGCTGCCAACCTGTCACGCTAGTAGCTTTCTTCCTAATTAAAGTTTCCTCGCCATAACTGTTCCGTGGCCTGTCTGCTACTTCTCTCCTTTCTTGGCTTCTCTACCCGACTTCTGTCTCCTGCACCCCTTCACAGTCACACTTCATTTGCTCTGCACCAACATAAGCCATTCCATTCACTCGCCCATTCATCTCCTCCCCTGCCTTCAACTTCTCTCTCATTCTTCATCTGCTCTGAGACTTCCATTCCTCTTGCGTGCACACTCAGCTTCTCTTTCCCTCACCCTTTCTCTTGCTATCCTGTTTGTCTGCTTTCCCTTGTAGCCTCTCCTTTCTGAGATCCTCTTCCATGTGTTGCCATTCATAGCGTTGAAAACTCTCAGTTAAATGGAAGAATGATCCGGCTCATTATCAGGCAGCTTCAAAACCCATAATATTTTATCTGAGGGGATTAATTTATTACAATTGACTATTATATTCAGCATGATAGACAGTCTAACCCTCTCTGGGTATTCCTCAAATCCATTTGTTTAGCACTGTGCGGAGGAAGACGAGCTAGTGAGCATGCTCTCCCACATTAACCTCCATGGATCAGAGGGTCAGTGACTACAGTAGGTAACTCTGAGTTTCCAGGGTTCTAAAATGTGTTGGGAACTTACAGGGGTAAGGCAGTGTGGTGGCTGCAGATAGCTGTCAATCAGATGGGTGAAGGTGAGCATGCTCCTCACTACATCCTCCTCCATACTATGCTAATGGCATGGAAAAATGAATGCCCATAAAATGCAGTAGTGACAATTTCCATCCATTCTTTGGAGTTTGCTTTATATAGGGTGTTGTGAACTCATCACTCTTTCATTGGGAACCTCTAAAGCCAAGCACAAAACTCCCCCCAACCCCGGTTCAGTTTATTTATAGCAAAGAGTACATAGCTGAATAATTCAGTGTATATGTTTTTCTCTGAATATATTCCAGTTCTTTCTGCCTGTTATTTTGCTGCTAACACAAGGAAACTCTCGAAGCATCGTGGGTTTTTTTCCAGCTGCTTTCCAGAGATGAAAGACCATTTTTATGATTTGCCTTTCCTGATAGCTTTGGCAAATGCATGTAAACATCTCCTCCCTTAAAAAAAACTAAAAAATCCACCCCCTCCAGAATAGATTAATTCTAAGCCTGTATACTTGGATGCATTTGAAATTTCAGAGAGTTTGGATAATGGGCCAACACTGAGAGCACGCTGATCCGTTAAGAGTATTGCAGCTGTTCTGTAGCTGGGGTGGGGTGGGGTAAATAGACACAACAAATCGAAAGCCATGTTACAGGTGATCAGTTGACTGATCACGTTAATTGAATTGTTTTCATTGTGCTTTCATCTCATATTCTTTTGTTGTTAACATTTATATTTCACTTTCTTTCCAAGGAGCTGAAGGTGGCATATATGGTTCTCCTCTTTCATGTTATCCTGACAACAACCCTGTGAGGTGGGTTAGGTTAATAGAATCATAGAAATGTAGAGTTGGAAGGGACACCAAGGGCCATCAAGTCCAACCCTCTGCAATGCAGGAATCTTAGCTAAAGCATCCATGACAGATGGCCATCCAACCTCTGGCTAAAAACCTTCAAAGAAGGAGAGTCCACAGCCTCCTGATGTTATTTCAGCTTGCATATTGGTCCGAGAACTGTGAATTAGGTAGCTTCTCATAAGGTAGCTTCTCAACCTGTATGATGCAGTGGCTAGAGTGTTCAATTAGGATCTAGAAAACCAGTGTTACAGTACCCACTCAGCCATGAAGGTCAATTCTTTGCAGGGTTGTTGTGGGAGTAAAATGGAGGACTATGTACATCACCTTGGGCTCTTTGGAGGAAATATGAGGTATGGATTTAATAAATGAATAAAATGAAAACAACCTTGAATTTATCCCTGAGCCATGCCACTAGGTCTGTGCTGCCCTTCCTCCTCTGACATCCGCCCTCCATGAATGCTGGAAATTAGAAGAGGGTGGATAAAGGAATGGGACGGACTTAAAAGGCCTTGGCTTCTGCACCACTCTATGTGCAAGTTTCAGCATGCCATCATACATCAAATCCAGCATGTGCCATCTTCTGACTCACAACCACACCCTGCTATCTGATAGGTAAAAGGTAAAGATAAAGGACCCCTGGATGGTTAAGTCCAGTCAAAGGTGACTATGAGGTTGCAGTGCTCATTTTGCTTTCAGGACGAGGGAGCTGGTGTTCGTCCACAGACAGCTTTCCAGGTCAAGTGGCCAGCATGACTAAACCACTTATGGCACAATGGAGCACCATGACATGAGCCAGAGCACACGGAAATGCCATTTACCTTCCTGCCACAGTGGTACCTATTTGTCTATAGCATGCTTTCAAACTGCTAGGTTGCCAGGAGTTGGGACAGAGCAATGGCAGCTTGCTCAGTCACAGGGAATCGAACCACTGACCCTCCGATTGGCAAGCCCAAGAGGCTCAGTGGTTTAGACCACAGTGCCACCCGTGTCCCCTGCTATCTGATACCAGAGGATGGATCAGGCAGGAAAACAGCCCGGGCACTTACAATGTCTTCAGGGTTCTTGTAATATATTTCACTTCCTCCTGAAAACAGGAGAAATTTTACTAGTGTCTTAGTTCATTTTCACCATATGTTCTACTAAGAGCCAGGTTCTTCCACTTGACCGCTAACAACTAAGTAATGCTGACAGTATAGGCAGTAAAACTAAGAAAATAATGTGATGCCTGATCAAAAGCTGCTGCAATGAATAGGGCTGTTGTTGTTTCACAAGGTATGCATCCTAAGACCTGGGTCAGCCTCTCATATACACTAAAGGAGCACATCTTCAATTTTGCTTATCTCTGAGCACAAAAGAGAGTCGTCAACACTGAAACTTCCTAAACAAAATTCACCGGTGCAAGTTTCCCCGTGGGGAAAACCCCACAGAATGTGAAGCTGTGTTCGTACATCTCTTTTCTCAGCTCTTTACATTGTTCTGAATTCAGGACACAGCAAAAACAAGCTTTCGTTACGTTTTAAGAGATAATTGCTACCGAATAATTTATGGGTGCAAAATGCTACACACAGGGCAGAGAATACAGCTACTTATAACTCAGTAAATTAAAACCAGCCCGTCAGCCTGCCTGGTATCTCGCTTCAGATTAATTGGATCGTATCAGCATGCTCACATTATAAAGATCAAATGCAAGGAGGAAAGGCATAAAGTTTGGTTATGCATCAATGTATCCCCAACTCAGCAGTTGCTGGTTATTTATTGTGCACGTAAACAGATGCTCTTTCTAATGTGGCAATAGCAACTGAGAGAGAGAGGAGAGAGACCTGCTTTATACTCCAGGTATGGAGAAGAGGCCATTTTCCGAATGGCACTGAGAACTCTAAACCCCAAGCGACTTTAAGTGAAACCTAATCACTATGTATCAACGGGCTGAAATATATAATAAACAGATGAGAACAAAAGCTGTTTTTTATTAACTGAGACTTGCACATAGCACCATGATATCTTTAAACTGGTATATGTTTCTCCTGCTAAAACTGGATAAACACTCTCTTCTCCTCCTCCCGTTTGCACACAGCTAATCTTTCATTGCAGTGTGTCTCATGCTTCATCAGACTGTTCTTCCAGGCAGCTGATGAGATGCCTCTTTTAGAATGATATAATTGTAGAATTGGAAGGGACCCCAAGGGTCATCTAGTCCAATTCCCTGCAATGCAGGAATTTCAACTAAAGCATACCTGACAGGTAGCTACCCAACCTCTGCTTAAAAACCTCCAGTGAAGGAGACTCCACCGCCTCCCAAGGGAGACCATTCCACTGTTGAACAGCTCTTACTGTCAGAAAGCTCTTCCTGCTGTTTAGTCGGAATTTGAATTCTTGTAATCTGAATTCTAATCTAATTTGATTCACATATTTGGGTTTGGAACAGTGCTGGTTCCTGGTTTCAGAGTCCTTGGGCAGAATGCTCCTAGTGAGCTTACCTACGCCATCACATCTCCAATATTAGCACTGCTCATATGCTTGCTACTCCCTCAAGAGCCAATCTGCATCACTACCCAGAGACACAGAGAGGGGCAGGGGAAGGGTACATAGAGAAGACTGCTCTTTTTCCTTGCTCTTCTCACTGCTTGTGTGCTTGGGAAAGTGTAGGAGTAAGGGATAGGTGGCAGGAAGCATCAGCAAGGAGAAGTGGAACCAGGAGGCCCAGAAAATTGGCAGGTGGCCCAAGGACTCAGGATAGGAGACAACATTTAGAAAAGCCCTGTGGCCTCCAATTCTGAACAGACATGGTCATGACTAGACTCCAGAGCAAGGGTCAGCAAACTTTTTCAGCAGGGGGCCGGTCCACTATCCTTCAGACCTTGTGGGGGGGCTGGACTATATTTTGAAAGAAAAAAAATGAACGAATTCATATGACTCATAAATAACCCATTTTAAATAAAAGAACACATTCTACTCATGTAAAAGCACACTGATTCCTGGACCACCCGTGGGCTGGATTTAGAAGGTGATTGGACTGGATCCGGCCCCCGGGCCTTAGTTTGCCTACCCATGCTCCAGAGTCATGGCAGAAAAGGATAGCAAGGGACACAAGGTAATGGACAGAGAGAACCTAACTGCCTCTCCCCAGTTGAGAACACCTGGCTCCATATTTTAGCATTTAGAAAGTACATTTTCACATTCAAAGTCCTGCCCAGCCATATACACATTTCCTTGAATGCAAGTCCCAACTAGGGTTCACTCCCAATTGAGCACACATAGGATTAAGTATAGACAGGAGAGATATATGTGCAGATTTGTTAGTAAATCAGCATGATGCTGAAAGCAGGAATCACACAGTATTAGAATATCTTTGCATAAACCACACTGAACTGTGACTCATTCCGCAACCATCAGCTCTCACATAAGCTATTAATAATTAGCTCATTAACAATACAAAAAGTGAACTGTAGAATAATTTCATACATCATCCCATTTGGTTTTTATGAGACCATCTTCCTAACCATTATTCTGACATATTGTTTGTTTAACTACAGTTGATCATCAGAGCCAACACTGAAAAATAAATATGGTAAGTTTTGTCCTTTATCCTAAAAGTAAACTACTGAAAAGGGTCCATAATCCCCAAATTCTAACACTCAGAAACAGGATCATAATATATTTCAAATGGGCCATTGGTCTGATCCTGCAGGCTCTTTCTATGTTCTTGTGAGATTTTAGAGAATTCTGAAAAGAAAAAAACACACTTCCCTACTCCCACCAACCTTCTCTTGGCAGCAGTCATTTGAACATTTGTCCCATATTCTGCTTTCATGTATCCATTGAAAAAGAAAAAAGATAATTCCCAAGTATTAATATAAACACATAGGAATGAAATTCTGGGCTTGATGTTCATATCTTCATTGTCTTCTGCTGTAGATGGAGCAGTATGTTGATGGAATCCCTTCTAAAGTAGAAGGTCTGATAAGAAACTAAATCTCCCTTTTGATTGCTTTCTTCTGTCAAGCCTATTCGACATTTTATTCATTAATTTTAATTACTACATTCGTAAATACTTTATGGGACTCTGGTAGGAAGCCAAGTTTCTGTTCTCCATTGGCAGCGCTCGGGAGATGATACTGGTATCTCTTCCCGACAGCGCAAGACACAAAAGAAGCTATTCTGCTAATCTGATCAATTCCATTTTAACATTCCTGGCTTTATGGTTAGAATTTACAAGCTACTTGTGGTCTTTTATGTTCTTTTCTCTCTGCTGTGTCAAATAAACAGCACAATAATTTGCTTCAGCAGAACAAGAAGGAGAAATCAGAAGAATGTGGTGGTAGGAAAGGGGATATCACTTTCACTTCTGAGTAATTCTGTGTGGAAACTGCTAGGTACTATTGTTTATGGGGGACAGCACCTGTATACATTTTATATAATTCTAGCAAAAAGTATCTGGCTTTACCCTGGAATTCTAAGAAAGAAAGAAAGAAAGAAAGAAAGAAAGAAAGAAAGAAAGAAAGAAAGAAAGAAAGGTGAGATTATTGAATTGATAGCATAATTTGTTAGTTTTAGGGATGTTCACAGCACATGACCACTCCAACCTCCTGATTTGTTGTTGTTGTTGTTGTTGTTGTTGTTGTTGTTTAGTCGTGTCCGACTCTTCATGACCCCATGGACCAGAGCACCCCAGGCACTCCTGTCTTCATCTCCTGATTTAGGGAACACCTGACCTGGATCTGAACCTAAATTGGGGGTGGGAAGGATAATGCTTAATCAAGGTATTCTTAAAACCCCATATAGCCAGGAGGCAGGCAGGGGAAAGGAAATAACTGCCTCTTCTTTCCTCCTACTCCCAGCTGCACTGAAGTGAGCAGGAAGTTTGAATCATACTGGATGCTGCTTCTCCAGTACATTTCCTGCAGCTATGGAAGAAGCAATACTCTTTTGGTGTGGGTTGCTGTGAACCCCTCCATCGTAGGCTCTGGTTGTATTGTTAGCACCAATCTGTCTCGAGAGACAATGGAGTGTGCAGGTGAAGTAAAACTGCTGCATTAGTAGCACCAAAGTGACCTCTCTGGGGCACAAGCCTGGGCAGTGTGTATGGAGGTCCTGGGATGCCCAGAAGACAGGATGCAACTTGGTGGCATGAGTTCTTGGAAGGAGGTATACAAGACACCACCCAACAATCTTGGAGACTCCACTCTGGATTTTTGTAAGATTTACACAAGACGTTTCTTCCCCTGAATATGTCCCGCAAGGCAGTGGAGGTTTAGGATCAGAGCTTTCCTTCTTCTAGATGGGCTACCTTTCCAGGTTAATGAGCCCCATCTGCCCCTCACTTTCCTCTACAGCACATGCAGAAACCACCTTCTCAACCATAGTGAGCTATTGGTCTCGTCTGCTCAATCCACCAGAGCCTGTCTTGGATGGAGGTAAAGTCCCTAACTCACCAAGGGTTTGAGACCCATTGGCTACCCTCACCTGGTTTCGCCAGCCAGTCAAAGCCATTCCCAGGATGAGGTCAATGTGTAAATAAGACATATATCATAAAGACACCACACTCTCCAGTGTGCCTCATTTCCAGAAAGAAACACAGACTCTGGCAAGTGCACCTGGAATCTTGCACTGCTTGGAGATTGTGGTGGTGTACAACAGTGTATAAACTCCTTTCGCAATGTAAATAGACAATATTTTATCTGAAAGAATGATGTGAGATCATGAGTTTGCTTCCAGGACTTAGTCTGACCATTTCCCCCAGTGGATTCCTGTCATAACACATCTCATCACTCACCGTTTGCTGCTGGTTAAGGTGAATTTCTGTATTGCTAATTATTTGTCTCTTTCATGAGTATGAAATAAAAAGAACACTAAAAATGTAATCCCACCAACCAGAAATCTCAATATTCATTCTTCGCATTATTTACATTCATGAAGTAATAGCTTTGAAAAAATGAGGCTGTGATGATCATCCACTCAAGTTCTCTACAAGTATCCAACATTCCTAGGAAGGAGAGAAAAGTTCAAACGCTGGCATCATTCAGTGCACAGTTCATGGGTTTATTCTGTTCTCAGTGTTGCCAGCTACCCAAAAGGAGAATGGGGGTGTTGCCTAGCATCCAATCAGACTGGCATCATCCTTTCTGAAGTAATCTGAGTTCTGACTGGCTATGTAGTTCTGAGGAAGTTTTCCTATGAATAGTTGTTGAATCTTTCCCTGTGATGAACAAGGACCGAGCCAAGAAAGGTAAAAGCACTCTGTTCCTTTCTCCTCAAATTATACACTGGTTTTGTTCAGTTTACTTCATAAATTATTATCTGTTTCTTTTCTCTCAGGACTGAGTCTGCATTAGTCAAATGACTTTGTTAACAGTACTGAAGACAACCCAGCCACCTTGAAAAATTTATACATTTTATCACACCTCAGTCATATTTCCCCTTTTTCTGAATTAAAAGCCACAAAGGTTGTAACCTTTACTCGTAGGGGAATTGTTCTAACCCTCGATCATTTTGGTTGCTATTTTCGGAACCTATCCAGCTCTACAATATCCTTTTTCAGTTGAGGCAGTCAGAACAGTACACAGGATTCCAAATCTTCGCCACGTGCAACCAATGGAAACTTTATCATGGAATACTAAGGCACCCATAAATACAAATGATGCATTTACACAGCAGTTTGTTCCATTTCCTCATTGCCCTAACTCTTAATTTCTGCATTATATTTGAGACTTCATATGACATTTTAAAAAAACGCTTCTGGAATAACTAGTGGAATACGCTAAAAGTTTAGCACTCATTTCCGTGTTAACTGCTTTCAGAAAATAACATGTTTGCAATCCCGTTGACCCACAAAATTCCAGAAGTAAAGTGATGAAATCTGGGGGCAGTATACCAGGAATACGATTCTTCCCTGCCATTTTCTTGGGTGAAACATGGAGGAACAGAAGCACACGTGTGCAGAGAGAGTAATAACATTGTCCAATGATGTTTGTTCGTTCTATTATATTTGCTGTTGTGTCACACCCACACCCACCAGTTGTTGCTATAAGTCTGTCTCAGGAGACAATGGAGGAGTACGCCTTTGGAGGAGAGGTCAAACCGATGGCAGGTTGCAGCACCTGCTGTGGCTATAGAAACAAATATGGGAGAGACATGTTTTGTTGCAGCTGGGGCAGATGAAGGCATCAGGTTTTGCTGTTACAGGTGTATCATGACATTTCTTCTCTCTGCACTCCTCCCGGTGGTCATTTCTCCTCTGGCCACTTCTATGGATACACAACTTGACCGCCTGTCTCCAAGCACTGCGGTCATCTGCAAGGGATTCCCACATGTCAGGAACCCCACATGACAAAGTTGATGTTGCCTGTTGCCAGCCTTCATAACATGTTTGCAGACATCTTTGTAATGTGGAGTTGGTCTGCCAATTGACCTGGTGCCAGAAGCCAGCTCCCCGTAGAGTACATTTGTTGCCGAGACTGTGTCATTTGGAAACGTCTCTCGGATGTGCAGGTATATCGGTCCAAAAGCTACTGTTCCACAACACAGCAGGTACAGCAGTGTGAAAGGAATGTAAGAAAATAAGTGTTAGCATCATTATCAGGAAAACTAACACAACATTTCCCGTGTCCAAAAGAGTTCCTGCCAGCTTGAATCCACCAGGATCTTATAGTTCAGAACATATTATTAAAACTGTACTGGCAACTTTCTGGGACGTTACACTTAGATCTCTGAAATGAAATCTGCATATTAACTATATTCTGAAAGGATTGTATCGGAAAAATTATTAAAGAGCTGGCATATCTCAGGGACCATATGACCTCGATCGCCTCTGGCTTTCACTGGGGACAAGCCCAGCCACAGAAGTTATGTTCGGTTTCAATATGCTGACGTTCCATGCAAATAGATGAAATGCTAATTGGCTTATTGTACAGCTTTGGAGAAAGTAATTGTCCCCTTTGATCTGTGGTATAATGAGATTTATTTTGAAACATCAAAGTGATCTCTAAAAACTGAATGAGGAGATGAGGAGCTACGTAAGCTTCATATTCTCTTGTCCTTTGAGGAACCGGGCGGGGGGAGGGGGGAGAGGGACAATCAGTAATACAAATGCTGAGGAAGTGGAAACTTGCCCAAGTGTTAGAAACTGGGGATAAGGATTCCGTGAGGGTTTGTCTTTGTCCTCTGCGGTCTGTCAGAGCAGCACAGAAGCTTTTCAAAGTAGATCCTCTTCTCAGTGCAACTTTCTCCGCTGGAAACTTTAATTACTTCCACAGCAATTGAGGTGGATGGATTTCAAACTGTGAAATAGGTCTTTACTAGGGAGAGCTAATAGGGGAACTCCTCCCTAACCCCATCCCATTATGGTGTCTTGAGTTCTGACTGGAACAGGAATCAGAAAGACAATCCCTGTGCTTGTTACATACCAGTGTTAGGAGTCAATGGGGCAAGGCTGTCTCTTTCAAAGCAGTGCTGCAGAACAATAAAGCTCTACTCCCTCCTTTTTCTCATTTGAACTGCTTCCACCAAGAGAAATAATTAGTGAACATCCAAGGACGAAGTCTGTTCTCTGATGGTGTATTGGGTTTTTTTTATGAGAAGCCATTATAATTTGGATGTAAATGGTAGAGTTCAATTTGATAGAGTGGCTTTCCCTATATAAACCACCCCAAAGTCTGAGATGCTCTATAGGGACCTGAAGGAGAGCTTACTCTGTCATGGAATACTTCTCCCCTTAACGCGTTGGATTTATGTATATGCTGTTGTTGTTTTAAACTGTTTTTATATTTATATATATATTTAAATGTTTTCATATCTGCAATTGTTTTAACTGTTTTTACATATGAAATTTTATTTTTGTTTTTATATTGCTGCAGAAAGCCTGGTGGGAAGTGATACATAAATGAAATAAATTACTGTTTTCATCATCAATAAGAAAATGTTTTTAACATTTGTTAGCTACCCATCAGGCTTCTGAAGCCTTTCAAAGATGGGGAAAGGATGAAACTCCTATCTGTCTTTGCCAGGATCTCCTTCTGTATTTGGTGCTCTATGGGAAGCTGGCTTCAGTGCTAAACCTTTTGGAAGACCAACTCTGTGTCACAAAGATGTCTGCAAAGGTGACATGAGGGCTGGTGACATTAACCCCACCGTATAGGAATCCTTTGCCATCAGGTCATGCATCCACAGCAGTGACCAGAGGAGGAATGGCCGCTGGGAAGAGCGCAGAAAGAAGAAATGTCATGGTACACCTGTAACAGCAAAACCTGATGCCTTCATCTGCCCCAGCTGCAACAAAACATGCCTCTCCTATATTGGTCTCTACAGCCACAGCAGGCACTGTCACTCTTCAATGGTCTCCCAAGACAGACAGAAGCGGACAACTTATAAGGTTTTCTTGATGTTTTTATATGAAAACTGCTTTGGGATCATCAGTAAGGCATTACACAAGAGCCTTAAAGAAACAAAAAAAGGTGTCTCAAACTGTATATTTTTAAACTCGTATATCTATATCATCTATATCTATATATATCTATATCTATCTCCCCCTTCTAATCCTTTCTAGTGCCCCACCTCCCCCTGGCTTAGAATATTTCAGTAAAGCCCCAGTTTAGTTATTCCTTAAAATGGCAGCAGTAAAAAGAAAATAAAGTTCCTTTCTTCTTGAGTGAAAACAAAGCTGAAGGGACCAGGTGCAAAAATATATGAGCATGCATCAATTATTTGAGTTGTAGCATTCTAGATGCGAGGGATCTATCATCTTTCAATTAGGAATAGGTGTATTCTATTCTATTTTGTTCTGTTCTTCTTTCAAAATCAGGTGCTCATGAAAAAAATGACAATGGCCGGCCCTGCCATTGTGTGGACAGGTGAAGTCCCCCCAACCCCAGGTGACCCCTGAGTGGAATAATGACTCAGGACAACATGCTATGGGATTAAAATTGGCCACAACTTTATTAAGTTTTGGATATAGGGAGACCTTGGCTCAGGCATTGGGCATTTATCATTCCCAGTCCCCAGCCAGGGATTTGGAAGACATCAGGGTTATCCAGAATGTGTGGTGATTGGGCTGGCTCAGGAGAACCTATGTTCAAGCAGAGAGCCTGCCCCCCATTTCGCCACCGTCGGAGGGGAAAGCAATGATAACCTCTTGGCGTATGGCCAATGCCTCCCCTCAAGACCCCTTTAATGGGGAACCCTGGGATCACCACCACAAGGGGGGCGTGGGTCACTGCTTCACACACGCACCTTTAGGAAGATATACTAAAGGATTCTGCCCAAGGCCTGAAACCCGCAAAGTTGTGACGTTTTGCTATGGGAAAGGCAAAACCTGCCAATGCAGGAAAATTCCTTTCTGACCCTTCAACAGTGACCCTGACATAGCAGTGCCTGTGTACCTGTGGAGAAGAGGTTAACCTGCAAAAGAAGACTTAACTGAGGGAGGGCAGGGTGGTAGAAGGTATGGAGCTGACTGACGCTTCGCAGGTAAGATTCTCCTTCTGTTGTGTGGGCAGGGCGGTCCCTCCCCTTACCTGGCCAATCCCCTGGCAACGCCTCCCCAGGCGGGATTGGGCGATTGACTGAGGTAGGTGGAGACCTCCAGGTATCCAGCCTGGGGAGGGAGAAGCCAGCCCAAACTACTGGGAGCCACTCTGGGATCCAGGGGGCTGCGCACGTCCATGCAAAAGGCGCCCCCCATTTGATGTGAGGAGTGATCATTCCCCTTCCCCATTACAAACAAAATATCTTTATCTTTGATGACTCACTGCCAGAGAGTTCCCACCAGACCTGCCTGTCTGCCTACCAAATTGTCCGTGACAGCACGGGATGTTACCTAGCCCACCCTCCTGTGGTCCTCAGTACTGCTATCAAGTTAATGCCATTAGTTTCCCTGGTTGCCTTCACTAGGGCTGTCCTCCAGCCCATTATTGTCTATGATTTTGTCATCTGCTATAGGTTTCCGCCTTATCCCAGCCAACTCATTGTACCGTCTAGAGTGGATCCAGTAGTTATGTGGTGGGTGAAAATTAAGGCTTCAGATCAAGGTTAAGCCAACAATAAATCTAGCTTTTATTAAAGGTTTTGAAAAGCCGCAACATTATTGATTTCTCTCCTTATTTTAAAATGGTTTTAACAGTTTATCATACAAGCAATTTGGATATGAAAATAGCAGAGGAAAACACATCCATCTAAACCTTGCTTGCACCATTTCTGTACTTTAGCCAAGTTATAGTGAAAAGAACCATTTCTCTCTGCTCATTCTTCTCCATTTGCAGTCCAGCTTCCAATCCTCTGCTCTTCTACTTTCAAGCTCAGTCTCTTTTGTCCCTGCAGTCTGGGTCCTCTGCACCATTTTCTGGCTTATTTCTTCCTATGTTTCTTCCATTCTCTCTCTCTCTCTCTCTCTCTCTCTGTGTGTGTGTGTGTGTGTGTGTGCGCACATGTGCGTGTGTCTAACCCTCATTTCTTGCTTTCCCTTGCTTGCTTGCCAGCTTCACATACATACATTATTTCAATTACCTTGCCCAGCCATGCAGCCAAACAGAAGGGCAGTAGAATTTCCATAGTACCTAGAGGACTTCATACCCATGTTAGTTTCAGTTTCCTGGACTAATCTGTAGTACCTTTAGAGTTTGCCAAAGTGTGCCCACCAATAGTACCTAAAACAAATGTGGCTGTTTTCAGTAAATAGCCCCTCAAAAATCCACAGTGCCCCTACAGCAGCCATTTTGTGTTATTATGTCACAACCCATGGCAGACATTTTGTGACTGAGGCCCATCGCTTTCTCAAGATTCCAAATGTGCCCAATGGTAAAAAAGGATTGACCACCCCGATCTATTATTTTTGCAAATATATACACACACACACACCAAGTATAGCCTCCACACCAAGATCAAGCATTTTATAATTCAAAAGAACCACACAATGATGAAAAGGTCCATTGCTTCCCACTGCCATTCATCTTTGAAAGAAACCTTATCACAGCACATGCTCATGTTTTCTTCTTTATTTTAAAATCCATTAAACATCCAAAAATGTTATGTCTCAGCAGTAACCTGCACAAATGTCTCTGTTTTCATTTTTCAAAAATAAAAATGGGTGGCATCACTATATCTGAACAAGTAGACACAAAACTTGCTGACAGAAATGGTTTAAATGAAGCAGAAAACTATAACAAAGTAACAGAATGACTGATACTCTAAAACAGAGCATCATTGAAATGATCACTCTGCTTGAGATCCCAGACTGTGATCCCAAAATGAAAACAGGAACACAAGCAGGAAGTCTGCATTCAGAACATCCAGGTCAAAATCATTTAAAGGGAAGGCAACAGAAAAAAATAAATAGAGAAGGAAAAATAAAAATCTAAATTTTTAAAAAACCTGTATTACTTGTAACCACACAATCACCTCGCCCCTTATGATTAATTGTACCTATGCAGAATTAGGGGACATTGGGGGGAAAACAGGTCAGGATATTTCCATAATAATGTTTAAAATTCATAAGATTGATGCATGAGACTAAACCTCCTTTGTATTACTCTTTCTCCATTAATATTAATTTTAAAACAGGCCCATCAAAAAAATAAAATTCTTTCTGGTGGATGAAAACATTGCTGTTTGTTAGGCTCATGCCTCCACTGCACATGTCAAACTGGACATTTAAAATTGCATCTTAGCTGCCAAGATAAAGATGTCCTCCAAAGTGTGCTAATATCTGGGAATTGTATTTGGCAGAGGGTTGCTGTAATAGAAACATAATCGTAATTGAGACATTTAAGCTGCCCCTGTACAAGAAATCCTTTCTGTACATCTGGTGCTTCCTGGAAACTTAAACACCAGGGACTTCATTTTAATTTGCCTAATGCCGTGTTCCTGTCGGTAATGATGGCTATGAACTATCCCACTAATCTCTCCAATGTCAATTTCACACACAGACAGTGGTCATAGGGTTTGTGATTAGATTTCCCCAGGTAAATTCACTTTGCACTGGCAGATCCTACAGCAAATATATATTACTGAGGGAGCAGGACCTGTGTGCGGTGAATAAGAAAGCCCTTCCTCCTTTGCAAATACCAAATGTTGCTTGATTCCTATTGTCAAATGGGTATGGAACACAGCAGGCCCAAATATTTTTCTAGCTGGAGTATGGTTCTGGCTGGATTGGATTTATAGTCATTGTCATTACCACCACACCAAACTACAGTGGTCAGGGGCATATATGCCAAATCTCGCTGTGCTAGGTTTGTGGCATATAATCTAATTGATTCAGTTGCCCAGATTTTTCATCTTGCACCCAGATTTTACTGCAAATGCTTCTGATAGTAAAGCTTGAGTAATATATCTGTATAGAACACTATTGCAACTATTCTTTCAAGAAGCTTAGCATTAGTAACATTCCTTCATTCATTATGTTTCTATCCCACTTTCCTTTCAAGAAGCTGAAGGCAGTGTAACACAATTCCCCTTTCCCCCCTCATTTTTACCCTCACAAAAATCCTGTGAGGTAAGTTAGGCTAAGTCTGTAGTGACCATCCCAAGGTCACCCAGTGAGCTTCACAAGTGAGTGGAATTTGAACCTGGGTCTTCATATTTCTAGCCACTCTAACCACACTGGATTTCATGTGAATTTAAGAAGAGCCCTGTTAGATGAGACCAATAACAATTACAGTAACAACAAAAATTGTAATTAAT
Source organism: Podarcis pityusensis (assembly GCF_964106645.2). NCBI lineage: Eukaryota > Metazoa > Chordata > Lepidosauria > Squamata > Lacertidae > Podarcis > Podarcis pityusensis. Next base: position 26,829,791 of record NC_138028.1, read on the forward strand.
TAGATTTGAAGGATGTGATTTGATGTGTCACAAGTCTGTTTTTGCTGTGTTTTGTCAATTTCACATGTGTTCATTCATAAATACAGTCCAGAGACTCCATATGTCTATTGTAGTAACAGACAAATCTGGGATTTATGTCCACCAATCTGCCACAGACAGCCATCTAGTTCCCGGGTAATGGTGAAGCTGGAATTATCCACAGGATAGAATACAATACCATATTAAAATGTCCTCAATATTGTATCTGTTATGGGTGCAGCCCTTAGCAGCAGCAATTCCCTGGTATTTTGGAGCTTGAGTGAACATGGAATGCCCTTAATGCACCATGTTAAAGTGAAACTTTTTGTTAATTTACTTATTCTATGACTTAAACTCCAGTGTCCTTGAGATCTTCTATTTTTAGCAGAAAATAAGTAAGAAAGTTGTTCTAAAGGCACAAACCTGAGTTTCATAAAATTGCAACTGACTCCCCTATATTACAGTCAAAACATGTTTCATGTGAGATGAGAGGAAAACATGGGAGTGCAATTTTAATTTGAAATTAGGAAAATTTGTAGTATGGTTGTAAATTCTAATTTTATTGGATTTTCTGTTGAAGCGATAATGAAGCATTTTCAGAGCATCCCTATGACACTTTAATCAATACTGTTTGTCAAAAATAGGAGAGAGGGAAAGGAGCGGCATAAATCATAACCACTAGCAAACTGCTAGTATCTGGAGCTTGCACAACAATTGAATGCTTATGGAGATAGAGACAGAGAGAGAAACTGTCCTTGTTCAGAATCACTCTCTGGAAGCTGTATCAAAAAGAGAAGATTCCAGCCTTCTTCTGGCATTTCCTGCAATAAGCCTGAAGCAACATTTATCTCATTGACAACCTCAAGAGCTACCAATGTTTCAAGGAATGAATATGTGAATGATTTCCAACACAGGAATCATGAGAAATCTGATTGGCCGTTATCTCTGCATGGACTGGCTCCACTTTGTAATCAGTATGGTGGCCCGAATTCTAAGTGCATTCAGGAGGATGTGGTGATAATCCACCTCACAGTCAGTAGTCCTGCACAGACATGTAAAATTTCCAAATATTTTGAAGCCATGAGGGGGGAGGGGAAACATTTCCCCCCGGAAAAAATAGAAACTTTGGAAAAATTGAAAAAAAAGTTCAGTGTGGAGTAGTTTTACAAATTGTATGAAATGCAGTGTATATAAAAGTATTGTGCTTGCAATAAAACAGGTAACCACCCCCCTTTCCCTCAAAAGCAAAAAAGAAAAGAAGAAACCATCAAAATAAAAAATAATCAGATTTGCCCCTTAGCACCAACAGCAAATAAAGTTAAGGTCCACCTCAATATTTAAGCTCCATAGAAGGTCTACTCTTTGAGAAGTGCTTTAGAAGAAAAGAAACAGAAGATACAACATATACATGCAGTTTATTCGATCTCATTTTCTGAACTACTGCTATCATTTTCCATTTCTTCTTCCTCTTCCTCTTTGTCATTTTTCTCATGGACTTCTAAAAAATGGCTTTGGGGGGAAAACCTCCCCCCCCCCAATTTTTCCGTTTTTTCCCCAGGCCTTCCCATCTCTACCTGAGGACAGCCAGGGCAAAGTAAGTGTAAGGCAAATTTTTTGCATGCCAGGCCCGGAAGTAACCAACATCCAGTTACTGAATAGTATGTCTGAACTCTGTTTGAAAGGAAAAGGAGTGTGTGTGGTTTTATAAATTAAATTTGTTATTATATATTATAAACCGCATGATGGTAAGAGAGCTTCTAAACAGTTTACAAATATATACAACAGAACATTAAAATGATTGATAAAACACAGTTAAAAGCAGGTATTTAAGAGTATTCAAAAGATTATTAAAGTCAGCAGTGGTTAAAAGGAAGTAAATCACATCCAGCTTCTACGTGTTCAGATGGACTGGCCCTAACGAAAATGTTTTGAGCAGTTGCCGGAAAGAGTACAGTGAGAGCACCTGCCTGGTGTCAGTCGGCAGGGAGCTCCAAAGCGTGGGTGCTGGAAGGCCTGGGGGGGGGGACAGGAAAAATGGGGGGGGGGGGACACCAGGTTTTTTTTTCCTGTTTTTTTCCAAAGCCATTTTTTCCCAAGAACTTTTTTTTTAAAAAGTAAATGTGTGGAATAGTCAAACTATATCAAACTATTTTTTTCATTTTTTCGGAAAAAAACAGCTTTGGGGGGAAACGGGGGGGCAGGGTCCCCAAAAAATTTTTCCAGGTTTTTTTCCAGGACTTCCCATCTCTAGTCCTGCATTACCACCCAAATGCACTTGGAATCCCCTTTTAAACCTTTGCACTGAATTGGAGTAGGTTTGAAGTGTCGCCAGTACGCTTGCAGTTGTTGGAGGTTAGGACTTGCTTGCATTCCCCCAGTTCACCTTCAGCTCACATGTATTTGCCTTCAAATGCATGCAGCCAATGTTGCCGACCATTCAGTACTTGGATGGTTCAAGGTATGACTTGTGTTAAAAACCAAATACCCAACTAGGGACTTAGCAGAGAGGCAATGTAATGCAGCAGCTAAGATCTGGTACAGAAAACATCTTCCCAATACAATTCTAATCTTTAGGATTGCCAGCTCTTGAACGTCAGATGCCTAGGTTGGAGTCAATAATGGATCTGGGGTTGCATGTGATGTGTGTACTGGGTCACTGAGTGAATATCCTAGCACCAATAGCAGTTTTCCTTAGCAGAAGCTAAAGAAGAGCAATTTTCACTAGCAGCAGGAAAGGGTTAAATTTGCCATTTTCCATCAGCTTCAGTCCTGACAATTATCATTAGCACCTCCTCCCAGTACTGTTATTTTTGTCCCCCCCCCAAAGGTGCACCCTAAATGCAAAGGTGAATAAGAACATAAGAAGTGTCTGCTGGATCAGGCCCATGATTCATCTAGTCCAACATTCTGTTCTCATAGTGGTCAACAAGATGCCTATGGAACAGGTGGGAAAGGCAGGGTATTAAAAAAAATAATAATCAAAAAAACACATCTGCAAGAAAGCTCCGAGCATGTGAACACTCTTCCCTTCTGTGTTTTCCAGCAACTGGGATTACTGCTTCCAATGTCAAAGGTAGAGAATAGCCGTCATGTCTAGCCTGGCCTTGATGCTTTTGAATTATGGTGCTGGAGGAGACTCTTGAGAGTCCCTTGGACTGCAAGAAGATCAAACCTTTCCATTCTTAAGGAAATCAGCCCTGAGTGCTCACTAGAAGGACAGATCGTGAAGCTGAGGCTCCAATACTTTGGCCACCTCATGAGAAGAGAAGACTCCCTGGAAAAGACCCTGATGTTGGGAAAGATGGAGGGCACAAGGAGAAGGGGATGGCAGAGGACGAGATGGTTGGATAGTGTTCTCAAAGCTACCAGCATGAGTTTGTCCAAACTGCGGGAGGCAGTGGAAGACAGGAGTGCCTGGCGTGCTCTGGTCCATGGGGTCACGAAGAGTCGGACACAACTAAACGACTAAACAACAACAACAACACTAGCCTGTCCCTCAACTGTGACTGCATGCAAATTACTTTTTGTCTATTGCTTCAACAGGCGGAGTCCCCCCAACCCCAGCGACCCCCAAGTGGAATAATGACTCAAGACAACGTACTATGGGATTAAAATTGGCCACAACTTTATTAAGTTTTGGATGCAGGGAGACCTTGACTCAAGCACTGGGCGTTTATCCTTCCCAGAGCCCAGAGACATCAGGGTTATCCAGAATGTGTGGGTATTGGGCTGGCTCTGAAGAACCTATGTTCAAGCAGAGAGCCCACCCCCCGTTTTGCCGCTGTTGGAGGGGAGAGCAATGACAACCTCTCAGTGTATGGCCAATGTCTCCCCTCAAGACCCCTTTAACGGGGAACCCTGGGATCATCACCGCAAGGGGGGCATGGGTCACCGCTTCACGCTCCCCCTCCCATTTAGGAAGTGAGACTAAAGGATTCCGCCCAAGACAAGAAACCACCAAAGTTGTGACATTTTGCTACAGGAAAGGCAAAACCTGCCAATGCAGGAAAATTCCTTTCCGGCCCTTCAACAGCAACCATGATGTAGCAGCACCTGCGTACCTGTGGAGAAGAGGTTAACCTGCAAAAGAAGACTTAACTGTGGGAGGGCGGGGGGAGAAGCTCTGGAGCCAGCCGACGCTTCGCAGGTAAGATTCACCTTCTGTTGTGTGGGCAGGGTGGTCCTTCCCCTTACGTGGCTGATCCCGTGGCAACGCCTCCCCAGGCGGGATTGGTTGATTGGCTGAGGTAGGCGGAGACCTCTAGGTATCCAGCCTGGGAAGGGAGAAGCCAGCCCGAACTACCGGGAGACCCACTGGGATCCAGGGGGCTGTACACGACTACACAAAAGGCACCCCCCCATTTGATCTGGGGAGCAGTCATTTCTACAGACCCTCCAAGTCTCCCTATTTTCCATGGATGACCCTGATTTAGAGAAGCCATCCTGGTTTCTGATTTGATCCCAGAATGTCTCCCTTTTCTGTGGATGCCCTATTTTCATTGGAGAAATGTTGGAGGGTATGGAATTATCCAGCCCCTGAGCCATCTGAAGACAATCTTGTATAGGGAGTTTTTTTAATGTTTCATGTTTCATTATGTTTTTATATATGTTGGAAGCTGCCCAGAGTGGCTGGGGCAGCCCAGGAAGACGTGTGGGCTATAAATGGTAAAAATATCATTATGGAATGGGACGTCCCTATTTTCATTGGAGAATGCGGCAGTCTTCATTAGAATATCCATTGTTCCAGTGGATACTGGTGTACAGATATAGAGGAAACAGATTTGGAGCAATCTAGGAATGGATAGTTACTAGACATAGCACTTAAGCTGATTCTGTTCCTTGTCACTGTGATAAAAATAAACAAAGTGCTTTTGCACCTGTACTGGCAAAGGACACTTTTACCAAGCAGGCATCCACATCTCGTACAACACTTTCAGAAAAGACTTAATTCAGCGGGGAACCAGCACAGCCCCCACCACATGCAGGGACGCAGGCTGCAACCTCAGCTTATATTTTCTCTAGCCACAGGCTTTCTGGGTATCTCCAAGAATGCCCTTGTTAAAATGCCCTTGTTAGAATTATTAAAGAGCTTTCTCGGCTCCCAGAAACAGCTTAATTGCCTCTCCCAAATGTGACATTTTCTAAAGCTGGTCTGTTGCTGCATACAGAATTGGAGGTGTTGGGTTTTCTGTTGGTTTGTGGAAAAAAAATATATACGTAGGAATTAGAAATTATTAGAAAATGAGATTCAGAACAGCTTCACATTTAGCAGTGAGGGCACCCCCAAACCCTGCTGCACATGAAATGTTTCATTAAACATATTGGCATTTTGAGAAGCAAGTGAGATGCAGTTAACTGTGTGATGTATCTTTTTAAAAAGCTGTGTCGCCCCAGTCCAACGAAATGTTGCACTCACAGCTGACATGTGTGGGATGTTCATCAACAACAAGCCTTGGAGCCATTATGTATTACACACAAATTAGTCTATCTGCATGGCTCTGCAAACATTATGCTACAGATCTGTGCTTCCAACTTTCTTGGGTAGAGAGGTGTTTCAGGGACCTAACTACAAGGAATGTTAATGGTGTGATAAGCAGTTATGTTGTGAGTGTTTGAAAAATAAATATCAGGCATCTTACCCCTACCCACCCAAATGTTATCAGGATCACAGCACACAGGGAGGGGACCATTCAGTCTTCCCACCACAGTTCCCCGCTGTGCCAGTTAGTACTGGGGGAGGGGGGAGAAAGTCACACTGAGAAAATGGAAGCCTTTTTCCTCATGTTAATTGTCACTGGGGGGGTGAAGTTCACTGAGATTGTTGCTGGGGAATGAAGCTTTTAACCTCTACACTCTGCACACTGTGATCTTGAGAACAATATCCTCTCCCAACACATAATTTGGTGTACTTAAAAAAGAAGAAGCATGCACAGTTATTGTTAAACATGTAATGTGGTTCAGCTAGGGGTCACCAACTGCTTTTAGACATGCAGGGACATTTGGATTTGAGAGGAATCAAAAAGGGCCACAAAATTTCTGTTTACACACACAACATTTGCCCACTTACTGTACCTGAGAGGGACTGACTCCTTCCTAAAGCTCTGGAGGCTTTCTCAAGGGGGGGGGGGTGGATCTACACACAGGAAAAAAGCCACTATAAATAAGTTAGAAATTAAATGTTATAACAAAAGAAAAAAACTGTGATGTAAAATCGCAAAGAACTTTCTTTTTGCTCTCCAGTGCCACCTGGTGTTACATGTTTATAACACATTCAAAGCCCTGTTTTTATTAAGTCTGGTCACTGTTACTATAGCTGTGGTCGCAACACCAACCATACAATCTCACGTGTCCTTTTTAAGAAAAGAGATTCAAGCAGTGGAGGTGAATCTCCATTAGGGTGAATGGAGCCATGCCTCACCAACCTCAGACAACCCTACCTGCCTGCCTTCTTACTTAACAGCCAGTCCAGGAGATAACCCTGGCCGTCAGCTTTCGGGGTTGTCCCTATAGAAGTCAGCAGGGAGGAGGAAGGGGGGGGGAATTAGTTTGCTCGGCCCATCACTGCTGTCCTCCATGTCTTCTTCCTTACCAGTCCCAATGGGTACCAGCCACCACTGGATGTGAGTTTTGGGCATGCATACACCTAACACATAGGCCTGCAACAATCACTCAGTATATACAGTCTGTGAGCTTGTCAAGGTTGGAGAAGATGGCAGCTCTCAGACAGTCCTATGGCTTCCCTCAAGGAGTTCCCCTGAAGTTACCAGGATTTGAAAGCCACATTCTAATTCACACAAACCACATACTAATTCTTTCCCTCTTTGATTACTAGGCAACAAAACAGAACACGCTATTCAGGCTGCTGGCTCTATATTTCCCCTCATCTAACAATGGCATTAGAAATTCTAACATTAGTCATATTTATTATATAGTCGGATAATGAAAGATTTTTTTGTGAGCTTTAATGATGCATCCAACCAAGGAAATACAATTTTATACTTTCCTGTATTAATGGTTTACTCACTGCTCTTAACTACTGGATTTTAATTACATTTTTTAAAAATAAAATAAAATAATGAATTGTAATTTTATGTTTCTATATTAATGGTTTCTTTGCTAATTTTCAGTTCTGGGTTATTTTACTGCTGATTAAAGTTAACACTAAATTAATTTGAATGTATTGGATTGTATCGAGTGGTAGCTCTGGACTAGCAGAAAGCACCTCCCAGAAATCCAGGGTGGGGCTCCAGATTTCCACTGATGTACCTCTACCCACTGGACCCCACCTGGCCCCTGAATGCTGCTCTTGAGCATTGAATAACCTTTTGGGACAGTATAGCAGAGAGCCACAGTAGTTGCTGGAGTTTGGCAAAAGTTGAATGTCCCGCCCAGTATGAGTATAAGGAGCTAATTCCAAAAGAACTGTGAGAGCTGAGAAAGACTGTGTTTGCCATCTGAGCGTGGCTGTTTCCACCTGCCTTGCTCCTTTCCCTGCAGCACTGGGAGCCAGGCCTGGCATTAGCCAAGGTCCCCAAAGCTCAGAAGGGCCACTCACTGGCCAAGCCTAGCTGTGCAAACTTCCCATCATCCTCGCTGCCCCCCCATGGCATTTTAGCAGATGGCAGTGCCACTTTTGACTCCAGCTCAATTCTTACCACCTACAGTGGCCACCCACCATTTTAATTTACCCAAAATTCTATGAGATGGGGTACTGCATTTGGGGTAAATTGAAATGGTGGGCAGTCCATCATGAAAGGGAGCCAAGGTTGACTCCCATTCAAATGTGGCACTGCAGCTCTCACCTATCACTAATATGTCTAGCATTGAAAAGATCAGTGTCGGCACCAGGCAGGCCTCACTTGGGAGAGCATTCTGTTGGCAGTGGGCCACAACTGGGAAGGCCTTCTCTGGCATTATTCATTGCATTTTTCTGAAACTGGCTGTGGCGTTTGTGGTGTGTGACATCATACTGGGTTCATAAGGAAAGGGTTAACTAATTGTAAAATGACTAACCTATAGGAACCCAAGGGGAGGAGTTAGAGTTAGAGTTAGAGTTAGAGTTAGAGTTAGAGTTAGAGTTAGAGTTAGAGTTAGAATTGTTAAGAAGTCAGTCTGGAGTTAGAGAAGAGAGAGGAAGGATAAGTCTGTGGGTTGGGCTAGTCTGATGTGAGAGAATCTGTTAAGAGGAGTCAGTCAAACAGTTGAGATAATCAGTCAGACGGTATTAGGAATGTATAGGCTGATAAAGAAACTAAGGTTAAGAAACTGAAAAGAAAAATTATCTGAAACCATAAACTTGTTAATGCTTATAAAATAAACTTGTTTATTTGGTTTAATATTAACAACTGTCTGGACTCAGTGTGTACCCAAGAGTAACGGGTTGGTGGCAGCGGGGAAGCGAGCACAGTGGTGGCACAGGGATCAATAGACCGTCAAACGTCCGGGAACCCTGTGTGATCGCCACACTGGCCCTCTTATAACCCATACCAGGCAGATCCCTATCTACAAATTCCAGACTGATTAAACAGATCTTCTTGATTTTATGGTCACTCTAATTCCCAGGTACTATAATGGGATAATGCTAAAAAGAAAAAGAAATCTAAATATGTTAAGTAACTATACAGCTGTTTTTGGAGTCCATAATTCAAATTACCTGAAACAGATGAGAAAACCAGACCGTCTTTGTATGTATACAGTTATATTCATATTATAATATGAATTAATACTATAATATTCATATATATTCATATACTATCATATTCATATATAGTATTCATAAAGGAGTCATATATGTGTGTTATATGTGTTACACAGTCAGACCTGGGTTTCTGATAGAGAGTTACGAGTCTCCGAGTTTGCTTTCTCTTCTTCTCCGGCTTGCAGTGGGAGGGAGGAATCAACATTTTGTAAATATTCAAGTCACATAAACCAGAACACACACCACAGAAGTGCCCCACAGCCAATCTCTTGCCCACCATGGCTCCTAAAAGATTATTATAGCAGTTAAAAAGATTAGAAGTTTTATAAATTATGATTATGCACTTATATTTCTGTTTATTGATCCTTTAGGGAAGACTAACTTAATAACCTAGACAAAGCACTTTACGCATTTGTTAGGAAGATTTGTTCAGTGCTATGAAAATGACATTGTCAAATGGCATGACTGGTCCTTTGCCAACAGGCTTCCCGTCAGGACAGAGCGGGCCAGAAAAACAAGTCCCTAGAATTGTTCTACTATGTAAAAAACAGCAGGTGAGAATGTTGGAGTCTTTTCTCTTTCTCTCTCTTTTTAAATTTTTTTTTACAGGGGGGGGGGAACTATTGCCACTGCTTCAAGTGGCAGAAGAACAGCAATGATCACCCTGTCTGTATTCTTCCTTTCTACACAATTTCTATACAATTAATGGGGAAGCACCATAGCTCAGTGGTAGAGCACCAGCTTTGAATGCAGAAGGTGCCAGGTTCAAACCCCGGCATCTCCAGATGGGGCTGAAAAAGTCCCCTGGAAAGCCACTGCTTTTGTGGATGTTATTGAGCTAAGTGGACAATGGCCTGACTGCTGAGGTGTGCCTGCAATTGTGAGACCTGAAGAGATTGTGATGGTGCATCTCCCTCTGTTGCCATTGGCTGACTACTGCCTGTGATGTCACAAAAGCACATGGCAACACAGCGGATACAAAGATGGGCCATGAGAAAAGCTGGTAGGCTAAAGGGGAAGCATTTCTCTCTTCCCTACAGAACACAGACGACAATGACTGTGGCATAAAGCATTCTCCTATCTTCTTCCACCTGCAGCAGGCAAATTGGCAGATGGAAAGAGGTGACCTTCTGGAAGCAGAATGTTATGGAGTAATAACAAGGTAAGCTCACTTGCTGAGTGGGGTTATAGCTTTCAGGTGGCTCGTCATACCCATGGTCAGAAGCTTCCTGGTGTCTAGTGATGGACCTAGTGGAGCTCGTATTTGGAAGTCGGCAGATGCTGTAAGGCTGAAGCAGGCTGATCGTTTTCATCTTTTGAAATTAGCCAACAGAAGCTGGTGGATTTTTGTAAGATGAAGCTGGAACATGAATGTGAATGAATGGAGAGAGAATGATGAGTGAATGTGTCTGTTGGGAGCCTGAAGGGCCCCGCCCTACTTCTTTCCACCTGGCTTGGGGCGGGGCCTGACAGGCTCCATAAAGGACTGCTGCTGCCACTGCTGCTGGGTAGAGATGGCTCCATTTTTGTTTTTGAATTGCTTTTATTTTTTTATCTATGTCATTTTAAATTGTGATTGATATTAATGCTGTATTCTTAGTTTTAGATTTTACGATTTATGTGGAAATGGTTTTCCATTTGGTTGTGTACTTTTTGATGTGTTTTATTTATTGCTTATGACTTTTTTATGTTGGTAATTATGTAAATCTTGTCATGTTTTAAGCCGCCTTGAGCATTGTTTCAACTATGGAAAGGTGGCATACAAATAAAATGATGAATGGATGAATGAATGAATGTTTTTCATGGATGTCTGCTGCGTGTGGGTGGATGGGTAGAAGGTTTCTAATGCGGTCAGTGCAAATGCTGTGTGCATGCATGTGAATGTGCTGTATGAAAGCACATGTGCTGTATGTGCTGTGGATATGTATATGAATAGATGAAAGCCATGGGAGCTGGCAGGATGAAGCTAGCTGATGAAGTCATGAGACAGAAGCTAGTGGAGGTGCCTGGGTGATGCTGTTGGATGGGAGCCAATTCCACTCATTGTCCCTGAGGTTTCTTTCCTGCATCATGCCCACAGTACCCTGAGGGTACATTCTATCATATGTGGTGGACCTGTAAAAGGATCAAAAGAATATTGGGAAATAATTCATAATGAATTGAAAAAAAATGTTTAAAAGTACTTTTCCAAAAAACACACAAAAAACCAGAGTCCTTTTTGTTAGGGATAATTCAGACAGAAATTCCCACGTGTCAAAAAAGGTTATTTATTTATGCCACTACTGCCGCCTGTGTTTTGTTAGCCCCCAAATGGAAAACGAGCGAGGTACCAACTAAAGAAGAATGGCAACTTAAACTGATAAAATATGTGCAGCTTGCGGACCTAACAAATAGAATAAGAGAACAAGAAGCACATATTTTTAATGAAGATCAGAAAATGTTTGTTGATTATATGGGGGGAAATTGTGTACACTTGAAAATGTTGGCAACATTAAGATAAATTCAACAGCGTAAATAAGTTGTGATGGATGTAATAATGGAATACTGAATGGTTTAGTTTATGTAAAATATGCAGGGATTTATGTTATGCAAAATAAACCATGGAAAGAGAAGAAGGGAAGTCATTGATATTTTAAGGTTGTTTAAATGAATATTCTAAAATGTAAAACAGAAAATTCAATAAAAAATATTGAAAAAACAACAATATGAATGTTTGAAGGCAGCAAGGCATTCTCAATAATAAGACCACACTTGTCAATTATGAAGAGGAATGCAGGGCTGTCTGAAGACTGCAAGGTTTTCTCAAAACCCCACCCCTAGTGAAAGCAAAGAAGAGAACTGCAAGGTTTAATTGCAAGCCAGCTTCTATTTCTAAATATATATCTAAATATTTCATATTATATTTCTAAATATTTCACTTTTATGGTGTTGTCCATCCTGTTGTCAGTACACTTGTGGGGTAGGCTGATGTGGCGTTTGCCCTCCTATGTTTGTGACATCATACTGGGTTCATAGGTAAAGGGTTAACTAATTGTAAAATGACTAACCAATGGGAACCCAAGGGGAGGAGTTAGAGTTAGGGTGGAGAAGACAGTCTGGAGTTAGAAGAGACAGATAAGATAAATCTGTGGGTTGGGCTAGTCTGGTGTGAGAGAGTGAGAGAATTTGTTAAGAGGAGTCAGTCAAACAGTTGAGATAATCAGTCAGAAGGTATTAGGAAGGTATAGGCCGGTAAAGAAACTGAAGTTAAGATACTGACAGGAATATTATTGGAGAAACCATAAACTTGTTAATGTCTGTAAAATAAACTTGGGGTTTTTGGTTCACTTTTAACAACTGCCTGGACTCCGTGTTTTACCAGAGAGTAACTGGTTGGTGGCAGCGAGGAAGCGAGCACAGCGGTGGCACAGAGATCAATAGACTGTCAAATGTCCGGGGACCCTGTGTGATCACCACAGCTATATATATATTTCATTATAAATAAATCATTGTGAGGTGTTCGCACAATTGTCTTATTGAGAGGGTGGGAGTCCTATGGTATTCTGAAAATTGCATTGCAATAGGCTCAGAGCAAAGACTAAGGCTCCTTCATTGATTATTGTGATTAGGAAGAACAATCAGGAAAGGGTATGAAAGTCCACTCACAGAAAGATCCATAGACATAAATAACTAATAATCAAAAAAGCTGGGAAATGGCTTTTTCATCCTTTAAATTTTATGACCCAAACTGGCATCTGCTGGCTATGAGAGCCTTTGAGAGTATAAGCGGAAATTAATAATAGCTGTTTTGAACTCCAGAGCTTTCTGCTCCTGAAAGGTTAATAGAGAGCCCATCTTCTTAAAAATAAGAAAGAAAGAATAATTCCTTTGCTTTTTTTAGAATGGTTATTGAGTTACAGAACAAGCCAGTAGGAATTTAACCATCAGCTTCCATCATCCTGTAAACCCTTCAGCTGAAGAAATCTTCATTTACTTAGGCTGCAATCCTAACCCCACTTACCTAAGACCCATTAAATTCAATAGGACTTACTTTGAAAAAGACATGGTTAGGATAGCACTGTTAGACTGCCCACTTACAACCACTTTCCAGGGTGTAAGTTCTTCTGAAGTCAACAGGGCTTACTTCTGAGTAGACATATGTGGAATTGTGGTATTTCTTACTAACATGCATAGCTGCTGCAGAGATAATAAGAACATTGGAAGAGTCTGCTGGATCAGGCCTTATCTAGTCCAACATCTTGTTCTCATAGTGGGCAAACAGATGTTCATGGAAAACCTGCGTTTCTTCTTTGGTGATCACTCATAGCCAAGTAAGATTGTCTTCCATAAACAGGGTTTTTACAATGAGTCCATAAGTGACTGTGGAGGCCAATTTTGGATCCACATGTCCTTCCACAGTGGGGACATTTGTTTCCGGGCAGGAGCTGATCACGGTGTGGATTTGCCAAGCGTGCCTTCCTCCTAGCACGTTTCTCCCTTGTGCCCAGAGTTCAAGTGTCTTCAAAGCTCATGACACCTTTGGTAAAGGCTGTTCTCCAATTGGAGCGCTCGCAGGCAAGTGTTTCCCAATTGCTGTTGTTTATACTACTTTTTTTTTTTTTTGTCTTGAGAGAGTCTTTAAACCTCTTTTGTTGACCACCAGCATTACGCTTTCCATTTTTAAGTTCGGAATAGAGTAGTTGCTTTGGAAGACGATCATCAGGCATCCGCACAACATGACCAGTCCAACGATGCTGATGTTGAAGAATCATTGCTTTGACATTGGTGATCTTTGCTTCTTCCAGTACACTGGTATTAGTTCGCCTGTCTTCCCAAGTGATGTATAAAAAATTTCGGAGACAAGTCTGCTTGTCTCCCCACTTGTGACTACCAGAAACTGGCATGCAGAGGCATGTGACTTCCAACAGTAGAGGCAAAGCGTAGCCATTGTGGTTAGTAGCTAATGATAGCCTTCATGAATTTGTCTAATCTATTATCCTCTTTTAAAGCTGTCCAAATGGTTGGTCATCACTATCTCTTGCAAGAGGCTGTGAAAGAAACCTGTGAAAGCAAGTCAGCTTCCCAGCAAGAATATCCAAAATTGTGGATTTGTACACAGCTCCCATCTTTGTAACTTTGCTATTCCCAACCCACTTTTGTCCCTTTTCTCCACTTTAAGAACAACAGACATGACACCATTTCACTGTAAAATATTGATAGCATGCTAAACTATGAACTACAGCTGTTTCATCCCCTTGCCACTTAAATTCTTGTTACAAATCATGTTCAAAGTGACAAAGGTCACACTCGATGCAAATCTGCAGTGCTCAATTCACAGTTCCGCTTGGCAATTGTTTGAATATGCAATATTCTCACCAAAGTGAAATTTGCATGAATATTGTTATTTGGCTCCACTTTGATAGGAACAGCTTCTGAAAGCATTTTCTAGGAGGCGATTTGCTGCATAAAAAAAATAAACTTTGTGCGAAAAGTTGAGGCAGAACAAGAAAATGAACATGGTGGCTGCCTTAGACCTTCTAAAAGCTCCTGTCCCTTTTCTATTACATCGTTCAGAAAAGCACTTCACTTTGCATTGCTACTAGTGCTAACACAAATCAACCTTTTCTTTAGAGCCAGGGTGGGAAAACACTGATAAGGACAATACAGTGGTACGCTTCAGGTTACAGACTCCGCTAACCCAGAAATAGTACCTCGGGATAAGAACTTTGCTTCAGGGTGAGAACAGAAATCGTGCTCTGCCAAAGCACGGCAGCAGGAGGCCCCATTAGCTAAAGTGGTGCTTCAGGTTAAGAACAGTTTCAGGTTAAGAACGGACCTCAGGAACGAATTAAGTATGTAACCAGAGGTACCACTGTAGTGTTGAACCACCTGCTTATTTTAACACAGAGGTCAAAAAGTATGTGTACTGGAACAAAACAGCTGTTAAATGTTAATTTTAATCAACAAGAAAGCATTTTTAAGGTTTTCGCCTTTTTAGCTAAAGACAAAACTGCTTCAGGATCCAAAGCTAAGTCAATAAAACACAAATTATGAATCATAGCAGAACACACTGAAAAAGTAACTTCTTGATCTCAGCTTGAAAGCAATATTTATAATAAAAATATTGCGCTAATATATTCTGGGCTTTTCACATAGGGTAGTTCTAAAACCTGTTCTCATTTGAACCCCAGAAGTACAAAAGCAACATGCAGCAGCTTCTGATCTATGGAAATGTTGAGTTTTAAATATGTACTATTGCATTAACATCCTTCTCCCACCACCTCAGCTGATCCATATTTACAAGCAGATTTTACTTTATTTTCTCTCTCACTATGTAGCAAAGAATGTTCTTAAACACATGCAGGGGAGAAACTGTATTTACACTGACACAGAAATCATTCCAGCAATTTTTTTTAAAAAAGTATAAAAGCTAATAATAGGTTTGATAATGAATGCACATTTCCCTGCTTTAAATAGCAGCAGCTTCTTTATACTTACAATAATACTGACAATAGTGTTGAACCACCTGCTTATTTTAACACAGAGGTCAAAAAGTATGTGTACTGGAACACAACAGCTGTTAAATGTTAATTTTAATCAACAAGAAATCATTTTTAAGGTTTTCGCCTTTTTAGCTAAAGACAAAACTGCTCCAGGGTCCAAAGCTAAGTCAATAAAACAAATTATGAATCATAGCAGAACACACTGAAAAAGTAACTTCTTGATCTCAGCTTGAAAGCAATATTTATAATAAAAAAACCTGTGCTAATGTTGTTATCAATGCCACCCTTTGCTCTAGCTGATTAGACATAATTGCATTACTTTCCATTTTATAGCAAACTACAGAGGTAACACATTGGATTAAAATTATAAATGATCCATTTTACAAAAAATAATGTGCCACTTTATAATGTGCATGGTAAGTTGATATTAAAGAATTATTTAATGGTTTGTTTATTGTGGGTTTCTAGACAGGAGACGGCCATCAAACTTTAATTTTGTGTGAGCTACCAGAATAAATTAGCTAATATCCTGCAAATTGCATCATCTTTCATAAAACCCTTTGCCTGATGTTGTTCAGGGAATCGGTTGGTTAGAAGACTCACTGTCTAGCTATAGTTTCTGCTTAGGCAAAACCCTCTCCTGTCAAAGCACATGAATGCTGGTATCCAGGCAGAATCTCTCCACATTTTCCAAATGTTCTCTTTTTGGGCAGCCTAAGACCAAGCTTTTCCTAGTCTGCAGGACTTTAAGCTGCAAGGAGAGGGGCAATTTCTTGAATGCTCCCTTTGAAACGAGCTCCTTGTGTGTCAGGCTTCTGTATGCCAAAGAGAAAGGCTCAGCTTGGCTGTCACTCTGACATGTTATTACTTTACCAGAGAATTCTGGGAAGTGTAGTTTATTAAGGATGCTGACCCCACAGACCTACAATTCCCAGCACTTTTAACAAATACACTTCCCAGGATACTTTGAGGGAAGTCATGACCCTTAAAGTGGTATAAGGGTGATTTAAATGTGTTGCATGGATATGGCCTTAGACGTGGAGGTAGTAATGGGGTTTGAAGGAGTGATATTTCTGAGTATCAGCTGCTAGAAGCCACAGAAGGGGAGATTGCTCTTGTACGTGGTCCTCTTGAGCTGTTCTGGCAGGCATCCAGGTGGCATCTGTGAGAACAAGATGCTAGACTTAGATGGGCCATTGCCGTGAAACAGCAGGCTCTTCTGCTTTTCTTACGTTCTTAAGTTACTTTGGCAATTAAGTGGTGTACAAGTGAAAATAAGATGCAGAGATGACCACTGACAATAAAAGTTGCAGAGTGTGCTGGCTGCAGTCTCCTGCAATCTTGTGGGCTTTCTTATTCTCTTTGCTGCAGCACAGATAATTCC
Organism: Podarcis pityusensis; assembly: GCF_964106645.2. Classification (NCBI taxonomy): domain Eukaryota; kingdom Metazoa; phylum Chordata; class Lepidosauria; order Squamata; family Lacertidae; genus Podarcis; species Podarcis pityusensis. Next base: position 26,846,373 of record NC_138028.1, read on the forward strand.
CACCACTACAACCAGCATTTTAAGATGGGCTGTGAAGTGTAGGTGGGTTCAGGCAAGACCCAAGACTGAGATTCAGCTCAAAAAGGATTTATTGGAACATCAGGAACAAGAATGACAAACAGGGACACTTGGCCCAGTATATATATACCTTATATATATACCTTGGAATCAGCCTGATCCCCTCCCCCTCTTTCCTTTTTCTTCTGTGATGGAACCCCTACTTGGGGACTTCCCTGGCTTTTTTCTGGCCCACATAGGACCAGTCTGGATAGTTGGCCTTGGTGAAGATTTGACATTTTCTCCCCTCAAACAGTTTTTGATCTGGGCTTCCACTGAAATGAGGCTGCATTTTAAGTTGTATTTTAATCCTGTATTTAAGTTATATTTTAATCAATTATTTTTATACCTGATATTAGCCGCCCTGAGCCCAGTCTTAGCTGGGGATGGTGGGGTATAAATAAAGTTTATTATTATTATTATTATTATTATTATTATTATTACACTGGTCAACAACAAATTTGTTGTCTGCATTTTTTCAGTTGATTTAGGACGAATCTGGTGCACTGAATCCAAAAATCACATTGGTTTTGCTCAATCAGGTCAAGTTTTTGAGCTATGGCCACGTGTCGTTTTTTTACGTTTTTGTTCACATGTACGCTTGTGTGGAGCATTTTAGAAGAAGTTGGTGAGGGTAAAATGCCATGTTGAATAATTGTTTTGATTGGAAATGATTATTTTAATGACAAGAAGTATTCAGGTCCAATAGTTCTGGGTTATTGTGTCGAAAAGGGATCAGTTTGAAGTGATAAAACCTCGAAATCTTCCATAAATTGGTGCAGCTGGGATCAACAGAAAGAACTGGAGCAGCCTCAAGTATTCTGATCTTCAATCAACACGTCGTCCTGTAGCTCATTGTGATGAAATTCCAGTGCCTATCTTCGGAGAACTTCCTGACATTATTGATGAAGATGCCTCCAGTGTTGAAGGACATGAAGAAGAAGTGGTTCTTGAAGATGATGCTCCACATCCATTATCCCAAAAGGAATTGAATGATCTAGTTCGCGACCTCAGCTTGTCAAAGGACTCTGCCGAACTGTTGGCATCCAGATTGAAGGAAAAAAACCTCCTCTCTGGCAGTGCTCGCATCAGCTTCTTCCGCAACAGGCATCAAGAGTACCTCCGTTTTTTCTCGGAAGAGAAGGACTTGGTGTACTGTACAGATATTGCGCAGCTTCTGCTCAAGCTTGGAGTGCCACAGTACGAACCCAAAGATTGGAGACTGTTCATTGACAGCAGCAAGCGATCACTGAAATGTGTTCTGCTACACAACGGCAACCAGTTTGCCTCTATACCCCTGGCTCACTCAAGTACACTGAAGGAGACCCAATAGCAGATATGGAACAGGTCCAACAGGGCCATTTCAGTGGAAGCTGGTGAATTCCTTCTCATCCAACATGCCCCCCAAGTCAAAGAAGAATGGACTTAAAGGGAGCATAGATTGCTTGCTACTCCCTGAGCTACCTGTCACAGCTGCCAAGTTTTAATCAGAGCTTTTCCTCCTCCCTCGCTAGCTCTACGCTGCACACATAGCATTGACTTTCTGGTTTTTCTTTGACAGAATCAATTTGTCTTTAACGCTTGCACGACAGAAATTAAACAGGTGCAACTTTCTGCACTGTGTTTCCCGGACAGGAAATTCTGCATGAAATACATTTCTGTGCATCATGAAGTCACTAATGGCACAGAGCCTATGTCTCGAGTTGGGGGAAGTGAAGTAGCAACTATTCTATCTCTCGGGGAATTTACACTGCTTCACGGCTTGCTCTGCAGGAGGCATCCGACTCTTGTCAGACCTTGCAGAGCAGTTCACAGGAAGTCAGATGCAGAATCTGAAAGATGCTCTGTATTGTTAAGGTGATCACCAAACAAAGCATTCATGGGTCTGTACCTAGATCAGGATGCTTCCTCGTGCTCTAGTCAGGTGGGGCTTCACCCACCCGATATATGATATGACTCACATCTTCTTGTATGACTCATAGCTGTGAGTTTTATTCCAGTCCTCATTGATCCCTGGGTTTATTCCAGAGAACTTTAATAAGTGACCCCATACACAAAGCCCTGAGCAATAAATAAAAAAAATGTTCTGAATATTCCAAGCTCTGCTTTCTTATGATTAGTGTTATTAAAAAACATGATTTTGGAACTGACAAGCCAGTTTTGCCAGCCACCTTCGTTGCTAGAGATATTAATAGTGTTAAGAAAGTGATGTTCTCCAGGAAGAGATCATGAGAGAAACAATGATCTTCCCTATTGAAGGAATGACTTTTGTACGCCCATGGGTGAGTCACAATGACGGACATACATTATAAAATTAATATTGTGTATTTTAATTGCAATTTAAATGTAGAAAGAATCTAGTTGCCGTGGTTGTGTCTTTTACTAGATCTAAGAGGTGGATATGAACTTTTCCTGTGGAATCATCTGATGGTTCCTCCTTCACGTCATGCTCCCAGACAGTCAGTGACACATGATTAGCATGATGACATTATGTAACTATGATGTACATGGGAGACACTATGGGGAGATGCACTGTCACTCCCTTGAACTTTATTTTGTTTTGTTGCTGAAGCCACTTCATTGTTAGGTTTATGAATACACTCCTCCCTCTACATGGGAAGGGCTGCATCTCAGGGGCAGAACATCTGCTTGGCATTCAGAAGGTCCCAGCTTCAATCCTCGGCATCTCCAGGTACGGCTGGGAGAAAACCCTGTCTGAAACCCAGGAGACCTGCTGCCAGTCAGTTTAGACAATACTCAGCTGGAGAGACCAATAAGTCTGACTCAGTATAGAACAGCTTCCTACTCCACAGGTCACTATCATCTGGGCTTAACCCCATGATTTCCATAAACCTTGCCTTCCAAGTGAATAAGGGACGCAGGTGGCGCTGTGGTCTAAACCACTGAGGCCCTCAGGCTTGCCAATCAGAAGGTCAGCGGTTCAAATCCCCGCGACGGGGTGAGCTCCCATTGCTCGGTCCCTGCTCCTGCCAACCTAGCAATTCAAAAGCACGTCAAAATGCAAGTAGATAAATGACTGGACCTAACGGTCAGGGGTCCCATTACCTTTAAGTTGACTACACAGCTAATATAATACCTAGTTGAGCAGTGCAAGCCAACATCTCCTTTCAGATTTTAAGGTGAGAGAAAGCTCATCTTAAATAGCCTAAAATTTGAATTTTGGGGTTGGATGGATGAAGGGATGAAATTCATTTTAAAAAGCATACACCCAAATGAAATATGTATTCAAATACACAATTGGACGTGAAGTTTTCTGTGAATGTTAAAAATAAAATAAAATAAAAATGCATTTTACAAATGCAGAAACAGGACAGAATGGATTTGCTTATTTATTTGTTTAGAATATTTTCAGTCCACCCTTCATTGTAGTACAATGTCATTGGAATATATTCTATTGTCTTTGGAAGCTATACAATCTTAAGAGCAGGTTGAAACCTCAGAAGGTATTTCTAAGATAAAGAAAACATTGTTGAACATGCATAATGCTGGTGATTCTAAAGTCATCATGCAAAGCCATGAAATTATATATTTGGAATAGGGCAATTATGAGAAGCAGTCCTTGATACTGAAAATCTGTGTTAACATCAACATATTAATTTTGAGTACACACAAGGTACTTGAAAAAAGCGACAGCTTGTAATTTCTTTAATAAATACAGAGCCACGTTCAATTCCACTCATTACAATTGTTTGCTATGGCTAATCCATGCAAAGCAATGGGTCAAGTTTACACTCATGGATCTCTTATGAATGAATGAGAACTAAGTCGGGAAATAAAGCTTGAAGCAAGTTCTGCACCAGGCAGGAAACGCTGGAATTGCAAGATGGTTCCGTGGGAAAGAAATTCACATTATACTTCAAGCAAGAGACCAGCCAGTCTCTACCTTGTGAATTAACCAACTTTGTGTAGAAAGATTCCAGGCAGGGACAAACCAAGCCTGAATGCAGCGAGAAGCCATATAATATTATTAGCTTTCTTATTTTGACAATGGCTTAGTTCAACCATGTGAAGCAATGATGTCTGACCATGCTGACAGGTGCTGTGATTCATGTAAAAACTGTGGGTTAAACAAAAAAAAATTGGGCCAGCACATTGATGCACTAGAATGGCTGCTCAGTAGATTTCAGCACTTCATTTCCCTCCTCTCAGCTTCACCGCTATATTACTCAAAGCTGGTTCCCCACCACCACCTTGGACAAAGGGACTGTTGTCTAGATGTCAAGCATTTTATGAGAAGCATGAATGCCAGTGACTAAGATCCAGCGCTGCCTCCAAATTCATGGATGCCCAAAGAAAGTGCCATCCATGGGTCACCAACCACCACTGGTATGGGCCCCTCACCTACTGGGCTTACTGGCAGCAGCACCGCAGTATTCAGCAACAGTGCTCCTGAGGGTAGCATCTATTTGCCAGTCAGCATTTTGACATTCCCACAATGCCTCAGCATAATGGCATTGTGGGGGGAGTCAAAATGGCACCTTTCTAACCACTCACCAGTGCCTCTCAGGAAACCAGGTTAAGAGACACAAATGCCAGCTCCATTTTGAATGTCAGGTCCATCTAGCTCAGCATTGTCTACACTGACTTCCTCAGACCTACCTGAAAATGCCAGGGGCCAGCCCTGGACCTTTGCCTGCAATGCACAACATCTACTTCTGTGTTTTGTTGTTGTTTAGTCATTTAGTCATGTCCGACTCTTCATGACCCACATGGGCCAGAGCACGCCAGGCACTCCTGTCTTCCACTGCCTCCCACAGCTTGGTCAAACTCATGTTCGTAGCTTCGAGAACACTGTCCAACCATCTCGTCCTCTGTCGTCCCCTTCTCTTTCCCAACATCAAGGTCATTTCCAGGGAGTCTTCTCTTCTCATGAGATAGCCAAAGTATTGAAGCCTCAGCTTCAGGATCTGTCCTTCCAGTGAGCACTTAGGGCTGATTTCATTCAGAATTGATAGGTTTGATCTTCTTGCAGTCCATGGGACTCTCAAGAGTCTCCTCCAGCACCATAATTCAAAAGCATCAATTCTTCGGCGATCAGCCTTCTTTATGGTCCAGTTCTCACTTCCATACATCGCTACTGGGAAAACCATAGCTTTAACTATATGGACCTTTGTTGGCAAGGGGATGTCTCTGCTTTTTAAGATGCTGTCTAGGTTTGTCATTGCTTTTCTCCCAAGAAGCAGGCATCTTTTAATTTCATGACTGCTGTTACTATCTGCAGTGATCATGGAACCCAAGAAAGTAAAATCTCTCACTGCCTCCATTTCTTCTCCTTCTATTTGCCAGGAGGTGATGGGCCCAGTGGCCATGATCTTCGTTTTTTTGATGTTGAGCTTCAGACCATATTTTGCGCTCTCCTCTTTCACCCTCATTAAAGGGTTCTTTAATTCCTCCTCACTTTCTGCCATCAAGGTTGTGTCATCTGCATATCTGAGGTTGTTGATATTTCTTCTGGCAATCTTAATTCCGGCTTGGGATTCATCCAGCCCAGCCTTTCGCATGATGAATTCTGCATATAAGTTAAATAAGCAGGGAGACAATATACAGCCTTGTCGTACTTCTTTCCCAATTTTGAACCAATCAGTTGTTCCATGTCCAGTTCTAACTACTGTATATACATAGGTGTGGAATGGGAGGAAACCAAATGAACAAGGTGAGAAAACCAAAGTGGTTGCAAAGGCATCCTGATAACAGAAGGTGTGCTTTCATTTTCTATATCATTTGGAAACTAGGGATGCTAAACATCTGCTTGCCTCTCAGGCTTTGTTTCTGTCGGAGACTTTTATTAATTAGTAAATGTTTGCAATGTTCTTGGGAGGTGTTAACTATTATTCAAAGTAATTTACAGGTGCAATCTGGTGTTTGCTAAAAAGAACTTGCTTGCTGCACAGGCAGGGCTTTGTTTACTAATAGCTATCTTCCTGATTCTTTTACAGCTGATAAATGAGGCAAGGGGAAGGAATAGTCTAAAGATTTTTGGCAGGTTGTTGTTTTCCTTAAAATGAAACCCACTCATTAGCCCATCACAAGCTGAGAAATAACTCAGATTAATTAGGACCAAAGCTGATCTTGTTAGAAAATGTGTTTTGAGCATGTGCAACTGGGATTGCTTGACTTAGAGAGAAGTGTTCATGTGGTTGTTTCAGTTACTGCATGGTTCAACTTGGCTCAGTTCTGGCTTAGTTCAAGGGAGCCTCCAGCATGAAACTAATTGACTGCCATTTGTCAAGAAAGTTACATGAGGCACTTCAGTCTACACAGGGACAATGGTTTCTTTCCCTACTACAGATGTTAATGACAGCAATCAACTTGTGAATGGTAACATTTTTGAATTAAGGTGGTGCCTTGACTCATTTTTCCTTCCTACCTGAAGATTTTTAGCAAAATGCTTGGCAAAAGAAGATACACTCAGTCTCCTTTTCAGCTGCATCCAATGGGACATGTCTCACAGCTTACACAAGACATAAAAAATGAACTTTAGATGCTTGGGATTTGCTTTGGATTCTCAATCTGTGGCTAGATTGGGCTCATGTGAGCCCAATAGAGCAGCTAACCCCCCCCACCCCCAAGAAGGGATAGGCAAGAGTTGGAGAAACAGGGTGACACCAATGCCGTAAGAGGACTTGTTGCTCAAATTTGCCTATGATGGAGAATCTCTAAACTTACCAAAAGCATGGCAGAAATCACAGCAGCAGCTAATGAAGCTGTGGACCTCATCTTAAAAGAAAAAACCTCTGTAAAAATGCTAAAGTATTCCCAAGCCGAATTTAAACTGCATCTTGAAGACATACAGAACCATCATCATGATCTGAACATATGTGCATGAAGGATCCCTGAGCACTGAAAGATATTGAATACAGTGGTATCTCGGATTACAAACACCTCGGGTTACAAACACTTCAGGTTACAAACTCCACTAACGCGGAAGTAGTACCTTGGGTTGAGACCTTTACCTCAGGATGAGAATGGAAATCGGGGCCACTGCCAAGAAGGCCCTCTGCCTGGTTTCCTGTAAGTTCCCTTCTCTCAGTGAGGGAACCACTAGCAGACCCTTGGAGGAGGACCTCAGTCATGCTAAACATATGACTTTCCATGCTCCTAAAGGGGCAGAAGGGGTGAGTTTGATGTCATTCTCTGGAATTGTTTTCTACTTGTTTGTAACCAGCGTGTTTACAACATGGCACCCTTGTTTAAGGTGGCCATCAGTAGGTGTTAGAGATATTAGTTCTTTGGTGGAAGTTTAGTTTGGACAAGGGAGAGGGAGGGAGGGAGGGAGGGAGAATGTTGGGGTGTTCAGAGCACATATTCTTAGCAATTATTTCACAAAAGGGAGAGTGCTATATATATAAGAAAATTCTGTACTACAAGAGATTTCAATCTGGAGGTAAAATTCTAATTGTAATTCCAATTGAGCATTGGCATTAAAGCCCAATAATTTCAAAATATACATGGGTGGTATACAAATTTAATAAATTTGGTATAGAAATTTAATAAATAACAACAATAAAAAATCTAATAATAAAAAGAAGCATGGAGTCCCTGGTGTCATTTATGGGTGAAACCTTCATATTGTGTCAAGTGGTTTTCTTTTGTGTGACTGGAAGTGACATTCTGTATCCTTCCCAGTACACTGCATGGAGGAGTTGTTTGGTTGCAACTTGCCATTGTTTCCGTGCCTAATGTATTAATAGTTTGTTTTAAAAGAGGATGTGTGTGACTAATCCATTAAGGGCAGCAGTGCACTGTGGAATTAGAGTATATTAGCACAAGGGAAGGACAAGGGCAATTAAATGAGTGTGTCACAGAGTATGGTCCACGTGTGCCAGCAGTATAGTAGAAGCTTGTTAAAAATAGAGAGAGTCTCATAGCATAATTCAGAGACAGAATGAAGAAATGCATACTTCATGGAGTTTATTATCAGATGTCCCCTACTGCTGTGTTTTTAAACACTGGTAAATAATTTAAGGTAAAAAGGTAAAGAATTCTTGGATGGTTAAGTGCAGTCAAGGGTAACTATGGGGTTGCGGCACTCATCTCGCTTTCAGGCCGAGGGAGCCGGCGTTTGTCCACAGACAGCTTTCCAGGTCATGTGGCCAGCATGACTAAGCTGCTTCTGGTGAACCAGAGCAGCGCACGGAAACACTGTTTACCTTCCCGCCAGAGTGGTACCTATTTATCTACTTGCACTGGTATGCTTTTGAACTGCTAGGTTGGCAGGAGCTGGGGCAGAGCGACGGGAGCTCATACCGTCACGGGGATTCAAACTGCTGACCTTCTGACCGGCAAGCCCAAGAGGCTCAGTGGTTTAGAGCACACACCACCCATGTTATTCATCAAAAATATTTTAAAAATAAATAAATCAAGTAGCACCTTAGAGACCAACTAAATTTGTTCTTGGTATAAGCTTTCGTGTGCATGCACACTTCTTCAGATACCAATTTCTCAAAATTGTTACTATTTATAAAAATTGAGTAGGCTTAAGTCTGCTTGATTTCACTGGAAGAAAGTTAAAGGACATGAAATCAATGAGATTTAAAAGTGGCAATGAAATCAATGAGATTTAAAAGTGGCAATGAAATCAATGAGATTTAAAAGTGGCTGGATGCCAACTTTGGGGGGGGGGATGATATCACATGCTTGACAGGTATCCAGCCCCTCCCACATGCTAGATTTGGCCCAAGCAGATTCTCATAGGGATCTGGCCTCTGGCGCCTCAAAGCTTCCCCACCCATGGTGTAGTGTTTCCAAAAGAGTGCATTAGGTAAGCTCACCATTAAAAGCAAATAGAGCTGAATTCCGTCCCCATCTCTATGTACTAGGGACATAATTTCGCTTTATTTTCCTAATCTAGGCATTTTTGCAAGCACCTTCCCATAAAAAAATGCAGTTTTTTACATACAGACTTTGCAAGATAACCTTTCTTAGGTTTAACATTTTCATCCTTAAATATCTGCCACACTCAGGGTAATGACTCTCAATGTTTACACTGCCTTATTGCTGTAAATTTTATATGCTGACAAGCAGACCGTCCTCTTGGGAGTACCCTAAGTACAAAATTAAATTTAATCACCTAAGTTTTTTTATTATCAATTTACATGATTTGCTGTTGCTGTTGCTACATAGCTTGAAATAATTATACACACCCATCTCTTTTGTCTTTGCTGAACTATTTCATCTCCCCAACCTGTCGTTCAGCTTCTGATTACTTTCATATTGTTTTCCGCCTCAGACCAAGATTACTATTATAACACAAATTTAGATGTATCACGCTTTTTTAGCAAAGGAAGCAGCCTAATAAGAGTCCTTCGTTTTCCTATTTCTTAAAGAGCTGTTATTCTTTAGCCATTACTTCATATTAATTCCAACTTTCTGTTGAATAAGAATGTAAGAGGAGCCTTCTGGATCAGGCCCATCTAGGTCAGTATCCTGTTCTCACAGCTGCCAACAGCTATTTGAAGCCTGCAGGCAGGACCTAGGTGCAATGACACTCTCCCCTCCTGTGGCTTCCAAGAACTGGCATTCAGAAGCATTACTTACTGCCTTCAGCTATGGAGGTGACTCAGGTAAGTGTCAAATAGTATATACTTTTGTAGATTGTCCCACTCATGATTATGGTGGTCGTCAGGTGTATGATCTTGCTAGATTTGTCATTGTCAGCAATATCAAAAGCAATACGATGGCCAGAAACAATTGCAGTGGTACCTCGGGTTAAGAACTTAATTCGTTCCGGAGGTCCATTCTGAACCTGAAACTGTTCTTAACCTGAAGCACCACTTTAGCTAATGGGGTCTCCTGCTGCTGCCGTGCCGCCACTGCACGATTTCTATTCTCATCCTGAAGCAAAGTTCTTAACCCGAGGTACTATTTCTGGGTTAGCGGAGTCTGTCACCTGAAGTGTATGTAACCTGAAGTGTATGTAACCCGAGGTACCACTGTACAATGTGAAAATCTTTATGGACTAATTCAAAACATCAAAACTAACAAACTGAAGTCTCTGAAAGTCCTTAAATGAATCACAGTGCCAGATTTTACCCAGCGTAGAGCAAGCTGTGAAGCTTTGTATAATCAGCAAATGTCCGATTCTGATGTCCAACTCTGAACTCTGCTGAACAGTGTTTCCGAATAACAACTACTGTTTTGTTGAATTCTTCATCAGCCAATTAGTTCAACACTCGTGAGTAGAAAGATATGTAATTTCTTCATTAACCAAACTTTTTTCGAATAGATATAATATACATGAGAATGAAAAATACTCTGGAACAGTGCTCATGCGATTCCATGCACTAAATGCCAGGCCAGGGATTTTGGAGGACTCTGGTAGAAACAGGAGTAGAAATTCCTGATATTCACTTATTTGTCCTAAGTCTGGAACAGAAAACAATCCTGCAAATACATCAATATTGGCTGCTGCTGTTGCTTTCAGTCTGCAAAAAAATGCATAATGCATTACATTTGTTGCCCGTTAGCATTGTGTTTCCTTTGCACTGGAATGAATGGGAGTGGGGTAAAGTAATGGCAGTGCAATTTACATAATCAGTTGCAGAAATTATGTAGGTGACATAATTTTGCAACAGTGGACAGTGAGATGAATAATGCCGTTTTCAGAGGAGGGTAAACTACAGCGGAAATGGAACAGTGCTGCTTGCAACAAATGTAGGGCAGAGCGAAAAACTACGCCATTTAATATCCCCAGCCCGATCTCACATTTCATATAGCCATTGGTATCATAACTAAACACAAGGACAGGCTTTCACTCTCAGATAATAGTAAGACACACTTAACTACAGCAAATATTACACATGCCCAAAGAGGTGTTATTTGGTGCAGGCCATATCTTTAGCACAGAAGCTCATTGCAATTTCTATTCCTTCAAATGTATTTGTTATCATGCACCCGTGTGCCTATCTTAAATTAGGCTGCCATGGAGATGAAGAGAGCTATTCATATGCCTTCTCAGTTTATTTTTTTTTTTTTTAAAGCAATTTATTAAATTTTACAATAAAAATAGACATGATAAACAATGTAACATCGATCTTGACATATTTTCACATTTTCTTTGGACTTCCTCACATCTCCCGCTCCCATTTTCATCGTTGAAACATTTTGTCAGCAATTTATCATCTTATTTAAAATCTTATATCCCTTCTATATTTCATAATCATATAATTCTCAAAAGGAGCTAAATTTTCACAGTCTTACTTATTTTCTTAAAAAACTTCTAAATTTAGTGGTGCTCAGTTGTTTTAGTCTAGCATCTTATTTAGCATTCACTCAAATTACAATGCTTTTGTAAATAGTTCTTAAATTTCTTCCAATCCTCCTCAATCCTCTCTTCTCCCAGGTCACGGATTCTGCCAGTCATTTCAGCCAATTCCATGTAGTCTATCAGTTGTATCTGCCATTCTTCCAGTGTGGGTAGATCTTGAGTTTTCCAGTGTTTTGCGAGAAGTATCCTTGCTGCTGTTGTTGCATACATAAAAAATGTCTGGTCCTTCTTTGCCACCCCTTGGCCGACAATACCCAAAAGGAAAGCCTCTGGTTTCTTAGTGAAGGTATATTTAAATACCTTTTTCAGTTCATTATAAATCATTTCCCAGAACGCCTTCACTTTAGGGCAAGTCCACCAGAGGTGGAAGAACGTTCCCTCGCACTCTTTGCATTTCCAACACTTATTATCAGACAGGTGGTAAATTTTAGCAAGTTTGACTGGGGTCATATACCATCTATAAATCATTTTCATTACATTTTCTTTCAGGGCGTTACATGCAGTAAATTTCAATCCATTACTCCACAACCTCTCCCAGTCCTCAAACATGATATTATGCCCAATGTCCTGTGCCCACCTTATCATAGCCGATTTAACCGTTTCATCTTGTGTATTCCATTTCAACAGCAAGTTATACATCCTTGAAAGTACCTTAATCTTTGGTTCTAACAATTCTGTTTCTAGTTTCGATTTCTCCACCTGGAACCCTAATTTCTTATCATTTTTAAAAACTTCTTTGATCTGAGCGTAATGTAACCAATCTCGCACTTTGTCTTTCATTTTCTCTAGACTCTGCAATTTCCATTTGTCTCCATCCTTTTCTAGTATTTCCCAATATTTTGGCCATTTAGCCTCCATATTGGGTCTTTTTCGGGCCTTGGCTTCCAAAGGTGAAAGCCACCTTGGTGTTTTATTTTCCAGCAAGTCTTTATATTTTGACCAGACATTAAACAATGATTTTCTGACAATATGGTTCTTAAAGGCCTTGTTTGCTTTAACCTTGTCATACCATAAATATGCATGCCATCCAAAGGTATTGTTAAACCCTTCCAAATCTAACACATCAGTGTCTTCAAGAAGTAGCCAGTCTTTTAGCCAGCAAAACGCTGCGGCTTCGTAATACAACTTTAAGTCTGGCAGGGCAAAGCCCCCTCTTTGTTTTGCATCGGTTAATATCTTAAACTTAATTCTGGGCTTTTTGCCCTGCCAGACAAACTTGGAAATATCTCTCTGCCACTTCTGAAAGCACTCCGTTTTGTCCAAAACCTGAAGTGTTTGAAATAAGAACAACATCCTTGGCAATACATTCATCTTGATAGCAGCAATTCGGCCTAACAAAGAAAGTTTCAATTTTGACCAACTATCTAAGTCTCTCTTAATTTCTGTCCAACATTTTTCATAATTATCCTTAAATAGACTTAGATTTTTTGCTGTTATGTTTACCCCTAGGTATTTTACTTTTTTCACCACATTAAGTTCCATCTCATTCTGAAACCGTTCTGACTCTGTATTAGTCAAGTTTTTCCCCAAAACCTTAGTTTTCTGTTTATTTAATTTAAATCCAGCCACCCGACCAAAGTCATTAATCAGTTGTAATACTCTTTTCGTACTGGGCTCTGGCTTCTGCAAGGTCAAAACCAGGTCATCTGCAAAAGCTTTTAATTTATATTGTTTCTGACCGACCTGAATTCCTTCCACCAACTGATCCCTTCTAATCATGTTCAATAGCACTTCCAGAACCGAAATAAATAACAAAGGGGAAATAGGGCAACCTTGTCGTGTCCCTTTTTCAATTTTAAACTCTTCCGTAACCACATTATTAACTATCAGTTTAGCTTTCTGTTCTGAATATATCGCCTCAATCCCATTCTCAAAACCCCGTCCCACTCCCATCTCTTTTAAATTTCCCATCATAAATTTCCAGGAGATATTGTCAAAGGCCTTCTCCGCATCTATAAAAATTAAAACTGCTTTTGTATTTATATCTGTTTGCAAAAGTTCCAAAATGTCAATAATGTTCCTTGTATTAGCAAACAGATGTCTTCCTGGGAGAAAGCCAGCCTGGTCCTTATGAATTACTTCATTTAAAACTTTTTTAAATCTATTTGCCAAAATGTCTGCAAATATTTTGTAATCCACATTTAAGAGAGAGATGGGACGGTAGTTCTTAAGTTGTGTCTTTTCAGCTTCCGACTTTGGTATTAATGTGATAAACGCTTCCTTCCACGACTCCGGTGCCCTCCTCCCCTCCATAATTTCATTGCTGACCTCCATCAAAGGTTGTATCAAGTAGTCTTTCAATGTCTTATAGTACTTGGAGGTCAGCCCATCTGGTCCTGGAGATTTGCCAAGTTGCATGTTCTGGATAGCTTGTTCGATCTCCTGTCGTGTTATTTTAGAATTCAGGATTGTCCTATTTTCTTGTGACAATTTAGATAATCCGTTTTTTGCCAAAAATTGTTTAATCTCAACATCATCTTGCGGCCCTTGGGTGTATAATTTTTTGAAGTATCTCTGGAAACACTTTCTAATGTCCACTGGATTCTGGATGTTTTTTCCATCAACCTCTAAGTTTGTAACAGTATTTAATCTTTGTCTTCTCTTCAACTGCCAAGCTAGCAGTTTTCCACATTTATTCGCCGACTCAAACGTTTTTTGTTTCATTAATTTAACCTTCCATTCAATTTCCTGATTTATCAATTTAGAATATTGTGTTTGATAGAGTTTAATTTCTCTCAGAGTTGGCTGTGACTTCGGATTCACTCTTAGTTTCTTCTCTAATTCTTTTATTTTATCCAAGATCTTATCTTTTTTCTCATTTTGTGTTCTTTTCTTCACTGCATTCTGTTGTATCAAGAATCCCCTCATTACAGCTTTGCTTGCGTCCCAGATTATTCTTTTTTCCACCATATTATTCATGTTTATCTCAAAATAGTCCTTCAAAACTTTTTGGGCCTTCTTGGTAATTTCCTGATCTCTAAACAAATTGTCATTCATCTTCCATCTAAAGGATCCAGTTGGTAATAGTGTCATATCCATCTTTACTGCATTGTGGTCGGAGCAGGTCTTTGGGCAGATTTCCACTTTTCTGACCTTAGGTGCCAGGCCTCTAGAAATCCATATTTGGTCGATTCTTGTCCAGGTCAGTTGGGCTTCAGAAAAGAATGTTCCCTCTCTTCCTAGTGGGTTCTTTGTCCTCCAAATGTCAATCAAGTCCATATTGTCAATCATTTCAAAAAAGGTTTTAGGTAGTCTGCCGTCTTTTGTAACATTTTGACTTTGTGACTTGTCCATGTTAGTTGATACGACCCCATTCATATCTCCCATCATTATGATGTTGTTGTAGTCTAGATAGTCCAGCATTGTCTCCTGCAACTTCCTGTAAAATTCCGATTTCCCTTCATTAGGTGCATAAATTCCTAATATCAGCAGTTTCTCTCCTTGATATTGTATCTCAATAGCCAAAATTCTTCCATGATCATCTTTAAATAGGAATTTAGGTGACAGGCTCTCTTTTGCATATATCACTACGCCTCTCTTCTTAACTTTGTCTGAAGATACAAATTCCTGGCCCAATCTTTTATTTATTAACACTTTTCTGTGGAGCCTCGTCACATGTGTTTCTTGTAAACAAATAATGTCCAATTGTTCTTTTTTTAATATATGAAATATTTTCTTCCTTTTTTCCGGAATGTTACAACCATTAATATTCCAGCTCAACAGTTGCAGAGACATCCTGAACTATCTGGTTATTTTTCAAGGTGTGGTATCTTCTCAGGGTCTTCAGGTTCCACAGATGCTGATGTTGGTATTGGCGTTGCCTCAGGCCCAGGAGGTAATTCAATTCTTTTTTGAAGGTCCTCTCCGTGTGTAGACAGGAATTTGTCTCTCTCTTCCAGTGTTCTCACTTTGACCTTTCTCCCTCTAAAGGTAAAAGAAAATCCTTGAGGAAATTCCCACCTGAATGGAATTGCGTTGCTCCTTAGTAGTTTAACAAGTTCAGAATAGGCGGTTCTAAGGTCAAGCAGTAGTCTTGGGATATCTTTATAAATTTCAATTCTTCTATCCAACACCTCCAGTGATTTTACAAAGTGTAGTCCCAAAATCTTATCCCTTTCCTCCTTTGATCTCAATGTTATCAAACAGTCTCTGGGCCTCTCCTTCTTTATGAATCTTCCAAGTCTGAAAGCTGACACAATTTTAAAGTCCTTTTCTTCCAAGTTCCAGAACTTGGAGAATTCTTTGGTCAAAAACTCAGTTAGATTTCCTTCTTCTGCCTCTTGTAGTGATCTAATCCTTAAGTTGTTCTCACGGTTTCGCAGTTCTATCATCGAGAGATAAATCTGGTGTTCCCCAACTTGTTTAGTGAGTGGTCTTACCTCTTGCTCTAAATTTTCAAATCTTTGTCTGGTATCCTCAGTCAATTTCCGATTTTCTGCTGAGGCCTCCGTTAGCTGTCCAATTGCTTGTGCATTCTGTGCCACTTGTGTGGTTAATTTATTTAGACATTCTGTGTTTTTATCAATCTTTGCTGATTGCGCATCTGCTTTCTTGTCCAAAGCTTCCAATTTTTCAAAGATTTTGTCTAGTACAGAAGCAGATGCTCCTGAGGCCATATCTTCCAGTTGTAACTGCTCTGCTTCGCCCTCACCCTCCACTTCTGAGGGCAAAGTAGGCACAGATGATCTGCGTGTCTGTGAAGCTGAGGTTAGAGTTGTTAGAGTTGTTTGTTTAGCTCTCCCTCTTTTTCTTGTGCCACTCATTCCAACGTTATCTGTCAGTCAAGGTCACACTGAGTTGTTCCCATGGGAATGGAAAGGTCCAGAGCAAGCAAACAGCAAAGGAATCGAAAGTAAAAAGTGTATGTAAAATCACTGTTATAATCCAATCCTCTAGAGGGAGCTTAATCTGTCTTTCAGAGTCTAATTTAATGTCCAAGAACCTTCAAATACAAATGTTTAGCAGAGTTTATAAATGGTCACCTTGTTGCAGGCAGTGCTTATTTATCTCCAAAAAGAATGTTTCAAATTTAAAAGGTCTCAATACCCTCAGATTGTTTCAAGTTCCAATATACAGTATCCAAATCTGCAGTACTGACAGCTCCCTTAGTACTCAGGCAGCTCCTGACTCTGGGTTTCACCTTTTAATTTGTAATCCAATAAGAGGAGGAAAGTCAAGTGCAAATAGAAATCCCAAATCTTTAACTTAAAGTCTTTACTTTAAAATGCAAGTTCAAATAGATGCTTAGATCTGTAAAACTTAGAGTCTCTTTCTTTCAGCCTCCACTCCTCCAGCTGATTGCTTTTTTCCAAGTTCAATGGCTGCGGAAGACGGACTTCCTGCTTCCACGTCTCTCCGCTCACAGCCAAGTTCAAGCCAATTCAAGTTTCCCTTTTAAAATCTCAAATTTCAAGTGATTCAGTCTTTTACTCACAAATTAGTTGCTTTTTCGTCCGGATCCGTAATTTAGCAGGAAAAGGGATCAGCGCTCACCGACAGTAGCAGCGCGGCTTCGCTCCTCAGGCTGTGAAACAGCTCACAGCGCCGCAACCCCCCTCCGTGCTCCGGAGCCCCTTACGGGGTTCCTTCTGCACTTGGAGGGTCGCTCTAGGCGCCCACCGAGCCTCAAGACCCCAGGCTCTTGCCGCCTGGGGTTTTCCGAAGTGGGTCTCCGCTTCGCCGTAGCGGACGACCCGTTGCCTGCGGAGCCTCCTCTCCCGTTCAGAAGAGGACCGCCATTGCCGTTCGCCGCCTTCTCAGTTTAATTTCCCCTTTCTCCTAATTTTTGCAATACTTTCTTTGGTAGTCCTCAAAGACTGAAATCCAATACAAACAAAAATGCTTTTAGAGAGATTATTCAACCTATAATGTCAAATTCAATAAACTCAGGCAACACATTATTTATAAGAGGAGAGAAGGAAATGATGCCCCAAATTTCAAGTATTTTCAGAGATGCTCCGAGTTGAAAATTAAGGATGCATTATTGAAGCACTGAGAAACCAAATTGTTATTCAGAAAATGGAACTAACATAATGATTTTTCCATCTGGCATATTTATTCTGAATCCAATGGTCATTAATAAATCTAAACCCAGGGGAACTGAAGGCACATTTGGGGGTAAACGCCTACTGTTATTTGTTGAGAGAAGCTAAAATTGAGATCTTCAGAAAAATATAGTTAATTACAAATCATGCTGCCTTCTTCAATGCCCAATTGAGCTGTATAAATTAGTGTATGTGAAGCAAAAATACAAATATTAGCTAAGGTAGGCTACACATACCATGTACTCTGGCCTGTTTACATCTGCTGCAGAGTTTGTGGTTTGTTTTTTTACAGAAATGATATTGCATTGCTATATATTGGCACCTGAGGATGGGAAGTATTCAGTCCTGTAATTGTTTTGGTGGAAAGCTGAATGGAGTCATTTCACTCTTCCAGAAATGCATTCTACCACTCTGAGCATACACAGAGGCCTCAGATAAAGGAGCGAAGGATATTGTGAGAATAGGATGCTAGATTAAAATAGTAATTGGACCAGCTGGATCTTCTTATGTTCTTAAGACTCCCAAGAACTCTGCATTATCTTGTGTCAGGGACTGGCTGGATGAGGAAGAGTGGTGGAAGCCACGCACCCAAGAGCCCCCCAAGGGAAGACACAGAAGAAGATGACTTAGATCCAGGAGCCTGGTGGTGGGACACTGGCCACACCTCAGAAGTGGGGATGAGCTGGGAGATACTAGAAGCAGAGAGCTTGAGGGATAGTGAAGAGGCAGAAACAGGCAAGTAACCCAGCACAGGCCAGGGTTATGAGGTTTGCTGTTTGGATGCAGGCACCGACAGCGACGACAGATGGGAGCCAGACTCTGCAATTCTCCCATGGATCTCCTGCTCCACTAATTCCTAAAATGTGACAAATGTTACATATTGCCAAGCAACTAGCTAGGTAGGTACAGAGGGAGGCTCCTGGGGTTTGCCGTAGCAGAGGATCACAGAGGGAGAGGCCCTGACTCAGAGGGTTAGAGAGCAAATGAGGGGTTGTACAACAGTTCGAACAACTGCTTCATAAAAGGGCTTGCCTTTACGAACGTCCTTGCATTTTTTTTCTTTCCTTAATAAAGAAACTAAGTGCATGTTAGCCTCATTTCTCTCTCTCTGACCTATGGATGACCAGCTCTGCCTGTAGGCTCTGCTACATCTTGATTCTCCACCATGAGGAGACTTCCATGCACATTGCACATTTAAAAATTGAAAATATGTGTATATTTGGGAAAATTGCATACAAAAATGTGTGTGTTCCCAGTGCACATTTTAATGCTGACAATTACTTTAAAAAAATACAAACTGATATGGAAATGGAAACTGAACTTATAATTGGAAAGAATGAAAAACCAAAAATGACAGATTGGCCCATTCATTATACCCCATGATCATTTTGATGCTCCATTTCTGAACCTTTTCCAACTGTGCCCCCAACATTAAAACTCTCTCTCTGGGTTAAAAATAATCTCTCTCTCTCTCTCTCTCTCTCTCTCTCTCTCTCTCTCTCTGCATGTGTAACAAATATGTGCTACAATTCTCCTAAGATATTGAAATTATTTCATCACTAAACACTTCCAGCAACATATAGCAAGGCTTATTCATGGTAAGATATAAAATATATTTTCTATTCAGTGGGAAGGGGGAAAAGGACTTTGTTTAAAGAGAGCCAAGAGAAAGACTTAATAATCCCCCCCAAGAGATAAATCATCTTGGTCATGTAATTAACTCAAAATTACAATGGCAATAAAGGTACAGTTAAATTCTTATTGACACATTAAAATTGTGTGGAAATGTTAATACATTTAATTGGCATTTAACTAGGTAGCTGCAGCTAGTTAATTAGATATCAATTTACATACTTAATAAATGCCAGAACATTTAACGATTATGCCCACACCCATCAGAAAAGGCATATATATTATTGGATCTCTCTGCTACTGTTGCATTACCTGCAGCCTCTGTGGAACTTACAGCCATATTGTGCAGCCTGAACAGAAATCTAAAAGAGAAGCTGTGGCTTTTAAGGTGCTGGTGTTTTCTTATCCTAAAGACTGGTACAACAAGGAAATGGGATACACATTGTCCCTTAAGTGTTTGTAGGAATCAAGAAACTGTTTGTTCACAGGGTGGACCACCACGTAGCCAGTTGGACGTGTACAACTGCTTTGGAGACTATACTTTCTGGGAGCCAATGACCTATTTTGTCCGAGAATGAAGATGTTGTGCTTCATGCAGAAGAATTGTCTGCACTGCTCACCTATTGGTGGTGCTTCTCTATTCAACAACTCAAAGTGAAATTTTGATGGAATGTTAACAGTTCGAACGATACAAAACTTGGCTCTGATCATTCTGACATCCATTAGGAAATTTACCATACATGCTTCTCCTAAAATAAGGTGGTTCTCATTATTTCTGAAGTTGTGCAGAAGAAGGCTAAAATATTTCCTGTGACTCATCAAATCATGCAATACCCCATTTTCTGCCAATATCCCTTACATTTAACCAGTACTTGAAGAGGACAGCCTGAGCCACTGCCAGCCCGAGCAGAGGCAGGACCCTAGCTCCTACCTGATCACTCCATTGTGGCGCTTCTGGTTCTGCGGCACAGCGCCCTCTGGAGATTGCGTGTGCCCCTCCAACCCCCTCCCTCGCATAAAACAATTTTTTTTCAAAAACCCGAACTGGACATTTCCTTAAAAATCCTCCCCAATGGGCATGTTGACCCCGCAAAAGAGGACATGTCCAGGTTTTCCTTGACATATGGCAACCCTACCTTCACCCGAAATGATGCAAATCTCCAAATACAATAGGCACATCAATATGTGAAATACACATGCAACAAATATTCTTGCATATGAATGGAGTTTCAAATTCTACCCGAATGGTCTTAATCAAGGGTGGGTGTAGGGGTACGGCAGTTGAAGCAGTGCTTGAATTCAGTCAGACTGCTAGTGGTAGACTCCTTCTGAAAACATTTATATATGTACAGTGCCCACATCATTTTATATTATTTCAATCATCCGTAAAGTAAAAAATGTTGATTTTACTCCCATAATGCAGTGTTGCAGCCTCCTTAGTGAAGTACGTTCTATACTGACCCACCCAAGCTGACCACTAGATCTTTCCAGGCTGGGAGGATTATAAACAGCTTACTTCTCTCGCTGAACCTTCTTTGAGCAACATTTTTTTCATGAGCTTTGGAATGTTCCTTTATTGTTGGTTGTTCTTCAGTCTTGACGCCTGGCTTGTTCTTCTTGGTTTATCCTCTGGTTTTGACTTGCTCTTCAGTCCTGGCTCTTGGGCTTATTCTTGCTTCTTGACTTGTCCTCCAATCCTTCTTGCTCTTTTGTTCTGACTTCTGGCTTGACTCATTACACTTATCAGTTCAGAGCATTGACCTGTTTCGTTGCTTGGCTCCTTACTTCAGAGTGCTGCCGGTGGCCTAACCCAGACAACAGACTAGAAATAAGTACAGCACAGAGCACTAGAGCACATACTTTTCAGATTGACTTGTGACAGCACACACTTCCCCTGACCTCACAAATTCATGACTAAGATGAGATATTTGAACTGAGGGTTGTCCAGCTCATAAACTTAATCGTTACTCTGCATCAGCTATACAAGGAATATTATTCTCCAAAACTCTGGACCAACTTTGATAACAGACTTAAAAAACAAGACAACACAAAATTAATGAGTTTTCAAAGTTGCATGGAATGGCTTAACCAGTGTCCTTAAAAACCAAGTAGAAGCGTGCAGTAGCAAAATGTTTAGCAATTAAAAATGGAATTTTGACCTCCACCGAGGTCAAATGAGCAACCTCATGAAACTTCCACTCAGCACAACAGTTTAATTATAAGTCTATAACCTATGAAAACAAGTGGGAATACTCTGTTGCTTATGTACAAAGGGCAACAAAAGGGCTGTGTCTCAAAGGATAACAGAAGGGCTAATTTGCATGCTGCGCCTTCATGACAACCACTCTGAATAAGGCAGATGTACAAAGTTTTGTTGGAATCCACCACCAAAACAATCAGACTTATCCTTGTGTGTGTCCATGCTTTGATGCTGTCAGGCTTCAGGGAATCCAGTCCCTCCCACAGTGGCAGCCAAGAAGCAGATAAACAAAAACCAGGTCTTACCAAGTAATTTATTCACTATGCACAGAGAGAGACGAAGGAATGCAGTCTACCTATGATAATGGCATTGCTCCAAGTAAAGTCCCACCCCCTCCATCTCTCCTATTCTATGTCACCCCTGTGTTGGCTAATCTGAGCTTTCTGCCTCTGAGTTTTCTGTTCCACTACTCTCAATGCACACCTGATCCTGGGGGGGGGGGGGGTCAGGCATGCTGTCCAAGGACACTGAGTCTGTCATGGTGTTTCTTCTTCCTGCTGTTCCTCTTTCAATATTTCCCATCTTCTCCCCTCTGCAGCCTCTGAACTATGCCCTTCTACAAACCACTGTTCTAAATCTGTACTATCCTTCTGTTCTCGGGAAGGTTTAGGAGAAGGGGGGGCAGTCCCCACCATTCATCCTCAGTCCAGCCCCTGACAGATGCATTCATTGAGCTCTTACCTGATACAGAGATCCTATATTGGGTCCAGTCTTTGGGAAAGTTCTGTGCATGCATCACTGTTGCATACTTAGACTTCCCTCAATATTGGAATGAATGGGGGAAATCTGCCGAGAGCTCCATTAACACACCAGGAGGCCTACAGAATTATAGACGGAGATCAATGTATGTGAGAACAGAGAAACCATTCTATATGCATTAATTTATTATCTGATTCCAGATTTATTTCCTCCAGCTCCAGAATAATCACACTGCTTAATGCCTTTCGGGGAATTGCCCCCAGTATCTAGCTATTGCTTGGAAAGTACTGAAATGAACTACATTGCTATGTAGTTGAGTTTTAAAGAGACATTTGTAAAGAAATAAGGCCAAATTCCTCTGTTCAGTTAATGTGGCTTAACTGTTGGTTAAGAGTGGAGTTAATGGCAATCAATGTGATGGAAAATGAAATTTGCCCTTGAAATGTAAATGTTACAATCTTGCAAAGTATGTCAGACATTCCTCTATAAAGTCACTGCAACACTTTCTCATGCTAATCAAAATTTTATTTACATTTAAAAATAATCCTTTTAATGAAGCGCCTACCAGTTTCAAATATCACCAGCACTGAATGTTCAAACTGAAAAAGTACAAACTGCATAGCATGCAAATTTTTCACAAGAAGGTAGAGATTAGTTCACCCCCTGACTTTTAAGATATATTAATAAGGCATGGCTTGATGATTGCATTGCTGAAAGTATAATATGGTTAACAAAGAACTTTTTTTAATCTTCTACATAATCCTTGGAATAAGAAATGCTTTTTAAAAATGTTTCTAGCCCTTATGACTTTGAAGAAAAGCCTGCAATCATTAGTATATTTTCATATATCTTTTTAAGGATACATCAGATGTTGATCAAAATAATGGGCTGCATTCAACTAACTGGGCCTGCTAGCAGAAGACCATACAAGGACTTCTGTTAGCTCAACCAGGCTTTCCTCCCTCTTCTCCCCTTTGCATGCCCCCAAATTAGGTCAGGGGCGGAGGAAGGGGGTACACTGGGTGCGGGCCACCCCGGGTGTCACCACTGAGGGGGTGACAAAATGCCGGGTGGCACTCACCGCAGGGCCTGCAGTGTGCCCAAGCCACACGTCTTGCCTGGGAAAGACGCGGTGGCATGGGCGCGTGCAGGCTCCACGCTGCACAAACTGTCAGCCCACTGCCTCCCCCCCAGCTGTAGGGCAGTTGAGTGGGAGGAGGCAGGCAGACTCTAGAGGCCTCACGGTGAGCCCCGCTCCTATGGGCAGCTCGCCCTGCTCCTAGGCGCGCTGCCTCAGGCGCCCGAGTGGCTTCCTCCAACGCTGGATTAGGTTGGGAGATCAGGACAACCCCAATGCCTGGGGGGAAGGGGATGGTTGTATCAGGCAAGCAGAGATGCTTGTGCTCTGGGAGCAATCTCCTTAACGCTATGTTGGATTTTATTTTTTTCAGATCATATTGATTTTGGTTGTTGGTTTTTTTTTTACAGCACAACTGTTCCAGCGTCCTATGTTCATATCTGGTGTGTGTGTGTGTGTGTGTGTTGTTAGAAGTGAAGGTAGAGAGAAACACTGCCAGCAGTGATGGATTTTATTGTCGCAGAGTCCCAAACTTTGCCTCGCCCCAGTATACCTGAAGGAGCATCTTATCTCCCATCATTCAGCCTAGACACTGAGGTCCTCCTCCGAGGGTCTTCTGCTGGTTCTCTCACTGTGCCAAGTGAGGGAACCAGGCAGAGGACCTTCTCAGAAGTGTTGCCTGCCCTGTGGAACACCCACCCTTCAGATGCCAAGGAAATAAACAACTATCTGACTTTTAGAAGACATCTGAAGGCAGCTCTGTTTAGAGAAGTTTTACATGTTTGATGTTTTACTATGTTCTGATATATGCTGTGAGCTGTCCAGAGTGGATGGGGAGCAGCAAGCCACTGATAGTTTTCTCACTAGCGGTAGCCAGCATTGAGCCCTGAAATGGGGTATTCAGGGTTGGGTGGGCAAATGTGCACTTTGGAACCTCTGAAAACAAACCTCCAGGGATCTTCAGGGATCCTGACCCATTAGGCCCCTCACCCACACCAGCCTGAAACTGGAGGAGCAATTTTTGTTTGTTTGTCTGGTTGTTGTTTTTTAAAACACACACACCCTGCTGCCTTGGCTGGCACAAACAGAAAGACTTTGGATATGGCTATCTACTTATGACAGTGGTGCTAAGTGGGTGGGTGATAGGGTGAATAAGGACTTAAGGTACGGTAACCAATTTTATTTATTGCATTTATCCCCTTTTCCTCCATGGAGCTCAAGGTTTCTCCCCCTCCTTGTTTAATGTCCACAATAACCTTGTGAGGTAGTTTAGACTGAGACAGAGTAACTGGCCCAATTTAGCCCAGTGAGCTTTGTGCCCAATTAGGGATTCAAAACTCTGGTCTCCCATGTCCTAGTCCAATGCTCTAACCGCATTGGCTCATATAACCACATGTAACTGGAACAATAGCATACAGTGGTACCTCTGGTTGCGGACAGGATCCGTTCCAGAGGTCCAGTCGGATCCCGAGGTTTCAGCAACCTGAGGACTGCTTTTGCACATGTGTGCACGGTGAAACCTGGTAAAATACTTCCGGGTTTGCCGCACGTGCATCCCGATGTTTATGTAACCAGAGGGTTACGTAAACGGAGGTTCAACTGTATTCTTTCCCTATTTATCCCTGTATCCACTTCCCTTCCCTATGTTCTTGTTTCCCCTATGTCAAATTTCAGATTGTAAGCCCATTGGGGCCGGGACTGTCCTTAATTACCCCCACATTCCTTGACGGCACCATATAGATACTGTATTGCATTGTCATTTCTGCTTATTGGTGGACGGATGCCCTTACCAGCAGGTGTCATTTGATGACAGCTGAAGCAGAAGGTGGCTGGAAATGCTTGTGTATATTCTTGGGTATTTATGTGACTCTTTCCCACATCTAGTAACTTTTGGTGGTCAGATCTATGTGGAAGGGCTTTATCTACAGAATTTCCCTGTACACTGGACTTAAATGCAATCACATATTTGATAAACTCTGTGTGTGTGTGTGTGTGTGTGTGTCTGCTTATGGGAAATCTACTGCCCAGACACTGAGGTCCAGTGCCAAGGGCCTTCTGGCGGTTCCCTCGCTGTGAGAAGCCAAGTTATAGGGAACCACCAGGTAGAGGGCCTTCTCGGTAGTAGCACCTGCCCTGTGGAATGCCCTCCCACCAGATGTCAAAGAGAAAAACAACTACCAGACTTTTAGAAGACATCTGAAGGCAGCCCTGTTTAGGGAAGCTTTTAATGTTTAATAGAGTGGCTGGAGAAACCCAGCCAGATAGGCGGGGAGTAAATAATAAATTATTATTATTAGTATTATTAGTATTATTATTATTACTGGGAAATGGCACATGACACAATGGATCCTGTCAGACAACCCAGTGCTATGTTAGTACTATTGAGTGGTGACTGAATCAACTGAGGGGGAGAAATAATAAACTTGGAAATTCATTAGACTGAGATTAAGCTTAACTTCCAATGGATCTCAAGGGAGAATTAAATCTCAGACTTGCCACACATGGGAACTTTAATAAGAAATATGCATTGTGAACAAACAATGGTAAAAGGCACACTGAGTAATAAAGCAATCTTTCTGTTTTCTTTTTGCAGTGGAAACGATAAATAGTCTTGATACTTAGCTACCATGTCTTTGTGCTGATCATACATTGCTGACAAGTAATTTGCACAGTATCAATATTTTTTTGGTTTTGATCCAGTGTCATCAGCATAATTTCAAGACAAGACGTATTAAAGTAATTAGATTTTTAATTGATTCTTTTGCTTATTTTTTTTCTTCAGTAGAGGAAATTCATCAATGTTCATTTTGCAAATGAGCTAACAATGTTTTTTAAACGCTGACCTCTGGGAAGGAGGAGGAGGACTAAGGTCAATATTAATCAGTTCATTAGCACATTAATAGGACCGTGGATTTCATTGTAAAGAGCAGGTAAGTTCGCTGCCAACACCCATGAATAGGCTGTAGTCCAAAACATGAAATGTATATTCCAGAGGCACAAACAAAGCTGGAGGAGACAGTTTTCATTAAAGGGTTAAATTCTAGTAATATAGGAAGAGGTTAATATAAAAATACTTGAACGTAAGAAGAGCTCTGTTGGATCCGGCTGAAGGCCCATGAGCTGGCAAGGCTCATTTGACAGCAGCAAGAAACTTAGGCTTTAGTGTCATCAGCCCAGTCCTGTGGAATGCTCTGCCAATACAGATTCAGCAAACACCTTCTGTTTTCAGTTTTAAGTCCCTGTTGAAAACCTTTCTTTGCTGCCAAGCATACACTGGCAATAAAGAAAACACCCTTCTGTAGTAGTTAGTTAGTCTCTGATTTTAAAATTTTGTATTATTTTTATTGTATGGTTTTAACTTGTGATTGTTGTAAATTACTCTGATTTTTAAAATGAATAGCTCTCTCTCTCTCTCTCTCTCTCTCTGTGTGTGTGTGTGTGTGTGTGTCTGTGTCTGTGTGTAACAGGTGTACCAGGTTCCCAGGGATCAGTAATCTGTCCTCCTCACAGCACCTATGCTGTACAGGGGAGAAAATGTCATTTTTCTTTATCATTCTCCATTAATTAATGTGAAAATAAATCAATTTTTTAAAAAATCAAAGGAGAGAGAAAAAATGGTGAAATTCTCATGAATGGGATGGAGGGTTTTGTTGTGTTTACCCTACTTTCCAGGTGGTCAAATGGGCTTTACATGCTTCATGTAATTCATTCTATACATCTTCATTCATTCTATACACAGTGTTGCAAGCACTTTGCAGCCTTCCTGGGTGCTCGCTTATATTTCCTGAAAATCTCGTGCATCCTCAGCTGAAAGTCCTATAAGCACAGGATACAGGGAGCTTGTTTACTGTGCACCAGATATTTGTTTGTTTTTGGTATTTTTGGTTGAGGTTTTTAATTTTTAAAGAAACCCGTGCAGGTTGTTTAAACAAAAAAACAAAAGTTAACAGAAAGGACTTCCATTAAAAATAGAATCAGCAAGTGCATTGATCTCAGGCACTTCACAGCCAGTCTCTCTAAAGCTCAGGAGGAGATATTGCGAAATTGCTCTTGCAATGGGACATTTATTGGATCAGGAAGTGCAGGCAGCCAGGGAGACAGCAGAGTGCTGAAGGGACATATGCCACTGGAAACCGAATCGTCTATCTCAGGGATGTCCAACTCCCAAGAGACTGTGATCTACTCTCAGAATAAAAAAACTGGCAGTGATCTACCCATGGGGGGGGGGAGAGTTCAGAGTTCAGAGTTAAGTTCAGGCCAGGCCAAAGTTATTGAGTATTTTTAGGGGACACGCCAAAGTTGCTGAGCTTTTTTTAGGGGGGCAGGCAAACATTGTTGAGCTTTCTTGGGGGGCAAAGTTGTTTTGCTTTTGGGGAGCAGGCCATAAATTGCTCACCAAAAAATAAACCAGGCAGCGAGAACTCCGTCTTTCATTTTAGCATTTGTGCGCAAATGAAGGACAGAGCAAGGGGGCGGGGCCAGATACATTCATTCTATGGTTCATTTCTCCCTCAGGGACAAAAAGGAGCCCGCAGTTGATTGGTTGGACATCCTTGGTCTATCTGGTTCAGTATTGCCACTCTGCTGACTTGCAGCATCTCTCCAGGATTCCATGCTGAAGTCCTTCCCAGCCCTACCTGGAGATGCCGTGGAGTGGGTGAGGGACCATCTGCATTTAAAGCAGTTGCTCTGCCACTGAGCTATAGACCTTCCCCTTAGATCAAGAGCCTCCACTGTGGTAGCCTTAATATTTTTTGGACTACAACTCCCATCAGCCCTATCCAGCATTGCCAATGGACGGGAACGATGGGAGTCGCAATCCAAAACATAATAATAATATTTTAAAATAATTTTATTATTTATACCCCACCCATCTGGCTAGTACTACTTGATGGGCCTTTCGACTCATCTGCAGGGCGCTTCCCATGAAATGGAGGGAGAGTGAATTGCTGCTCTTGTTGGGGTTATTGCGAGTGTGGTAGCCATCGACCCATGGCCTGCAGAGTCCTTCCCAAGCATCCACAGAGCCCCCTTCCCACCTGAAATTCTGTTGTAGTTCCGAATAGGTGGCAGTGTATGAATGTTTACAGTGCGTTTGAGTTATACCTATTGACAGGTTCTCTGGGTTGCAAATGTGCCTACAGGCCTCAGAAGACTGAGGAGCCCTTCTCTTTTTTTGTGTTTAATGTTTCAAAATGTTTTCCATATAGAATCCAGTGACATATAACAAAACACATGTAAAGCCAAGGGAGAGAGCTACACTCCTTTGAAGTGAAAGTAAAAAACCAGGGCAATACTACAGCAATAACAGCATTCAAAAAGTGTCCTTCCATAAATCCCCATGCAATGTAGTACGCATTTCCAAATGTCCATCAAATCAATCTTTAGGGATCTGCAATATCTTGCTATAGTAAGTCGAGCAGCCACCATGAAATGTATAAACATATCCTTTGGGGAGAGTCCTACAATTGTTATACATTTGAAAGTCAAAAATCCCTGTGTGGCTTGCTGATCTCCTGCAAGGCACCCAGGGACGTTACCAGTAAATCGCAATCTAACTTTTGCTCACCCCTGGATTAGATGATTTGAAACTAAATTATCCTTTCCCCAATCTAAAACATGTTCAGGGTCCTGCCCTACAAGCGGAGGTGTAAATAGGGAGATTTCTGAAGTGCGCCAAGTTTATTAAGATTCTGGAAGTAGCAAGGAGTGGCATGGTAGTTCAAGCAATTCAATCTTGTTCATTCTGAACAGCCTGTACGAGTTCATAAAAAGACCAAAAATCTGCTGAGAACAGTCTCTGGGTCACGGCACTACTGTCCTCCTGACACCAGCCAGAGCAAATGCCTAAGAAAAGAGGGTGAAAAGCCTGATTACAGATTAGCTTCAGTGTTATTTCAATCAATCCCCTGAATGAAGTTAGCAATCAGCAAGACAGTGAACAATGAAGTGGCATTAGAGAGCCACTGTGTGTGTGCAAAGGAAGAGGAGAGGAAGAGTCAATTAAAAAGATTCTGTTATTTTTAAAAGTTGCATGACGACTTCGTTTTCCCCTAAAGGTCAATTACAAAGAGAGGGAGAGCCATTGGGGGCAGGGCTCTTTAGTCACAAAGTGTCAATTGCTGTTTTGACCAAGTTCATCTCAAGTAGCTTGGTTAGGCTTGACATGCATCAGGAAAATTCCTGACATGTCCTAGATTTCAGGTGTAAAAATGGTGTTGGGGGGAATTTTGCAAATTGGCAAAATGTCAGGGAAAACCCAGATGTATGGTTACACGATGGTAAAAGCAGTTTTGGAGGTAGGTTTCCCCAAGAAAGCTCAACAATTTTTGTGGTTTTCTTTAAAAAGCTCAACAATTTTGGGGTCTTCCTAAAAAAGCTCGGCAACTTTGTGGGTTTCAGGAATTTTACTTTTTGAAACCCTAAGCTTGGTGGATTCTAGTGCCATAAGCACAAAGAGTCATCTACTCTGCTGATCCGCACCATCTTGCTTGTGGGCTTGTTGTCGAGGCATCTGGTCAGCCACAAGGAGAACAGGATGCTAGACCAGATCGGCCACTGGCCTGGTCCTTCAGGGCTCTTCTCACAGAACAGTCTTATTATTGGCTGTTTTCATCAGCAGACTTATTGTGGGAGATTAGGAGATTTCACAAAGTATTCATGCACCTCAGAATTGAGATTCTCGATTTAAGTTGGGTTTGGGGAATTGGCCTGGGGCTGCTTTCCCAACTGGACTTCAGAATGAGAAGCTCGGTTCTGAAGTCCATGAAATCTTAACTTCAGTGAAAGCTGTGTGAAATCTTAACTTCAGTTCACCCCATCAGTTTGCAATTTTAAAGACTAAACTTCTAAGAATTCTGCATTGAAATGTTACACGTGCGTGTGATACGTTTTCATGCACATGCTTCCTTATATATGCAATTTGGTGCACAATTTTGTCCACTACTTAAATTTGCATGTGCATCTTTGCAAGTTATTTTCCCTAATTTCTGCTTCTTGATTTCACTGATATACACATTTTATACACAAGTGTGTATTATTCACAATGTGCATAAAAAGTCCCTAATATATGTATGCACTTAGGGGTTGACAAATTGCAGCATGAATTTCGAATAAATACTCATTTCAGTGGATAGCTGTGTTTCGGTCCCTGTATTGGTTTGAAAAGTGCATGTTAGATGGGTTCACACTAAAATGCAAACAGAAACAAACTTATCCACCCCTGCATAGAAAATAGAAGCTAGCAAATCTGCTAGAAAATTAGAGAGCCTTTTCTGCCTTATGAACGTAAGAGCCGGATGGATCAGACCAATGGCTCATTTAGTCCAGGATCCTGTTCCTACAGAGGCCAAGCAGATGCCTTTGGGCAAGTAGGATTCAAGCAGAAGAGCTTCCTCCCGTCCTGTGGTTTCCAGCAACTGGGATTCAGAAACATTACTCCTTCCAATTGTGGAGGGCAGAGCCATAGCCATTATGAGCTCCCCATCTGCATTCATGCTAACAAACTAATATATGTAAGAATTCATTTAGATTCGTACTTCCATTGAGAGAGCTGTCCTAATAGAGGTAAAGAATGTGAGAAGCACTGAAGGTTAATTGTCAATTATCCCGAGAATTATGTAGAAATGAGAATAAAAACACAGTTTAACATATAATTGTCCTTTCCTCATTTGTGCCCAAGTATTTGATTGAACAGTGCTAAATTGGTTTAGTTGCTGTCACTAATGTTTAATTCTAGGAAGTTTGCTTTTTTTTAAGTGGGAAACAATTACGGTAGCACTGGAGTGTGCTCAAGGATCAAAAGAAATGTCACCGCAATGGGTATAGAAGGGGGGACGTAATCTTGTGCACACCTCCTATAACTGCCGCTGGAGAACCTGACTATTTGATTTGTTTTTTTTAATAACCAACATGCTGTAATGATGTGTGACCATGATTGCAGTCGGAAGAAAAAGAAATAAAGTGAAAACAGTGATCAGAGCATATCCTGAGCATGAAAATGAGCTCTTAATGCCAAAGGGAGGCTGGGTAGAAATTGCTTCTAACTCTGTGTCACAAAGAAGACTGGCTTGCTTCTGCCCCCTGCCCACTTGCACTGCTCCCTCTGGTTTAAATAATTCAGTTTCAGAATTGCTTCATATGATGGGAACTGCCTTTAAGGAACATGGCCAGCTCTGCCATTAGGCAGAATGCAGTGACTCAAGAAGAAGAGTCTGGATTTGATATCTCGCTTTATCACTACCCGAAGGAGTCTCAAAGCGGCTAGCATTCTCCTTTCCCTTCCTCCCCCACAACAAACATTCTGTGAGGTGAGTGGGGCTGAGAGACTTCAGAGAAGTGTGACTAGCCCAAGGTCACCCAGCAGCTGCATGTGGAGGAGTGGAGACGCGAACCCGGTTCACCAGTTTATGAGACTACCGCTTAAGCAGCATGTGTAGGGGGGCAGTGGTGGTACCCTACTGTCGGGAGCCAGAGATGGTTGTACCTGTGTTTGCCTGTGCAAATAGATATCACTTGGCTACTAATTCATACAAAGATTAAAAGTTAATTTACATGGATCATTACTTGATTTGTTAACCCTTCCGTAATCCACAGTAGTATTTAGGATTTCAGTAAAGTGGGTAAAATACTCAAAATATCAAGAGTTTCATAACTCTTTTTCAACCTGTGGGAGATGGTGTGGTTTCACACATAACTAGCCTCAAGCAATTTTAAAGGATGCTTAAAGGATCAATCAAACTTTTATTGCCATTTGCTTATTAAGGAATGACTATACCTGGTGGCATGACTGAGTTTCTGTTGAAGCATGCTGAACACTGGACAAGGGGGGGAAACCAGCACAAAAGATAGTGCTATGCAGTGCCTTTTTCTAAAAAATATATATGTTTAGGGGTACTCTCATTTTCCAACTCATATTGAAATACTGCCCCTCAATGAGGCCAAACTTAGATTCACAAAATGTTTAGGGATATGTGTACCTCTGCGTCCCCCCAGAAAATAGCACTAGTGCTATGCTTGCATCACTTCAAACACAGCCTTAGTGTTGCAGAGTGTAAAGTTTAAGTATTAAGCAGCAGCAAACATGGGATCCTTAATGCAGATTCACCATGGTAGGAGAAAAAAGCTATGTGGGAGGAAATGCTGACTCTTTCCCTCTCTTGCCTCCTCTCCCTAGATCTTCTTTTCTACTTGGGATTCTGTGAAACAGGCAGTGGTTGGAAAGGGTCATAGCTCAGTAGTAGAGCACATACATCTCCAGGTCCAACGGAGAGACTTCTCTTTGAAAACGATGCAAAGCCATTGCTAGTTAGTGTAGGTTGTGCTGAGCTAGATGAACCAGTGGGACAGTATTCAACTAACTAATATTCCACTTGCACAATCAGGCTTTCCCTCTCTTCTCCCCACCATCGGTGCCCTACACCACCCCCAAATCTGCTTCAGCGGACTGGGGAACTCTCCAGAACAGATCTAGAGGGAAGATTGGGTATATATACTCAGCTCTTCCTCATATTCTTCGAATGCTCTTATTGTGATGTCAACGTGCCTGTAAGCGTTTCCTCTCGCTCTTAAACATGTCCATGTAAAGATTGAGTTACCTTTATTAATAAATCAATGCCTCTTTCAGTTCCCCTGTCACTTGTCACTCACTCTGTACAAGAAGCATATGGTGTCTTGAAAACACCTGCTCAGATGTGCTTCTGCTGTTCTCTCAAGCTGTGGTGATTGTTGACAAACTGTAAGTGTGAATCTTTTTTTTTTAAAAAAAATGTTACTGGAATGACTTCATGTTTAGAAAATTGAACCTTTCCTCTATGTTATGCCCATAGGCATCTGGTTGGCCACTATGAAAAGAGGAGGCTGAACTAAATGGGCCTTTGGTCTGATCCAGCAGGCTCTTCTTACCTTCTGAGTCAAACAGAAGGTTGTTATGTTTAAGTTACATCATCTGAAGGGACCAATAGGACACAGTCAGCTGCCTTGTATCAAGTCAAGTCTTTGGTCCATCTAACTTAGTGTTGGCTCTGCTGGGTTGCTGTGACCCTCTAGGTTTTCAGAAGTGTCCTTCCCAGCCTTACTCTGGCCCTCCAGATGGTGGTGGACTGTAACCCCAGTTCATTGGCCATGCTGACTGGGGCTGATAGGACTTTGAATCTGACCTGTGCAAGGCCACATGTTCTCCACTTCTGCCCTAAACTATAAATTGTAGAAGCTGCCATCAGGCTTGAGCCAATTGTATTATTAATCCCCATAGTTGTTCCCTCCAGGAGCTTTCCCACAGCTGAGTTCTGGTTCTGAGTTCACTGTAAAATAGGCAAAGGGATGCACTGGGTGGAGCCAAAGAACCTTCTCTTCTCCCCATAACTTTTACAGTACCAGTGAAGCCACTCCTCGTGGCACTTATTTCCTAGGGATGTTATCTTCCGGTATTGCAGGTGAGTTTGATTGGGACAAATGCATCAAAAGGGATGATCTGTAGGGGTAAGAATAGGAGTGTGGGAAGGGTTCAACACCACCCACCTGAATACACCCATAGCACTTTAAATTGCACCCTACCTTCTGAATTCCACGTGAATGGGACAGTCCCATGTTTAAACATAGGAGTCAGCCACTATACTTTAGGCCCCAAGTGGCTATGGGGAAATCTCAGCCTGAGTTCTTGGAATGCTACTGCCAGTCAAACTTAACAGCACCAAGTTAGAGGCATATGTAGTCTGACCTGGAATAAGACAGTATCAGCTGTTAATTAAAATGGAGTGGAAATACCTTGAGTGAGTGCCACTGCTAGAAACCTTTTGCAAATATAATCTCCTTTAAATAACAGCTATCTCAGTGAACAATTAAAATTCTTTAAAGTGTGAAACTGGGGGCAGGGGAAGCAATCAACGGCAAATAAATTGTACAGTTGCTCTTGAGTAGATAAGGGAGTACTTGGAGATAAACACTGTTATCATATGTGTTGAGTAATTGTTCAGAAAATATGTTCTTGAGGCACAAACCATCAATGAATTGTTATGAGAGTAAGCACATGCTGATAAAGTCAGGGCTGAGGTCCTTCGCTTTGTGTGATGTACATGAAAGTAAGTGCCCACGCAGGAAAAGAAGAACTGGAATGAAAAGGCACCATGAAAGGCAGCAGTGGGTTTAAGGCATATTTAAGTCACAATTTGTACATTGACTGGTTTGCGTAAACAGAGAGGGTCACAATACAACCCAATTCAACCACGCTTCCTCTTTCTTGACTTCTACATCATAGCATCTGGTGCATCCTGTATCCCTTCTGTGTACTTCCCTCTTTAACTCAAGGATCCAGATAGGGTTGAAGATTCCAAAAGCCACCCCTAAGAACATAAGAGCCTGCTTGATCAGACCAATGGCCATTTTAGTCCAGCGTCCTGTTCTCACAGTGGCCTATGGTAAACCTACAAGAAGGACCCAAGCACAAGAGCACTCTCTCCTTTTGTGGTTTCCAGCAACTGGTATTCAGAAGCATTATTGCCTCCAACTGTGGAGGCAGAGCATAACCATCATGGCCCTTGGTCCTAGTCTTCCATGAATTTGTCTAAACCTCTTTTAAAGCCATCCAAGTTGCTGACTATCACCATAACTATGCACTGTGTGAATAGGGACTTCCTTTTATCTGTCCTGAATCTTTCAGCATTCATTGGAAGTCTGCGAGTTAGAGCGTTATGAGCGAGGGAGAAAAACTTTTCTCTATCTACTTTATAGATGTCATGCATAATTGCACAAACTTCTATCATGCCACACTGTACCAATTAATTGGTACCAGCCAAGTGTTGTAGTTGTTGTTTTGATTGTGGTGGTTATTCATTAACTCCATCCAACTGATGATGGGACCTAGAAGTTGCCTAATGATATCAACCACTGATGCTCGGCCAACTCAAGTTAAACTGTATGGAGATCAATCAAAGGTACATTTAAAATTTTTTTTAATTCTGAATGCCCTCAGTCTTGTTCACAAGATTGCATTTTATAGGTGAGGGATTAAGTCCAGGAGCCAGTAAGTTAATATAGAACTGGTATTGTAAGCTACATTGGTGCTACCAAATCACTTTCCCAGTCTTATCCAAACACAATGAAAGCACTGGTTTCAACTTGTTCAGGGAAGGCTTTTCTGTGGGGAAAAATGTATTGAGTGATCCAATCAGAGATCTGTGTGCATTAGAATAATTCCTGCTCCCATCCCATAAGCCCCAGTCCACTTCTTCTATAGCCCATGTCAGCTTTAATGAATTTAACCAAACTTGCATGATTAAATTGTGTCAGTCAAGATGAATGCTTTTGACACCTAAAAGAAGGTGCCAAGCAACAGCAGCCAGTTTGGAAATGAAGCATTGCATTATCTTAATTCTTCCGAGATGAAGTTACTGCAATAAGCAGGGATGTTGGCTAAGTGGAGGAGATTGTCTTCCCCTGACATGGGACCTTGATTCAGAAATCCTTTGAATCCATTAAGACTGACAATTTTCACATTTCACAGAGGGTTCTATACAAAGTCAAATTATGTTGACCCAAATGAACAGGAATATATATATATATATATATATATATATATATATATATATAACGTTCATTGGTTGAAAGCAGAAATTGCTGGATTTGTGTGAAATTGATTCTTACATTTTGCCCTCCCCTTTCTTTTAATAACATTTTAAAAATAACTGGCAATTAACCTCTAAACCTTTTCCCAAACTTGTTCTTTCAGTCCAGTGACGGTCTTTTTAGAAAGAGGTTAGAGTTAATCACACATTTTGAGGGTGGGTAGGTTATTCTGCATGGAACTCTTGAAGATGCTTTCAGTATAAGTAATTAGAATTGCTGGTAGCAATACAAGATGAGGGCAAGTTCAACAGAGCATGTCCAAAAAGCAGAAGAGCACAGAGAGCTTGAATGAGGGAAAGGCGGGATGAGAGTGGGGGGCAGAGAGAGAAACAAAATGAGAGAACAGAGAGTATGTACGAAGGAACCTGCCAAGTTGGTGATATTTTGTGAGAGGGAAGCTTGTTAAAATTGAGAAAAAAGGAAAATATAAAGAGCATCTCAGCATTCAAACTCTAATTAGATAGCATACACCAGAGAACTGCGTGAAAGTCTTCTCTCTCTGAAGCATAACCAAAACTATCATAGGATCAGATCCACAGCTGGTGTAGACCAGGACTGCAAGTTTACACCAGCTAAAAAAGCTTTCTGAGTGCACGCTAAATAACATCAATTTGTGTAGCATCTCCTTCTGAAGATGACATCGCCCAGCCATGAATGAAATGTCATTAGTCCTATTTCATTGCTAAGATGGATTAGTCACTGTAGCTACGCACCACTCTGGCACCTTGGGAATTGTGCATATTAATCTTCTGGCAAATATTTACTGAACCTTTTCAACTTGCCTTCATAAACATTTGTCTGCTTTCCACTGGAAAAGGTAACTTCTTAGGCATGATAATGGGATCTCACAGCAATGAATTAAACAAAAATTATGCACAAAGCAAAATTATTAATAATTATGCAAAATCTATTACAATGTCATGTTCCCGCAAATTTTGTGCTCAGGTGAAGAAAAGTGGATCAGAGGCTTCACTCTGAGCAGAGCCCTAATGCCACTGCTGTTTGCTAATTGGGCTCATGAAAAGTTCAGAGTAATGATTCCACATGCCAGGATGCAACTGCCAAGTAACAATTATATGTCCCAGTAGGAAACAGAAAAGATACCAAAAATAGCAACACATGCACACACATAGGCGTGATGCTAAGATAAATATTGCAAGAAGTGAGATTGTTGAAATGGCTAAACTCAGTTAAAAAAACCTGAATTAGAGGGAGCCATATCTGTTCATTGGCGTTAAGAATGCATTTTTCTTTTTCTTTTTCTGAAAGTAGTTAAAAAGTCTTAAAGGGCTGGCAGAGGATTTAGGGATAGCTAGCATGGAGACCTCCATATGTTGTGGATACACTTCCAATCGCCTGTGAGATTCAGCCAAGCTGCCTGGGCCTGATGGGAACTATAGTCCTGTCAGCATCGCCCTAGAGCCAGTGCACCAACTGGACTCTTGCACCTCAACCCCGACTGGGCTAGGCGAGCTGGGTAGCACCGCCAGAGACCTCCTTCTCACAGGAAACGGTCACAGTGCTGTGGACTCACAGCTCAGAGCTGAGAGCACCGGATTCACTGTCTCAATAATACAGTCGTTGCGCAGCAGAGTTTTGCAGAGTCTTGCAGAGTATAAACCACTCGGAGAGCAGCTCTGTAGAATATCTTCCTTTTATTCTATAACTACAACTATGATACAAAACTATATACAGAGCTGAATATTCTAAGCATAAATCAATGCTACACTGAGAGTCTGCAGCTGCTCTAACAGCAATCTTATCTCTAGGATCTCCAACACTCTCACTCTCTCCGATACACTGACTGACTGACTCTCTCTCACACACACACTGATATGTTGCTGGGCAGAATAAGTATATAGGCAGGACACGCCTCCTGCTCTCTCTGGAGAGTCAGCAGAGACCATCAGGAGATGATCAGGAGATTCTTGGGTATGGGAGGGGTGAAATCTCCTCATCCTCCCCCATTTCATCCGACCATTTCAAGAATCTTTAACATAACTGCAATTTGCACATACACTCCAAAAGTTGTTCTCTGCTTACAACCTTGGTTAACATATCTGCAGGTATCTCTCTCCCGGCATATAAAACACTTTTACAATACCACTGAATAAGCAGCTTCTGGAAAAATCTTCACACACATTTCTTTCTCTCAAATACAAATTGACATTTCTAATTAGGCAGATTTGAACAAACCATTTTTCAGAACTCAAATACACGCTTTCCTTCAAATATCAGGTAAGGAAATAAATAAAGCGTTTTGTGCTACTACTCTCAGCACACTTCATGCCTGGTTTAAAAACCCCACCAGAGTTGCTCGTGACCGCAGTCTTTGCAAACTCTTCAGAAAACCTTTTCGGTGGTACACCCTTGGTTGTTCTCTCGGATCTGCGCAAAACTCTCTGATCCTCTTGTTCTGGTGCTTCCTCCTCTTTGGGAGAATGGGGAGCTAAAGTATATGAAGCTGCTAAGTCTGAGTCAGCGTCAGACTCACCTGAGGCTTTTGGGCTCTGATAATCTGTGCCATCATCTGGAACTACATTGGCATCAGGATTATCACCACCAACAACACTTGCCTCCCTCTTAACTTTCTTTGCCCCTTTAGCACCATCATCACAAATGGGATGGCACTGAAAAACGCCAACTCTGTCCCATTGTGGATTGTCATCAATACTCCTGGTGAGCCTTATGGTTTTCGTGTCTGTGATCAGAACACGATAAGACCCTTTCTCATATCCTAGGAAAACACCATGTTCTCCACGCTTGCTCAGTTTGTCACCCTGCGAGGTGTGCACCCAAACCTCCGAACCAAAAATTTTAAAATGCTTTACACATGGCTTTCTTCCGTGAAGCATCTCATTGCTTCCGTGAAGCAATTTACACTAGACTGGTATCTCCTGTTATACACATGACAGAAAAACGAAAGAGCTTCAGCCCAAAAAGGATTGGGCAGCCCTGAATCATGTAACAGCGTTCTGATTCCTTGCCGCAGAGTCTGGTTTACTCTCTCACATAAACCATTCTGCCAGGGTGATCTGGGCGTGGCCGTCCTATGCTCAATGCCCTGTTCAGAAAGAAAACTCTCAAACTCTTCTGAACAAAACTCTCCACCCTTGTCTGTGAAAAGAAAACGTACATTCTCATTATGTACATTTCTAAGCCATTTACAAAACTGGCGAAACTTGGTAAAGGCTTCAGCCTTTTTCTGCAGCATATAGACCCAAACATATTTCGAATAGGAGTCTATCAGAACCATGAAAAACCTTGAATTGCCTCTAGAGAGCGCTAGAGGCCCCACTAAGTCTGCATGAATGACTTCATATGGTTTCTTGGCCTCTCTCCCAGACTCTGTACCTTTGGGAGCTTCCCTTGCCTTACTCTCTGCACAAGAAACACATTTCATGTGGTAGGGACATTCTTTCAACTTCATACCCTGAACCATATCAGGCATTTTTGCCACAGCCTGGAAATTCAAATGACCATAAACGCGATGGTAATAATGAATACATTGGTCATGCAACTTCTCATTCTTATCTACAGTTAAATTGCAACACTTTTTCTCAGTAGCTTCTGCAGTGCCTGTACCTGAAACAAAAGGCAATTGGTACAATCCATTTACACATTTTGCATACAGAATGAGCTTGCCATCTCTAAGAATTTCACAGCGAGATTTAGCAAACACCACCTTAAACCCTTGACGATCAAGCTGGGAAACACTCAACAAATTGTCCTGAATATCAGGCGCATATAGGACATTCTTAATAGTTGCATTCAGGCTCTTTAAGAACACAGTTCCCTGAGCCATACTCGTGAGAACTGTCCCATCTGCTTGATGAATTTCTTTCTCTTGCTTCTCAAGCTGAACAAAGAGATTCTTATCTTTGGCCACGTGGTTTGAACAGCCAGAGTCGACCACGAAGAAACTCCGCCCACGTTGACTGGAACAGCGAGAGATCAAGGCCTTTGAAGTAGCAGGTGCTTGGGGATTTCTTCTCCTCCCCCTCTGCCTCTGAAGTTTCCCTTCTTCTTTGAAGACTTCTTACACTGGAAACTCAAATGGCCTTGTGCTCCACACGAAAAGCACCGCTTCAATTTCAAAGCTTTAACAGCAGCAGTTTCACTTTCACTTTCCCCTGCTGAAGACTCAGGCACATTTTCAAGCACATTTTTAACAGCACCATTGTCCCGGCTTTCTCTAACAGCCTGTCTGCGATCCCATTCATTCAGGAGCACGCTAGACACATAATCTTCTGTTAGCCGGTCAGAAGGCATTGTGGAAATCTGGGCAGCCACTCCATCATAAGACTCATCTAGGCTATTGATCATCAGCATTGCAAACACAGCCTCTGAAATAGCCAGGTCTCGCTGAACAAGGTCCTGTCTGAGACGCTTTAATTGAGATAGATGGCTAGGCAAATCACCACCTTTCTCCAACTGCAGCCTGCACAGCTTCTTAAAGAAAATCACACTGGAACCAGCATTCTGCCTCAGATGCATATCTCTCAACTTATGCCAAACAGCTTGTGCAGTCTCTTGACCCTCTAAGTTCACCAGCAAGTGGTCTGAAACACTCAAAATAATTGTCCCTCGGGCTTTCATATCTGCAGCATGCCACTCAGCCCAATCATCATCATCCTTATCTGGAGGGTCATCTTCTATCGTGTGAAATAGCTTCTCCCTCTGTAAAAGCGCTTTCATCTTTACTTGCCAAACTGCATAGGTTTCAGGCGTGAGGAGAGGAAAGGACAGAGCCATCTGGCCAGAATGTGCACAGGCCATGTCTGCTATTACTTAGAGCAAGACACTTCCCTCGTGCAACACAGATAAAGCCTTGACTCCCTCAGCCACTCTCTCTCCCACTCAGAGCGCAATTAACAGGCAAACAGGGATGCTATCTTCTTCCTTTGGCAGTCAGCAACATACCTCCATAAATCAAGCAGCAGCAACAGCAACAGCGGCAGCTTGAACACTCTGCTCCAAAACAGCTCTGCTTCTGGGCACCGCAAATCAGTCCAGCATGCAGCGTCCGTTCCACCGTCCGGCAATCAGCAACAGAAACCTCTGGCGACTGGGACGCCTGGGATGCCTGGGATGACTGGAACAACGCCAGGTCAGACGACTGGAACAACGACTGGGCCCATAACCGATGTCAGCATCGCCCTAGAGCCAGTGCACCAACTGGACTCTTGCACCTCAACCCCGACTGGGCTAGGCGAGCTGGGTAGCACCGCCAGAGACCTCCTTCTCACAGGAAACGGTCACAGTGCTGTGGACTCACAGCTTAGAGCTGAGAGCACCGGATTCACTGTCTCAATAATACAGTCGTTGCGCAGCAGAGTTTTGCAGAGTCTTGCAGAGTATAAACCACTCGGAGAGCAGCTCTGTAGAATATCTTCCTTTTATTCTATAACTACAACTATGATACAAAACTATATACAGAGCTGAATATTCTAAGCATAAATCAATGCTACACTGAGAGTCTGCAGCTGCTCTAACAGCAATCTTATCTCTAGGATCTCCAACACTCTCACTCTCTCCGATACACTGACTGACTGACTCTCTCTCACACACACACTGATATGTTGCTGGGCAGAATAAGTATATAGGCAGGACACGCCTCCTTCTCTCTCTGGAGAGTCAGCAGAGACCATCAGGAGATGATCAGGAGATTCTTGGGTATGGGAGGGGTGAAATCTCCTCAAGTCCAAGGCACCATGGATGATACCATGTTGGCTATCCTGATTTAACACTAAAATCTAGGCATATCAAAGTGTGGGCTGATCTACACTAAGGGGTGACTATGGGCAAATATTGAGTTGAAATTGATTTAGCAAGAAGTTGATCTGCTGCCATCATATCCAGTGTCAGGGATGTGTGGACTTTCCTCTCCTAAATGGGAAATTCCACCAGTTTCTTGAAATTCCCTTTGCTTACCCCAATATTCTTCAGATGTTTTGCCTGAATGGAAACCTCCAAATTTCTCTCATAAATTCTCTTTAGGTAGAGATGAATTGTACCTTAGCAAGATATGGAACCAAGCACCAGATTCTACAGCTCTTATCAATTTTTATTTGCTTGTCTTGAAATGCTTTGGAATTCCCCCCCCCCCAGCAAAATTTGATTCATTTGATGACATTTGGTGATAGTTCAGCTCTGTGGCACAGAAATGTATGTGACATTTCTAATCTCCTCTGAGATGTTGCTGTGTGATATTAGTAGTATTGCTAGAATTCTTTTTTGCTATATTTTGAAGATGTTTCACAAGCACAATGAGAAGAGGGGCTGATGGAACATATAGTGTGACACATCTAGAGAACATCAGGTCGACCAAGGCCACTTTAAGGTATTGTCTCTCTACTCCAATCCTATGAGCCTTGATGTGGACCTTTCACATTTCATAGGTCCTTTCTCCACTTACGGCTTTAGATACAAGTTCCACTACATCTACATCTTGCTGCTGCTCCTCTCCCCCACTGGAACAAAGACACAAGACAACAATATGGGATTAAGGGTCATAACTTTACTGACTATAAACATATTCAATGACCAAATGGGCTAGCATAGCCAAAGTGAAAATGTGGGGTATCTAAAACTCATTGGAGTTTTTGGAATTAAACATAAATTCAATAAATCACCACCACCATCATCCCTTGGGAGCCTGGTTGGGCAACACACAGGCCAGCCAGTTGGCTGTTTTTACT
Organism: Podarcis pityusensis; assembly: GCF_964106645.2. NCBI lineage: Eukaryota > Metazoa > Chordata > Lepidosauria > Squamata > Lacertidae > Podarcis > Podarcis pityusensis. Next base: position 26,888,752 of record NC_138028.1, read on the forward strand.
TACTTAATCCACTCATCCAAAGTTTGTGCTGGGGCCTAACCGGGCTATTCTGCACCAACATTTGATGGGCTGGAGTCACCCAGGCCCAAGGATGTTCCTTTCCAACATCCTCTTCAAACTGACTGGCAGTAAGAGGGAGTAGGGATTTATCCAACAAAGTACATAATTCCTCTGCCCAATTGTTATTGATTCCTCTCTCCCACTGGACACTCGTAAGACACTGGCTACAGTGTAGGTTGCTTCCTTAGAGGGTACAGGGGAAGAAGTTGGAGAAAAAGATCCATTGCAGACACTTCCTTCCAGTTGCACATCAATGAGTACAACCCATTGTGTCTGACAACCACTTGGGCAAAAATGTAGTGCTTAGAAATTCATACATGATTCTGTGCTTTTGCAACAAAAGCATATCCTGTTCCAGTCTAGAGTATACATTTCCGTTTCACTGTTCGTAGACCACATATATATTTCATTCTACTTAATTGAAGCTCTTATCCAAAGATGTTTCTTATAGCTAGAGCTTACAATTAGCCAAGGAAAAAGAGGGAGAGAGAGAGAAATGAAACATATATAATTTATCAGTTTTGAGTTGTTCTTTCTAAGCTGCAAAATGTTCATTACCTTAATAAGGTAACTTCATACATATCTAGGGAGTGGCTATGCTGTAAACAAGTAGGTCACTTTCATGTGGTGGAAGAAAAGATAGGAAATAATGTGATGTTGAAACCCAAATGCCAGTCAGAGTGCTATACAATCTATCCACCTATCTTTGTGATAGTGATCCAGTCCAAAGGATCATCTCTTTCAGAACTGTCAGTCCTAACTGGAAGTAGATCAACAGTATTGTTCATAGGCCTGTTATCAAATGTTAAAATGCTAAGACTGAACCTTGACTGAACTTATGTAAAGCTCTTACTCATACACCAGAGAACTGCATGAAAGCCTTCTCTCCATGGACGTTTGACCCAACTCAATAGAAGCATTATTTGTGTCAGAATGACTTTATCAGAAGATAAATACTGGGTGTGGAAGGGACATTTGCTTCCACTTTTCATGTTTCTACATAACATGTAGAGGGAGAAATTGTGTGGCTCTGTACCAAAAAGCACGGTGTTCAAATACACAACTCATCACAGGTAAGGATAGGGAGGTAATCCAGTTTGGTTCACATTGAAAAGTAGATCTATCAAGGCCTGGCCCACCCATGAGGTGGGATGAAGCAGTCACCTCAGGCAGCAGTAGCCCCCATGGGTGCCCCACCTGTCCTGCTGCTTCTGCCGCTGGTGGATAAGTGGTGCTGGCATTGATGTTGAGATCTCACTGAAATCTTGCAAGATCCCATGAGAAATCTCAGGAAATCATGCCATAAATGGGTGCTGATGCTGGCAGAGGGGGGTGGTATGGCAGCAGTGCCGGTGGCTGAGCTGAGTGGCACGGCAGAATGAGGCAGCACTTCCTGTTTCACCTCAAGAGGCTCATTCCCCCTGGACCTATGTAATTCACAATTTCAAAAACCACACAGCGATCCTTCAAAATGCTTCTCTGAATTTTGTAAGAAATGCATATACTTGGTGAAATGCATACATTAGTAAAAATAGCATACAAAATGCATTATATTGAGGAAAATGTAACACATATATTAGGTCATCTTGCATATAGAAATGCAATTAGAAGAAATTCGCACAAAAATGTGGGTGATTTTCAATGAGAACTTTTTCTTAAAAAACCACAAATTGATTCGGAAATGGGGAGAAGTTGATTTAAGATAAGAAAATATGAGAAACTGAGGGCTCAGCTACACAGCTGCAAATAAAACGTTTTAATGCATTGCAAAGTGCAATATACAAATGGGACACTAGATGGTGACAGTGAGCTATGAAAAATTCAATGTATTTTTCAAAACTTTTTTTTTTTTTTTTTTAAATGCATTTTCACAGCATTTTTTAAAATATTCCACCTGAGACAAACCAAAATTGATTGATTCACCCATCTCCAGTTACTGGAGAGAGCTGATTTTTCCATCTTTGCATGTTGCTCAAAAGCAAGAAAGGCAAAGCCACAAGTCCATTAGCATATGCACTCTTTACTGCTAATCCTCATGAGTAGAACCACTAGGGAATGCTGAAACCAGTAACCATCAAGGTTCCCAAAGGAACTGACAGAGTTAGACTTCCGGAGGCGGCGCGATCGGCAATGGCTGCCCGATCCTTGTAAGGAGAGGGTAGCTCCGCTGAAAAAGGGTCGTCCGCTGCGGCGAAGCGGAGACCCATTAAGGAAAACTACAGGCGGCAGCAGCCTGTAGTCTTGGGACCCGGCGGGCGCCAGAAGCAGCCCCCAAAACGTTGAAGGGACCCCGTAAGGGGCTCCGGATCGCGGAGGGGGTAGCGGCGCTGTGGGTCGTTGCGCAATCAACGGAGCGAAGCCGCGTTGCTGTTGCCGGTCAGCGCTGACCTTTCTTCCTGCAATCTTCAAATTTAGAAAAGCTGCAACTCGTGAGTAATTTGGACTTTAAGTAATTTGGACTCTAATTTGGACTCGTGAGTAATTTGGACTTTAAGAATTTTTGGAGACCTTTAAAATCTTGAACTTGGCTGAAAGCGGAGTGACGATAAACAGGAAGCCCGTCTTCCGCTAACACTGAACTTGAAAGCAAAGAACAGGAGGAGAAGAGACTAAAAGCGATGCTTTAATCAATTGCTGGCACCTATTTAAAATAGCTAAGGGCAAAGAGATTTTAAGCTGTTTGCTTTTGGACTTATTTGGGAACAAGGATATCTTTCTTCTGTTGAACCAGTGGATTACAAATTAAATAAGAATCCCAGGTGCTGGAGCTGCCTGAGTAATTGAGCATCAGTCTGCAACATTGGATACTTTGAATTTAGACTTTGAAACATTCTGAGCTGGAACTTGTTATTTTGAAACATCTGCAGTCTAAGCACTGTCTGAAATACTGTTTTGCCTTACATATACTCTGTAAAAATTTAACTTTGTGGAGGTCGTTGGATGTTGAATTAGAGCTATAAATTCGAATTGGACTTGACTTTCTCCCTTAAGACATTTTAAGCTCCCTCTAGAGGATTTCGGACTTACAGCAGTGACTGTGTTTTACTTTCCTTTTCCCGGCCTTCTGTTTGACTGTTGCATCTGCGCTTCTACATTCTCATGGGAACAACTCAGTTTGACCTTGGCCTTTAGATAACTTTGGAATGAGTGGAACAAGGAAAAGGGGAAGAACCAAACAAACAACTTTAATTTTATCTGCAGCCTCACAGCGTAGATCATCTGTGCCTGCTTTGCTTTCCACTTTGCCTCCTGAGACAGAGGCGGCCTCCCTGTCACAGGCAGGGGAGGGAGAAACGGAAGAATTACAATTGGAAGATATGGCCTCAGGAGGGAGTGCTTCTGTTTTAGATAAAATTTTTGAAAAATTGGAGGCTTTGGATAGAAAGGCTGATTTGCAAACGGCTAAAATTGACCAGAATACAGAAAGTCTGAATAGATTAACTGGACAAGTTGCACAGAATGTCCAATCCATTGGAGAGTTGAAGGAGGCTGTAGGTGAAAACCGGAAATTGGCTGAGGATACTAGTCAAAGACTGGGAGAATTGGAGAAAGAAGTTAGACCACTCAGCAAACAAGTTGGAGAACATCAGATTCACTTTTTGATGACAGAGCTGCGGAACAGGGAGGCCAACTTGAGGATACGGTCAATACCAGAAGTAGAAGAAGACAATTTAACTGAGTTTTTGACCAAAGAGCTTTCCAAGTTTTGGAAGTTAGAGGAAAAAGATTTTAAAATAGTATCTGCTTTCAGGCTTGGAAGATTTAGGAGGAAAGAGAAGCCCAGAGATTGTTTGATTATATTGAGATCCAAGGAGGAAAGGGATAAGATTTTGGGCCTGCACTACGGGAAGTCACTGGACATCTTGGACAAGAGAATTGAAATTTACAAGGATATCCCTAAACAACTGTTGGACCTTAGATCTGACTACACGGAACTAGCAAGATTGTTGAGGAGCAACTCAATTATCTTCAGGTGGGAGTTTCCTCAAGGATTATCTTTTACTTTCAGAGGGAAAAAGATCAAAATTAGAACATTGGAGGATAGAGACAAGTTTCTGGGAGCCCACGGAGAAGATCTTCACAAAGGACTTGGAGTACCAGGGCCCGAACCTTCAGGGGAGCCTGCGCCCTCGGATCCTCAGGGACAGGAGAACAAGGTACCACCCCAGCAAGAATAACCAGATTTATTCAGGATGTCTCTGCAGCTTCTGAGCTGGAATATAAATGGCTGCAACAGTCCGGAGAAAAGGAGAAAAATCTTTCACATTTTAAAAAAAGAACAATTGGATATTATTTGTTTACAAGAAACACATGTGATTAGGCTCCACAGAAAAGTGTTAATAAATAAAAGACTCGGTCAGGAATTTATATCTTCTGACATAGTCAAAAAGAGAGGCGTAGTGATTTATGCAAAAGAGAGCCTTTCACCTAAATTTCTGTTTAAAGATGAAAATGGAAGAATTTTGGCAATAGAAATACAACATCAAGGAGAAAAAATTTTAATATTAGGAATTTATGCCCCAAATGAAGGAAAATCGGATTTTTATAAGAAGTTGCATGAGACTATGCTGGATTATCTGGATTACAACAACATCATCATGATGGGAGACATGAATGGAGTCGTATCAACCAATATGGATAAGTCACAGAATCAAAATGTTACTAAAGAGGGAAGACTGCCAAAGACCTTTTTTGAAATGACCGACAATATGGACTGGATTGATATTTGGAGAGTGAGAAACCCCCTGGGAAGAGAAGGAACATTCTTCTCTGAAGCCCAACTGACTTGGACAAGAATCGACCAAATATGGATAACTAGAAGTCTGGCACCCAAGATTAGAAAGGTGGAAATCTGCCCAAAGACATGCTCCGACCACAATGCACTGAGAATGGATATGACACTGATCCCAACCGGCTCCTTTAGATGGAAGATGAATGATGGCCTGTTTAGAGACCAAGAGATTGTAAAGAAGGCCCAAAAAACTCTAAAGGACTATTTTGAGGTTAATATGAACACCAGGGTGGAAAAAAGAACCATATGGGACGCAAGTAAAGCTGTGATGAGAGGGTTCCTGATACAACAGAACACCATAAAGAAAAGATCACAGAATGAAAGGAAGGACAAAATTTTGGAAAAAATTAAAGAGCTAGAGAAGAAGTTAAGATCTAACCCAAAGTCTCAGCCGATTCTACGAGAAATTAAACTTTATCAAGCACAATATTCTAAATTGATAAACCAGGAAATAGAATGGAAGATTAAAATAATGAAGCAAAAAACTTTTGAATCGGCTAACAAATGTGGAAAACTGCTAGCTTGGCAGTTGAAGAAGAGACAAAAACTAAATACGGTAACAAACCTAGAGATTGAAGGAAGAAGCATTCAGAACCCTGGAGAGATCAGAAAGTGTTTTCAGAAATATTTTAAAAAGTTATATACTCAAGGGCCACAAGATGAAATTGAGATTAAACAATTTTTGGAGAAAAATGGATTAGCAAAGCTGTCAGAAGAAAACAAAACAATTTTGAATGGTAAAATAACACGACAAGAGATTGAGCAGGCCATCCAGAACATGAAACAGGGCAAATCGCCAGGGCCAGATGGGCTGACCTCCATCTACTATAAGACATTGAAAGACTACCTGATACAACCATTGTTGGAGGTCAGCAATGAAATTATGGAGGGGAAGAAGGCGCCGGAATCATGGAAAGAAGCTTTTATCACATTGATACCAAAATCGGAAAGTGAAAAGACACAATTAAAGAACTACCGTCCCATTTCCCTTTTAAATGTGGATTACAAAATATTTGCAGATGTTTTGGCACGTAGATTTAAGAAAGTTCTAAATGAAGTAATTCATAAAGACCAGGCAGGCTTTCTCCCAGGCAGACAAATGTATGCTAATACAAGGAACATCATAGATATATTGGAACTTTTGCAAACAAACATAAATACTAAAGCAGTTTTAATCTTTATAGATGCGGAGAAGGCCTTTGACAACATATCCTGGAAATTTATGAAAGGGAATTTAAAAGAAATGGGAGTGGGACGGGGGTTTGAGAATGGGATTGAGGCAATATACTCAGAACAAAAGGCTAAACTGATAGTTAACAATGTGGTTACAGAAGAGTTCAAAATTGAAAAAGGTACACGACAAGGCTGTCCGATTTCCCCACTATTATTTATCTCGGTTCTGGAAGTGCTCCTGAATATGATTAGAGGGGACCGGCTGGTGGAAGGGATCCAGGTCGGAGCGAAACAATATAAACTTAAAGCGTTTGCAGATGACCTAGTTTTGACATTACAGGAGCCGGAATCTAGTACGAAAAGAGTATTACAACTGATTCAAAACTTTGGTCGAGTGGCGGGATTTAAATTAAATAAACAAAAAACCAAGGTATTGGGGAAAAATTTGACAGATACTGAGTCGGAACGGTTTCAGAGGGAGACAGAGTTAACGGTGGTCAAGAAAGTGAAATACCTAGGGGTAAACATAACAGCAAGAAATCTGAGTTTATTTAAAGATAACTATGAAAAATGTTGGTTAGAAATTAAGAGAGACTTGGATAGTTGGTCAAGATTAAAACTTTCTTTGTTAGGCCGAATAGCTGCCATCAAGATGAATGTATTGCCAAAAATGTTATTTTTGTTTCAGACACTACAGATTGTAGACAAGACAGAGTGTTTCCGGAAGTGGCAGAAAGATATTTCTAAGTTTGTCTGGCAGGGCAAAAAGCCCAGAATTAAGTTTAAGATATTAACGGATGCAAAAGAAAGAGGGGGCTTTGCCCTGCCAGACCTAAAGCTGTATTACGAAGCGGCAGCTTTCTGCTGGCTAAAAGATTGGCTACTTCTTGAAGATACGGATGTATTAGATTTAGAAGGTTTTAATAATGCATTTGGATGGCATGCATATTTATGGTATGACAAGGTTAAGACAAACAAGGCCTTTAAGAACCATATTGTCAGGAAAGCAGTATTTAATGTCTGGATAAGATACAAAGACTTATTGGAGAATAAAACTCCGAGGTGGCTGTCACCCCTAGAGGCTAAGGCCCGAAAAAGAGCCAATATGGAGGCCAACTGGCCAAAATATTGGGAGATATTAGAAAGAGATGGTAACAATTGGAGATTGCAGAGTTTAGAGAAAATGAAAGATAAAGTGCGGGACTGGTTACACTACGCTCAGATTAAAGAAGTATTTAAAAATGACAAAAAGTTAGGATTCCAGGTGGAGAAGTCAAAGCTGGAAACTGAACTGTTAGAACCTAAGACTAAAGTACTTTCAAAGATGTATAATTTGTTGCTGAAATGGAACACACAAGACGAAATGGTCAAATCGGTTATGATAAAATGGGCACAGGATATTGGGCATAATATTATGTTTGAAGACTGGGAAAGGTTATGGACCTCTGGGCTGAACTTCACTGCATGTAATGCTTTGAAGGAAAATGTAATGAAAATGATATATAGATGGTACATGACCCCAGTTAAATTGGCCAAAATATACCATTCGTCTGATAATAAATGTTGGAAATGTAAGGAAAATGAAGGAACCTTTTTTCACCTCTGGTGGACTTGCCCGAGAGTGAAGGCCTTTTGGGAGATGATATATAATGAGTTAAAAAAGGTGTTTAGGTACACCTTTACCAAGAAACCGGAGGCCTTCCTCTTGGGCATTGTCGGCCAGAGTGTGTTAAAGAAGGACAGAACATTTTTCATGTACGCAACAACAGCAGCAAGGATACTGATTGCTAAGAACTGGAAAACTCAAAATCTACCTACGTTGGAAGAATGGCAGATGCAGCTGATGGACTATATGCAACTAGCCGAGATGACCGGCAGAATTCGAGACTTGGGAGAAGAGAGGATGGAAGAAGACTGGAAGAAGTTCAAGATTTATCTGCAAAAGTATTGTAATTTGGCCGAATGTTGATTAGGATGTCAGAGTAGAAGTAATTGTCTACCACTAAATAAGATTTAAGTTTAAACTATATGTTAATGATCAAATTCAAGATTACGAACAAAATGATAATTTGTTTGGAAACAATTCTTTAACGATGCAGGTGTGTGCGGGAGGCGTGGGGGAGTCCAAAGCAATGATGAAAAGATGTCAAATAATTAATGTTATTTGTTTAAATATGTTTATGTATTGAAAAACTTGAATAAATATATATTAAAAAAAAAAAAAGGAACTGACAGAGTTAGCATAACATCACCTTTTGTGTGGCCCATGCCTGGCCCATGCTTAACAGTTCTCTTGTAATTGAGATCCATTTCTTCCAGGACTGTGATATTGTTCATCTTAATGGAGGCATGTTGAATAAAATTGTCTTAAGGGAGTTTTAAAAGTGCCTCATTTCTGTCTCCTTAAGCATTTTATGATGGATGCATTATCCATTAAATGTAAGCACTATAGTCACCCTGTCCAAATTGCATTCTTTATTTAAGTAATTTTTAAAGAATGATCGTGCACTCCTGCATTTCTTCAAGAGTTCCAAAGCTCTTGGCCATGGTTGCATTGGGAGATGGAGCAATTAAATATGAAAACATCTTGAAATACTTCCTGGACAGACAGGGTTTCCAAGATTTACAGTGCTAAGTGTAATTACGCAATTCACAAGATGCATGAGCATTTTCAGTTTCATGGGGAATGGCTGGGAGGGGGAGGGGGCTTTCTGTTCTCTGCCATTGCTAATGGCCCACACAGGAGGATGTGGAAATGCTTTCTGTTGGGAGTACAGAATATTTTAGCACAGACAACATGCCAGGATGGGATGGATTGCTTCAAATGCTCTGGGGGTTACACTGTTTGAAGAAAGCAGAATTGTTCTCACTATCCTTGTGGCTGTTGGTGTGAAGCTCTCTTAGGAAAAGAATTGCAGTAGAGAAAATAAAGAACAAAGGTAAAAAATAGCTACAGATCAGGAGATGAATTTATTCTTCTTAAAAGGGGGGAGGGGAATATCCGCTTTGAATTTAGGAGAGTAAGTCCACCTTTGGACATAACACTTTGGGCATGTGAAATATACTCGGAGTCCTGTAGTGATTGCATGCTCTTTATTGCAGCTTGTAAAACAGCGATTGAACTGCCTGCCAAACCTCAGGCTTTTATATACATTATTTACACAATGAGTCCTGTCTGATTGGTTGATTCTTCTTCCCTCCTGGAGCCTGATTGGTCTTTTCCTGCAGGCCAATCAGTTGCTGCATTCTATGATCCTACCAGCCTAATAGGCTGATTAACTTCTTCCTGGAGCCTGATTGGTCTTCTCCTGTAAGCCAATCAGTTGTTGCATTCTAGGATCCTACTTGCCTATTGATCTAGGATCCAAGGTTAGTACATAACAGCATGGATAGCCAATATAGTGCCTTCTAGATGCTTTGAATGATAACTCTGTAACTCCCATCAGTCCTTGCCAGTGTGGTCACTGCTTAAGGATAATGGGAGTTGCAGTTCAACATCTGAAGGACATCACATTAGCTTAGGGCATGAAGAGAAGCTCAGACATTTCTGATTCTGTTATCAACAGCTATCAATTGTTGTTTTGTCCAAACTATGAACCATGATTAATTTTAACCATATTTTATCCAAAGAAGGCAGGCTCAGAAAACATTGTATGATTTAGGCTGTTTGTATAAAACATGGCTTAAACTAACTGTAGTCAGCTTTATACTCTCTAGATAGTGTTGCGTGGAAATTCCCAGCTAAGACAGCCAATGGTCCAAGATAGCAGGATTTATAGTCAAAAAACATCTGGAGGGCACTGTGCTTCCTACCACAAGTTAAGCTAATCATAGTATGGTCTGTCTTAGATGAAACAACAAAATGTGATTCGTTGGAAATGGAAGGAGTCATTCTCCTTCTTGTGGTCAAACCAGAGGATGAGGGATAAAAGAGGGAGTGCTCAAAAGCACAAGGCTCATTCATGTACCAATATTGTTTAGGCACTGAACCAGACATTTACAGGTGCCAGGGAAAACTTCGGTGGCACCCACAAAAGATCTCAGCAAATATCCCCTAAAAAGTCACAACACATGAGACTGTTCTTCCTGCTCAGTTGTCCATCAAACTGAATGTTTCCCAGGATTGGACATTCACTGTTCCTTTCGTTCTGAGCCGAAAAAAGGTGCAAAGAGCTTCTCTCTGTGAGAGAGCGTGGAGGTAGTGGTTGATGGCTCATGTAAGTGCCTTTTTTATTGGGGAAGGGGCTGTGAGCGGGATGCCTTCACCATATTGTGGTCGGCTCTCTCTGCTCTTTTAGATGTAGCCCACTTTTTAGATGTGGCAGCCATTTTGTGTTAGGATGTGCCCCCATGGGAGCCATTTTGTGACAGGTGCCTGAGGCATTTTCTCAAAATTCAAAATGTACCCACCAGCCCAAAAAGCCCAAGTTTCTCATTTCCAACCTGTGCACTGTACAATATTCTGGAGTGAGGCTGAAGGAAATTATCCATTACCATCTCCCAACACAATTATGTCACAACATTGCAGTATTGCACAGCCAGATGGGGGATCAAAAGAAAAGGCAGGAAGCATTAGTGGGGAGTAGTGAGAGAGGAAAGTTGTGGACTTTCCTTCCTTGGAGGTTTTTAAGCAAAGGTTGGATGGTCATTTGTAATGGATGCTTTCGTTGAGATTCCTGCATTGCAAGGGGTTGGACTAGATGACCCATATGGACCCTTCCAACTCTACAATTCTATGGTTCTGTAAAGGTCAAGGTAAAGGGACCCCTGACCATTAGGTCCAGTTGTGACCGACTCTGGGGTTGTGGAGCTCATTTTGCTTTATTGGCCGAGGGAGCCGGCGTACATCTTCCAGGTCATGTGGCCAGCATGACTAAGCTGCTTCTGGCGAACCAGAGCAGCACACGGAAACGCCTATTTATCTATTTATCCACTTATCTATTTATCTACCTATTTATCTACTTGCACTTTAACGTGCTTTCGAGCTGCTAGGTTGGCAGGAGCAGGGACCGAGCAGCGGGAGCTCACCCCGTCGCGGGGATTCGACCCACCGACCTTCCAATCGGCAAGCCCTAGGCTCTGTGATTTAACCCACCGTGCCACCCACGTCCCAATGGTTCTGTAGAGAGGAGTAAATTAAGGATGACCAAGGAAGAGGATTCCTGTGGTCTCCATATATGGCGTCCTAGCTGAAAAAAACCTACGGAGCAAGATTTGAATGAGTTAAATGTACCACTTATGGTTCCTTCCTGACACAAATTATATAGCTGCTCTATTAATCCACAGTACACAGAAAATCAAAGGTTGATACTCTGATATTTAGTATAAGCAATATACAATTGTGGTGGGGAGGTGGGGAAATCTTATTATCTGGCAACCATCGGTGTGGCCAGTCTCACACCTTGAGAACTACAGTGCCAGTGATTGAAAGACTTATCATTCATAAGGACCACCTGCTTTTCCCTCTAGCAGTATACAGATTCATGTCCTGGGAGGACTTTGGGGAATGCAACTGGAAAGATTCTGTAGCTAGTGCTGCTGTTTTATATAGGCAGAAAATGCAAAACTGATATTGATCATAACTTCCACTGTTACTGCTCATAGTGTCGTTTGTGTCTTGTTCTTCTCTGGCATTTCACATTGTTTATTAACCCGGTGTTCAAATATTAATTGCCCCTTTGGAAGAGAAGTGTTGACTTGAAGAACAATGGTTTGGAGCCAGCAACCAAATATATACCAAACCCCCAGTGGGCTTGTATGAACAGGAGAAAGGTGTCAGTCAATGTGCTAGTTCCTCTTTAGCTGCTTAAATTCATAAAGACAGCCATACTAATACAACAGGTTGCAGGCAGAAGTAGAGAGAAAAAGGAGAGGTGAATGCAGAGACAATGTAAGACATGTTACCTTTGCTTGGATGGACAGGTTAAAGCATCTCATGAGAACCATGAGAACCACCTAAGCCAGTGTGTCTACAATATAGTGCCTTCCAACTTAGTAGACATCCAATGAAATGGAATGTTGGACAATTCAGTACAGTTATTCACATAGGCCATAGTTAAACTATGGAACTCGCTCCCACAGGAAGCGGTGATGGCCAGCAACTTGGATGGCTTTAAAAGAGGAGTGGATCAATCCTTGGAGGATAGGTCTATCAGTGGCAATGAGCCACAGTGACTGTGTACTGCCCTCACAGTCAGAGGCAGAAATGCTCCTGAATACCAGTTCCTTGAAACCACAGGAGGGGAGAATGTTTTTCTGTTCAGGTCCTGTTTGCTGATTTTCCACAGGCACCTGGTTGGCCGCTGTGAGAACAGGATGCTTAACTTGGTGGGCTACTGGCCTGATTCAGCAGGCTCTTCTTATGTTTGTGTAGATTGCTCTACAACTAGTTTCATAGCATCCAGATGGTAATCCTCTGACCTGTGCCTCTCTATCCAGCCCTCAGCACTCTCCTCTGGCCACAATCCTCTTGACTCTGCATGCCATTTACTCTGGCTTCTCCTGCTTTTGGGCTCCTAGCCTTCCACCCTGTCCCTTCCAATGGACACCAACCACCACAGATCCTAGGCCTGATTCATACACGCACATTCATCCAATGCGTGTTACAGTCACAAACTCCTTTTCATCATTTGGCCCCCAGGCCCCCAATCACACTTCAAGTGGTGTTGCTTTAAGCCAGGCATCCCCAACCTGCGGCCCTCCAGATGTTTTGGGCTACAACTCCCATGATCCCTAGCTAACAGAACCAGTGGTCAGGGATGATGGGAATTGTAGTCCAAAACACCTGGAGGGCCGAAGATTGGGGATGCCTGCTTTAAGCTCACATCAGAGCAGCAAAGGGGACCTTGACTGTCTCATTCATAGTCATAGCTTCACAAGTGCGGTTGTCAGGAGAATTAACATGAGCAAACCTTGCTTAGGTTGTTGTTTTCTATGTGCAACCAGTGGATATCCTGCAAGTCTACATGGCAGATTTGTCAATGTAATAGGTGAGTGTTATGATGCATGGCCAGACAAGTCTTAGCGAATGCTCTGAGTGAATAAATGAGGTGAGGCAGGCTGAGCATAATTGTCAATTCTGTTTGCACTAATCGGCAACTGATTTATAAAGTGGGAAACAAAAACAAGAAGCCACCAAGGAGAGCATGAAATGGGACAGAAGAGTATATTCAAGCTTGACAACAGTGTTTTATTAAGTACCTCAGTGAAATAGCATGGAGAGGTGGTCCGGAATTATTTGATCAGGCAAGCTCCCATATTGACTGCAGGAGTGTGCTTCATGTAAGGCTACAATTGAAAATGCTCCAGAAAATGCAGCTAGGGAAGAATGCTTCTACAACAGTCCTGACTGGCACGTCAAAGTCAATGACACTTGACTTTCAGGATCTGCACTGGCTGCTGTATGTTACCCAATTTAAGACATTGATGTTAACATGGAACCGCCTGAATTACATCGGACTTAGGTATCCGATAGAGCACCTCTTCCCATATATCCAGGCTTTGAAGTTGGAAAAGAGGGCTCTTCATACTGTCCCTAGGGCAATGTGAGGACACAGACTAGGCCCTTCTTGGTGGTTGCACCCTGGCTGTGGAACTCCCTTTCTTTGGAGAAATTGAGGGCTGCCTCTTTGATGAGCTCCTGTCACCAGTTTGCAATAGTTCCATTTCCCCAGGCTTATGGTAGTTTTCAGCCACATTCACTAGGGTTACCATATTTCAAAAAGTGAAAATCCAGACACAAAAGTTGGGCAAAGTTGTTGAGCTTTTTCAAACAACTATGGCTTTCCCCCAAGATTTCCGGGAGCTGTTATTCGTTAAGAGTGCTGAGAGACCCTTACTCCCCTTACAGAGATGCAATTCCCAGGCTTCCTGGGAGGGGGGGAAAGAGTATTGATTGTTACTCTGAGATGTGTGGCTCTGAGGGGAATGTGTTGTCCTAGCAACTTTCAGCTTCCCATTTGTGTGTGTGTGTGTGTGGAAAGCCATGATGGTCTAAAATAGTAGCATAGTGCTTTAAATCTGTGGTGTGAATGTGGCCTTAATGAGCCAACTCCAGAACAGAATATTGTGTTACTGCTGTACTATTGTGGTCAACTTCTCAACTTGTTTTATCTGCATCCGTTTCTTGGTTTCATGGAATCATAGAATTGTAGAGTTGGAAGGGATCCCAAAGGTAATCTAGTCCAACTCCCTACAATGCAGAAATCTCTGCTAAAGCATCCATGACAGATGGCCAACTTCTGCTTAACTTCTGCTTAAAAGCCTCCACGGAAGGAGAGTCCACAACCTTCTGAAGGAGACCATTCCACTGTTGAACAGCTCTTCCTGTCAGGAAGTTGTTCTTGAGGTTTAGTCAGAATCTCCTTTCATGAGGCTTAAAGCCATTGGTTCGAGTCCTACCCTCCAAAGCAGGGCTTGTTTCATTTAAACACTATTATTTTGACTGTTTCTAAAAAAATTAAAAATACTGTTTTAAAATATTTCAAAAAATAAGAAACTTTGTAGTGCAAGCTAAGGACGTACAAGACCAGAAAGAAGCTGACCGGATCAGGTAAGTTTGAGGCCTGCTGTTTGAGGACGGTGCTGTGAAGGTGACTGTAATAATGAGGATAGGATTAGAAAAAGCAAATACCACCATTGGAGGGTGCGTAACGTCTTGACAAATAGAAAGTTCCATATTAATCTAAAGATTAGATCCTATCATACAACTATATCGAATATGTTTCATCACGTGGTAGAGACCAGCTAGTTGACAACAGCGAAAAAAATAAATTTGGAAGTTTCTTATCACAGATGAATGGGGGGGGGGACTCTGAGTTTTATGGAAGGTCAAACTTGCAAAGTGAGAGATAGGATTGTTTTCCATGTTGCATGTGTGTGTGTGTGTGTGTGTGTGTAATATTGGGTAGAGGTTGTTGAGTACCAAGTGCACACACAGTGCGTAAGTGATAAACACCCCATGTATTTTGCAAAGGTGCCGTTACCCTGCATACTTAGAAAAAATGCAACCGCTGACCTGTAGAATCTATTTATCTATCTTTTTGTTTGTTTTATTTAGCAACATTTAGATACTGCTTAATCAATTAATTATTATTAGTTTATTTCTTAATTACCCACCCTTCACCCCAAGGTCCCAGGGTGGGTTACAGTATTAAAGCACAATATTAAAAAAACAATTTAAAAGCAACTTACATATTATTAAGTATTATATCTTTCAGCAGTTTACATAATAGTATAGAATATAAATGAAAATGCAATAGAAACAGATGTTAAAAGCTGTGGACACAATAAAATTATCGGAATATAGATCAAATCAACAGGATTTTTTTTTAAAAAGAACAAATATATGAGTATAATGAAATTACATGTCTGCTCAGGCTTGCCAAAGCAAACAAGTTTTTAGTAGGTGTTGAGAACAGTATGATGAAGTTCTTTGCCCCATATTATTAGGCAGGGAGCAATAGGTGCTGCCACACTAAAATAGTGATTGCTCACAAGTGAAGAAAGAACACTATGTGGCACTTGTAAAAGTGCTAGTTCCACAAACTGAAGTGGTTGGGTTGGCATATCTGGGGTAAGCAATTCTTTAAGGTAACATCAACAGTATGTGATGAGAAAGTGACAGAGAGGTTTTGTCTTCCTTCATGCATTATACACAGCAGGGTCGTACTGAATGAAATTTTCAGAGCAGGGAAAACCTTCTTCAGAAGTTCGCAGCCAATCAGAATACACGCTGCCTCAGTAAAGATCATGCTACTTAGTCTAGTTGCCAAGCAACATTTCCACCAGTCCCCTCTCTTGACTCATTGACGTTAACCCTTAAATTGCAATCTGAATGAACTCTGTTGTTGCACTTCCAACAAAATGGGTGGCATTCAACTAAGTTTTAATCACAGTCAACCATTTGAAATTAATGGGCCTAACTCAACCATGTTCATTTATTACAGTGAGTCTACTCTGAGTAAAACCTACTCAGAACAGTGCCAGAGTAAATGCTTTGAGTGTAAAAGTTGATGGGTTTAAAGAACATGGATTAGCAAGGTGGTGTTCAGAAAGCAGTATTCTAGTCCTCCTAATTAACACTAAACATTGTTTTTCATCTCAAACTTTATTGCTGCCAGCTATGGAAACATTTACCTGCTGAAACTATTCCCCATTTAATAAGCAGCTTGTTGAATATGCCTTTTTCTTGTTCCATGCAGACTTCTCTTTGCGCAGGTGTATAAAGTGGGTGTAGAATACTCTTTGTGCATTTATACCATTGCTATCTTTTCTCTTCTTTTCAGCTGTCCACTTTCCTCTTCCTAGATAATGTTTCTAAGCCCATTTTTAAAAACATATGACAGCCTTTCAGTAACATATTCCCCAACCCAGCAATCATGATGCACGAAGCTTTTTCCCCTCTTTGCCTTTCTCCACACTACAAAGAAAGGGAGTAACAAAGGTTCTTCAAAGAGCAGCTTGTAGAGGCTCCCCAAGTTTGCATTTTCTCCCTACAATAACAAATGCGGTTCTTTCTCAGGTAGTGCATTAATCCCATGCCGACCAAAAATGGGTTAGCAAGCATATAAATGAGCTCAATCACCCTTCACTCAACACCATCTCAAATCTTGGAGAAGTGAGTTAAAAGGAAACAGTTTACAGTCTCGGAGGGAGCGACCGGGAAGAAGGGAGGGGCTGGCTTTCCATCTCTCACAGTTAAAACTAAAAACTTGTAGCCAGGAATAGACTACAATACAATACCTTCCAGAGCCTCCCTGAAAGAAGGACTGGTGGTTAGGCATTGCTACCTGTCAGTTATCAAAACTGGAAGAGATTTCTGCAGACAGTATCATACTCAAAGCTGGCAAATCATGGAAGAATAACAGGCAGTATAACCCCCATGCTGCACTATTTTAGAGCTGCAGTAGATCTTATGTACACAGAGGGCTGGGGCAGAAATTCATTTCAGTTCATATTTAAAAGCATATCCACCTAATTTGTGCTTTGCAAAACAACACGTGACCCAAACCACAGCTTTGAGACAGAATTTCTACTTCTCCCAATTCAGCAATTCAGTTATCCAGACAAATTGTATGTCAATTAATAATAATAATAATAATAATAATAATAATAATAATAATTTATTATTTGTACCCCGCCCATCTGGCTGGGTTTCCCCAGCCACTCTGGGTGGCTTCCACAAATACCAAAAATACACTAATATATCATACATTAAAAACTTCCCTGAACAGGGCTGCCTTAAGATGTCTTCTGAATGTCAGGTTGTTGTTTATCTCTTTGACATCTGATGGGAGGGCGTTCCACAGGGCGGGCGCCACTACCGAGAAGGCCCTCTGCCTGGTTCCCTGTAGCTTTGCTTCTCGCAATGAGGGAACCGCCAGAAGGCCCTTGGCGCTAGACCTCAGCGTACGGGCAGAATGATGGGGGTGGAGACGCTCCTTCAGGTATACTGGGCCAAGGCCATTTAGGGCTTTTAAAGGTCAACACCAACACTTTGAATTGTGCTCGGAAACATACTGGGAGCCAATGTAGATCTTTCAAGACCGGTGTTATGTGGTCTCGGCAGCCGCCCCCAGTCACCAGTCTAGCTGCCGCATTCTGGATTAGTTGTAGTTTCTGGGTCACCTTCAAAGGTAGCCCCACGTAGAGCGCATTGCAGTAGTCCAAGCGGGAGATAACTAGAGCATGCACCACTCTAGCGAGACAGTCTGCAGGCAGGTAGGGTCTCAGCCTGCATACCAGGTTGCATCTACTAAGGGGAGACATGTACATACAAAGACATACATTAGCGAAAATAACACCAAAATGCATTATATGAGACAAAATGCTTTGCAGAAATTGCATATAAACATGTGTATATTAAGAGAAACTCACTTTAAACTGCTGGTGGATTTTCACGAGGACTTGGAAAAAAGTACAAACTGATGTGGAAAGCTGGAGCACTGAACTTAGGGTGGAAAAATGAGAAACTGAGAGACACTGAAACCCCCTCCCCCATGCGTCCCTCAGGTTTTCCTCCGTGCAGGTAACAGAGCCAGATGCTCATTCCTTGGGGGAAATGCCCTCTGCTAAGCCCCTCCACCACCAGCTGGTCCTGGGGGTGCTTGAGAGCTTTTATGGAAAATTAAAATGGTGGTTTGGCAGGCCAAAAAGAAAATTCAAACATTGTCCTAGAGCAGAAGGGAGCATTGGGCTCTGCCATGTACAGGAGCCTTGGCAACTGCCCAAGATTCTCAGGTGTGATGCCGTTTCTGAGTCCTTCTTCATGTTTGATCTCACACCATGACCTTGAAGGAACTTAATAGGAATGAATGATTCAATGTGTGATTTGATTCTTAGTTGAGCCATTGCAAAATTTTACAAGGATGGTGTTTCACCTAAAACCCCAAAATACTCTAGGGCATTGCAGTGGGTGGGGAGTTGGTCCCCTCGGGAATAGTTGAGGTCCCTTTGAATTTTTATCTTTCTAGTATTTCATAAAAAAATGGGGTGGGGAGAACAGATGCTGGCGGTGTTCTTCCCACTTGCTTACTAAAATGTAAGCTTTTCCCCATTTCTCAGCTTTCTGCCCAATGAGTGCAAGTGGAACAGTATAGAATGTTAATGTTATGACTGCTAATTTTATTATTTTCTACATACACTCATACATCCCCCTCTATTCTCCATCTAAACAAGCAAGATACATTTTCAGGGTTAAGGGAAACATTTCCCCTATGAAGAAATGTGTGGGGTGCAAAGCAGTAGTAGCAAGAGGTGCAACCTAAGGGCCAGATAGAGAGGCATTGGGGGGGGGCATATTCAAACCCCAGGCCTGAGGTTTCCCTCTCCTACCTTATATAAAAAGGAGATAACCCCTTAGTGTTAAAAGGACAAAGGATACACTGAAAAACTCCTTCCAATGTATTCCAGTTGTATTGCCTGCAAGTATCTGCAACTGCAAATTTACTTTAAGGAATTTTTAGGGAAACTGGGTATTCAGAGGAAAGAAAAAGAAATGCAAATACAACAATTTACCTGCCTGATACGAAATCACTATCATTGAATACTTAATAGCTTTCTTTGCCCACCTTACACCTGCATAAATCCCTCTAGTGCAAGCAATTATAGGAAACACTACTCATGATATGATTTCACTTCTGAGATAAATTACTAGGTATTTAGATTTGGTCCTTTAGCTAGCAAATAAAAAAAATGTAGTTATGCTTTTGAAAATAAATGTAGGAGAATCAGCAAGCTGTCAAGATCCACGGTTATCAGGGATAGGAGAAAAAGGCAGGTTCTATATTGAGGCTGTATATTCCTGCAAAGGGAAGACCACAAAAAGGCACAACCTTCACAATGTTGCATACCTGTCCTCTTGACAACTATTGTGTCAAAAATCAAAGTGTTGTAGGAGAAGGCAGAGGGAGTTAGCCACTGTGTCAACTGGAATAAATTGGTTTTCTTCCAGTATGAGGGTTTTATTAATTTATTTGCCTCTCATCTTTATTTTGCCCTCTGCTTTAAAACTCCTGGGTGGTTAAGCAGTCCAAGTCTCAACATTAGCTTAGACAGCTAGCAAGGATTTTTCATAACTGCCACCATCAGGAGTTTAGGGTGCTGTGGACACCCTAAAAAGCAGATAGAAAACATGTGGAAGGTCTGCTTTAATGCTAGCATGAAAGATTAAAGAATTTGCTCCGTTTTACTCCTTCTATTGGTTTCACACCAGTGGCGTAGCGTGGGGGGTGCAGGGGGGGCCGGCCGCACCGGGCACAACATCTGGGGGTTAGGGTTAGGGGGCGCAAATCCACGGGTTAGGGGCGCAAATCCACGGGTTAGGGGGCGCAAATCCACGGGTTAGGGGGTGCAAATTACTTGCCTTGCCCCGGGTGCTGACAACCCACGCTACACAACTGTTTCACACTGCTCTAAATTCTTTTCTCCTATATTTTGGTTCAACTAGGAGAATTTATCAGATTAGTTTTGGAATTAGAACATACACAGTTTGCTGAAGCTTTCAGTTCCTTCAGTTCATCTGCATCTCTTTCCCAACCACAATATCAGCAGGGTTAACAGAACACATACAAACATAGGCATCTGTTCCACCTAGCTCTGATTGTCTATATTAACTGTCAGTAGCTGTCAGGAGTCCAGTTCCCCGCTTAATAACACAGTGAGCATAGTTAATTAAAAAAGATACTTTATTGTCAAAACAAACAGATAGCTCCGGACGGCTTTAAAACAGCCTCCGCCATCATCATTCAAGATAACCCTCCTGAGGACTGCTTCCGGTGTGATCAGAAGCAACTGAGCATTCACTTCATGCTTCTTTTGTTTTGCTTCCTATCTTGCAGCCCTCCCATTCATCAAGACCTCAGACTGAGTGGGTCAGCTCCCTCCTCTTCCCCATTCTCTGAGAGGCTGTTGCTTAACTCTTTCCCACCTGTTTGTGCTTCCGGTGAGCTTTGCCCTCGTTCTGGCTTGCCCTCAGCCATTGCCTTATCAGCCGGCATTCCAAGGGGAGTTGGCACTGGCTGATGCTCATCTTGCATGGCAGTTAACTCTCTCTGTTCCTGGCTGCTTTCTTCAGTTGGCAGTAACCCTTCCCTGGGAGCTGGCTGTAAACCTTCCCTGGGAGCTGGCTCATTCATGACAGTAGCTCTTGAAGGTTTCAGAAGGAAAACATTCCTATTCCTACCTGGAGTTTTTGGGGATTGAACCAGGATGCTTCTGCCTGCAAAGCAGATGCTCCACCATTGGACTATAGCCCTTCACCACCCTCCTCAGTTCACAAACCCAACAAGGTTGAGCGTAGTCATTGAGCAGCACAAAGTCTTGAGGGGATTTGTGAGTGCTCAATTATAGTCAGATTTGCAAAATCCCCATGAGTTAGTATGAGCCCTCCCTGCTGGTGTCAGTCCCCTCTCCCTGCTACTCTCTCTTTGCTCAAGAATAGCAGAAAAGACTCACCAGAGGGAAGTGGGGAGAGGTGGAATTTTATGAAGTCTGAAAGTAGCCAGTGAAGAGTATGACTTTTTCCAGCTCGGGAATCATGATTCCTTTAGCAGTCCCATGATTCCCTAGCCAGAAATGAGTCACACAACATCAGTTGTAGCCACAGAGAGGCCACTGTATTAGATGACATGCTGATTTGCCTGCCAAGGTTCTGCTAATCTGAGCAAATGAAGCCAATTTCCAAGAAAGTCTTGGTTGCACCCAGCCCTTTCCAACCAGTGTTAAGCAAACCCTTGCACTCCAGAGGGTAATCTGAGCAAATGAACTCCTTTCAAAGAAAGTCTTGTTTGGAGCTCAACCTTTCTACCAGTTTTAGAAAGGTTCTTGCAACCCACAGCTTCAACACTGCTTCTGCTGCTAAAGTCATTATAAATGTTGCAGGTGAGCAGTAGTTTTCTATTTATGAAGTCAGGACCATAGCGCGGGGGGAGTCAGTATCTCTGCCTCAGGTGAGCATTCAGTGAGTCAAAAGCCAGGTAACAAGAGAACAATGGCTTGACAATCAAGCCTGCAGGGAGCCCCATAAACCCACCGGGGCTGCCACTGCCAGTCTGAACTTAAAATAGATAAATAAAGCCACTTTGTCTCCCTTCCCTGTTGGTTGTATAAAGAGAAACATAGTCCTTGTTTTGATTCTAAACTCAGCTTCTTCTTTTTTGACACTGTAACACTCCTGATTTCTGAATGTAAAAATGTAGCTGGGCAAAAGGCTAGATATTTTGTATCTAGAAGTGTGTCTTGAAAGTGTATGAAACCTTCATTGTCATGCCAGATGTCTCAGAACTAATTTTGGCTTTCATGAAGGATTTGCCTGTAGCCTCCTAAGTATCAAGTGATGGCTAGACATGAGGAGGGAATTCCATCCAATTTTGCATTGAAAGGTGAACCTATCTAAATCACACTTCCCGAAAAAATCCATGAACCAAAGCACAACTATCCTTCAAATACAGTGGTACCTCGGGTTAAGTACTTAATTTGTTCTGGAGGTCCGTTCTTTAACCTAAAACTGTTCTTAACCTGAAGCACCATTTTAGCTAATGGGGCCTCCTGCTGCCACTGCGCCGCCGGAGCACGATTTCTGTTCTCATCCTGAAGCAAAGTTCTTAACCCAAGGTACTATTTCTGGGTTAGTGGAGTCTGTACCCTGAAGCGTATGTAACCTGAAGCATTTGTAACCTGAGGTACCACTGTACATATTTCCCTGTGTGTTGCAGTGTAGTTCTCAAGCCATGTTACACAAATGTGTGTGTGTGTGTGTGTGTGTGTGTGTGTGTGTGTACACACACTAGGGTAAAGTGTGCATTGAAATGCACATATGCCTGTGGAAATACCATACAAAAATGCATTATGTTAGGGGAAATTGTTTTGCAAAATTGCATACAAAAACATATATATTAGGAGAAATGCTCACTAAAATGTTGATGCGTTTTCATGACTTTTTTTTACTAATAAAAATGCAAAGTGATGTGGAAATATAGAGAAGTGGATTTAAGTTTGGGAAAATGAGAAACTGAAACTGACAGATTTGCCCATCCCTAGTCATGACTGAATTAAATTTAAGAGAATGGAAAAGATGTAAAAAGCATGATTATCTCATTGATTGTGCCCTTCCCATCAGAACCAGCTTATTCCTGCTGGTTAAAGACTTTATTAAATTTTCAGAACTATGGCTTTATAAGTATAGAGTCAGGTGGAGAAAAAAACCTATTATATTTAATAGCAATCATTGGTACCTTGGGTTCCCTAAGCTCACACGGAACATTTACATTTCAAAGTGTTCTTTAGTCTCTAAAAAAGGAAACATGGCTTTTCAACTAGTATTCTTCTCCCATTTGGAAACAATCTTCCTTTCTTCATGTTGAAGATTGAATGTGGAACTTTGTCCCCAACCAGAAGAAAATATTTATATTCAAATAGCCAGCCCAGGGTTTGAATAGTTTGTTTACCTGCATTGAGAATGTCCAGGCTGCCTAAGGATTTTTAATGGGATTGTCCCTTTGATTCTAAAAAT
The DNA here is from genome assembly GCF_964106645.2 of Podarcis pityusensis. NCBI lineage: Eukaryota > Metazoa > Chordata > Lepidosauria > Squamata > Lacertidae > Podarcis > Podarcis pityusensis. The sequence goes on from NC_138028.1 coordinate 26,911,788, forward strand.
ATACATCAGAACAATAAGCAAGTCTCATTGGGGACAGAATACATTATGGCAATAATTGGTTTCTGAATGATACAGCAATTTTAAGTTTGGGCATTTTGGCACCACTTAAAACAGGCAGCAAAATGGGTTAGCTTAGCAGTGACAATGGTGCAACTTTAAGCAGCCATGGCTTCTTCTGAAGAATTCTGGGAGCTGTAGTTTGTTACAGGTGCTGAAAGTTGTTAGGAGACCCCTATTCCCCTCAGAGAGCTACCCTCCTCAGAATGGTTTAATAGTCAATCCCTCTTCACACGAAACACTGAGAATTGTACTTTTACTGGTGAGAGTCAGTGTGGTGTAGTGGTTAAGAGCGGTGGACTCGTAATCTGGTGAACCGGGTTCGCGTCTCCGCTCCTCCACATGCAGCTGCTGGGTGACCTTGGGCTAGTCACACTTCTCTGAAGTCTCTCAGCCCCACTCACCTCACAGAGTGTTTGTTGTGGGGGAGGGAGGGAAAGGAGAATGTTAGCCGCTTTGAGACTCCTTTGGGTAGTGATAAAGCGGGATATGAAATCCAAACTTCTTCTTCTTCTATAAAGGGAATAGTGGCATACTAACAATTCTCAGCATCCTTAACAAACTACAGCTCCCAGCATTCTTCAGAGGAAGTTATGACTGCTTAAAGGGCTTCAAACATATGGTATAAATGTGTCCCTAGAGTGATTAAATAAAATTTGCATACCTTCCAACATTTCTCCAAGGAAAATAGGGACATCCTACAGAGAAGTGGGACATTCTGAGATAAAATCAGAAACTGGTATGACTTCTCTAAATCAGGGATGCCCCTGGAAAATAGGGACACTTGGAGGGTCTGAACTTGATCAGACAAACAGAAAAGCTAAGAGATACAAACAGAGGAGTCGTTATCATGATGCCTGGCTCTGCCGCCTGACCTGCACAGATTCAGTAGCCATGTACAAATTCTACATGCAGAGACTTTTTTCTTTGTGGGGAGGGGCTGTCATTCATTCCCACTTCCCACCATCATCCCATGATAGGTGGTCTCAATGGGGCTCCTGCCTTTGATTCCTGCTTGCTGCAATGATACCTGATGATGTGCCATTGCTCTCAGCATGAATTGTGTAGAAAAAATGTGACTGCCCCTCATGGAACTAGTGGAAGAGCAGGCCGGTTTTGCATCCTCCACAATGCCATAAACCTAGCATTGTTCTGGAGCAACATAGGAAGGAAATGGTGTCTTCCACCCAAGAAATAAAAAATGATGAGACTATTCAGGGGAAATTCTCATAAGAAGAACCTGCTCAATCAGGACAATGACCCATCTAGTTCAGGCTCCTGTTCTCACAGTGGCCAACCAGATACCTGTGGGAAACCAGGGAGCAGAACCTGAGCACAAGAGGCCTCTCTGCTCTTATGGATTCCAGCAACTTGCCTCTGACTATGAAGGCAGACCACAGCCATCATGGCTAGTAGCCATGAATAGCCTTAAAAAGGTAAAGGTAAAGGGACCCCTGACCATTAGGTCCAGTTGTGGCTGACTCTGGGGTTGCGGCGCTCATCTCACTTTATTGGCCAAGGGAGCCAGCATACAGCTTCCGGGTCATGTGGCCAGCATGACTAAGCCGCTTCTGGCAAACCAGAGCAGCACACGGAAACTTCGTTTACCTTCCCGCCGGAGTGGTACCTATTTATCTACTTGCACTTTGACGTGCTTTCAAACTGCTAGGTTGGCAGGAGCAGGGACCGAGCAAGCGGAGCTCACCCCGTCATGGGGATTCGAACCGCCGACCTTCTGATAGGCAAGTCCTGGGCTCTGTGGTTTAACCCACATTGCCACCCGCGTCCCTCCTTAATGAATAGCCTTATCCTCCATGAATTTGTCAAATAAGCTTTTAAAGCCATCCACGTTGGAGGCCATAGCTGCTTCTTGCAGAAAGTGAGTTCTGCATTTCCCTCTACTTCCTCTGTGTCTCTTGTGCGTATTTATAGACTGTAAGCCCTTTAGGGGGCAGGGCACTATATGGTATATGTGCTCTGCCCCCAAACTGCACAACAGCAGTAGCATCAACAGCAACAATAAGGTGTCCCACCATCACACACACACACACACACACACACACACACACACACAGTTTTGAACGGCAGCCTGAAGAAATTCTAACCAGGAAAAGTGCTAGCGGTGCATTCTGACAAATGTCTAAACGGGCCTCAAGGCTGTCAAGCAGATGGAGAGGAAATTGGCGCAGCTACTCCCCCCCCCCCTTCTGAGACCTATTAAACAATTTCCTTCAGCTATGGCCATCATAATAAATAATAAAATAATAACAATGGTTGTAATATCCAATTTCCTGTGCCTTCCTTGTTTTCGGTCTGTCTAAACTGCACCGTTCCTACCCACATGCAAAGGCTCAGCGACCGGATGGAGCAGAGGTATGTTAAGCATACACAACAGCAACAAAAAGAGGCCACAGCTTCAAAATGGGCTTTTATAGACAGGATACAAAGTGCTTTATTAGTCTTGCAGTCAAATTGCTTCCTGGAGGAATCGAAAAGAAGGCTTGCAGGCACAAATCTTCTAGGTTCTTACAAGGTCTTTGATAATGCTTTGAAAATTACATGTGGCGTGTTATAGCCAACAGGCTTTTTCTCAACTCAAGCCAGCCCCGCTGCCACCAGTCCCATCAGAATGTAAAATTTCCCTTCAAGTTGAACTTGATTGAAATATATTTTTTCTCATTAGTTCCCTTAAGTAGAGGGTGTTACTGTAGAAAAACAACTAGGCCGCTGGATTTCTCTCTGTGTCTCTCTCTCTCTCTCTCTCTCTCATATTTAAGAGTGGGAAGTTATTTGCATGCATACATCGCCCTTCAAAATTTTCATTTTGGTTTTTGAGCGGCTGAATGTGGAAGACAGAAGTCACTTTGCAAGGGTGCTTCAGAGAAAATGTATGGCTTTGGGGATAATCTATGGCAATAATAACGGAGATGGTGCTGTCACAAAAACCCTCATTCCAAGAGGCATTATATAGACGGTCTTTTAAAAAAACTGCATGTAGTAGCTCTGCAAGCTGCCATTTGGCATGTCAGCCATTCAATCTGTTGCATGGCTTATTAAATACAATAACTTGAATGTAATGTTGTACCTTTCAAATGCTGTGATGCAGACGCTCTGGTGTTCGGTACTTTATTTCAATTGCAAAGCGGCATAAGAGCAAAATGATCGATGGGCTTTTAAACATTGCAAAAAGCAGGTTTTTAAGGGAACACAATGCCTGCAAAATGATTAGATTGGTAAGGAAAGGACAAATTTGAGCCATTATTTTAGCTCCCAAGGGCTGAAGTACAGTACACTTCAGTTGCTTTATTCTGCCATACTTTTATACACCTGTAATTCCAAAAGTGTGCCATGAGAGAAGGGCTATTGTGTAATGAAACATGGGGGGGGGGGAGGAATCATAGTGTTAGAAGGAACTTTGAAGGTCCTCTGGTCCAAGCCCATGCTATAATAATAATAATAATAATAATAATAATAATAATAATAATTTGTATATCGCTGAAGATCATAGAGTGCTTCATGAAATATAAATACAAAAAGGGAACACAAAAATAATAAAAACAAAAACAAACCAATAACCCCCTCCTACAAACACATTTCAAAGGGCATAGAATGTTAATCAGCCAGAGGTCATGTTAATGAGAAATGTTTTTGCCTGATGCCTAAAGATATGTAATGAAGGTGCCAGACAAGCCTCCCAGGGGAGAGCATTCCACAAATGGGGAGCCACCACAGAAAAGGCCCATTCTTGTGTTGCCACCATCTAGACTTCTCATGGAGCAGGCCCATGAAGAAATACCTAAGGTGATGATTGCAGGGTCCAGGTCAGTTCATATGGAGGATCTTTTGATCAAAGCAGGATTTTCAATGGATCCTTAACAGTTGGCTGCCCAGTGTCATGCCTCAGCCATGGGAATCCTCATCAGTAGAAGGCCAGGATAACCAAGCCTTACACCAAGCCTTGGGGAAGGCTCCATGTGGGAGTAAGGAGCCAGGATCCTGCAATGAGGCCAAAGAGAGGCAATCTGAGCCCAGGGTCAGTTCCCATCTGTCAATGAGGCTAAGTGGGTCTCAAGCCTGCAGAAAAGGTGGCGCCTTAAATGCCAAATGGAAACTCACCCATCCAGAGAAGTGCCTGACCACAGGCAAGGACTGAGTAAAGATCTCATCGGGAGTAAGACTCTCCTGTTACTGCTCTCCAGAAAATGATATTCAGTAGCATCCTGCCTCTGAACTTGGATGGTGCGTATGTAACAATCAGGACTAGCAGCTTGGCTTCTTGGACCTCTGATTTGACTTCAGGCTGTTACTTCCAGCTCCTAGCACATAGTACCCAACTTTCACTTGGCGACTGCCTGCAGCTCCTCACACACTATAGCAGTAATGAGGGCTGTCCAGCTGCAAATACCCTGCAGTCCTAATTGGATGGGAAGCCATGTTGCAGAAGAGTATCAGAAAATTAGAAAGCAACAACAACCCTATACCTCCTCTCTTCAAATCACCAAAACCCAAGAAGCTGAATGCACTATTTAGCAGTAAGCAGTAAAGCCCACCACTGGCTGGGCCTGAGGTTAATGCTATTGGTGGCCACCTCCACTACTGGTGGCTGTCTTGCCTTTGAATATTAGTTGCTGGAAATCACACGTGTGGAGAGTGTTGTTTCACTCAGGTCCTGCACTTGTGCTTCCCCTAGGCATTTTGTTTGGCCACTGTGAGAACAACATGCTGGACTCGATGGGTCTTTGGCCTTACCCTTCAGTACTCTTATAACATTCTTAGGTGAAAGGAAAGCCAACAGCTTGCCTGTTGCTTCCATTCTGTCAGGCACTGTCAGGCTTCAGGGAAACTGACCCCCCTCCCGCACAGCAGGCTGCCAGTAATGAAATGACAAGAAGCTATTTATTCAATATTCACAGAGAGAGACATAGAAATGCCATCTCTTGGATAATGGTGTTGCTCTGAGTAAAGCCCCACCCCCTCCATCTCTCCTATTATACATCATCCCTACATTGGCTGATCTGTGCCATCTGCTTCAGAGCTTTCTGTTCTCCTGCTTTCAATGCCCCCCGGGTCCTGGAAGAGGGGGGATCTGAAATGCTTTCTAAAGATACTGAGTCTGTCAGCTGTCTCTCCCCTGGTGCTGCTGCTGCTTCTTCCTGCTCCTCTCCCAGTTTCTCCCCTCTGCAGCCTCTGAACTGGGACCTTCTGCAAACCACTGTTGTAAATGTACATTGTCTCCCTCTTCTCTGGGAATTGCAGGAGGAAGGGGGTGGTCTCCATTCTTCCTCAGTCGGTCCCTGACAGGCACCTAAAGGGGAGAAGTGAATTGGGTTCATAAGATGGGTGTGCATGCACACTGCGGCATACATCCTCTAAAAGCCCATTTCCACGACACTGAGGATTCTTTTAGCTGCAGGGAGGGGCTGCACCTTTGTAGTTCAAAAGACTGCAGAGGAAGAAATTAACCTCAGAGGATGAACTTCCGCTGAGCCCCGCATTCCTCCATTTACTCATAAAACTTTCATGGGTCCCTCCTCGTTTGGCTTTATTGGATCTTAAACAGCAACTTAATCTAAATAAGTCTCCTCCATAAACTTATAATCTGCTCTCTCCTTGCATCACAAAACACCTTCCGGGAGCCAAGACAATAGAAAACATTGCTGATTAAATTCTACCATGCTGGTAATAACAGTCCACTTACGTGAGGGATGGAAGGAGTCACACATCGGTGGTCCTAAGGTTCATCTCTCGCAGGTTTCAGCTGAAACTCAGGTACCGCATAACAGGTGGGATGTCGATTCTCTTAATTTAAATTAGCTTTGGAAAAAGATGGCCTGAGCTACAATATCTCCCATATGCCCCAGGCAATATGTGAGGCGGGGATTTTCATCCTTTCTTTCTGGTTACTTTCTATTTTTAAACCAGTGGAGTGGAAAGTAAATTGCTTGTCAATAACTCTTTGCTGTCACCAAAGCAGTTGTTTCGGAGGTGAGCATTTGCAAATTGTTTCCTAAATTACCATAAAATAAATAAGGCAGAGGGTAGAAATACGTTTGAATATGGGGTGTGATTGTCCCCCCACCCCTTGTTATCTTAGTGGGAGAGAACCAAGTAATTCTTCAGCAGCTATAGCGCCTTCTCACAGGTTTATTGACTTTTCCATATGCTTGCCGAACCCTCCCCCAAAAGTAGCTGAATGAGAAGCACTCTCAGGTGCTTTGCAGGGAGATGCCTTTGCACAATCAGTTTAATGCTACAAAAGAGCACCGACCATAGGATGAAACTGGCAGGGACTGTTCAATCACTCCCATTGCAGAGAGTGAAAACACATTGATGAATTAGCTGCTATATTGCATGTTTGCACAAGTAATTATTATTCTGGGCCTGCCTCATTTGGACCAGACAGCACACCCAGTTATGGGTGGACAAACCAGTCTATTACTCCCCCCGCTCCACATTCTTAAGGAACTTCCAGAATGTAACTGTTTTCAGGTTGCACAATAGTTTATTGTAATGTCTTGTGCAACAAACCTGCCTCTTCAAAAGATTGGACTTGTTGAAATAAGGAAAGTGATGGGAATATGAATATGGAAGTGGAGGTTACCATTTGCTTTGATGCAACATCATCTAACCTCCACACAAACAAATCAGAGGTTGCTGGAAACAGCTCAAAGGTCAGCCAGTGACATATTTGCATCCATTTTTGACTGATTAAAAATAATAACCATGAACCTCAGCATTTTAGTGTGCATTCTTCCTAATATACACATTTTTCAATGCAATTTTGCCTAATATACTGCAGTTTTATACTATTTCACTATTATTATTTTTTGCTTTTCTATACATATTTGTCAGGGCTGCCTCAAGTCTAAGCTCACAAAAGACCAACGCCTTTCTTTTCTTATATACAAACGTGTTTATTGCAGTTCATTGTTTGCTTCAGATCCGAGGCGCGCAGCCCTACGTCTGCTAGGCTTAGACCGCTGAAGTCCCTTCTGAATCTGTTCCCGCCCTGCACCAGTTTAAGAGGCTTGCGCTGCTCCACCTCTTTCTCTCTTTCCTTTTCCGCAGGGTCTTTCTGCCCACCGGGGTTTCGCCCCTCCTGGATTCCTCCAACGCGGAATCAGACTGCTCTTGCCCCCTCCTGCGGGCTTTGGGACCTGGCCCCTCCTCCGGGCTCCCTGTACTTCCGCGCGCCTCTACATTTGAACTTGGCGCGCGCCCCCAACCTCTAACTTTCCTTTTGACAGCTACGCTACTCCCTTCACTACTCCCCTCCCCTTCCGGGAGGGTGGCTTGCTCCGACCTCCCTCCTTTCTCTACTGCCGGAGCCGCCTCCCCTGATACACTGGAACCTCCACCCCCTTCGCTGCACTCTGGCGGGGAGGCTGGTCCTGACGCCCAGCTGCCACTTTGGGATCCCCCGCTGGCCCCCTGCTCCTGACAAGTCCCCCCTGGGGCTCCCCTGGCCTTGACCACCGGCGCCCCCTTCTGGGAATCCTCTGATTCGCTGGAAAGACTCATGGAATCTCTAGAGTCATTGTCATCCTCTTCCTCGCTGTCCTGGGATTCATCCCCATCGCTCTCCATCTCCTGCCTACCCTGTGCCTCTGTCCCTGAACCCCTGACATCCATCCCCCCCTCGAAGCCCCCCCTTCCCCCCTCCCGCTGCTCGGGCGCAGGTTCCGGGAGCTCCGTTGTAGCGGGGGTAGACGCTGGATACAGTTCATCGACGTCGATCTCCTCTGCTTCCAGTTCAGTGTATGTGTGCTCGAAACCGGGGTCCTCCCCCAACACATCCAAACCCTTCCCTCCCCCTGTTACTTCAGGTGATGCTGCTTGCCAAGGCCCCTTCGCCAACCCACTTCTGGTTGATCGTCCCACCAATAAGAGCGGTCCGTGTCCACCCCCGAGCACGATCCCCTTGGAGGGCTCGATTCCGGCGTGGTCTCCTCTGCGGAGGAGAACCCCCGGAAGGTGCTGCCTGAAAGTGTGGGCGTAAAAAGCCAGTCGTCAAAATACTCCTCTGGCATGGGCCTGTGTGGGAAGAGTGCATGGAACTCGTCTTTAAGAAGAGGTTCCTCCAGAGCATAATCTGGCACCCAACTGTTGGCGCTGGCCGGGGTACCTTCCCTGGCGAGGAGGTATTCCACTCCCTCCTCCCCCCATCTCGAGTCCAGAATTTCCGTGACCTCGTTGAGTGTCGGGGTCCTCGGTGACTCCCCCCCCCGGTGATTCTCTACGTGGGTCTGGTGCCGTCCCTGGCTCCTGAAATCTGTGTGGGGCCTTGTAGGGTGTAAGCACCGACCTATGAAAGACCGGGTGCATTCGGGAACCTTCTGGGAGGGTCAACCGAAAAGCTACGGGATTGATCCTGCCCTCAACTTGGTATGGCCCTAGCTGTTTGTGTCCTAGCTTCTTCTTAGCTAACGACTTGGCCGGCACCGCCTGGGCTGCTAACCATACCCAGTCCCCCACCTGGATGTCTTCTCCTGCCCTCCTGTGCCTGTCTGCCTGCACTTTGTAGGCGTGTTTAGCTAGTTCCAAGTGCCGTCGTAGCTCCTCGTGGACCTCCTGCAATTCTGCTGCTAAATGCTCAGCTCCCTGCGACTCCCCCTGCGTCGTTGTCTCCAACGCCGGGAAGGTTCTGGGATGTCGCCCATTGTTGGCGAAGAACGGTGTCACCCCCGTTGACGCGTGCTTCGTGTTGTTGTAGGCAAACTCGGCCATCGGCAAGTAGTCCACCCAAGTTGCAGGCTTTTGATTGGCGTAACATCGCAGGTACTGCTGCATGATGGCGTTGACCCTCTCCGCTTGGCCGTTGGTTTGCGGGTGTCTCGCCGACGCTAAGTTGATCTTGACATTCAGGATGCCCAGGAGCTTCTGCCAGAAACTGGAAATGAATTGGCGACCCCGGTCGGACAGGATGGACCGCGGTAAGCCGTGCACCCGGAACACGTGGTCTATGAACAGCTTGGCGGTCTGTTCCGCTGTTGCCACCTTCGCGCAAGGAATGAAGTGCGCCATCTTGGTGAACAGGTCTACAACCACAAGCACCGCCGTCTTGCCCCGCAAACTGGGCAGATCAGTAACAAAGTCCAGCGCCACCCGTTCCCACGGCTGTAGTGGCGTCTCCAGCGGTTCCAGCAATCCCGCTGGCTTCTTGTGCACTGGCTTGGACCTCTGACAAATGTCACACCTGGCGACGTAATCCGCGACCTCTCCCCGCATCTGGGGCCACCAAAAGTCTCTGGCTACTAAGTCCGCCGTCTTTTCTTTGCCGAAGTGACCCGCGCTGGGTGCGTCGTGTAACTGCTGTAAAACCTTCGCGCGGAGATCGTCTCCGGGCACGTAGAGAGCACCTTTGCGGGTCAGCAGACCGTCGCGTATCTGGAATTCGCTGTCCTTTGCTGTCCCTCTTCGCACCTCCTCCATCTTGGATTGTGCGAACGGATCCGTCTGTAGCGCGCGTCGTACCGCGTCCAGGTCCACGGCGGCGGAAGCGCACGCCCACGCTTGCGGTGCAAAAATGTGCCTGGCTGCCACTGGTGCCGCTTCCTCGAGATACTGCGGTTTCCTGGAGAGCGCATCCGCTATGACGTTGTTGTCTCCCGGGATATACTCTATCCGGAAATCGAAATCCGCAAAGAACTCCGCCCATCTCATGTGCCTCTGGCTCTGGAGCTTCGCCGTGCGCCAATACTCTAGGTTCTTGTGGTCCGTGCGGATCTGCACGGTGTGCTTGGCTCCGATAAGGAAGTGCCGCCACGCCTTGAAAGCCGCGTGGATGGCCAACAACTCCCTGTCCCAGATGGTGTAGTTCTGTTCCGACTTGCTGAGCTTCCGGGAATAGAAAGCGCAGGGCCTCCAGTTCCCTTGCGGATCTTCCTGCAAGAGGACGGCCCCCACTGCTCTGTCAGATGCGTCAGTCTCAACCCGCATGGGCCTGCCGGGATTCACGTGTAGCAGCTGGTCTTCGGACGCGAAGAGACTCTTAAGTCTCCTGAAGGACTGCTCCGCCTGGTCCGTCCAGGTGAACTTTTTCTTCTTGGAACTGAGGGTGTCCGTGATAGCTGCCGTCTCTTTCGCGAAACCCCTGATGAACATGCGGTAAAAGTTGGCGAAACCGACGAACCTCTGGACCTCCTTCCGATTGCGCGGACTATTCCAGTCCAACACCGCGCGGACTTTGGCGCTGTCCATGGCTAGTCCCTTGTCTGACAGCCGGTAGCCCAGGAAATCCACCTCCGTCACGTCGAACTGGCACTTCTCCAGTTTGGCGTAGAGCCTGTGCTCCCGTAGCCTCTGCAGGACCTCCTTTACGTCTCTCTCGTGAGTCTCCTGCGATTCTGAGAAGATCAGAATGTCGTCGAGGAAGCATACGCACTTCTTGTAGAGGAGTCCTGCTAGCACGTGGTGCATGAATGCTTGGAAACAGTGGGAGCCATTTTGGAGACCAAACGGCATAACTCTGTATTCATAGGTGCCCAGCGGCGTGAACATGGCCGTCTTCCACTCGTCACCTTCCCTCATGCGTATTAGATTGTATGCTCCGCGTAGATCCAACTTGGTGAAGATCCTCCCCTTCCTCACCGTCGCGAGCAGGTCGTCAATCTTGGGCATGGGGAAGGCCTTGGGCTTTGTCATCGAGTTGATGGCCCTATAGTCCACAATGAGCCTTTTTTGGGGCATGTCCTTCTTCTTCACGAAAAACACAGGACTGCCCCCCACGGCCTTGGATTCTCGGATGAATCCCCGCTTCAAATTGTGATCTATGAACTCCCGGAGTTCCTGCATTTCATCTTCAGACATGGAATACAGCTTCGCAGTCGGCAGCGTCGCCCCTGGTAAGAGGTCAATTGCACAGTCGTAGGGCCGGTGGGGTGGTAATTGGTCAGCTTCCTTTTCACAGAAGACCTCCAAAAACCCCTTGTACTTGTGGGGCACTGCCTGCACCATGCCTAGATGCAACTGCTGCCCTTCCTCCTGGCCCTCCTCCTCCTGGCCTGTCTGGATGCAATGTTGTGCGCAGTAGGACGAGCCAAAGGTGAGCTGCCGCTGGTACCACGCTAATGATGGGCTGTGTCTATCTAGCCAACTCATGCCTAACACTATAGGCGTGTCTGACAGTTGGGTGACATTGAAACTGATGACCTCGCGATGATTCCCAATTTTCAGCAGCATGGGTGGCGTCTGTTGTACCACTTGCCCACCCAGCAACTTTCTGCCATCTACCGTGACGACGTTCAGAGGCAGCGTGGCTGGTAGTAGCGCTATGCGATGCTGCTTGATGAACTGCATCCCCACGAAGTCTGCGTTGCTCCCTGAGTCAATCGTAATGGGGACTTCCAGGGTGAGTCCATTAGGTAGCTGGAGAGTAGCAGTGAGCTGCACCACTGGCTTGGGTGGTAAGGGGTCTGTAGGCTGCAAAAGCGCTGGGGACTGCTTCACTGACTCGCCTGGTGGAGCCCCAGCACCTCTGCTTCCATCCAGGCATTCTCGTTTCCCTGAAACTGTTCTCCTTGGAACTCTTCCCCTGTTACTGTTGCTAAGGCTGCAGTGTGCTTCTGGAGCCTCTGGGGACACTCTTTAGCCATGTGCTTTGGGCTGTCACAGATGTAACACTTCCTGGTCCCTCTAGGAGGCTTCGCCTTGACTGCTCCGGACGCTGAGGCTCCGGCAGCTGACTGAGCCTTTGCATGACCCAGCTCCATTGGCTCCTCCCCTCCCTTCAGCATAGGCGAGGGACTTGTACGTCCCAGGTCCCTGGGAAGAAGAAAAGGAGGCGCTCTAGCTGGTGGGCGGACGTGACGCCCCTCCTCACTGTGCCAAGGGCGTTCTTCGTGGCGCACCCCTATCGTGAGTGCCCTCTGGACGACATCTGCTAGGGTTTGAGGTCTGTCTCCCCTAGCCAGCTCATCTTTTACTGAGCCATGAAGCCCCTCCCAAAACAAGTCTCTCACTGCCAGGGAGTCTTTTTCCCAGCCCAGCACATTCAGCAATGCAAAAAAGCGAGAATGGTACTGACGCACTGTAGCCTTGCCCTGCCGCAATCCATGCATCTCCTGGCGCGCCACATCAACGTCAACGGTAGATTGGAAGCAAGCGTCCATGGCTTTGATAAATTCGTCAGAGTCCCTGCGGGCAAGACCATCTTCGCGCCACAAATTGCGTAACCAGGTTCTAGCTTCCCCATGCAAATGCGACACAATAAAGCCTACTTTCTCCTCCTCATCTTTGAAGTCTTTTCGAAGCAAATGCAGCGCGTATAGGACGTCTGCTCTGAAATTGGGATAATGCTTCAGGTTCCCATCGAAGTGGGCTACTAAATTGCCCCCCCTTCGTCCCAGAGCGATTCCCTCTGATCTGGACCCCGGGAACCCCTCTTTGCACGCCTGATCCCACCTGGCTTGCAGATCCTGGCATCGCGCTTCTGCTTCGGCAACTGTCTTCTGAGAGACCCGTACTGCAACGGAGAGTTCAGCGACTGCGTTTTGCAGGGTCGTTATCTGCTCCTCAGTAGTCATGTCTGCCAAACTTCGTGAGCTTTGCAAAAAAAAATTTTTTGCAGTTTTTTGGAGAAGGGACTTACTGTCAGGGCTGCCTCAAGTCTAAGCTCACAAAAGACCAACGCCTTTCTTTTCTTATATACAAACGTGTTTATTGCAGTTCATTGTTTGCTTCAGATCCGAGGCGCGCAGCCCTACGTCTGCTAGGCTTAGACCGCTGAAGTCCCTTCTGAATCTGTTCCCGCCCTGCACCAGTTTAAGAGGCTTGCGCTGCTCCACCTCTTTCTCTCTTTCCTTTTCCGCAGGGTCTTTCTGCCCACTGGGGTTTCGCCCCTCCTGGATTCCTCCGACGCGGAATCAGACTGCTCTTGCCCCCTCCTGCGGGCTTTGGGACCTGGCCCCTCCTCCGGGCTCCCTGTACTTCCGCGCGCCTCTACATTTGAACTTGGCGCGCGCCCCCAACCTCTAACTTTCCTTTTGACAGCTACGCTACTCCCTTCACTACTCCCCTCCCCTTCCGGGAGGGTGGCTTGCTCCGACCTCCCTCCTTTCTCTACTGCCGGAGCCGCCTCCCCTGATACACTGGAACCTCCACCCCCTTCGCTGCACTCTGGCGGGGAGGCTGGTCCTGACGCCCAGCTGCCACTTTGGGATCCCCCGCTGGCCCCCTGCTCCTGACACGTCCCCCCTGGGGCTCCCCTGGCCTTGACCACCGGCGCCCCCTTCTGGGAATCCTCTGATTCGCTGGAAAGACTCATGGAATCTCTAGAGTCATTGTCATCCTCTTCCTCGCTGTCCTGGGATTCATCCCCATCGCTCTCCATCTCCTGCCTACCCTGTGCCTCTGTCCCTGAACCCCTGACAATATTTCTCCCTAATATACACATTTTGGGGGGTTGGAAAACTGCACTACAAAATTCAACGAAGTACATAGTTGCACATAAAGGGCACACTAGGTAGGTTCCCATTAAAATGAGAACTAAATTGAATTTCCCCCCTACCCCAGTGCAGTAATGTGTAGAAAACAAAGTATGATACCATTTTCAATGTTAGAAACTGCATGAAGGGTTCTGAAAATGTAAACAGCAGATGTGTCCCTCCACCCACAATCTGGAACAACTTTAACTCTTTGCCTTCAGAACTGGAATGGCTCCCCCAAGCCTGCTATTTGCACTGGAAAGGAACTCCCATTCATAACAATGGAAAGCAGTTTTTTTTTGGTGGAGAGGGGGGATAACACAATAGCTGATTACATGAATGGTTAGTTTGGCCCTCAGGGTTTCATAGGACTAAAGAGGGTGATTGAATCCATAGGTACACTTAGTTTCTCCACTAGTGGAACCCAATTTTCACCTTCATTTTCAATAGTTGCTTTTCAAGACATCTATGTTAAACCATTTTTGCCAATATTTCATCTGAAGGCAGCCAGTTTTCAGTGGTATTATTTATTTTCAAAGTGTAAGAACCTGAATGTAAGTGTCCATTTGAAGACTGTTTTTATGAAACTGAAAGAATAACACCATGGTGGTGGTGAATCAATGTAAAAAAGGACAAATTCTACACATTGGTAGAAGAAATGTTTCCTTTAATATATTCTTTTTCATCAGTTTGGAATCTGGAATACAAAACATCCCTATTTCAGTAACACGTCATTCACTCACAAGATTGCTTGCTACTGGAATGGGTGAAAATCACCTGATAAGCGTTTAGAATAGGAGTTTTAAATTCTTTATGCCCAGAAGAGAAGGCACATTTGACATTATTTTAAGAGATCTGCAATGTTATCTTTCACTTGCTGTTTGGGGTGGTGTGCAGCTACAAAGAGCTCACGATAAAACTTCGCCTCCAATCTCATAATAATTTCCTCCTAGTCAGAATTATTGTACAGGCACTCGGTTTATTGCTTACAAGCAAACATTAGAGCGTTATGAAACCAGCTTATTGGCTCAAAACCTACATAAATAAGGCAAAACTGCTGCTTTTATGGCGAGAAGGGTGTTATTATGTGTCAATCATACAACTGATGGCTTTGCGTGCTCGCAAGCAATAAAAAGCTAGAGCCACTGTGCCACTAGGCTATTTCTCACATGCTCTCGTCGCCTGATTGTTAGGGTTTAAGGGTGGGAGAGTTGAGAATGAAGGGATGTCACTTGGCATGAGTGGGAGGGACAGTGTGCCTGAGTTCTAATTGTATGAGAGACCCCTTCATTCATTCATCCATTCATCCATCCGCTCGTATTGTGAATGGGGCCTCCACATATAGGAGCTGCAGTTCTAGATGTGCAGGCTTCCTGACTTCAGCCAACCACACTCCTCTCGTGGATATCAGAAGTAGGGCTGGAAAAACCATACGACATTGGCGTTGGAACCAGTGATGAAACCACTCTGAAATAAAGGGCACACATGCCCTTATGGTCTCTTCAAGTCAACGGGCCTTTTCATGGCTTCAAAGCAGAGCGAAAAGCTGGGGTGCTATTTTAACAAGAGCCCTTATCTTCACCAGGCACCATTTTAAAATGTCATAAAATGGGATCACAACAAAATAATAAAAATCTCTGCACTCTCACTCCCACCCCGCACCTCCAAATATCTGTCACTGGTCAAATCTGTAATAATAACAGGAGCAAAAAGCTTCTTGTCAGGGCTGTCAGGGCGGTGAAAGAGCTGCCTAGTTCTCAGTAGGCATCTCTGCAAAGAAGCAGCTATAGACATGCTCAGAAATTAAGGGGTGATCCTGGTTTGGTTTGCCAGGGCTATAAAGCCAATGTCTAGCCTCCTCACCTCCCCAGTCTGCTCACAAGAGCTTGAAGTCTTTGACCTCCTTAAAGTAAGTAGCCTAATTAAGCCACATGGGTTGCATAAACACACCTTTTGCTTAAAACAGGATGGCAAATCCTAAATCACAAAATCTGGAGGAAAACACAAACAGCATCTAAAGCTGGGCCCAGGGCCAAGCAGAATGAAAAAAAGACACTTCAGGAGGAATTTCCAGTTCACCAAAGGGGGTGGGATTCGTGAGGACTAGGGGGAGTTAATTTTCCCCACACTATATATGTTGAAAATGCCCAGACACCAGTAGGAGGGCCAGATTGGTTCTGATAGTGCATCTGAGGAGCCCCAGCCTTGCCATTGTTGTCATGCACTCTACAAGTCCATGACAGTGACACCAGTGTTGGGAAAGTGGATCAGCAGCAGCACCCCACCATGTTGGCCACTCCTTCTGTAATGCAGTCCTTGTTAGATCCAGGTCTCGATTCAGATCCAGGCACTCTTGGAGGAAACTGATTTTCTAGATGCATTTCAACTGGGGTTTGGGCCTGGTTTTGACACAGCAACTGCTTTGGTATGATGACCTCTGTCAGAAGGGGGACAGGGGAAATGTGTCCTTGTTAGTGCTCCTTGACCTTTCAGCAGCTTTTGACACCGTCAACCATGGTATCCTTCTGGCTGTCTCAGTTGGGGAAGCAGTGGCTCAGGGCCTACTTGGATGGTCATTTTCAGAGGATGATGCTTGGGCAGCGCTCTTTGGCTCTGTAGAGCCTTCATTGTGGGCTTTCTCAGAGTTCAATTTTATCCCCCATGCTGTTTAACATCTACATGAAACCACTGAGTGGGTTTATCTGGAGTTTTGTAGTACGTTGTCAGCAATATGCTGATGATACACACCTCTTCTTCTCCTTTACACCTGCAGGTGTGACAACAGATATGCTGGACCATTTTCTTGCCTCAGTAATGAATTGGATGAGAGACAATAATCTAAAATTCAATTCAGATAAGACTGAGGCACTGTTATTGGGTGGTTCCCTAGACTAGATGAATGGGAGGTTGCCCGCACTTTATGGGATTACGCTCCCTCTGCATAAGCAGGTATGTAGCTCCGGGGTCCTTCTGGATCCATTAATGCCACTTGAAGCTTAGGTGGCCTCAGTGGCACAGAGTACCTTCCATCAGATTCACCTGGTGGCCCAGCTGCTCCCCTATCTGGACAGGATTAGCCTAACTTGTTGTCTATGCTCTGGTAACCTGTAGGTTACAGTATATGTGATGCTGTCTCTGAAGAGCGTTCAAAAACTTTAGCTAGTGTAGATTTCAGCAGCCAGGTTGCTCACTGGGACAAGATGATCTGAGCACATCACACTGATCCTGGCCCAACTGCACTGGCTGCTAGTTAGTTCCAGGCCTAATTCCAAGTGTTGGTTTTAACCTGTTGTTTAGTCATTTAGTTGCGTCCAACTCTTCGTGACCCCATGGACCAGAGCACGCCAGGCACTCCTGTCTTCCACTGCCTCCCGCTGTTTGGTCAAACTCATGTTGGTAGCTTCGAGAACACTGTCCAACCATCTTGTCCTCTGTCGTCCCCTTCTCCTTGTGCCCTCAATCTTTCCCAACATCAGGGTCTCTTCCAGGGAGTCTTCTCTTCTCATGAGGTGGCCAAAGTATTGGAGTCTCAGCTTCAGGATCTGTCCTTCCAGGGTTGATTTCCGTAAGAACGGATAGGTTTGATCTTCTTGCAGTTTTAACCTATAAAGCCTTAAATGGCTCAGGACTGTAATACCTCAAGGGCCCCTCTCTCCCAAATGAACCAGCCTGGATCCTTTGATCATCATTTGAAGTCCTTCTTCATGTGCCTCCTCCGTGAGAGGCCTGCAGGGTGGAAATGCAAGAACGGTCCTTTTCTTCAGTGGCTCCCTGTTTGTGGAATGATCTCCTCAGGGAGGCTCTCCTGATACCTTTGTTACTTATCTTTAGCTGCCATGCAAAAATATTCCTCTTCTCCCAGACCTTTGGCTAATTAAACAATAAACAAACCTCAGAGCAGGATTGTGTTTAAAACAGTGAACCAGGAAATAGCCAGAATCTCTGTCCAGTGTTACCCCGGGTTACATACACTTCAGGTTACATACACTTCAGGTTACACACTCCGCTAACCTAGAAATAGTGCTTCAGGTTAAGAACTTTGCTTCAGGATAAGAACAGAAATCGTGCTCCGGCAGCGCGGCAGCAGCAGGAGGCCCCATTAGCTAAAGTGGTGCTTCAGGTTAAGAACAGTTTCAGGTTAAGTACGGACCTCCGGAACGAATTAAGTACTTAACCCGAGGTACCACTGTTGTTTGGTTGAGCATCTCAATAGAAGTTTCCTTTTCCTCCATCCATCATATTCAAAGTTAAAAGTCGAGTCAATCAACATTTCGGCTCAGTTATATACATACCTCAGCATGATCGTGGCATTACCAAACTGACAGGGGTGATGCAGCTCAGCAAACCTTCTGGAGGAGACTGGCCTTCGTTTTCAGCTTAACATCCATTTTAAAACATGTAAATGAAAGAAAAGCTGGCACATTTCTCATGTCAGGGTTTCCAAGGAAGGAGCAGGGCCACCGAATATGCAAATACAGGCTTGGATTTTAAATTACCTTTTGTCACCTACCGCAAAGAGTGAATAAAATCTTGTAATTATATTGTATTGATAGGCACACTCGAATGGGAAGAGTTATTTTCAAAAGGTTAATTATTTACATAACCTCGTTCTCTCCAGCTCATCTTACCCTAACTCTTCCTGTGCAAAGAATATAGCTTTATCTTTTGTTTGTTTTTATTATTTTTTTCAAATGCAAGAAGATCATGTCTTCCCCCAAGGCTTGATATGAGTGCAAATAAGTCCAAACCAAGTATCTCACACTAGATGTGCCTATAGCAGCCTGTTTTCATTAATGTTTTTTTTTTTAAAAAAAAATCTACTTTTTAACTTGATGCTTCTATTTTTTTTTAATAAAAACTAAGAATCTGGTATGTTTCTTTTGCTGTAATCCAAGAATGATTCAAGCATGTAACTGTTAGAAGAAAACAACTGCTCTTTTCCTCTTATGGGGCACCCAAGAGATCATATAGAGTCCTCTTTTTAGGTTCTCTATCGGTAGGAGAAAAATAAGAGAGGCCAACCAGAGAATATTGAGAAGCAAGGCAGCTAGTAAGCCTGATCTTTATTAAAGCTGTTGCAACAGTGTGCTCCCCACACCCGTTGCCTAAAAATCTACAGTGGCAGCAGCAAATGAAATTCCCTGAGAACAGTTTAGAAATGGGGGGGGGGGGACACCACTGAAAAGACCCCTTCTTGTGCAACCACACTTCAAATCTCCTTCAGATATGGAATACAGAGGCCAGCCATGTGCATTTAAATAATGTGAATCTCCCCTAAAATACACATTTCAGTGTTCACTGGCCACTAAAAATTCATTTCTTGTGCAGTTTTTTAGCCTAAAAAATGCATCATGAAATTTGGAGAAGGTTACAGTTCAGATCTATGCATTAACCTGGAAGCTGAGGGTCAGAGGTGTCCCATCCTGTTTTGCTGCCTGAGGCAAAATGTTAATGTGTCACCTCCTCCAGCAGCCGCCGCCAAAGTGACAAAGCCTTGTTTACTAGGGTCATGCTGTTGCAGCAATGGTTTTCGACAGTGGAACCCCTCACCACAAGAGGAGTGGCGGAGGGTGCCAGGTTCCAGTGAGATCTCTCTGGAACCTAGAAGCCAACACTGCAGCTGGATCTCCCCACTTTTTTGGTGAGTGGGGCACCTCCCCATTGGGGTTCTGCTGCTTGAGACAGCTGCTTCAGTCCGCCTCATGGGCGGTCCAGCCCTGGTGAGGTTTGGATTGGGTCACTCAGAAATGTGGTCTGAACAAAATTCTCTTCCCAAGTATACTTTGGTTTCTCTCCTCAAACTCCTTCAGGCCCTCTGCACTTGTAAAAAAAATACAGCTCCTTCTTATTGATTTCCCACAGTCAACACAGAGACAAATTGTGTGATTCCTAATAATATATACACTGAGGAAACTTGGATAATAAAAGTGTTTATTATGTGGCAGCATGAGGAATGAATGTAAACGGATCTCAATTCAATCATAACTTTATTCCCGATTGAACAGCTACGGTAAATCCAGAGATGAAATGAAAGATTAATTCACTGAGATTGCAGTTTGGCAGCCACAGGTTACTGCCAATTTGCTATTCTTGCAATGGTGTTTGCTTTTTATGCACGCGAGCGCACACACATGCATACTTGCACTGAACTCCGGTAAATGGCTGTGTTTCCAGCCATATTACAACACAGCTTGGCTAGGACAGGAAGGATCCTGATTGTTTCTTCCCTATAGGAAGAGCTGTAGTTCAGCAGTAGAGCAATCTGTCTTGCATGCAGAAGGTCACAGGTTCTATCCTTCGTATGTAAGGTAGGGCAGGAAGAGACTCCTGTCTAAAATCCTACAGATCTAATGCCAGTCAGTGTAGATAATATTCAGCTACATGGACCCATAGTCAGACTCACAGAATCATAGAGTTGGAAGGAACCCTGAGGTTCACCTAGTCTAACCCCCTGCAATACAGGAATATTCAGTTGTCCCATACGAGATTCAAACCTGCAACCTTGGCATTCTGAGCACTATGGCTCTAACCAACTGAGCTATCCAGTATAAGGCAGTTTCCTATATTCCTTTCTGGCACCCTCATGCAGAAGTGGAGTTTGTGCAGTTATTGGATGTTTCACTTATTTATTTTTGAGGTATATATCCCACCCATAGCTGTCAAGTGTCCCTTATTTGAAGGGACAGTCCCTTATTCCAGCGCCATGTCCCGCTGGTGTCCCTTATTGATGGATGTCCCTTAAATGTCCCTTAAATTTCAAAGGAAGCAGCTCCTCTCCCTCCCTCCCTCCCTCCCTGCTGGCCAGGGAGGAGGGAGGCTCCAACTGTGTTGCTTGGCTATGTTGCTCACCCAATAAGAAGTCTAAGAACGACTGGGGGGTGGAGCTTGCATGCCTTGTGTGTGGCTAATTAATGCAAGCTGAGGGGGTTTTTGAATGCTGGACGCCATTTTGTTGCACGTGCTGCTGCAAACTTTGCAGTGCAAAGCCAGGCCGGGGAGCCATCTTAAGTTGAGGCTGCATAGGCCTTGTGGTGCATGTGATTCAGATTCTATTCAGTTGAACCTCTGGTTACAAAGTTGGTTGGACAGTGTTCTCGAAGCTGCCAGCATGAGTTTGACCAGACTGCAGGAGGACAGGAAGACTGGAGTGCCTGGAACAGGTGAGGCTGCAGGTCCCTTATTTTGGCTGCTGGTCCCTTATTTTCAAGGCTGCTGGTCCCTTATTTTCAAATCTGTAAGTTGACAGCTATGATCCCACCTTTCAAAAAAAAAAGAAAAAAAAAAGACATATCCTGCTTGAGGCAGAAAACAAATAGGAATGTCTACATTTCCCATTTTTGTTGTTGTTGTTTAGTCGTTTAATCGTTTTCCAACTCTTCATGACCCCATGGACCAGAGGAAGCCAGGCACTCCTGTCTTCCACTGCCTCCCGCAGCTTGGTCAGACTCATGTTCGTAGTTTCGAGAACACTGTCCAACCATCTCGTCCTCTGTCATCCCCTTCTCCTTGTGCCCTCCATCTTTCCCAACATCAGGGTCTTTTCCAGGAAGTCTTCTCTTCTCATGAGGTGGCCAAAGTATTGGAGCCTCAGCTTCAGGATCTGTCCTTCCAGTGAGCACTCAGGGCTGATTTCCTTAAGAATGGATAGGTTTGATTTTCTTGCAGTCCATGGGACTCTCAAGAGTCTCCTCCAGCACCATAATTCAAAAACATCAATTCTTCAGCGATCAGCCTTCTTTATGGTCCAGCTCTCACTTCCATACATCACTACTGGGAAAACCATAGCTTTAACTATACGGACCTTTGTTGGCAAGGTGATGTCTCTGCTTTTTAAGATGCTGTCTAGGTTTGTCATTGCTTTTCTCCCAAGAAGCAGGTGTCTTTTAATTTCGTGACTGCTGTCACCATCTGCAGTGATCATGGAGCCCAAGAAAGTAAAATCTCTCACTGCCTCCATTTCTTCCCCTTCTATTTGCCAGGAGGTGATGGGACCAGTGCTCATGATCTTAGCAAAATAATATACAGAATAAACTCATAGAGTTGTAGAGACAGAGATTCAGGAAAACAAATATTCTCCATGCCAGCTGGGAAAGAAAAGTATTGGCTACCTGCAGAACAGTGAGGAGTGATGATGGTCAGGTGTTTTATTTGTCAGAATCAGAAAAGGGATTAAGAGCAAAGTAACTGGCAGTTAAGCTTTTTAACTGTTCAGGAGATGCACCCTTCTTCTCCAAAGTAAATCCTTATCTATTTTATGTTGCATCTCAACCTAGTCTCAGTATTGATGAAGGAAAAATTATAAAACCTTTATATAAAAATAATATTATTTGGGGAACAATGGAATGCTGCTAGCTCACAATTATGGATGGATGAATCTTCCAATTTGTTTCTCTCAGTTTCTTCTTTTCCCAGTCATAATTCTAGTTCTCCCCTTTCTGCAATGATTTGCAATTTAAAAAATCAAATCCTTATGAAAATTCATCAGCATTTTAGTGCAAATTTCTCCCTATACATGCCGCTCTTTTTTGCAGTTTTGAGTAACAAACACATTGCTGCAAGCAATTTTCTATAATGCAATGCATTTTTCTTTGTTATTTTAATGAATGTATGCACTCTTTTGCTAACTAAAATATGCACTTTTGCACACATTGTTTGGCTGGAGAGCTGCATTCAGGGAAGTGTGAATTTTGAATGATAATTGTGTTTTGGTTTACGTACTGTTTTGAAATGTGCAAATTAAGCAGCTTTTCATTAAAATGCTAACAGAATAGAAATTATCCGCCACTCTTGCACACAAATCTGTTTCAGCAATGTGGATTTGCTAATACCTAGGATTTGTAGTCCCAGGTAGATTAAACCAAGCTACATCTTTTTTCAATCCTTAGCATCACCAGGAAGGGATGGGCAAGACTGCTGTCTTAAATCCTAGTGAGTCACTGCCATGCACGTAGAAAAAAAGTGAGCTATAGGGACCAATGTTCTGATCGTTGTTGTTTGTTGCTGTTGGTGTTGCTGTTGCTGTTGTTGTTTTAAGGCTGTGAAACATTCTGCAACAAGTGACCCAACCCAAATTCTACATCAAAGAAAGCTGAGCTTTGCAACCTGTATAAACTGTGTTAAGATACAGTGGCACCTTGGTTCTCAAACTTAATTTGTTCCGGAAGTCCATTCCAAAAGCAAAGCGTTCCAAAACCAAGGTGCGCTTTCCCATAGAAATAATGCAAAATGGATTAATCCATTCCAGACTTTTAAAACAATCCCTAAAACAGCAATTTAACATGAATTTTACTCTTGAACGAGACCATTGATCCATAAAATGAAAGCAATAAACAATGTACTGCAGTCACACAATCAATCGATGGGTTCCACACAGTCACAAAAACGAAACAAAAAAGCCGCAAAAACAAAAATGCAAAATAAATAGCAGAAACAGACAGACTTCAGCGTAACACTAAAAATGGAAGTGTGGCACTCAAAACAGAGCATGTTCAGCTTCCGAAAAATGTTCGCAAACTAGAACACTTACTTCCGGGTTTGCAGTGTTTGGGTTCCAAGTTGTTTGAGTACCAAGGCGGTTGAAAACGAAGGTACCACTTTACAAAAATTTAGCTATACTCAAGGCCTGCCAAGTGGCTCAGGAGCAGCCAATCTCCCTCCACTTAGGTTCACAATGGCATGTGCACCACTGCATTTCCACATAGCGCAATCACATTTAGTTGTGGTATGTATATGAATTCCAGACCCTTGGGGAGTGGTCCAATAATTGCCTTCCTTTCTCATCAGATTGTTAGCCTTTCCCTGAGGTGACATTCAAGTGTGGAAGCTTTGTGCAATCGGTCCTGGCCATATGGGTCCAACATTCATCACAGCCCACTAGACAGCACCATGCAGAAGGGTCTATCATACCTCTGGAGGTCCACATAAAGCAGCTTGTTGTCATCTGTCTGAGTGCAAAATAGAGAGAAGAACCTCCCCTGTTTTGTCCTCAAAACCTTATTTTTGTAGATAACAATGAACAAGCAAGCTAGAAGGAATGGCTTGACAAATAAGCAAAGACAGGGAAACCTCTTGAAGAAGACTTAAAGCATCCTCTTTTCTTTTCTTGAAAGGTCCTTTTGCAGCCTCCAAAAGGATCTGTGTACATCAGGGGATGCTTAGAGATGATAAACAGAGGTGGAAATATAATTAGAAGATGGAGAGTAAAAGGTTACCAAATTAAAGGCATTTGAATTCCTGCTGGCTGAGGAGATTACAAGAACCACATAGAATACTTCAAAGTTTTCAAAGAGGAAAGAGATTAAACAGAGCACTTGGCTTCTTTGTTTTCAAGTGTAGTGGCACAAAATTGCCAGCCCCTGTTCTTTAGCTGGCTGCTCCCAATGTCAGTGACGCCCTATTATTCAGTATTAGCCAGGAAAGTATTTTGCCTCCTACATCTTTGCAATTCCCTCCCCCTGCACCCATCAGTCTGGGTTTGCCAGCTTTTATCACCTTCTAGCAGTAACTACTGCTGTGCCAAAATCTGCCCTCTGTTTTCTCAAAGAAGAAGAGGAAGAAGAAAAGAAAATTCCACTGCGGAAGAAACTTCCGTTCTTCTGCCTCATTCTCAGAGCCTGTAGGAATTCTTCCATATTTCTGTGGGTCTGAGGTTTTTGAGCTTACCTTATCATTGTGTGATGGCTGGTGGTAGGGTATGTCCTTTTTCTTTCCAGTATTCCCCCCCCCCCAAAGTATTCTGCAGCCTCCCAGGCTGCCCATATTTACTGAATGAAAGAAGTTACCTTATGATATCTTCCCCATGAGTTTTAACTGAAGCATGGACACCCAGGGAGGCTGCAAAGCACAGACCACTGGTGAGATGATATGTAGAATGAAAGAAAGGACACTCACAAGCATCCTCGTCCATCACAAAACTTAGGTAAGTGCAACTAAAGCTATGCACCCCACCCATTATTTTCTCTCCCCTTTCATAGTTTCCAATGCAATTTCCTTTCTCACCAATTGATGGATAATTCTCAGTGGAAGGCTGGAGAATTCTTTTGGCACAGCAGTAGCAGTAACACAAGGAGCTGCAGTTTGCAAAATGTTTTCTTGCATTGGAAGAAAGCTCCTGCTTGGAAATCCAGCTCCTGACACAGATCAGACTACAGTGACAAATTGATTGATTAAAATCCCATGAGATAAGTATTGAAAAGGTTGATCTCATATATATATATATATATATATATATATATATATATATATTCAACATCTCACAAGGTTCCATTATGGATTCGTGAAACTTGCTCCATCAATCCAAGAGGGAGATAAACATCAACTTATATCCAGGCACCAAAAGCTGCATGGCTCTTTTTTCAAAAATGTACTCAAAATCACGACATTTCATAATTTGCACTGCTTTCTCTTGTTGAAATCACATCAGTTTAGAGATCGTTTATCTTTCAGTATAAACTGACTGCTGAATTTCTCATTGTATGATGCTGACACAAGCCAAGACTGTTGCCTCATTGACAAAAAAACATAAACCTTGTGAAGAAGATGATGAGAAAACTTTATAACAGATCGATCTTTGGCTTTACTTTTCAAAGTTTTTGCATTTCTTTCATTTTTTAAAAAACTGCCTCATCTTCCTGTTATTGTTTATTTTTTTGAATGCACTGCTTATTAATATACTCTTTAATCATTCACACCATGCAGTACATGGGGAACCAGCAGGACATTATTCAAGACCAGTTGGTCCTCGTAGTATCGACTGAGGTCAAGGAGGTTTTGGCAGAACCAGGCCTTTTGGGGGACTAGATCCAGGGCAGAATATGATAGGAGAGGGCCTAGAATCACTATTAAGTCCTTTTTTGTAATGGTTAAGTTGTGGGTGAACATATCAGACGACACAGCGATTCTTCAAATAGCTCTTCTTTATTCAGATGCCAGAACAGAACTGAACTGAAGGGCTCAGTCAGCCTGCTTATATAGTGCTCCAGTACCTTGTTACTGTAACAACTTTCTAAAACTATCCAATCACTGAATGTCACTTTCGATCCTTCATTTGCATAACTATCTACAGTATCCCCCTGCTGGCCCAGGGTGAGAACTTCAGTACGTAACACCAATGACTCCTAAGTTATTCTCTGGTGTGGATTTCAGTTACAGAGCTTGTAAGTAGGTCCTTATTGTTGAAGCTGAGGAACTGCAGTTCCTTAGTTAAACCTCTTTATATTATAAGCTTGTAGGTAGGACATCTGCTATTTTTAATTTTAGTGCCAAGCAATTGCTGAGAGGATGGTCACATTGTGATAATCATAATGTTAACAACAACAGCAACATCTCAAACTTTTCAGGATATTTTATTTCTCAGTGTGAAATTTCCCTCAATGGTGATGAGACAAGAGAGAGAGAAAAAGAGTTTTAAATTTAATCATGGGAAAATATTGGGGGGAAAGCTTCATATTCCTTATTATGCCCTTTTCATTCAGAGTGGTTGGTTTTCGTATCCCATTTCTCTCACGGAAATTGATGAGAAACTGATTAGGAAGAAAACCAGTTCTACCTATTTCCTGCTGTACCCGTTTCCATGATGCATAATATTTGCATTTCAAGTGCAGCAAGGGAATTCTTTTGTTTGCTTAACAATCTGTTTCATTTGGATATTTTAAAATGTCATGGAAACATTTCAGCTGGCCGCAGGTTTTCTAAAAGCTTGTTTACCCAACACTACATCACAATTTGGATGAAAACAAATCTTTGTCGGAAACCACTGACTCAATGAAGCTTTCTTGTGGTTTCGTTCCTGCACTGAAAGCTTGGTCACATTAATTATAGCATTGATATATAGTGATTTACATTTGCATAGCCACTGGAGATATATTATTTCCCATTCTAGCATTTATTTTTTATATTAAAAATACCTATATACAAAGAAGACTTGCTGTATATGGGGAGATTTAACAGAGGCTGCCTTCGAGCATCAGGAGCTGTTCATAATTCTTTGAGTTGCAGGATAACATATTTTGGAATCTGCCTTCACCTTGAGCTTACCTTCCTCTTTCGACATTAGGGATGGAGGAGAAATGATAAAGAGCACTGTTAATTATGTATCACTGGCAAACTTAAAACACATGCAGAAACAATGATATGAATGAACACTTGGCCACATTTGCTTGACTCATTTCCATTCTTGGAACTCTCTGTCAATTTCTGCCAAAAGTTCATTAAACGCAACAACAAAAATCCCACATTCAACCCATGAGCCTTTCACCAACACCGCCTCTCCCCCTTTGACAGTTTTCAAATGCAATTTCTTTTCTTGTGAATTGAAGGTCAAGAGGATAAACATGGAAGAATTCTTTTTGGCTCTGCACTAGATAGGAAAGCAGCCTCCATTCCACATGAATGGGAAACTGAGGTACAGGAAAGTGCTCTGGTAGTCAGTGCACCTGCTCGTGCACAATGTGGATAAATTAAGGGCGGTGATAGAATATTCAGCGGATGGAGCAAGCCAAGCACATTGCTTTAATTAATGAAATTCATTATTTAGAATTACCCTCCCTTCCTCTTCTTTAATAAGTTTCCTTTAACCTTAATTGTTTCCGATCAGCGTGTTCTTTTCTATTTTCCACCTACACTCTCCAGCTCTGTCAAGGGTGCACAACATTTCTCTCCCCGGCACCTATAAGCCTTCAGCAGCCACCAAGACTGTTCCCTCCCTCCTCTCAGCTGGCCTGCTATTTATAAATGACGCCATCTCTCATCTCAAGATGCCGTACAAGTAATTTGGGCAATGAATTCAAAGTCAGGGCTGATCAAGCAGTTTCACTCCAGATTCATTTCTCCTCAGCAGACCTGGGGAAGGCACACAAAGGTAGCCATGGCACTGCATTCTATGCAGCCCATTTTGACAGGGAACGGGGGAGTCAAGCTTATCTGCAAACTATCTGAATTCATCTACACCACTTTAATGATGTTTCCCTGCAAAGCCACCTGTGACCTTTGGCTGAGTAATGAAATGCACTCTAAAGAATTCCATACTTCTTAGGAGAGGACACCATATCCCTTGGGTGAAGGGACAAGAAAACAGAAAAATCATGCCACTTGCAGCAAGATCAATGATGCCAGCCATTTTTATAGGTCCCTCTTGGACAGAGGTTAGGCACCTGGGTCTAACCTAGACATATCCTTGCCTAGCAGCTTTTCATATATAAATGGGCATATTGTCTTTCTGGTTTTATTGGTTTCATCAGGCCATCCCAAGGATGGACCTGTGAACACAGGAGTAGGTGGCACATGAAAGGGCCAAACTGGATGTATTGTTTGTTAAGTATAAATATTTAATTCACACTGAAATGGAGAATGCCTATGTGTATTACTGAAGGTTTAAATGTGGGGTTTTTCCATGGAACTATACTGAAACAAAGAATAGGATTCTGAACTCTGAGTTGATAATTAACTGTTATTCTCTGCAAGCTAACACATGAGTGATTAACCTTAGATCACATGGGAGGCTACTGAATTGCAAAATCGCCATCTTGGAAGGGTGGCGGCTGAGTCTTTGTTCTCAGGTTCTATAGAGATAAGGATGTAATGAAGTTCTCCAGGAACACACAGCCTCAGGCAATATGGAGGCTGCAGGAAGGGAGCGACCTCTGCTTCTAGGAATTATCTTTTATTTATGAGGAGAAGAACCTGTGGTGGACTTGCACAATATATTGTATGGAACTATTATTATCATTTACTGGTTTTTGTTCTGTTTTGGGGAAAGTTCTGCAAGTAAGGTTTTGAATCAATCTAATGGGCCTAGACAGTTTTTATTCCAAAAGGTGTCCGTTTTTAGGCACCCAGTCACTTCAAGCTGTGCAATATTAATATCTACAATAATGTTAATTGTGAGAACTTCACAGTATGTAAGGAACCCCTATCGTCCTGGCACACAAACACCATATTTTATTGGGAAGAGGCAAACACTAGCTAAGGTGGTGCCCCCCTTCATTCATTCCATTTTTACCTCCCATGCACCCAGTTCCTCCAGTGAAGCCAGAGCAGTGCACATGGTTCTTTTGTACCCATTCCACCCCCAAAACAGCCCTGTTATGTAGGTTAGGCTGAAAGATGCAGCACAATGGCCCAAAGTCAACTGATGGTTGAGTACTGGCTCTGCTGGTCCCTAGGGGTCCCTTTGGAATCAATCAAATTTTATATTAAATTAATTTCAGCTGTCCAGTAGATATTTTCCAAATTAACTTCAATAAAAATGGACACATTCTCAATTGGACAGAGGACATACCCATCTCTAGAAGTGAAATGCCCTTAAAGAGTTCCTAGATGCCTTTAGGAATTTTGTACAAGCTAACAACCAAGTTCTGTAAAAAGGATTTTCACCCCTGGAATAATGCCATGGACAGTTTAAAATTCAACAAAGAGGATTTAAAGTAGCAATGAATATTCAAAGTGGAATTTAGAAGGAAAAATACCTAGGTCTT
This sequence comes from Podarcis pityusensis, assembly GCF_964106645.2. Lineage (NCBI taxonomy): Eukaryota > Metazoa > Chordata > Lepidosauria > Squamata > Lacertidae > Podarcis > Podarcis pityusensis. Next base: position 26,940,742 of record NC_138028.1, read on the forward strand.
TCTGGATATCCCACCCCCTATTGCGATATAAATAATCACCTAAGTGTCCTGCCTATGAAATATGCATGCATTAATTAAGCAAAAGATTACTGCTCAGTACATACACTGCATTTCTCACTCGCTGTCTTTCTCTTTTTGCCTAGGCAAGGTGACTGGCCAGCATGAAAATCAGCAGAGGTGAGGGAAATATAGCTGTGGAAAACAGTTAACAGCACAAATCAGAGGAGCCGCATGCAGCTGAATGGTTCACGATGGTGATGCATCACTACACACATGGGAGAAGTAACAATGAGGAAAACAATAGGGGCTGGCTACTACAGAAAGCGGGTAAGGGACCTGAGAAAAACAAAGCCCTAAGCTTTTCTACTAAGTACTTTTCAGTGAAAGTCATAGGGCCCCTCTAAACTGCTGGTTTATTGAGCATTAAACCAGACTTGCTTGCAAAAAGCTTTTGTGGAAGTTAAACTATAATCTGGTTGTTGTTGTTGTATTTTGTTCTACATTCATTCTGATTTGTTGGTGGAGTAGATATGCTGCAGTGAGCATTTATTTTAGACAGTATTTATTACATTTATAACTCATCATAGGGAAGTTTTTGATGTTTAATGTTTTATTGTGCTTAATGTGTTTCATTTGCTGGAAGCCGTCCAGAGTAGCTGGGGCAACTCAGTCAGATGGGTGGCAAACAAGCAAATAAACATATAAAAATCATCATCATCATTATCATCATCTTTCCTCCAATGAGCTCAAGGTGGTGTCCATGGTTCTCCACCTCCCCATATATCACCCCCACAACAACCCTATGAAGTAGGTTAGGCTAAGAGACAGCAACTAGCCCAAGGTCAGCCAGTGAGCTTTACAGCTGCATGGGGACTAGAACCCTGGTCTCCCGGGTTTGAGTCCAACACTTTGACCACTGCACTGGCTCTGATCTGTTCGTGGGCTGTTTATACATCATTCATTCATCCCATGCTTTCCAGTGGACTTGTGGATTTGTTGCCAGGCAGATGAACATGACAGAGCATGTTGATCTACTTGATTTGTGCTTTTAAATTGCTCCCACAGCTTATAGGCAACATGGAATTCAAGCAGGGGGGTGGTTAGGGGGTTGTCCAAGCAATCCGAGCCCCCGGTCTTTAGAGGTAGATCCCAGATCTCCTGCCTCCCACTTTTAAAACATTTTAAAAATATATTTCTAGGGCTTCTGGAGTCACTGCAAAAGTGCACTGCTGCTGAGACCCCACCATTTAAATTTCCCAGGAGAATCTATATATGCAGCATATGCAGATTTTATGCAAATTTGTACCAGGGACCTATGGTCCTTTGAGAGCACGGTAATGGCGCTGACCCCAAATAAGGTATTTGTGTTCCATGATTTCTTGCCACGATCCCAATAATCTCATTCCCACCCAGGTGTATGAATGCCCAGCAACACATACATAGGCCCAACTAGACAATTAACAACAGCACTAATCATCTCTTGAAGGGAGAAGAGGGAACACAGTGCATTATCCTAAGAGTTGATTAGGTATATCCCCGGTTTTCAATACAATGTGACTTTCATGTAGCCCTGAGAGCTAAATGAGGCTAAGAATCGCATATGCCACACCCTTTTTGCACACTGAGCTCTTGTTCTAAAGGAGTATGCCTTTAGAAGCCTGCTTCCATTTAACTATGGAGCATATCTGCACTGGCTGCCCATAGACTACTGTGTCAGGTGATACTTTATTGTGCTGATATACAAAGCCCTGAACAACTTGAGTGCAGGATACCTTCAGGACTACCTGAGCCTTTCTATCCTAGCTTGATCACTGAAATCCCATGAAAGAGCACTGTTGGTTGTCACAAGAGACCTGATTGACCTCAACTGGATGTTAGTTGAGGTCAACTGGATGTTAGTGCCGCTAGTCTTAGGGTGTAAAATGCTCTTCCAGCAGAGATATGGCAGACATCCTCAGTTCTAACCTTCAGGTGTCTCTTGCAGAATGTCTGTGTCAACAGGCCAATTCAGTGCTTTAAGCTTTAAAGATGAGCGAACCATTTTTATGATAATTCTGTATTGTTTTTAACAGTGTTTTGTCTCTTTTGTTGTACACTGCCTTGAGATTTTGTAAAAATGGCCATCTATAAATATTTTTATAGGTAAAGTAAATAATCATGCATATTGTAATTTTTATTGTTGAATTTCCTCCAAGGAGCTCAGGGAGTACACTGTTTCCCCTTCTTCATTTTATCCTCAGAACAAACCTGTGGGGTAAGTTATGGTAAGAAACAGTGACTGACCTACTCATTGAGTTTCATGGCTGAGCAGGGATTTGAACCCTGGTCAGCTAAGGTCCTAATCTAACCCCTCTAGCCATTACACTACAAACTGACTCTCTAGATAAATTGCATTGTCTATGTTTTTTCCTTGTTGCCAATTTATTTTGCACTAGATCTTTGCTATAATTCCTGGCATCGAGCAATGTCTCTAACCTTCAGGGATGCCTGTTTGCTACCAGCCTGGGAGAGGAGAAAAGAGAGATGAGTTTTAAAATGCATATGTTGTCTTTTCTGTGCCATAACAAGCTTGGCATCCTACCAGCAATGTCTGAATCTCTCTCCCAGGGTAACTAAGACAGCTCAACCAGCTGTAGTCAAATTGCATTGGAAATGGATAGTTTGCAAATTCTCCCCTCGAATGAAATTTTAAATTACAAAAAAAAGTCATCTGACCGGTTATCTCTTACTAAAGTGCTGTACGATTTGCATATAAACTTCATTTCTTTTTCTAATTACACAGAGTTAAAATGCATTCATTTTCCCTTTGATTATGAGCCGGCCTTGCCAAACACCTGTGACTGCCACAAATTCTAATTTGTTATTTATTTACTTCAAAGCAATCTTATTATCTAAATGATTCAAAGCATCAAAGGCCTTAATTATTGATACTCAATTTGATAGGCTATGCTTTCCATGTCCTTGGGATGAGGAAGATGACTCTTCATTTCCTTTGCCTCAAGTACACACTTGGGGGGGGTTAGTGGAAGAGAACACAGGATTTTGTACACACACACACACACACACAGAGAGAGAGAGAGAGAGAGAGAGAGAGAGAGAGAGACGACATCTGAAATTAAAATCCTGCTTAGCTTCATCCAGGTTTATACAATAGGATTGACTGCTACAATCTTCTGCCAAACAGAACAGGCTTTATTTTAAGAGAGAGAGAGAGAGAGAGAGAGAGAGAGAGAGAGAGAGAGAGAGAGAGTTTATTTTTAACACACAGAGAGAGTTTTAATGTTGGGGGGGCACAGTTGGAAAAGGTTAGAAATGGAGCATCAAAATGATCATGGGGTTTGACTGATGCCTGCAAGGAAAGGTTGCAGCTAGGGCTGGGCAATATCTAGTTTTTAATATCATGATACATCGCCAGCTAAACACTGCGATGTCTCGATATACCATGATGTCTGAAATGAGGCTGGAGCTTATAATAATCTGGGAAAATGTTGGGGGGGAATCTAAATTTGATGTGTCTAATTAAGTGAAAATTTACTCAATGATAACATGCTTAACTAAACCATTAAAGATTTCTGGAGAATATATAACTGTTCTGTTAAGGGCTTTATATACCCAGAAGTAACACCTTGAACGTGGCCCTGTAAAAAAATTACTAAACTTTAATTGCTAAATCTGTATAGTGTTGATCCACCAAGAAACTTAAAATAATGTGTTATGTACTGAGTTGAATAGGATCCATTCCATTCCTCCTCACCACTATGAGCTGAATAAAGAGCATTAAATCCACTCTCGACTCCCAGTATATTTCATAATGCATATGGATTCCACCCAACTGCCTCTCATATTACTTTATTTATAATGTAATATATTTATATCCTGCCAAGTCGAAATTCAAGGCAGCTTACAACATTTAAAAGCATCAGTCATAGAATAAAAAATAATAAAAGCAAACTGGTTAAAAACAATACTTAAAATACACCACAATATATGTAAAACCAGCAATTAAAATTTGAACTGGCAGCAGCCCAGTCATCAGGATCGCCTGCACCTTTGTTTCCAAATGCATAAAGCCCTTTACTGCAAAATTGTTTGCTTCCTTTCCTGAACAGGAGCAGGAGCCAAGCCACAAGGATCTTGTCACAAAGAAGAAACTTTGTTTGCTAATGGGAATCTCCATCCCACAGCACTGCTGAGGAACAATGATTCCAATAAGCAAACAAAGATACGATCTACTGGGCTCTAAGGCACACACTCTAAAGATCCCGATATTGTGCTTAGCCTGATGTTGTGCTGGGTCTCTATTTTAAGCTTTTTGAGCTGTTTCCGCTTCTTTTTCCATTGTGTTGCCATACATCCAGGTTTTCACTAACATTTTGCCAGCCAATTCGGCAAATTCCCCCCCCCCCCATGCCATTTTTACACCCAAAAACCAGAACATTTCAGGTATGGCAAGCCTAGATATATCTCTAAGGGCCACAGGTCAGTGGTAGAGCTAGTACATGCTTTGCTTACAAAAGGTCCTAGGATTATTCCTCAGTATCTCCACACATGACTGGGAAAGAGCCTTGAAACTCTGGAAAGCTCCCAGCAATCAGTGCAGACAAGAATGAGTCTGATGGGCCAATGGTATAACATAGACTGCTTCCTAGTTTATGGGCTAATAGCCGTAAATAAATAAATAAATAAATAAATAAACAAACAAACAAACAAACAAACAAACTGCTTCCTAGGTTTCTAATGTTTAAAGTAACCTTCATATTTTTAAACTAAAGCAACTATTGCTAAAAGAGAGAGAGAGACTCCCATGCTTAGCTGCCATTCATTCATTTATATATTAAAGCATGCATGCATTAATATCCTGTCTGACCAGCCTGAAAACAGGCTCTTGAAGCAGCTTACCCAATTATTGATGTTGCAAAGCTGGTGGAGATCAGGATGCAAGGGGTCATGATATGCATAAATTTCAGTGGGAGACGGGGGCTGGATCTAGACACATAAAAGAAGTGTTTCAGTTAAATGTGTTGCAAACTTTGTATGAAAAATCAGGTTAGCAAAAACGGAATTCCACAGCACCATCTGGTGTCACAGTGTTAGAATGCATAAACAATGTATATAAAGTGCTTTTTCTTTGCCAATGTAGCTGAGTCCAGGGATAGTGGAGCTGGCATTTTCAGTGGCAACCACACATTTAGTATAAATTCTGGTTTCCCCACAGATGTGGGAAAAACACACCAAGTGTTATGTGTGAAAATCCCTTTCGTTTGTAGCAGGTTAAATAGAACTTTAAAAGCCGGCTGTGCTTGCAGGGCTATAATGTCTCTCACCTTATCACCCTATGAGCACCTGCACATTAAAGTGTTTGCAATATTTGCAGAGGATACTGAGCCAATATTATAAGCCTGGCTGGACACCACTCTGCTATCGTCAAGAAGGAAGATGATGCAATGAGAAATGGGAAAGTGTAATGGAGATTATAAAGCATCTGGCGTGTGAAAAATCCTACCAACATTGCAACAGACAGAGAATGGAAGTGACCTCAAAAATGTAATAAATTATATTACTCCACTAACCCGAAGCCTAATAATAATATGGTTGCACAAATTGATCTGAAATAACATTTACTGCATCTAATGGTTTACATTAGCAAAGGAGGAATGACAAAATGAATCACATACTGACATTCAAAGGATAGCAATCCGCTTACGCGAAGATAGACGCTCTGACAGATGCTATAACCCGAGCAAAAAGCATACTGAGTGATTATATCTTGGTTTGTTGGTCATGTCAGTAACATGGGAACTCACATTTAGCAATACCATAAAAAGACAACAAAAAGCAAGGGGTGGAGACACACCACTCAGATTTCCAGTTTAGCAAGAGTACTTGTGGTTCAAATAAAACTGAAATGTCTATTTTGTAAAACCAGGAACGGGGTCTTAAAAGTAATACAAGCTCACACATTTATGTACTGCATCCTTATATGCACCTTGAAATTAACACATGCAATCCTATACAATACACTAAGGACTCTTAGCTAGAAAAAGAAAACATAACCGACCAGCCAAGTTTCAAATGCCAGTCAAATACCATATTTTTCCATGTACAGTGGTACCTCGGGTTACATACGCTTCAGGTTACATATGCTTCAAGTTATACACTCCGCTAACCCAGAAATAGTGCTTCAGGTTAAGAACTTTGCTTCAGGATGAGAACAGAAATCGGGCTCCGGTGGCGTGGCGGCAGCAGGAGGCCCCATTAATTAAAGTGGTGTTTCAGGTTAAGAACAGTTTCAGGTTAAGAACGGACCCCCGGAATGAATTAAGTACTTAACCCAAGGTACCACTGTATAAGACTAGGTTTTTCCCCTAAAAATAATGTCAAAAATTTGGGGGGCGTCTTATACACGGATAGCGCTGATCCCCATTTTCTAAAATCGAAGTCCCCCAAATAGGGGGCGTCTTATACATGGGGGTGGGTGTCTTATAGATGGGAAAATACAGTAAATTGACACTATACTAGCTGCACCTCCTCCCATGTTGTCAGAATTAGAAAACTTTAGAGTCAAAGGGAATATTGGATGTCATCTAGTCAAACCCCTCTCTTGGTGTAGGATCTGATGGAAGTATTGACAGGTGGCCATCCAGCCTCTCTTTAAAAACCTCCAGCAAAGGTGTATTCTGTATATCTTGGGATGAATGAGAGGAAAAAATACTGAATGGTGGTGGTGGTGAAAATTGCAGATGGCCACCATTGCTGTACCTTAGCCTTTGTCAGCTGTGCTGGCTGAGGCTGACCAGGTCCAAAACCAGGTTAGGAACCAGGTTGGCATAAATGGACTTCTGCCTTCATTAGTTATGTTAGGTATATAGACCTTCCTTCTTATACCTCTCATGGCTTGAATGAGAAAAATGTTCCTGTTACAGTGGTACCTCGAGTTAAGTACTTAATTTGTTCCGGAAGTCTGTTCTTAACCTGAAACTGTTCTTAACCTGAAGCACCACTTCAGCTAATGGGGCCTCCTGCTGCCACCATGCCACCGCCCCGCCAGAGCACAATTTCTGTTCTCATCCTGAAGCAAAGTTCTTAACCTGAAGCACTATTTCTGGGTTAGCGGAGTCTGTAACCTGAAGCATATGTAACCTGAAGCGTATGTAACCTGAGGTACCACTGTATTGTATAGGACGCTGGAAGACTCTGACTAATTGATTGTAAACTCCTAGAAGAAAGCAAGCCCTGAACAAAAGAAACTGCGGGCTCCCTTTGAAGTGAATCTAGAGTGATAGAAGCAAAAGCCCCTGAGGCCTGTGAGGATACAAGCTTTAGAGTGTAATTGCACAGATGCAAAAGCAGAAAGAGGATGCCTGCAGAATCCTTAATGTCAAGGAGGCACCCAGGAACACTTAGCAGCGAGTGTTCATACTTCTGCCTCTGAAAAAGACCAGCAGCAAGTACATATCTTGCGTGAGTTATCATTTTCAGGATGGAGGGAGGGGCTCTGTTTAAATATGGATTTTTGAATGGATTTAGGCATTTGCAGATTAATGCGGAAATAGGACAGAACAGGTTTATGGTGAGTGAAGTCAGTGAACACATGTGAAAGTGACTCTACAGACTGGTAATAGATCCAGCCAATTACATTCCAAATGCAAGAAGAGCTCTTCTGGATCAGGCCAAAGGCCCAGCTAGCTCAGCAGCCTTTTCTCACAATTGCTAACCAGATGCCTTTGGTAAGCCCTCAAAAAAGACCTTTGTAATTAGCTGCAATTCTTTTCCTGCTTCCTCGTTTCCATGCTGGATCCCATACTCCTCTGGTTCCATACTCCTCTGGTTCCAGTTTCTACCTAGTAAGAACATTAAAATACAGAAAGATAGAAAAATGCATGCCAATTATTTCCTTAAATTCTACTTTTTTAAAAAAAAAATGTTTGTATTTTCCTTTTCCACCCACCCATCGATTTCTGTCTCTCCCTCTGTGACACATGATTTAGGAGATCATGATCTCTCAGGCTATGGAAACCACACGACATCAGTAACAAACTAAGTGTTGTGATTCCCCTCAATTGGTTGGCTGCCCGGGGCGTGGCGCAGCAGCAGGGACGGCCAAGCAGGGGCCGGAATGCCCCCTGCAAAATGTGGGAACAGCTCCCGCTCACAACTCCTCCCCTCTGGAAGGAGGAGAGGCTTAACTAAACATGCTTTTACTATTTGGCTGAGATGCTCAAAATACAGGTAACCTATGTGGGCAGATTCAATTGCCTTTACTCAAAGGAGTTTCCTGAAACACATACAGTGGTACCTCTGGTTGCGAATGGGATCCGTTCCGGAGGCCCGTTCACAACATGAAAAGAAAGCAACCCGCAGCGGCGCATCTGCGCAAGCGCAGGTTGTGATTCGCCGCTTCTGGACATGCACATGACGTCATTTTGTGCTTCTGTGCATGCGTGAGCAGCGAAACCTGGAAGTAACCCTTCCCGGTACTTCTGGATTGCTGCGGGACGTAACCTGAAATAACATAACATGAAGCGGACGTAACATGAGGTATGACTGTATTTGTAAACCCTCAAACGTCAGCTCAACAGAAGTTGGGCATCATACCTATTTTGCCTGTTCTGTGGATTTAGCATGACAGTTACATTCCACTAACTTTAAAGCTGAAAGGCGGCATGGGTAATGGAATCTGCTATAATGTAAGAGTGAAAAATGTGGAGATTTGAGAAAGGAAGAAGACTGGAGTTTCTCTCCTTGCTGTATTTAGTTAATACTTCTGGGATTATCACAAATGCTTCTCTTAAAAAAGCAAGCGTACAGTAAACAGCTTTGATGCAAGGCCTCTATCTATAGCTAAAAGCAATGTGGCCGACAAATGCTATCTACCAGTGCCTTTTGGCTGGCATGCATGCCTAATTGAGTGCCACATTGTGTCCGTTTTATCTCCCCTCCAAGGTGCGCAACAAGAGATCATAACTGACAAGTGAAAGCACTGAGTGAGCATAAATAACACATTTCATTGATCCACAGATGATTGGGGGTGGAACTTGAGGCAGGCCAGCCTGCGAGCCATTGAAAAACGTATCAGTAATGTAATTCATTTTGCTGCCATTCACAGTGACTTCTCGAATTATTTTAACACTTGTTCATGTTGAAGAGATCAATCAGGATTGCTTGCAGTTAAGCTATTTTGCTTTGGCCATGGAAAATAAAAGGCATAGGCTGGATCGTCATATAGTCTCATGAAAGCAGCATGGGATGCGCTTTTAAGTTCAACACAGTGGCCTCTAAGTGGCAGCTGAATGAGTCGTATGAATGGCAACCCACAAAATACCAGAATTTAAAAAACATAATAGGTGCACGGCATTAACTACAGTATAGCCACCTCACTTCAAGTCTGAAATGGTCTCATCCAGAAAAAAAGATGTTATCACTTGATTCCAGGCCTTCCTTTCAGCAGTGCAGCCAAAGGCTAAGCCAGTCATATGACAGCTGACAGCATAGATCAGGCGTTGGTAGGCAAATTTACAAAGGCTTTGTATCCTGTATCATTTAGCCATCCCTGAAATGTAACTTTCCCCCTGATTATGAGTTTGCAACGTGAATCATAATTTGCATCTTTGACAGCGAAGGAGAGACTGATGGATTGAAACAATGCTTTGTTTGAATAATGTCAGCCGCTGTGACAGTGACAGTAATGCGGAGTGCTAAATAATAGGTATACCTTGATACAATTTTTAAAATATGCAAGCTATTGTCTTAGCTATCAATGCACCACTGTGCCTGGCCTGCCATCTAATTTCACCCATCTCATTGACAGCTTCCTACAGGAGACTGTGCTCCCTTCCCAATCACATGTGATTGTAATTAAATAAACACAGGAAAGTGTTCGTACGCAGCAAAATGAAAATGAGGACCTGAACTCTTTGGTTCCATTTTAATGGAAATAATTTCCTGACCTCATGCCTACAAGTCACCTCAGATGATAATTTTAAGTTGAAGAACTATGGATATATATAGATTCTGAAGTGCCATCTTGTGCCCTTTCAATGCTTCTCACAACTGCAGTCTTCTCTCAAGTTCCCCATCACTGTCACCATCATTAAGTACATTTGCTCTCTCTGTCTATGGCTTTGCCAAGCTATTTGGGGAAAGTAGAGGTGTAGGGACTAGAAAGTAGAGGTGTAGAGACATCACCTTGCCAACAAAGGTCCATAAGTTAAAGCTATGGTCTTCCCAGTAGTGATGTATGGAAATGAGAGCTGAACCATAAAGAAGGCTGATCGCCGAAAAATTGATGCTTTTGAATTATGGTGCTGGAGGAGAATCTTGAGAGTCCCATGGACTGCAAGAAGATCAAACGCATCCATTCTGAAGGAAATCAGCCCTGAGTGCTCACTGGAAGGACAGATCCTGAAGCTGAGACTCCAGTACTTTGGCCACCTCATGAGAAGAGAAGACTCCCTGGAAAAGACCCTGATGTTGGGAAAGATGGAGGGCACAAGGAGAAAGGGACGACAGAGGATGAGATGGTTGGATAGTGTTCTCGAAGCTACCAGCATGAGTTTGACCAAACTGCGGGATGCAGTGGAAGACAAGAGTGCCTGGCGTGCTCTGGTCCATGGAGTCACGAAAAGTCAGACACGACCAAACGACTAAACAACAGCAGAGGGGTAGGGAAGGTTGGAAGGTACAGGTGTGTTCCCCCAGGAATTGTCTTTCCAATGAGAACTCTTAGAAAGGTCCTGATATCTCTTTCCCCTGCCCACTGCCTCTGGGAATCATATAAATTGAATCTCATGGTGAGGTGTGCTAGGAGAAGCTCACTCACCTAGAGTTCCACTGAGTCATTATTCCATAAGTAGTGACTGAGGTCCCAACTTGTAGTGTGTCTGAGGTGGGTTAAATGTAAGAGATTTATCTAGAACCACTACTGCAACCCACAAACATCTAATCTTGTTTTTGTTCCTCTCACTTTCTTATTTTCCTCATCTTAAATTATGATTATTATTAATTTATTATTTATACCCCGCCCATCTGGCTGAGTTTCCCCAGCCACTCTGGGCGGCGCCCGATCAAGTGTTAAAAACGATACAGCATTAAATATTAAAAACTTCCCTAAACAGGCTGCCTTCAAATGTATTTTAAAGATCTGAAGCAGCACAGGAAGACAGTCCTGAAACCATTTTAACCCTCCCAAACTGACCAGCTCTGCATTTTCACATGGGTAAGTGCCATGACAATTCATCCTTTTATTTGCAAATATCTCCTTACATTCAAATTTTGTATGCGTTCCAACTAATATACACATTTTCGCAAAGCTATTTCTTCTAATATAATACTTTTGTATGGTATTTTTTACAAATATGTGCATTTTAATGCACACTATCCACTAATATATTAATTTTTGTACACGTTGTTTTGTTGGAGAACTTCACTGCAAAATTCATTTAATTTTGTAGGATAATTGTGTTTCGTTTAACATAAACAATGTAGTTTCTCATCAAAATGCAAACAAAATACCCTCCCAAATCCTAGTTTAAAGCAGCTCTTGAGGTCCTGATAATGGTAATGAAAGAGAGGATGGTTTAAAAATAAATAAATAAATAAATAAAAAATCACAAGGTGATACAGGATCAGGGAATTCCCTTAATCCTACTCTATTATATTCTGCCATTCTAATGTCTCTTGGAGTGTGCTCCTCTTGTCCTGTTGAAGGATGAGCAATGGCCCATCTACTGTAGTCCAGCTTCCTGTTCTCACAGTGGCCAACCAGATATGTATGGGAAACCTTAAAGCAGAACCTAAGCGGAACAGCACTCTCCCCTTCTGCAGTGTCCAGCAACAGGAATTCAGAAGCATATTGCCTGTGACCATGGAAACAGAGTATGATCATCACGCCTAGTAGTCCTTGATAGCCTTGTCCTCCATGAATTAATTTAATCTTCTTTCTCTTGTGGAAGCAACTACAAGCTCAATGAAGAGGTACCGGTATTTCCTTTTATCTGTCCTGATTCTTCCAACATTTAACTTTGATGAATGTCCACGAGTTCTGGTTTTATGAGAGAGGGAGAAAAAACAGTTCTCTATGTACTTTCTCCATGCCATACATACTTTAATAAATGTATATCGTGCCACCTCTTACTCACTTTTTCTCTAAATCACAAAGTCCCAAATGCTGTTTACTACAACCCCAAGATCTCATTCCTGGTCAGTCACCACCAGTTCAGACCAAATGAGTGTATATGTGAAATTAATATTTCCCCTCTCCTGAATTAATAAATATAATGTCTGATGCATATGTGAAGGTATGGAAGTGAAGATCTCACATGCATGTTTTGAACAAAAGGACTGCGCTGTTGCTGGAGTTACAAGTCTAGAAATTTAGTCTTCATTCCTCAAAGTTCAATCTGGAGGCTTCACTTTGTATATATTTATTTTTCAGATATTCTTTAAAAACCTCCCATTTAGAAACAAATTCCTGTTTTGATTTATTTTTTATTTTTTCTGATAAACCATCTAATTCAGCATATTCTGTCAGCTTTTGGATCCAATCTTGAATAGAGGGGATTTCATTACTCTTCCATTTTGCTGCGATCAAAACTCTTGATCAAAACTCTTGCTGCCGCCGTCGCATATAAAAAGATACCCTTCCTCTTTTGTGGAATATCCAAATCTGTTATTCCCAGGAGGTAGGCCTCTGGTTTTTTATTGAAAGAGATCTTTAGCATTTTTTGCAGTTCTGCATGTATACTCTCCCAGAATACCTGGGAGAGTATACATAAATAGATAAAGGCAGATTTCAAATATATCATAAATGCTGAAATGTGAACTTAAGAAACAGAAACCGTACTTACTTCCATTGATTCAAAGAATACCATAAACATCTGGCAAGCACAAGACTGTTTTCAGAACTATAGCAATGGTGTTGAAAATTAAACAGCATTGACTAGAACACACAGGTACCAGAATGTCTTGACCTTACTATTTAAAGTAAGAAGGGGAAATTTACTTTTCATTAAGAAAAATAGAAAAGCCCACAAGAGCTGCGCATCTGCCTCTGCTTACTTAATTCAAAGATGCATGGCATACACAAGTGGCCTTGACAGATGTTTGGTAACAAATCTGCATTTAAACTCATCCAAAGAAACACAGTCTGTTGAGGGAGTGCAGCTCTCACATGCAGAGGAGGTAATTGAAGATCAACACAAAACCAGTTAACATTGATCAGAGTAAAGCACATTAAAAGTCTGCACACAGTAAACAAAGTGAGTGCACACGGTATATCTAAACCAATATGTTGCTGTTCATGGCAAGAACTAAGAGAACCTGGTATGCTTTTCTTTTTTGTTACTTTTTGGTTACTCATGAAGTTTCTGCCTCCATTGGAAAGTTCAAAGAATGAGTTAGTTCCTTCTTCTTTGCTACAGCAGGTCCACCTACTGGTAATACATAATATGCCCACTGCATAGTGTTTTGCCTAAAGAGAGGGGAAAGATACAAATGGAAATTATATAAAGCCATAAGGCTAGAGGAAAAAGCAAAGTAAGTAGCCTGTTCAGGGCACTGCAATATCTGGGGATTTTCTTGGTTCCTCCAAGCTAAACTTATATGTGGTCTCCTCATGTTCTGCCGCATCAGTATCAAGCAGAGGCGCTGTCCTCCAAAGAACATTAAGGAGTCCTGATATGACATCGTGACATCACCCCACGCCCAGCTCCGTGTTTGGCCTCAATGATGGGGGACCTGGCCCCCTATATATATATGGGGCCCAAAGAGCCTCAGCCGCCTTGAAGCCAGCGCCTATGGTACCAATTGTAGGCTTTGTGTCCTTAAGGTTCCAGCTTCACTTCAGTCCTTGACAACTGTAGTTATAGGATCTTGGGTAGATGACCTGAATCCATATAAAGCAGATCCATATGTTCATAAGGTGATTTCTTGATTATATTGATGAATGCTGAATCAATACTGCAAGGACAGACATAAAAATAAAGTGTTTTCTACAACTGTGGAACTCCCTCAGTAGAATTTTAGTCAAAATATTTACTTACCACTGTAAGACCATATTTGTCAAATCTTCCAGTTTTTGGTAATCCAGAAAGAGAATGCCCAGCCTCCACTCCTACTCATGAAGCCCTTTTTCTTATCCATATGACAAAAGTGAACCCAAGAAAGCGATGGTATATACTAGGAGTATACCACCACTCTGTGCTGGGGTCAAATAATGAGGTGAACAAGGGTGGTTCAGAATGAATTTACCCCTCCCAAAGTCAAACCATAATGTCAGCAAAGCACCCCCAAGTTGGATCAGGGCCCTTCCAAAGCCTAGTCTTACCATGTTTTACTATATTCTCTACTTCCCTGAATGCTATATTTCTGTATTTTTTGATCTCTTTATAGTTTCTACTCTAGGTCCATGGGATTTGGAAGAAGTGAGACTGTCTAAATGCTGCCCACAGAAGAGCTTTGGATGCTTTTGTTGTTGTTAAAGTAGAGTAGCAGCGCAGCAACCTAGAATTCATTGCAAGAGAGCGAACAAGGATCCCAGTCCGTAGATTCCTGTAGGCACTTTTGCTTTGAACACCACTATTTTTTGAGAAGTAGGAAACATATTTAAAGAGCAATGGAGACTAGGATGGATTTCTGTAACAGAGGAGAAAAATTAGCAACCTGCTCCAAGTATTCAACCCATATTTGAGAAAACTCCCCTCTTTTTCATTTTGTCCCCATGATAGTGTCCTGAAATTCATGTTAAGTTGACACACAATACACAAGGAACAAAGAAGGCGGGGAGAGTGACAGAGACAAAGTATGTCGTCCGAGAATTTTCAGTTGATCATATATACTTTAAAAAAAAGAAAAAAAGTTCTACTACATTGATGTATTTTGACAGGACATTTTTTCCTGCCTCCAAGGCTTTTAGGGAAAATGGACTCATGGGTTATTACTGTTCCAATGAAGAGTGTGACTGAAATGATTCTGCTCATTTCCTGGAGCTATGCATTAACCAGAAGGCTTGCGGTGTGTAACTTGCAACTGCGTTTGTTTTTTCATTCTGCTTTGAAAGGGAGCCATAGAGGAAAGAACCATTAGAATTGTTCTGATTTTAACAACCATGGCAAATAAATTAGGCTTTTGCCATGCTGGGGAAGGGAACAGCAGCTTACACACAGTTTCTTTGGCTCATTGGCAGACCAACTCTGCATTACAAAGGTGTCTGCAACCAAGACATGAAGGCTGGCAACATCAACCCCAGGGTGTGGAAATCCCTTACAGACAACTGCAGTGCCTGGAGACAGTCGGATCATATATCCACAGTAGTGGCCAGAGGAGGAATGATGGCTGGGAGGAGCCATGGAGAAAAGAAACGCCATGGTGCATCTGCAGAAGCACAACCAGATGCCTTCATCTGCCCCAGCTGCAACAAACATGTCTTTCCCATACTGATCTCTACAGCCACAGCAGATGCCGTAACTCTCCAATGGTTTGACCCCACCAAGGCACACTCCTCCATTGTCCCCCACGACAGATGGATGCCAACAACACTGTAGAGACCGTGATCTTTTTAAATATGTGCAATGAAGATGTGAAAGAATTGGAAGTTCTAAGATGCAGCATATCATCCTGTCTCAGAGCCAAAGCTCCAGGGGACAGGTATAGAGAAAGGGCAGGAGATGTCCTGTGGGACTGGGGAAATAAAAGTAGAAGTCTTTTAAGGATCAAGTTGCATTGCTTTATGTATCTGCATCTGCAGGAGTGTCCCGTGAGTTGACAAGACAAATTTCACAGAAATATAGACACAACACGTAGGCTAATAACTGTTAAATCACATGTAATAGAATAATGATATCATTCAAAAGTTAGAAATAAATCTATTGGAGTTCATATATACACTGTAACAGACTAGTGGTGCAGAACGTCAAGCCATGTGTTGAAGATAGGCGTCAAAGGTCAGTCTCACAATGGTTATTCAAAGGTTTCAACAAAAGATGTCTCAAAAGTCTAAAAAGTAAGGTTTTCTCAAATGTTTTTCAAAAGTTCCAATGGAAGACGTCCCAAAAGTCTCAAGGAATTCAGTTACCTGAATGGGGTAACTGTGCCCCTGAAGGACCAGGTGCGCAGCCTGGGAGTCATTTTGGACTCACAGCTGTCCATGGAGGCACAGGTCAAATCTGTGTCCAGGGCAGCTGTTTACCAGCTCCATCTAGTACGTAGGCTGAGACCCTATCTGCCTGCGGACTGTCTCGCCAGAGTGGTGCATGCTCTGGTTATCTCCCGCTTGGACTACTGCAATGCGCTCTACGTGGGGCTACCTTTGAAGGTGACTCGGAAACTACAACTAATCCAGAACGTGGCAGCTAGACTGGTGACTGGGGGCAGCCGCTGAGACCATATAACACCGGTCTTGAAAGACCTGCATTGGCTCCCAGTACGTTTCCCAGCACAATTCAAAGTGTTGGTGCTGACCTTTAAAGCCCTAAACGGCCTCGGTCCAGTATACCTGAAGGAGCGTCTCCACCCCCATCGTTCTGCCCGGATGCTGAGGTCCAGCGCCGAGGGCCTTCTGGCGGTTCCCTCATTGCGAGAAACAAAGCTACAGGGAACCAGGCAGAGGGCCTTCTCGGTAGTGGCGCCCGCCCTGTGGAACGCCCTTCCAGCAGATGTCAAAGCGATAAACAACTACCTGACATTCAGAAGACATCTTAAGGCAGCCCTGTTCAGGGAAATTTTTAACGTGTGATATTTTAGTGTATTTTTGGTTTCTATGGAAGCCGCCCAGAGTGGCTGGGGAGGCCCAGCCAGATGGGCGGGGTATAAATAATAAATTATTATTATTATTATTATTATTATTATTATTATTACTATGACAGTATCATTCCGGAAACACTGTCCTTGGGACAGCTACTACTATACTATAAGATCCACTGTCTTGTAATATCACACATGTGCTTTAACTACTGATGAAGCCCAGGACGGCGAAACAAGGCCAATATTCCAGAAATCCTTGTCTAGACTCTGTGAAAGGATTTTGTGGAACTGTAACAACCTTTCACGTGGATTGTTTGGACTTTATGAACAGACAGGTGGAATAGACACCATTACACGGATGGACCTTATGCATGAACTGACTAGAGAATGATCTGATCCACTGGGTCTTCTGCTTTGTTTGTTTGTTGAACTTTATGAGTTTCTTCCGCTGAAATTTACAATTTGATACTATCAATAGTATACCTTATTTATCTAAGAACACAGCCAGTTACGTGTGCTTATTGAGGATGCTTTACGTGACCATAGGTTTGTTTGTTGTTGTTTTGCTAAATATATCAGGCAATTAAGAGATGGGTCAAATGCCTGTTATGAGCTGGACTTCTTGATTCTGTAGAAAGAGCAGGAAGAAGCCAGATTATCTGGATTATGTGGGGGAGCGGACTGAGTTTTGAAGACTTACTCTACATGCAAAAGCAGTATTTCACAACTGGTTTATTTCTGTTTACAATGTGCCCTGAGAAATGGCATTTTTCCATTCAGCCACACTGAGGCGAGGCTATTTGTTTGCCCTTAATAATAGTGCATAATTTACTAATCATGTTCAAATCTGACTTCCAACAACCTTATAGGTATATTTTCAGCTGCAATCTACAAATTAACCTTGAGTTACAAAATGATCCTTCCATCTACCACTTCAGTGGTTGATGATAGCCCTGATTATAGAATTTCCACAAATTATAGTGCCATTGAGCTTTTCTCTCTCTTCCCTCTCAGGCTTGCCTTTTTCACTTAATATTTGATAGGGAACAAAGCCAAGGAGGTTATTTGCATCCTTGTCACTTGCACTGGACTCGCTGAAAGGGATTATTGAAAATTGATGTGAGGAAAGTCATTTCCCTTCTTGATATTGGATCATTGCTGCAAATGGACCACAGCTGAATTCTTGTTTACTCTGCAAGAAATAATAATCAACTGGATGGGTGTATGCTTATAATATGTGCAGTGTCGGAAATGAGCCAACATAAACACACTACAGATTTGCCGGCAATTTCAAGAAATTCATTACCTTCTCATTAAAAAAGTAGAAAGAATGAAGGATAAGCTTCCAGATTCCATGCTTAGAGTCTACAGACTCTGACGTGCAACAAGCTAAGTTAACTTACCACAAGATGACTAAAAGTGCTGTAAAATGTATTTTTATTATTGGATTGCATGGTTGGTCTGGATGGTACTTAGGGGTACCTTCCAAACCTGTGATTCTGTATCTGTGAGAAAAGAATCCAGTAAAAAGAGAACCTGCTGAACTGGTCAAACCCGTCTCTTTGTAAGGTGATGGCCTTAGCTGACCAACTGAGTGCTCTTCTCAGCATCTTAAAGAGTGAACCATGTGTCAACTATGTGATGATACCCTCTAATAGGAGGGGGTTGGTCTTTTCCCAGCTCACCTGACTGGATGCCAAGTCATCCTGGGAGGGAGAACAATTGGCTGGGGTGGGGATAGTTTTGGTGAATAAGGTTTTTGGCTGGGCTGGAAGGTGGACAGATAGGCTTGACTTTTCTTGGAATCCAAAGCTATAGCTTTGGGGAGGGGGTTTCCCCTGGAAGTCTAATGGGGAAGCAGAATCTGTTGGAGTATTAATGGGGTGAACCCATCCACCCTATGCTCAGGGTGGATCTCTACTGACCTACATTCCAAGGAAACCAAACCCTGGGTAAGCACTGGGATCCCTAGAGTACCTAGTCAGGTTACAGCAATTTAAAACTACAATATTAAAACCAGTTTAAACCAAATTGTATAACAAGAAAGGCGAGGGATTTCCGAAGATCTGTATTTTCCGGATCATGAGTCAGATTCAGATTTGTGGCAGGGTAGATTGAGTCTGGATCAGTCCAGACCAGATCAGGTTCAATCAGGATGTACAATTTGGGGGCATAAATAGACACTAGGAGCCTCTTCCACCTCCATGAAATTGTTTAATCCACTTTTTAAAGTCATCTACATCAGTGAGCATCACCTTATTGTATGGGAGAAAATTAACTACGTACTGCCTCCTACATAGCTTCATTAACACTTGAAGTTTTGTGTCATTACCTGGCTCACTTGACTCACATAGGTACTTCTCACAAGTGCCAGAAGCACCCAGGGTCACCTGCATATGGATTGCTAATGAGACAGTAACAAAGTTACTGTGACCAGGTAAGCTCAGCAAACACCCGCTTGTGTGAGTGGCCTTCTTGCTTTACCAGCGAAACAACAGAGCAAAGTGAGATAAGGAATGTGATTCCTGTCCTCTGCCTAGGAAATTCACAGCTTGCACATTTTCCTGTGCACAGAAGGGAGGGCCTGACCTGATGTGAATTGTCTCTTCATATATGGCATTGCTCAGATGAATACAACACTCAAGAGCCAATACATCTCCTTCAGTGTCCTGCAGGGAGATGAATTGCAAGCAGAATATTAGCAACACAGAGAGAGAAAGAGAGACTCAAATACTTCAATCTCTTATGATGCAGGCACTTTGAAGTAGACAAGAAGCAACAGGGGCTACGTTGTTTAAAAACAGATGTTGCATTTGAACTACAGTGTACAGGGCAATGTAAATTAAACATGAGTGTTTATGGAGATGGATTTTGTGCCTCGATTTTTATAGCATATATAATAAAAGTAAATCCACAAAATATTACTGTTTCCTATTAGGTTTTATGCCTCTTAAATCTGCAGTGCTTTTCTATCTTCCACACAGGAAATAAACTACTCAGGGGTCATGCCAAACAAACAATACATTTGGATTGACATTTGTCTGCTCTCTCCAGCTCAGTGCAGGGGATAGTCTATTTCACTAATAATACTCACCATGACCTGCTTCCTCAACCTCTGGTCAGCTTTTGTCAGTGTTGTTTTCTCTATAAGTTCCAGATCACTGTAATTGAAAATGCTGTGCAAGCTATCAAGATAAGCTAGGCTTTGCAATGCCAATGCCGAGGAGTACTTTGCTCAATTGCAGCTCCTCTATAGCGTAAGTTTTACAAAAGTTTACCAGCCCTGCTAAAATGAAACAGAAACTCTGCATGATAGAATATAACATGAGCATTCTAGTGACCTGTGATGATCTGTTGTTTTCCATGAAAGAGTGTCTTTAAGTTGATCCACTTGTTCTATAATGGGAGATTATTCAGTCTACTAGTATAGCATCAAACATAAGCCTGCTTCAAACATTCAAAAGGATGTGTGTGGTTAGGAACATGGGGACAAGGGAAGCTGCCTTATACTGAGTCAGATCATTGGTTCATCTCCCCATTGTCTGTACTGGCTGCCAGCATCTCTCCAGGGCTTCAGACTAGGACTCTGGAGATGCTGGGGATTAAACCTAGACTTTCTGTATGCAAAACAGAAGCTCCACCAATGAGCAATGGTTGATACATTTGCTAACTTTACAGGTTTTGACTTGCACACCAGTGTTGCCTTGCTCACTGCAGCTGGAACACCCTGAAGCCTTTCACATAAACCTATATAGCTCACACTTGCACTGCAATACTGTATTTGTAATCTTAAAACTGAGAAGTAAGTTTTTGTACATATGTTCAACGCATCATGTCAATGTACTCAATAGTCTTCCACAATCATAGGGCTTTTACTGGATGAAGAAATACATATTGTCATACTTCTTTCTCCCCACCCCCTTCGCCGACATTATAGAACCCAAATTCACATTAGTGGATCTCCAATGTTCATCCCATTTTAGATGAAATTGGGTAACGGCCTAAATAGCAGGAATTGCCATCATATTCAGTCCATGTTTGCACAAAACTATAATGCGGATGTGTCAAAGCCTTTCTCCACACAAAGCGACATGTCTCCATCAAAAAATATTGTGGCCAGCAGACTCACCTGAAAATAGCCTCTGCCTTGCAGAGGACAAATCTCCTTTGAGTTGGCGTGAAAGCAAATATTTCGTCACTACTGCATTGATTGTTCCCAATGAGCTTTCAACCAGCTCACAGTCTTGCCTCTGCTCTTTTGTAGGCTCTGTTCATACTCATTTCCTCCCTTCCTGTGGTATAAACTGCCCTAACCATTGTCCTGAGGTATCCCTGATACTACAGTGGGATTTGAACCCTTCTCCTGGGGAGGGGGTGTTACTTGTGTGCTCCATGTGCAGGTCTTCTCAGTTCTGGGCAATGGAGTTGGCTGGATGTTGCAACTGCAACTGAATGTTGCAACTGCCAACTTTCCTGTCCAGCTCTTGCCATTTCCCTGGCCAGAAGAATTGTTTGCAGGCTGCTGATGCCAACACTTGTTTGGACTGCCAGGAGAATTGGAAAAAACACTCTCTTGGTTCAACTTTTGGTTCAAGATGCTGCCCTCCTGAACACTGGAAATGTCTGTAGGCTGCTCTGGGAATCCATTTTTAAAGTGAGTAGAGGATGGGTTCTGTGATGTCATCCCTCTGATCATTGCTGCATGTTGATGGGGAATGGCCAGAGTGGAAGAACAATGGTTCTGCATACAGAAGGTCCCAGGTTCAGTCTTTGGCATCTCCAGATAGAACTGGGAGAGATTCCTAGCTGAAATCCTGGAGGACTGCTGTCAGTCACTATGGAAATTATTTTGGGCTGGATGGACCAATGGTATGATTCAGTGCAAGGCAGCTTCCAATCAACAAATGATTGCCCAGAAAGCATTGTCAAGGACTTTGTAGGAGATGTTGTCATCATTACTGGGCTGACACTTTTCCTCATACCGCAATTCCTGTGCTTTCAACTTTGAGAGTGCATTGGATCATGACTAGGTTGAACTGGGCCATAGGATCAGCCTATCCAGGGAGGAATGTATTATGTGCAGCTGGTAGAACCCTACATTCTCTTTATATTCAACATACACTGGGTGAAACACTCTTAAAAGCTCATGGAGGCTGCCTAGCAACAGTGCTTTGTAGACTGTGCCCAATGACTCCGGGCTGCAACATCTGTTGCCTTTTAAACTTGAGTAGCAGGAGTAAAAAGAAAGTCAGTTATTCAAATAAATCAAGAACAAGATTCCATTAACAAAATGGGACTTGAAAAGTGGGCTGTATTATTCATTGTCACTGCGCAGCTGAAGGAGAAAAATTAGGAATGATTTGTTTGTGCCTATATTCCTCCTTTCGTTCAGAATTGTTTTGCCAATTCAAGCATAACTGCAATCCTGAAGAAAGTCTCTTCCCAAACTTCATTACTCAGCCAGAGCTAAAATCAGCCCGGAAGTTTCAAGTAATGATAAAATGCAAGTCAAAATTAAAAACACCAAGTTAATAAAAGCTACAGTTATTCGTCTCAGATTGTTGGCTGCACTGAATTTGGTTCAATTTTCTTGGGTGAAATGCATCCCATTCTTCAAAACAATGCATCAAATGCCTTGTCACTTCAGTGTAATCAAAGCAACAATTGGATTTTTAAATATTTAGTCTGATATTGATTTATTGCTGGCTTGATTGGTAACTCAATTTGTCCAGAAATATAATTTGTGAGAAAAGTGGCATCTGTCAGAAAACGACAGCCATTCAGGGCATTCATCTTGGCAAAGTCCTATTGAACATTTCTGTGGGGTTGCATGCTTTCAAATGAGAAAAACAAAACAAAAAAAGTCAGGGGGGAGGGGCAAAACCACTGGCATTGGAGCATGTACCCTACTGGCCACAATCCAACATGGAGGTAGGCATATTTAGGACAACTGAACATATGAAGCTGCCTCACCCTGTATCAGGCCATTGGTGAATCTAGCTCCATATTGTAGACTCAGACTGATGTTATCTTCAGAATATATGACACTGTATTCTGTTGTCTGGAGGATGGAGAGGTGAGGGTGTATATGTTGAATGCTATTACTTTTGCATGGTTGAAATGTAGCTTAAGAGTTAAATCCCTGTCCATCACCCCACCCACTTTTGCACCTCCCCTGCCTGCCACTGAAAAGTGGCTCCTGAAATTTTATTTGAAAAGGAATTTAGCCCTCTGGCTGAAAAGTTCTCTTACCCCTGGTGTAATCATGCATAAACGTGTGGCTTCTGTTTTCCTCTGAAAGCTCAGACTGACAGAAAATGAACGGGGAAAGCACACAGACACCCAGCCTGAAAGATGCTTTCGGAGTTTGCCACACCCAAAACTCTGAAATCCTTGCTTGCTTCTACAGTCTGGTTGGAGCTCTTTTCAGCAGTCACTTACTGTAAAAGGCTTCCCCCCAGCAAAGTACCTATCTCTTTTCCCTGTGTCATCACCCTATACTTACTTTGTGTGCTTGAGCCAATCAGAGATGTTCTAGTCTAAGCGTAAAGTGCCTGGTTTATTATCTACAGTTGCCTTCAATTGACTGTCTCCTCTGTACTACCCAAAAAGAAAAAGGGAAATTCCCATTCTGTGTATGGCACTTTGAGTGATAACATCTTATTTTTGGTTTTGGGCTTCTTCATCAATTTTTTTTTTTTTTTTTTTGCCCGCACACAGCACTCAAAACACAATTGAAGCTTGATTCGTGAAAATTCCTTAGCTGATTTCTGATGGGTGTTTTTAAAGAACTTGGAGGGGCTTTGCCAGACTCATCTGCAGGCAAACAGAATGAGAAATGGGATGCATTAATAAAACCACGGAAGGCAACTTAGTGGAGTGTATGGTTCAGCAGTCAGACGTTATTGCAGTGGCTTGACATTTAAGAAAAACTGGGAAAAGCTGGAGGAAATTGTTAAAAAAGATGCAGTTCTATTGAAATGCATAAAACATATGAACATGAGAAGAGCCCTGGTGGTTTAGGCCAAGGGTCCATTAAGTCCAGGATTCTGTTACCAACATTGGCTAGCCAGATGCTTCCTGGAAACCCACAAACAGAATGCAAAGACTGTGGGTGAGTGGATAGGGAATTGATCTATGAAGCTTGCAGTGTGGGGCTGAGTCTTGGGAGCTCCCTCCGGGGGGGGGGGTTGACAGGGGGAAGAGCTGCAGCTCAGTTGTAGGCCACCTGTTCTGCATGCAAAATGTCCAGGTTCAATCACCAGCATCTCCAGGTAGGGTGTTGTTTGTGTGCCAATAGCTCCTGTCCATGGCCAGTAAGGCTGCATTCAGACAGCCCTTTATTCCACCTTCACAAAGTTTCTTCCACTGTTCATTTTCACATTTTATGCAAACTTTGACATGGCATAAAAGCCACTTCTGGAAATCTAGTGGAAATTTAGCACTAATTTCCATGTTTATTGTTTCTAGGGTAAAGAAATCTATTCACAACCTTGTTAATTTGGAAAATCATGCAACTTACTTGTTGGTGAAATTTGGGGTCATATACCGGCATCCGCATACTGGGATGGGGGTGGCGCTGTGGGTTAAACCACAGAGCCTAGGGCTTGCTGATCAGAAGGTCGGCGGTTCAAATCCCTGCGACGGGGTGAGCTCCTGTTGCTCTGTCCCAGCTCCTGCCAACCTAGCAGTTTGAAAGCACGTCAAAGTTCAAGTAGATAAATAGGTACCGCTCCAGCGGGAAGGTAAACGGCGTTTCCGTGCACTGCTCTGGTTCACCAGAAGCAGCTTAGACATGCTGGCCACATGACCCAGAAGCTGTACACCAGCTCCCTCAGCCAATGAAGCGAGATGAATGTTGCAACCCCAGAGTCGGTCACAACTGGACTTAACAGTTAGGGGTCCCTTTACCTTTACCTTTTTACCTGCATACAGTTATTTTCTGCTATTTAACAGCACATGGCATTACACATGACACAGTTCCACCACATAACAAGGTACATCAGTGTATATGAATGCAAACTCAAGGTAGAAAATACAGCACTAGATTGACCAGTGAGTTGACCAAACCTAAAGCAGCTACCCATGCTGTTTTTATTTGTTCTCAAACAACTGGCATTCAGAGGCATACTGCTTTTGAACATTAGCCTTCATATAGCTAGCTTCAATGGCTAATAGGTATTGATAGACTTGCTTTCTAATTGCCGTTTAAGGCCATTTCAGCTGGTGCCCATCACTACGTTTGTCTAAAACAATACCATTTGTTAATTATGCATTGATGAGATAATTGCCAAATGATGATGGGTCTTGGCAACCTAACATACACCTACAGCCATGGGCATGGGCGGTCTTCTATATTCTGGTGAAGATAAGTCAAGGTTATTTTCTGGTAGATCTAGGGTAAGGCTTCAATGATGAAACAGGCAAACTGGTCCTAAACCAGGGAATCCTTGTTGAAACCAGGGTATCACCTTGTCTTGAATCAACACGGCTAGAACTGATTGTGTGGGATGGTAACTCAGATGTTGCTTGAGTTTTCCAAAGACCTACAAAGGGTAAGACCTGCACGATTGCCTTGTGTGTTATTTTCTACTATTCGTTTTGCAAAAACATTCCTGAACCTGCCCTTGCTGATAAAAAAACAAACCACTTTTGCTGCAGAATCTCACTGGGGCTAGACCACCAAGAGGGTCACTTTGTTTTCCCACGCATCCAAGATAATTAATTACAGCACTGTTGCCAATGTGCGTATCAACTTGATGCATAAATTCAGCTGATTTCCGGAATGTTTTGGCTTAGAAAACATTGAAGAGATAAGAGTTGGATTTTACTGATGATTTTGTTGTTGTTGCATGACTTGGATTAGGCTCTGAAATAGCTGCTCTCCTTCTCAGGGCATGCGTATATTATGGACTATATAACAGATTTTCTCTATCCCGACAGAATCCTGGGAACTGCACTCTTGTGACTGGGCTGAATAGCTGGACATGAGGTCTCTATCAAAAGTGGTTCCCATGATACCTTGAGGGAAAGCATATCAGTTAAACTAGTAAAAAAACTGATGTGCATTTCTAGGACAGAGTCATGCCCCCAGCGTCTATTCAGCAGGACCCTCTATTTTCTGAAAAGCACATAATATAACAGCAAATTCTTTCTCTCCTTTTATATGTGTGCATACGTGTTTGTGAGGTTTCCAAAGCAAACAGAGCAAGTTAAATCAGATGTCACATTCCACCCCCACCCCCACAGACACACATCCCATATGCAAGGCAGCAGCTAATGATGACTGCAGGCCTCGAAGAAAATCCTTTGCAGAGATGAAACTATTTCATCAATTCATCTGCACTTTCAAAGTGAGACAGGAAAGGGAAGAAATGGCTTCGGTCACAATTTTGTTTTGTTTTGTTTCTCCTTTGCTTTTATATCAAGAGTCGTGGGGGTCAATCTGAGTCTGGGATATTCATTATATTCCTTCCCTTGGGTAATTCAGAAAAGGTCACAGAATGTCAGTAATCATCTTCTTTATGTCTTAGTGGCAAGTTTATGACTGAAGGATTGCCTCGCTAATATGTGTTTAAATGAGGAGCTGTTGGTGGTATTTAAGGGAGAGTTGGCATTTGAAACAGGCAACAACAAGAGATCTGGCTGGTAAACAGGAACACTATTGATGTCAAGGCTAGTTTCGAGAGTTAAGGCTTTAATGGAACCTCTGGTCTAGCATTTTGGGGTTTATTTTGGTTCCCCCCAACCTCAAGAAGATCCTTGGGGTTCCATTGGTTAGAATGTTTCACTAGGACCTGGGAAACTAGGGTTCAAATTGCCACTTGGCCATGAAGCTCACTTGGTGGCATTGGGCCAGTCACTGCATCTCAGCCTAACCTACCTCACAGGGTTGATGTGGGGATTAAATGACAAGGAGGCTCGCTTTGAGCTCATTAGATAAAAATGTGGGTGTGGCGTTTGCCCATTCATTTGAAAATGTTTGAACGGGGGGGGAGAAAGGGTTAAAAATGTAGACCAATAGGAAAGCTGGAGGTGGAGCCTACATATTTATAAAAGGGCTTAACCAAAGGTTTGAGTTAGTTGTTGGTGATTAGTTGGTTGGTTTTAGTGGGTTGGTTGGTTGGCAAAGGCAGTTGGAAATAGAGAGACAGTTAGTGCAGTGGGTTCTTGAGTGAGGGGAGGTAGAAGAGATAGTGACAGGATAAAATAGGTCTAAGAAGGTAAAGAGTAACAATGTGTGGAATGCAGTTAAAGTTTGTTTGTGTCTACAATAAACTACACTCTTCTTTGTTACCTTGAGAACCTGACTGAGACTAAGTGATTTTACTAGGGAGGACCTGGTTGGTGGCAGCGGATTAGTGGTGTACGGGTCAATAGTCGATGAGACGACCGGGGACGAACGCAACAGTGGGATAGAAATGTAAATAATGATGATGATTTGAAAGTTGGAAAATGAAAAGTAAAACAGGATAACTCGGTTAGAACATGGTCTGATAACGTCGAGGTTGCAGGTTCGGTCCTGGACAGCTGCATATTCCTCAGGACCCCTTCAAACTCTATGATTCTAGTCTAGTCTAGTCTGAAAGGGTTGGCTTTTTTAAATGTAGAGAAAGGGAACCTGCGAGAGGCCCCTAGTTTGGGGAGCATCCATTGCTTATGATTAATGTAATGTCTGGATCAGGGAGGGGGAACTTTAGTCCTGGGAGACAAATGCTGTCCTCCAGGCTTCTTTAGCTGACAGCCAGGACTATCTCCAAGTCACTCTCCTCCCTGAGCCACACCCCTCACCAGCCATCCACCATGCTCTGCCTAGATGGAATATGACTCTTGAATTGAGATAATGCCTCTTGCTTGCCTGGATGGAGAAATGTGGTGGTGTGTGATGTTTGCAGAAACCGATGGCTTTTGCACAATTGGAATTCAGCACATTGCTGGAGACGCAATGAGGAAAATGCTTCTTTGAAACATATGCTTATGCAATGTTCGATGCTTACGAATTTTTGGAAAAAAGTGTTAGGATGTATAAACACTAATTTGGGGAGGGGAGAGTACAAATATCAAATTATAGTACCATCCTAAACCATATACCAATGATATGGAGTTTGACAGCTGGTCAGTGTAGATGGACTCTTCTGCCAAAATCTGATATTGATTCACTGGAAAGATAATACTATGGCCCCTTTCATCAACAGATAGAAGATATGACAACTCTTGCAACATATGAATGGATTGCTTTTAGATGCAGATACCTGAACTGCATTTATAAAAAATAGGACTTGTTATTAATTGTATATTCATTGGAATAATAGCATTACTTATATACCTACTGAATTGCAGTTTCAAGCACCTTTTCCTTTTTACCTTTAATTCACTTTATTTGACTACACACACACACACACACACACACACTCATTCACACACACCATGACTGGAATGCCACCTATTAAACAAAGGCAATTTCCTATGTAGTGGCAAGAGCCTCTTCAAATATCTAGTACAGTAGTAGCTAAGGTGAATCTAGTTTAACATTACTAAATACTTGAGATTCTCTCCTTTTATTTCAATTCTGTTGGGTAGATTGTGTGTTTCTGTGTTTAATAAATATTAATCTATGCACTGGTGAAGCAATGCTTTTATCTCCCCATTACATATATTAATTATTGAGTAAATCCCCTGAAGATTTTCCCTGGAGTATTTGAAGATAATTGTGGGGAGGGCTTCTGGGGCAAATTTGTAAGATCTGTTAACTGTTATGAATCATAATGGTGTGGAATCCACACTGGTAACAATTGCCTTTAAAATTTTAGCACATCGGGATTTTGATACAAAACAGTCTTTCAACTGATCAGGCTTTCAAAACCTACTTCTGTTCAATCATCTAAAGTAATTCTCCTGTATTAGCTTGTGTTTGGGGGTAAGGAACTGCCATACTTCATAGCAGAAGGCTATGTGGCTAGGTAGACAAATAACTCTAGAACATGGCTGGGTTGTGGGGAGCAAAGTACAGAAGCTCTCTGTTCACCTACAGAGTTTAGCACACACACCATCTGATATGGGAAAATGCTCTAGTCCTGTGGTTTTCAACCAGTGTGCCGTGGCACCCTAGGGTGCCTTAAATGATGGTCAGGGGTGCCGTAGGCAACACTGGTCTCTGTCCCTCTTTCCTTTTCTCCATCCTCTGATGCCCTTTCACGTCTCTGCCTCCCAAAGGCTTGCACAGCTGTTTGTAAGGGAGTTGTGGACTCAAAAAGGTTGAAAACCTCTGCTCTAGTCCACTGATTTTCTGACTATTGGTTCCATGTGGTGGTGGAGAGGCTAGAAAGCCAGAGCTGGTCTGGGGCTCATGTGCTGGATCAGGATGTTAACCTAAATGAGTCCCCTATAGAGTATAATGAATCACATATACCACAGGTTCCAAACACCCCTTATTTCAAAGACAGAATCTGTCTAACTCTATAGCAGGGTGGCCATGTGTCTTTCTTTCCAGAGGACGGTCTTTTATATGGAGTCTTGTGTTTGAAGACCCATCTGGTTTAAGTCAAGTTTAAAGATAAAGAATATTAACAAGAGAGGGCAGGAGGGGCATTGCGGTTGCCCATCAATCTTGGACAACAGACTGAGAAGGTGTACACTGGTAGAAATGGGGGAGAAATTTGATCCAGTTCCCATTTAAGGGCAAACCTACCCAATTCACATTTCTGAACTTAAACACACCCATCCTTTCAAATTCACACTTCTCCACATGTCGCAAGGTAGTTCTCTAGCCAAGTGATGTATATAAAAATGCATATACCAAAGTAGTGCATATGTTAGTGAAGATAACGGACAAAACGCATTATGTTAGAGAAAAATACTTTGCAAAACTGTGTCAATTAGGCAACATTGCATACAAAAATGTGTATATTTAGAGAAATTCACTGATGAATTTTCATGGGTAGATAGATATAGATGCAGATGTGTAGAGAATTAAGCTCAAAACTGGGGGGGAAAGAAACCAAGAGGGGAAAAAATTGATAGATTTGCCTATCTCGGCACACAAGTTACCTGGGCGCAGTCTTCCCCACTGTGGTGAGATGTATATCTGTTTCCATAATAGTAACTATTTCTAGATTGCCATCTCTACATATACAGTGGTGCCCCGCAAGACGAATGCCTCGCAAGACGAAAAACTCGCTAAATGAAAGGGTTTTGCGTTTTTTGAGTCGTTCTGCAAGACGAATTTCCCTATGGGCTTGCTTCGCAAGACAAAACGTCTTGTGAGTTCTTGCGAGTTTGTTTCCTTTTTCTTAAAGCCGCTAAGCCGCTAAGCCGTTAATAGCCGCTAAGCCGCTAAGCCGCTAAGCCGTTAATAGCCTCTAAGCCGCTAATAGCCGTGCTTCGCAAGACGAAAAAACCGCAAGATGAAGAGACTCGCGGAACGGATTAATTTCGTCTTGTGAGGCACCACTGTAAATTAGCATGTGCATATCTTGTGCAACTGTGCATCCTCATTCATTCATTCATTCATTCTTTTTTAGAATATTAGGGGTGTTGTACTTCCTTTTGTTTGAAGATGCTGCAGGGCCACTGTACCCTTCTGTCAGGTAGCTCTATGACTGACTGACTGACTGACTGACTGATTAAATTTGTATACTGCCCCATATCTGTAGATATCAGGGTGGTTCACAACATAAAATCACAATTTAAAAAACAAAAAGACATAATAAAAACAAAAACAACCCGATAATCCTGCCTTCCACAACACATTTTAAAAAGGCACCAGGTGTCAAACAGCCAAAGACCTGGTGAAGGAAGAATGTTTTCACTTGGTGCCTAAAGGTGTATAATGAAGGCATAATGAAGGGGAGAGCATTCCACACATGGGGAGCCACTGCAGAAAAAGCTCAATCTCGTGTTGCCACCCTCCAGACCTCTCATGGAGGAGGCACATGAAGAAGGGCCTCAGAAGATGATCTCAGGGTCCACGCAGGTTCATATGGAGCGAGGCGGTTCTTGAGGTATTGCGGTCCTAGACCCCATGTCATCAAAATATAAATGCGGGGACACTGGGAAGTGGGAAAAGGCACCCTTTGAATGTTGTTCCAAAGTTTTCAAGCAGTGTGACAAAAACTTTGCTAATATTTACCATGCTTGCTATTATACAATGAAATCCCTGAGCACTTAATTAAAAAAAAAAAGATCCCTCCATGAAACATTACAGAGGATACGGTATGTATAACAACGAATTGCCTACTGATGTGTTCCTTTTTAAAACGAAAACAAGAGGATGGTAACAAAATACCTCACTAATAATAAGGCCCTTCTGTAAATTAGACCACTTTTTCATTGCAAATAATTGAGACAAACATCTTTGCAATCTGCTGCCTTTTGCTCTCTTCTTTGGTCTCAGAGCTCCTTTCATTTTAATTGTTTCCCCACATAGTTTGTTTCTTTTTACACTTTTGCTTTCATTTACAGCCAAGTACATTTTAATAGCATTAAGAACACCCAGAGGCATAAGAGCATGAATGGCTCATTACCGCTTGCCAGAGGCATAATGGATGCTCCATTCGTTCCTGAGTGGTTGAAGGCCTTCAGGACTGCTTAACCTTCCCACATCCCCATGTTCAGGGTTTTATAATGTCTTGCCAAAAAGAAAATGCCTCCAGTCTTCTAAAACAAACGGAGGAGATGGGGGTTATAGCAGCCTCTTCATAATTTCATTCCACCCTATTCCTCCTACCCCTTTCTTATCCCCACAAAAAATCAACTTTGTTTGATGGACTTCAGGGACGTTAATTACTTCAAGATGTCAGGGGCCTGAAAAATCATCAAAATTTGGGGAAATATTCATGAATGTTCCCTTTCCGCAGCATTTCCTGAACTTTGTCTGAGCCCATACAGATGACCACAAAATCAGTCAGAACAGCTCTTCCACCCTGGGGTAACTTGGCCATTTGTATGACTCTTGCAAGTGATAAGGTGGGTGAAGATATTTTTATTCTGGCTTTTGCCCACTAAGTATCTGCAGGTTATATAAAACTCCACAAAGAAAGAATCTGTATGTAGTCAAGCATACAGTCATATTGAGATTGATAAAACCAGAAGCTGCATGTGTAATGGGGCATATCTGCTCTCCCAAAACCAGCATTTCTGCTACCTACCTGGATGTGACTAAGGTGGGCACCATGTGAGTGTACTGGTAGAAATGCCAAATTGGTGGTGGCACGCCCACTGATGTGCCCATGTGATAACACTGCTGTCAAGAAAGTGGCTTTGCCTCATCACACACACAGCTACTGAACACTCTGCCAGAAGAAGAAGAAGAAGAAGAAGAAGAAGAAGAAGAAGAAGAAGAAATGCACACATCTTTTTTTGATAGCACAGGAAAAGATGTAAAAGAACTGAAGGAACTCAAACCTCTGGCAAATAGTCTGTTCTTCGATCCTGAAATTATATGGTGGCATCCAAAAAAATTGCCCTGTTAATGCAAGGACGTCTGCCTGCACAATGGGTCTTCCTCTCCCTCTCCTCTCCCTGCATGCCTTCATGTTCTCCCAATCTTTCCTGGGTTCCCCCTAACCGCACAGAGCAGATTTGGGGGTGAATGGATAGGAAGTCATGTTGCACAGGCACTAATGGGGTAACTTTGTTGGGTACAACTCTTAGAAACTCTCCTGAGATCAAAAACTGAGACTGAGGAGGACAAGGCAGAGGAAGTCAGAGGGGGGAAATAAAAATAAGAGAATAGATTCTTTTTTGGGGGGGGGTGTTCCTGCTCATCCCTACAACTGAGGTGTACGGATTGCTCTCAGCATTCCCCAGCCCAGTGCCCTCCAGATGTTGCTGGACTGCAACTCCCATCATTCCTGATCATTGACCGTGCTGACTGGTGATGCTAGGAGTTGTAAGGAAGGCTGCTCTAAATTATATTTTGCTTCTGCAGGTCAAAGTGCATCAACAGAGGGCAGGAGTGTACAACCAGATGGTCTAATTGTCATGCTAACTTAATCTTATTCTTTCTTGTTCTTATTCTTATTATATTGCTTATACCCCACCCATCTGGCTGGGTTTCCCCAGCCACTCTGGGCGGCTTACAGCATATGTAAAAACAAAGTAAAATCCCATGAGTTGATTCCAGAGATGGTCAAGTTTCACTATTGTAGAGTCATACACCAGTCAGAATTCTAAACATGAAAAGTACTCTGTAATCCAAAGTGTGCTTTCTCCACTAACATGACATTTACTTTGGGACAAGATTGAGCAAACGGTTCATTGTGCCACTAATTTGATATGGGGCACCCAACCAATTCTTAGATTGCATGGCCTTAATGCCTCAAAATCTGGGAGCCACCACCACCATTATTCTCCATCCCTATGTGGACTTCATACATTATCCACATAGTAAGTGATATTGAGGAGATGATAAGCATTGTCTTCTCAGTATCTGTATCTTCATTTCACATCATTTTCAGTTTCCTTAAAAAAAACAAAACAAAAAAAACGTGGTGGAGAATAGCAGTCCACAAGAGAAATGGCTGAGATTTGCTTCATGAGAGTAACCTGATTGTGAGCCATCATTCCTAAGGAAGTCTTTTTTCTTTCCTCTATCTGTCTCTGTCTCTCTGTCTCTGTCTCTGTTTCTCTCTCTCTTGCAGAGCATCATTTGTGGATTAATCGTATTAGTCAAGAGAGGGGTGGTGATATCAAAAAGGCTATTCATTTAAATAAGTCTCATTAATCCATCCTAGAGGGGGGAAATCTAATCAGCTTTATGTTCATACAGTTTTATTGTTTCATTGCTCATTTGTACTGCTCATCAGGGCTTCAGTGGAAATGGAAAAGATGGAACACAAGACATCTGGGACAGAAACTAGAAATATATATGTATATATATGTACACACACACACACACACACCGGTGTGTATTCTCTGTGTGAGAGAGACAGAGAGAGAGAGTGGGTGGGTGGGTCTATGAAATAAACAAACACTAATGAAATAGATCAAAGTATGGAAATTAGAATCATGAACATACTGGCATCAGATCAGGTAAATTATCCTTTGCCCAAGAAGGGCCTTGTTATTGGATAGTGTTGGAGAGATCAGGCTTTTCCAGATCATTTTCATGCCCAATCTGGTTCACTTCTTTGGGTCTTCTGTGAAGGCCTTCACTTTATTTTGCAGTCCTGGATTTCTGTGACTTGGGGGGGGGGGAATAGAGGCACTGCAGGGGACTCACCCACTGAGCCAGCAAATTGTGGCAGGGCTGTGTTGTCTGACCAGGAGGGTTCCAAACAAGGTATTGACAGTTTTCCCTCCAAGGAAGCAAGTTCCCCAGGACATGGGTTGTGATCAGTGCTATTTTTCTAGAAAAAGAGGTGCTGGAACTCACCATGAACACCTCCATTGTTCTCTTAGAATGGCAATGGCACCTACCTGAGAGGTACCAGAACTGAGTTCTGGCAAGTTCCAGCTGAAGAAAAGCCCTGGTCATGACTAACTAGTGGTAGACCTGTCCTCCATGATCCCTTTTTATGCCCCTCATGCTGTTGAGGAGGAAAGCCAGTGGTGTAGTACATGCTTATCATCTGAAAGGCCCCGTGTTCAACCTCTGGTAGGGCTGGGAAGGACTCCTGTCTGAAACCTCAGAGATCTACTGCTAGTTATGGTCCATATGGCGGGCCTATATGGGCTAAATATGGCCTTATTCCATATAAAGTCAGATTCCCATAATTGGTCCATCCCCCCCAAGGCATCTGAATACTGTGCCATCACTACTTCTTGTGGTAGTGAATTTCACAAGTACAGTGGTACCTCAGGTTACATACGCTTCAGGTTACATATGCTTCAGGTTGCAGACTCTGCTAACCCAGAAATAGTACCTCGGGTTAAGAACTTTGCTTCAGGATGAGAACAGAAATTGTGCTCCGGCGGCACAGCAGCAGCAGGAGGCCCCATTAGCTAAAGTGGTGCTTCAGGTTAAGAACAGTTTCAGGTTAAGAACGGACCTCTGGAACAAATTAAGTACTTAACCCGAGGTAACACTGTATGTGTCATGTGAAGATGTATTTTCTGTTTTCAATCCTGAATCACCTACTGCCAATACATTTAGTTTGGTGTTCCTGATTTCTGATGCAGAGAGAGAGGGTGCAAATGTCCCACTCTTTCACACAATTCTTTGTTGACCAATATAAATTTTCTGGCTTAGATATTCTCAGACACATCTGGGAGCTGACACAGAATATGAGTGAGATGATTCTTGCAAACGTCAGGCCTCTTTACTACACTGAAAAGGGAACTCTAACTGTCTGAGGCACCCACCACTTCGGTGGGGCACATAGAAGTGATAAAAAGGCCTTTGCTGCCTTGTTTCGTATACCTGTTTCAAATGTTACCAACACATATTTCAATTTGTCAGCTTTTATTATGGCAGGAGATGACAGATATCTTTACTGGAGCTAACGGGAGGGCCAGAATTTGAGCTAATTGAAACATACTGTTCCGCCATTCCAGAAGATGGTATGATTTGTGCAAACTTCTCATTAATGTGTCAAAGGATGCAAAAATGTCACCACATTAAAGCAGTCACCTTAACCCCTAGTTAGCAAGGTTCTAAGCCTTAACAAAGGTCTGCCCCTTCCTTGACACAGTGCTGATACTTGGTACAGGGGAGTGGTGCCTGGCAAGTTGTTTCCATCTTCCTCTGTTTCCAGCATCTTGCCCCTTCTCTGTACATATCCAATGTGGTGAATGAAGACTGGAGTCACCAGTATCCTGGCTGTTGAATTCTCTTCAAGCAGAGATTCGGCAAACATCTGCAGTATTGTATTGCAGGCATCTCTTGAAGATATTTTTATGCCAACTGGTCTATGTAGCTGTTTAGCCTTTCTCAATTAGACCAACATTTTAATAGGTATGTTGTATTGTTTATATAGTGTTTTTATTATACTTGTATATATGGTTTACACAGCACCTTGATATTTTATGAGGGTTGGCAATATATAAAAATATTTTTATCAAATGAATAAGATGAGTGCTGCAATGTTAAAGCATCAAGAAGCTGAACTGTTATAACCCCAGTTCCTTCTTATATATATTTTGGAAAACTGCTTCATTTCTAACCAAGGTATTATAAGTAAAAAGGTAAAGGACCCCAGACAGTTAAGTCCAATCGCAAATGACTCTGGGGTTGCGGCGCTCATCTCACTCTATAGGCCAAGGGAGCCGGTGTTTGTCCGCAGACAGTTTTTCCGGGTCATGTGGCCAGCATGACTAAGCCGCTTCTGGAAGCCAGAGCAGCGCACGGAAACACCGTTGACCTTCCTGCCGGAGCGGTACCTATTTATTTACTTGCACTTTGACATGCTTTTGAACTGCTAGGTTGGCAGGAGCAGGGACCGAGCAACGGGAGCTCACCCTGTTGCGGGGATTCGAACAGCTGACCTTCCGATTGGCAAGCCCTAGGCTCAGTGGTTTAGACCACAGCGCCACCACTACAATGCAAAGCAGCTGTCTTAGCCATAAGTTTACAAAGTCTAGTATTATGGTTGTGCTGATAATCTTAAATGCTGTCGGGTGAAATTCTCACTTAACCATCTTTTTCCTTTTTCCTCCCCCCACCCTTAAAAAAGCTGAATCAAAATGATCCACAATCAGAAGTATATTGCGGGCCAGAATATTTGTCTTATCCTCTTCCCGTGCCTCGTTTAATAGGTACTCATTAATAAAAGAGCTCAGTGAAAAGCCTTCCATCATTCTTAGACATTGCCAAGAACAGGCTCCTCTTTCCCTGCCAAGATTGTATGTGCTGAATAGATGGAACACGCACAAAGGCTATATTTCAGTTCCATCATGGTCTTCCATCATGGTTTGGGAACTGGACCCTTTGCTGTTGAGTGATATCTCAACTCCAGCTGTCGTTAAAAATCAGAGTGTATCAAATCACGAAGAAGGAAGTAGTGAAACACAAAACTCATGATATTCCTTCATACAGTCATAATTTAAAACACTACAGACATCCATTCCTGGTCTCCGGTTGTGGTTGTTCCTTGTGTTTCTTTTCCAACTCCTGAACCCACTGGGTTAACTCCAGATTAAACTTAAAATATAATTCTCAGCAGTGCTATTTTTCTAGAAAAAGAGGGGCCGGAACTCATCGTGAACTCCTCCCTGTTCTCTAATAATGGCAATTGCACCCACCTGAAAGGTGCTGGAGAGTTCTGGCTGAAAAAGCCCTGATTCTCAGAGAAATCTGACACTTTGCTAAAATTGACCCCCCCCTTCAAAAAAAATGATGGTAGGCCTATTAAATTACAGGTAGGAGACCAGTTGTTATAATAAGCACTCAGTTCTTTAGAATTATTCTGTCTTCATTTAGTAGGTTTTCTATATTGTATGGAGCCTCAAGACTACAAAACACATGGTGCATAATCAAAAGTGATCCCCAACACTTTGTGCATGAGATAGTTCAGTGGCTGGGCTGTGACCCCCCCCCCCCCCAGTTCCTAACTCTATGTGGACATAAGTTCCACACAAAATCAATGCATGCATTTAAAATTTCTCTCCTGCTCCTGAGGTCAGGACCTGAACCAATGACTTCAAGGTACAAGAAAGGAGATTCCGACTAAACATCAGGAAGGACTTTCTGAAGGTAAGAACTGTTTGACAGTGGAATGGACTCCCTCAGAAGGTGGTGGACTGTCCTTTATTGGAGGTTTTTATGCAGAGGCTAGATGGCCATTTGCTGCTGCTGCTGCTGCTGCTGCTGCTGCTGCTGTTAAATTGAATTTATATATGCCCTATACCCAGAGGTCTCAGGGCAGTTCATGGATGCTTTAGTTGAGATTCCTGCATTGCAGGGGGTTGGACCCTTGGGTTTCCCTTCCAACTCTACAATTCTATGATTCTGTGATTCTCTCCCTGTATTATAATAATGAATTTAATATACATAAAGATATTACACTATTATGATTTTTTAGCAGACTAGGAGCTGTGCCCTCACTCATGTTGCTTGCCAACCTCTCCTACTATCCCCACCCCTCACGAAACTTCACCTACCCCCATCCCTCACCGACTCCTGCAAGACCTTGCCAAGAACCACATACTCATGTGTTAGAGATGGAAAGGAGCTAGGCAGGATGGCTTCAAAGAGCAACTCTGAGATGTAGAAGTGGTTTTCACTGAACAGAAACTCTGTCCCTCTGCTTAAGCAAGACGCTTGACCTTCCCCTTTCCACCCCTGCCAAGTGAGGTGAAGAGTCAGCCTTACAGGAGGAAAAGCATGGGAAGGAGGACTGCCCAGGCTGAAGATCTTCTACTGCAGCCTAATCACACTCCAAAGCAATGGTGGTACCAGAATCAACAAATACCCCAGCTCGCCAGAGAGGAGGAAGGCCGCCAGTAGCAGCACCGGTTTACCTGGGGCTCTAGATCCTGTTGCAAGGGCCCCAGGGTTGGCAAAAGGAGGTGCCAGCAGAGCAGTTTATTCTGGCTGTGCCTCCATGGCTCACCTAGGCTTCCCATTCACGACCTCTCATCACAGTTTGCAGCACCCCCTGTCTGTGGCCAAGTGAACTGCAGCATGACCGCACTCTTCGATGTTTATTATATGTAAGATATATTTACAAAGTTATGGGTCTTGTTGCTGTTTGTATTGTTGAAATTAAGCCAGAACATGTTCAGTGGCACCTTTTAAAATAATTCCTAGGACTGATCTCATGCCTCCAAAATCTCACGGCTTTGAAGCCAACATAACATTGTCGTCTGCTCTGTGTGATACTTCAGTTCACTTTGTTGCCCTTGTCATAAAGTGTTCCCTGCCAATTTTGTCTTAATGCTATGGCTCTCAGGTCACTTTTATGAGAGGAAGCAGGAAGAGCCAGGAGCCAAAAAATGAATTTGATGTCGGTTACAGGGTGATTTGGCTATATATACAGAGATGAAGAAGAGAGGGCGCGGGGAAGGTTTCTGGGGGGAAGTGCTGGCTTCTGGCAGTTCACAGTTCAAAAACCACTGAAGCAGTAATAGAGATTATAAATACAAAGCTGAAGCAATGGAAAGAACTCTGATACATTTAAACATCATCTGTGTGTTGACAGCTTAATTCTTGCTGAATGGATGTGGTACAAAAGAATAAGGCAAGATAGTTTAATGCAGGAAGTTTAACACAAGCAATGAGCACAAGCTATATTACCTTATGTTCCTCTCATCAACATTCCTAATCCCTTTGGTTCTTGCCTAGTGCAAAAGTGACTGCTCTCTTTTAGCATGCCTCCTAATCACGTTAAAATGATGGCTCTGATCTAATGCTTATCAATCAGGGCTGGATAGGTGCACCTCCAAATCCTGCTCTCTGCACCTGGGCAAGGGACAAAACATGTTGAAGGCCTTAACTGTGCACCTCTGTGTATATGGGGTGCGCAGAAGGTAGGGATGAAAGTGGAATGAAAAGATTTCTAAACCCCGATTGTTTTGTTGTTTTGTTTTGTTGTGTTGCGTTGTAAGCCACTTTGAGTGTGATTTTAATAGATTAAGCAGGCTGTTAACATTAAATTGAATCTAATTGCCAGGATCTGTGACAACGTCAACAGCTGAAGAGTAAAGCAAGTTTTTAAGCTGTAGCTTGCATCTTAAGCAGTGGGATTGGCTGTCAAAAGAACTTCAGGGTGTAAAAGAATAAAAACTCTTGCCACACACACACACACTTCCACTTGTGTGTGCATAGAATTCCTTTGGGTTACTGCTTCTGCAGGCATTGTACACTCCTATTTCTCTCTGTGTATGTGTGTTATTCTATGGACTGGAAAGCTAAGTACTGCACGTGTGCAACAATTGTGCATACATTCACCCATAAATCTTTTGTTTGTGATGGTGCCGGCAAGGTCACACTAGAGAATTTCTGCATCTAGAGAATACTATATGGGAAAGGGTGGATTATCTAATTTCCCCTGTCTGGGTTGCATGAATCCCAAGTATATCCCTAACCTGTCTCTGATAACTTCTAGTTCCTATAGTAGAGATTATTTCCTTTATGTATGTAGGATTAATTTGACTGCTATACATTTTGTAGCTGAAAGTAGTTTGCAAACCCCTTGGTATAAAAAAGAGAGAGAGTGTGTTGTAGGGAGGGAAAACATGCTTATTCTGCCAGAGCACATAGTAGTGATCAATCATTTAAGATCAGGATAAAACATCCCATTTGGCAAAATCCTTCCATCACAACATATTCAGTAGCTGTCACTCTGTAAAGTTCACTAGATGGATTTGCTTTTATATCTGAGATTGAGCAGTCAAACAAATGCACATTTATATACACGAGGCCGCCATAATGAATAGACTCTGTACATTCATTTCCCCGCTGTCTCAGAAATTCTGGAAACCACATTTTAAAATATGTCCTGTATATCTTCCTCTCCTCCCTTTTCCCTTTTGCGTTATCATTCTTTCTTTTATTCAGCTTTAAAACCTCTGTGAAGTAGAAACCTGCACCTTAGAGTCAATTCATGAGGCTCAAAAATGTGGCCTTCAGACCGTCTCAAACTCAGGAGATGTGACTATGTGTTGCAGCTTTTCTGAGTGATGAAGTGGTCATTTGATCCTTCCACCACCTGTCCAGATCACTGCTCAGCATGCAGTGTTTTGAGAGGAAAACCACTTACATTACTAAGTGCTTCATCGTGTGGTTAGATGTAACAAGCACTCACTACTGATATTACAGCACACCGGGAGCTGCTTTGCGCGTGCCAGGGAGGGATGACAGCTCAGTGGTAGACCACATGCTTTGCTTGCAGAAGATTGCCAGTACAATCCTTTGGATCTCCAGCTTTTTAAGAAAGGTTCAGGTAGCAGGCAAATGAAACAAGATTCCATGCCAGAGACACTGGGCAGAGAGATGTCAATGCTAAACATGATGGGCAAATAGCCTGACCTATTACAAAACAGACCCTATTTCAAGTGACCCCTCCTGTACAATGGCCTGCCTTTTCACATGCAGCATAAAACCATTTGCCAAATGAAGGGAAACACTTGGGGGAAAAACGCTTCCAAAACCAGCCATTTGGAATGGACTTTTGCAGTGAAAATTCTCATGTTTTTATCTGCTGATCTCATGTTTTAGCACTGGTGTCTTGACACTTGTTAACTTTAGGCACTCTGATTAACTAAAGATCTCTCATGGCTTTAATTCTAAAACCATGCCATTATTAAGGGAAAGTGGTTTGTTAAAGTGTAGTGCTTGTCCAGTCAAAGCCAAGGCACTTAATTTTTCAAATCTCTTTCTGTGGAGCAGAATAAAGCTGTTCCCTTTGGACGTTGTCAACAGACAATAAAAAGCAAGGCGCATCAGCAGTCACTGAAAAATTTGGCATTCTTTGCATGATTTTTTTTTTTAAAAAAGATTTTTGTAAAAGCTATGGGGTCTGTGCTGAGAGGGTCCGATCCTGAGTCACCACAGTTCCCACTGTATTGATTCATGGCCCGTCTCAGAAAAAGAATCAAATGGGCCCATGGGCCATTAAGTGCAGAGAAAAGGGTGACGTACAGAACAGACTATAAAATTGACAAAACATTGGCAAGGACAGACTAGAAGGCTGAGATGGGAATTTTAGACCCATAAACAAGTTTGTGTCTGTGTGTTTTCTTAAGAGAGACGCACACAGATTTTATGCGAACAAACATGCACACATAAAGGTTTTACTTTAAAAAAATGTTTCCATGTGGTTCATTACTGATTGCTGGCTGAATGGCTTGACAGCATCTGTGAGCAGAAAAGTGCACTCAGTTACATCCCAATCCAGGGCTTTTCTACTTCATTGCTCATTACCTGGGAGACCACAGTCAAAAGGCCGAAATGGATCCAGTCCAGAGGCATGGTTTAGCTCTTATTGATACAGCCCTAGAAATGTGCATGGAGATTTACAGACAAATAAAAGGAGCAATTCCTTCCCCTCCCCACCCCCTGCACAGACACATGCACTACCAAATGGCTGAACTTGGAAGTAAGGAATGCTCTTAGCATAACTATGATTTATTAGCTACACAACCCACCAAGAATGTGGCTCTGAACAACCCTATCCCCGGTGTATGCAAGGAAATAAAATCACATTGCAGCCTGTCCAAAGTAACAGGTGACAAACTGGGGCCACTGAGGATAGGCATAATTCATAAGGAGCTCTGGATTTTGTATGCTGGTCTGCTCATCTCCACGAGAACTACTTAGACCACCAAAACTGTTTCACCCTTTCACACAGCTTATCAGCTTCAGTGAGGAGCTTCCTCTGTTCTGGGACATCCATGTGTTTAGTTGATGGTCTGAACAAAGCATCTGCACATACAACTCTATGTACACGAGCTCTTTACATGTGATCAAGATCCTGTCTTTTTAAGTGTTCCTGATCATGTGGAGAGAAGTTATGTACATGCATACAGATGGCCCGGAAGCTGAAGGTAGTGCAAAATGCACAAGTGAGCAGCTCACTGGGTTGGAATTTAACCATTATGTTATGCCACTGCTAAAATAAGTGCACTGGTTGTCAGTTAGGTACCAGATCACGTGCAAGATGTTGGGACTGGTGTACAACACTTGGGAATAGGATACCCAAGAGATTGCCTTAAAGCTTATATACCCAACCAATTGTTTATCAGGAAATCTGTTGTGCACAATGTCAGAATTGGGCCTTTAGTGTGCTAGCACCTACTCTTTGGGATTCTGTTCCATTGCATATCAGAAATGTGCCATCTGAATACATCTGAAGCTGGCTGAATACAAGGCTGTTGTACCTCTAGCTGGTGAATCAGACAATCTTCCAATGTCATGGTGCAGTTCTCACAGAGGTGGATGGATCAGAGCCCACAGAAGATAATGGTGATTAACATGAATCTGCCAAGACTCTCCTCGATGTCATTTCTGTGTCTACCTAGACAGGGGGATTAAATGCTTCCTGCACTATCATGCCTGTCTAATGGTGCAGGGAGCGCTCCAGCTAGGAGGCCACAGAAAGACAATGAAGTGCTTGTCTTTGGGCCAGAGCATAGTCTTCATGCCTACAACTTGTGAAAGGGATACTGGAGGAAGAGACTCAAAACACCCTTGTTCACTTCCCACTTTTGTCAAAACAAGTGGCTCAGAGCTATCCATGGTGCTGCAACCTCTGGCCTGCTTTGCTGCCTTGATTCTGTGGATACCTGATGTGGGTGGGTCAGAACAGGGAATGACAGTGGGCCACCATGTCACTCTTCATGTCCACAAATTAACTGAACATAGATATGTGAAAAGAATATATGTAAACTTTGAGGTGTCTTACAGACCCACCACTCACTAGTACTACTACTAAAACTCTTTAACGTGGATTCACTCCTACAATCACAGTGTGCTGGGCAATGCTGCCCACTGGGAATGT
Source organism: Podarcis pityusensis (assembly GCF_964106645.2). NCBI lineage: Eukaryota > Metazoa > Chordata > Lepidosauria > Squamata > Lacertidae > Podarcis > Podarcis pityusensis. Next base: position 26,983,857 of record NC_138028.1, read on the forward strand.
TCTCTCCTACTGCCGAAAAAGTGAGAAAAAGTATTTGATATGTATTTGAAAGGTTGTTATATTTTGTGTTTTTTGAAAAAAAGAACAATAAAAAGTAAAACTTCCTGCTCTGGTTTCCTCCACTAAGGGGCTCCCAGATCCCAGAAGATCTGATTCCTCTAGGCTTCCTTAATTTCTACCACTTGCTAAGTACAGAAGAAGTGCTTAGATCAAGGTGACATCTGGAGGGCTAGTTCCCCCCTTCTGCTGAAGTAGCAAAATTGCTACCCTCTGTAAAGTGCTGACCTAGGTAGCCATCTGAGGTCACTTAAAATGATAAGACCAACCTTGGTTGTCATGTTCTACAAATAACTAAACTGTTCTGCTTTGTTGTTGTTTTATCCCAATATGAGATGGAAAGATTCCTGTTTCAAACAGGGGATCAACAGTGACATTAAAGGTGAAAGGGTGCTGGTTTCTATCTATAATTAGAGACCAGCATTATTGTTGGAAACCTTGCGTGCTCTGGATTTTGGCTGGAACAAACTGCATCTCTGTCAACAGAACCAGAGACTCAGCATTTTTCTGATTATTAATGTGCCTTGGAAGTCCACTGTGGCTGGATATGTATGTCTCATGAAATACAGTCGACTTACTCAGCTTTCTGTTTCTTTTGAGATTGGACATGCTTTAGCAATGAATTGAAGAGAAATAAATATGGTATGGAAACACACCTGTAGTCACCTTGACAGGTGCATCCTCTGCTAATGAACACATCAGCTTTTTGTATGCCACCATCCTGAGCTTCAGTTAAGGGCTTGAAGAATGTTTTGTAAGCTTTGCTTGATTCCAAAGTTGTAGGACAGGTGATGGGGAATTGGTTCTGGGCTGGCCCACCCTCTGTGGGCCATTTTGACAGGTGGGCAGGATCATTTACCTGTCAATAACTTGAGGCCATACAACTTCAAGTAATTTGGTGTTCAACTCACAGAAGCATGCAGCAGCTTACTTCTGGTCTTAGCACTGTGGTCCCATTATTATTAGTAGTAGCAGCAGCAGTAGTTGTAGTAGCAGTAAAAGGAAACAACAACCTACCTTGGGGCAGGGGGGGCAGGGTCTGAGTTGATTGTGATCACTCCCCAGCTGAGCATATTTCCATACTGAGGGTGATGCTATTTCTTTGGGGTGAAAATTATACTTTTTAGACTGAAACTGTAAAGCAAATGATGCAAATGGCATCATTTCACTACTGGGGTAAATGTGACCCTATCTCAACCCTGATGAAGAAGCACATTCTGCTGAAGTCCCCGAAGCATCCATTGCATGACTTATTCCCCTCCCCAGGTTAAATGGCTGAGTCCTTGGACCAAAAGAAGGTGACAGTGGTGGTGGCAGGTGCTCACACAAATGAAATGACCAGTAAAAACCTTCTCACCTTAATCCTGCCCCCATCTGGATGCAAAGTGGGGCTACTGCTTTCTTGAGAGTTTATGTCTGAGTGTTCATGTCATCTATCCTTGATGGGGTGTTCCATGAGACATCTCAGAAAGCTCTTGGGCTCATGTGGTAGGGGGGAAACTGTGGACTATTTCCCTAAATGATTTAACAGAACAAGTCATTTTAAATCTGATATTACTTCAGCCTATAAAATAATCACAACCCAGATCATCTCATATTCTCTTTCTGATACAGAGTGTCTTCAGAAATGTGAGGTTTGTAAATGAAATGAATGCCAGTCAGACCTTCCAGGGCTGATATGAACCGTGTTGTTTAGCCTGGTGGGCTTTTCCAACATTACATTTGTCCAGAGTGGGACATGACCGCGTACTTGCCCGCTTTTCAACAACAGCCCATTAATTAACTATAAACGATGTCCCTGAGAGCCCTAGAAAGGCCTTTTCTGAATTTTGGCTTGCTTGGTTCTGTGACATCATTCTCTCATATTGGACAAATGGTGGAAAGAAACCCCTCGCTTCTCAATGACACCTGAGCTCGGAGTCCTATAGACCAGCCAGCCAGCATCAACATATTGCAACCAGACTGTGGCAGAATATCCACAGACTGAATAATAAAAGCAGGAGTTTATTGAGTGGGCAGAGGTGGGCGGATGCCGGAGGGAGACAAAATAAATCCTGCAAGTAAATGGCTGTTGGGAGCCAGCTGCAAAGAATTTTTCATTCCAGGAGAGGCATAACATTTGGGGAAGCTAACTGAACAAGTCATTAGGCTCAGGAGTGTGAGCACGATGATAAGTTAAGTTTCAAAATCCTGGGGCGAGTCCAGAACTGTGTGCGATGTGGCTAGTTTAAATAGAAAGGGAAACATGATGGAAGTTTTAAAACGGAAATGTTACATGACTGACCAAACTGCAGAAAATGTGTGGAACAAGCCAAGAAGCGATGGCAATGATTATGGGTGCATCGGATTTATGTTGCAATGGAATAAAATAAAAAAATGAGTTTTTAGGGGTTGCTCAAAAAGAAGGCAACAGTGCTTGTGTATTCATAATGAGGGCAATGCTGATCTAAGAGAGGAAAGAGCCAACTGAGAGTGATAGCAATATTTCCATGATCAGCACTGCCTTCGTTTTGTACAATTTCCCTCATTTTGTGTTTGATTTGGATCAATCATTTCTCTTGTTGATTTCTTGAAAACATTCCTATGTAGGCATTGTCTCTATGTGTCCTCTTCCCTGTGTTTGGATGGGGCAGGAGAAACACAACTGAATTCTCAGGTCCTATGGAGTGGGTGAAACCAAACTACAATAGCAAGAGGAACAGCATTACAATAACATGCATTCATTTGGCAAGGTCATCATATGTGTGCCAAATATTTGCGTAAGGAAATAACTCTTCAAAAGGAGATACACCCCCTCCCCAAAACGTTTGCAAATGCTAACAGGAGCCATACTGATATAACTGAGGACCACTTCACATGTTGTAAAATCATCAGATACAAGTCTACATACACAATGTGTATGTACTCCATACTCTACGGCAGTAGCACAGACAGGAGCTACTGGGTGGAATCCCTGGCACCTTCAGGTAGAGATGGAAAAGATCCCAACCTCAAACAGAAAAGCTGCTGTCAGTCAATGTAGATGATACTGACCTAGAAAGACCAACCATCTGAGTTGGAATAAGGCAGGTTCCCATGTTTAAACCTATATTTTCCCTTTAGCCTGAGGACAGCACAATTCAGTCTCAAAACTCGCATGCTGCTTTATGAATCGTGATTGGTCCTAATAAAACTATTACTTTAGCAATCCCTCGGTTTTTGTTATAAGATATCAGCTGCCTGATATCGTTCCATCTCACTGAATTCAGTTCTCCTGCTTCGTTCAGCTCCTACTTGAGCCTACATTTCTCTTCTGCAGAGTCAGTTATCGCCAATTTGTCGTGGTTCCTTTCCCTGTTAGCCTAGAATGCCAACAGAGGTCAATGGGCTTTATGACAAAAGGGGGTATCAACTGCACTAAGAGGATTTTTGTAAAATCTCTTCAGACTGAAGCCTCAGCACAGCCAGTAGGCAGCTCTCAACAGTCCCACACATCGTACAGCTCAAGTTGTTAAACCATCTCAAAAGTGGTCAGATTTTAACAGGGGGAATCAGAGCCTCACTTTTGTATCTGCAAAACCTGCTTTAAAAATTGCTGATAGATTAATATATTTATCTGGCATCCATTAGTGTTTAGAGTAACATGACTTTGTTTGCAATTGTGGGCTTAATTATCTCAAGTTTGCAACTGGAATAAGATTGAATAGAACTGCAAGAATATGCGTAATGTTTTATTTGGATGCATATTCCCACCCAAGAATTTAGAAAAAAAAAAATGGAAGGAACTAGCATAGGGACTTGTAGTTAACTGTCTGTCTGACTTTTTGTCCCATAATCTCTAAATATATCAATATCCAGCCTACTCTAAACCTGTAAATCTGTTCATCTCAGGCACTTAAAAACATTAAGCAGGAAGAGAGTTCTAGAGTGTAGGTGCTGCCACACTCAAATATTGATTTCTTACGAGTGCATAATGAGTATTACCTGAAACCTCTGACAGTGCCAATTGAAGTGGTCATGTCGGCATATATGGGGTAAAGTGATCCTGGAAGGAAATTGGTATGAAGCTATTAAGGGATTTATATACTAGTAGTAACACCTTGAACTTGGTCAGGTAGCAAATTAGCAACCAGTGCAGGCCTCTAAGCAGGGGTGTAATATTCTGACAGAGTTTTATATAGCTATAGATATATGAACGTGTGTGCATATATATTGTGGGGAAGTGTGCAGAACTGCACTGCTTCTGTGTGCTTGCAATATCTTGCAATTCATATGGCAAATACAATGCCTGCATTGCATCTGAGACCTCACAATATATGTTTTCAAGTTTAATACTTTTGAAGATGCGAATTTGGAAGATGTAGCGTGAGCAATATAAAATGCTGATCCTGTGCACAGAGACCTAAGTTCTGAATATTCCATCAGGGAACTTGTGTAAAATGCATTCTGTCACACTTCCCATGCTGCAGTTTTCTTTTGTGTGATAGAAAGGCACAAAATCTTAACACAGAGAAACGTAATCAGCCATGATGTAGAGACTTTAAAAATCACTACATACAGATATGGTGGAGGAAATTAACATGATTCTTGAAGAGAGAAATGTCATCACAAGGTGACTTTTTCCTATTCATTCTCCTGCTGTGAAGCTGCTTCTTTATATACCCCAACATAGAGAAATCAATATTTTACCATATTCTAGAAAATGTTATATTGATTTTTTATTGCAGGAGAATGGTGGAGATAAACCAGTCGCTGTTCACAAAATTATTACGTACAGTAACCTCTTAGTTTGCAGAAGAAGAAGCACAACCAAATGCATTGACTCCTCAGAAACAATTCATTTTATGGTAGCCTGGAGTTTTGCAGTCAACAATCACTGCCATCATATGCAGGAAGTTGGCTAAGAAAGTGGCAAATTGGTATGGATTGAGCACACTGCAATATAAAAACCAAAGTGATACGATGAGGGCTACCATTTCCCCACAATATTTCTTAATGTTGCTGCACACAATTTCATTAAAATATTTCATGTTAGAGTTTTCTCTCAAGAGCAAATGTTGACAGGCTACAGGTTTGCAGGTCTTTCATGCAAAAATCCACTCCTAGTTACCACCACCCCAACTTTCTCAATTTCAGCAGTATAGTGTTGCCATTGTTAAACAGTTGGGAGTCAGAAATCCTTGCTGATCTATTTCAAATCACTCCAGAGATCTTCCCATGGATCACAATCTCCCTTCTTCCCACCCCTGCTCTAGATTACAGAGTGATCATCTGTGGTGATTTTTTTAAAAGAGCACAATCAAATTTTAAGGGCTAATGCCACAACGTGGAAACTCTTTTCATTAATCAGAATATTGGCATTAACAGTGACAACTTCATTAATGCAAATAAGTCATTAAAAGATTGAGTGGCTTGAAGGCATTTATATAGATAAGGTGATGGTTTGAAGCATTTACACCGCCTTTTGATTAATACATCGGGTTTTTCTAAAACAAAAATCGTTTGTAAATCCAATGCCTAAGATTATCATTACTCATATGTTCAAATTTCTGAAATCTTTAAAGATTTCGTGTTGGACATAGAATTTCATGTTTCTCAAGACTGTACAATATGATCTCCATATGTTTCTTGGTGCTACACAATACTATGAGGATTAAGTCTTCTTCCAATGAATGGTGTGTGCCTTTGGTGAATATGTGAGCACAGAGCATAGACACACTGTCTACTCATGTCCCTAATGGTGGTATGCCATTAGACACTTGCTTAGGTGAATGACTGAAAGGGGGCTCCATGTGCATCCATCATTCATACAATCGGAAACACCAGTTGGGCAGGTCTGATCCAGATCAGCAGTTATTTTATTCCTATGTCTAAGCTCATGTACACTGATCTATATGTAAGCAGCTTTTCTCATTCCCTTCCATGACAAATTATGGCCGCATATATTGAAAAGCCATGTGGTATCATCATCATGAAAAAGAACAGACTGTGAAATACTAGAGTCTGGGTTACCAGGTGTCTTTACCTTGACTTTAAATGCTGAGCATTGGAATGTGTGACCTAAGCGATACTGAAGAGTCAGTGAAGAACTGATATTATTATTATTATTATTATTATTATTATTTTGTACCCCGCCCATCTCAGGGCGGCTTCCAGCATATATAAAAACACAGTAAAAATTGAATCTTAAAAAGCTTCCCTATACAGGGCTACCTTCAGATGTTTCCCAAATCCCTGCAATGCAGATCATTTTCCTTCCATCAATACCTTGGTGGAAGTTGCTCAACAACAGCTGTTAGTGGATTGTTCCCAAAGCTTCCTTGAAAATATAAAGTTCTATGAGAACGTATATAAAGTCCTGCTGTTTAATATCTGACAGTGGGATTCTGTATCTGTAAGAGAAAGACTGTATCATTTACAGATCTGCCAGCACTTACGGAAATAACACCCCCAAAAATTCCAAATGAGTTACTCATTATCATCCTCAGTTTCTCACCTGTAAAATGTATGGATGTATATAGGGTTGGAATATGAAGGTGTAAGGTAAAAGGTAAAGGTCCCCTGGACAGTTAAGTCCAGTCAAAGGCGACTATGGGGACCCAGATAGCTTTCTGGTTCATGTGGCCAGCATGACTAAACCGCTTCTGGTGCAACGGAACACCGTTATTATAAATGTGTAAAAAAGCATATAAATAAAATTGCTATAACGGGGGTGGGGTAGGGGGACAGACTGGCAAGAAAAAGTCCTGGAGTCTAAACGGTACTCGATATCTTTGATGACCATTCCCCACAACCACCACAGAAACACACACACTCAGTTCCAAGTAAACATTAGCCACAAACTGTTTCCAAGACTGAAGCAGTTGCTGGCTTTGTGCTTTGCACATCCTTTTCTTGACCAGCAACATCTGAAAATATCATCATTACAGCCTTGTACAGTGAAGGCAGCGAAAGGGAATTTGCTCAGAACACAGATGCCGAAGGAGTCAGCGGATGATCCAAGCAACAAGGGGTGAGTTGATTCCAGCCAGGAGCGAATTATAGCAAGGGCTGTTGTTTGTCAGTGGGGAAAAACTTTACATAGCATTCCCACTGTATATAATTACACACTCACAGAAGATCTCAGCCCTTTCTTCCTATTCCCTTGGTTGACCTGCATTTCATCAAGGCTAACGCTGAAGCTTCCAAGTAGTGCTACCCACAAATTCACATGCTCTGAGAATGCAAATGTTTCACAGCCGACCTTTCCATTATATCAACTCACCAAGATCTTGATTCCATCCTTTCTCCACCCTTTTTGAGTCTTTGGTTTTGGCTCACTTCATGCTCCCTTGTGCACTAAAGTAAACCACTTCCTCAGGCCTTCAGGGCCATATCCTGAGCTGATTGAAAAAGCCGTTTAACGCAGTTGAATTTCTCTCCCCTACCCCGCTCTCCATAATGACTTCCTTTCCTGTATGATTGCTTGATCATAAAGACCAGATGTGTTCTAAGAATTTTGCAATTTATTTCTCATTATCAGTACCTTGTTCATTACCTCTTCATTGATTACTACTGTTTACAGTAAAGAGCTGGATCATTATGCAGGCCTGATCCAGCTACAGTGGAGTGCAGTGGAGTGCAGTGTTTCAAGTGTCAGACTAGGCATATTCCCTACCTTTAGGAGTGACCTATGGCTAGTTCTTTTCTCTCAACCAAACGTACCTCGCAGGGTGTGGATTAAATGAAGAGGAGAACTATGCTCACTGTCTTGATTTCATTGCACAAAATGTGAGATATAAATGTAATAAAACAATTGTCAGGACTTGAAAAGCCTTTTTCAAAGTACAATCTTGCAGACTGTTTTGCACAGGGCTTTACAAAACCTTTTTGGTTGAGCCAGGTTTTTTTACCTGCCCCACAACTGACATCATATATGATATCAGCTGTAGGAGAGGTGAGGAAGGGGTGCCTTGTGGGCCTGATTTGGACTCATAGTACCCATTTCTTTTATTACTTTTGAGTCTTCGCATTATAGCAAAGTATTACTGACACAAAGATATGTCATCAGGATGTGGTCGTCACTGCCGTGTATAGCATCAGCATTTCAAAAACGTAATAAAATATTGTTGCCTCCCTCCCCAATCTCTGAGCAATGTGAGATTCTAGGGGTTTCAGGCAATTACTGAGGGTTTGTGTTTCCTTTGGAATGTGGTACAACAGAGACTGTGGGGTCTTTACAATATATGGTTTATTTATACCTATACACAACCTGAACCTACGAAGGAGGGATTCACAGCATCAACACTCCAGTAGGGTATTGCTTCTCCCATAGCCACAGCTTTGGATGCCAGCAGAAATCAGGCATAGCTCTCTCTCTGGCTTCTCAGCCTACTGCTTCCAGCTTCTGGCTCTCTCTCACACAACTCTCTACTCTACACTTTCTCTTTCTAAGTACCAGCAAGTTAAGGGATGAGGGCCCACCCATTTGCCATCTGCTACAGAGCTGATTCCTTTGTTACCTTAACAGCCCATATATAAGCCAGGAAGCTAGCCTGGCTATTCCAGAAATTTGAATCCTTGCTTAGAGTTTAATACTTATTGCATCCAGGAATTAGAAGGGTCTCAGTGTACAGCCTTTTCCTCCCACCCCAAATCATAACAATATCATATTATTACTATGTTTATTTTAGAGATATCCTTCCCAAAAGCAAAGGGGGAATATGGGCTTATTTTCTGTATACAGCATACTTCCTGCAATTGAGGAACATGTTTAATTACAATTTTCATATACTTCATTTGCTCCTCTCATTTGTTTCTATATTTTCATTTAGTTTTCATCTAAATGAATAACTAATGAATGGCAAAGCATTCTGTTTACAGACAAAGTACACCCCTTGGCAAGGTCAACAAAGATGTAATATTTGCATCACAACTTGGAAATTCCTGCTGGGCTTCTAACACTTCTACAAAATGAAGAGATACCTTATAGTGTCATAAATATCCCAGTATAGAAGTGGCCAAGCTATATGAGGTGCTGTTCCACTCTGTAAAATGATTAGATATGCTGGGTGAGAAAGCTGCCTGGTTAAATGTTGCTTACTGATGTAGCTGCGGAGCTTAGAATTATCTCTTTCCCCGCTCCCCACCCTTTGCTTATGTAGCTCACACAAAGCAGAGTCGCTTTCCCAGGAGACACAATTGCTCTGTCAGCTTAGGTCATGGCCCCGTGGGTATCTTCATATTGACAGTGACCTCACCACCAGCTAAGTAAGCCCCAATGATCAGTCCACTTTCCACAGTTTGCTGCCTGCTCTATTGTGTGATCTGCACAAGCGACCTTCAGCTTCCTAGGGTTGTCAACAGAAAGGGGTGGTGTTTGCTATAAATTAATCCCTAGCTGCAGGCTTCCTGAAGCTGCCTTTTCCTTTCCTTTAGGTCTATTCATGATAGCCATCACTTAGCAGAGCATCAGGAGGTATAGAGAGATAGAGAGCACAGAGGATGGAGGTGTTGTTTCCCCTCCTCTCACTTGCATGTTATATTATCAGCCAGCTGCATTCCTCTGAGCTTCCCCGCTGATAATTGTCTGCATGGGAAGCAAAGTCCTTCTATCTGGTAGAGAATGTAATTTTCCTTCCCTCCCTCCTACTGCCCAACAAGGTGATCTCTGTGCTGTTTTAGAATAACAGAATGCATGAAACTGGATAGCTTAGGAAATCAAGCCATTGTTTCCAATATTGCAAGTTTTACTTGTGCGGCCAAAAGAAAATCACCCACCCACACATATTTATTAATATTTATTAATTATTGTTGTGAATTTGTGGGTGCAACATACCCTAAATTCAGGATCAAGTTAGTCTTAGAATTAAGGTTAGGGTGTTAGAACCGGGAAACTGCCAGACTCATGTGTTTTTAAGATCCATGTCTGTATTTGACCTGTGTGCTAAACACTTCTAATCATTTAATAAATGTGTGTGAAAGCTAATTATGCTGGGCAAACTTCCTAAACTGTGTATTAGTTGCTTCTTAATCCTAGGAAATCAACATGAGTTGAAAGATAATGGAGTCAGCCTAAGTTCCTTTGATGTGATGGTCTGGGGATAATGACCCACTAGCACATCAAAAGGGTGGGGCCTCTCTCTGAGTTAGAAAAGGCAGAGACAATGAAAGCTTACAGTGGGATGTAAAACTGACAGGAGGAAGTTGGGTGTCAGAGCATTTTGCTGCTGGGCTGCAAGGCAGCAGTCAGGAGGAGAACAGAAACCTCTTGGAAAGTGATGCTCTGAACCCTTCCATCTAGATTCAGGTTGTATGTATGTGTAAATAAACCACATATCATAAAGACAACACAATCTCCAGTGTGCCTCATTGTCTAAAAGGAAACCTGGGTTAAGGTGTGCCTGCAACCCCCAGAATCTTGCACCGCTCAGAGATAGGGGTGGCGTGTAGCATTATTGTTATTCCATAAGCAAACACTTACTACAAAGTGCAGGTAATTGATGGTTTTTATGAAGTAAATCCTATACATGTCTACTGAGAAGTAAGCCTCACTGAATTCCATTCAACTTACAGCCATGTAGACGTGTAAATAACGACTGCCTTAGGGGATGTTCTATATCCATTTTTGTGTTTTGTATTTTTGTTTCATGCTGTATTTTACCGTTTTAGTCACTTTGAGACAGGATATAAAATTGAACTAAAAATAAATAAATGTGGATTTGACAGGAAATTGTAGGCAGCTCGTAGAAGAATCTGGCATAAATCCTACCAGCCTCAACCAAGTTATTTAAGACTTCTGGGATTTGTTTGGATCCTGCAGGGACCTCCAACAGGAACTCCTGAGTCCAGAAAACAGAGACTTTGGCCAGGATGGGTTCGTGAGAGCCCTGTAGGTAAGAACAGAGATCTTCTTAAGTTACAGAATGTGTGTGTGCATGTATGCATGTGCACACACGCAAGCACACACACGCAAGTGCACACACACACCATTTTTGTGATCTGATAATGGCTGATATGTCCTCTTTGGGCATCTCTGACTTGGAGACAACTTTAGATTGCTCTTGACCTCTCATGGTACAAAGGGGGGGGCAGACCTCTCTTCTACAGGATGAATGAGAAGGGGAGTGTGCAATTGTGGAGGAAGACAGCTATCAGTGACAGAACACGTCTATAAAAGCCGGAAACATCCAAAACAATGTCTGACGCTATTATTACTATGTTTTAAACAATGTTAAGGATGCATTAGGGGACGCGGGTGGCGCTGTGGGTAAAACCTCAGCACCTAGGACTTGCCGATCACATGGTCGGCGGTTCGAATCCCCGCAGCGGGGTGCGCTCCCGTCGTTCGGTCCCAGCGCCTGCCAACCTAGCAGTTTGAAAGCACCTTCGGGTGCAAGTAGATAAATAGGGACCGCTTACCAGCGGGAAGGTAAACAGCGTTCCGTGTGCTGCGCTGGCTCGCCAGATGCAGCTTGTCACGCTGGCCACGTGACCTGGAAGTGTCTGCGGACAGCGCTGGCTCCCAGCCTCTAGAGTGAGATGAGCGCACAACCCTAGAGTCTGTCAAGACTGGCCCGTACGGGCAGGGGTACCTTTACCTTTACCTTAAGGATGCATTAGAGAAGATTTTCAGTTGCCTTGGAAATAAGAAGCTTGTAAGAGCACAACACATTTGGTACTTCCTTGTGTATCTGTGGGTGGAACTAAATATTCCAGAGTTGTTGCCAAAAAACAAAGTAACAAGCTGAGTTTGCCTGTTTTTACCCTGTAAAGTGGAGTACAACCTTCCCATGACATGATGTTACATCATCCAGTGTATCCCTGTCCCTAGCAGCCGAGGAAGGGGAGAAGGGATGTGGAAACTTGCAGAGGGATGGGGTTGGGAAACAGGCATGTTTTACTACACATTACAGAGGGGACGGAGGCAAACTCATCATGGTGTTGCAGGTTTTTTGGTAGCTATCTTATGTCTAGCATTTAGAGATTGATTAATCTGTCGATTTCAGTTTATCTGTTTCCCATTTTTCCAACCATAAGTTCAGGCTGCTCCATTTCCACCTCAATCTGAGAACTTTTCCATTAAAAAAAAATGCACACAAATATTTACATGCATTTTAGTTTGCATTTTCCCCTAATACATGCATTTTTGTACACAATCTTGCCTAATGTGACAATTTTTACTAACAATTTTTCCTATTGTAATGACATTTTTGCACAGTGTTTTCACTGAAATAGGCGTTTTTGTGCGTGCTTTTGGGGTAGAGAACTACATCATAAAATTCCAAATGAAGTGTTAATTTTGAATGACTTGAGATGCTTATCTATTAGAAATGAAAATCAGATACAGTTGGTTCACAGTGAAATGTGAATTGTCCAATTTTTTTATCCCAGCCCACTAACATTATACTTCATTCCACCATTTATGATGCTGCCATCTTAAAGAATACAGTGGCTCTAAATATGATTGGCATGCAGTTATTGGAACAAACATTTTGCTCTTCTTTACTATTGTCTGAGGATCTTATGTGCTGTTATTGTTTGGGAAGCAAACCAATTCCCTCTGTTATTTGAGGTCATAATGTTAACTGTTTATAAGTATTCATCAGCAAAGCAATGGGTTATTCATGATGGAAGCATTCCCACAAATACTGAGATCATTTATAAGAGGGGGTGGGAATCTAAAGACGTTATCTTTCAAGATTTTAAAACTTTTTAAAAAGCTGCAGTCATATACATGCTATATAATATAATTTGCAATAGTACTGCATCCTGTCATGGAGCATTTGGGCAAATAGACGCTCAGATAGCTAGACAGATATTTGGTTATTTTATTCATTTTTCCTGGACTACCCAGGGCTGTAGCTTGCACCAGCATACAGATATATAATTCATTTTCTTAGTGCTCTATTTTCATGTGCCAAACAGGCCATGTGCCAGAGCCGTGGGGTACTTTACTGATTCCAAATTCTAAAGTATTACATGAAAGTAAAAAAAAAAAGTGATCCAAAGCAAAGCAGAACAGAAAATATTTCCCTTTATTTAACACAGAAAGCTGAACATCCTCATGGCATAAGAGGGATAAAAAAAACATTATGGCCACTGTCCACACAGTGCTGTCTCTTTCTTCAATTTCCAGCGCAACTGTATGCTAGCAAGCCTTAGCTTCCTTTGAAACCTCAAACTATGGGGTCCCCCTATACTAATCTGAATAAACCAACAACCATGCACCAGCAGCTGAAGCGATTGCAATTTCTTCACATTTTATTTACCACTTTTAGGACCAAAGGTCAAAATATACAACAGGAGACAATAAAATATTGCAGTTCAATTAGAAAGCAGCAAGACAATACAAGACAGCAAGAGTCTTGTATACAACATAAAGAGTCCCAGAGAAAAGCCATCCCAAGTTCATTCTCACAAGAGCTACAATTTCCAGAGCAGATTAAAAATCTATCCTCCTTCCAGGGAAGTCTGGAAACACTAGCAGTGTGAGGGGAATAGGGGTTTCCTAACAACTCCTGGCACCCTTAAGGAACCACTGTTCACAGGAGGTTTGGGGGGGAAGACATAATTTGTGTAAATACGGCTTTACATGTATAGTGCAGATTGTATTGTGGCCAGGGCCGTATTTACCCAGGGGTGCAAGGGGTGCAGGGCACCCTGGCACCGAATTCTGGGGGTGCGCCAAATGTATACCCACTGTATACCGGTCCCTCTCAATGGGCAGCAGTGAAAAGCAATGGAGCGAAAGTCTCTGCCCCCTCCTCTGTCACTCTGTTATTCCGCAGCATCAAAAATTCCCAACTAGTCAGGAAACAAAAGCAGTTTTTTCTGCTGCGTCGTTGTTACAAGTGAGTGATTCCAACCCCCCCCAAAAAGCTCAAGCTCAACAACTTTGAGTTCGCCGCTCCCCAAAAAAAGGTCAACAACTTTGGCTTCTCCCCTCCCCAAAAAAGCTCAATAAAAGTTAAATAGGGGGCAGCTAAACTAAATTTGGGGGCGCTGGATGGATCTTTGCGCCCCGGCAGCACATATGCTAAAGACGGCCCTGATTGTGGCTGTATATTAGTGTGGGGAACATTTTTCAGTGGTGGGTGAGACCAGAGGCAAATGTGCACAAAGGAAAACATGTGATTTTGACTTTTGTACAACAGACTAGTTGGTTCACACTCACACATCCCTCTCTGGCCTCCGCCCAGGGAAGCAGGAAGCATTCTCATTCCAGACAGACAAAAACAATCAAAGCGAGCGGGGGGAGCCAAGCAAGGTTGATGCAGGGGGTGGCTCAGGTAGGTTTGTGGGCTGCGGAAAATCCTGAGAGTCAGACAGAGAAATCTGGAGGGCTGCATTTGCTCCCACCCTGGGCCTGAGGTTCCTTTACCCTGCCCTATAGTATCATCATTATTAAACACTTTTAAAGCACCTAGAATTTTCTATATGCACAGTGCTTTTTTCAGGGGGTACTCAAGGGTACTCAAGGGTATGCGGTACCAGCACCACTTTTTGTTGTTAAAAAGTGTGGCACTTCCTGTAACAACTTCATAGTGAGTTCCAGCTATACATATATGAAAATATGAAGCAGTCCCTGCCTGCAAGCTTGTAATCGAATAGTCAGAAAAGGGGGGAAAGGAAAAGAGAGCGGAAGGGAAAGCAAGCATTTGTACCATTGCTCCTTTGCAGGCTAGCAGATGGGGGTCATGTTAGTCTCCCCCTTGCCATTAGGTTCTTTCTGTATCTCTGTATGTAGATGCATGCATCGGGGCCAGCGCTGAATTACCCAATAGGCAGACTAAGCACATGCTTAGAGCACCAGCAAAGCAGCAGCACACGCACATGCACACACATGAGATTCTTTTTAAAGCATTTGACATTTGCTATTTCTAAGGGGGAAATGGCATCAAAGTAGTCATAATAGGAAAATTCAGAACTGTGTTACACTCCGCCACACAAGCTTTCCCCATATTCCTGTTCTCTTTTCTGCAAGTGACATGCATCCTACTAACACAGAGCAAAATAATGCTTCGTCAAGTCAGCTTTGATGAACTTACCCAGAATTTTGCAAACACAAAATCTAGGAAGGAGCTATTGTAATTTCAGCACACATGTAAATTCTGTGTCATGTTGAAAAAAAACCAAATTTTATTTTACACTTTAGTATTGTTTTTGTGTTGAATTGCATCTGGAAGAGGGGAGCCTTCTCTTCCTTAGGGCAGCTAAAAAGTTTTCATCCAGCCCTGATTGTGGCCAAGATGGTGCATCCTGCCACACATTAAAACATAAATTTCTCTCCCTGTGTCGTGTTGTGGTGTGTGCGTGTGTGTGTGCATACACACACTTGGCGGAGTCATTAAAAGAGCTTTCAAAATGTGTCCCAATTTGCACACATCCCCCCCCCCCCTCAAAAAAAAATGTTGCCAGAAATCTTCAAACACTCCTCCATCCCCATCTGGGCCATCTGTTCCAGTTAATGCCTGTAGGTATCTCTGGAAGTTATGAGTGACAGGAGGGGGTGATCGGTGGATGTGAAAGACTGTAAGCAAAGTGAGGCAACATGACGTCTTGGGAAACGGGAACTCTCTATTCAGCAATTGCTCAGAGAAAGTTAGATGTTTCTCCCGAAGACACGAGCAGCCCATCCCTTCCATTTGGAACAGCCACCACCTGCCCTCAGCCGAGGAGTGAGCAATATACATACCTGCCATGGGGATGTTTATGTTCCCTTTCTTTGAATGCTGAGGAAATCCATTACTTCAAACCTCAGCCATCCAGCACTTCCAAATGACACTTGAGGGAACAATGAGCACTGTGTCTACTTAATAAATATATGTTGATATTTCTTATCTAATTGCTTCCTATGGGATCCTAAATGTATCCCACGGAGCAAAAGGAACACATAAGTCAAGAAAGCCGGAGAACAACTGAATGATGTATATGATTCTTGTGAGTCATGGACAAAACTCCAGGGTGTACACTTCCTTCTGTCACTTTGTTACCTGTTGTTTCAGGAAGATGGATGGGTGGAGGTGGCTGGGGGAGAGAAAGACAAGTGTAAAGAAAAGCACACGCATCCCAGGTGCCTATCTATATAATGGAGTAGGCAGAGCTTTACATTTGCAGGACCAATTTTGATGTGAGTATATGCATACAGAACACATCTGTCTTAGGGCTGTTGAATTGGCAGATTAATTGAGAAAAATCTATCATTGATTGATCAAAGAGAAACAATAGACAATGGGGCTGAGATTTAAAGACATGCACATTTATTTTTGAGATGGTTTATTCTGATGGGTTACAGTAACAGGACTGTGTGAGTGAGCATGTGTGTATACACACACACACACACACACACACACACACACACATTCAGAAATAACACTTAATAAGCAACCAACAAAAGTGGAAAGGAGAACCAAGGCAGACAATCCTGCCTTCCCATATGCCTTGCCAGGGTTGTACCTTTCCCGTTTCCTTATAGTCTGTCCTCTGTTCAAGGGTGCATTTAAAGGGAATGGATACTCTTTGATTCCATTGAATTCACATCCTCTTCCAACATGTTCCCAAAGCCCCCTGAAGCTCCTATTTTTTGCCTTCTTTGGCAACAGAGGCACTCAGAGGCACTAGTTGAACACCTTTGTGTAACCTACCAGAGGAGGCATGCAAGGTTGAATCTCCCTCTCCACGGCAGGACCACTCTCTCTTCCCTAAGAGAGGGATATCCAAAGAATCTTTTGCTTGATTGCAGCCTAAACCAGGGTTTTAGTGCTATGCAACTGAGCCTCAAACTCAGGCAGACTGCATTCCCTCTGTGGCGTAGCTTTGAGGAAGACACTGGAAGCAAATGCTTCTCTTTTCAATGAATTTCAGTTTGTTGTGGGGCAAATTGTTTTTCTTGTTATTAAAACATATATGCTGCCTGATCTCAGTAAGAAAACCCAAGATAAGGACACTTTTCTTTGGGACTATAATGCAAACTGAAAAGGTTATACTCCCCTCCCCCACATACTGGGGTCCCAAGCTGGAACAGCCCCTCCCTGCTAGAAATGGGTGAATCTGTGAATTCCAGTTTATCCCAGATTTTTTTTGCTTTTCCAATCTTGAGTTCAGTTCTCCACATTTCCGCATCAATGGAAAACCCATCAGCATTTTAGTGCCTCTTTCTCCTAATATACGTATACATTTCCGTATGTAGCATGAATAAATGCACATTGTGACAAAGTGTTTTTTTCCTAATATACTGCATCTTGTATATTATTTACACAAACACATTCATTGTTATGCACACTTGGTATGTGCATTTTTGTACACATTCCTCGGCTGGAGAACATCATTGCAATATTCAGACAAGTGTGAATTTTGAAAGATGGCTACGTTTTGGTTCATACAGTGTTTCAGAAACTGCAGATTTGTTAGGTTCACTTTTCAATGCAAACTGAACCAAATATTTTTCCCATTTCTACTCCCTACACAAACAGCTGCTATTAACAACAAAGCAACAACAGATATACAAAATGCAATCATGCATTGCACATATTGTCCTTCTCTGTTTGATGCTTCACTTTCCCTGATTATTTTTATTTATTGGGAAGTAAACACCAAGACCTTTTTTGAGTCAGCTCCCATTCCCCTGTGAACATCACAAAAGAATGTTCATAATCAGCTGGTTCCCCCTTTGTTGGATAAACATTTCATTTGCTAATTCATCTTAGTTTGGCTGTATTCATATTCCAAGCAAAGCATACAGTATCTTACTAATCAGTAAGAATGATGCTCTCATTATGTTGTTCCACTGGCTACAAGATAATTAATGTCTATTGATAGACACATTCAAAATGTCATTAATTATGTTATTAATGATTTTAATTAACTTCAAATGCTTCATGTTTTCCAATAGGATTAACGTATTTAAAGAAACTGCTTGCATGGCCTTCATTCTTCCCCGGGTGTTTGTTTACCACAACAATTTATCCAAGATTGTGAGAGTGTGACTTCAGAAATTAATGCCAATTCTGTTTTATGAGCTACTTACTTTTTTATTCTTGCTGACAGTAAAAATGTAATAACAAGACAATTGGATCCATTTATTTCCAGTTGTCTCACCTTTTCCCTGGTCTCCAGGGTAGAGTCCTTTTTTGTATGGAGTCGATCCAATGAAAAAGCGAACTAATTGCTATTTGGCCAATGGGTGTGGAAAACTATTTTAATACTGCTGGGGTTTTTAAGATATGTTGAATCATAGAATTGTAGAGTTGGAAGGGCCCCTAATTCTAAACTCCTGGAATGCAGGAATCACAGCTCAAGAATCCATGACAAATGGCCATCCAACCTCTGTTTAAAAGCTTCCAGTGATGGTGAGTCCACCACCCTCCAAACTACCTTTGAGGAAGAACTACAGCTCAGTGTTAGAGCATCTGATCTTCATGTAGAAGGTCCCTGGTTCAATCCCTTGTAGCTCCTGGTGGGGTTTGGAGAGACTCCTGTCTGAAGCTTTGGAGAGCCACTACCAGTCAGTGTACCAAGCTAAATGGACCAATGTTTTGAGTCATATAAGGCAGCTTCCTATGATTTTGTACTTTTAAATTGTCTTACATTGTTATGTCTTCAAGTTCTTGGGTTGTTTTAAATGTTCTGATTCCACACACCCATTTTACTTCTTGCATGCTGTTTCAATGCCCATATCATCACATAACACTGTGCCAGGGCCTGGGCAGAGGGAGGAATGGTGGAGACCACCTCCCCAGCCTGACTCTTCCAGAGGAGAAGACCGTTCAGAATTACAACAGGGGTTTGAGGGAGATCACAACTCAGAGGGAGATGAGGGGGAAAGCTGTGAAATAATGGGAGAGGAGGAGGAGGAGGCAGAGCCGGAGCAGCTGGCTGACATGTTATCACTAGAAAGCATTCCAGACTCATCATCTCCCAGAACCCAGTGAGCCTTAAAAGTAGGAGAGCAAAGGACTCAGAAGCAAAGGGCTCTCAGCGCCACCCATAGAAGAGATGATGAATGAGGAAGTGGGAGAGAAGGGGAGTGGAGATTTACTTGGGGCAATGCCATTATTCCAAAAGGCTGCATTCTCAAGCCTTTCTCTGTAAACATTGAATAAAAGCAGATGGTAAGGACTTTCCCTTTTCTTATCCATTCCTGGCAACCTGCCATGGAGGCTGGTTCCTCTGCCGCCTGACACACTGGAACTCAGGGGTATCCAAGGAAGCTGAATGCTGGAAGATTCAAGATAGATTAAAAAAAAGTACTTCTTCATGCAGTACATAAATTATGGGACTTACTCCCACAGGAGGTAGTGATGACTTTTTTAAAAAAGATCAGACAAATTCATGGAGAAGGCTATTGATAGCTACTAGCCATGATGGTTATGCTCTGCATTAGAGGCAGTACAGTGGTACCTCGGGTTACATATAAGCAGGTTACAGACGCTTCAGGTTACAGACTCCACTAACCCAGAAATAGTGCTGCGGGTTAAGAACTTTGCTTCAGGATAAGAACAGAAATCGTGCTCTGGTGGCGCAGCGGCAGCAGGAGTACCCATAAGCTAAAGTGGTGCTTCAGGTTAAGAACAGTTTCAGGTTAAGAACGGATCTCTGGAAGGAATTAAGTACTTAACCCGAGGCACCACTGTAATGCTTATGAATACCAATTGCTGGAAACCACAGGAGGAGAGAGTGCTCTTGTCCTGGGTCCTGCTTTTGGGTTTCCCACAGGCATCTGGTTGTCCACTGAGATAACAGAGTTCTGGACTTGATGGGCCATTGGCTTCATCCAACAGGCTCTTCTTATGTTCTTTTGAGTCTCAGTTAAAATCGAACCATGTTTATACAGAATATACACTCATCCACTTGCATCTTTCTTTGTACAGTTTTTTTCTGGGGCAAGATTTCCTTCTAAACAGGAGTTTGTATCAAGCCTTCTGTTTCAGAGAGCAATACTTCTGTGTGACGAGGTGAAGCCACCATCGCTTCTGATGTTTGATGTTCTGTCACTGGATACGATCCTTCTATTCTTGAACTGTTGATGCCACATAAAAACACAGTAAGACAATTGCAATTCAAGTATTTGCAATTGTGTGCTTTCAAGTCATGGTTTCTCTCCAAATAAAACTACTTTCTCTAATGCTTGAATAAACGCAAAGCATTACCATGTTCTGGGTTTTTGTTTTTCTGAATGGGATAGGATACTGGATATATTTTGGGGGGGGATATCTTGGTCATTTCATGCAGGTTGAGAAATCCTATATTCATAAATAATATTTACAACACAATGGGAAAAGAAATGTAAGTAGAAGAACCTGCAATGTGGTGGAGGGAAGTCACAGGGATAGGAAAATGTACGATACTGAAAATGGTTATAACTTGAATGTAATATGAAGATCGTTTAAAATGTGTAACTGAATGGAAACTAAATAAAAAAAGTAATTTGGGGGGGGGGAGAGAGAAATCCAGCATTCATTTTAAATCAACAACAGACTGTTTTCTTTTTGGCTTCCATTAGCAGGAAATTTACAGGTCCAAATGTCAGCTTTCAAGTTGCTAGTCTGAAGGTAATGTTTACATTTTAGATGAAGGTTCAAGGTTGGGCACATATGGCACTTACCATTATCTATTTATTTACTTACAGTGTTCCTGAAATTATATAGATGGTTTCTCTCTACTGAAGGGATGATAACTGCAAACAATCTACAGAGCCAGACCACAAATTACCAGTAGCTATCATGAAGAGTAGCATAGGAATGCCACACACACACTATTGTGCTGACAGGTTTTAAAGATGCTGTTGTTGTTGTTTTAAAAAATTTTTAATTCTGATTTCTTTCTCACCACATTTGTTAAGCTCTGTTGAATGTAAAGTGTATATATATTTGAACTGAACTGAACAAAACAATAAAACGGGATTCCTTTTGAATAGAAGCAGAGATGCAAGAAGGACATACAGGTGGGGAAAACTGATAATCTGGTATATTCTAAATAATGGGGAAATCATCATAGTAAATGTATGATTGGAGAACTGAATTCAAAATGTGGAGAAGCGTGCTTTTCAGTTTCAGTAGGACTTCGGGAAATGGTATGCTCACGTTAAAATGTGTACCAAATGAATTTCAAGGGTTTGGGGCCGGCACTGGTCTCAATCCTACACAAATAATAAGATATGAATAATAATGTATGTATTATTCACAGTATCATCTGTTATGGGGGTTACCCCAACTCTCTGGAACAGATTTGGGGAAGAGGTGGGGTGCATGTGGGGTGATTAAGTTGCTTGAACTGAAATCCTAGCACTAATGCAATGTACTGGAGGCCACCCATAGTTCTGAGCACCTGAGAGAATGCTAAAGCACCACTTCGCCATTCATTCTACCTCCTCTGAAGTCAGTAGGTCTGCTCTGAAGTAAATTATTTGAGCCATAATAAGAAAGTTAGTATTCCTGTGGAAATCCATGGAGCAAATACTGTCCTCACCTGGATTGAGAGCTGAGCTAAAGCACCAGCAGCAATTCATACTGCAGTTTCTGTTCCTATGTATGTTGTGTTTCTAAAGCACCAGAGTTCTATGTACTGTTTTGCTTTCTTATCATGTTCCACTTGCCCTCCATTATGGGGCTCCTTGCTAATCCCCTCGAGTTTCAGCTGCACGGCATCTCCCAGCACTGATTGCATCTTGAAACAGAAGCTCTCAGCTGTGAGCCAGTGCTGCAGAGTAAGCAGAAGTCCTCTGGGGATACAAATGCTCACTGTGTTTTCTCCAATGGCCCCAACAGCGTTTTAAGCTCAGGCCTGCAAAAATAACAATGTGATGGTGCCATCTGCCACCTACTGATCTTTGACAATCCACTTCCTCTCCAGCTTCTTTGGTGATAAGTCTGTTCCATGGTCATCTGCTTAGAATAAAATCCCACTTGTGCTGTAGAAGAGCATTTCCTCCCATCAGAATCAGTGAGGATGACACTCCAACCACCGGAGGCTTGATTTGGTGTAGCCAGTCAACCGTTCATTTCAGTTTCTGTCCTTCCAGTGCGGATTTCTACAAAGGAAAGGAAACCCCAACTCCTGTTGCATTTATTAAGCCATCAGTGCCCTGGGAATCTGAACATGACTAGCAAATTCATTCATTCTAATTAGAATAACTGATGTTGCCTATATATACACATCTATATAGATGCACACACATAAACATACACACACACACACACACACACACACACACACAAAACATATTTCCCCAAAGCGTTTGGCTAGGAAACAAGGGTCTCTCTGGGGAAGCTGAACCGACAAGAGTGGAACCTAGCTAATAAAAGTTTAATTATGATCAGCAATCATGGTATTTAATAACTGTGATCTCACCGGGAACAATTTCCGAGAGGGAATCATTTGGGCTTCATTATGGCACGTGAGTGATGATGCTAATAAACCTCCACATGAGGAACTCATGCCAGCTTCTCCCAACCCTACATCCGTTTTACTTACATAAGTTGCTAAAGCCAGGAAGCCAGCAAGAAAAGTCTTTGTTCTATTTAGCAGAATTAACCATGCCATGTCTCTCTTGCTGGAGCTCTCCGGGAGCATCTCTGAGATAATGCTTATGTTATGGCTACCAGATGTCCCCGTTTCCTGGGGACAGTCCCTGGATTTACAAATCTGTCCCCAGACAAAATCCATCCCCGGAATGTCCCCAGACTTAATTTAATGTCCCCGGATTTATATTTTAAGTGTTGTAGATTTATTCATAGGGAATGAATGTTGCATGATTGGTTCAACGGCACAAGACACATCATATGGGGAATTCTGGTGAGGCAAAATGGTGGGCACCACTGCAGTGAGCAGCTCCTGAAGCCAGCCAGAGCCAACTGTGCTACCAGGCTGGCGCCGGGCTGCTGAGACTGCCGCTGCAACAGCAACTGCCGAGGGGGAACCGGGGATGCCTGGTGCATCAACTGAGGGAACCGCTGACGCACACACACCCCACAACCCAAATCGAGCCAGGAGCGAGAGTGCTCGGCCACGCGGCCGACTGCTCAACGGAGCTGACACAGGGAGAAGGAGGAGAGGAGAAGGAGAAGGAAGAGAGAGAAAGAGGAAGGAGAAAAAAGAGGAGAGCCCCGACCTTGCTGCACTGTTGCCACCACCGCCACTGAGGAGGAGAGGTAGGAAAGCACTGGGAGGGCAAGGACACGTGGCCGGGCCCAGGCCTGACCCGAGCCAACTCCACAGCAGCTAGAATTCCAAGAGAGCAGGCCAGGGCCCAGAGGAAGGCTGTGTGACAGAGGAGACCACAGAAGAGATTACTTCTTATTTTTTAAACAAACAAACAAACAAACAAATCTTTTTTTTCTCTTTTCAAAAAAAAAAAAAAAAAAGTCTCCCCGGATTCTTTGGAAAAAAATCTGGTAACCTTAGCTTATATGCATATCTTCCATAGAACCTGACCCACTATCATCTAAAGTGGGGAGAAGGCCTGTAAGGCCATTAAGCCCAAAATAAAATCAAAAAATTACCTAGGTGCACCACTGCAAATTAGGATTGCCAAACTTCCACAAGACCACTAAATGCTACAGGAACTGAAGAACCTTGCTCATCAAATATCTGAGCTCAGGATTTTTATACTACGTAAGAAATTGGGAAAACATACCACCCAACTTTTGCAGATCAAAAACTGGGATGTGTGTCTTCCTGGATGCTCTCCTGAGTGAGTCTCGTGACCCATGTTGCAATCTCACCCCGATAAAGGATTTTTTGGGGGTGGGGCCATGATCCCACAGATATCATCCCTATTTCCAACATTCAGGCTGTGTTGATTATGGAGCCAAAACAGTGCCACCCATGCTCAAGAAGGAGGTATCAGCAGGGATGAGGGGTCTCTGAGGTTTGTAGAAGTGCAAAAAAAATGTGTAAAACAAGTCCTTAGGAAAAACGATCCCCAGAACAACCCAGTGAAGGCTGAATGTGGTAAACGGCCATAGAATGGCTATTCTCTGCCTCCACAGTATGGAGAAGTTATAGAAAGGGCTCCTCCATGTGACATGTAGCTTTTTGCACTTCAGAAAACCCCATCCTTCAGTGCCAATGAGCAATGGGACAGAGCAGGGGTTTGATCCTGGATGCGTCACCTCTACATTTATCTGCTGCACCAGTTTAGCTTGGCAGAAAGCTCCAATTCCCTAGAATCTGCTCCATCTTGGAATAAAAGTGAATGCAGAATGTGTGTGTCTGTGTGTGTGCTTTTGGATTGAATAACCTCAGAATTGTCCTTCTTTTCTTTTAATGTAGCTGAGATGATGTGTGACGGATGCTGCTTTTCCTCCAGTCAGACAGGAGGATGAATATGTGAGCCTATCCAGCATGCAATGTTTGGAAATTAAATCCTGCTGTTGGGTGCTCAGGAGGCTGGGCTACATGCCAGGTGGGAACAAATTGGAAGCTGAACCTGCTTCTGAGGCTATTTCCAAAGGCCTGCTCAGGTGGGAGGGTGACAGGAACAACCTGTTTTCTCATCTTGTTTCTATGTAAATGCAGCTTTCCCTGTGCCTCTCTTACCATGTCAGCATTAAGCTGTGATTATTTAGATTCAGAAATATGGTTGTTGTGGGCAGGCGGGAGAGGAGAAAGGTCCCCTGTTTTCAGAGGCGCTGGGCCTCTCTTCTGTATACTTCCCAAGAACTCCTCTGGGCAATACAGATGACATAGAGAGCACTGCCAAAGCATATCATTGGACTGAAATGTGTTTGGCAAGCAGCACTTTGGGCTTGTAGGATCTCTGATTAAATTATGGATGAAGTAAAGCATCCTGAGTATAATGGGGAAGATTTGCCTTGGTGCATTTGCAGGTCTCCCGGCTCAGAGATAGAGCACATGTCTTGTATGCAGAAACTCTTACATCCAACTCCTTGCATTTCATTTTTAAAATAATAATAATAATAATAAGGAGCAGGGAGCAGGTGATGTATCTGAGACTTAGGAAAGCTGCTGCCAGTCAGAACAGACAATGCTGTGTCTAGATGGGAACAAATAGCTTGACTTGGAACAAGACAGTTTCCTTGTACTTATGGAATCATAGAATTGTAGAGTTGGAAGGGACCCCAAGGGCCATCTAGTCCAATCCCCTCACAATACAGGAATCTCAGCTAAAGCATCCATGACAGATGGCCATCCAACCTCTGCTTAAAAACCTCCAAGGAAGGAGAGTCCACAACCTCCCAAAGTTAGAGTTTGGTTTATCCAATAAAAAAGAAATAATCGATGTATTTCATTTTATGTGTCAATCTGGCTGAGGGAATGGGCTACAGACTTGTTTCAGTTTCAGCGGAAGCAAACTTATTGGGTTGTGCTCTTTTGGCAACCGTGTTTTCAATTTCTCCTGCATTTTCCTTGCAACCATTCTCCACAGATTGGTGAGAAAATAAAATGCATTATCCAAGGGAAAGGGAAATTTCAGGTAAATCCCTGCAGGAGGGACAAAGGTTGTTGTTGTTGTTAGTTACTTTCAAGGTGGCCAAGGGCTGCTTGTGAGCATCCAGCAATGTTTGGATAATCCACCTGGTGGTGGTTGTTATTGCCTACTCCATTTAGTAAAACGGTGGGCAGGTGGTGGTCTGCTGTGGCTAAGAAGCTTAATCTGGTCTTTAATTCAGTCACTTTTGAGAAAGGGAGCAGTGCTGCTTCAGCCTGGTCACCTTTCAGGGTGATGGGCACACTCTCTGGGCTCTGGAGCAGATGTCCTTGAGGCCAGACTGCTTCATAGGCCTACACCTCTGGAGCCTGAGGCATATGCATAGACCTTGCGACTCACGTTCATGGTGTGCTCTGGGAATGAAATGCAGGCAGGTCATCCTACTGGTTGCAGTTTATTTCAGGTTCAGGCTTTGCTCCTCTACAGAGAGGCTTCATGGTTTTGATCTTAAATAAAGTGGCCCTAGTTCAACCCAGCTTCTGTGTTTGTCTCTTTATTCACCATCAGGACATAAGTTAAAGTGGAGAATCTCATCTGGCTCCTGCACGACTGCTGTGTTAGCACAGCATGTTTCTAATCCACACAAAAAAAGATGTCTGGAAAGGCCTTTACCTGCATGACACCTGCAGCTAAAATATCTTAAAAACAGCTTTTGAATGTGATGCTTTGCCCAAGTCAGAATTTGGTGTCCCAAGAATAAATGCATAGTCATAATGTACTGATTTCTATTTTGGGAAACACAGCACAATCATTTAGCAATGAACCATAAATGAAGTAAAATTAATGGCTGAAGGGACTGTTAAGCGATTTGCAGGAATTTGATCTGTGATCAAAAAAGCATGTTGCTTTGCATTACAAATTTTGGCTGGAGAGATTAATTGTAGTTTCTGCAATGAGTGGACAGCTAGCAGGAGGGTCATAAACAAAGGACAATGACACTGGAGATAAATAGCACTGTATCAATATGTGTGGGATGTGCCTGCATGAATTAATAAGCTGACAAGTAGATTTCTTCTTATTTAACCCCTCCCTTAGAACTCAGTAAATGGGACCAAATGATTTCCATGAACATTTATCTTTTCAGCCCTCATAAAGCACAATTATGCATCTAAGGCTGCAATTTTATGCACACTTACCCGAGAGCTAGCTCTGTTTAACTGATGGTAGGACTCGGTAGATATATAACAATATGCACAATTTGGGGAAGGGAGATATCTCTCTCTCTCTCTCTCTCTCTCTCTCTCTCTCTCTCTCTCTCTCTCTCCTCCCTCTCATATTCAGTGAAGCTGAATGGTGACAGATTCAGTAAAAACAAAAGTGAAGTACTTCTTCACACAAAGCATATCTGTGGCATTTGTTGCCACAAGGTATAGTGGTGGTCACCAATGTGGAAGAATTTGAAAGGTGATTACACAAAGCCAGCAATGGCTGTTTATAATTTCCACTCTCAGAGGTGACAGCAGTTTCTTGGGGACAAATGCAGGTGAGTGTCCTGCTTGATGGCTTCCTAGAAACATCTATTTTAGCCACCATGGGAAACAAGATGGTGGACTGCAACTGGGGCACCTCTTATATTTTTACTTCACAATAAACATGCATAGGCTACCCCAGACAGGCTGCTACAAGGCAGGGTAGCCAATGGGAGGCCCTCCAGATATTGATGGACGACAACTCCCATCTACTGAATTCAGCTTGGCCACAGGTAGGTAATAATGGGAGCTGTAGCCCAGCAACATCTAAAAGGCACCCCTGCTTTAACGTAAGGGAACCGAACCACTTACAAGGGAGTATGTCCTTGGTTATGGATAAGATTTGGCCATTGGTATGGATGCATAACTCTCGAGAGTAGTCTGCACTGACTTTCTTGTCTCTCTGCACTAGGAGAACTCCTTACTGATAGTGTAAGCTCAGACACGGAGGATCTCTCATGATGCTACTTAGTAGCTAGATGGGACCATAAATGCCTCAGAACTGCCCTAAACCTTGTTTTTAATGACAGCTAGCCAAATGCTTTCGGAAGCTGATATGAAGGGCATGAACCTTAACATCTGGTTTGCAGATGGTCAGGCCTGCCAAGTTGGGGCCAACATGGGGGGAGGGGAGTGTTGAGCGTACATGACATCATACATGTGACGGATCCCCTCCACGCCTCCCACCACCTCCACACCTCCCATCCCCACCTGGTGGCCAGCGCTCATCCGAGAATGCTGCCTTGGCATCATCATCACGTCGTGCTGTCCAGCTGAGGAGAGGAGGCGGCAAAGTTGCTGCGACTCTCCTACTTCTCTCTGTCTCCCAGGTCTCTGTCTGCCCACCTGGGAGCAGAGCTGAGGGTGGGCACGAGTGCTCGCCCAGGGGTGGCAGGAGAGGGCGACCCCCCTCAATATTGGGGGTGCTCAGCCCCGTGCCTAGAAATATTGAGGGAGCTGAAGCCCCTTTCACCCCCTATAGCTGATGCCCCTGGCAGAGGTATAGTACTCTAACATAAAAATTCTGTTTAACAGTTATGGGCTAATTGCAAGGATGGAGAAGAATCTCATTCAGACTGTATATTTTTAAGCAAACTGACCCAGTTCACACCTCCCAGACTAATGCACAGGCCAGAGCATCATTATCCAGAGTCTCAGGCAAATAATCTATCACATTAGTATCTGAACCTTTAAACCACATGTTCCAAAGACTGAAAAAGGAATTATACCCAAAGAGACAAGACAGTTATGAAATATGATAAGAACAGCAAATTAGATAGTAATAAATAATAAGCATGTAATTAGTAGACCTAATAAGATGATCAAACCAACTATATGCCATGCATAGAAACTGTACTGGTCATCAAACCGTAACCTAAACAAATAAAAGCTACGCTCGACGTCAAACTATAACCAATCTTCAGGTCTTTTTCAGTCATCTTAGCTACATTCAGTGCTTAGCATGAATATCAGATATTGGAAAACAATTTACAAGTAATGAATGGCAAAGATTTTAAAAATAAATAAATAAATAAATACAGCCCATAAACCATGTAGAGTACCAATGCCAGTATATAACTAACAATAATAATCATTATCCATCCACAGAGTTCATTATCCATCCACTTCTAGTTCTGGATGAGCTCTCAATAAATTGTGGGTTGCCCTACCGATAGGGACATTCAGGAACCGTCCAAAATTAGCCTGACTGGTCACTTGAGTTAAAACATAACTATGTTGATGGGGTAATTCTTTGCACCACATCTCTTCCAAAACTAAGATGAGAGGTTGCAGGTTGAATGTGGCGAAATGGTTTCAATGAGAGATCAATGCAACCTTAAGAACAATAATACCATCATTTTATACTCATAAAAATATCACGTAGAAACGATAATAAATTCAGGATATTTGTCCTCAACTGTCCATTTTTGAGAAATGGAAGATGAGGAAAGGGCAAAGATCAAGGGAAACTAAACTCTGCATCAAAGGTCAAGGCATACAGAGAATCTCAAATGTTCATCTTCATCTCTCTGCCAGCATCATATTTTCCCAATGACTCCTCAGATGCAATCATCGTGTCAAAAACTGCCATTTAGTTTCAGAATATGCTTCAGTATTAAGTTTTCTGTGGAATGTTCAGGATGAGCAGAATCACATACCTATGTAGGAGCATCAAAAGTGTCCTAAATTATGTTACTGAGTTAAGTGTACAAAGTCTAATGCTACTAATCTTGATTTCCAAACTGGAGGGGTGGAGGAGCCAGTGGAATATTGCAACCATTTTCAGCCCTTTGGGAGTAGGAAGGATGGAGAAAATATCAAAAGTTCAGAATTGTCTGCTTTTCCTTTGTAGAACATGGAAAGGGTGAAAAAAGCACTAAGATCACTCACTGACTGTGACAGGACAAAAACCACGGTTTCCTCCAACAAATTTCCCCATCCAAGTTAGCCTAGGGTATTAAATCTGAGATTGCTCTCATCTTTGAAAGTATAACATAACAGATGCTTATTATATCCAGAAATATACAGTCAAACTTTGTGTCAAGGCAGGTCACCTAGATCATGAGCAGGTTTGACAGACACGTCAATCATAGAAATTGCGAAGATGGCTATTTCTAATCCTCGTTTCTAGTGGCTGACATCTGGAAAAAAAGAGGGATCACAAACCCGATATTGGCTACTGTGTGAAAAAGAATCAAAAAGACTGAAACTTTTGGAAGAGACAGCTATTGCCCTCATTGCTCCAAAAAATAATATGCAAGGTGAACCATTGTATTACAAAAGGCAGTAGCTGCCACAGAGATAGCTTGTGCACATGGACGGATGTTTGACTCTTAGCAGTTAATAATCATTCCCTTCCTTATGGACATCTGGGTTACAGAGCAGCATAAATGAAGCATTATATAACAGGATGTTCCACTTTGCAGTTCCAACCAGCTCAGCAATATTAGGGTGTTTGCTGCTTCATTGTGAAGCACATTTTACTACATGGAAAAGTTACCAAAACGGAACTTCTGCCTTGAGCCATTAAGCCAATAAGGAGGGAAGATAGGAAGTTGCCTTAAACCTTGTTTAGCCACTGGTCCATCCAGTTTGTCCCAATGAGGCAGTACCCACCTGCCCTTAAAGAGGCATTGGGGTGATCACTGCTTATAAAGCCCATCCTGGATGCCATGGTATGTAATAATGGTGTGGCCATTGCCTGCTTTGGGGTAAAGGTGGTGTCAAAGGAGCAAATTCAATAAATATATTAAATTACTCAAAAGCCGCAGAGTGAGAGTCTGTTGGCATGGGGAGGGGCCCTCTTTGTTTGAGAGACAGAGGGGGGGAGTGGGCTGCCTGCCATAAGTGAAGTCAGGGTGGGAACTGTTGCTAAGATCATTGGTTGCTTAATCCGTTTAAATCTGATTGAACTAGATGGTCTGACTCAGGACTCAGCTACAATAGTAAAGAAAAAGCGTTTTAAATGTGTTATAACACCGTGACACCAGGTGGCGCTGTGGAGTTCCATCTTTTGGCAATGTGATTTCCCATTATGAGGTTTACAACGTGTTTTCCTGAAACGTGTGTGTGTGTGTGTGTGTGTGTGTGTGTGTGTGTCTAGATCCAGCCTCAGTGTGTGGCACATTCCTTTGTTCTCGTTACTTTTTATTGTTACTGTAGGTTTTCTAGTTTTAAATGGTGATGCTTTATATATTAACACTGTACGGTTTTTTAATTTATATAGTAGTGCGAGCCATTTTGTAAGAACGTGTCATCTAAAAAGAAGACTATAATTCAAATAAATAAATAAATAAATAAGCAAGCAAGCTTCCAAAGAATCCAGAGATTCCATAGAAGACAGTATGAAAACAGTACATTTGACAGTATTAAGTGTTATTTTATCTGACAGTGTTTCATACTTAATTTTTTATGTAAGGAAGGTTTCAGTTCAACTTCACATTTTCTCATAGATCTGTTTCATTATGCTTCTTTGTAGATTTGTAATGACTTCAAATAATTGAGTTACTTTCAGAGACATCAGAATCTCCGGAGAAAGCTGTCTGCCTTTTTTTTTTTAAAGTACTTAATAGTATTTCCCCTTTAATCTAGTAAGATTTGACACATGTGGCGATTCTATCATTTATAGATTAACTTTGGTTTTTCTGCACTTTTCTTCAAGTGTGCTTTGATAGATAAGAATGTAGAAATTATTCTATTAAGGTTGCTGAAATATAAAGGGATCCCTAATGTGCATGTGATGTTAAACTATGGTTTGGATATCCTTGGGCTCACATATTCCTCCCTTCCCTTGGACACCCTGCTTCTCTGACTGACCTTCTTGTTTGGACAAGCCATGGTGTGCTAGTATATTCAAATCAGAAAAATATGGTTTGAGCTTGCCCTCTGAACCAGATTTGAAAACCACAGTTTGGAGAGGGTTACAGTCATACCTCATGTTATATCCGCTTCATGTTACGTTCTTTCAGGTTACGTCCCGCTGTGACCCGGAAGCACCGGAAAGGGTTACTTCCAGGTTTTGCCGCTTGCGCATGCGCAGAAGCGCAAAATGACATCACGCACATGCGCAGAAGTGGCGAACTGCAACCCACGCGTGCGCAGATGCACCACTGTGGGTTGTGCTCTTTTCATGTTGCGAACAGGCCTCCGGAACGGATCCTGTTCGCAACCAGAAGCACCACTGTATAACTCTGGTATGGAAGGCAGACAGAAGTCATCGTTTGACAACTGAAATGTAATGGCAAACTATGGTTTGCTCAAAACCAGAAGGCAGGTTGGGAACTGAAGCAGGAAAGGCATAATGGAGGAATGGAGAGGAGAGAGTTTGCAAGTCCAAGGCTCAAACCCAATTGTCCTCACTTGTCTTATTTGGAAGTATGCACAGTTTGAACTAATTACAAATGTGGCTTTGGACAACAAATAGCCCAACTGTCCGCAGTGTTCTAGCTACACAAAAGTCTATGGTGAGGTTCTTCAAAATAGGAAAGCACAGCTGCAACAATACAGAAATCAATCATTTTTTCACTATTATAATTCCATCTCCTTTCAAGTGGTGCACAGCTGCTTTTGAACAATGTATTTCAACATCAATATGCCAGGAAGCCTATTTATAAACATGACTCTTTCTTCATAAATATTTCCTCTCAATCTGAAATGGATTTTTATTGATGCTTTAGAACTGGGGCAGGGGGCGGGGATCAATGTATGTCATTAGATTTGTATGTGTGGTTGAGTCTGTTGGATTCTGAACCTTGTCCATAACACACTACAGTGGTACCTCAGTTTATGAACAGTCCTGTTTACGAAGGAATCGGTTTATGAACTCCGCAAAACTGGAAGCAGCATCCCAGGTTGCGAACTTTACCTCAGCCTAAGAACAGAAGCCAAATGGTGGAAGGCCACCGGCAGCGGGAGGCCTCATTAGCGAAAGGCCTCATTAGGGAAAGCACACCTTGGTTTAAGAACAGCTTTGGTTTAAGAACTGACTTCCGGAACGGATCAAATTCGTAAACCGAGGTACCACTGTACAGGGTAAGTGGTTTGGACATTTGAGCCCTGCTTTTAGTTAATAGAATACTAGAACCTAGAATTGTAGAGTTGGAAGGAACCACGAGTTCATCTAGTCCAACCCCCTGCAATGCAGGAATCTTTTGCCCAATGTGGGACTCGAATCCATGACCCTGAGATTAAGAGTCTCACACTGTATCGGCTGAGCTAAGCCATAAGTAGTTACAAGACTCCACGAGCATGAAACATACAGGAGTAGAAGACCAATGACAACATAATAGAAGGTTTTAGCCCAGTTCAAACATTCAGACCTATTGCAATGTCTTTGGGGTCTGGGACCAGATCTAAATAGTGTATTCACCTGACATCAGGCAGATCACATCTTGTTTGAATCATGTTTGCCAGTTCACCCAGTATGCATGATGCTTCTCCCTTCCAACACTTATGGAACAACCATACTGAGCAATTTGCCAGAGGAGAAGGACCTCCTCTGAAATTATTCTTCTCATAAAATATCCAAAATGTGGCTTACACTTACTGTTCCCAACCCAAACCTGCAGAAATTGGACTTTAATTTGATTTTGACCTGTTTTTAGGAGGTAATTGAATTATTGTTTGATTTTATACGAATGGTATATATCTGATGTTAGCTGCCCTGAGCCCGACTTTGGCCAGGGATAGCGGGATATAAATAAAAGTTTATTATTATTATTATTATTATTATTATTATTATTATTATTAATGTTGGGTAACTGCATTTCCCAGTGATTAGATGTTGTTCTACCTTAAATCCATTAAAATTGTGGGTGTTCTCTGCCCTACTTCTATACAACTCTCCTCTAACCAAACGCACTCACGCTACTTTGCTAACAACTTATACACACACACACACACAAAAATCATGGCTGTGTCTTCACCCTGTAGCATTTTGTCACAACAAGAGGAGCAAAGTCACTTTAGAAAGCATCTCTCAGCTGGATGTTTTCCTATTTTTTCATTTATATGTATATTTGGGGAGGTGGGGAAGCAAAGTGTTTGTTAAGTACCGACCGCTGCCAGCTGATTTGCAAACACTGCCACCGTTTCAAACACCCAGAGCTTCATAGGGTGATGGACCTCATCAGGCAAAGGGTCTAATGCCATGCCTCAGAAATTGCTTTGCACTTCCCCAGCCCAAAATGTCTGAAGTCACAAGAAAAGGATTAAAGAAAAGCTGGCAGCGCTTTGTCTGGGCTGAGCAGCCTCCCTGACACATTTCTCCTCAGCATGCTTCTGTAGCTCAATACAAGGTCTTTTGATATTCCTCTGTTTTCCCCTCTTAGCTTGTTATTTTTACCCCTCCCAGTTTAATTTCTTTTCCTTTCTAAAGAGCCGCTTTAACAGCTGCATCTCCAGCTGTCAAGTGAATAATTCAGGGGCAATTTCTCACCATTACGTGATTGGTCTACAAAACACATTAAACAGTCTTCAAGGGGGGGAAAATAAGCTTCATATGACAGCTGTGTACACTTAAAGGGAGAAAAAAATTCTTTTATTAGAGAACAATGGAGCCTCACACAATGAGCACACAGATTTTACCATTCTTTCAGCAGAGAACTTGTCATGAAGACATTAACTCAGTTGATGAGGTGCCTGCTCTGGAGTTTGTGGCTTCCAAAATCCTTCTTTTCACACAGTCCAAGAAATCTTCCTGTAGAAAGTCAGGCTGGAATATGACTTCTCTATCACCCCAGAACATGTGTGCAGGAACATGATGCCTTACTGAAGCTAAGAAGGTCTGGGTCTGGTCAGCGCCTGGTTACAAGGCTGCCTGGGAACACTGCAATCACATTCGCATCATACCTTTTAAATCACTATGATACCACTTTAAACATTCATAGCTTCCCCCAAAGGATTCTGGGAGCTGTAGTTTGTAAAGGGTGCTGGGAATTTTTAGAGGACCCCTATTCCTGTCCAAGAGCTAGGATTCCCAGAGTATGCCTAACAGACATATTTTTGCAAAGCAATTTTCCAAATATAACATATTTTGTATGTTATTTTCACTAATACAGTACACATACCATATTTATATGCAGAATTCATCCTAGTATATAGTTTTGCACACATTACTTGGCTGGAAAACTGCACTGCAAAATTTGGAGACCATCAAATCTCAAAGAATGACTGTGTTTCAATTTGCATATTGTTGCAGAAAGTGTGAATTAGATAAATTTGCCTTTCAGTGTGAATGGAATTAAATTTCTTTCCCATCCCTGGAAAAAGAGACAATGTAAGCCAAGAAAATCTTTGATAAAAAAAAATGTGTGTGGTGTTTTTTTTTAAAAAAAAAACACCTCCCATTCTTACTCAGTTAGGGATTTTAATAGCTAGATATACCCACCCTCACTAATTTAATGAGTGTCTCACCACTGAAAGCCATGTGGCTTGTGCAGTGACCTTTCAGTTCCTTGATCGCAAATTTTCAAAAATCTTATTGAACTGATCAACTTTCTTGCTGTCAGCTCTCCAGGGTCCAGAAACTCCTCTCCTAGTGATCTGTTCAACTCTGCTTCAAAGCCTTGTGGTACTTGCCATGTACAATGCACACATTTATCATACAAGGCTTAATGCTCTGCAGATATAAATTCTTTGAAGGATTCCTGAATGCATCAACAATGTCTATGTTCTTAGCCACTCTTAATGGAATTGTGCAAAGTCTCTGGATGATGGATTGACTTATATTTCAGGCAGGTGAAAGGGGTTTTCACCATCCTGGTTATATCATGGCTTCTGACTTCTGGGATATTAGTCTGGACTTCTTGCTGTTTAAGTGCTCTCCTTAACCTTAAGTAGTACTTCATTGTACCTCATCGGCTTCATTCCCTCACAGAAAGTTCATGCCCGAAGCTACAAAAGCATCTTGCGTGTCGAGGTCCCCAAGCCACCCCCTAAATCAATAACAATTCACACAGAATATTTCTTTAAGGTTTTTGGCATAATTTTGGCCACAACTTTATTAAAATACATAATGTGAGTGGTTGCTTAGGCATTGGTTACGACTATCTGTCCCTGCCCTGGGACAGAACTGACTTCCGGATTCCAGCGAAAGCCAGTAAGGGAAAACACTATTGGGGAGAGAATGGGGCTGGGCACCATACCGTCACCCCTCCCCGCATGCTCCCAGGGGCTTGCGTGGCCCTAGCCCCTTGCCAGGGATTCGGACAAAAGCATGGCAAACCCCTGGATTCCTTTAACGGAATTCCCTTGCAGCAGCAGCATTGGAGGGGCAGGCACAGCCAACCCTTACCCCTCCACCAACCAAATTTTAACCAATGCCTAACCGCAACCTTACAAGTTGTGATGATTTGCTACGCAGTAGGCAAAAACCAAATGGCACCAGCCAATCTGCCAAATGTACAAAATTCCTACCAGGCCTGTTATGCACTGAAGTTCTCATCCTGAGCCAGCAGTGGGATACTGTAGATAGTTCAGGTCCACATGTGCAAATAAGGGATCGGAAGTGACATTCAGTGATTGGATAGTTACAGAAAACGGTTACTGTTGCGTTCTAGTGGAGCTCTATATAAGCAGGCTGGCTGAACCCTTCAGTTCAGTTCAGTTCTGTTCTGGCCTGTGAATAAACAAGAGCTGTTTGAAGAATTGCTGTGTTGTCTGATATGTTCACCCACAACTTAACAAGGCCCCTGCCCCAAAAGCAGATGACCCCATGACAGGCATAGTAAGGTCAAACACAACATCCCTAAAATTAGGGAGGGTGGGCAGGCGATCCGATGCACGTAGCAAAAGAGACTGCACCAAGCTGCATGCCAATAATATATAACCTTCGGGCCAACCCTCTAAATGGTAACATCAAAATCTCCCCAACAACCCAATCTAGCCCAATCACAGTCATGGTCATCCAAACGGTCCCGCCCAGCAACCAAGAGGGGGTATCCTGCTAGGCCCAACCGCAACACGTGCTCTCCATGAAGGAGAACACGCTTTACATTTCAGGTAACAGCTATGTGAATTCTCTCACCATCTCTGTTTTATCAGTTGCCATCTTGCTATTACTTGTTCACTGAATCATAGAGTTGGAAGGGGCTACGAGGGTCATCTAGTCCAACCTCCTGAAATGCAGGAATCTTTTGCCCAACATAGGGCTGGAACCCACAACACTGAGATTTAAGAACCTCATTGGATAGCTCAGTAGGTAGAGCATGAGACTCTTAATCTCAGGGTTGTGGGTTGAAGCCCCACATTGGGCAAAAGTTTTCTGCATTCCAGGGGGTTGGACTAGATGACTCTCGTGGTCCCTTCCAACTCTACAGTTCTCTGATTCTATGCTCATGCTCTACCAACTGAACCAT
Organism: Podarcis pityusensis; assembly: GCF_964106645.2. Taxonomy (NCBI): domain Eukaryota; kingdom Metazoa; phylum Chordata; class Lepidosauria; order Squamata; family Lacertidae; genus Podarcis; species Podarcis pityusensis. The sequence goes on from NC_138028.1 coordinate 27,020,651, forward strand.
CAATCCCTACAAGACGGTTCATTTGAAAGGTGCAGAAGTTCATCAGCTGTGTAAGGATGCAGCCACATCATAAATTTGTGGCAGTGTAATCTTCATTTTGTGGGATGTGGGTAGCGCTGTGGGTTCAACCACAGAGCCTAGGGCTTGCCGATCAGAAGGTCAGCGGTTCAAATCCCCGCGACGGGGTGGGCTCCCATTGCTCAGTCCCAGCTCCTGCCAACCTAGCATTTTGAAAGCACGTCAAAGTGCAAGTAGATAAATAGGTACCACTCCAGCGGGAAGGTAAATGGCATTTCCATGCGCTGCTCTGGTTCACCAGAAGTGGCTTAGTCATGCTGGCCACATGACCCGGAAGCTGTACACCGGCTCCCTCGGCCAATAAAGCGAGATGAAGGCCGCAACCCCAGAGTCATCTGCGACTGGACCTAATGGTCAGGGGTCCCTTTAACTTTACCTAATCTTCATTTTATGCATTTGTAAGGTTTGATGCCACCGTTCAGTGGATTGCTGAATAATGTGATAAGACTTGTGTAGTCTATTTCCACATTCATTGTTTGAGTACTTCTAAAGCTCTTTGGAGGGAGAGACTACTATAAGTAGCATCATACAAGTTCTCCTCTTCATTGATGGAAGGAACAGGTTTCTTGCAGAGTTCTGAGTGTTGAACTATATCATTAAGTAAGGGCTCTTTCACTGACACTGAAGGGCTGCAATGAAGTCAATGCTGAAGAAGTTAATGGCTGTACTTTGTTCTGTTGAATGCCAGGTATCAAATCCTTTATGAAATTTCACATATTCACATATTTCACATATTCATGAATAGAAATGGATGTCAGTTGGTCTCCCATTGAGCAGAGCCTATTGACAATATAAACAACATCGGAAGTTTATTTCATTCTGCAAAGGATAGTGTACATAATACCATGTTTTCATACCCCCCCACCAGAATTATATTCTGCTACTATGGGAATTAACAGCAGGTCAACAAAAAGGGCAGGTTTTGTAAGATTTTATGGTTGCCATGAGGCTTATACTTAGACCCTGGAAGAATACTCGCTGTCTATTAAATAATGCTACTGAACACATTTCTTATAAACATCAACTTCATATGGATACTGATTTGGTATCAATTTATATGTTGCTGTTGTTTTGATAATAACTTTTTATCAGTTTTCAATTACAACAATCCAATAATAGCCTCATTATAACATGATTTATATGTTTAAACTAAGGTGGAATCTACAAACATATAAAAAATGTTTTGAAACTGTTTTTTAAATATTTTTTTCAAATACATTGAATTTTCAATAAGGCTCTAGTGTCACATTGTATATTGCACTTAAAACACACTTAAAACGTTTTATTTGCAGCTGTATAGCTGAGTTCATAGACGGATGTATTGATAGTTAATGTATTTTAATTTAGTTAATATATTTTAATGTCAGTTCTTTTATTTTCTTTGTCTCGCCCTATTTCTTCCCTCTTCCCCCTTATTTTTCTCTCTTTATCTAATTTGTTAATAATAATGATACTGATTTTTACATTTATTAATAATATAAAGGAGTGAATGAATAAATACATATCTGTGTGTCCTATTGCTTTTGTCCTCCCTTGTGATGTTTTTCTGGTTTCTTAACCTTCCATCTTTTATTTGGAATTCTTTAGCTGTCTGAGATTGAAGTTTAAATCCATTATCCACGGTTGATGCAGAAAAAATAGCTATCAGTATCTCCTTTCCTACCGTACATCTCTGCAACTCCAAGTTGCAGCCAAGAGCAATCAGTGTCTCATTGATTCTGACCACCAGTGGTGTTGAGTTAATAAATAAATAAATCAGATAGTCTTGCTTCCTAGACTTTGTAAAGTAATTATATCTATTAATCACAGAGACTTTGGAATCTGTCCTTCATGCTATGAGAGCTAGTACCTGCTTTGTTTTCCCTGGACCGTTCTACAATTTCATTCCCTTAATATTTCATGATCTTTTCTTAACAAATTAATTAAAGCAACTAACCTGCAGTTCATATTAATTAGGCAAGTCCAAACAAAAAAAAATGCTTGGGGGTTTTATTTGTGCATGTGTAAAATTGCACAGAAACTGCCCATTGATTTTGGCATCACATAAATTAAAGAAAATGCTTCATAAACACAAAAACCACAGAAGAATGGGGAGGCTGTGAAGAAAATTATGGGTGAAAACTAAGCTCTGCTGAATACACGCTGTCCATTTAATTCCATGGCTGTTTGCCAACAAGTGCCATGCTGCAAATGTTTTCATTTCTCTGGAACAGGATTTCACCTTAAGCCAGGATTCTAACTAGTCAAAGTTTTTCCAAGAAAAAAGTGAAGAGCCACTGTTAGAGCAGACCCACACCATATATTTAAGGTACAGTGGTACTTCGGGTTACAAACACTTTGGGTTACAAACTCCACTAACCCGGAAGTAGTACCTTGGGTTGAGAACTTTGCCCCAGGATGAGAACAGAAATTGCACGGTGGCAGTGCAGCAGCAGCGGGAGGCCCCATCAGCAAAAGTGCACCTCAGGTTAAGAAAGGTTTTGGGTTAAGAACGGACCTCCGGTTGGTGAAATGGTGATTAAAGAGGAGGGAAAATGGAAGCTAAAACCATATGAACAAATTAAAGAACATATATATAATTGGTTGCATTATTTCCAGGTTAATGAAATGTTTAAAAAAGATATAAAAGAATGTGGATATGGAGAAAAAGAGTCAAAGTTCCAAGTAGATATAATAAACAATGAATGTAAAATTCTGTCAAAAATGTATAAAATACTGTTGGAATGGAATATGAAAGATGAAGAGGTTAAATCGGTAATGATACAATGGGCCAAAGACATTGGGTATAATATGCAATTTGATGACTGGGAAAAATTGTGGAAAGAAAATTTGAAATTTACTGCATGTACTGCATTGAAAGAAAATGTTATGAAAATGTTTTACAGATGGTACATCACGCTGGTAAAATTAGCAAAAATGTATAAGACATGTAATAAGTGTTGGAAATGTAAAGAAAAAGAAGGAACATTTTATCATATGTGGTGGGAATGTAAGAAAGTGAAAGGTTTCTGGGAAGCGATTTCTAATGAATTGAAAAAGATGTTAAAATTTACTTTTGTGAAGAAACCAGAAGCCTTTCTTTTAGGAATTACAGGAAAAGAAATAATAAGAAAAGACTGCAAACTCTTTCTGTAAGCAGTTACAGCAGCAAGGACTTTATTGGCTCAAAAATGGAAACAAGAGGAAATACCGACAATAGAAGAATGGAGATTGAAAATGACAGATTATGCGGAATTGGACAAACTAACTGGGAAAATCAGATATGCCCGAGACCAAAAGTTCATCGAAGACTGGGGAAAGTTTGTAGAGTATCTGAAAAACGTATGTGATATACAAACAACGCTAGTGGGGTTTCGAGAGGCGCTGTAAAAACTGAGAGATATTGTCAAAAAAGAAACAGAAGGGAGAGGGAAGACAAATGGCAATATGCATAAAGGGAATGTGTAATTAAGAGGGAAATATGGATGATTGCCAGAGAAGCTGAAGGAAGTCCAAAAGAGATGTTTTGTTATAATTTGGATAAAAATGTACAATTGTATTGGAATTTTAAAAAAAAACAAAAAAAAAAAAACGGACCTCTGGAACGAATTAAGTTCGTAACCCGAGGTACCACTGTATGACCAACACACATTTAAGGCACGTGACTTCCCCCAAAAAATCATGGGAATTGTAGTTTGTTAAGGGTCCTACGGTTTCTATGATTCTTTGGAGGAAGTCATGTGCTTTAAATTGATGGTATGGACCTACCCACAAACTCACAGTAGTCATTCTTATTTGTGGGCCAAATGGCTAAGGAAGAAATGAAAGGGGAAGCATCCACTGCTTGCTTTAAGTTGCTTGGAAGACCCTCCCCCCCCCCCCCAAGCAAATAAAACCTTGAGAAGCTTGTCCCATTGCCTATAAATATTGATCACCAACACATCTGTTTGGGAGCATTCTAGCAGCCCAATAAATAACAAATAGTGGGAGGTGCAATGGCAGTGGGAGGTTTGTTTCTTTGTATTCCAAACAATTGTCCACATCTCCATAAGGAAGCACATTTATTAGAACAATTCCTCTAGAACAGGAACCACCATTGCAATGCTTATGAGCCATATTAGCCTCCCCAATAACTTTCTGCAGAAAATATTTCCCTCTACAAAAACGAGGTCATGAAAAGAACTCAGGATAGCTCGGTCAGTAGAGCATGAGACTCTCAATTTCAGGGTCATGGGTATGAGATCCACACTGGGCAACAGATTCCAGCATGGGTTGGGCTAGATGACCCTTGTGGTCACTTCCAGCTCTACAATTCTATGATTCTATGGCTGGATCTACACTGATCTGTAAAAACACTGTAAAAAAAATTATATAACTCTCAATGCTGATGGATCGCTGCTCCTTTGGAATCACATTTTTATAACGCTTTTTAAACATTATAACCCACCAGTATAGATTCACTCTATGATAATGACCACCACTGAGGTGTAGTGAGCCAGGGTTTTGCTGGCCTAGATTTACCTGTTGCATATTCTGATATATGTCTCTGAACTCAGGGGTAGCCAGCTGATGCTTGGTTGTCTAGATTCAGCTCAGGAGTCATACCACATTTTAATGCAGTCAAAATAAAAGTTTTCTCACAAAGCCATTCATAACAAATCCTCCTATCCTAAATTTGTGAGAAATATTCCCACACTTTAGTGTCACATCTCTGCAAGTGGAATACAGAAGCTGACTATCCCTACTCCATACCGAATCCTTGCAACTAATAAACTGTTCTTTATAGACATGTTTTAATAGATTGTGTCTTCCTAATGCTGTTTGTGAACTTTCTATTCTGATGGTTTATTTGCTAAAAGTCCAAAATATATCACGTGCTATAAAAAGGTTTGAAGTGAAAATATCTCAGGTGCACCCAGTTTGCTTTTAGACTTCCTGAGTGGCAATTAAATTAAGCCAACAACTTTCAAAACATTGACATAGTTGGGGCACTGCTATCACCAATGTAATTAAGCATGAACACTTCTATTCTCTGCCAAGGCTGCCACTGACATTCCAGATTCTTCCTGTATGAACTATGTATGTTTGTGCCATGTGATCAGGAATAGTGCTCTGTATAGTTTGTTTCATCTAAAATTATTGCGAGAGGGAGGGGTATCAAACCTGTCTGGAAGCCCCACCCCAAATGTCAAAGATACAGGATGACCAGTACTTAATTAGACAGAATAAAGAAAGGCTAAGATTAGTTGATGTTGATAAATCCAGTAGTGTTTATGCTGACAAAAGGCCCTTTGATCCAATGGAGCCTTCCATCAGTGGAATGTGGAGGGAGGCATTTTTTGTTCATTCTCCCTCTGTCCTGCACACCCTCAAAATCTATTCCAGAGGATTTGGGGATACTTTGTAATGGGAGTTGGAAAGCAACTATAAGAGGGAGGGGGGAAATCAGCAATATTTGCCTTCCTCCACTCTGCTGGCTGAAAACTGATGGATCAAAAAACCTTCCATCACAACTGGATGACACAAGTGGAAGAAGATGATCTACTACACTTGCCAAGATCATATCATCAACAACACTTGTTCATCGTTTATTATAAAAGATCTCCAAGTGGTTTAACCACAGCTTATAAGCATGGGTTTGAAAAGAACATTCTAATAATTAACTTGTGCAGTTCATAAATATAGCAACCCATGAACAGTAGCAAGATACTTTGGCAGTACAACCACCATTCAAAAGCTTTTTTCTGTGGAATCCCTTTGAAAAAATACATATACAGTGGTACCTCGGGTTACATACACTTCAGGTTACATACGCTTCAGGTTACAGACTCCGCTAACCCAGAAATAGCGCTTCAGGTTAAGAATTTTGCTTCAAGATGAGAACAGAAATCGTGCTCCGGCGGCGCAGCGGCAGCAGGAGGCCCCATTAGCTAAAGTGGTGCTTCAGGTTAAGAACAGTTTCAGGTTAAGTACGGACCTCCGGACCAATTAAGTACTTAACCCGAGGTACCACTGTATTGCCTGTGATAGAAACCATTAATTACCCATCTAGATGGCTAGCACACTGCCAAAACAATGATTAGCAAGGCACAGGCCATAGCTAAGTCCATTTCAGTTGACCAGCAAAGTAAAAAAATAGCCCAGAGTTTCACTAACAGCAAACACACCTTTCCAGCACCTCAGTTCTTATAAACCATTCTTCAGTTTAGCTGAATCTGCTGGCCTGTTAAATGGCAGTACAAAAGGACGGTAAATCATTTACTTATTTAGTTTAAGAGCAAAAGGAATTAATCCCTGAAAACGGGTTTTCAGTATGAAAAAAATATAACATTCTAATCTGTCAATTACAGCTTGATGCACAACGGTATTGAGGTGTTGCCCTTTTTTATTCGTTTGTCTTCCATTTTGACTGTTGGTGTCAAACCCTGGCAGGTTCAGGGGCTGAGAGTTATGAAAGCTCGTCACTTAGCCTTAATTTTCCCATTTGTGAAATAGGAGATAACTCTTACCTGCCACACGGGATATTGTGATGCTAATACTCAAGTTTAAAAATGCCACCGCTTTCAAAAATCAAGTGCATTGTGATGAAAGACTGCATAGAAATGCAAAATGATATTACTATTATGATTAAATTCTAAAAGGTGAAACTCTCCCTCAAAATGTTGCTGCCATTTTCCCCCTCTTAAATAGCTTGCAGGGCTTCATCCTGAACACAATTCTGGGGTTTCAATCAAATGCAAACTCATCATAATGCAGGAGATTAAGGGAGCCAAAAATGCATAAATTTATGACCTACCCACATAGCTATTGGATTCATAGTGGCTGTGGGAGCAACATTTGCAAAACCTAAATATGGTGGTTCACAGCCCATGGGTATGCTAGTCACATGAGATCACCATTGCATGTGGGAACTGACAAGCAACAGGAGTACTTGGAAAACAGTGTATCTCATGCATTCTGTGAACTAAATCTTGTGAACAGTGCAGTCTTCCAATTTTAAATTTTAATGTTGTAAATTTATTTTTTATGTTGTATAAAAAAGGCTACGTTGTTTGATTTTAGAGGAAAGCTTTCCTTTTATTCTCTGTCATCCATTGTAAAGGCCTTTGGCTACTGACAAATATGAAAACCCAAACAGTGCAGTTGAAGAGGAACACTACCAATGATTCCATTATACCTGTTTTTTCACATGAAGAAAGAAGGATGAGTCAAAGACATTGTGGGAGTCTCCTTGTAGACTGGAACTGGTGTTGATGCTACAATCTTAACAGTGCCTAGGTAAGACTTCTCTTCTTTGCCCAGGCATTTTAAGAGATTCGTTTGTATGTAGTCTGCTTTGGGAAGTTTAACTGTTGTTCCTTCCTAGCTTTTACTGTCTTACAACAGATAATGTTTTGCTTTTATTGTATATTGTTGTTGTAAGCCGCCATGGGCCCATATAGATGAATGGCGGTTCAAAAAATCTGTAAAATTGAGAAAATTAAGTACTCAGGAAGTTCGGCAAAGGGCTTGCTGAAAGGCACCACTCTCCTGTGCAACTTTCATTTTCAATCAAGCAAGACCTCTTTTCATTCACCTTCCCTGCACAACGCTCTTGAAATTACCCCATCAGTTAAAGAATTTCAGATTATATAAGACAAGGAGTTAGAGAACAGACAGCAAACAATATCCTTTGAGTAATGCCTAGAAAAAACTTCTTTCTTTCACTGGTATCCAAACTCATTACTCTCCTGATCTCCTTGATCTTTTCTAGTTTGGATTTTATGTGTAATGTGAAATGTTAAAGAACTGACTACTGTCAAATGTAATACTGTATATATTAGTGGTTTTCAAACTGTCTTCTGCAGGACCTGGGATTCTTTTGACAAAGGGGTTTCAGGGAGAAGAGCAACTGAAACACAGCTTGGTCTTCTTTCGTAAAGTGTGTGGGGAAAATCAGCCTCATATAACCAACATGTTTAGCTCTAATTAATGCATGGAGCTGTTAAGACCATAGAGTACGCTGTCCTGCCAGTTTAAGCTAGGTCACACTCCCTCACATTGGGAGGAAGAGTTTCCAAACACTTTGTTCTCTCACTTTTGCCATGCAAACCCTACCAATAAGGAGGTGTAAGCTGGATGTGCCAAGCTTAGACTGCATGGCTCAAGCAAGCCCTATTTGTGTTTCTATACAAATCATTTTGAAACACTTACCATTTGGAACCTACTGCCTGTTTTTTCTTGCTGCTGTGTGGAAAAGCACATGAACCTGACCTTTGAAGAGTTTGTAAGTAAACCATTTTTAATTTACCAAACATGTGGTCTCAAGTGTGGTGAACATGCAGAGAATATTCAACACCAACACTTAGAAAGCAGAATTTTGTAGAAAATAAATTCATTTTAGGAACACCAAAAGCTACCGTATATTGAGTCAGACTTTTGGTTGATCTAGGTCAGTATTGCCTGTGCTGAATGGCAGTAACTCTCCAGGATTTTGGCCAGGGGTCTTTCCCAGTCCTAGCCGGAGATGCCAGGGAGTTAAGCTAGATCTGCTTTCTGCAAAGCAGATGTTCTATCACTGAGCATTTGTGCCTTTATTTTGGCTCAGTCTCCACTCTGTCACTTCATATGATCATCAAGAGATTGCTCTGTTGAATGAGATCTTCTTCCTTATTGCATTCCCCGGTCCAACTCCAATATTTATTATATAACTTTGCAGGAAGAGCAAAGCTGCAACGTTAGCAGGCGTATTTACAGTAAAAACCATTTTTCTGCCTAACATCATTGAAGTACATTTCAGTTCTTGTCTTTGCCATCAAAAATATTTCATTTCAAATGAAATACGAGATATTTTCTTCCCTCCCAGAAATCATTAAAAGCAATTTCTAAAGAAAAACAGGGCATCCCATGGATATAAATCTGCTTATTTTGCAACCATGAAACCAATGAAGGTCATTGTGGCTTCTGATTAGGTTGCCTAATGTTGTAAAATTCAGCTCAAAGGAATAATGTAAGAAATCCAAATGCTGGCTTATGGGATAACATTTCAACTCACATTTTAGTCTACTAAGATCAATCACAGGAATATTAAAGTAAATGCTGAAATGTCGGCTCACTGCCGGTTCAGTAAAGCGATGTGCTAAAGCTGGGCTGGTTCACCACACACAATACTACATGAAAACTCTTTGTAAGAATGATAGCAATGATAATTATGCCTTTGGATCAGAATACAGATTGCTTGCATAAGCAAGCACAATAAAATAATACTTAATGTTTTGTACATATACTGATGCCTTCAATTTTCCTACTAAATTACCTTTATTCAGAAATAACACCTTGAAAAGTATATTAATGAAATTACACATGTGAAAGGGAAGAGGAGAAGGCATGTTCAGAATAAGAATAAATTACAGAAGTCTTGAAAAGCTGGATTAAATATAGAAAAATTGAGAGCTGAGTTAGGTAGAATTCAAACTCCCATGCTGGAGAGAACCAGGAGGAGAGGGAAGGGAGGTGAAGGCAACATCTGGCTTCTGTTCCTATGTCCACTGGATTGGTGGGAACATTTTTGGTGTCTTTTGGATTTTCTCTCTACTAGTTTAGCACAGGGGTGAGGAACCTCAGACCAGGGAGCTGAATGCAGCTCCCCGAACGTCTGCCTAACTCTCAGGTTACTGTCCAGGCCACACCTCTCTTTGTCCCTGCACACTCTGAGCCCTCTAGTGATTTTACATGGCTGGAATGTATCCTTGAACTGTGACCTCTTGCTTGCCTGTATGGAAAGTGTTGTGTGCTTGTCTGGCCAAATCCATTTTGGCCACACCCACCTCTGTTACAAGGCCCCTGGAAGCAAGGGCAGTGTGACCCATTTCACTACCGGAGGTAAAGGTGATCCTGGTACATCTAAGCAATTTTGAAGCTCAGCCTCAAGAAGACAATCAACCCTCCCAAATAACACACTGTTAAAATCTTGAAGAACTGAATACTGGACTGCCAAATCCTCACGTAACTCACGAGTCACATGGACCTGACAATGAGGATGGGAAAACCCCATCATGGCATCATATAAACACCTCAGGTATGCACACCTAGGTGCCATGATGGCACAAGAAAAAAATCAGGCAGTTCCTGAAGCAACACCAGAATAACCTTTTTTTTTAATGAACTAACTCTCCCATTTTCTCTGCTAAGGACAAGAGTTTAGCTTCAGGCAACCAACAGCACTGACTGATGGAGTCAATCTCAATACCCCAAAATATCGAAGATGTGCTGGCCCCTTTAGTCTTGTTCTCTGCCAGAACTGGAAGCTCCTTGGTCAGCTGAAAAAAAATGCTGCGTCAGGAACTGACAATCCCGTGATCCAGCAGCTCCATGTTTTATTTTACTTTTTAATAATCCAAGTAATGAAGGACCTGTTTGAGCCCAGGTGGATGGGGTGGGAACAACCTCTGAAACAGTACAAGGAGGGAGGTGGAGGAGGGGTTGTTGCTTGTGCTGACAGAATGATCAGTACAGTGTGACATTGAATTCCTCCATTTCTACAAAAGTCTCAATTCACAACATTCACCCCATGGCCCTAGGGGTTTGTGTGAAGGTGCATGAGGTCCTCCCCCTTGCTGAAGCTAAGTACATCTAGTGCCTGAATTGGTCACTTCCTGAGTACCGCATGTACACACCTGGGGTACCATGACAGAAAAAAGGTGAGATATAAATCTGAGATATATAGATGATAGATAGAGAGATAGATATAGATATAGATAGATGATTGATAGATAGATAGATAGATGATAGATAGATAGATAGATAGATAGATAGATAGATAGATAGATGATAGATGGATAGATAGATATGATAGATAGATAGATAGATAGATAGATAGATAGATAGATACAGTGGTGCCCCGCAAGACGAATGCCTCGCAAGACGAAAAACTCGCTAGACGAAAGAGTTTTCCATTTTTTGAGTCGTTCCGCAAGACGAATTTCCCTATGGGCTTGCTTTGCAAGACAAAACGTCTTGCGAGTTCTTGCGAGTTTGTTTCCTTTTTCTTAAAGCCACTAAGCCGTTAATAGCCGCTAAGCCGCTAAGCAGTTAATAGCCGCTAAGCCGCTAATAGCCGCTAAGCCGCTAATAGCCGTGCTTCGAAAGACGAAAAAACCGCAAGACGAAGAGACTCGCGGAACGGGTTAATTTCGTCTTGCGAGGCACCACTGTAGATAGATAGATATAGATATATAGATAGAGAGAGAGGATAGATAGATAGATATAGATAGATAAAGATATATGATCATTTCCAGATAAGTTGCATATTGCACAAAGGAAACCACCTAAGCATGCACACAGTGGTCTTTTCAACTGGTCTTGAAACTCCCTATGTTATCCAAAACACAGCTGATGAATTTATTTATTTATTTCATAAAATTTACACATCAATTGGAAAGAAAGAAAGACCTTCTCAAAGCTCTCATTAGCCTCTGGCATGCACAGATAATATGTTGCATGGGTAGTAATATTAGGAAAACATTATCACAGATGACACAGTTGCAGCAAAATGTCTTGGGAAATGCCTATTGATGGAAACTACTGCTTTATCTTCTGTGATAATGTTTCCCTAATGTGACATTGGTCCACTCAAACGAGCACTTATTTGCATCAACCAGGGTGAATTAAGAATGAATAAACTGGCTCACATTCAGCTCACAAGTATACACATTAAGGCTCCAATACAATCTTAAACTTGCTTACTTGGAAGCAAGACCCATTATATCAATTACAAGCAAATTTGTGACTATGAGGCTATAATCCAATGTGTATACTATTTATTTGGGAGTGAGTCCCCAAGTAAACAGTGTTATTTGCCATCTCTGTCATTCATCATGTTTCATATCATATTTTGCATTCCTGTTTTAGCAATCTGGCTACTGAACATTTGATGAATGGGGGCCCCTTTCCTTCCCGCCTGGAGAGAGGGGATATATTGGCACAAATAAGCCACAGGAGAAATTTGGTTGCCACAACTAATCTTCCACCTCATTAGACTTTAGTGAATGCAGCAATCTTACTTCATGAAATGTGTTTATTTGGTGGCTCCAGCTTTCCTTTTTTAAAATAAATTTCCTTAATATTAACCATGGCTCTTTTAAAGCTGCGCTACACATAGTTGTGAAGACTGAATGAAGCAACATCACTGTGGGGAAACGGGATCATTACTGCTCTAATCTAAAATGAGCAGCCCAGGGTCATTTGGATATTACAGACTCAGAGATTAAAACTCCATCGCTTGCTGTGAAGTATAATGCAAAAGTTGTTGTCTATGTCTTCTAGAGCTCATTTTTAGGGAAGTCTCATGATACTTCCCAAATAACACACACTCCCTTTTCAGATTTTTAGCTAAAAATATATATATTAAAATACACTTGATTATTGTTTGGAAAGTGATGGTATCTGAAAGGTCGACATTACTTATATATATATTAGGACCCACCTTCTCCTTCTGATTGTAAATTGTTTTAACTTATTTTAATTGCCCAGGGACCTTATGATGGGTGGATAAAAAATGCAAATCTACATCAGTCACAGCAGTGTTGTAGGTATGTAAAAAGTAAAACAAAAGATTGCTTATATCTTTCTTGTTAAGACATTCATTTTTCTGTGCAATTTCATTGTCAGCTGCCATAGGAAGCATAGCCAAGGTACACTTTACAAATTTGAGAGAAACAGGAAGAACAAGGAAGGGCAATTGACTCTCCTTTAAGACAGGAATAATACATCTGTGAACCGCCCTGAGATTTTGTGATGAAGCGTGGTATATAAATTTAATAAATCATCATCAGTAGAGGGCCATATACTTTGGGTGTATGATTGTCCATGTTAAAAGATTCCCACTTAGGTTGGGTAGCTTGATACTAAAGAGTTGAGAGCTTCTATCATATGCAGTACAGTGGTACCTCGGGTTAAGTACTTAATTCATTCCGGAGGTCCGTACTTAACCTGAAACTGTTCTTAACCTGAAGCACCACTTTAGCTAATGGGGCCTCCTGCTGCTGTCGCGCCACCGGAGCACGATTTCTGTTCTCATCCTGGAGCAAAGTTCTTAACCTGAAGCACTATTTCTGGGTTAGCAGAGTCTGTAACCTGAAGCGTATGTAACCTGAAGCGTATGTAACCCGAGGTACCACTGTACTGCCATGTTGCATGAGTCATATGCTTACTTTGTTGGAACTGTAAATATAGAAAATGAGAAATAAGCTTGGTTTTTCATGGCATGACTATAGTATACAAGACAAAGTTCTCCTTATCACCAAATCTTCCCTGCCTTCTTTGTGCATCCTATCATTCCCCAGACCTTTAGAGATCCGAGGGCTTGTAGCCTTGAATATTTATAAAATGGAAGGGACTTTAACAGGTGTTGCTTGATATGCAGTGGTAAGAAAAGTGGCGCTTGATGAAATTCCCACTTGTATGCAGCTTTTAAAAGTACGCCGACTCTATCTTCCTTTGCATCTGGTCATTTCATTTCTACTTGAAAAGATCTCTCAGGTAGCAAAACTGGGGAGGGCGAAACCTAGGCTTCAAATATCCTGAAGAGCTACAGGCAGCTGAAAGCAGATGTCTATGGGAACCACTGGCCATTGTGAGCTGTGTGAGTAGAATTGAGTGAGATGAAAAATCAAGTGAATATAGGGTAAGAGGGTTGCTTTTGTTACGATATTGAATCAATGCAGCCACGAGCTGCTGGTAGCTTGAAAACAAAACATAACGGGAATGTTGGGACTGTTCCATGGGAAACAGAGGGACAGTCAATTCACAGTGCAGAGGGCACCGGAATTAGCTCAGAGTGTAATATGAGCTGTACAGGAAGTACAGGAGGAGTTTGTCTCTCGACTGCAGGAGTTTGAAGAGAGCAGTCATGATTTTTGTAACGCTGCAAAGACAGAAATAAAGGAATGTAAATACGTTTCTGTCTATCTCTTTCCCTTGCCTGGGGGGGGGGCAGGAAAGAGGGGGTGTGTTCTTCTCACTCTGAGAAGGATCGCCTATCGCGACCTAGCCTGGATCCTGCTGGGGAATGCAGATAGGGAGGTCAACAGGAGATCAAGCCGGGTGCCTGGAGAGTGGCCAGTTTCTCCTGATAAAGGCTTGATTCCCAACAGCTTTCCTCTCCTTCCCAAACTCGAAACTAATACTGGTTGGGGATGAGGGAGGCTATGAAGTCATGAGGGTGGTGTACTTAGAGGTTTCACCCACCACAAGCCTTGGACCCCCTCAGACAGTACAACACGGCATGACTCCATCCCAATGTAACTTCCTATTTCCCTTATCTACCCTTTTAATTGCGGGAGGCAGTGGAAGACAGCAGTGCCTGGTGTGCTCTGGTCCATGGGGTCACGAGGAGTCGGACATGACTAAACGATTAAACAACAACAACCCTTTTAATTTTTGTCTGCCTCAACTTTTCATTTAGAAACTCACTCAAGCTACTTCATTACCTTGGGAAGCAATTTCATATTTCTTTTAATTTTTTACAAAGTCTAACAAAGTCAGAATAAGAGATTTTTTCAGTCGAAAGTGAGCATGGCGTTAGCCATAGCATGACTGTACTGTGTGTTAACGTATTTATCTCAGTATTACCTCAGGCCAAACTCTTGCTTCCCTTCCACTTCCACTCCCAGTTGCAAATAAGTTAACCTCCCTGTTGTAGGCTGTATTTCTTTGACTATAGCATAGCAAAGAAAGGAAACTGAATACATTGTCTGCATCTACTTTCCTCCCCATTTTTTTTTTTTTTTAACTATAGCAATTTGTCCCAACTGAATGCATGTCTGATGGAAGTTGAACTCTATTTGGGCTAATTTTTATTCCCAGCAGTCCTTTATTACTTTGTTAGGTCTGGACACACTTCACTTCCTTGGCAATAAACCTCTGAGCTCCCCTTTGGATGCAATTCGGAGGTTTACATCATTTGCAAATACACGACAACCGATCCATCATAATGATGTCAGTAGAATTTATGATTGCAACACCAGAGCAGTGTCAACACAATGAAATGAAGATTAACATAAGAAATCCGTTGGAAATTAGGTAAAGAAGATGATCTTCTGACCAGGGAAGGCTAACAAACTAGCTCCTTGCACCAAGATTCTCATCTGTTCTATACCAGTATTAAATATTATGGGACAGGTTCAAAGGATTGTTGTTTTGTCCACAGAATATATCTTCTCTGGCAGTGATGGGTATCCTCAGGCCTTCAAGCCCTTTCTAGCTGGTCATTAAGACTCTCCCAGGCCATGTCCTCAGTTCCAAGGGCATGCCTCCTCAGTGGCCCTGCACCATCTTCCAGTATTTTTGCCTAGTTAGAATGTGTCCTTGAATGTGAAAATGCCTCTTGCTTCCCTGAATGGAAGATGGAGGGCTGTTGGGGGACGGTGTTGAAACCTCTGACCTTTGGGAGGCCAGAATGTAGCCTACTGTACAAATTTAAGAGCTGAATTTGTTGTTCCATCCTCCTCCCACACCTCTACCCCTCCCATTACTGACACACAGCTCCTGTGAGGTTGTCGATAGGGGAATATGGCCCCCAAGAAGAAAAAAGTTCACCACCCTGCCCTATGGGGAAAGTTAAGAACATGAGAAGAGTCTATGGCCCAACTAGTCCAACCAGGTGCCTATGACAACCTCCACACAGGACCAGAGCACAATAGTATTCTCTCCCCACACCCCATCCTACAGTTTCAAGCGACTTGTAGGCATTTGATTGCCCACTGTGAGAATGGGATGCTATAGATGGGCCACTGACTGGATCCAACAAGCTATTCTTATGCTCTTAATGGTCCAACTCAGTAAAATGTAGCTTCAGTATTCATTGCTGGAGAAAGATTTGAAACACGAACCTCCCAACTTATCATCCTAAGGAAAGGCACAACCACAAAGCACCACTGAACAGCATAACTTGCAGATCCAAGCAAAATAACTTACCAGCATAGCATGTGCATATCCAGACTATCTAATATGTATTCATGTGTTTATGTATGTATACACATAGCTAATATTGTCCTACTAGGGCACATTGTTGGTTATGCTCCACATGTTTGTGAATCCTGATCAGTGCATTCCAATGATGCCAATAATATTGTGTTGAAACCGTCATCTGTTGTTTGGGTTAGTTTTGATCCATTGTTGGAGATAACATTGATTTCCCAGGCCTCTTTTGCTTTTTGGGTCAATATGCTTTGTGAAGGAGTTGCAATTTTCATTCAGCAACACCAAATACTTCCACATGAACTAGTTTGCACAAGGTCCACAATGTTTATAAAGCAGCTTCAAAACAAAACAGTTTGAAGATTCTGGCCTTAATAAATAGAGTAATTTCCATTCATGGCACAAAAATACTGAATTGAAAATGTTGGAAATAAGAAAAAAGTATAGTTTAATAACAGCGATTTGGCCTCAGAAATTGAATATGGACTATTTTCATCTGGGCATATCAAATGGTGAAATGTTCCCATCTCTTCCTCCTTCCTTTCCTTACGTAGCCCTCCTTTATCTCAATCATATCTTCTCAGTGAAAGATATTCAAATATTGTGCTTTCCCATTTACTTTCTGACCTTGTGGTTCTATTACACCAAGGACTCTATTATTTTAAATATCAACATTTTCATTTTGAAAGGCTTTGTTCCTTGCAGCAGAAGGGAGGGGCAGTGAAGAGGAGCTCAACAGGAAACAGTGAAATATGAAGTTTCTTATGCTACAAAACCAACAAAACAATCTGTCTTTGGGCAGGGGTGTTTTGTTTTGTTTTTGTTTTTAAGCCCAGCAAGGATATCATGGGCAGAACCAATTGCTTTAGGATGTCATCTACTCACTCAAAAAGAAAAACATCCCTGAAGGACTTATAGTATTTATAGCAGAAAAAGATAATTTGATGGAAATGTTAAGCAACTGCCTATGGCTGACCAGTTCATGGTGTAATAAACTTGATGGGTTTTGTTGTCATAGTGATGATAGAGGTACTGCTTTAGATGACTAGGCCTCAGTCAACTTCAGGGTTGAAAAGGTGAGGAATACGACAATTCCAAAAAGTCACATTTTTATGATGAAATGGCTGGAATTAAGCCGTAAGAACCCTTCAGCGATTAGTGAAGTAAAAAAAAAAAATCTAAGCAACAGTTTGAAGTGATCAAATGCCTGCTTATGAATTGGCAGCCAATTAGCCGACTGAAAGGTAATTTATCCAGATAGCTCAAAAGGTCTCCTAACAACTTGGCATCTCACAGCTTTAATTAATGCTATGCTCACATCTCCAAGGCAAAGATGTGAGAGATGGACTCTGCTTAGACGGAAGAAGACACATCAATATTTCAAATGAAGTTAAGAGCCACCAGTGAAATATAAGTGGAGATTAAATGGTAGCTTGCAAACAACTCATTGTCATATATTGCCAATGGCAGAACTGCCTTAGTATGCCAGGATCTTTGAAAGGGCAGAGAGAGCCCACAAGGCAGATTGATATCACATTTAGAATCTTTGCTGTCTTTTTTTTCCTCCCACACTGAAGCGACCGACTTGTTTACAGAGTAGTCACTTCCTAGGAATATATAAAGTTACCTTATTAAGAAAGTTAAAATGAACATTTTGCACCTTTGAAGGAACAGCTGGGCAATTTGCTCAGAGCTGATTGATAAATTATATATGTTTCAGCTCATGTTTTTTGCTTGGCTAATTCTACATTGTAAGCAATGGCTATGAGAAACATCTTGGGGGAAGAGCTTCAATTAAATAAAATGAAATATATATGTGGCCCATGAACAGTGAAACAGAAATAGCACCATAGACTTGAAGAGTGTAAAAGCACAAAATCATTTATGCATTTCTAAACGCTACGTTTTGCCTAAGTGATGTCAGACTAGGGGTGGGAGAGAAATTGCTTCTGTTTGTGTTTAAAGGGGAACCTGCTTAATCCATGCTTTCCAAAACAACACACAAACTTAAGTACAGCTTCCCTTTTAAATTCATATTTCTCCAAATCTTGCAGTGCAGTTCTGCAGCCAAGTAGTGTGTACAAGAGTGAACATACAAGTCTTATAAGCATTTTTGAAGTACTGCACATTACACATCACTTGGAAGATGGGGGACATTAACCCACATATTCGACCATTTGAGTGTGTCTGAAAACTTCACAGTTCCTATGGAAAGGTTTGGAACTAACAGATGTACAGAAATTGCTTGTTATTAATTCCACAAGAATTTTCCTGGGCACCTTCAGAGTTAAGGAGAAGACCCTTTGCAGAAGCAGCAGTCTCTCCTGCTGGTAGACACACACCATCCTTGGTAGGCATTGTACTACTTGCCTTTTTTCTCTGTATCAAACCAAGCAGAGCCATACTGTAACGTGGCAATTTGTTTTATGGGTTAATGAGCTGTCAGTGGAGAGGGTTAAATGCTGCGTCTTGAATTATGGTGCTGGAGGAGACTCTTGAGAGTCCCATGGACTGCAAGAAGATCAAACGTATCCATTCTTAAGGAAATCAGCCCTGAATGCTCACTGGAAGGACAGATCGTGAAGCTGAGGCTCCAATACTTTGGCTACCTCATGAGAATAGAAGACTCCCTGGAAAAGACCCTGATGTTGGGAAAGATGGAGGGCACAAGGAGAAGGGGACGACAGAGGACAAGATGGTTGGACAGTGTTCTCAAAGCTACCGGCATGAGTTTGACCAAACTGCGGGAAGCAGTGGAAGACAGAAGTGCCTGGCGTGCTTTGGTCCATGGGGTCACAAAGAGTCGGACATGACTAAATGACTAAACAACAACAACAACAAGTATTTACTGATCATGGCTTTGCCACGGTGTACATTCTAGGAAAATAGTGATTATTATTTTTTTAAATACCTTATTATAACAGGAAAAGGCAAAATTGCATATTTCTTTAGACTTTGTCTTTTCATGCCCTAAAACATATTCTCTTACTGTTCTTCCCAGCATCCTCTGTGTTGATGAGTTTTGTGTTTCTTTGAAAGAATTTCCAGTATGCCTTTTAGTGTGGCCTCCTATTGATCATAAAATTTGTTCTCTTGCAACATAGGCACACTGATTTTGTTAGCACTGCGGGCTGATTTAATGCTGTATGACGTTGTGTGATGATTTTGAAAAGAAATAAATAAAATCAAAGGGATGTGTATATCTATACCATATATGTGTGTCTCCCTAGATCCCAATATATATCACGTCCCCTCTCATATGGATCAAAGGGTTCATACCTTGGCAATAAATAAAATGTCAGGAACGGTTCTGATTTCGTATACAGCAAGGATACAATGGCAAGACTGCAAGTGCTTTCAGTAAGTTTTAAAAGTTTTAAAAAATCTCCATCTCCAGCATCACCCTGCTTCTGCAGCAATTCAAACCCCACCCCCACTTTGCACAAAGATATTTTCCACCATGGCTAGATTAAGTGGTTGCAGCAGTGGCTTCACGGCTCTGAGACCTTCTGCATAAAAAGCAGGTGCCCTACCTACCACTGAGCTAAGCCCCTTCCCCTTAGTTCTCCCCAAGTAACAGTACAGTATTTTTTGCCATTATATGGAACACCTGGAGCAGGGGTTGTTGTTGTTTAGTCGTGTCCGACTCTTCGTGACCCCATGGACCAGAGCACGCCAGGCACTCCTGTCTTCCACTGCCTCCCACAGTTTGGTCAAACTCATGTTCGTAGCTTCAAGAACACTGTCCAACCATCTTGTCCTCTGTTGTCCCCTTCTTCTACACCCTCAATCTTTCCCAACATCAGGGTCTTTTCCAGAGAGTCACTGCCTTGTCATGGCGAAGGGGCTTGAATAACTCAGAGAAGCTATGAGCTATGCCGTGCAGGGCCACCCAAGATGGACAGGCCATAGTAGAGAGTTTTGACCAAACGTGATCCACCTGGAGCAGGAACCAGCAAGCCACTCCTGCCAAGAAAACTCCATGGACAAAGACAACCTTTTTATACCTACCACCCACTAATGCATCTTTCTTGATAGTAAAATTTCCTTACCGCCCACCAGTGCTTGATGGAAGGAGGATTCAGCTTGTGCTGTAGAACCCCCTACAGCCCACCTAGAATCCTGAAATGCCCACTAGTGGGTGGCAGGGACCAGGTTGACAACCCCTGACCTAGAGGAATCACAGTGCCTAAGGACGCGCCAGGCCAGTGTCAGTGCATAAGGTTACCAGATTTTTTTCAATGAATCCGGGGACACGTTAATTAATTAATTAATTAATTACTACATGTTCAGGACATTGATGCTGCAGCGATGGCAGTGGCAGAGGGGCGGCCGCTGCCTTGACCTCAGTCGCCATGTTTCCCCTTCCTCCAAGGCTTCTGTCTCCTTTCTCCATGAGCCTGGGCAGCCTCTGAGTTGTTGGTTCTTCAGTGGTGGTGGTGGGGAAGTGGTGCGCAGTGGGTCAGGCATGGAAGATGGAGAAGGAGGGCTGAGAGTGGTGGCGGCGGCAGCGAGGCTTGGGCAGCGCGATGCCTCCCTTCCCACCAGAGCAGCCCCAATCCTATTCCTACTTGCGTGCAAGCAGGAGGGGGCGGGGATCCCTCAGCTGGGAAGGGAGGTTTCACACTGCCTAACTAAGAGATCCCTGCCCCCTCCTGCTTGCACGCAAACTCTGATAGGCAGTGTGAAGCCTCCCTTCACAGCTGAGAGATCCCCGTCCTGCTCCTGCTTGCACACAAGTAGGCGTTGGGAGGCTGCTCCAATAGGCAACATGAAGTCTCCCTTCACACCTTAGTTGCTGGGGTCAGGGAAGATTAAGGGAGCTAGGAAGCTGCATCTTAGAGCCCCTGCACCACTAACATATGGGGACTTCCGAGCAGCTCCTGAAGCCAGCCAGAGCCAACTGATCCAGGCTGCTGAGAGACAGCCGCTGCTGCATTTCCTGGGGACATTAGATGAAATCCAGGGACATTCCGGGGATGGAATTTGTCCGGGACTTATTCGCGAATCCGGGGACTGTCCCTGGGAAACGAGGACATTTGGTAACCCACAAAGCAAGCTTATTAAAGGAGGGGGATTCAGTAGCAAAATTCTGAGGACTGCTCTCCCCACACCTGCAGCTACACTGCATTGCATTCATTGTGATTAGATCTGTGGAATGATTTAACTGTGAAATAGTGTAACACAAAGAAGATGACAATGTGCCTGTTAAAATTTCATAGCATTAAACAGAGGTGGGGAAAATTAACGAAACAGAAACCTTGCCCCAAGGGCTATTATCAGTTCCCTGTTTTTTCTTACTCTCCCTCTCTCTCTCTCTACATTTAATTAAAAGTTCCAAAATAATTATAAAACAACTGGCCTCTATACTGCAAGTAAAAAATCCAATCATCAGGACAGCAGTCCAATAAACCAATGCAGGAACAGAGCAAGTAAAAACAGGCAATGCATGTAAAGATGTATTTGAGAGAGGTTGCTGTTGTATGGTGGGGAGTGCGGGTGCAGCTTATATCTCATATTTCGGATAGTTGCTAATGGTGCTTTTTGTGGTGTTTATTGTATTTTCGCACATGATTTTCATCCACAATCTTCTTACATTTAGAAGAATATTCTGCGCTTCTGTTAATTATGCTGCTTTAATGTGTATTTTATATCTGACCTTCAAATGTAGTGTTTTCTGTTGGTATTCTGTAATGTTTTGTAGGGTGTTGGGGAGGGCCAAGATAAGAACATCAGAAAAACCTGCTGGGTTAGGCCAATGGCCAGGGCTAGCCCACCCATGACATGGGCTGAAGCATCTAACTTCAGCAGCAGAATCCCACACAGCAGTGCCCCCGAGAGCACCCTGCCCACCAACACTGCCACAGCCACACAACCCAGGTAAGCAAGGCTTTGGCAAGGGAGCAGCACTTTCCCATTTCACCTCAGGTGGTGAAACAGGATGGGCTGCTCCTGCCAGTGTCCCATCCAGTCCAGCAATGTTCTCTCGCGGTGGTCAACAAGATGTGTGTAGGAAGCCTGAGAGCAACAGCACTCTGCCAGCAACACTTGAGGTGGAACATAGCCACCATGACCAGTAGCCATTACAACCTTATTCTCCATACATTTGCCTAATTTTCTTTAAAGCCATCCCATGTAGTGGCCATCACTGCATCTTGTAGGAACAAATTCCGTGGTTTCATGATACATTGTGTGGAGAAGAACTTTCTTTTTACATGGGGGCTCACAATGCTGACAGTAAGTGGCCTTGTTCCTTACACCTGTGTTCATTCACGCAAGAGCTGTCCTGTAATTCTACTCAGTATTGATCCAGAGTAGATTCCTATGTATAGTTAGCAGAGTAACAACTTAAACACATTGCAGGATTGCCCAAAAATAGACCAGAGGCAATTGTATTTCATCCAGCAGAGCTTTACTGCTATTGAAGACAAATGAGCATAATGGTCACAAATCCAATACATTCAGGATTGGCACTGTCCATAAAAAATCCAGTTGCAGCAGACTTAAATTTACAAATAATTTATAATAAGATTAAACTTTAACACAATAGCACACTATGTACAGAACACCACACCAGGAGAAAAAGAGATAGAAAGAGAAAGTGAAACCCCGGCTTCTTCTGGCCTTACTTTTATAGTCAGCATGACCTTGACAGAAAGAGATAAGAGAACCAGTTTAACCCAGCTGTACTCAGCTTCTCTGAAGGAATAACCCAAACTTCATGAACCTTCTACTTGTTTCTTTCACACAGAGAAGCTTCCAAAACCCTCTTGAATTAATTAGAATAGGAAAGATCTCTACACATCAGATCAATACTTTCTGTACTAAGAAATGCAAACTGACAATAACATCCACAAAGGATTGTGGAGATCTGCATTATTCGATTGAACGCAGGTGCAATTCACAGTGAGGGTAAGTGAAAGTGGTGTAACTGAATAAACCAACTTGTATTGCAAGTGGTTCAAAAAAAATTGAAAGAGGAGACATTTATGACACTGCAGGAAACTATCTCAACGAGTAGTTTTGTTTCAGCTCTAAACAATACCTGCTTGGCTGCTCTGCGGTGTGGCGTGGAAGATTCCAGTTCTCACTTTCCACCTTGCTCCCCAACTCTTTGTAAACATTTTATTTATTTGCTGCTCTGCGTAGAATTTAACTTTAAGTATGTTTTCAGGCACCACAACCTTTTAACCCAGCAAAGTCTCATAAGAGGAGTAGTCTGCTGAGAAATGAATAAAACACAATGAATGAATTCTACAAATGTATGAAAGAGAAGGCTGTAGATAATACCTCTTGAAATCACAATCACATATAAGAAAACTGACAAGCAAAATCTTATTTTCCAAACATAATGTGTGCTGTATCCACACTCTCAATTCATTTATATTTGATTAGGCTCATTCCATCCCTATTTATACTGATCATAGGATTTATGATTTCACACCCACTCCATCATGCTCCCTAACCAACACAGTTTAATATTTTATTCAGATCATTAAATAAAGCATTCATTTCGGCTCCACTGAAATCTGATGCATAATTTTTGCATTCCTTTCCCCTTTGACACAAGATACTTGATAAATCTTGAGTCTCTCGGTGTCAACTTGTTTTCAGCCAAACATGTTTTTAAACCAGTATTCACTGTGCAGTTTTAAAACATGGCCAATCCCATCTCAGATGGTAGGGTTGCCACAGAATGCTTCAGTCGACTGATTTGGGCAAGCAGGCCCTCACATTATAGTGAGGCCTTAGGTGGAAGATGAAGGATTGTAGAGGAGGAAGGAGCATCTCTCAGAACTATTCACCTCCATAGACTGGTAGAGCCATGTGTGTTGTGTAGCCTCTCCTGCACTCCCAAACCTATTGTCTTCAGGTGAGGTGGAAGGTGCTCATTCATAGTCAAAAGCTTCAGTAAGATTCAACTGCTGGTTGGGGAGGTGTCTTTATTCTTTTCTCCGACAACAAAATGTCTTGGGTGAGCCCTGCCTTCTAACTTACAGAGTTAACTTACAGAGTTTTATGGATGGAAAGTTTACTATCTTCTTTCTCCCTGCTGCCACCTGCAACTCCCCACCTCCCAAGCATCTCCAGAGGTTAGGGGCACCTCCTGAACAATGTGGGATGACCCATGTAGAGCTATGGTAAGAAGGAAAGGTAGAAAACCTCCCTTCTG
Organism: Podarcis pityusensis; assembly: GCF_964106645.2. NCBI lineage: Eukaryota > Metazoa > Chordata > Lepidosauria > Squamata > Lacertidae > Podarcis > Podarcis pityusensis. The sequence continues at coordinate 27,044,838 of NC_138028.1, forward strand.
TTACATTCCTTTGGTTAATTTATATCAGGCTACAAGCCTCTGTAACTATTTGCTAACTATGATTCATTTTCACAGTGGGTATTGCATACCCATCAACTGCTCTAGGAAGAAACAGAGCATCCCATTTTTTCCCCCTGTGGGAGCACATCAGTCATTTGGGGAACCTTGCTCTCATGCGATTTTGGGCTGAGATCTCACCCCCCCCCCAAAAAAAAGTAGCTTTGGGAGGTCTGTGGTGTTTGGGGGTCCGCAATCTCACATGGTGCCCCAAAATGCACATTTTTGGGCACTGTGCCCCCAAAAGTGCATTTTCTGTGTCCACAATCTTGTGAGGGTCACATGACTTGTTTGAGTGTGGACCCAGAAAATGGTATCCCAGATTTGGGCTGTGTCATGTGTATGGTATGGTAGTGACAGCCACCAGCTTTGATGGGGGTTTTTTAATGGATTAGACAAATGCATGGAGAATAAGGCTATCAATGGCTAGCACACATGATGGCTACATATGACCTTCAGTAACAGAATAGTACGTTTCTGAATATACTTGCTGGGGATCATAAGTAGAGAGAGTGGTTGTTGCACTCATTTCTGGCTTGCAGGCTTCCCATAAGAATCAAGTTGGCCACTTTGTGAAGAGGATGCTGGACTCGTTTGGCCTTCCTATGTTCTTCAATACAATCCTTCTTATATTCTTATGCTGCCCATAAAACTCACCTGGTTAGCTAATAGAAGCTTTAAGGCAGTGTGCAAATATTTTTTTTTTCTTCTGCAGGTAAACTGCAAGCTGTGGGATTGGCTTATGAATTTTTGTCTACTATCAGTGCTGTATCAGTCATGGTTCAACAGGTGATTTTAAACAATTTGATATCGCTGGTTTAAAATAGGTGCTAGGGGAAATGTATTTTTGGCACACACTATATTTATGTATTTATGTTTTTTAACCATCCTGAACTTCCATGGCATTAAAAACCCGGGGGGGGGGGGAATATTACAAATGCATTAGCTTAATTTCTTTGGTCCCCATATTATACTACAGTGCTGTATTTTGAATTCAATTTCAGGTGCAGTGATTTGTATGCTATTTTCACTGCTTCTGGACTAATTAGACATCTTGTGTGTCTACTCTGACAGCCTGAAAAGTATAATTTCCAACTATTTATTTCTTCTTCATCCTCTGTCTGGATATGACACATGCAGTCAAAATGTATTTTTGTTTGAGAAACTAATCTGTCAGTGATAAATTGCACCAGCAAATCACTAAGTCTATGGAAAGGAAATCGAGAAGTGCCTTATAGTCAGGACAGCCCAGAGCCTCAGAGGATTATTACACCAGATGTCAAATGAACCAAATGTTTATGAATAAATCAGAAGCGTTGGCATTGTGTTGAGATGTTCTTCACAGGTGCTGTGATAAATGCCTAATGTGTCATGTGGAAAATAGCCCCAGAAGCCCTGTACAATACTCTTGCTACTCCAGTCACTGAAGTAGCTGCTGATTGGTTCCACATCCTGTCCCCATAAATCATAGAGGTGGAGTCAGAAGACCAGTTTTGACTTCTCTTTTGTAGTTTTGCTACTCTCTCCAAGTGCTTTCAGGAGGATTAGAAGGGTGACATTGGAACACTCTGCTACAAAATAATCTTGTCCAAAAAAGAAATTTGTGCATATCTCAAGTATGAGACACATGTTCTCCTAATACATATGGTCCAGGACAATTCTTTTCCTATTGGGAAAAATTGTGTCTCACTCCTAAAAATGAAACACATCTACAGGGAGAAGAAGTGTGACCTTCACCAGCATCTTCTGAAAGTGCCTCTAAACATGTGATTCTATGCATGTTTACTCTGAGTTCAATCCTTCTTAAGGATATTTAGGACTGCAGCCTAAATAAGACTAGAGGAGGACCTGTGAACAAAGGCCAAAAAAAAAGGCAATGGCATTTCAAGAATCTCTTTTCATCACAGGAAAGCAAAAACAATTTGTACATCCTTAAAGGATAAAAGATAGTTTTATTTTTTTAAAAAAAAATTAAATGGCTTATTTTATTTCAGCAATAATATATATCGGGTAAGAGAAAAAAGAGAAGGGAAAAAGAACAAGAAAGGGACAAAAAAAAGGAAAAAAGAACAGCACGAGCATACTAAGCACAGGAACTAACTCCTAGGGGCCAAGGTCCCTTCAGGACCCCCCCCCCAATAAAATATTTGAAGGGGTTGCCACCCCCAAAGTTGATGTGCACTGCTATTCAAATGGTGTGCATGCACCACATCATATAATCAATTATGTGGGGCGGTGCTTACCTGCCCCACTCCCAATATTTTATTCCAGTTGGCACCCCAGATGCTAAGTACTGTATGTATTCAGCATCCACGTTTAGAAGGGTTGCTAACCTCTCCTCTTCAGGAGGATCAGCTGAGGAATTGGGCTGTGTGCATGTCTGCCTCTGTGTGTCCTGTGTGTGTCATGTGAAAGTGTGAGGTGGGAACACCCACTTTGGAGTACTCCCACAACAGGCATGCAATCCTTCAAGGGTTGGCCAGCTGTGAATATGACCCTTGGGTCCAAAAAAAGGATGGAATCTCCTTTAGAATCATACAATTGTAGAGTTGGATGGGACCCTGAGGGCCATCTAGTCCAACTTCCAGGAATCTCGACCAAAGCATCCATGACAGATTGCCAGCCAATCTCTGCTTAAAAACCACTCCTGACTTACTAGCTGGTTCACTTAGGCAAAAAAGTGGAATTAAACAAGATCCATTCATGTCTTGGACATGAGCATCTGAATGTGGCCAACGCCATTCTTCATTGTAGCTCCAGCAAATTTGAAGCTGAATCTTAGCATTCAACCCGACTCCAGCAGCTGAGTCTTGGTAATGTATAATAAACTATTAAATATTAACCAATATTAAAATCAGAACTCATCTAAGATGAAGGGGAAGCAGACATTGTCTTACTCTAAAATCTCAGCACTTGCTCTTTTTTGCATCTGAATCGAGCTACAGCTGCGTCAGACTCAGATGAATGAAAATATTCGAAGATCTAATGGGTGTATTTTCTCTCAAGAGGCTTTATCACTTCATAAAACTGTCTTCATAAGTAATTTACAAGATAGTATTTTCAATTCCATCACCCCAGAATTCCACTGGAGGGGGAAAGAGAGTAGCAACTTGACATATTAGTGATTGTCTGAGTAGGAAAGGGGTGGAACGGAACAGATAAACCTTTAATCAACTGTTTCAGTGCTGACTTGCATTAGATGAAGATGTTAGCATGAACAACTTGGTTGAGTGAAAAAGCTTTCTGCTGATTGGGATAAGAATCTTATAGCAGGCCCAGGCACCAAACACCAGACATGGGCCTTCAGACCTCTGTGTTTGGTCCTCAGGACTATGTCCACCCCTCTCCCCAATCTACACGTTTTAACAGCCCCACTCTGCCCCTTCCTCAAGTGCTTTTGCCTGGCTACACTGCATCCTGTGAACTTCTGAGGAAGTTTTTTCCTCTGTATATTTGGTTGAATGTATTCCTGCTTTGTACAAAGCCTGAAATAAGAAAAACATAACCTCTTTGGCTCTTTCGCCTCAAATTATGCACTCGGTAAAGTGTAGCCCCTGCAGCCCAACAGTACCTGGAGAGCCACAGATTCCCCATCCTGCCATAAATTATGACCTAATGCAAGCATGGCTATAGCTACATTCCTTCCTATATATTTGAATGCTGGTGCCCAACTCATAGGAGTGAGCTCTTGGGACTCATTTGTTGCTTATTTACTCATTGCTGACTTTAATTTAATTTCTAAAATATACACAATGCCTGAAAGCCCCTGGAGTCATACACTGAATCCATATTAAATCATTAAAAGAAATCCCAAAAAGGATAAAAGCTGTAAATAAAACTATAGAACCCTGTTCCCTTATGAACTAACCTACAATAAAGGCCCTTGTATTATTTATTTCCCAATGGCAAATGAGAAGGGAATACAGAAAAGCTGGAAACACATATATATTGCTCTGTCAATTGCCTCCTAAAGATGTAACCCTGGAATAATTCGCAAGGCAACTTTTGTGGACCTTAATTTCCATGAAGGTGAACAGTGGGAGAGGTGAGCTCCAAGGTGAACCTGTGTTGAACCATTCAGGGCTTATGGAGAAGAAAATCTAATTGGCAATCCAAATCTAGCTCCTACATTTTAGACGACTGCATAGTCTTGCTTGTGCTCTACAAATTGCCAATTATAAAATACAAATCAGTATAAAAGATTATGGTAGATAAACCCTACTTGAAAAAGACTTTGAACAGGATAAGCTATTTTTTCTCGCCTACGGAACATAGTGAGATGACTTACAGGAACGGTTGTTAACAGGGTGTATGCAATTAGGCAATCGTCAAATGAGATGTCAAAAAGGAAGTGTTAGTTATTGCTTTCCAGCAGATATCTGAATATACCACAAAATCATAGCTTAATTCCAATCTCTCTCTCTCTCTAGAGGAACATACCAACAGTACCTTTAATTCCTGCTTGTTCTGTTGAAACGAATTACCATAATGGTTACATCTGTATTTCGGAAATAGTTTGAAAAATGGGGAAAGTGTGAAGCAGAAGAGGCAGATAATAACTCTGCCTTCCTTACAGTAGCAGTAGCTTCTTAGAATGAATTACTTGGGAAAGCACTCTAAAGAACCTGCTGAAATCATCCCTGCGATCACTTGCAATTGATATGTTGGTTGTTCTGCCTCTCTTACTGTTTGCTTACCATTTACTACTTTACTTTTGGACTTAACTCTAGGAATATCTGTTGAACGACAGCCTTCCCACAAATGATAGAAAATCTGTACCTTCCACGTCCAGCACCACAACCCAGCTCACCCTGCAAACCATTTGAGCTTTTCAAGAGACCCTACTGAATATTCCCCCCCCTCAAAAAAACCCCCACAAAAATAGTAAGTTTTTGAATGAAGTTTTCAAGCTGCATTCCTCATGATCCCTAGTCGTATACCATCTTTCATTTGTGCAAGTAGTCATATACCATCTTCTCATAAGAGATCAGGATGGTGTTCAGAAATTTTTTTTTTAAAAAAAAAACCTAAAGGCAGTACAGAACAACTATTAAAATGACTGGCTACTCCAGAAAATTGTACACAACTGCATAGACCTGTCAGCATTAAAAAACAAAAAAGTTTTCAAGAGACACCTTGAGGTCAAAAGGGAGGATGCCTGCCAGATATCTGTTGGAAGACCATTCCACAGTATGAGACTGTCAACTCTAAATGGGCAGATATTCGTTGAAGCCAGTCAAATCTCTGCAACCTGGCGAAGACCTTACAGCACTCCACGTGTCATTCCTAGCTAAAGATGAGTCCTGTCAGCACTTTTTTTTCCTAAAAAAAATGTTTAGGGATACTCTAATTTTGACTCAAGAAAATCACCATTTTATCATTCAAATCAGGAAAAATAAATGCAGTCAATGGACATTACCTCAATGCATTACCTCAAATTACACAGCTCACCGCTCACAGTAACTTCCACATTGGCATGAGATTGTGTGCATTAAGAACTTCCTGATTCCTCTGCTTGCTGCTGGTGCCCATTGCCAGATGCCGTTAGTAATTTTCCTACTCATATTGAAATACTGCCCCTCAACGAGGCCAAACTTTCAACAGTAAAACACCACACATCCACATTCCACACTGCTTCACACATTAAACGCTCACTTCCATCTGAGACTCAGGAAACACCAGGAAAGGAAAGGAAGCCGCCATTGGAGATGGTAACAACGAAACTGACCAATCACCATGCTAGATTCCAACTCCTACTTCACACATTAAACGCTCGCTTTCGTCTGAGACTCAGGAAACAACATGACAGGAAATGAGGCTGCCATCGGAACTGACGATTCACTGTGCTATTCAATGGAATTTACGATTCACCGTGCTAGAGAAGAAACATAAAAATTAAAGTTTTAAAGTTTCTTCTCCCATTAGATTCACAAAATGTTTAGGGGTATGCGTAGCCCTGTGTCCCCCCAGAAAAAAGTACTGGATCCTGCACAATCTCTGTTGGGTAGAATCCAAGCCTCCCCAACACCTGTCAGGATCTCCTTTTCCCTCAGGGTAAGACCAGATGTGAGGACTGGCAGGGAGGGTTATGTAGCAACAAGGGCACATAGAGACACTAACAACAAATTAGGCCCAGCACAATGGGGCTAGGAAGTTTCAAAATGAGGTCAGGCTGTAGAACCAGATGTGTGTATAATATAAAGCTACAAAATGTGTGTATAATATAAAGCTGATCAATTTTAAAAGGAGTTTTTCTTCCTCTTACATAACTTTAGAAGCCATGGGCATCCATGAAGCTGAATCAGGATATAGGGAAAAATCTCACTGGGTATCTGGGGGAAATTATGGACTGGTGCTCATAATATTTTCCTCAACACTGCTATAATTGAAAAATGATGAAAGTAGATGGCACATCACTAATGCGTTAATAAATTAATTAAATTAAGACTAAAATATTGGCAAGGGAGGGACAACTTTGTTCGATGGTGGGAATGTGCACTGACAAAAAAAACAACTCCTGGAAATTAATCACAAGATTCAAATGGTATAAGGCACCATTGCACCCAGTTCCCCCCCCCCCCCTGTACAGATGGTTTAGCTAAACAGGAACATAAGGAACTGGCATCATGTATGATCTTAGCAGCAATAAATTTGTTTTCATAAAATGAAGATCAGCAAAGATATCAAGAGATAAAATGTAGGAGTTTGCCTCCATGGCCAAGTTTAAACATTACGTCAGATTTCAAGAGAAAATGCAAACACATATGCAACAAATTGATTGCCATTTATTAAATCCAGCAAGAATCTACAGTTAGTTAATCAAGGATCTAGAGTTAATTGCAGGTTTACCCTATTCTTAAAGTGAGATTTGGAAAGGATGGTAAGATTATTATTCAGTCTATTGTCAAAGGTTATCAAATAAAATATTGCCTCCTTTTTCACTTTGGTTAATTCTTTTTGGAATATAATGCGAGTTTGTGTATAATTTTAGAAACATTTTGCAATTGCAATTCTTAGGGATGGACAAATCTATCAATTTTAGTTTCTCTCTGTTTTTCATTTTTCCACTCTTAAATTTAGTTAACCACATTTCCACATCAGTTTCTTTTTAAAAAAAAAAAAAAACCTCGTGAAAATTTCTCAACATTTCAGTGAAACTTTCTCCTAAAATACACATATTTATACATTTTTGCAAAGCTGTTTTCCTAAAATGATGCACGTTTATATGTTACTAATGTCACTAATATATGCATTTATATGCAGAATTTACCCTACTTTATGCATTTTTGCACACATTAATTAGTTGGAGAACTGAACTTAAAAAATCAGAGAATGGCAAGTTTTGAAGGAAAGCTGTGTTTTGGGTTACGCATTTTTTCAGAAATTGGATTAGGTTAGTTTGCCTTTGAATGGAAACAATCCCATTTTTCCCTATCCCTAGTAATACTGTGCAGAGGTTTTTAATAATAATAATAAGGAATAAATTATATAGATAGAGGAACTAGTTTTAGTCAGTGCTATCTGAGGTTTTTCTGTACTGTTCAATATACAATGGTACCTCAGGTTACAGACGCTTCAGGTTACAGACTCCACTAACCCAGAAATAGTACCTCGGATTAAGAACTTTGCTTCAGAATGAGAACAAAAATTGCATGGTGGCAGCGCGGCAGCAGCCAGAGGCCACATTAGCTAAAGTGGTACCTCAGGTTAAGAACAGTTTCAGGTTAAGAACAGATCTCCAGAACGAATTAAGTTCTTAACCCGAGATACCACTGTATTAGTATAGCCTGCAGTTATTTTCTCCTCTGTGCTTTGCCCATGCAAGGTTCTATTATCAACCACAATGTGACAAGTGAATTTACTGGGAACAGATTGCAAAGAGCTCTGTGATGTTATTTTGTTAGTTAATGAATTTATATCATTGAGTTGAAGGACACTAATACAGATGGCTAGTCACTCTTTAGGAGAAAAAAACCCCTCTAATTTTCCTTTCATGGGAAGTTGTACAATTACACACAAGCAATCATTTAGCAGTTTTTGATAGCAGGAAGAAAGCATCCCAGACCAGACTAGTTGCAAATAAGTCAGCATGTCCTTAACAGCTCTGTTATGAACATCACGTTGCGAATAGACAGATGATGAGCAAATAGATTGGAGTGATGGTGGGTGTTAATTACTGTCCTGGCATGTGATAATGGGATTCTAATGCCACGCAGTGCCACAAGATCCTGTAGTGACTAGACCATGTGTCCAACAGATATAATAGATGAACCAAAGGGTCAGGACTCCAGCAGAAAAAGAGGAAGCACCAAACTACTACTGTTACTGATACTGTTATTACAAGTAATTGCAGGAAACAGAATGTTGCATTGGAACCGCAGTCGCTAACCAAACCGCTTCCGATCATGGTTGAAGACAGCATGAAAACGGAAGCATGGCAGTCTATTCAGGCCTGGTGGTGAGGAGAGAGGTTTTGGGAGGAGGAAGAGACGTAGCAAGAGGAAGAGAGGCCATCTTATCCCTCATATACCCAAGTAGGTCACTGTGGTCTGTGGAAGAGCTTTTCCTTCAAGTTCCAAAGATCTCAGAAGCCCTCTCCACATTAATTCAGAGCAGGGCTCTTCATGTGACTGCCCCTCTGTTCTGTGGAACAACATTTCTGTTGACATACAACAGGCGCCCACTAACTTCACCTTCAGGAAAAAACTGAAGACATTTTTGTTCTGATATAGAAAAATAGGGGTGGTTGGATCTTGCTGCCCAGCTTCCCAAGGGACTGAGTCTCCTAAGTTCATGATGAGTCAGAGATGAATGGATGGAGGCAGGATGCAGTGAAAGCAAGGCAGATCTTTATTTATCTGTTGCAACAGAGTTCCCTCCCTCCTAGCAAGGAGGCAAGAGAGACCCAGAACCAAGAAGGGTTAGCATTTTGGCATGGAGAAGAAGCAACTCCCCTCTACAAACAGTCAGAAATTACATCACACATAAGTGGGGTTACTGTGGCTCAGGCAGGCCAAGGTGCAATATTCCTGAGGATTTAGCAAGTTTTACATAGTTCCAGACACAGTTTACACAAAACATTAGCATTTGGTAAGACAGTCAGGATGCCCTCAGACATCCCTCAGTGCAGAGCATCTGGGCGAACAATGACAATTAATACAAAGGAGGTTCATAGATATAGGAGAGGAATCCCTTCAGGAACATCCCCTGATTGCTATCTACCTACATGTTCTCAGGCAAGGGGGATTAAGGAAGCAGAGGAAATATTGAGAGTCTTTAGGAGAGCCAAGATGGCTTTTGGATTGCTCTCCTGTACTATTTTAGACATGTGGGTTTATGTGTGTTTAGCTTGTGCAATTATTAACATTTATTCTGTATTTGAGACCTTAGAATTCCTATAACAGTTCCAAGAAGCTTTCCCCAGTGGATGGGTAGGTATCTGCCATCAAAATCTTCTTGTATTATTTATAAATTAGTTTTTAACTGTTTTAACCATTTTTCTTGCAGTTTGTAGAACACCTAGAGATGTGTGTGGAAGGCAATAAAAAAATAAGAGCAAAGAAGTTTTGGACTGACTATAAGCCCTGATCTTGAGCCCTTGTTGCAATATAGCAGAGGAGGTGTCATTTTTCCATTCTGCAACATCCCCACTCAGTCATACCTCATGTTGTGTAAGCTTCAGGCTGCATGTTTTCATGTTGCGTCCCATGGCAACTCGAAGTACCAGAATGGGTTACTTCCAGGTTTCGCTGCTCGCGCATGTGCAGAAGTGCTAAACCACGTCGCGTGCATGCACAGACGCGGCGCTTCGGCTTGCATCAGTTCCATGTTACGGACGGACCTCCGGAATGGATCCCATCCGTAACACGAGGTTCCACTGTATGGCGTGGAGAAGAACAGATTTTGTTGCTGTCTTTAAAATACAGGCCTGCATCCCCATAACCCCAGTCCTTCCTCCAGGATACCAGAAACCACTAGAGACCCAAACAAGCTGGGGCTCTTTCTATCTCCATTTAGCTTGTTCTCTCCGTCAACTAACACACTCAACATTTTGTGGCTGAACTGCCCTCCATATTTCAGAGGTTCTTAGAGATCATTCTTCATTCTCTGGAGCACAGACAGTGTGTGATAAAACCCAGTCAAATCAAGAGATAAAGCTACTTGGGGTTGGCAAGTCACTTGATGTGGCTTACATCACAGACAGGTTGGACGCAGAGGAAATGTGAGAAGAACCAGCAGGGGAACCGCCAAGGGAAGAATGCTCAGAGCCAGGGGATTGGTGGTAGGGAAATGATGAATGGTCAGAGATAGATGACTGGGAGGAGGTGTCAAAAGCTGAGGAGGTAACAGGGCTTAGTGACTGGTGAGAGTCTGTGGTAGACAGCAATCCAGAATTAGAGGTAGAAGCCGAAGCAAGAGAGGAGGGAGCCCAAGAGGCAGAGATGAGTCTGGCTGGTGAAGAGGCATGGGTGTCGCATTAGTGAAAAGTCACATTCATGAAAGGCCCTGTCCACTCCAAAGATTCTGTATAGTTGGACGGATGTATTCTGAGATCAGGCATCAACTGTTTGGTGGCTTACTAAAGCCCAATTCTCACATATTATTCTGAGAATAAATGCCATCGCAAAGTTCTTTGAAGATGTTTCATATGAAAGCTTGCATCATTTTTTTAAATGACTGGTTTCTCCCATAGGAGGCATCATTTCTCTTGCTCAGCTTTTCTCATTCAGTGGTAAGCCATATACTATGATCTTACAGCACACAGGTAATTATACATGTCATAAGCGCACTGCTGGGGAAAAACAACACAGTATTAAAGATGTCAACCTCCTCAAGGTCACAGAAAATGTCAGCGACAGCCCTGGGAACAGCATCCAGTTGGCCACCATCCTATCCAAAAGCCAATCTTTTCTTGCTTTGAGGAGTGCTAAAATGCAGAGCAGGTTTCCCAGCAAATGGAGAGAAAATATTACAGAGATAAAGAGACTTTTCAGAGTTTGAATTGCAAAATAACGATCAAAGCAGAAAGCTTTACCTGGGAACTGATGACTAGCTGGGAGACCTCATTGCCAGAAGCTTTGCCTCAGGCCATTAACCTCCTCCAGTCATTATTCCCCCCAGGAAATGTCTTCTGCCAAAGGATGTCATTGCTGGAACCCATTTGTGTCCTATTCCCCCTCCTTCCCTTCCTCTTTACTACAAAATTTCATTATGAATGTTTCTGCCTTTGGTAATACGAGTGACCCAAAGTGTCTGTTTTCAAGACATGAGGCTCCTAAGGAGACGTGTTAGATGTTAATATGAGGATTGAGAAAACATAATTTGCATTTCTTAAAAGAAAGATACAAGTGTACTGCTCCAAACGACATAAGCTCAAAGTGGGGGGGAAACTGTTCTCAATTACACTGGCTTACTGGAGCAGAATTTAAAATAACAAGGGAGGAAACAGGGGGACACAAAAGCTGACAAGGGAGACTATAATTTGCCAGGCACTGTGACCAACATATCCTTAGCTAAGCTCCATCAAGCTCTTTGCTGCAGAACAACCTGCAATGCTTGGCCACCTTAGGGGCAAACTGAATGCGGTGCTAAATGTGAACTGAACCTTTGCTCCCTCCTCCCACTCTGTAATGACTAGTAGATCTTACCCATTTCGCTACTTCACAATCTTCTGCTTTCCTGCCCTGACTGCAAAGCACACAGGGGGGTATATAAAAGAAAAGGCAACCTTAAAGATAACCAGGACTTTAAAGAAGAAGAAAAACAGAAAACCGATATCTGAGCCAAAATAACCAAAGGAATAGAAGAGGGTTCAAGAAATGTTTTTTGCCTAGCCAGTCTGGCAACAGAATTTTTAATAAAATGGACAAAAGGACCAGATTCAGAAAGAGCACAAAGCTACTTACCCATTTCTGTGGTAATCGTTTTGTAAATTGTATCATTGATCATCACAAAGTAGAGATGGGTAAATGGCAGACCCTCCAAGTGTCCCTATTTTTCAGGTACAGTCACGGATTTACAGAAACCATTTCCTGGAATGTCCTGCTTTTCCTTAGGACATCCCTATTTTCATCGGAGAAATGTTGAAGGGTATAGAATTATGTGACACCCCCCCCCCCCAAGCTAAGGAGATCATTAACTATACAACCTTTAGAAGACAGCTGAAGTTTTTTTAAATGTTTAATGTTTTATTATGGTTTTTTATATATGTTGTAAGCTGCCCAGAGTGGCTGGGGCAACCCAATCAGAAGGGTGGGGTATAAATAATGAAATTGTTATTATTATGGAACTGGATGCCCCTGTTTTCACTGGAGAAATGTTGGAGTGTATGCCTTGTGGGTGAGGGCTTCACTCAGATATTTGAAAGCCTTTGAAAGAAGTGGGAGAGTTTGAGAATTTGAAAGAACGTTAGAGCCCAATTCGCTCTGCTGCCTGCTACTCCATTTCCATCCTGGGGTGGTGACACTGAGGGGGTCACAATGGGGTAGTGGGTGGTGAACATGAATATATAGGGAATATATTTGTCAGGGAACTGCCATCGGAAGGAAGGGAAGTGAAAGGGCTCACACAGGTTGGGAGAGACTCAGCAGCTGAAGAGGGAACCAGTAGGGGGAGAGGAGCTGGGCTGAGGGAAAGGGAGCTGGAGGGATGGCTCAGAGACACTTCCAGCGAAAACAGTGGGGAGGTTTCAGGACCTCCTGTAGGGACACCCACTCCTCGCCGGAAACTGTCACGCAGAGAGTCCAGAAGACGTGTTTCCGTTAAGGAGCTTTTATGTTGGAAGCGATTCCGAAAGCAACCACTGTCGGAATCTGCCAGCGACTGACGGAGCCATGTTTAAGGGGCTCCGTTACAGACAGAGGTTTGCAAACTTGACCAAACTCTGAGGGACTAGGATTTTACACACAAGCAGCTCATCGTCCCATCACAGCATTCCGACAGTCTTCGTGAGCAGCTTGTGCAGGAGAAGGCATCATGAGCAACCCAGCCGGAACCGGAGAAGCAGGAGCTGGAGCGGGTCCAAGCCTGGAAGAAAGGTACCGGGTGTTGGAGGTCCAGCTAGCGCTGCAGACGGCGAGGCTTGAGGAGAGGAGGGCTCAGGATGCAGACAAAAAGGGGAAAGACACCCAGCTCGTCAGAAAGGTACCAGGATTGGTGCAGAAGTTTGGGGGGGAGCCCAAAGACTATCATGGCTTTCGGACAGAGATGCAATATGCCCTCAATCTGCAGTTTGATGAATTCCCTGACGCGGAATCAAGAGTGGCTTTCGTGATTGGGCATCTTGAAAAGGGGGCGAGAGACTGGGTTAGACCCCTGATGGCAGCGAATAGTGACGTCCTAAAGGACACGATGAAGTTCTTTCGCGCCATGGATCTGATGTTTTCCAGCGATATTGAACAGGGAGTGGTCCGCAGACAGTTAATGGCTTGCAAACAGGGGAGCCGATCTGTCCGTGAGTACTGGACTGAATTCACCATGTTGATCCATAAATTGGGGTGGGATCTATCGGCGGAACCCATTCAAATGCTTTTTGAAGAAGGGCTTTCTTCGGCTGTGAAAGACGAACTTTCCCGGGCGCCCAGGGCGGAGTCTATGGACCAGCTGACCAAATCAGCGCTGACCATAGGAGCGCGCCAGGAGGCGAGAGCATTGGAGAGGCGGGAAGGGAAGGGGGAACGTTGGAAGGAGTTCCGCATTCCAGACATTCCAGAGCCAACTTTCCCGCCGGCAGAGCCGATGGAAATCGGAACAGCGCGCGCGCGCGCAGTTTCAAAGCCCAGTGAGGGGGGAAAGAAGGAGGGAAAAGGCGCCCGGAAATGCTATCTCTGCCAACAGCCAGGTCACTTTGCCAGAGTCTGCCCCCAGAGGAAGGAATGGCAAGGGATGGTAGGAGCTGTGGAGGGAAGAGAGGAAGAAATACCGAAGCAAGTAAAAGCCAACGCCTGGCTGCCACCGTCGGGGCACAGCAGTCAGGCCAAAGAGCAGTGAAAGTGCCCACGCCAGAACCTCCTAAACCCGCCCTAGTGATAGAAGTGGCGCTAGAGCTGCCAAACGGACACCCTCTAAAGATAAAGGCGCTGTTGGACTCAGGCAGCTCCTGCAATTTCATGAGCAAAGAGTTTGCAGCTGAACACCAGATACAGACGATCCCTTTAAGCAACCCCCTGCAGGTGACCACGATCGATGGCAGGGAGCTGTTGGGAGGAGAAGTCAGCTTGCAGACCGTCCCAATGATAATGAAGGTGGCAAGGCACACCGAACTGATAGCGTTTAATGTGGCCACCTTGGGAGGAGCTCCCATTATATTGGGGATGAGCTGGCTAGCGTTACATGATCCGCTGGTGGGCTGGCATCAGAGAGTGGTTTCTTTTGGTTCAGCACATTGCTTAGAACACTGCAAAGAGGGAAAGGGTTTGGCAGGGGCCCAAGCCACCCTAGCAGGGACTGAAGTAACGGAGAACGTGAAGGTACCACGACAATACGCAGATCTCCGCGACGTCTTCAGCGAAAGGGAAGCTGACCAATTACCCCCGCATAGACCCTTTGACTGTCAAATCAATTTACTCCCTGGGGCACAGCTCCCTGTAGGCAAGCTGTACGCCATGTCAGACAGAGAGATGCAGGAGCTAAGAGAGTTCATTGACAAGAACCTGAAGAGAGGGTTCATCAGAGAGTCCAGGGCGGTGGGGGGCAGCCCAGTGTTTTTTGTGGATAAAAAAAACACGAACAAGCCGAGGCTTGTGTGTGACTTCAGGGCCTTAAATGCAGTGTCAGAACCAGTGGCTTTCCCTATGCCCAGGATTGACGACATTTTGACAAGGGTCAGGAAGGGAAAGATTTTTACTAAACTGGACCTAAGGGGGGCGTACAACCTGATACGAATAAGGAAGGGGGATGAATGGAAAACCACCATGTTCACCCCTTTGGGGGCATTTGAATATTTAGTTATGCCCTTCGGCCTACAAGGAGGCTCCGCGTGCTTTCAATCGTTTATGAACCACGTCCTGGGGCCTTTGCTTTACAAGAATTGTGTGGCCTTCTTAGACGACGTGTTGGTGTATTCTGAGAATGAGGAGCAGCATGTGAGAGACGTCAGAGAAGTGTTGAGCAGGCTGCAAGCCAACCAGCTGTGGGTGAAACTGGAGAAGTGTCAGTTTCATACCAAGGAGGTGGAATTCCTGGGGTATCGCCTGTCAGACAAGGGATTGGCCATGGATCCCGGCAAGGTCCAGGCGGTGCTGGAATGGAAAACACCCAAAACAAGGAAGGATGTGCAGAGGTTCCTAGGATTTGGGAACTTCTATCGTAAGTTCATCCGAAACTTTGCCCACCTGACGGCGCCCATTACGGACTGTCTCAGCAGTAAGAAGAAGTTCGTTTGGACTGAGGAGGCGGAGCGAGCATTTGAGGAACTAAAAAGGGCCTTCGCCTCGGAACAACAACTCCTGCATGTGGATTTACAAAAACCGATGAGAGTGGAAACTGACGCATCAGACAGAGCGATTGGGGCGGTGCTTCTGCAGCCAGGGAAGGAGGAGTCAGAGTGGAGACCGTGTGCCTTTTTTTCGCGAAAGCTGAACAAATCCGAGAGGAACTACACGGTGTATGACCGAGAACTACTAGCCATTCATGAGGCGTTCCGGAGATGGAGGCACCTGCTAATTGGCGCACAACATAAGGTGCAAGTGTGCACTGACCACAAGAACCTAGAGTATTGGAGGACGGCACGAGTGCTCAACCAACGGCAAGTGAGATGGGCCCAGGAGTTCTCCAAATTTAACTTTGAGATTTGTTACGTGCCAGGCCCAGAGAACATTAGGGCGGACGCTCTCTCACGCAAACCTGAATATTTGGAGGAGGAGGGAGCACCCGAAGAGAGACATGTCATTCCAGAGGACCGCTGGGTGTGTGGGGCGGCATTGGTGGGACAAAGAGAACTGGTAGAGGAAACAGAGAATGATGAATACGCCCAGAATAAGCTCAGAGGTCTTAGGGGTGAGGGAGAGGAACCAGGGGGTTTCGAGGAAAGAAATGGAGCTTTGTATTACAAAGGGGCACTGTATATCCCTGAAGGAGACTTAAGGGGGAGGGTACTCAAGCAGTTGCACGACAGCCCCACGGCGGGGCATTTTGGACAACACAAAACCATGTGGTTGGTCACCAGGGAATTTTGGTGGCCTAAGGTGAGGGAAGATGTACGGGAGTATGTAAGAGGGTGTGAGCAATGCCAGCGAGCCAAAGGGGAGAGGCGGGCACCGGCGGGGCTATTAGAACCCTTACCAACCCCAGAACGACCTTGGGAGGCAGTGTCGATAGATTTTATGACTGATCTGCCGAAGTCCAAGGGGAAAACAGCCATCATGGTGGTGGTAGACCTACTAACAAAGATGTGCCACTTTGTAGCCTGCTCGCATGCAGTCACGGCGGAAGAGACAGCGAAGTTATTTGTAGAACACATTTTTAGGTTGCACGGGGTGCCATTGAGGGTGGTCTCAGACCGAGGAAAACAATTTACTTCCAGGTTCTGGAGGAAGCTCATGAGCTTACTGCAGGTGGAGGTCAACTTTTCGACTGCCCGGCACCCTGAAACCAACGGGCAGGCGGAAAGAGCAAACGGGGTCCTCCAGCAATACCTGAGGTGTTATGTCAATGACAGAGAGAATGACTGGGTAGAAAAGTTGGCGCTGGCGGAATTTGCCTACAACAATGCCGAGAATGTGTCCACAGGGATGAGCCCCTTCTTGGCTAATTATGGGTGTCATCCCAGGGCTTTCCCAGGGGGAGAAGGGGAGAGATGGGGTGTCCCGGCAGCCGAGCATTTTGTAGAAGAAATGGAAGCAATCCATCGTCAGCTCCAACTCAACTTAGAAAGGGCGAAGGAAGAATACAAGAGGCAGGCAGACAAGAACCGAAGGGAAGGTGAAACCATAAGGGTGGGAGATAGGGTGTGGCTGTCAACCCAAGGGTTGCCGTTCAAAGGAGGTTGTAAGAAATTAAGACCCAGGAGATTGGGTCCCTTTGAGGTCATTCAACAGGTCAACCCAGTGGCTTTCAGGCTCCGGTTACCCAACCACATGAAACTGCACCCAGTATTTCACAGGTCGTTACTGTCACCGTATGAGGGGGGACGAGAAGGGATGGCCACTCGGGGACCGGTCATAGAAGAAAGGGAATGCAGCAGCCATGTGGCAGAAATCCTCGACGCCAGATGGAAGGGGGATCAGGTGGAGTATTTGGTAGCGTGGGAAGGAGAACCGGAGTCAGAAAACACTTGGGTAATGGCAGAAGATATCAATGACGAGGTATTGATAGAAACGTTCCATCAAAGGTTCCCAAGGAAACCTCAGCCTGTGGAGAGGTTCCGGAGGGAATACTTTGGGACCACCGATGAGGAGGAGGAGTTGGAAGGATTCTCGGAATCGGAAGGGGAAGGGGAGATGGACTCTGAGGAGGAGGAGTACTTCGAGACCAGGAACCGCAACAGGTGGAGAGAAGTGTTCGGGACATCGGAAGATGAAGGAAGTTCATTCCGGGGTTTTGCCTCCTCACCGCCCGTAGAGGAGGGGGCGAGAGGGGATGAAGGGGGCCCTGGAGGGGAGGTGGATGTCAGGGAACTGCCATCGGAAGGAAGGGAAGTGAAAGGGCTCACACAGGTTGGGAGAGACTCAGCAGCTGAAGAGGGAACCAGTAGGGGGAGAGGAGCTGGGCTGAGGGAAAGGGAGCTGGAGGGATGGCTCAGAGACACTTCCAGCGAAAACAGTGGGGAGGTTTCAGGACCTCCTGTAGGGACACCCACTCCTCGCCGGAAACTGTCACGCAGAGAGTCCAGAAGACGTGTTTCCGTTAAGGAGCTTTTATGTTGGAAGCGATTCCGAAAGCAACCACTGTCGGAATCTGCCAGCGACTGACGGAGCCATGTTTAAGGGGCTCCGTTACAGACAGAGGTTTGCAAACTTGACCAAACTCTGAGGGACTAGGATTTTACACACAAGCAGCTCATCGTCCCATCACAATATTCTTCAAATCTACCAGGAACATAGAAACTGCCCTTATACTGAGTCAGACCATTGGTCTATCTCTTGCTTCTTCTTTGGCCATCACTCGTACGGAGTAAGATTGTCTTCCAAGAATATTTGTCTTCTAGCTCAGTACTGTCTACCCTAGGAGTAGGAAACCTCTAGCTTGTGTACCAAACCTCTGTACACCTCACCAGGCCTCCCCATCTGGCCAACAATGCCATTTTCAGAAAGGCACACCTGCCCATCCCACATTACTGTATTAAATCCAATAATTGCACTACTGGAAACATGCAGTTTGGGTTGTGTGTCTGTGTGTGTTTGCATGTTTCCAATAATAGCTCACAAAAATGTTAAGATTAATTAAGGTTTTCAATGTATTTAGGGCTTTGTAAGTTTTGGATATTGGTAAATTCCCTTAATGACGGGGTCCTTTTTCAAGCTCACCTCTTAAATGTCCCCTGTTCTAAGCAGAACAGCAATGAGGACAGCAGGTATTTAGCATTTAACATCCTGCAACCGACAACCATCTCTTCCCTGGTTATGAGCTATAATTAACTTTTACCATCGCACTGTTTAAAGATCTTTGTCAAAGGATTTCATGCTTCAGTGGCCTCCTAAAATGCAGCTTGCTAAGGCTGGATATAATTAATACGTAAAACTGAGGCCTGGGAACACAAGGCAAATTTGGAGATCTGTCTATCCGACTGCACAACCATGTCACCTGTTAGATAGGAGTGGGAATTTTGTTTTTTATTCTATGTGAATATTATGCAGATGAACAAAATGTTCTTTGCTACAGAGAACCTGGGAGAGTGAAATCCTTTGGAACAACCAAGACATGAATGACATGGACGACCATCTATAATGACCCTTTTTTTACTCTTAGCAGGGGGGAAGGCAGCGAAGTGGACAGAATGAGAAGCAGTCTGGTTTAAATGCCAAATCATCCCAGAATTTTAAATCTAAAGGAGTACATTGTGGACAATCAGAGGCTTGGGAAATGGAGGTGATTATGCTAGGCACCCCTGATATTTTATTCTCATCCACGACTGAGCCGAGCAAGATTGCATAGCCAGTGTCCAGCTGCACTGGGAAAAGGCAGTAATGAACCCAGGTATAGCACTGAGGCCACCTTTGATAAGCAGTTTAATGGAAATGGTGCATAACAAGAGTGTACAACAACTGAATAGCAGCTTTAGCCAAGGTGGCCATGGTGGCAGGAAGCTCCTTTTACCAGCTGCGGCTTGTATGATAACAGCCACAGCCATTGCTGGACCAGGAGAGCTTGACTACAGTAGTTAAGGCCCTGGAGATTTCCGCACTGGATTACTGCAATGCACTCTATAGAGGACTTCCTTTGCTGCAACACCGTTGATACTGTCAGTATATAATACTTCTGCTCAGTGCTCTGCACTGGCTGTAGATTTGTTACCAGGCCAGGTTCAAGATGTCATTCTTAGTATATAAAACCCTTCTCAACTTAGGGCCAGTTTACTAGCCCTACTGCTTGCTCCACATATGCCCACTCGACTGCTTCCACCTGCGGAACTGCCACCGTTACAGCTGCATCATAATAGTCATTCTCCACTGCTAAGAATTCCATCTATGGCAGCATCTACACTTTGGAACTCCCTGCTTATTGAGGGCAGGTGCCTTCACTGTACTCTTTTTGGCACCCGCTTGAAATATCTTTGTTGAGGCAAGCCTATCCAGACATGTGGAAAGCATGACATGTGTTTTAATTTCTTTTCTTTTTCTTGCTCATTGTAGGTTTGCAAAATCTATGTTTTAAACTGGCTTTTATTCATAGTTTTAATGTTTTGGTTTTTTGTAAAGTGGTTAGAGCTTCTATGACAGTCAAGCGATACCTAAATGTTGTGAAAGAAATGTAAATAAATGGAGAATGAGTGTTACCTAGCTAGTACTTGGAGCGCCACCAAAAAAAAAAAAAATGCTAGAAAGAAAGCATCCATTTTTAATGCTTTTATTCACAGTGCTTTCCAAACGGAATTTTTGGACTGAGAAGTGATGCCTTTGTTGTCTGTTCAACCTTGACTACTAATTCAAGTTCTGCAGAAGCCCTCCTTGTGTATTCAAAAGAATGCATGTAGGCATAAAGTGTGGGGCCAGACAGGCTTCATTAGAACTGCTGATGTTGCTGCCCAGCAAGGACTGGAAAATTGTGGAGAATGTTTTGTCAGGAGGTTTTGCCACTATTGATATTAATTTTAGGAATCTTTATTTTTCTGTGGAAATTGTTCAGTTTGGTTATGTAGTCTTTGATGTGTTTTATGACTACTTTGCTATGTTTGTAATTATGTAAATCTTTTCAAATTGTAAGCCGCTTTGAGCATTGTTTTAACTGTGGAAAGGCAGCATACAAATAAAATGATGATGATGATGATGATAAAGTCAAATGTATCTAGAAGCTCCCTTCAGATTTTCCCACAGCGTGCTAGAAGTTGGGAAGATACAGTAAGTGAGCATGCTCAACACATTTGTCGACATTTATGGACATTTATGGACACTGAGAAGGTGGGATTGGCATGCCCATGCACACCTACAGCCATGCGTAATAATTATTCCTTCTTTCTCCTTATACAACTCATTGGTCCCAAAAACCAGACAGAGGGCCTTCTCGATAGTGGCGCCCACCCTGTGGAACACCCTCCCTTCAGATGTGAAGGAAATAAGCAGCTAACTTATCTTTAAAAGACATCTGAAGGCAGCCCTGTTTAGGGAAGTTTTTAATATTTAATGCTGTGTTGTTTTTAACACTCGATTGGGAGCCGCCAAGAGTGGCTGGGGAAACTCAGCCAGATAGGCGGGGTATAAATAATAAATTATTATTATTAAAAGATAGCCAGAGACCAAAAGTTGGACTAGATGACCCTTGGGTCCCTTCCAACTCATAAGATTCTATAAGAAGAGAAGAGTTTGGATTTGATATCCTGCTTTATCACTACCCGAAGGAGTCTCAAAGCAGCTAACATTCTCCTTTCCCTTCCTCCCCCACAACAAACACTCTGTGAGGTGAGTGGGGCTGACAGGCTTCAAAGAAGTGTGACTAGCCCAAGGTCACCCAGCAGCTGCATGTGGAGGAGCGGAGACGCGAACCCGGTTCCCCAGATTGCGAGACTACCGCTCTTAACCACTACACCACACACGCTCTATGACTGACTTACTGAGTCATCCATCTCTCTTAAGAATTCACAGACTTATCAACCTCCCTTAGGTAAAACTCTTTCTGCCTCTCTTACGGGAATGACTTCTGAAAGCCAGCTACATAATCAGATTTCTCCTGCTTTTTGTCATACCTTTCTCTGTCTTTGTTTTTCCTCCTGGTTAAACGGTGAAGATTAATAGCTGAAGACGACCAATGGATCATTTAGAGTGTTAAGCATCAGTGATAAGCTAACCATCTGAGGATTAGGACAAGCTGGTGGGGAAAAGTGTTCTCTTGTCACAGACCAGTGATCCAGGATATATTCAGATTGTGGGGCATGGTGCACGGCAGCTCCTCATATGGATGTCTGAGGAGAGAAAAGGATATGGAATGAAAATCTGAATCTTTGCTTCTTAAGCTGTTTTGATGTAAAGCTGAAAGCTGATTCCTAGCCCAATCAAAACCAGTTAAAAGTTGTTAATTGTTTCAGGTGATTACTAATACATATGAAAGAAAAGAAAAAAGATTTTTGTTCAGCTTTCTTGAGCAATTTGTTTTTGTAACTTGATGTGGTGGATCACATCAAGTTCTAAATGGTTGACATCCAGTCAACAATTTTCTCAGCAGCTGGGAAGATTACAAGCACTATGATGGTGGTGGTGGTGATAGCCAACTCCTGTAGTTTGATCCCATTACCTGGAATATGGGATCCAAAGCTTGTCCCCATCTTACAAAATTGACTTGTCATCCTTCCACTTCTCTCTCTCTCTCTCTCTCTCTCTCTCTCTGCAAAGTGATAATGCTTCATTGTGCATTATCTTTACCTAAACAATACAAGCAGGAATGGCTCATCTCCAAAACAAATTGGTACTCCTGAAGCATCTCCCTTGAATATCAAAACACTTCAAAGCAGGTTCAGTGTTTGATCAGGTCACCCTGGTGGGGGTTGGGGGAGACAAAATCCTAAACGACTGATTACTTTCACTTTTCTTTTCTTTCCTTCTTTCTTTCCCATAGTTGTGTTTGTTGTTGTTTAGTCGTCTTAGTCGTTTTCGACTCTCCGTGACCCCATGAACCCGAGCATGCCTTGGAAACTCTCACTTTCTTCTCAAAGCTTCTCCTTTTTTATGTCCATGGAGTTTTCTTGGCAAAATACTGGAGTGGTTTGCCAGTTCCTTCTCCAGGTGAATCACATTTAGTCTAAACTCTCGGCTATGACCTGTCTGTCTTGGGTGGCCCTCCACAGCATAGCTCATAGCTCCTCTGAGTTATTCAAGCCCCTTCACCACGACAAGGCAGTGATCCATGAAGGAGATAGTTGTGTTACTCACCTGCAAAGGACAAAATATTATCATGAAGCTCTGGCAGCTCAGGGTTTCCTTGGATGAAAAAAACTCATCTGGCCTCCTTCTGCACTTCCTTCAAAAGTGAAAAGAGACTATCTACTACCTTGATGATGTAGCAGCTTCTTCTGTTCATGAATGCAAGAGCTGCATTGCAACTCCTATCATTCATGAAAGGGGAGGACTTCAGGGTTTCAAATTTCAGCGTTGCCTTGTGCAAGGCCAAAATTCAATGTGTGCCCCTGCCTCTCACATTCTGTTCTGCTCAATTCTCTAGCCATAGTTGTGTTGCCCTGTGGTATCCCCTAGGTTCAGGGCCCAGTGTGGTGGAACCAGTCATGTTGCCCTAACTCCGCCTCTGTTTCTTTTGACATTGTCTGCTGTGGTCAATGTGTGCTGTAGTTTAATTCTTGAGCTCTTGAGCAGAAATAGATGTTACAGATCAAGATGTTGGTTCCATCTCCTTTTTTGAATCACAGAGAAGGACAAATGTGCTCCACCCATCCAAGGAGCCACTGCAGTGCCGCCTTCCGCTGCCTACCTAGTCCCAAGGGCCAGCTTTTGCCTTGGACTGTTCGGTGGGTGAGCACAAGCAGAACTGGAGTGAGCAGTCTCCTTGCAGAAACTGAGCAGGATCTTTCTGTGCTTTGAGCACTCCTGCTGATTTCTTGTGACTCTCCTAATGATGAGGAAGAGGAGGAAAGAGACATGGAGCTGTGGCAGCTCTGCGTCTCTCATGACTTCTTGTTAAATCATAATAATCTAGGCTTTATTTAAAAGAACACTCTATTTCCCTGCATGCCATCTGTTTTCCCCCTGCCACATGCTATGGAGCAGGTACTGCACTCCTCACAATTGTTCTAATCGATCCTTCAAAATCTGTACAAAAAGAAGAAATTTAACAGGATGCCCACAAAGAGCAAAAATATATGTGGCGATACCTTCACATGCTGGCCATCATTACTAATTTTATTTATAAGTATAGATAGTGTTATTTGAAATTAATATGGAGCCCTCCAAACTTTTGGGGTCAGTAGGCACATTTGGAATTTTGAAGCAGTTCCATGGGCATCAGTCACAAATTGGATGTTCTGGGGGCATGGCATAGCTCAAAAATGGCTGCTCTGGGGACATGGCATAACATAAAATGGCTGTCATTCTGTGTGGTGTAACACAAAATGGCTGCCATATTCAAAAGAACAGAAAGAGATAAGACCGCAAAATGGTGGAGGCATACCCCCGCCCCATCAGCCACGTCATCAATGTGAAGAAAGGCACCTGTACCATCTACTGCTCTTTTCACCGGAATGAATGGGATAAAGTATGTCCAATCCTGTCATCTAATGAAATGTGGACATGTTTAAGAAAGCATGTTTAGTGTAGGAGAAGCCGAGTCAGCACAAAGTGGAACAGAATAGGAAGAGCAAACAGTCGCTTGTGCGCTGTGGGTTTTTAGGGGGATATTTACTAAGACCTTTCAATAGCATCATAAAAGGTAGTGATGCACACATTGGTCCCATGGGCACCAAAATGGTGACTTCTTTTTCATATTGACTTGAACAGTTTCATGGGAAAATACACATTTAGGCTACATGTCAAAAATGCATAGTGCATCATTTGTCCTATGGGGAAAGGCTGTAACCAGGAGAATATGTCTTGAGATAAATTAGAACAAAAATTGCATCTGGCTAAAACAGAGTTGCTACCAGCATGATCATACACCCTGCTATGAAACAAAATATTTAAATATAAGGAAATAATTGCTCCTGGTTCAGGGCTCTGGCATTGGTATTTTTCCCCCCACAATGAAAGCTAATCATAGCATCTGAAAGAAAAGATACATTGCCCTTCCTTCTTTTTTGGTTTCTTTAATGCAAGTTTTAATCTGCTCAGAATTAGATAAGAGTTTTAATCCTCTTTGTTCTATAAAACATTTCTCAAAGGAATGGATTAGCAGATGTGTAGGAGGAGCTGGGAGTGTTTGAATACCAAAACAAATGTTATCCTGCTTTGCTGGATTCTCCTGGAGTTCAAGGAATACAAAAGCCTTCTTTTAGTGCACTTATTTCTGCATTAGCCACAATAGATTAACGAAATGTCCATGATCAATCATAGAACTCCTGAAAATCAGGTGGGGACAAACAAAAAATAGGGAAAGACTGTTGTCTTCCATGTCTTGCTTTCAGGGTTCCTTGAGACATCTGGCTGGGAACAATTTCAAATAAAAAATGGGACTAGATCAACATTCCTCAAGCTACTGCCTTCTGGACGTTGTTGGACTCAACTCCCATCATCCCTGACCATTGACCATGCTGGCTGGGGCTGCTGGGAGTTGTAGTCCAGCAACATCAGGCAGGCAGCAGGTTGGGGAACAACGTACAGTACTAGATGGATCCTTCATCTTATTTTGCAGAGCTCTGTGTATGTTCTTATGCTTTTTTTCTACCTGGTGATCAGAGTTCTGTGGGTTAAGGTTCAGTTCCATTTTATTTGCAACATTTTGCCTGCAATGACAAGAACAGCATGGCAGTCTGCATGTCCATTAAATGAGAACAAGCATTTGGACATCATATCAGACTCCAGTTAAAAATCCTTTAGATTTGCTTGATTTTCTGTAGGAGCGCTTTGAGAATTTGATATTTGAGGATTCCAATATAAAGTGACCTGAAATGCACATCCTTGACGAATGTGTGGATCAGAATTCATTCATACTAGAAATTAATAGATGCATGCTGATACCATGCATTAAAATACATTACAGTGGTACCTCGGGTTACATACGCTTCAGGTTACATACGCTTCAGGTTACAGACTCCGCTAACCCAGAAATAGTACCTCGGGTTAAGAACTTTGCTTCAGGATGAGAACAGAGAACAGTGCTCAGGCGGCGGGGCAGCAGCAGGAGGCCCCATTAGCTAAAGTGGTGCTTCAGGTTAAGAATAGTTTCAGGTTAAGAACGGACCTCCAGAATGAATTAAGTACTTAACCCAAGGTACCACTGTACTACTGCTACTACTACTGGCACATTTGCAAGGTTAAGGAGGGTCTTAACTTTGTGAAATGTTGAAATTCCTATATTGCAAGGGTTGGACTACATGACCCATGGGATCCCTTCCAACTCAACAATTCTATGATTCTATGTCAAAAAAAGCCAAATCCACATCCTGAAATGGAATTCTATAAAGTACTTCTATTATCTTCCATGGGAGAAGCAGCTGGTAAACCATATAAAGACTATAGTCTAAGCCTAATTAGGGATGCCATAACATAGACTCTGATAATTAGTGCATTTCTACCACACCTCCATATAAGTAAATGCATTTATAAACAGTCTGCTTTTTTAACGTATGCCTCAATTTCCTGTAAGTATAAAAATACAGTGAATAGAGCCACAGCTATTTCTTATTTATCTAGTTTTGAATTTTAATGAGCTAGAAAGCCGTAAGTTCATGCATTTTTTAAATTGCACAAATGAATCTTATTAATCCAATTCACAGTCCTGGGATAACTTGGGTAGGCGGTAGTGCTAAATAACATTTCATTTAAGGCTTCATCTTATGAGCCATAGCCCTGAGGGAATTAAGTATTTAGGGACACAACTGTGCCAGCATTATGGCACCCCCTGTAGCATTGTGTCAGTAGTTGGAAATACATGATCATGTATTGCTTAGTTACTACTTGAACCAAACAGCCCAAGCCTTAGTCAGTGTGTTGATGTGCAGGTGGAGGTGGAGAAAATCTCACTGAGCCCCATAAGAGATGCAACCTGATCTTATGCCTGTCCTGTGCTCAGAAGTGAGTCCCAGTCCCATTGACTTCATCTATGCAGAATGATCACTGCTTTGTAAAAGAGCCTATGGTTTGCATTCAAAAGGTTCCAGGTTCAATCTCTGGCATCTACAGGCATTTCCTCCAACATACCACAGGGGAAAATCGGGACACAAATCTTTTGGGGTCGTGCTCTTACAGGAGCCAAAGCAAGAATTCTGGGATGCAATCAGAAGCCAGGATGGCTTCAGTAATTCTAGGATGCCCCAGTAAAATTGGGACAGTCCAGGTAGGCCCTGTTGCAGATATTAATATTGTGCAGTTTGAAATGGCTGGATGCATGAAAACTGACTCCTTTTGGAAATGAAGCATTAGATATTATTCAAAACTTTACTTGCAGAACTTTCTTCAAAAACAGAATAAAAACATCAGCTGATACATCCAAACAGTTCCAAAAGACATATGCCAGTCCAAACCATAGGCTCAGCATCTTACAAAGTATGAAATAAATTTAAACAGGATCAAGATCATAACTCTGTCTCTCTCCCATTCCAGCCTCCATTAGCCTGGAGTTGTTTTCCTGGAGAGCTGTTCACACACCTTTTATTCCACAGAATCTGAAAACAAAGACTAAAGGCAACTCACTTTCAAAATAGAGATTTGTAACCAAATACCTTTGTCACCTAATCTAAGGTTAAACACTCAGTGTTAGCTAGCAGAAAACAGCAACAGTTAATTATCAACTCAGTTAAAACTTAGAATACCGCAGTGATTTTTACCAATGTTAAACCCTTTCACCAATGCACATTTAGCCATTTCAGCGTCAATTAAATTATTATGTTTAACAGCCCCCTGGCTTAAACCCTGGAGAGCCACTGCTACTCAGCATAGCACAACACTCGGCTTGATAAACCAATGGCCATATGACTCAATAGAAAGCTACTTCCTGTGTTGCTAATTTTGTTTAGGATTACAACCTTACTTCTAAGCGAGTGCATTTAGGATTGCAACAACAAACGTGGCAGCTCCATCCATGTAAGGCTTGTTGACTCCAGCCATGCACAGAATCCAGCATCCCCATGAACAATCTTCATAGAGGTAAAGCCCAGCTCACCACATTTTTGTTCTGTGAACCACCCCGAGACCTCCAAGTATAGGACAGTAAATAATAATAATAATAATAATAATACAACTGATTTCCTGTGTACTAGATAACCCTTGGAGTCCCTTCCAACTCTACAGTTCCATGATTCTATGACCTGTGTGCTTTCTCAGTTTGTTGTTCAGGTGCTAACTCCTGATGGACAAGTTCAAGGCCCCTACTCTCCCTATATCTGAACTTCATCTGAACTTGGACAGGCCTTGAATAGATTACTATCATTCACGATGGTCCTGAATACATGATGTCATCTCTCTCCCCCACCCTCAAATCCCATGTCAGTATTACATGCATTCCATTTCTATATGTTTCATTCATTTCCCCCACTATCACATTTTTCTAGGCCCTATACCAATTAAAAGTTTGATTGTCCATGAGGCAGGGTGCCCAGCAAATGAATTCCATGCTTAAAGAGCAGCAAAGGCAAATCTTTTCAGTGAGGAAGGGAGTTCCTGAAGTAGGGCTGTCATACATCTGGAACTTCCCAAACATATCCGGGACTCATCAGCCAAAAATAGTGTCCAGGTGGAATTTTCAGTGATCGGCTAAAATGTCCATATCGCCCTTATCAAAAATGTTGAAAGCTCAACAACTTTTGTGTTCGGATTTTCACTTTTTGAAATATGGCAACTCTACCTGAAGACGCAGGTGGCACTGTGGTCTAAACCACAGAGCCTGGGGCTTGCCGGTCAGAAGGTCGGAGGTTCGAATCCTCGCGACGGGGTGAGCTCCCGTTGCTTGGTCCCAGCTCCTGCCAACCTAGCAGTTCGAAAGCATGTCAAAGTGCAAGTAGATAAATAGGTACCACTCCGGCGGGAAGGTAAACAGCGTTTCCGTGCGCTGCTCTGGTTCGCCAGAAGTGGCTTAGTCATGCTGGCCACATGACCTGGAAGCTGTATGCCGGCTCCCTCGGCCAGTAAAGCAAGATGAGCATTACAACCCCAGAGTCGTTTGCGACTGGACCTAATGGTCAGGGGTCCCTTTACCTTTACCTGAAGAGAACAGGTAACTTTCAGGTAGCTGTGGGCAGTAAATCTGAAAGAGGGAAGGTAATGGAGAGGGATATATATGAATATAAAGATCTGATGGTAATTAAAAAAATAATAAAAATATTTTCCCAATAGACCCACTTGAGTCACAAACTGAAAGGTCAGGGAGGCAACAAACAACATCACTATCCTAATACACAGAAACTGCCTTATAACAAGTCAGATCATTGATCCATCCAGCTCAAAAAGGACAGGCAGGATTCTCCAGGGTTTCAGGTAAAGGATATTCCAGCCGTACCTGGAGATACTGGGGATTGAACCTGTGGCTTCCTGCATGCAGAGCAGATGTTCTACCACTGAGCTTTGGGCCTTTTCCCTCTGGCAAAATAAAAGTGCAAATCTGACCATTTTACTTGCCTAGGGGAGGGGAGGAGGCTTTTCTGTTTGAACGTGTATGTTAATTTCCCTGCATGGTGGTAATTTTAGGCTCTAAGTTTAGCTTGTGTATTTCTGCACAAGAAAAGAAGAAAGCAATTTGCAGCTCCACGCAGAAAGGCCCGCCACTTCCAGTTCATTTGCGTTTCATCTTGATTATCAACACATTTGTCATCCCCCTGTAATTTATTCATTATCTTTACCAAAGGGGAAGGAAAAGGTGTGGAAAGGAAGGGTGGGGAAATAAGTGCACTTGTCAAAACGTGAAACAGATGCTCTTACAATGATGGAGACAATTAATGTTCTCGAGAAAGTATCAACAGGCAAGGGGCTGTGCTGTGCTTCAAATTTCTTGGGAAAAACAGATGTCTGAAGATGCAAATGCAGATTTATTTTGTAAGCATGTGAGCAGGCTGTCTCTGGCTTGGAATGAGCTATCACATTTCTTCCTAAAGCCTGGGCTGTTTTGCTATTACTTTGATCTAAACGGCAAGAAGACAATAGATCAGAGACCAAATAGCTGACAATTAGTTTGGGGTTTTTTTAAGAAAGAAAAAAGAGAGAGAGGTAGGCTTTTTTCTTTGATTTGGGCTTGGTCTACACATTCTGCTGAATAAGATGGTAGAGTCTTGAGTGAACTGGTACGAGTGGATCATGCCATTTCAACCCTGCAGGGAGCACCATTTTAATGTTGTGAAGAAGAAAAGCAATCTCCCAGCAAGTAAAATCTAATACAGCAGGGGGAAACATAATTATCCTTTCCCCTGCTTTGTAGGTGGGCTGGGTGAGCAGCTTTGCACCTGGCTTCAAATGAGAGAAGCAAAACATTTTGATTGGTTGGCAAAAGCCTCATGCAGCTGAGAGAAGGAGGGAGTTGGCTGCTTATATCACCTGGGCAACTCCTCAAAAGTAGCTGAATTTCAGCAGCAGTCCACTTAGAGCAGTGATGGCCAAACTTTGGGAATACAACTCCCATCATCCCTAGCTAACAGGACCACTGGTCAGGGATGCTGGGAATTGTAGTCCCCAAACAGCTGTAGGGCCAAGTTTGGCCATCATTGACTTAGAGGTACAGTTTAGACCAGTGGGTCTCCAGCTGGTTTTGGACTACAATTCCCATCATCCCTGACAACTGGTCCTGCTAGCTAGGGATGATGGGAGTTGTAGTCCAAAAACAGCTGGAGGGCCAAGTCTGGCAAACCCTGGTATAGACTGAGCTGGTTGCAAATTATTGGAACTTAGAAACTGCCTTATACCTATAGTTCTCCCTTACACCTGATATCCTCAACTAAGCCAGCTGTAAATGTAGCCACTGCAGTCTGCAGGAAATTGTCTATTTCAGAATTGATATCTAAATATTTCTCTGGGATTTTAGCTAGGCTCTCTGGAAATAGTTTATTCCCTTGCTACTGGACTTAAAACTGCTTGCACATGTGTATATGAACTGTTTATATATTGCCATCTGTCAAACATTGTAAGGTTTGTTATAACAAATCCATATGTGAAAAGTCCCTATTGGGCATGGGGAGAGTCTATCCCAAAGCATTGTTGACATGTGGACGAGTCCTTAGGCACCTGTTTAAAATTAACTATGTGCTTTAACTGCTTTTCTAAAAGTGGGCAGGATAACTGAGTGAATAAACCCTTCCAAGAGCAGTATTCATTTCACCCTAAATATACTTACAAGGGTATAGATCTGAACTCATCAAGTCCTTCCAGTTAATCTAGCACAGGATCGCATATACATGTGATAACAAGGAAGCAAGAGAGACATGGACCAGCTATGTTCAAAATTTCTCTTGCATTTCCCCCCAACCATGTGAAAAGGGGAAAGGAAATTCCACTGGATTCCACTGTAGTGTGCAAGCATTATTTGTGCTTACCTTGCTTTCAAGGTGACCAACTGTTTGAATGTGTCCTTTGTTTCATTCGACAAATCATCTCTCCAGTGGTCTGCGCCCTGCAACTTTTCTGAATACCTAAAAATGTGAGTTTTTATGTGAGCACCAGAAGCTGTGGAGGCTGCCTAATGTGTTCACCTGACAGGTGTTCACTGAGTGTTTTAAGTGCAATGTTTTCACTTTTAGAAAAAAGGTGCACCAATTTCAGGCCCTCTGCAGGCAAAAGCCAGAGCCACACCCTGACTGCCACCCACAACACCCCACTGGCCGTCCAGACTTCACACACATGGAAGAGTTATATGCACATATATTGATGTGGTCACCGGGCTCCTCCTTAAGATTGCCAACTTTGCAGCCAGCAAGGGCTTTGCTGCTACATAGTCCTACATAGTCACCCAGTGCTTTACCAGTTGCACTGGCTCCCGGTAGAGTATAGGGTCAGGTTTAAGGTGCTGGTTTTGACCTTTAAAGCCCTTTGTGGCTTAGGGCCCTCATATTTACAGGACCACCTCTCCTGGTATGCCCCGCAGAGGACCATAAGGTCCATGAATAATCATAGTTTAGAGGTCCCGGGCCCTAAGGAAGTCAGATTATCCTCCACCAGGACCAGGGCCTTCTCAGTGATGGCTCCAACCTGGTGGAATGCTCTGTCCAATGAGACCAGGGCCCTGCAGGATTTAACCTCCTTCCGTCGGGCCTGTAAGACAGAGCTATTCCACCTGGCTTTCAATTTGAATTTAGCCTGATCTTTTATTCCCATTCATTCCCTCCCCCTCCCCTTTTTATGAAGATTACCCATTCTGGGATCCCACAGCTAATTCTCCCCTGGCCTCCTTGTTGGCCCAAATAGGACAAATTTAGCCAGCTAGCCCTGGTGATCATCTAATGTTTATTGGATGGATTTCCCCCTAAATTGATTTTAGAACTTTGAATTTATTGTTATTCATGCTTTTATACTGTATTTTATGCTGTTTTTTTGTTGTATCACAATTAAGTGTTTTAAATTTGTTGTTAGCCTCCCTGAGCCCGGTTTTCTGAATAAATAAAAATTTATTTTTTATTATTACATGTATCAGCCATCTGGGTGAGGTGGGGGCCAGCAAACATGACCACATTCTCTGAAAAGCAAATGGGCTCTGTTTGTCTGAACACCCCTATGAGCATGTAGCTTAAGCGTGTGCTCCCAGCTGCACTATCTCCCAGATTGTGGGAAATGGAGGGTCCCAAATTCAACATACAGCTTCATCCATGTGTTCATTTGTGCCCAGATGAGTACCTTGAATATTGCCAATATATTGGAAGTAAGGAATATGTTCCTTACTTACTTGACTTCTCCTCACCAGCGCTTGATAAATTCCTTTTGTATTTCATTCCACTTAATAATGAGCTCCTGTATCTTCGGCCAGCAGTCCATAGGAACTCATGTGGTACACCTTTTTTAAAAAAAGGTTCTTTTGCCATCGATAAAAGGCAACCAGCAAAATAAATAAATGTTTTTTTGCAAAAAAAAAAAAAAAAAGGAGGAGGGAGAAAATCAATAACAAATAGAAACACTCTCATTAGCAACATTTGTAGCTGTCTTTATTGCTCTGTGCCCCGTGAAGCTTTCATATTTCCGCTCAGTGCTGTCAATTTATTTTCCCTTTCTCTGTGTTTGTATTATCTAAAATGATCAAACACCAGGCGTGCCCTGGAAAGTACACCAATTAAGAACCTCATTGAAGTCTTCTTGAGCATACGAGCTTCCAACGTAATTGGAATAATAAACTCATATTTGGTAGGTTACTATTTGTATTTCATTAGCAGTAAGGTAGGCTCCCATTTGGATTTCATTAGCATGACGAGTGCCACCTTTTCACGTTATATATATATATATATATATATATATAGGATTTATTTTTGCACCTTCATACTGCAAGAGCAGCAGGGCTGAAAACATCTGGGCTGACAGCTCCTCAAATCAACGGGGAAATTCTGCCTCCAGCCAAGTCAATCAAAGTTTTACAATTAACTTCACAGAGGAAAGAATCTCACCCATCAAACAGCTCCGATTTCTTCATGTCACTGAGATTAAGGCAAGCAGACACCAGTTGTTCGCTTCATATTCATCCCACTAGAGTCAATAAAGTTACTCAGGAGAACTCTTCCTGATTTGAGGTGATTATTCCTTCCACTAGCAGCCCATGCTGCTCCATCCAAAATTGTTTAGGAGGGCTACCTGGCCACCACACACACACACACACACACACACATACACACCAAGAAGAACGGAACAGGAATTGTCTTGGGATCAAAGCTGAAGAATTGAGGATTGTAATCTAAGTGCTTGGAAGCAAATCCCTGACGCTCTCTCTCCCACCCTGCCTCTGTACAATATTGTCTCTCATGCTGCTGGTGGAGGGTGAGGGCTGTGCAGGGAAAATAAGGGCAAAGCTGTAACACTTTTTCTGACTTAGGCTGATAAATGACAAATAGAGTGATGTTTAAAAAGGTCAATACAGAACACCAGTCATAAGACAAGGGATATCAGTTTAATAACCGATTTAATAAAGCTTGTCTATCAAACACAGATGATCAAACACCAGTTGCTAAATAACAAATAATAAATGCCAAAAAGGGATTTTTCAAATGGCCCCAGAGTCCACCGTGAAGGAAATCATGAAGGAAGTGAATTCATTTCCAACCACATGATACACCTTCATAATGATATGTTGCACCAATTGCATGGAAGGAGGGAGGCAGTTTCTGACCTCTGCAGGCACTTAGCTGTTGAGGAGAGAGCAGGGGTGAGTACCATAGCTGTCAACTTTTCCCTCTTCTTGCAAGGAATCCTATTCAGAATAAGGGAATTTCCCTTAAAAAAAGGGAAACGTTGACAGCTATGGTGAGTACTGTCTGGGCCTGTGAGGCAATTTCCCCCAAACCACACCTACCTGTCCATCAGCTGGTGAAAATTGGAGAGTTAAAGAGCAGCATGAGCTGTTTGAAAGCCCTTTTGGTGTTCTTTAAACCCCTGGCAACTGGAGGTTTAAAGAGCAGTGTAGGACTGTTTCCATTAAAAACCAAGCAGCTTTCCAGCAGCCCCATACGGCACTTTGAAGTCCCAACAGTCTGAGTTTCAAAGTGCAGCATCATTATGACATCAAGTGCTAACCAATAAACTGACACTGACACGGGGACAAATGGAAGAAGATGGCTTCACCTTGGTATGGTTCCCTTTTATCATATCACAACCCAACAAGACAACGACAAGAATCCACCAACAGCTTACAAATCAATATGGCTAACCTGATTCAAAAACACCCACCCACCCCACTCACACATGAAAACATAGTTCACCACAGCCAACCACAAACAAACAACCACACCCTAGGCCTAGGCCAACCCCAACCTCTCTCACCACGAAAAGAACACAAGCGAATAGTAAAGAGAACCCGCACAAGCGACACTGACACAAATCCCCACACATACATACATTAAGTAAAATAGAAACATCACCACCTGACCCCACCTCCACTCACCATGGCCCCCTCCACCTCTTTCCCTCCTTTTGTAACACTAATGTCTCAACAAATGAAATTGATCTGTAGAAAATGTCTCTTGAAAAAAGTGACATTGCACATACTTTTGTAAACCAAGAAATCTTTAATAAAAAATATGTGAGAGAGATATATGTGTGTATGTGTATGTGTGTGTGTATATATATATATATGAGGTCAAGTGATTGACAGGTGGGTGACCTCCCGAAGGCTGGGAAGATAAGGATCTGACCCACCAGCAAGAAAAGGTTCCCCCCACACATCACTCCGATCGACAAAGTATAAGTGCAAACAATGTGATTCCAGAATAAACTAGAATTACAACACGTCTTATATCTAGCTATGATAAGAAAATAAAGCATTCCAACCCCTCAACCCCCCAGTCTGGAGGTATTAGAGTGGTTTGATCTTGGTGACAATAGGAGAGAGAGAGAACATGTTTTCTGTTCCCAATGGGTTGTAGCTGCACAGGCTGTAATAATTAATTACCTTTGATTTCCAAGAGATTATGTTGCTGGTTTTCTGTCAACAAGGGAGTTTCCTTTGGATGCAGTCCTAGCTTCTCTGATTGCTTTTTAATTCAGAGAATCCAGGTTTGCAGCATATGCCCCCAAAATGGGTCATCTCCTGTAATGACTCACCCTCTCCTTGAAGTAATTAATAGCGACAAGCACAGAAAATGCTTGTTTTTGCAGTGGCTCTGAACTTTTTCAAAGCCTTCCTTTGGTAGGGTCAGACACAATGCTTCCAAAGCAGTTTGCTACCTATCTTTGCAATGCACACACACACACACCCCTAACAACCTTGGTAAAATTAATTCTATTGGAAAAAATCAGTACTTGAAAATAAATGGAATACAATTCCAGCCAGCAATCAGATGTGGCTCTTCATGGGAATTCTTTGCAAGCCCCATAAACAAAACACGGTTTTGTTGTTCTGCTCATCTGCCGTGCCACCATATTTGTACTCCTTGCAGCCTTACTGCAGAGGCTTGAGAAAGTGTTGCTACCTCAAAGAGCTGTAGTAACCCACAGTACCATGTTTGAGTTATAGCATCAGTGATGGAGATTCTGGAGCATTTTCACCCACCTACCCCTAAATCACCATTATGAGGAAAGTCCTTCCTGTTCCTTACAACAGGGACATAAATATTGGGGTGCTGTCCTTGAATAAGCTTGCTGGATGGGCTTCAAGGAGTAGGAACCTAAAGCATAGGACTCCCATTTCTAGGGGCAGGGGAGAAAGATGGGAGAGGACACTCTGTGGGGTGTACTGTGCTAAGGTAGGTTTGCCGTACGTCTGGAATTTCCCAGACATAGCCAGAATACGGCAGTCGGTAACAGTGTCCAGGCGGAAACTGCTTGAATGTCCAGGAAAATCTGGACGTATGACAACCCATGTCAGAAGTTTGGTTTTTATTGTTTTGATGAATGTAATGCTGTTATTTTTCCTAAAATAATAAAATAAACCACATACAGTGGTGCCTCGCAAGACGAAATTAATCCGTTCCGCGAGTCTCTTCGTCTTGCGGTTTTTTTGTCTTTCGAAGCACGGCTATTAGCGGCTTAGCGGCTATTAGCGGCTTAGCGGCTATTAACGGCTTAGCGGCTTAGCGGCTATTAACGGCTTAGTGGCTTTAAGAAAAAGGAAACAAACTTGCAAGAATTCGCAAGACGTTTCGTCTTGCGAAGCAAGCCCATAGGGAAATTCGTCTTGCGGAACGACTCAAAAAACGCAAAACCCTTTCGTCTAGCGAGTTTTTCGTCTTGCGAGGCATTCGTCTTACGGGGCACCACTGTATTTAAAGGAACAAAGAAACCTGGAGGGTGCAATTGAAATATGGGCATCTCAGTACATCTTCTCGTGAGAGATTCTTGGTGAGACTTGCCTTAAAGCACTTCTCCCTATTCACAGATCTAGACATCAGCATGTGTAGAAAGTTTCATCTAGGTGTGCACCATTAACCTTGAGTTTCTGTGATGTCGAAATGGGAATGTGAGGGGAGGGGGGAGAGGAGGGAGAGAGAGAGAGATGGAATTCTCCAAGATAACACTACCAAATGTTCACAGCCCAGAGGCATGTGAATTCAGCAAAAATACACTTGATTTACTACTTACCAGGTGCCCAAGTGTCATGAAAAGAGTCCATCTCCTTCTCTGCTTGACAACAGAGCCAAAAGGTCCCTCATGGCTCATTTTAAAAAGAACCTGATCTATTACTCTTCTCAGAGGCAAGCCTAGTTTACTACACATCACATGAACAAAGGAAAAGTTTTGGCAGCTTATGTGATCACAGTACTCTACAAAACAAATAAGCAGAATCATTCTGGGTTATGGGCTTGCAAGGGCAGTAAAGGTGTGGCACCTAGATTTGCAGGGAAAGGAGGGGATTTGAAAATGTGGTGAATGGGAAGGTGACTTATAAATGTTAGTGCCCTAAAGACCCATCTTTTCCATGACGACTTTGGCTAAATCCCCATATGTACTGCCATAGCTAAGTCCATAATGTATAACTTAATATCAGCTGATGAGAATCACAAATGGGGAGGGTGCTGTTGCACGGCTTGTGGGCTTCCCATAGGCAGCTGGTTGGCCACTGTGAGAACAAGCTGCTAGACTAGATAGATCTTTCGTGCTCTTCTGATATCTTATAACCAAACACATGTAAATGTAACGAAACAATCATTCCGTTTGCCCTGCTTCCACCTTCATTCCTTTCTTCTGCTCTTTCTCTTGTGTTGAATTATTGAATGTAAATTAATAACAGTTACTTGGATCCTAGGATAAGCCACCTTGAGGTAGTTCACAGAAGAAAAATTTCTCATCCCTTCCTCTTCCTTGTGCCCCCTGAAAAGGCTTTCTGAGAGACAGAGGGATGGGGTGCAGGGGCTGCTTAAGGGAGGAGGGAATGCAAAACTCTCGTTCCATGAACTTACTTACTTAAATTAATTTATCTTTGGATCCTAGCCTGATTTGGGAGGGGATTCTTCCCTCTCTCAGCAGCCTCCCACATCATGTTCAATATTCTTAGGAGAACCTCTTCCCTCAACTTTCTGGAAAGGCATCTTGGGGATACAAGGGGAAAGAGGGTGTTTTAAAAAATTTGTATCATGAACTTCTTTGTTAACATCTTGGGATCAAAGCTAGCAGTAGCAGCAATATTCAACTGGAAGGAATCATAATCATATTGTAACTAAGATCACAATGTATTCCACTGCATCTACAGTGGTACCTCAGGTTAAGTACTTAATTTGTTCCGGAGGTCCGTTCTTAACCTGAAACTGTTCTTAACCTGAAGCACTACTTTAGCTAATGGGGCTGCCTGCTGCTGCCACGCCGCCAGAGCAGGATTTCTGTTCTTATCCTGAAGGAAAGTTCTTAACCTGAAGCACTATTTCTGGGTTAGCGGAGTCTGTAACCTGAAGCGTATGTAACCTGAAGCGTATGTAACGCGAGGTACCACTGTACTGAAGCACAAACCTGACATCTTAGAGTTTGGGAAGTTGACACTGGTTGATGAACAGATATTGAGCTCCTGAAATTGAGAGATTTTCCCATCATGTTTGAGCAGACATAGCTTGACCGCTTAAGCAAAATGTGCTTTGACACTTTGATTCTGGGTCTGAATGGACCCTAAAATTATGGTGACAGCCATATGAATCAGGAATAATTTATGAATATTAATTGAAGCAAACATTTCAGACTCTTGGAAATCTGATTTAGAAAAAGTTTGAAGATTGCTGAACATTTCTTAATGAAGCATAAAGTAGATCAAAATTCATTAGCTGCGTTGGAGAAGACCCAACCTCAAAATGTGGTGTTGGAGAGCATACTTTTATGCCACTATTCCTCCAAGGAGCTCATATATGTATCCCCCATTATGTTCACTGCCCCATGACCTTTTACTGAATGGTGGGATAAAAAATAATAAATCAGGTTGAGAGATTGATCCCAAAGTACCTGATGCTAGCCAACAACACAAACACTGTTCCATGTCACTTCTCTTAGTTGTTCTAACTCCACCTATCATGTGATCAAGCATGCCCAATATTGCACACCATTTAACACACTGTCTGCTTGCAAATACACCGTATCTGAGCCTTTGGGGAGGTACAGAGTAGAAACCTAAATATGTGGGTTGTTCTAAATCATCTGGTATAGAGAATGCTTCAAAGCAGAATGCTTTCCAACCCAAGAGCCACATTCCTTTGTGGTCAACTTTCTCGGGGCCAGGTGCCAGTGATGGGAGGGATTGGAAGAAAAACAGCAGAGCAATAAATGTGAATCTTCCCCATTCTATAATATTCTCCATTCCAGACATACAAGACATACAAGAGTCAGAGGTTTCTACATACACACACTTTCTCCATTCAGGCAAGCAGGAGGCCTGGTCACAGCTCAAGTACAAAGTTCAAGGGCAGTGCCAGGAAAAAGCACTCGAGGAGGGTGTGGATCAAGGCTAAGGTGAGAGAAGGTGAACAGACAGAAAGGCAGGTAAAGGGAAAGGGACCCCTGACCATTAGGTCCAGTAGTGACCGACTCTGGGGTTGCAGCGCTCATCTCGCTTTATTGGCCGAGGGAGCCGGTGTACAGCATGACTAAGCCGCTTCTGGCAAACCAGAGAAGCGCACGGAAATGCTGTTTACCTTCCCGCCAGAGCGATACCTATTTATCTACTTGCACATTGAACTTTCGAACTGCTAGGTTGGCAGGAGCAGGGACCGAGCAACAGGAGCTCACCCCGTTGCGGGGATTCGAACCGCCGACCTTCTGATCAGCAAGCCCTAGGCTCTGTGGTTTAACCCACAGCGCCACCCACATCCCGAGAAAGGCAGGTAGAGAGGACTAAAAGGTCACATTTGGCACCCAGCCTGAGGCCCCCTTTGTAGAAATGCAACTTCACTTTGTTTTGTTAAAATTGGTTCAGTTTTTAGACTGCAGAGCTTCAGTGTGCATATTATTTCACAGAAAATAAAAGATTAATTTACAGTTTTAAAATAGGATGGGGTTGTTGGCCAGGAGCACTTCTGGTGGGATATTGCCAGAAGCAGCAGAAGGAATTGTGTATCATGCAAAACTCAAAGGGCATCTTTACATGTAAAGTTTAAATTGGTCTGTGTTTTAATTGGTCTATTACCCAGATGTAGAATCTACATTGGATGCAATACATGCTTGATTTCTCGTCCTCATTCTGTTCCACATTAGCAACGTTCACAAATAACTTCACGCATAGCTATCTGCAAACCAGAGATCCTGCTGAGACTTACATTTCCTAGATCAGAAAGATGAGTCTTGGAGGTATAACTACAAACATTGCAATCCCATAATTTTCCAGGATTACAACAGCCTTATCTGTAGCTATGATAAGAAAACAATAAAGCATTTCAAACCCTCCACAACAGTCTAGAGGAACTGGAGCTCAGTGGTGTGATTTTGACGAGAAAGAAAGAAAATGACATACTTTCCTGCCTCGTTGAAATACAAGGTGAACATGATGATCCCTGATTTATTCTCTGGCTCAAATTTAATCCTTTGCAAGGAAACCACTGTTCCAATTCTTTTGAAATTTGGAAGTATTCACTATCTCAAAAGGGGCTGCGATGGCTGCAAATTTCATCCAATTCTGCCAACAACTTTAAAAAAAAATGTATGTGCTTCCCTTTTAAAAAAATGCAGGTGTATAGCACCTAGATCAGTGTGTATGTAATTTTGCAGGCTTTATCTACTCGTACCTGCAAATTTCTGTGAGACAGAGAAATATCTAGGTATCTTTTTGTGCCCCTGTAATAGTGAATAGGGGAAACACAAAGCTTCATTTTTATTTACTTATTTTTCAAACTGGGATTTGGCTTCAGACCCTGAGCAAAACCGAATAGTCTCTAAATCAGCTCAGATTGAATCAGCATGTTTCCTGAAGCCCTGAATTAGAGTCCAAACCAAATATTGTGGTTGGTATGCACCCCTAATTGCTGAAAATTCATCTCACTGTGAACATGAAGAAGGACAATAAAGCAGATTGGCCATGAACTCATGACCCTTTTTATATGAATACTTGTGTGAGAACTACAAGAGCATGAGATTTTTTCATTGTGCAGTAAGTCCTCCACTAAAAGCTTATATTGATTTTTATGTCAAGTTAAACTGTTGTGTGGATCTTTCCCCAAATATGTAAAGATATGGAGAATTCTTTCTTAAAGCTCCCTAATCTCCCTCACAGAACTATTTACCAGATGTTTTTAGACTATGACACCCATCATCCCTGACCATTGGCCAGGCTGATTGGAGCTGATGGGAGTTGTAGTCCAAAAACATATGGAGGGCACCAGATTGAGGAAGGATGCCTTAGTCTAACAGCAGTAAATGCTAATGAGCACCGGAAGCTGGTTCACCGGGGCTTGTCTGCCAGGGCCCCACTAAGCTTTGTCTATCTACAACCAGCCCCCAACTTGCTTCCCTCCTAACTTACAACCGTCTAGAATGTGGCAGTGGCTGGCAGCTTTCCTTGCTCTGCCTGTCATTGGCTTAGGCTCCACCTATCATTACCTCTGGTTCCACCTCATTTTGGGCTCCCTGACTTCTGCCCTACCAGTGCCAATGGACAGCAGTTACCACTGCTAATGAGTACTAGGGATGTTTGAGGAATTCAGTCTTTGCAAACTCTGATATGAACAAATGCACACTTCCTGGACCAATGCCGAGAATTGTATTTAGTTATCCACTGGCATTCACAATTCCTGAATACGCAAACACATTTGCTGCTCAAAAAAGTATGCTTTAAAAAGATGTACATTTTGAGACATATTTAGAAATGTGCATTTTGAGAGAAAATTCATTCAAAGATCTGTATCTAAGTGTGAATTTGTGTGCATGCATATCTATCTATCTATGGTTAATTCAGATTATTCAAGTGTGTGTGTGTGTGTGTGTGTGTGTGTGTGTGTGTGTGATGGATGAACACTTAAATTAGTGACAAGGACTGGAAACAGACTGATTCACCCATCCCTAAAGAGTATGTACCCTTAGATTGTTGAGCAGATGCCTCCTTCTTGGGCACCTACTTTGATCAGGTGCAGGGGATGACATAACAAAACTCAAGAGAAATCAACACTGTTTCCAAATCTTCTTCCTTCAGAGAACAGGACCTAACTAGACCTTCTGTTCGGCAGGGGAGCACTTACCTTCTCACCCACTACCTGCCCTCTCAGCTATAACCAGCCTTACATCAGTAGTAAGCTGCTGAAAAGTTCTACAATCACCTTTCCGTAGCCTATTACTTCCTCACCTGGGAGTTGACTGAACCAGCACTTCAGAAGACAGAGCTCTGTTCTACTGAAAAGGCCAACTATAGCACTTAGCAAAGAAGAGGAAGGTCCTGAGAGCATGGCTGGACTACCCACCCACAGCGATTGCTCCAATAAAGAAAGATTTAACAGATGGGGCCACAACATGCCTCCTATCTAGAAAGGGGCAAAAGTCTTCAGTGGAATGTTATTAAACCTTGGTGAAATTGTTTCAACTTATTCTGAAATTCCTGCAGATGTTTGGAACTGGGAATCAACCCAGTTCTCCTCATTTTACTTAGGAGAATTCAGCTGCTACTCTACTTACTGTATTTTTTGCTCTATAGGATGCACCCAACCACAAGGCGCACTTAGTTTTAGAGGGGGAGAACAAGAAAAAAAACATTCTCTCCCTCTCTGCGCAGCGCCCCTTCAGTGAAGTGGCAGGAGAAATGGAGCCCCTTCCATTTCTCCTCCCGCTTCGCTGAAGGGGCACTGCGCAGAGAGGGAAAGCTGTGCAGCGCCTCTCCAGCGAAGCGAAGCCAGGAGAGCAAGAGGGATCAGTGTGCACCGACCCCTCTTGCTCTCCTGGCTTCAGTGAAAGCAACGCGAAGCCTCCGGAGCGCAGCGGGAGCACTACCACTGCGCTCCGGAGGCTTCGCGTTGCTTTCGCTGAAGCCATGGAGCCTGCATTCGCTCCATAAGACGCACACACATTTCTCCTTACTTTTTAGGAGGGGGAAAGTGCGTCTTATAGAGTGAAAAATACGGTACATCTCCTTTTGCAGGATTGTCCCCCCTTTCAGAATTTCTGGCTTCCCACTCCATGCTTCCCCAATTTCTGAACTTCTCCAAACACTGGGAAGCAGGGGAAATGTAGTGCCAGAGGACCATACTTGATCACTGCAAATGAAACACACCTATTGGTGATCAGTTGCCAAGTATTCTCCTGTCACACTAGTTAATAGCAGTCAGCACTGTTCTGGATTAAACCATGCAAATCTTTTACATGGAAAACAGAGTTAGGAGACCTAATAGGGCAAGTTCTCCCATCCCTAGCTAGGACTAGTTAGCAAATAATACTGAACAGAAATACCATCTTAAGAAGTCAAGGAAAAGTGTTTAATCTCGAGTTTCTTAAGGTTGCTTTCATCTTAGTTTTGCCGCTGAACGTTCGAAATCACTGCATGCACTTTTTTGTCTCTGTTTTTTTTTTTATTTAATCATTTTGCTTCAGACAGCACACAAGCAAGCAACCATCTAATTCCATCCCTAAAGGAGATTAATTATTTTCTATTGTTAAGTTAAAAGGCTTTGCTGTGATTAAAAGAAATTAAAAGGCATTCGCTAGTGGAATCACTCTAGTCAATAAAGTAATTAGGGTCGTGGCAAATGGAGGAAGAGACAGCCAGTGATTTCAGTACCGAGAGAGACAGGAAACTTTAAGAAAGTGATTGTCTCATTTTGCCAAACATGAACTTACTCTGGAATGGATTTTAAGCAATTAATTTAATGCCTATTAAGTTTTGCTATTTTCAACAAAATAACACTGCTATACATTTGCTAAATGCAACCCAGAATGTCTTAGGTTCAATCCCTTGCTTTGAGAATAGGACTGGGAATATCCTCTGTCTGAAATCCTGGAAAACAGCTGTCAGTCAGTGTAGGCAATACTAGTTAGACCAATGGCCTGACTCAGTATAAGGCAACATCCTGTGCTCCTATGAGAAGAGTGTAATCTGAGTGATTCCAATTCACATACAAGTCAGCATGTGAAGGGAGAAAATGTAAGCACGTCATGAAGAGAGATAACAGACAGCTACAATTAAAACAAAATGGCAGCCGGTCCTTCACGGTGCCTGCAGCTCTGTGCAGCATCAAGAGCATTCTGCTGCATGAAGAACATAACTGTCCACCACATTCTACACATGTCAAGGATGTATCACTGCCTCCCCCCCCCCCATCGCAAAAGGTTTGCACTGTATGCTTTCATTTCAGCTGTGAGAGATTAATTGTGCTCCCCTTTGCTGAGGGAACAGTTGTATCTATCTCAACCTTCTTTGCTATAGATTATTTCAATTTCTTTTTCTTTCTTTCTTTCTTTCTTTCTTTCTTTCTTTCTTTCTTTCTTTCTTTCTTTTTTTCTTTTTAAAAAAAGAATCAATAAAATGCTTAATTACCAAAGCACCAGCCTCAGTGGAATTTTAATACATGACACCAGCTCCAGTGCTCTAAGGGCAGCAGCAAAGAAATGATTTCCCACAACCTTTTCCAAGGCATTTTGGCAGCTCTGATTTAAGCCGCCAGACACATGGTTTCAGC
Organism: Podarcis pityusensis; assembly: GCF_964106645.2. Taxonomy (NCBI): domain Eukaryota; kingdom Metazoa; phylum Chordata; class Lepidosauria; order Squamata; family Lacertidae; genus Podarcis; species Podarcis pityusensis. Next base: position 27,088,816 of record NC_138028.1, read on the forward strand.
ACACCCGAGCCCTGCAATACATAGCTCTGTCTGGCTGCAAACTGGATAATACAACTGGCAGGGAACAGTCTGGGCGAGGAAGTATCTCCCTTTCCTGCAACACTTCCTTAAATTTTCTAGACTGATGGGGAAACATAAGCCTATTTCAAACCATGCCATTCCCACTCCTAAACAGGGGTGCATTTGCCCTCGCTCACCCACTCTCCTCATCTCACCATACCACCCCTTTATAAGATGACCCAGGAGCTATAGGTGCTCCCAGGTGAAGGGTGAGGGAAAGGTCATGTGAGTCTTGACAACTAACTGGGAAGTAGAAGGAGGCAGAGTAGCTTTATAAGGGTCACCTCTCTAAATATGAACCTCCCCAGACCTTGCATCATCATGTGAGGCCCTTCATCATGTGCCCCTTCTATGAGAGTTCCAGAGAGTGGCTACATGAGAACGGGCCTTTTCTGTGGTGGCTCCCCACTTGTGCAATGATTGGATTTATTATATTTTTATGCTGCTTTTGATTCACAAAGTGGTTTACAAACAATAAACAGCAATCACCTAATAGAATGTCACAACATAAATCATATAGAATAATTAACAAATCATCCATAAAACAATGATAAGTGATACAACACTATTAACAAAACAACTAAAAAGATAAGCTAAATAACACAATTTCTAAAAATAAAAAATCATATTATAGGATTCGCAAAGTACAGCATTCATCATCCATAAAACAGTATCAACCGCATCAACAAAACAATAACAAAAAACATTCCTCTTCTCCCAGGACTTTCGCTAATTAAACAATCTATTGCCTTTTAAACTGTGAGGGGGTTATTGTTCTTGTTTGTTACTATGGTTTGTATTTTTGTGTATTTGTATTGTAAATGGCCCTGTGATCCTCCAATGAAGGCTGGTATGGAAATTTAATAAAAAATAAAATAAAATAAGCCTGCTTCACACAAAGCCTGCCACTCTGTGACCCATTGTAGACAGATAAGGAAGTGGGAGAGAAAATAGGAGGCAAACTGAGGCATTACTGGGTTAAAGGTACTAGCAGTGCCAGGTATATGGGACAGAGAGGGCTTTAATTCCCCCAATATTTTTTGGCAGCGGCGGTGCTCCCCCAATATTGAGAGTGGCACCACCCCCTGCTGCCACCGGGTGCCCCAGCCTCTGCCTGGCAGCCCAGGAGCTAGGTGACAGCTGGGGCAAACCGCACTTGCTTGCCCCAGCTTCAGCCCGGGAGCCCGGGAGCCAGGCTGCAGTTGGGATGAGTGAAGCAAAGACTGGATCGCCCGCGATTGTCCCAGCCTCTATGCGGCTGGTCCAAGCAAGTGCGGAGATCTCCCTCCATGGGTCACATGACTGCACCCCCTCAATGTGGGGGACAGGTCGGCACCCCTGAAATGTACATTTCAGGAATCTGGCAGTGTAGTACCTTGTGGAGCTTGGGGGAGAGAACCCACATCTCAGGTGAAGACTTGGTGGTGGGGCCTGGATGCAAGACCAAGTTCAAGAAGGACACTGACAAACTGGAACGTGTCCAGAGGAGGGCAACCAAAATGGTCAAAGGCCTGGAAACGATGCCTTATGAGGAACGGCTAAGGGAGCTGGGCATGTTTAGCCTGGAGAAGAGGAGGTTAAGGGGTGATATGATAGCCATGTTCAAATATATAAAAGGATGTCACATAGAGGAGGGAGAAAGGTTGTTTTCTGCTGCTCCAGAGAAGCGGACACGGAGCAATGGATCCAAACTACAAGAAAGAAGATTCCACCTAAACATTAGGAAGAACTTCCTGACAGTAAGAGCTGTTCGACAGTGGAATTTGCTGCCAAGGAGTGTGGTGGAGTCTCCTTCTTTGGAGGTCTTTAAGCAGAGGCTTGACAACCATATGTCAGGAGTGCACTGATGGTGTTTCCTGCTTGGCAGGGGGTTGGACTCGATGGCCCTTGTGGTCTCTTCCAACTCTATGATTCTATGATTCTATGATTCTATGGTACACCTTAGGTGAGGGGCCACAGCATGCAGCTGCATCACATGCCCAGGTAACTGGAGGAGTGTTTTCTTACGAGTGTTAATTAAATCCTCACCTGTCCATGCTTATTTTAATATGGTGAACAGGGTTAACATTGGTTTGCAGTTCCTCTGACTTGCTACATTTTAATAAACATAACCTTTCTTCCCAATGCTACCTCATGAGTCTTCTTTGAGGGGGAGGGCAAGTGGTCTTCGCCACAATGAACATGCATGACAGCATGTGGAAGGCCCCACACCGCAGCCATACATGGGCACATCTGCAACATGCCTATTCAGGCACACTGATATGTGCACAGAGACGTTGTGCCTTTCCACAGCAAGTCCTGCCACAGGATGCCTCTGCCAATGTCAGATACAGCAGGCCATGAGCGCAACTGCACACCACGCAGCCAGAACATGGGCAGTCGAAGGATTACCGGAGAAAAGGACTGCTCAGCTTTAATCAAACTGTCACAGTTGTGTGGCAAATTGTTTCAACTAATGAAAAGCACAACCTTAGGGAAGTGTCTCAGGCTAGGCAACATATTTTAAAAAAAATTAAAATATTTATTGGGGTTTACAATAGAAATAAATATAATAAACAGTGTAACATATATCTTAACATAATTTCACATTTTCTTTGGACTTCCTCACATCTCCCGCTCCCACTTTCATCGTTGTAACATTTTGCCAGCAATTTATTATCTTATTTGCATTCTTATGTCCCATCTGTATATTTATAATCTTATAATTCTCAGAAAGGTTTATATTTTCTCAATTTCACTTATTATCTTAAATCATCTAATTTAGTGGTGCTCAATTATTTGTGATCTAGCATCCTGCTTAACATTCACTCAAATTACAATGTTTTTGTAAATAATTCTTAAATTTCTTCCAATCCTCCTCCATCTTCTCTTCTCCCAGGTCACGGATTCTGCCGGTCATCTCGGCCAGTTCCATATAGTCTATCAGTTGCATCTGCCATTCTTCCAGTGTGGGTAGATCTTGAGTTTTCCAGTGCTTTGCGAGAAGTATCCTTGCTGCTGTTGTTGCATACATAAAAAATGTCCGGTCCTTCTTTACCACCCCTTGGCCGACAATGCCCAAAAGAAAGGCCTCTGGTTTCTTAGTGAAGGTATACTTAAATACCTTTTTCAGTTCATTATAGATCATTTCCCAGAACGCCTTCACTTTAGGGCAGGTCCACCAGAGGTGGAAGAATGTTCCTTCACTCTCTTTACATTTCCAGCACTTATTATCAGACAGGTGGTATATTTTTGCAAGTTTGACTGGGGTCATATACCATCTATATATCATTTTCATTACATTTTCTGTCAAAGCATTGCATGCAGTAAAGTTCAACCCAGTACTCCACAACCTTTCCCAGTCCTCAAACATGATATTATGCCCAATGTCCTGCGCCCACCTTATCATAGCCGATTTAACCATTTCATCTTGTGTATTCCATTTTAACAGCAAGTTATACATTCTTGAAAGTACCTTAGACTTTGGTTCTAACAGTTCTGTTTCTAGTTTCGATTTCTCCACCTGGAACCCTAGTTTCTTGTCATTTTTAAAGACTTCTTTAATCTGAGCGTAATGTAACCAGTCTCGCACTTTATCCTTCATTTTCTCCAAACTCTGCAATTTCCAGTTGTCTCCATCTTTTTCTAGTATTTCCCAATATTTTGGCCATTTAGCCTCCATATTGGGTCTTTTTCGGGCCTTAGCTTCCAAAGGTGAAAGCCACCTTGGAGTTTTATTTTCCAACAAGTCTTTATATTTTGTCCAGACATTAAACAGTGATTTTCTGACAATATGGTTCTTAAAGGGCTTATTTGCTTTAACCTTGTCATACCATAAGTATGCATGCCATCCAAAAGTATTGTTAAACCCTTCCAAGTCCAACACGTCAGTGTCCTCAAGAAGTAGCCAGTCTTTTAGCCAGCAGAACGCTGCGGCCTCATAGTACAACTTTAGATCTGGCAGGGCAAAGCCCCCTCTTTCTTTCGCATCAGTTAATATCTTAAACTTAATTCTGGGCTTTTTGCCCTGCCAGACAAATTTAGAAATATCTCTCTGCCACTTCTGAAAGCACTCCGTTCTGTCCAAAACCTGAAGTGTTTGAAACAAAAACAACATCTTTGGCAATACATTCATCTTGATAGCAGCAATTCGGCCTAACAAAGAAAGTTTCAATTTTGTCCAACTGTCTAAGTCTCTCTTGATTTCTGCCCAGCACTTTTCATAATTGTCCTTAAATAGACTTAGATTTTTTGCTGTTATGTTTACCCCTAGGTATTTTACTTTTTTAACCACATTTAGTTCTGTCTCTTTCTGAAACCGTTCTGACTCTGTGTCTGTCAAATTTTCCCCCAAAACCTTAGTTTTCTGTTTATTTAATTTGAATCCCGCCACCCGACCAAAGTCATGAATCAGTTGTAATACTTTTTTCGTACTAGACTCTGGCTCCTGCAAGGTCAAAACCAGGTCATCTGCAAAAGCTTTTAGTTTATATTGTTTCTGTCCGACCTGAATTCCTTCCACCAACTGGTCCCCTCTGATCATATTCAATAGCACTTCCAGAACCGAAATAAATAACAAAGGGGAAATAGGGCAACCTTGTCGTGTTCCTTTTTCAATTTTAAACTCTTCTGTAACCACATTGTTAACTATCAGTTTAGCTTTCTGCTCTGAATATATCGCCTCAATCCCATTCTCAAAACCCCGTCCCACTCCCATTTCTTTTAAATTTCCCATCATAAATTTCCAGGAAATGTTGTCAAAGGCCTTCTCCGCGTCTATAAAAATTAAAACTGCTTTTGTATTTATATCTGTTTGCAAAAGTTCCAAAATGTCAATAATGTTCCTTGTATTAGCAAACAAGTGTCTGCCTGGGAGAAAGCCTGCCTGGTCCTTGTGAATTACTTCATTTAAAACTTTTTTAAGTCTACTTGCCAAAATGTCTGCAAATATTTTGTAATCCACATTTAGAAGAGAGATGGGACGATAGTTCTTAAGTTGTGTCTTTTCAGCTTCCGACTTTGGTATCAATGTGATAAACGCTTCCTTCCACGACTCCGGTGCCCTCTTCCCCTCCATAATTTCATTGCTGACCTCCATCAAAGGTTGTATCAAGTAATCTTTTAATGTCTTATAGTACTTGGAGGTCAGCCCATCTGGCCCTGGAGATTTGCCCAATTGCATGTTCTGAATGGCCTGTTCAATCTCTTGTCGTGTTATTTTGCAGTTCAGGATTGTCCTATTTGCTTGTGACAATTTTGGTAATCCATTTTTTGCCAAAAATTGTTTAATCTCAGCCTCGTCTTGCGGCCCTTGAGTGTATAATTTTTTAAAATATCTCTGGAAACACTTTCTAATGTCCACAGGATTCTGGATATTTCTTCCTTCAATCTCTAAATTTGTAACCGTATTTAATCTTTGTCTTCTCTTCAACTGCCAAGCTAGCAGTTTTCCACATTTATTCGCCGACTCAAACGTTTTTTGTTTCATTAATTTGACCTTCCACTCTATTTCCTGGTTTATCAATTTGGAATATTGTGCTTGATAGAGTTTGATTTCTCTCAGAGTTGGCTGTGACTTCGGGTTTAATCTTAACTTCTTCTCTAATTCTTTTATTCTGTCCAGAATCTTGTCTTTTTTCTCATTTTGTGTCCTTTTCTTTACTGCATTCTGTTGTATCAAGAATCCCCTCATAACGGCTTTGCTTGCATCCCAGACGATTCTTTTTTCCACCGTGGTGTTCATATTTATCTCGAAATAGTCCTTCAAAGCTTTTTGGGCCTTCTTGGTAATTTCCTGATCTCTGAGCAAGTTGTCATTCATCTTCCATCTAAAAGAGCCGGTTGGTAACAGTGTCATGTCCATCTTTACTGCATTATGGTCGGAGCAGGTCTTTGGGCAGATTTCCACTTTTCTAGCCTTAGGTGCCAGGCCTCTAGATATCCATATTTGGTCGATTCTTGTCCATGTCAGTTGGGCTTCAGAAAAGAATGTTCCCTCTCTTCCCAGGGGGTTCTTTGTCCTCCAGATGTCAATCAAATCCATATTGTCTGTCATTTCAAAAAAAGTTTTAGGTAGTCTGCCGTCTTTTGTGACATTTTGACTTTGTGACTTGTCCATGTTGGTTGATACGACCCCATTCATGTCTCCCATCATAATGATGTTGTTATAGTCCAGATACTCCAGCATAGTCTCATGCAACTTCTTGTAGAATTCCAATTTCCCTTCATTTGGTGCATAAATTCCCAGGCTAGGCAACATAATTGGACAGTATGCGTACATTTATTGTGCTGAAATCAAACTTGTTTATATTGTAAGAAAAGTTAAAGAGGTTTGCAGAAAGAAAGTTTCCCGTATCCTTCTTCCCTCAGCAGCTCTCCCACATCATCTGGCTTTGTTCGGGGGAAACCCCTGCCATCTTGAAGACCTATTTTAGAGGCTTCAGGAATTGGTGGAGGGTGAGGGTGAAAGCAAAATTTCCTTCTGCAAACGTAAGTTGACATATCCTAGGATTCAGGTCAGGAAAAGCTCCAGGCCATGGATGGGGAACTTGTGACCCTCCAGATGTTGTTAAACTCCAACTCCTATCAGCCCCATCCCTGGCTAGTGGAGGGCCTCAAGTTCCAAATCCTGAGGACCGGACCATTCAGGAAGCTGGATGAGGCAACTGCCTCAGGCAGCGGATCCACATGCACGCATGAACATATGATGCCGCATGCCTCCTTCTACCTCGTGTGCATGTGTTGTGAAGGCAGCAGTGTTCAGGCAACAGTATTTTTAGTTTTGCCTAGGGTGGCAAAATGTCCTGGACCGGCCCTGCCCCAGAGCCGTAGGTAGGCGATCTTGCGCCCCTGGCAGAACCGTCCAGATTGTGTTCCCTAGCCACAGACAAATTAGCTCTTCTTTCTGCCTCTCCTCCACCCATTCAATTTGCCCTCTATTTAAAACCATTTCTTATGAGGCATTAGCTGATATTTATACTTATGGACATATTTTTTAGCCGATTTTGTGCCGCGCAATCACCTGCGCCCCTGGTGGGGGCCCACCTCACCACCCCCTAGCTACACCCCTGCCCTGCCCTGCCCTGCCCTTCCTTACCCCAACACATTGAACTTTTCCATTTCTGTTTCTGTTTTCATCAGGGTCAGGGGTGGGCACCCTCCTATACCCCCCAGTGGGGTCAAATTTAGCGGAGAAATAAGAATATGGCCTGCTGGCTGGAAAACGTTCCCCATGCCTGCCCTGGATGAACATACTCCTCCACTTAGAAATGCTTAAAAATCGAGTAAAAGCCGAGTAAAACTCCCCACATTTAACATCTTAGAACTGAAGAATGCCTTTAGAGGGTTCTTTTTGTGCAAACCACTGATTAATAGGTTTTATTAAATGGTGTGACGTGCCCTTTAAGTGGAATGTATAAGTAATATATTGTGGGGCTCCTGAATTATTAACTGCTTTGCTATATGGTGTTTTTCTCTCTTAATTCAGAGTTGTATTATTTATTCTGCCCAGGGGTAGAGGGCAGGTTTTGATATGGGCTCTTGCCCCTGATCTGCTGCACTATACCATTTTCTCATTATTCACATTATGAGGCCTCACATTTCCACAGGGGAAGCTCCTGTGAATAATATCTGGGCAAGGCTGGATCATCATTAACAATAATAACTTACTCGCTGTTGTAAAACACTATCTAAAAAGAGGTGTGGAAGACAAATGATTTTACTTCTGTTACATTTTCATGGCCTAAATATTATTCTCAGTTTACAAGATTTCTGTCTGTCCTCCAACATTCAGCAACATTTCAGAGAGGTAGCCCTATCAGTGAAATATTGGAATTTTGAGGGTTGAGAGATAAAAGAAAAATTAAATTCATAAATCCACATAATAATGTGATTTTAATAAAATTTATCCGAGGCAGGAAGTAAGCTAAGAGACTCGCTGTCTGTACTCTTTTACTGTTCATTAAGGAAAGGAAAGGTGAAAAATAACTTAAATGGCTCCTTTGACTTGCTCTTCCTCACCATCCACTTTGGAGATTTTCGAAAGGCTTCCAGTATTTCCACACAATCTCAGTTGCATGGAGAAAGATAGTGAGGCCACATTATTTACCCTGCTCCTATGCTGCACACACGGCCGCTAGCCCTTTCCTGTCACTGGCCATATTTAAAGCACTATGATACCACTTTAAACAGTCCGGACTTTCCCCAAAGATTTATAGGAGCTGTAGTTCATAAAGGGTGCTGAGCGTTGTGAGGAGACCCCTATCCCTCCCACAAAGTTCCATTTCTCAGAGTGATTTAACAATCGTTCTTCACAGGAAACTCTGGGAATTGTAGCTCTGAGAAGGGAATAGGGGGTCTCCTCACAATGCTCAGCACTTTTATCTCCCAGAATCCTTTGGGGAAAGTCACAAGTGTTTAAAGTGGCCTCATAGTGCTTTAAATGTATATTGTGAATGTGGCCACTTCTGATGTGTTGGGGAAAGCTCTGAAGGAAGAAGTGTGCCTCACATGCATAGGCTGTCCCTGAAAACTGGAACCCTGAGTAAGCTGGAACTAGAGCTGCTATCATTCCTGACCATTGGCCATACTGGCTGGGACCGATGGGAGCTGGATTCCAACAACATCTAATGGACCACAGGTTTCCCATCCCTCCTGTAGCCAATCTGTGACTAAAAAACATCAGCATATAAGGAATTGATGAGGAACCTGTAGCCCGTCGAGTGTCACTGAACTACAACTTCAATAATCCCTGGCCGTTTCCCGTGCCACTTGGGGCTGTTGAAAGCTGGACTCCAGTGGTATCTGGAGGGCCCCAGTATCCCCCACCACTACCTTTTCCAGTACAGTACTTACCAGTTCACATCTTTGCCTCTTTGTGAGACCTCCACACAACTGGGAGAGAAGAAAAACAATCTCTTACTTACACCCCTCTGTGCTAACCACACAGTCTTCTTTCACTATCATTAAATCCACAAAAAAGCAGAGCTCTTCCTAGCTCAGCCATAAATAGAAGGTCAGTGAATGTCTGCATTTCAATGAAAATGTGGTTAGCACTGCTAAGACAGGGAGCACCTCATAATTAGGGATTATTAGACAGACGATATGGAAAGATAAATAGAGAGTTGTGGATAATGGCTCTAAAGGCAAGTAGGCCACTTGGCCGCTTGTTGTTTATTCTGCCAAGAGATGTTAAGATCTATTCATTATGTCCATTAAAGGGCCATGTACACAAGGAAACAGAGAAAGAAGGCAGAGGCAGCCATTCTGCTTCTTGGCTTAAGTAGAATAAGCATGGCAGAAATGGTGCATATGTCATGGAAACAGAGCAGAAGAGGTAAATCCATTATTCCATGCATATTCCATATGGGTTTCAAGTACAGTGGTACCTCGGGTTAAGAACTTAATTCGTTCTGGAGGTCCGTCCTTAACCTGAAACTGTTCTTAACCTGAGGAACCACTTTAGCTAATGGGGCCTCCCGCTGCCGCCGTGCCACTTGAGCACGATTTCTGTTCTCATCCTGAAGCAAAGTTCTTAACCTGAAACACTATTTCTGGGTTAGCAGAGTCTGTAACCTGAAGTGTCTGTAACCTGAAGTGCCTGTAACCCGAGGTACCACTGTATTCCCATTTACTAGGGACAGTCTCTGTTTTCTGAAACCTTTCCCTGAAAAATTACTGTCTGAATTTCTGATAAACCATATATTCCAAGGAAACCAAACCCTGGGTAAATGCCTGGAAACCCTGGAATCTCTCACCGTTTGGAGATTGAGGTGGCATGCAGCAATATATTTGGAGCAACTGATGTAACTCTTTCCCTTCACATAATAGGCTACATTCCTATAGGAACAGAGGAAGCTGCCTTGTACTGGATCAGACTGTTGGTCCATGTAGTTCAGTACTATCTACATTGACCGGAAGCGACTCTCCAGGGTTTTAGACATAAGTCTCTCCTGCAGATGGAACATGGGACCTTCTGCAGGCAAAGCAGATGAGCTATGCTTTCCACATGTCACCCAGGCAAGCAAGGACACATTTCACATGGCAGAAGCATTCAGGGAAAGTGTGGAGGAGTCCCAGTGAGCAGCGGGGTCCGGGCAAAATGGGCCCCATTCAGCCCATGCACTGGAGATTCCTCATCCCGTATGAAAAGCTCATAGGAAGCCATAGACTGTGCAGCACTTGCTTCAGTTTCTCAAGCTGCAGCCTCCTCTCCCGCCCCCCACAAGAAGAGCTCTCACTATCAAGCTGTGCGCCAGCAGCAAACAAAAGAGAAGTGTGAGCAAAGTGTCTGTTGTATCAACAGTCGGCAGGAGGAGACCCTGTAGCAACAGATTTTCTCCCTGCCAGCCTACATGCTCTCAGATGAAGGCACTGGATCCCAGAATGTGGCCTGTGAGTAAGGTAAAGGGGACCTCTGACCATTAGGTCCAGTCGTGGCTGACTCTGGGGTTGCACGCTCATCTTGCTTTATTGGCCGAGGGAGTCACCGTTTGTCTGCAGACAGCTTCCGGGTCATGTGGCCAACATGACTAAGCCACTTCTGGCAAACCAGAGCAGTGCACGGAAACGCCGTTTACCTTCCTGCCGGAGCGGTACCTATTTATCTACTTGCACTTTGACATGCTTTTGAACTGCTAGGTTGGCAGGAGCAGGGACTGAGCAACAGGAGCTCACCCCGTCGCCGGGATTCGAACCACCAGCCTTCTGATCGGCAAGTCCTAGGCTCTGTGGTTTAACCCACAGCGCCACCCGCGTCTCTTGGCCTGTGAGTAGGGATAGGCAAATCTGTACTTTCAGGTTCTGTTTGTCATTCCCCCCTCCCCCAGTTCAGTGCTTCACATTTTCACATCAGTCTGCAATTTTTAAAAAAAAGTCCTTGTGGAAATTCACCAGCACTTTAGTGTGCATTTCCCCAATACACACAATTTTGTGTGCTACTTTGCCGAATGTGCAAACTACTTGCAAAGCCCTCCCTCCCAACATAATGCAATTCTGTATGCTATACATGCATTTTTATGTACATTTTACACCTGTTCATGCATTTGGGGCACATTACTTGACTGGGGGTATAGGAGCCAACGCCTAGGGGCTGAGGTGTCTTTCCCCCCCAAAAAAAAAAAATTTGAGGGGGGCGCCCAATGATGGGCATTGCCATTCAAATGGTGTGCATGCAGCACGTCATGTGATCAATAAAGTGGGACAAGGCTAACTTGCCCCAGCCCAATATTTTATTCAAGTTGGCACCCCTGACTTGAGAACTACACCGCAAAATCTGGAGAAGTGAAAATTTTTGAAGCAAGACTGCGTTTCAGTACAGTGGTACCTCGGGTTAATTTGTTCTGGAGGTCCGTTCTTAACCTGAAACTCTTCTTAACCTGAGGTACCACTTTAGCTAATGGGGCCTCCTGCTGCTGCTGTCGCGCTGCTGCCACACGATTTCTGTTCTCATCCTGAAGCAAAGTTCTTAACCCGAGGTACTATTTCTGGGTTAGCGGAATCTGTAACCTGAAGCGTCTGTAACCCGAGGTACCACTGTACTCACATTGTTTCAGGAAGTACAATTTGGGTAGGTTTGCCTTTAAATGCAAACTAGCTCGAATTCTGCCCCCATCTCTAGTTGGAGGTGTGCAGCCTTCCAAGACAGCCAGTGTAAAAGATCTGCACCCCCTACAAAAGCATAACTGTTGGAGTACCTCGATACCAGATTTCGCTATCATTTATTCATAATTCTCCCATTTAAACAGCAGATGAATAATCAAAAGGAGATCATATGCTGTGAAGCGGGGTGGCGGGGGTGGGGGGTGGGAGAGTGACAGGGAAGGAGTCTCAAGGGGGCATGCCCTCCACCATCCGTCACCAGCTGTAGTCTCTGTGCAGGAGACAGTGTCCTAATAGAAGCTGGCTAATTTCTTTAGAAATATCTCATTAGTCCCACCCTTCCCAGGCTGCCTCTCTATTAAAATGTGATAAATGAATTCTGCCATTGCCAATTCCAGTCCTGTCCCCCTAATGAAATGAAGATGCGTCATGCTGGCAAGCACTCAGGATAGAGATAATTATTCATGGGCCAGTGGAAGTATTTCAATCACTGAACCCATAAGCGCTTTGCAGATAATAGAGATTGGCGCTCCCTCTCTCTCTCTCTCTGGCTCTCTCCTTTGTTCCAGAGGACTCTGTAGAGATGGATCTATGAGCTCCTTCATAAAAATGTCTCTCTCACACAACTTATTTTAGATATTTTGCCTCCCCCACCCTATTCTTTATTAGAAATGCTGATGATGGAAGCAAACGTTCACTATGACATGTGTTCCCCCAACATGGAATGCTGCCCTCAGGGCTTCAGGTTTTTGAGCCAGGCCCCATCCGGCCCTTACCTTACAGAAGACCTGTTTTCCAGTGGTGAGGTCTGCATGCTAAAGGCTACCAATTCAAGCCTTTGCATTTCTAGCTGAAGAAAATCAGGCAGTGGCACAGAGAAGACTTGGTTACAAGGTCATGGCATGACTCAAACACACAAACACTTTATCATGTTTTACTAACAGGACCTGTTTCACATCTGGTATATGCTCAGACTAGTGTTGTTGATCATCGGCATGTATGATAGGGGCTAATGATACTCTCTTCCATGGATATGAAAAAACAAAGGTGAGATTTCAGGGGCCCAGATGCTTACTCAGGGTCTATGTTTCCTTTGGAAGTGAGGCACAGCGGAGACTGTGGTGTCCTTATGATATATGGCTTATTTACACATATATACAACCTGAGTCTGTGATGGAGTGGTCCATAGCATTACACTCCAAGCAGCTGCCTCTGGGAGCATAGGCGCAGCATTCTTGAATCCAAAACAGGAATCAGCCACACTCTTTGACTCCTTTCTACAGGATAAAAGCAGTCAGCCCATCCTGTGCTCACTCCTGTTGCCACTAACAGACTGGAAATATTTTCCTCCCATCCACATCAGGCAAACTGCAATCCTCAAACTACAGTGCCAGGGCCTAGGGAAGGGCTTCACCCTTTTGCCCATTGGCCTACCTTTTATTAGGTTAATGACTTGGCCATTATATCAAGCTTTATTTGCTTAATGACCCACACTCAGAGAGCTGTCACCGGGCTGGGGTACCTAGTATGTTAAGCATAAGCTGAATTCAGGGGTTCAGTGTTTGGCACAGTTTAACTCCCCAAACCTTAATTAATTCTAACTTTTATTAGATCCTGTAATTTAGGGGGATCTGCATCCCCCCCAAAAAACTTGTAACAATACACACACATAGATGCACATTCATTAAGTTTGGTTACACATATGCATGCTGTTGCGTTCTCTTGTGTATGAACACACACAGAGCTGACTTCCTTCCACTGGGCATTTCATCTCTAGCAGGCAGTTTGTGGGTCATAATGAAGCCGAGAATTTGACTGGCTTTCCTCTTAGCTCTTTGCTCTCGACAAGCCTCAAGGGTCTTCCCGTGTGTCTCACAGATCTAGTTGTTGGCTGAGCTAGGCATTGATATGTCTCCAGCTACATTTGCATTCACTTTCATCCGGGAGGGCAGCAGCAATGGCATCATTTCCCCCAGTACAGCTGGTTTTCAGAGGGGGCTGGGGAGAGGGGAGGTGGCAGCAGACATGAGCTAAGTGATAGAGCAGACCAAATAAGAAATACCAACATATATTATATATCAGGCCATGAAGCATAAAAGACTAAATAAATTGTTATCACCAAACCAAAATGGAAATCAAATCTCCTTATATCTTACTCCCAATTCAAGTGAGATTGCACTAACTAATATATTTAGAAAGCAAGAAAGAGACCAAAGGAATGGCAACAAATCAATGTACCAAGTATTCCTCCTCTGGTTTAAGCAATTGGATCCAGCCAACTTTAGAAAGGCTCTAGAGCTATACGGTATATACATTTTGATCCAAGGTACGAATGGTCATGGGGAGGAAGTGGAAATGGCCCTGGTATCCTAATAAAATAAGGGTGATATTCTGACCGTACAAGTTTCAATCTCAACTATGGAGATGGGAAATCTGTGGTGCTTGACTACAACTCGCATTATCACAGATCATTGGCTATGCTGCCTTGCAGTGATGGGAGTTAGGAAGATCAAGCTATCAGGGACGCGGGTGGCGCTGTGGGTTAAACCACAGAGCCTAGGACTTGCTGATCAGAAGGTCAACAATTCGAATCCCCGCGACGGGGTGAGCTCCTGTTGCTCAGTCCCTGCTCCTGCCCACCTAGCAGTTCGAAAGCACGTCAAAGTGCAAGTAGATAAATAGGTACCGCTCCGGTGGGAAGGTAAACAGCGTTTCCGTGCGCTGCTCTGGTTCGCCAGAAGCGGCTTAGTCATGCTGGCCACATGACCCGGAAGCTGTACGCCGGTTCCCTCGGCTAATAAAGTGAGATGAGCGCCGCAATCCCAGAGTCGGTCACGACTGGACCTAATGGTCAGGGGTCCCTTTACCTTTAATCCTGGTGAAGTTTTTCTGAAGTATTTTTGGAAACCACAGGAAGGGAGAGCAGGTCATGTTTTGGGGCTTCCCATAGGCATTAGATAGGCCACTGTGAGATCAGGATACTGGGCTACATGGCCACTGGCCTGATCCACAGGCTCTTCTTATGCTCTTATGGGAGTCTAGCAACATCTGGTGAGTCATACATGACACAGCAAAAACAACAACCACAACTCTTGGGTTTGCCGCCTAATGTACACAGCCAGGAACTGCTTGTTCTCTAAGTATTTATCACCATCAATTGTTTATTTGTATGCCATTCTTGCACAAAATTGTTGCCAAAATGTTTCACAACATACTAAACAAACAATAAATATAACAAAGCAAAAAAATAATAAAAACAATTAATAATAATAATGTCAATAAAAATGCTTTGACTATATTTAATCTGCTTTTGATTAAAGTGCCCAAGACAGCTTCAAAATATATTAAAAACAATATAAAATCATGTTTTTTTAAAAAAAATTAAAATCAGAGTATAAAAAAACTGCAGTAATGAATGTTCAGAATATGATATACTTGGAGAGAGGGAGTGAGGGAGAGAATTATCCTTTCTGTGAAATTCTAAGTATCTGCAGATGAGGGATGTAGCAGGGAGCTCTTCAGCTAAGGTTAAGCTCTTGACACACCAACTGTGATTTCATTCTCAAAACACTCTTTGCAGTGGCACTGCAGCACGAAACATGGGCAGCACTATCAAATTTCTATAGAAAGCTTCCCCATTCCATGGCGCATTCAAGCAAGAAATTTCTAAAGCAGTCACAGCGACATTGACAGAAGGTAGGAATGAGAGGATCTGTCAGTTTTAAAACAAACAAACAAACAAAACATGAAAATTCATTAGTGCATTTTTTTTCCTAATAAGCACATTTTTTTTATTTTAGTTTTGATTAATATACACATGTTTTTGCAAGCAATTTCCCCTGAAATAATGCTTTTCTTATCTTATTTTCACTCTTATCTTCATTGTGATGCCTACTTCCTCCTAAAATACACATTTTTGGGGTAAATGCTGGTTGGCTGGAGGACTGCATTGCAAAATTTAGTACCACTTTTCAAGGACGGCTGTGTTTCGGTTCTCATATTGTTTCAGAAAATATGAATTTGATATTCACCTTTAAATGTGAACTGAAACAATTTTCTCCCCTGCCCTTAGAAAGAAATAGCCCCCCACTGTGAAAACACCAATGGGGGGGGGGGAATCGTTAATCCTCTCTGTTCCTATGCTATGATCCTGATCTTGTTTCTGCCCACCGGTGTTACTTGTAAGTTTTAACAAGACAGAGATGCATGGGTGCATCTCCATCACCATGTCTAGTCTGGCCCCAAGCAAGGATGGAATAGTGGTGAAAATGATACTGTATATAACTCTAATATAAAGCAAAGGCACGTGCATCTTTAACTTAAGATTTCTGCACTACTCGAGGGCATTAATTGCAGATCAGGATGGGAAAAGTAGACAGTTGCTTTCCAGGACACATTGCCGCTATTAGCACCTTGAGAAATTACTATTGCCTCAATTGCTAGCATTTCTTCAATTAGTACTAAGGGGGGAAATGAGACATTTTTCTTTGTTAATGCCTCTGTCTCTTCATCTTATTTGCCCATCCATTTTACTCCTCCTGTTCATGCTCAGGCCAGGAAGCTTCATCCAGCACACTTCCTGCTTACATCCAGTCAGACTAGAAATTATCGCCGCTTTACCTGATGTGTTTCCCCAAAGAGACGGATGCTTCCCAAATTGTGCACAATTGTAGAATTTGATTGTTAGTTTTGTCCTCGGGGATTTTTCCACGTCAAGCAATTATTGACTTGAACCTGGTCAAGTTTGCCAAAGAAAACTTTATTTGGAGGACACAGGAAGACCAAAATACTTGGGTTTCCCCCAAATTGAGTAAAACGTGTGGAAGGAATAAAATCTCAAATGGAAATGGAGAAAGCAGGCCACAAAATGGGGTATAATAAGAAAAAAGCTGGGGCTATCTTGGCTACATGTGATGTGTGACCAAAATTGAGTGAAGCAGTGATCAATTGTGGGGGGGGGGGGTGCTTTTCCTTTTGCTTTAGCAGTGCTTGGAAAGTTCATTTTAAAAAGCAATTTTTATCCTGTCCCAAAAGGAACTAATTCCAGTTCAAGTTTGTCTTTTTACAAATGAACTAGTTTGGCCAAATGAATGTTTCCCTAGCATCTAGAATAGAGGTCAGCAACCTAAGGCCCATGGGCCGGAAGCGGCCCATGAGGGTTGCTTAACTGGCCTATGAGCCGGCCCCGAACCAAGTTGCCCGTTCGGTGAGTCCCTGCGCGCTGCACTAAACCAGCACAGCGCAGCATGGGGACTCTTTTCCCCGGCTCCGGAAATCGCTTCTGCACATGCCCAGATGCCGGAAACCTTCTGCGCAGGTGCAATTTTCAGCGCCTGGGCATCCGCAGAAGCGATTTCCGGCACCGCAGACATGCACACACGCAATTTTTGGCATCGCACTGTGCCGCCACGGCCCACAGAGGATCTCCACAGGAATGATCCGGCCCATACCCAGTAAGCCTTGTCGATCCCTGATCTAGAATTCTACTGTGCTGAGGTATAGGGCCCAAAGGTAAATGAGGGACACATACAAGATATCTGACAGACCCAAAGTCAGCATGCAAAGCTTTCCCCATAATTGCTTGATCTGTTTAATTTGTGCCAGCCACAGAGCTGTTAAAGGTATAAGGCATCGTTTGCTTTGTTCTTGTTGTTGCCATCAGTGCTCACTGCAAACTGCTCCCATTCAAAAAGATACAATCTCTTCAATAGGGAAGATACAGGAAATGCTTCACAATCCTTCCTTTTTATTACTTAGCAACAATGATTAAGCGATTAAGTGCCTTTAACAACAGCAGCACCTCTGTATCTGCTTAATGAGCATTGGAACATTTGCTCCACATTTTGCCTTCTAACTTTTTATATAGTTGTCCAATTCACTTACTTTTTTTCTTTTTTAAAAAAAAGCTAAGAGTCTGGGCCTCTTGCTAGGAGGGGGATGAGAATGGAATGAACTTGAAGATAAAATAGAAATCATTCAAATTCTATTTTTAAAATGCACAGAATTCACCTTTAATTCACTCAACAATTATGGGAATTATTTTCAAGTGTAGTTCACATATTTTGACCTGGTTCAGTGAACTTCGCTCAACCAGACTAGTTCATTCCAAACACTGGGTGATAGTCAGCTATGTTTCACTCAGAGTTGACTTACTAACATTAATGGACCTAACTTAGTAATGTTTCTTACTTTCAATTGATTTACTCTGAGTAAAACTTTGATGAATGCCACTATTTTGTATGTGTGCATGTTTGCAAACCTTGCTAGTGTAACCCAATGCAATTTAAGCACCTGTCAGAATCATTATGGGTTGCATTTGTATTCTTGGTCAATTTCCAGTGCGAATATTGTTGTTTTGCTGATGTGGGCAATTATCCTGAAGATTCTTTACATCCAGTACTGATTGATTTTTGTCAGTGAAAAAACTGTAATCAGTGGCAGGATGTGTGGTCTCATATTCTAACTAGGCAGAGTGGGGGAGGGAACAATGGCTGAAGGCACAGGAGAATGTGTATTGAATTGTGCACATGACTTCAGGAGTCTGCCAACCCTCTAAATTTGTGTCTGCTGCGCCTTCCGTCCTGTGGATGAAAAGGAGCAGTGGTTTGGAGTATCCTTCCCGTAAGATCAAATTGCTACTCTGATCTATCCAATCAAAAAGCAATTGTGCAGAGCCACTAGCAGAAAAGATCTGCCCAATAGCTGCTATAACATTGGCAGCTTAAGAGGTACTAGAGAAAGATTGTTACCTTGTCACAAAATACACTTCTCTGCAGGTGATCAGTCGGGGCCACCCAAGGTGTTTTTGCTGTCCCCCCCTCCAATTCCATATACTGAGATGGCAGTTTAACCTTACTCCAATACAGGCAATCATGTCCTTCACTGCACCTGGGGGCAGCAAGCTAAGGATGGGAGTGGTGTACGCACAGCTCTGCTCTCCAACAGAAGGGTACAGCCAGGTGGCTCTGAAGGATGTCCCCAGGGTTTGCCACCTGATGCTTCCTTCTTCCTTATGCTAGGGCTGAGCTTGAGTTCAGTATTATAACGGTGGAGCTGCACCTAGTTCTGAGTCACCTGAGACTATCCATAAGGACTGACACTCATCTTTAGACTCCAGCACACAGGTGCTTCTGTTTGTGGAACTAACTGCTACCCGGACATGCCAGCATGGAACCACCAGTGCTTCTCTTACCTTTATCAGCAGATGAAGAGGAGTTTCATCACATACTTCTGCTCAAATTTGCCACACCTTCCACCTTTTAACATAGCATTACTGGAGAGTATTCAACTCAGTCAACCCATCAGTGCAAGGATTTCCTCTTGAGCAATGGGACACTCCCCCTTCTCTGTCATGATCCCTGAAACACTGTTAGGATCAGGCTTGGGTTGGCAGACTCTGATGGAGAATGAAGAAATGGAGGAGCAGCTGAAATGGAGGAACCTGGATGGGAGAAAGGCAAAGCAGGGATGCCAGCTCTCTCTTTCAACCTTCCCGTGTTGTGAGAAGCCTCAGTGGAGTTACAGAAGGCTTCGATCAGTCATTGGGGGAGACTGAACAGGAGGAGCAATGAATGAACAGGAGCCTAAGCAGGAGAGTGCAATCGTGTTGCCTTGAAGCTGGCACCACTTTTGCAAATGAAAGCAGACCCACCCCAATGGAGTGCATGCTTAGAATCCTAATATTCCCTCCAAGTTAGAAAGTCTCATGAATGAGCATGCCACACATCGTTTTTAAAAGCTTGGTGCGAGGAACGGAGAAACTTGTCAGTTCCATCCAGCTCAGAACTTCTTGCACTGTTCCTGTACTCCTGAATTGTGACTTCTGAGCATCATGTCTCTTGTAATGTTACTTGTCTGAATAAAGATCTTCTTCTTCCTTCCAAGTAAGAGCCTCTGTCTATGTCTGGGCAAGAGCCAGAATGCTCTCCTCTCCCCATGCACCCTTCTACTACAGTCTCCCAAACTTTGCTCCAGGGAGTTGGGGAAAGCCCTAGAACAGATTTAGGGATGGGTGCTGAGGGAGGAGACAGGGAGAACACTCAGTCGTGCCAGCAGAAATCTTTACACTGATGGAACATTCACATAGTACTACTTTAGATACAAGCCACTGTTGATTTCCTTTTGAGATAGTAATAAATGCACTCCTTGTCTTCAGTCATATGCCAAGTCCATTTCTCAAATTTCCACTGAAGGCATCTTGCTCCAATAAGTAGGATGGACTCAATGAGTCTTCAAGCAGTGAGACATGTCATTGTGGAAATCTGTGTGCAACTTGTTCATGGACAAAAGAGAATTCAGTAACCTTTAAGGGAAGGGCAATAGCTAGGTAGCAGAGCATCTGCTTTGCATGCAGAGGGTTCCAAGTTCAGTCCTCAGCATCTCTAGGTAGGGCTGGGCATGTCCCCTGTCTGAAACCCTAGAGAGATGCTGCCAGGCAGGGTAGCCTGTTGAACAAGATCAGCCGATGCTCTGACTTGATAGAAGACAGCTTCCTGTGTTCAGGACTGCCAAGCCCATCACCTTTCAGCAGCATAGCATTCATGACTGTAAACAAATCCTTCTGCTGATGTGGGCTTTGGGCAGAGAGAAAAGGTAGAACACTGAGCAGCTGCCACTCAAGCACACACCCATCCATCAGACAAAATTGCTACCGTCAATTGGGATAACATCATAATAGCAGATCGCCCGAGAGGATCAATGTCTTCTGCTCTTAGGATAAACGCTTGGCCTGTTGCGTAGCAGTAGGAGATAATATCTGCCTATGATAAATTAAAGTCCAAGTCTCCTCACATTATCTCTCGTCTCGAGAGGAGCACAAGTAAAATCCCCACAGTTAAACCCCTAATGCGCTTACTCTAAGGAATCCAGGTTAGGACAGGGAAAAAATCATTGGTATCACAGCAGGAAATAATTGATACGTACACACAAATGGCATGGAGTACACTGTGACAGGCTGGTAGAAATCCCCCCGGGAGCACACACAATGACAGGTTGATGTTATATAGATAATAATACAAGGAGATATAAATTTAAGCTTAAAGCAGGCTTGCAATTACTAAATGTATCATAAAAGGAAGATTTCCCAGTAATTCTAAGGTATCCCATTCTTGCAGCATTTACCTCAGAGCATTCATTCTCAGAGCTTCATTCGGTCAGACTGAAATGACTCATGACAGCAGGCAGAATTATTGGACAGTATCCTAAAAGAGGGCAATTAGGCATTTTTAAAAAACCCCAACACCCAGCTTTGGACTGGGGTTGTTTTGCTGTTTTGTTTTGAGATTACATTTTATGTGCTTTCAGCTTAAACCACTTTTATGCCTGTGAGCAGAAAAGCAGTCTAAAAATAATATCTGGTTCTCCCCCTACCCTCCAGTGCAAGGAATTTGATGGCTCATCCAATTCAGACATTTTATGCAGACCCGTTATGCCTTTAAAGCATGCAGAAACATGTAGGCTAGTTGCTATTGGCCATGATGGCTTTGCTCTGCCTCCATGGTCGGAGGCAGTTGCTGGGAACCACCAGAGGGGTTGCGGGGCATGCAGTTGTGCTTGGGACCTGTTTGTGTGTTTCCTATAAGCCTCTGGGTGGCCCCTGTGCGATCAGGATGCTGGACTAGATGGGCCACTGGCCTGATCCAGCAGTTTCTTCTTTTGTTTTTATGTATGGAGCCATATGCTTGAGCCCCCTGCAGCCCTATGAACAGAGCATCTCCCCACAAGGTGGAATTGGGTAGATGATTCTGGTGTGGATCAGAGTCTCTGCTGTCTGTGTAAGAACAAAAGCCTTATAAACTAGACTTCTCCAACCTAGTGCCCTCCAGAGGTTTTGGACTACAACTTCTATAAGCATGGGATTGCTGGGGCTGATGGGAGACGTAGTCCAAAATCCTGTGGAGGTGCACCAGGTTGGGAAAGGTTGTTACAGAGCCGTCTTTCCCATAGGGCTTAGTGGTGCTTCGCGCCAGAGCGCCGGCCTCTCAGGGGTGCCCCAGCAAGTGGGGGAGCTGCGCAGCTTTGCTGGCGGCCTCCCCTTTCCCTGCACGCCCGCCAGCTGCACCCCGCCAACTATAAGGCTGGCGGGCATGCAGCTTCCCTCCCAAGCCTCTGCGGGGATCGCTCTCCTCCCAAGGAGGCTTGAGAGGGGTGAAACTTCACTCCCAAGCCTCTGCGGGAATCACTCTCCCGCAGCGGCATGGGGGAGAGTTGTGCGCCCTCCCCAGATGGCTGGCAGTGGCAGCTACGGCCACCCCAACACTATCCATGGTAATTTGGGGACACTGGGAGGATATTTGCACCCTGGTGCCGCATCTGCTAAAGACGGCCCTGGGTTGTTCTACAGTGGTACCTCGGGTTAAGTACTTAATTCGTTCCAGAGGTCTGTTCTTAACCTGAAGCTGTTCTTAACCTGAGGTACCACTTTAGCTAATGGGGCCTCCCGCTGCTGCTACGCCACCAGAGCATGATTTCTGTTCTCATCCTGAAGCAAATTTCTTAACCCGAGGTACTATTTCTGGGTTAGCGGAGTCTGTAACCTGAAGCGTATGTAACCTGAAGTGTATGTAACCCAAGGTACCACTGTACATGTTATGGGGAGAACATGAGATGAAGATACTGTTTCCAGCAGCTTTCTCATCTTTAGCATAATGTATAGTTCTCAGACCTTTACATAGCAGTGGCTTTGAATGGTGGCTTTGAAGAGCTGTTACTAATCCCCTCTCCTTTCCCTCCAGCCCTTCCAAAACAAAATAAGGAGAAACGACTGTTTATCCGTCAGGATTAGAAGGATGCTGGTGGTCCAGCAGGGCATGCAGACCATGTGTGCATGAGATAAGAAGCCACTTTCTCAAACCATGAAGTCCCCGCCCTTGAAGCAAATGGATGGTGACTGTCTTAAGCAGTCTTAGCTGCAACCAAGTGTTTTGTAATTGGCTTTTTAACTCCACCTCCCCCACCGTTCCGATCTGACACAAACCAGTATCGCACACAGCAGAGGCCTAGGGCTAAAGCAGCAGGGATCGCGCCGAGTCAAAATTGCCTTTCGCAGCTCCCAGCAATACCGTCTTTGGCATGTGCAGCCAGAGTGTTCCACTCTCCTAAAAGACACAGCACTCCACTTCATCTTCAAAGTGTTAATGCACAATGAAGGGTAGAGTCATCACATTACATTAGCGCTATCTTGAACAAGAACAGCTCCTCTTGACAGACTCCATACAGCAAGCAGCAAGGGCACCCATTTAGCAAAGTCAGGGCACGTCCTTGCATTACATAACTGAGTCCAAATTCCTGTTATATTACAAGAGGCCACAGCTGCCCATCTTCTGATACTGTTTTAAAACATGTAGCCAAGCACTTACTTAATAACTGTATGTGTGGAAATTACTTCCCTGGCCCATTCACTTACACCTTAGAGTGAAACTGCACATTATGGGACTGGAATGGCAGAAGGCTCCCATTCTAAATTGCATTCCCATGCTGTTCTTCCCAACAGGAACAATATTCAATAATGGTAGCCCATTCACACCATTCATTGAAGGAGTACCATACCACTTTAAAGCATCATGGCCTCCCCCCAAGAATTATGGGAGCTGTAGTTTGTTGAGGGTGCCAAGAGCTGTTAAGAGCTCCCCATTCTCCTCATGGAGACGCAATCGCCAGAGTTCCCCATGAAGGGGGATTGATTGTTAAACCATATTGGGAATGGTAGGTAGTCATGTTGGTCTGACGCAGTAGAAATCAATAATTTTTTTTTAAAAAAATAGCACCTTAGAGACCCAACTAAGTTTGTTCTGGGTATAAGCTTTCGTGTGCATGCTATTTTTTAATTTTTTTAATTATTTCATCTTGGGAAAGTTAGCTTTTTGAGGGTAACAGGGCTGAGAAATAGAACTGTGTGTGAACAGCCTTGTGAAATTCTCCTCAGGTGCGTAAGGGTGCTGAAAGTTGTTAGGAGATGCCTATTCTGCTCCCTATTTTGCTACAGTTTCCAGACTGGCTTCACAAGTAATCCCTCTTCTCCAGGAACTATGGGAATTATAGTACTAGGAGGGGAATAAGAGTCTCCTAGCAACTCTCAGCATCCTTAACATATTCTCAAAATTCTTTGAGGGAGGCTATGACTTTTTCAAGTGGTTTCAGAGTGCTTTAAATGCACAGCATCGGTGTGGTTGAATAAAAGAACAATTTGTCAGACCCTAATTTCCAGAGGGAGAGTATTCTAAAGATGGGCCATTCCCAGCAAAGGCACTTTCAGGAGCTTACATATTGTGCTTTGAGGAAAGCATTTACAGGATTGCTTTTCTCTAGACAATGCTCTCAGCTGTCTTGGATGGCAGATTCACCGAAACAAATTTATGTTTCCATATAAGGGAGCAGCCAAAAAGCCATTGAGGATATTGTCTACCATGTTTTATGCTTTTTATTGCATAGCACCCCCAGTTTGCTTCCTGTCAGAGTTCTTTACTAGTCTATGCGGGTTTACCAAGTTTCAAAAGGTTCTCAGTTTCTCGCAAATGCAACTAGTTCTGTTACCTACAGACTTTCTGTGTTTGCAGTGACAGCTAAGAACATTAGGAATAAGTTTGTACAGTTCACTGCAGTCTGTAGTAGTGGACTTGTCAGGAAGATACAGCTGAAATCTCTTTTGGACCAGTTGACCCATGTCATCCCTATTTCGGTGTATTTGTATGTCCATGCTATCTTTCCTTTTTTGTGCTTGGTTTGTAATAATACTGTTTCATGCCACCCCAATCTCCATGCGATGCAAGATTCCAGGGGTTCCAGGCACTTACCTAGAGTCTAGTTTTTTTGGAATGAGGGACAGCAGAGACTGTGGTTTATTGATAACACATATATACAAGCTGAGCCTACAATGGCCAGGTTCACAGCATTAACCCACCCCAAGAGTGTCTTTTTCTCCCATAGCCGCAGCCTTAGATTCCAACAGAAATCAAGCGTGGCTCTATCTCTGCCAGCTACCCAACTTGCAGCTTCTAGCTCACATAACTCAATTCTCAACTCTGGCCTTTGTCTTTCTAACTACCAGTGAGTTGAGGGCGTGGGGCCCAACCATTTGCCATGTGGCACAGAGTCACTTCTTTTGTTACCTTAATGGCCCATACTGAGATGGGGATTACCTCACCAGGAAGCTAGCCTGGCTATTCCAGGAACTGAATTCATGCTGCATTGAGGAATTAGAAGGGGCCTCAGCATACAGTTCAACTGTGCCTGCCAGCCCTGTTAAGTTGTGGGTGAACATATCAGATGACACAGCGATTCTTCAGACAGCTCTTGTTTATTCACAGGCCAGAACAGAACTGAACTGAACTGCTTATATAGAGCTCAACTACAAAGCAACAGTAACAACTTTCTGTAACTATCCAATCACTGAACGTCACTTTCAATTCCTTATTTGCATATGCGGACCTGAGTGAAAACTATCTACAGTATCCCCCTGCTGGCCCAGGGTGAGAATTTCAGTACATATCAAGCCCCCAACTCATAACACTACTTTTGTCATGAATTTCTGAAAATTACAGTCCTGATGCAAGAAACCGAAAACAACATTTGGGAGCTTTATCATCATAATGTAGTGAATGCATGGTCTGCTTGCTGTCCACTGTAACCCCTAGACCACCTGTTCCTTAAATTGGTTCATCTTTCCTTTTGGTGTTCCACACAACTAGGACCCATGATTGTGCAGCAGTCTAATTCATTGCTGCTGTTCTGTTAGTGCAAGGATTTATGCTTGTACAATGGAACTTGTTCCCATCTGCTCACCCCACTGTGTGCACCCCACACCCTTCCCATAAATGCTCCAGGGGGGTGGGGTGGAAACCCAGAACTGTTCTGGGGGACAAGTTATGCTGAACAAGGCTAAATCTTTGAACTAATAAATGAGAGACTTAGCACTACTTTGGATTCAAGCCTCAGTCTCATGGTTCTGTATGTGAGTAGGTGTCCCTTGTAGGCATCATGCTGAACGAGTATACTGTATATAGTG
Organism: Podarcis pityusensis; assembly: GCF_964106645.2. Lineage (NCBI taxonomy): Eukaryota > Metazoa > Chordata > Lepidosauria > Squamata > Lacertidae > Podarcis > Podarcis pityusensis. Next base: position 27,114,455 of record NC_138028.1, read on the forward strand.
GTACCTTGGGTTAAGAACTTAATTCATTGCGGAGGTCCGTTCTTAACCTGAAACTGTTCTTAACCTGAAGCACCACTTTAGCTAATGGGGCCTCCTGCTGCCGCCGCGCCGCCAGAACACGAATTCTGTTCTCATCCTGAAGCAAAGTTCTTAACCTGAAGCACTATTTCTGGGTTAGCGGAGTCTGTAACCTGAAGCGTATGTAACCTGAAGTGTATGTAACCTGAGGTACCACTGTGTGTGTGTGTGTGTGTGTGTGTGTGTATATATATATATATATATATATATATATATATCTCAACGTGATGAGGTCAGCAGTGTTGGCTACAACACTGCAGCAATATGGCCTCACTCTTCCTTATTCCATGTATTTATTGAGCACTCAGGGCTGATTTCCTTAACCTATCCATTCTTAAGGAAATCAGCCCTGAGTGCTCACTGGAAGGACAGATCCTGAAGCTGAGACTCCAATACTTTGGCCACCTCATGAGAAGAGAAGACTCCCTGGAAAAGACCCTGATGTTGGGAAAGATGGAGGGCACAAGGAGAAGGGGACGACAGAGGACGAGATGGGTGGATAGTGTTCTCGAAGCTACCAGCATGAGTCTGACCAAACTGCGGGAGGCAGTGGAAGACAGGAGTGCCTGGCATGCTCTGGTCCATGGGGTCACGAAGAGTCGGACACGACTAAACGACTAAACAGCAACAACAAAAAGATTGCATGTTACACTCACGTGTTCCGAACAAAAAGCGCAATGGTTGCTTTCCCTAAATTTAAGAGGAGCAATTTGGAGAGCAATTTGGAGCAGAGAAGCAATGGGCCAGAAAGGGTGCTCAATCCTTTCCCCACCAAGCTATTGCTGGAACTCCCTGAGGGAGCTGTTCCGGGAAGATTTAAGTGGAAAAGCAGCAGGTGGGGTGAGAGTTAATCATCCCTCACAGACTGCAACACCTGAACCCTCCTGCTGCCATCAACTGTTTTTCTCTAGGGGAAAGCATCACTAGGCATTTGTTCTGACAAAGTTTGCACAGAGGTTATATGATACCCGCTGTTCATTGAGCAGACACTCTGATTCATTGGTGTGGATGTTGGAAGGCATCGTGTCAGGCGATTGTTCTCCCATACTTTCCAGTGCACTTTCATGTCACTTTCCTTACTGCAAGAAGTCTGATTTTGGGGAGTGGGGTGGAGTTGTTGTACAGGAGCACCAAATCCACTTTAATTCTAATCTAAATCTGCTGGTGTAGAATTGAACCCTACCTGCACAATAGTAAGTCTATGAAAGCTCAGGAAAGCCAAATGATCTCCTGTGTCTAGTTTTTATGACACTGAGCTGGTTTTAAAACAGCACCACAGAATGGGAGGAGTGCAGAAAGAAGAAATGTCATGGTATACCTGCATCAGCCCAAGCAGACACCTTCAGTTGCCTCAGCTTCAACAAAACATGTATCTCCCATATTGGTCTCTACCACTGTTTGACTTCACCCCCAAAGGCAACCCCTTCCATGGTCACCCAAGTCAGACAGATGTAAACCAACTGATGATTTGGAAGTCACACCCATTAATATCACATAAGCAAGTTACTCTATATTCTTTTTAAAACTTTTAATACATATATTAATTTGAATTACTTTTAGCTTTCTCTCTTTTTAAGTTAATTTCCTTATCACTCGGGAGGGTTTTGTTTTCCTTAAGATAAACAGGTTCATCCTTTGTTCAAATTGTCTTTAATTCTGCTCAGCTGCTGTAAGAAGCTGTGTTACAAGACAAAAACCTAACAATTAGAAGTGTAATAATTCTTGTCAAACTCGCATTACCCTCTGGCTATCTGGGGATTATTAAAAAGAAGGATAAGGAATAAAATATTATGAATAGCAATTACTTTCGTACACATACTTGTTTGCAATTGAAAACAATTATTCCGATGAAGGAAAACAATTATTCAGATGAAGAAAATGCTGAGATAGCATTGTGGGAATTTTATTTGAATAATTCACTTGATTTACACAATTCATGACCAGTAAGTACAAGTTTATTGAAAATTAAACTAATGGTCACAAAATATGAGTTAGGCTGTTAGTCTAACAATTTGTCATATTTTTACAGAAGGGAGAACAAAGGAATTTACTTGGAGAGCTATGTCAAGTTTCATAGCAAGGTTGAAAAGCTTGTTATTTAATTTGCTGGGTGTGGGGTTTTTTTAAAGGATATTATGACACCTCAGTTCTGTGGGAAATTTGGGTGCAACTCAACTTACTGGGAGGGATTTGACTGGGGTTTAGACCTCCAGATTCCCAGATGATCCCTTACCTGTATTTCCATGCTGTCTGATCTCTGTCCTTTGAAGTTTAGAACATTTGCAACTTCCTCCTTACACTTTCTCAGGACTTCAAGGTACAAGGTCATCTTGGATGTATCTTCTGAAAACAAAAGGGCAAGCATGGCTTCTTTGTTTTTCCAGCTAGTTAGTTAACCATCAGTAACTACACAACCTTTAGAAAAAAACTGAAGGCATGTCTGTCTAGAGTGGGGGCCATATTTTTGGCCCCATCCTGACATCAGATATTCTTTTTTAACAACCATGAGTTGCCCATAGTTGTCTGTATAGCTTTGGACCAGATTGACAGGGATATAAATCTTTATTTAACCCCCCCCCTAAATATTTCCATTTTCTTCTGATAAATGTCCTGGCAGCTAAAAATAAATTTAACCATCTTCATTTGGCTAACCCATATACCAAACTGAATACACAATCTGTGGCTCCTATATTTGTCCTTGCGGTCTCAGGTCAGCTTGATTCCTGCTGTCTTCCAGAAGATCAAAAGTTACAATAGCAAGAAAACTAGACATTTCAACTGCACTGGGCACCAGGGCTTTTGTATTTTATGAAATGCATCTCTACTGTCTTTGTCTTATTTAAAAAAAAAAAAGGCAATATAATGATTGTTGAAAGACTTCTGAACTGATTTCACCCAAAGATGTTGGAAACCTGTGTATACCCTTACTTTATATCTTTTCTGTCATCAGCCTTCTCACCGAGGGAATGTCAATTGTGCATCTAGTCAAGTAAATCCTCAAATGTTACTAGAGGTGATGAGAATGGAGGGGCAGGAGTGACAGCACCAAATACTCAAAAGAACATTTGATCTTCTATATAAACTTGTCAACAAACATAACAGCTTTCCTGTCTGTTTGCCGATTTCCCTCTCTCTCTTAGCATCTTTTATCTATCTCTGTGCTTAGGCTTTTCCATCCTCCCCTACTCTTTCTTTTTCTTTTTGTTTAATAAAATTGTCACCTACGCACACCAGCATTGAAGTTTCAAATTGCTGGAACAGAAGAGGAGACAGAATCCTAGGCTAATGGAACAGCTTTACAAACACTTCAGAATATTTCAAAGGGGAACAAATTAACGAGTTGCTGAAAAAAATAAAAATGAAGGAGAGCTGAATTCAGCAAAAACAAAACAGCCTCCCTAACCCAATCTCCACCGCTAAGGGCCAAACACTAGCTCAAATAAAATGTAGAAATAAGGATTTATGCTTGCACAATGGGACTTCCCCTCACACACACTCTAAACACATCCCAAATCTGCTGCAGAAGGTTGGGAGGAAACACAGAACAGGTTTAGGGCAGGAGAGGGAAAGTCTCACTGTGGAAACATATACCCTTCTGCTGATGGGAAAGTTACTTAGTGCTGCTTTGGATACAAGCCATGATGTGTACGCATGGCCCTGACACCCACAATGAAGACATAAGACAAATATGGTTAAATGGTTAACAAATCAATATATGTTAGAACAAGGAATGAGCATTGACTATCTGTGGGCCAACCATATCTGTGATGGGAGGTTATACATCCTGTTTCTCCTCAGGTGTGAGCTTATATGAGCCTATCAAGGACAACTTACCATTAAGGTTAGCTGAGGGGGTTTCTGTTATTTCACATCCTCACTGGGCAGCCATTCAGAAGGGTGCACTTAACCCTCACCAACACAAACCCTATGAACTTGTGGCTCCAAGTGCTCACCAGGAATTAAAGGTGATTTCTGTCTTTGCCTTACTTTTTGAAAGAAATGCAATAAAAGAAACCCTAATTGCCCTTATTATGCACCAAGTCACTTTAGGGAAAGGGTGAACTAGGTAGCAGTAAAAGAGGTGCTTAACCCTTCTGCAACCACTACCAACCACACAAGGTTCTAGATGTGCCCTGCCTTCATTTATCTGCTGCAAGGCTCTCCTTTGCCTAGACAAAGATGCCACCAAGGTTTTCTTACACACATTGGTAGATGACCTGTGGTTATGATCATGCATCTTAATCGCTCATTCATTGCCCCCTCCCATTACTCTGGGTTGAGAACCTGCTTACAGCAGGTGCCTGGAAAGTGCAGGCTCTCTTACCCTTATGCCCCAGGAGGCTGCTGATCTATACTCAAAATTTCCCATAAGCTACCGCTGCACTCCCATTTATCATCTTTGGCGTTGACTGGGAGACCACCATAATAAATGTTTCATGCTTCATAATGCATCTGCCATGTGAAACACAAATGGGTTCAAAGGGTGACTTGCTCCGCTGTGTCTTCGAGCTGACCTTTTCAAAGAAAGAGCGAGAGAGGAAGACCTTAATTTTATTTAATTTTTTTTATCTCCCCTAATGGAGGTTATTTTACCCAGAGAATATGACTCAAACATTCATCATAACCTCAGCTGTGCCCCTCCTTTCCAGCTCCCAGGAAATAGTTACTCTATCAGTCACTTACATGCAACATATTGAACTAGTTGCACCTGGAAAGGAAAGAAAGTAGTCTTGTTTGGACATGTTTGCTGATAACTCTTGTTGCATTTATCTTGAATTGTGGCTATTGGGGAGCAGCAGTGGGAGAGAGAGTCAACTCAGTTAACACTTAAAAGCGAACCAACCTAATTCAAATTTTCAAATACAATACAGGAACCGAATCACAACCATCCTTTGTGATTTGCACTTCTCCAAATTGCGCCAGCCAATTAATGTGCCCAAATATGCATATTCTAGGGTAAAAATGCATATATTTGTGAACATGACATACAGAAAGGTCTTTGTTGGAGAAAATGGTTTTGCAAAAGTGTGTAAATAAAGCAAAATTCCGTACAAATATGTGTAGATTAGGAGAAAGTCACACTAAAATGCTGCTGTTTTAAAAAATTAAACTGATGTAGAAATGTGGAGAAATGAACTTAATATTGGGGAAAAAATATGGGGAAGTGAATATATTTGTGAAGATGACACATAAACATGCATTATATATGGAAAACTTGCTTTGCCAAAAAAATTTGCACAAAAATGCTAAGAAGTCCACCATAAATACGTCTTTAAAAGAAACAACAGCACTGTAAACTGATTGCCCTGGCAGGTGCATTTTGGGGCTCATGTGTGTGGTGGAAATAATGTAAACAGACACCAGTGTTGGGTGATAATCAGGCCAGATTTCCTGGCTAACAGAAGCAGGGTTAGCATGGTGGTAGGGCAAGATCAGTTCCTCATTCCATTCAGCCGTTGCTGATGGAATGGCACTCCACTCAGACTTGGGAACTACCCAAAGCCTATTATGGAGTCAGCCAGACTGTTGTGGTGAAAGCCAAGCATCTGGGTGACAAGGGAAGGAGAGACTCCTGCCCAACAGAGGCCCTAACCAAAGCTTAGGGCATGCCCTTAGTAAATCCTGCTTCCTGCTTAACTATGCTAATCCTGCCCAATGCCATTTCCCCCTAAAGTCATAACAAAAATACTTGCAAACACCTAATGTAAGCTATTATTGTTATTGTTATTGTTGTTATTGTTATTGTTATTGTTATTGTTATTGTTATATTTATACCCTGCCCATTTATACTACTATATAAAAACATAGTAAAACCCCAAACATTAAAAACCTCCAAATACGTCGAGGGAAAGGAGAACCCCAACCGCCAGCAAAGGCTCCAGTTGTGGTTGAGAGGGGGAAATTCCTTTCTGGCCTTGTCATCCAAAGGCCCACCTACACCATATGGATGGGGTGGGAAGGAAAATAGCTCTGAATCCCTGAGGGAAAGGTTTTCTAAAGCCCACCGCCTCTCCTCCTTCTCATGCAGTCCTAAGGGACAGTCGCCATCTTGTGAGAACACAGCAAGGAAATGTAGTCCCCCCTCCACCACTGCCTGCAGAGCCCTACACAGCCTGGCAAAGTTGTCTCGTGCACATAGCGCACCCAGACCAATGCTCTGGAAACGTGGGGAGCTGAACTTAAGGGTGGAAAAATGAGAAACCAAGCGAAACCAAAATGGACAGATTTGTCTGTCTTGGGGAAGGGGGAGCAAGGGAAAGAGGGGCTTGAAAGCTGCACAGAACAGAGTGAGGAACAAGCGAATGTTAGCAAAGAGCCACAAGGCCTCCATGCTAGAAGCTCATGAATATGTAAATTCCAGATACCTAATGTTTTCCAGGTGTGCGGCACCAAGTAGCTTGTTACCAGTTAATGAGCCACCTGGCCCTGTTTTTAAGCAGCCAGAGAACAGATTACAATGGCAATTGTTGCTGCCGTGTTTCATGGCCTCTTATTACACAAGAACTGAGTTGGAAGGCTCAGCCAGGTACTGAAGCGATTGTCTGGAACTGGGGAGTGGCCCAATAAGGAATTGAGAGGGAATGCTTCGTTCCACCAGCTTTTGACAGAGATAGCAAGTTTGCAGTGCTCATGTGAAATGTTTCTCTCCACTCATAACCCAGCAGTAAACTTTAGCCTGTCTTCAATCCTGAATATTTTTTAAAGGAATTATTAAATAGCTACAACGATTCCTGAGTGCGACACAAGAAGTGGATTTAAAAAGTAGACATGTCATTGTACATGTTAAGTGGCCAATTCTGAGAAACCTTCAAAGGATACAGATCACCAGGTCCTGTAGAAAAATGTTTTGAAAGCTTCCCTCAAAGTAAGCTGTCTCTTTTCTGCATGTTCTTGATTTGTAGGATTGGGGGGAGGGAGGGTTAATAAAGATTAAATATCTATGCAGCTTAGACAGTTTGCTTTGGCCCTTGCTGTTCCTGATAAAAACCTAAACTGTTTTCCTCCCTAAGCTGAGGGAACTTGCCAAGAATCAGTCACACACACACACAAACACTCATGCACAGCCTGCCTGCTTCCTCCTCCTCATGCGCAGATGCCATGCCATGCTTGCATCAGATTAGATGTTTTGTCAGAAAACAGTCATTTCAGATACTGAGAGATAGCTTATGGTCTTGCCACAGTTCTTGCACTGAGAACTGGAGAAAGCCTCTGGATGAAACTAGTATTTGTCTGCACTGGACTCCTTCACACAGAGAGAACTTGGGACGGAAGAAGAAATCGGAGTCAGTTTGACACCAAGGCACCCCATCATTTCTGTTGTGCCAGAAGCTGTTTAGTCCTGCTGGCCACATAACCCAGAAAGCTGTCTGTGGACAAACGTCAGCTCCCTCGGCTGAAAGCGAGATGAGCACTGCAACCCCATAGTCGCCTTTGACTGGACTTAACCATCCAGGGGTCCTTTAACTTTTAACCTTACCTCCAAAAAAAATGTATTGCCTGTTGTGTCAGCCTAGTACTTACATACAGTGGCTGAGGAGGTAGACCAGTTCCTGAGCTGTATTGCTCACTTCATGCTACAGGTGAGGGAGCACATCCCTGCACATCAGGTAGAAGGTTAGGCTACAAAACTTCTTGACATGCTTTTTTTTTTTATGTGCAGAGAAGAGTTTCATGCAGAAAACACAGAAAATCTTGTTGCATTGGCCTTTGTTAACATATGAAACATATCACTTGGATATCTGGAGATTATATGTTCTTCCCACTGATGAGTATGACAACAGGAGCATTCAAAATACCTGTCTTAAATTATTTCCTGTTTTAAAAGACTCTGAGACCACATTCACACTCAAGCCCACAGTCAGGGCTTCCCCCAAAGGATTTTGTGACCTATAGGTTGTTAAAGGTGTTATGAGTGGTGTGGAGAACCTTGTTCCCTCTGCGAAACGACAATTTTCAGAAGGAGAGACGAATTGTTTGTTAAACCACTTTGGGAATTGTAGCTCTGGGAGGGGAATCCTTAAATTCTCACTTTCATAATGCCTTAGCTCAGAATAGTAACACTGAAGACTTGTGGAAGTGAGCATTATGACCCCATCATTTTTTTTCTTTGTCTTGGACTGAGAACTAAGGAACAGAACTGTGAGGAAATGGCCTTCTGAAATCCCCCCAACAAGAAATGGGGGTGGGGGATTTCTCCAAATTTTCCCCTGAGGGAAAAGCAGCAATTTCTCAGGGGCAGCGCTTGCCATTAGTAGTAGAAGTAGCCTAGCTTATTTTCTTTTCCTGTGCCCTTTTTTGTGCCCATTACAAATGGCAGCAGTAACTGTGCTGGCCGTCTGGCCACCATTTTGCACATGAAACATTTTGAAGGAAAAATGAGCTACAGATATATGAGACTATTCAGTAAAAATTCTGCAAAGTGGCTTTATTTTTCTAGTGGTGTGAAACACAGAAAAATATCTGGCATTTCCTTGAAGAAGTTTCAGTTCAATTCTACTACTGAAGTCTGGGCATTGCCCTTATTCTGAATGGGAGAGGATGGAGAGCACAACCCTATTGCCAAGGAAACCAGGTTGATATGCTTCCTCTTACTGTGTGTCACTGCACTGGCAGTTTCATTACATGCCAGCAAAAGCTGCCTAACCATGTGTTTCTGTGTAGCAGCACCAGTGGTGGACCGAAGAAGAAGAAGAAGAAGAGGAAGAGGAAGAGGAAGAAGAAGAAGAAGAAGAAGAAGAAGAAGAAGAAGAAGAAGAGTCTGGATTTGATATCCCGCTTTATCACTACCCGAAGGAGTCTCAAAGCGGCTAACATTCTCCTTTCCCTTCCTCCCCCACAACAAACACTCTGTGAGGTGAGTGGGGCTGAGAGACTTCAGAGAAGTGTGTCTAGCCCAAGGTCACCCAGCAGCTGCATGTGGAGGAGCGGAGACGCGAACCCGGTTCACCAGATTACGAGTCTATCGCTCTTAACCACTACACCACACTGGCACTCGCAGGTATGAACATTGTGTAGACAGGCAATATCAACATTTAGATGCACTTGCTTTTGCCCATCCATGCCGCAATACTTCCAATGAGATACATACACAGTTGTAGTTCAATCCAATGTATAGCCTCACCCACCTCTGCAACTCATAGACAATGTGCCAGCCCTGGTCCTTGGACACTGGTACACGTGCTTCTCAGCCCACCAACTGCTTTTCCTGGACACCCACTGCCTTACCAAGCATATTAGCAAAGGAGTACAAAAAACATTAAAAGTAAGTGTGTTTCTTCATGACGGGCGGACGGGTGCATGAAAACAAGTCCACACACACACCATTTCAACTCAGCGTATGTTTTAATCCAAAATTCATGTATCATTTAAACATATACTTATAGCACCCTCTGCTGGTAAATGGGAATGAAGAGAAACAGAGCTACATTTTTGTTGAATATGGAACACAAAAGACAAAATAGGTGGTCTGGCAGGCTGTTGTCTTTCAGATCCTGCGCAGAAGAAGTACTAAAGAGCAATGCACAGTAACAGTGTAGATAAGAAAGGGAAACAGGAATGCACAGGCACATATACTTCCCAAACTCATGAGATCTCTTTCAGGATGCAGCAGAAATCATAATGCCACCAACACATCTCTGACTGCAACAATTCCTAGGCAGAGCCAGAGACTTCCCTGCCCTACAATTTTCACACATGGACATTTCAGCAGGGAGGTTCTTGTTTTTATCATAATGGAAACAGAAGCTCTTAATGTCTTATTCTGTTGCAGATGCAGAGCAATAGGTATTGTGGAGCTTTTTTGAAATCCACGGAACCGAGTTAATAATGTTATAAACTGCTGTCACTTGGGAATAGGGAGGGGAGGGGGAAAATAAATTATATTTCGCTCACATTAAAGAGCAAACCATTTGCCAGAACAAGATGCAAACCAAAAGACAACATTCATTCAAAATCCATACTTTTCCAAATTTTAGCAGTTCAGATTCCCAAACAAATAATACATTAAAAAATGCACACATTGGTGTAAAAAAAGGTAAAGGTACCCCTGCCCGTACGGGCCAGTCGTGTCCGACTCTAGGGTTGTGCGCCCATCTCACTTAAGAGGCTGGGGGCCAGCACTGTCCGGAGACACTTCCGGGTCACGTGGCCAGTGTGATGAAGCCACTTCCGGCGAACCAGAGCAGCACACGGAAATGCCGTTTACCTTCCCGCTGGTAAGCGGTCCCTATTTATCTACTTGCACTTAGGGGTGCTTTCGAATTGCTAGGTGGGCAGGAGCTGGGACCGAAAGACGGGAGCTCACCCCGCCATGGGGATTCGAACCGCCGACCATGCGATCGGCAAGTCCTAGGCACTGAGGTTTTACCCACAGCGCCACCCGCATCCCACATTGGTGTAAAGTGTGTCTATAAATGCATATATGTGAACATGACATCAAAAAATGCATTATATTACAGGGAATCTGCATTTCCTTACTCCCTGCTGTAACATTTTCCATTGACTATCTCATGGCTGCTTCCTATGAGAATGAGACTCTCTACACCAGTAGCAGGCAGCAGGGTGACACTGTTCCTGAATACTGGGATGGAGAAGAGGAGTGGTGAATTCAGAGTGGTGCAACCACACCAGCAAGAGCACCAGATTGGCTCTGCCAGTGTGTTTGCACCACACTGACCTCGCTGCCTCGCCCCTCACTCTTTTGTCCCAGTTTCCAAAAGCAACACTGAGTGCAGATATCCTATTGTGATTATGTGATTGACAAGGAAAACCTCCACACAATAGAGTGGAATGAATTAAGTACTTAACCCAAGGTACCACTGTATATAAAATGAAGGGGCTGATAGGGATAATCCCCACAAATATTATACAGTGGTACCTCGGGTTAAGTACTTAATTCGTTCCGGAGGTCCGTTCTTAACCTGAAACTGTTCCTAACCTGAAGCACCACTTTAGCTAATGGGGCCTCCTGCTGCTGCTGCCCCACCGCCGGAGCGTGATTTCTGTTCTCATCCTGAAGCAAAGTTCTTAATCCGAGGTAATATTTCTGGGCTAGCGGAGTCTGTAACCTGAAGTGTATGTAACCTGAAGTGTATGTAACCTGAGGTACCACTGTACATCTGGAAGAGTTATGCAGTGACCAGCACTAGATGTTACAGCTAGGAATAGGGAGATAATTTTAAAGAAATGTCTGGGAAGAAGTGAACTTCATGTCCCTTTGGCCCCAAGGAATAAGTTATTTGCTCTATCTTACACTGAATTCAGATTACTTGTTTTCCAGTCTCACAACATTTTTGCATGTGAAAACGGGTCATATGTAGAGATCCAGAATTCCTTGCCAAAAACATGTTTCTTGCCATGTTGGCAAGAAATTCCTATCCAAATACTCTGAATGCCTGCATTACAGAGAACAGAAAAGCCACAGCAGTGCCTTCAATTTTCTCAACTAGAACTGGCTAGGAGTCCTTCACTTCCTCTTTCAAAAGCAGAGGTGAAATCAAGAAAGCAAACCCATGGCACTTTCAGTACTTTTACTTTTCCATGGACTACAATTCCTAGCCAGCTGAATGCATGCCCTAAAACCAACCCCAGTCAGAACAATTCATGTTCATTAAAAAAAACACCAATCTGAAATCAAAAGAAAGCCTCGAGGCAAACAAACCAGAGCAAAATTGTCTTACAAATAGGTTGTGATGGGGCAGGCGTGCAATTAAACATACCTGGGAATAATAATAAATTATCCACGAAGCTTCAAAGGAGCCATCAAATCATTACAACAAGAAGGAAAAAGAGCAACGTGAGCTTGCTATGTTATAAAAAAGCTAATAATTAATAACACCACACACACACTACTGCTACAACCTTCCAATGGCATCAGTGTTATCGGTAACTTGTTTTGTTTTGTTTTTTCTAGTGGGAAAATTGTAGGGGAGAAGGAAGGTTAATTGGTCAACACATACCAACTAGACAGCATCTTAAAAAGCAGAGACATCACCTTGCCAACAGAGGTCCGTATAGTTAAAGCTATGGTTTTCCCAGTAGTGATGTATGGAAGTGAGAGCTGGACCATAAAGAAGGCTGATCGCCGAAGAATTGATGCTTTTGAATTATGGTGCTGGAGGAGACTCTTGAGAGTCCCATGGACTGCAGGAAGATAAAACCTATACATTCTTAAGGAAATCAGCCCTGAGTGCTCACTGGAAGGACAGATCCTGAAGCTGAGGCTCCAATACTTTGGCCACCTCATGAGAAGAGAAGACTCCCTGGAAAAGACCCTGATGTTGGGAAAGATGGAGGGCACAAGGAGAAGGGAATGATAGAGGACGAGATGGTTGGACAGTGTTATCGAAGCTACCAGCATGAGTTTGACCAAACTGCGGGAGGCAGTGGAAGACAGGAGTGCCTGGAATGCTCTATTCCATGGGGTCACGAAGAGTCGGACACGACTAAACGACTAAACAACATACTGATACTAACTATTTCTCAAAGAATCTTAGGAACATAAGAAGGGCTCTACTGGATCAAGACCAGATACATATAAGAAGCCTCAAACAGAGTGCAACAGCACTAGTGATTCCCAGCCACTGGCATTCAGAGGCATAGTGCTTCCGACAGAGAAGGAAATATGTCACTGGTGTGACTACAACTGATACAGTCAGCTGGTGCCACTGTGATAACTGGTGTGGCTTTGATTGTGCCCCATTCATTTATCATTTTTGCCTCTTGCTTGGTTGAGGGAGGGTAGCATCTAATACTGCTCCCACTTCTAGTCCCTATCCTATTTGGATCCAACTTTATTGTGAAACATATGGAAGTACTTATGCCAATGACTAATTATACTAATTTACCGAAACCTCCCTTGAATTTTCACACTGTTGGGGTCTGCATCAGTGTTCCATTATGGTGTGGACCCACAGCCCAAAGACAGGGAAACTGAATCTTCACTCAGTTTTCAGAATGCCAAATATTTCAGGTTAACACTTACTGCCTTGCACTATTTGTATGCATTTGAGACTATATCCACCCCTATCGTCAGTTTCTGGGTTCATGATCCTACAAGGGGTGTGTCTTATTGGGATTGGCTGAATTCACAAGGCTGTGGTCCTTGGTTTCATGGTCCACATCATAGAAGAGATCAAGGTGTTCCATTGAAATGAATGTAGAATATCCTCCCCAGAGAGCTTAGACTGGCTCCCTCATTAATGGTTTTCAGTTGAGTGATGAAATCCCCTTTGTTCCACTGGACATTTATTATATTTTATTCCTACCTGGTGAATATTGGTTCCATTGGCTTGTTTTAAGGCTCTTCAATGCTTTTATTTACTTATTTGGATGTGCCTTGTGGGCATTCTTGAGGGATGGAATATTTGCTAAACTTTCCAGTTTCAGGAATCCCCCACCCCCGCAATGAGAAGCAAATGGGAAAAACAGAATGAAAGGATTTCCCTTTTTTGTCCTCCTTTGTTGTTTTTTACTTTCCTTTGCTTCTCATGGAAAAGTATTGAAAATGAATGGTGTGTATTCAGTTTCATTTCCACTTCACTTTGGAAATGAACACACACCCTTACACTAAGTCCATCAACTTCAGCTTCCTGCTTCCCACATAAGCAAGTCAGAGGCTTTGCCTGATGCTGTTTTTATCATTCTGTAGCATTTTAGCTTATTTATGGCTTTGTATTTACATTATCATTGTTTTATTCTTTCTGTAAGCCAGCCACCCTTCTACTCAGAGTGCAGAGCAAAAGGATACAACCATCAGTCTCACGTTCCTGCCATTTTGATGGGCAGCTTATAGGCAAAGGAAGGGATTGGTGAAGACTTATCACTGAAGGCTGGGCAGTTGCTGGTTTTCTTTGCCCTAAACACTACCATGTTTCCATGTGTAGCACTTTGCACTTGCCCATAGGGTAAGCGGTGATAATAATGTCACAGGGACACCAACAAACCAATTTGTTATAAGAGAAATAGTGCTGAGCACTTGTACTTGGGTACAGCTGTTACTGGGACTAAATATGTTCACTGTTCTTAATAATCCCCGTCAGGCCTATGTTCCTGACAAGCCAGCTTTTAGACACACACATTTTCGAAACACTACTTGTGGATTGCAGCTCTCATTAGAACAAAAATATTATCTATGTGCTCAGTGCTTGCAAAGATATCCGCAGTACAGTCTAAAGTAACTGGCCGTTGCCAGTTTTTTTTCTTATTTGACTCTTAGTATCTGCCTGATACGAGTGTGGCTTTCATTTTGGAACACTGAGACAAATCAGATTGACTGTTCTCAGTCCCATTCATGCCCTCTGTGTTTCCACACAGAATGTGCAATGCCAAGAATTGTTGCTTCATCACCTTGTCACTGCAGCTCTCTTCCCTAAGGGGACATGGAAGTAACTGTCTAAGCATTTCATGATTGATTGCCAGAGAGCGCAGGACTCCAGTAAAGGAGAGAATGAAGTTAGTAGGAGAAAGTTTTGTAAAGCCAAGGGTATGCCTTCTCCTCAAAGTGGAATAAGAGCAAAAGCTGGTTCTGTCATTCAGTTAGGAGTGCATAGCCAGATAGCAGGATTTTAAGCTCACACATTCAGTTTGTCATCATATTGGCCTTGGCACTGGAAAGGCCATTTGGGGACAAAGTAAGATCTACACTGTAAGTGTAGAGAAAAGAACAGTCTGCATACTTTAGGAGAAATGCTTACATTTGGGAAGTAATAGCCGCAGTTCAGCATTCAATCAGCCAGAGTCGGGACATGCCCGTAAACAAATATCATCTGAACCTCCTTATGCCTACTGTTCAGCAACCAACACCCTGTTGATTATCCTCCTGCTGCCTAAAACATATTCTTATTTCAGAGTAGGGCTGTGGCTCAGTAGCAAAACACTTACTTTGCATGCAGAAAGTTCCTGGTTCCATGTCTAGGCAGAGCTGGGAAAGATCCCATCTGAAACCTTGAAAAGCCACTGCCTGACAGTGTAGACCTGGGTTTCCCAAACTTGGGTCTCCAGTTGGTTTTGGACTACAACTCCCATCATCCCTAGCTAGCAGGACCAGTGGTCAGTGATGATGGGAATTGTAGTCCAAAAACATCTGGAGACTCAAGTTTGGGAAGCCCTGGTGTAGATAATACTGAGCTAAATGGACCACTAATCAGAATCAGTACAAGGCAGTTTCCCACATTCCTGACCAGATGTGACAAGTGAGAGCCTAGTACTTGTTTGTTTAGGTCATATATAACACTCTTCATTAAAATCACACAAGTCGAGTATCTTTATGTGTGTAGACTTGATGCTACAGTTGGGGCCACTCCCATGGAGGTGTCTAGATTTGGGGATCAGTTTTAGTCATTGTAGCCTGAGGGTGTGGACAGGACATTTGCAGGCGTTACGCCAATCACATGCCTTCTTGACCCTTGCCCATCATCACTTGCAAGGTCTAGTTGAGAGGGATTGACCAGGTAGCTCCAGGAGGTGATCAGTATCTCATTACAGGAGGAAGAAATGCCTATTGGTAGCTTGGAAAAGGCAGTAATACAGCACCTTCTTAAGACCCCATAAGTGGACTCTAAGGTGCTGGATAGCTACCACCCAGTTTCAAGAAAAGCCATCCAAATTGGTGGCCATTGCTTCCTCCTGTAGCAGCGAGTTCCCCATAGTATAACTATGCTATATGGGAAGAATAAGTTTCTTTTATCTATCTTGAATCTTTCAATATTCAGCCTCATTAGGTGTCCCCAAGTTCTAGTCTGATGAGGAAGAAAAACTTCAGATTTGCTCAGGTTGTCTAGAAGAGGGTCCAGAGTTTTCACAGAAGCATGAGACACGTCAGTCATTAAAAAGGAGGTTATGCAGGTGAAGATGGATCCCAAAGAAATGGTCTTCATGGCAAGAGGGGAGCATCCAATATTTATTTATTTATTTATCTATCCCTTGCATTTCCTCTGCCTGGACTTGCATATGAGAAATCACAGAGTTCCTGGAAAGAATGAAATTAAGCAAACCCCTATTGCTAAGTTTGCATTAGCAGATCTTCACGGGAAGCAGCCTGGATAACCTCCATGAATTAAACACCGCAACAATCAAAGGCCTTTGGCACCAGCTGAGGATTAATGGCCAAGCGGAAACATGATGGCTTAAGGCAAAATTGAGCACTCATTAAGCCAATTCCCTTGGAAAAGTACTGTGCCAAGGTTATTGCTATTATAGAGTTTCTTCAAACATGCAGAGGAGCAAACAAATAAAAATCACAAGAGAGTGAGAATAACCATTAGACTCTGTGGTTTTTTCACCTAGCAAAACAGAAATATGTTGGTTTTTTCCAGGGAGTGTTTGAGTTCCATATCTAAAAAATGCTCTAACGGATAGAAGTAGTTATACGCTATACAGTTGGAGCCAAAACCAAATTACAACAAAAATATATCATAATATATCATAGATATGATATATCCAGTGTTTTATTTGTATGAAAAATGGTACCAGTGTACATCGTGCCTCACCATCCCCCCACCACCATCCCGCTACTGTTTGCCTGCTCGCACCCTCCCATCCCACCACCTCCACTGCTTGCCTGCCCACCCACTCACTTGCTCAGTCGCACACCCCTCGGACCTTTGCCTGCCTGGGATGGTGGTGGTGGGCAGTAGGGGTGGGGCCACCGAGAATGCAGGGCAAGGCCAGCAGGTATAGATCTCCCCTCCCCCCCCAATAAGATTGTTAATTTCATAAGGCAGAAAAGATCAAATGCAGCTCAACTCCAAAGCAGCAATTCTAAGCACTTTTAGGGAGTAAATAGCATTGAAACCAGTGGGCCTTGCTTCTGGAAAAGAAATGACATACACAGGATGGCGCCGAAAGCTTTAGACAGCGTGTGGTCAGTTCTCTCTGCTAACAGTATGATTATCTAAAAACAACTTCAGGGTCCGTGGCCTGATAGTCCTAAGGCTTCCTGTCTGAGTGACAGCTCAAGATCCTGCTCTTCATGTAAATTCACTGCTGCAATAATAGGCTGGATTGATAGAAAGTACATGATGGGGAAAGTCAGGCTCTTTCAAGTTAACACTAAGGTCTTTTCCACTGATCAAAAATACATAGCAACTTTGGAAATCAAAGGCAGTGTAATCTTTCCAGTTAAATTCACCCATGAAATGAACGTCAACACATTTATAAAAGAGGCTCCAAGTGCAACTTCCATTTGAAAGTGCAAAAATGTGAATCTCACAACTTGAGAAAATATGTGGTGCATTTGAGTCATACCCAGAAACTGCTGGTGTGGTGGGGCGGAGCGTGGAGCTGCTCTCCTGAGGCTGGCATCACTCCAGCTTACCTTATCAATCAATCAATCAATCAATCAATATTTTAAAAAAGAGAGGGAAAAGGTTATTTTAAAAAAGAAAGAATTAATATCATCTCCTCTGTGGTCTCCTCTGTTGCGTGGCCTTCCTCTGGGTCCCGGCCTCTCTTGGAGTGCTAGCTGTGCTTCTCCCCTCCTTCCCTCCCTTTCCCTCCTTGCACTGTGATCCCCTACAGGCTTACTCAGGGGTAAGCAATAGCAGAAACCCCCTCCTCCTGCTGCTGCCCTGCTCGCCTGTCTGGGCGTCTCCTGCACAGGCATCGTCCGGTGGCTGCCCATCTGCTGCATGGCACACCCAGTCAGTGGGTCCGGTAGCAGAGCCAGTAGCGAGCGAGCAGGAGGAGGCTCACTTGGGCCAGATCAGTTCATTTCCTGCTTGCATCTCATGCATGATGGCCAACGACGAGCTGGCCAACAAGCTGAGCTACCGCTTGCAAGTCGAGGAGCACAATGGTAAAGCCAAGCAGCAGCAGCAGCAGCCCAAGCAGCACCCAGAGGCTGAGCCAGAGCCCGATCCGATGGCCTGGGGCAACGGCGCTGACGGCAAGCTGAGTGCAAAGTTGCAGCGGCGCACCGAGCTCAATGACCCTGCGCAGCTCTTGCCCAGCGGCAGTGCCCAGCACCACGTCTTCAGCCCCTACACGAGTCCCCATATGATGTGTCTTGTGTGCAACACATCATATGGGGACTTCCAGTGATGCAAAATGTTGGACACCACGGCAGCCGGCAGCTCCAGAAGCCAGCCAGACCCACCTACACTACCAGGCTGGCTCCAGGCTGCTGAGACTGCCGCTGCTGCTGTCACATTTCCCAGGGACATTAGATGAAATCCGGGGACATTCCGGGTATGGAATTGCTGTCCCCGGGAAACGGGGACATCTGGTAACCCTACCTTAAGCTGTTATGTTATGCAACATTCTTAATTTATTTATTTTAAACTCCCCCTTCTCCCTTTAGGCCCATGCTTTTAAGGCAGCTGACCATGCACATTAAAAATTCAGCAATCCTCCAGAATAGTGGAGGTTTGCAAAAGCCTAATCCATGCATATTTTGACACCTGTGGCTCAGGAGGGAAGAGTTTGTTCCTAAAGCTGATTAAAAGCAGCCGGGTTTTTGTTGTTGTTAAAAAAGCTTGATGAGCACTGGCTTATTTCTGCCCGTGTATCTTCTTTAATTATAGCATCTTTTCTTCCTGCTTACGATCAATGTAATCAGCAACTCATTTCGTTTATTAGTATTATTAAATGAAATGATCTTCTGAGCTGGTCTGTGTAACTGATTTAGGAACCTTAAGTAGCAATTGTGACTATTAATGACTGATCTGGATGATAATATGGCACTCGTATTTGTTATCACTTTATGAAAGTTATTATTGTAATAAACCCGCATGGTTTTCCGAGTGATTCCTTTTAATCTCCTAGCAAAAACAAATAACTCATCTCATAGAATACTTTACATTATTAATCCACTGCTGATGAAATGCCTGGAAAGGCACAACAGTGGTTAGACTCAATGGAATAAGTTTGCTTTAAAGCAGATTGTGCATGCATGCAGCTTAAGGATCATTCTCAAGATTCTTTAATGCAAACCAAACTGAGGCCTTAGTTTAGCGTGAACGAATTAGTTTAGCGTGAACTTAAGCTTGCGCTCATATGATTCCTGTCAGGTGTATTCAGTCCAGTGCAGTTGCTTATTTTATAAAGCAAAAGTCAGGGGGTCTACAACAGAACCTTATGAGTAGCTGCAACATAGGAACAGCCTGTTCATAGCCTAACAAAAATGGCTGCTGGAGCCAATAATATTCTAGCCAACATGATTGGATTCAAGATTATAACTGTAATTTATGAGTTGTGTATTGTATTTTTTAACACTTTTCTAAAGACTCATTAAATCTCTTTTATGTGTAGTTTTCCCAGTCAGGCTACCATTAACTCGAAAAAGAGAGAATAAAATCCCATTTATAACCTTGCTACAATCACACAGCAATTCTCGCTTGACTGATGTCCTTCTTATGAATTATATGTATTGTAAACAAGTACGGCAAACCATCTTAAGGTCTTCTCTATTAAATCCCATTAATGAAATGCACCACTTAGCTTATTTGACACTTAAGTGACTCCCATAAATTTCAAAGAGAAGGCACTATAAAGAAAATATTTGGAAGAAACAAGTTAATGAACTCTCTGTATCCCACCCACCCCACCCCCCACAAAAAAATATGCAGATCAAAATTTGCAGAGCAGTCTCTTGTTGACCTCAAAAACCAAGAACTATTCAAATATAAGTGTGAGGAAGTGAAAAGCTAAATGCACTACTAAGCATGCCATTAGCTCCCTTTCTGCTGTCACCCCCAAGGCCATCCTACATAAGACAGCACTTAGACTTCAGCAGAGTTAGTTTTTCTTTGAGAAGAATAAGTGGCTCACGTAAATGTAAACTAAGCTTTAGGGGGAGGCGGGGCACATTGATGCAAGTGGCACATTGATACACCAAGAATATTTCAATATCGAGAAACATTATTCGTGTTGTGACATCACTAAAATGTGTCTATACATGTATGAGTATGACAGCTGCGACCGCGCCGACCACCAGTTTGCTGTTGGCGTTTGACAACAGTAGGTGTGTTTTTAGCTTGGCCAACTAAAAAATTATGTGAAATGTAAAAGTATTCCAATGCTATTTTACGTCATTTAGTTAAGATTTAAAAATACCAAAGGTAAGTCATCCCATTTAGTAATCGGGATTACATGTGATTTTTAAAGAATTTCAGTGGTTTTATTAATAATTGTTAGTTTTCTGAAAATGTCCATTGGAGCACTTTGATACACACTGATATGTATAAAAGTGCCCCGCTAATGTACAATAGTGCCCCAATATACCAGTTTGCATCTCTAAACTGATTTCCTACTCATGAAATTTGAAAAGAAAAAAAACTTGTTTACTACGTGGCCAAAGTCATTTCTAAATATAATTTGACTGATTATCAAGTGTCATATCTCAGGAAAAAAATAGGATCTTGTATGTTTGTCTTCCCCATTGTAGAAGATAAGGCAAGTGTTGATTTCAAGGATGTTGTTTTGCAGTTGCCAAAACCAAGTTTTTCAAAGGGCACATCTTGAACATCATCTCTTTATACTTTTTATTTTGACTTCAGTGGATATAATGTGCAATAGAAGCTAAACATTAATTATTTTTTTTTATATAAGCATTTTGTTTAAATTACTATTTTTTGACTACCAAATGTGAGTTCTTATACTTTTTAAAGTTTTTCCAAAGTTTTTTTTTTAATGGATAGGTGTTTGAGGAAAGATTAATATAAGTTTTGATGTTTTGTTTAGAAAACCTGCCATAAAGTCTATGATATGTGTGTGAAACACTATTAGTGTTGATACATAATTTAGATTTTAAGTAACAAATTGTAAAGCTGATTATGATCTCTCGCAATAAAAATTGTTTTTTGTAACTAAATTTTTGTAAATAATTACCATTCTCATACAATTTACACTTTGTATCGAAGTGCCCCATCCACTGTATCAAAGTGCCCCGTAGGTGGGGCAGAATGATACAAACCCATTTTTTACTCAAGTCATTATATTCTCATTATCTTCTAACTTCAACGGTTCTTTTGATTGCTATTATAATATTGATTAGTTATGCCATGCATAAAGCAAATTTTTTTATTATTTGACTCATTTTGGTACATAAAATATGAGATTGAATTTTTCTGCATCAATCTGCCCCACTTCCCCCTTATAGTAAAGAAAACTGTAACAAAATAAGATAATGAGAGAAACTAAATACAACAACATGAGGCAAGTCTGAGGCAAAAAACAAGAAGAGGCATTTGGTTTCTGTGGCGTTTGTACGGAGCCCCCGATCGTCTCACAGACTATTGACCCGTACACCACTAATCCGCTGCCACCAACCAGGTCCTCCCTAGTAAAATCACTTAGTCTCAGTCAGGTTCTTAATTTAACAAAGAAGAGTGTAGTTTATTGCAGACACAAATAAACTTTAACTGCATTCAAAACGTTGTTACTCTTTACCTTCTTAGTCTTATTTTATCCTGTCTCTAACTCTTCTACCTCCCCTCACACAAGAACCAACTGCACTGTCTCTCTAATCCCAATTGTCTGCCAACTGCTTTTCCAACTGCCTTTCCCAACCAACCAATCCACTAAAACCAACCAACTACCCACCTCCCAAACCTCGGGCTAAGCCCTTTTATAAACAGGTAGGCTCCGCCTCCGGCTTTCTTATTGGTCTACATATTAACCCCTTCTCTCCCCCTGTACAGACATTTTCAAACAAACAGGCAAACGCCACATGCTCGCTTAACTGAGTGTTTTTATTACACAACCTTCTTCTAAATGGTCCCTCTTTCAGCATTCTACAGATAGGATGTCCTTCCATTTGTGTTCCATCCCATTATGATCTCTTTAGGTCATGCTTATGTCATACAAGTTCCAAATTAATAATTCTCAAACAGACACCAAAACTCACTAGGTGTGTTGATGAAATGCCAGACTGCAACAATGAACAAACTCAATGAAAAGGGAGAGGCGTTGCAAGACCTGGCTTCTGCCATCAACAGGGCCATATTTGGGGAAGTGAGGCACAGTCAATGAACAAGAAACCACATTGCCTTGTTATTTAGACAAGGAAGCAGGCCTGTCCCAGAAGCTAGGCTTTACCTAATGAAATATACTCAGAGTCGCAAAGTGATTTCATGCTCTTTATTCAGCTCATAGTGGTGAGGAGGAATGAATGAATGTCCCCTCACAGTATCTGCTTTATATACATTATTTACACAATGGGCTGCACATGATTGGCTAATTCTGGAATTCTACTGTAAGCCAATCAGGTTGTGGATTCACTTCTATCTGGAGCAGGATTGGGTGGTTCCTGCCAACCAATCATACTGCTGCATTGTTCTAGGACCAATCAGACTGCTGCATTCTGAATCCTATTGTTCTAGGACCAATCAGACTGCTGCCTTTTGGATCCTATTGTTCTAGGACCAATCAGACTGCTACAGTTTGGATCCTATTCAACTCAGTACATAACACCCCTCCCCTCTAAGTTCCAGTCCTGCCCGGGAGGTCGCATTCATAGTCCTCAAGGTATGCCGGCGGCCTACGTGTGCGTTGTGGCCTGGGATGTTCCCTGGTCCGGGCTCCGGGTTCTGGCTCGTGTTCCAAGGATGCTGGCTGTGATGCGGCTGTTTGGTCTGGTGCAACCGGCTCGCTCAGTCGTGGTTCTGGTTCCGGTGTCCTTTCGGCCTCACGGGTCCTCTCTGTATTTACTGATTCTGCCTCTCCTGCTGGCCCCTCCTGCTCTATGGGCCTCACTGCCCCGCTGTTCCCTTGGGACTCCTCTGACCTGTCCTCCTCCTGGTTTTCTCCCGGGAATCGTCGCCGTATCTGGTCGCAGTGGCGGCGCCAGCATTGCCCCCCCATCCGTTAGCACCTCGTACGACACGGGGCCAGTGACCCTGGTGATTGTGGCGGGTACCCATGCTGGGCCTGCCCCAAAATTCTTTGCGTACACTGGGTCCTGGGCCTCGAAGGTCCGGGGGTTCCTGCCTTCCCCCACCACTACCTCATCCTGAGCTCTATCGGGGTGAAGGCGGTCCAATCTGATTGCAAGGCGCCGACCCATTAGTAGTTCAGCGGGGCTCCGGCCAGTCGTTGAGCTGGGGGTGCTGTGCTGTGCTAGAAGGAATGTGGCAAGGCGGTACTCCCAGTCCCCTTGCGTCATGCGGCGAAGGGTGTCCTTGGTGGTCCGCACCATGCGTTCTGCTTGGCCATTGGTGGCAGGGTGGAACGGCGCCGAACGGATGTGGCGGATGGCGTTCTGCGCTGTGAAGGTTTGGAATTCTCCTGACGTAAATGCAGTCCCGTTGTCTGAGACGAGAGTGTCAGGGAGCCCGTGGGTTGCAAACAGCCTGCGTAGTACCCGGATGGCTGCGGACGTGGAAGTGGACGGTACCAGTGCGACTTCCAGCCATTTGGTGTAGGAGTCCACCACTATGAAGAATGTTTTCCCCTGAAAGGGGCCAGCGAAATCCACATGCAGGCGTGACCATGGTGCTCGGGCGGACTCCCAGGACTGGACTGGGGCCCTTGGGGGATCTGGGCGGGATTCTTGGCAGGCCTGGCAGTGTTTGACCCAGGCCTCTATCTCTCCATCGATCCCCGGCCACCACACATAACTCCTGGCAAGGGCCTTCATTCTTACTACCCCTGGATGTGTCTCGTGTAGGGCTGTGAGGACCCTTTTGCAGAGGGGCTGGGGAACAACGACTCTGCTTCCCCATAACAGGCACCCCTTGTGGGCCGACAGTTCATGTTTGCGGGTTGTGTAGCCGGCGAATTCTGGCCCGGGGCTGCTGCTGGGCCATCCCCTCCACACCCAGTCTAGGACCCGGGAGATGACCCTATCTTTCTTGGAATGGTGTGCAACTTCTTGTGCCTGAATGGGGCAGTCGGGAAGCAGCTCCAGGCTCATAACCTCTTGTGCAGGTGCTGGGTCAGGGCCTGTTTCCGGTAGTGGTAGCCTGCTGAGGGCGTCCGCATGGCCCATCGCCTTCCCAGGTCGGTGAATCAGTGCATACTGGTAGCTGGCAAGGAAAATTGACCACCTGAGGACGCGAGGAGACAGCACTTGGGGGGTCTGCTTTTCGGGGGCAAACAAGCCAAGCAACGGCTTGTGGTCAGTCACCACGGTGAAGGGCCGCCCGTACAAGAAATCATGGAATTTTTTTACTCCCTTTACGATTGCCAGACCCTCCTTGTCGATTTGCGAGTAGTTCCGCTCGGTTGTGTTGAGTGTCTGGGAAAAGTACGCCACCGGTACCTCTCTTCCATCCGGGAGTTGGTGCCCCAGGACAGCTCCAATGCCATAGGGTGAGGCGTCGCATGCTAGCACCACCGGCAGCCTCTCGTCGAAGTGTGCCAAGACCGAGTTTGAGACAAGCAAGTCCTTGACTGCCTGGAATGCGGCCTCCTGGCGCTGGCCCCACACCCAAGGGGCCCGCTTGTCCAGGAGTCTGTGTAGGGGCTCCGCTACCGCCGCCTTGTGGGGAAGGAAGGAATGGTAAAAGTTCAATAGTCCCAAGAAGGCCTGAAGTTCAGTCTTGCTCTTGGGCGCTGGGGCATCACAAATGGCCCGTACCTTGTCCCCAGTCGGGTGGACCCCTTCTGCGTCCACCATAAATCCCAGAAAGTCCACCTGAGGCACTCCTAGTAGACATTTTTCCCGCTTCACCTTGAGACCCGCCGTCTGGAAACGGTGCAGAACGGTGCGGAGGCGGTCCTCAAACTCCTCTGGTGTGGGGCCGGCAATCAACACATCATCGAAGAAGGGGGTGACGCCAGGAATCCCTTTAAGGAGAGAGTCCATTATATTCTGGAATATGCCTGGTGCCACGCTGACACCGAATTGCAGCCGCTTTACCCTGAACGCTCCTCTGTGCGTCACAATCGTCTGTGCCTCTGCTGTGGCCTCATCTACTGGCAGCTGTTGATATGCTTGGGCCAAGTCCAGCTTGCCAAAAATTTTCGACCCAGCCAGGGTGGCAAGGACATGGCTGACCACTGGCACTGGGTATGCGTGGGCCGTGAGGGCCTTGTTTATGGTACATTTGTAGTCTGCGCAGATGCGGACCGAACCATTAGGCTTGACGGGTGTGACGATTGGGGTTTCCCAGGGAGCATTAGGCACCGGCTCCAGCACTCCTTGCTCTACGAGTCGGTCCAATTCCTCGTCTATACGGGGTTTCAAGGCGAACGGGACCCGGCGGGCCTTGAGCCTGACCGGTCGTACTGCGGGGTCAAGCTGTAGCGCAATGGGGGGGCCCGTATACTGTCCCAATTTCCCATCGAAAACCCCTGGAAATTCCTTGCATATGGCGTCCACGTCCACTTGTAAGCTAGTGTGGTTCACCCCGGTGACAGCTAGCCCCAGTGGTCCAAACCATGCCAATCCCAGTAAGCTAATGTAGGGGCCCTTGACCACAAGCAAGTCCAGTTGCCGCGTCCGCCCTCGGTATTGCACCCTGAAGGTCCCCACCCCCATTGTGGGGACCTTACGTTTCTGGAAGTCCCGGAGGGTGAATGGGGCCGGCCTGAGTTTGGGACCCCCAGTGGGACACAGTTTCCTTAAGGTCCTTGCCGAGATTATGGATAGAGTTGAACCCGTGTCAAGCTCCATGCGGCATGGGGCCCCCTCTATCTGTACCTCTACATAAATTTTCTCTACGTTGGGGTGGGGCAACTGGTATACCTGGAAGTCCGTGAGCTCCGTCGAGTTGCCTTGGTGCGTTGGGCCCCGGGACCTGGGGCTCTTGGATTGGTCATCTGATGCCTGGTGTCGGGTGGGCCGAGCCCGACACACCCGGGCGATGTGTCCCGATTTTCTGCACTGCCTGCACTCTGCGTTGCGGAAACGGCAGGTCCTCCTCTCGTGACTCTCCCCGCAGCTTGCGCAGTTCCCTCCTTCTCGTCGAGGCAGCTGTGGTCTGTGCGCTGCTTGAGTGCGCTGCTGTACTCGGTGCACCTCCTCCCTGTCGGATCCTGAGTCGTCGGTGAGGTCTTCATGGTGGACCCTCGGTTGGGATGGCAGGCACGGCCGTGCCTCTTGGGTCGACCTCTCGGCAGCTTCTGTTGCCAGGGCCTCCTCCAGAGCGACCTGGAACGTTAGGTCCTTCTTAGCGTAGAGGCGCCGTTGCAGCTTCTCATCCTTCAGGCCACCGACGAGGCGGTCACGAAGCATGTTCTCCAGCTCTGAGAAGTTGCAGAACCGGGCGGCTTGGCGGAGAGAGGTCACAAACCCAGTTATGGTTTCCCCAGGGGCTTGCCGCTTTGCGTAGAAGGCATTTCGACGAGCCACCACTGAGGGCTGCGGCGAAAAGTGCCCCTTCAGCTGTTCCATTATTGTTTTGTATGGAACAGTAGCGACGTCTTCAGGCGCAAGGAGAGCCCGGGCGATTTCAAACGTCTCCTCTCCGCAGACGCTGAAGAATATCGCCCTCTTCTTGGCGTCTTCTTCGTCGGTGACCCCTTTGGCTTCTAGGAGGAAGGTGAAACGGGAGGCGTACGCTTCCCAGTCTCCAGATGCTGGGTTGAATGGCGAGAAGCTGCTGTTGGCTGCCATTCTGAGTTCCTTGTGCCCCGGAGCTGAAGCCTGGATACACGGTGCGAGGCAGCGGTGCGGCAGTTGGCGGTGCTGCGGTGCTGTGTGTGGCAGTCAGCTCAGCGGGATCCCACCTTCGTCGCCAGTGAAATATACTCAGAGTCGCAAAGTGATTTCATGCTCTTTATTCAGCTCATAGTGGTGAGGAGGAATGAATGAATGTCCCCTCACAGTATCTGCTTTATATACATTATTTACACAATGGGCTGCACATGATTGGCTAATTCTGGAATTCTACTGTAAGCCAATCAGGTTGTGGATTCACTTCTATCTGGAGCAGGATTGGGTGGTTCCTGCCAACCAATCATACTGCTGCATTGTTCTAGGACCAATCAGACTGCTGCATTCTGAATCCTATTGTTCTAGGACCAATCAGACTGCTGCCTTTTGGATCCTATTGTTCTAGGACCAATCAGACTGCTACAGTTTGGATCCTATTCAACTCAGTACATAACACCTAATGACCTGGTTCGGCCTATTGTCAAAGAGGTTTCATCGCTGGTCTGGCTGTTCCAATATATTTCCCTTCCTTGGCCAATGAATGATGCTGGCTAAATCCCTGCCAAATATCCCTCAGGCTCAAATTTAGGAGCCAATGCACTGTGGGCCAGAATTCTGATGGGCTTCTGGACAGATTGCCCTTCAGTCATGCCTAATGTGATCCAGAACAATCCAACGCTATCCGTGGGCTCAATCTTGGCAGTCTGCAGGCATCAGTGATGCCAGCTCACCCACCTTGGCACAAATGCCCAGCACTACTGATTGGTTGTACATTACACACACACATCCAAAATGGACTGGCAGTAACCAGGACTAGCTAAAATGCCCCCTTAGGACAGAATTATAGCTATCTGGAAGTGCAATCCCCAGATGATTCTTTCTCTTTCACAAGGTAAATGTCACACAAAAAGGCCTTTAAAAAAAGAAAGAGAAAGAAAAAAAGGAGACTATGCCCTGGAGATTTATGAACAATGCAGAAGACCCAATACACATTGTATGCTCTCATATTGAAGATAAGAGAGAAGGTGGGCATTGTGGAAGTTACAGAGCTTTGGAGTGAGTGCAGGAACACACACTCATCCATGCATGTTCTTGCTGATCACACTTCAAAGAACCTAACAATAATGTCTGTGGAAGCGAGAGGGATTATCCTTCATACTTGAAAGTGACACATCTGGCTCGCTAGAAAATGGGAAGGGGGGGGATGAATTGACAGAAATGAAAGGTAAAGATCTGAGTCTAAATACACAATGCATCAGCCTGCAGCTTTCCTTGAAAGAAGACCCTCGGTAAGACATGAAAGGCACAGAGGAAAGAAGCTCTTTATTGGAATGAAAGGCAGTGTATATATACGTTTTAATGAAATTCAATTCTCTCTCTAATTGGGTCACATCAGTAAAAAAAATAAAATGCATGCAAATTTATAGGCTCACATTGAGTTTGGCAGTAATGAATGCCCAGTAAATTGTTAGTCTAAAGCTATGAGTTTGGTATTTTTTCCTTTCTTAATCCTGTCATTACACAACATTACAGATGCCTTGCTGAGGGCTTGGAGACATCATACACATTCATACACACAAAAATAGGTTGCGAAACTGAATACATTTGAGCTACTCTAGATGAGGAGGATGAATGGGGGTTTGAGGAAACAGACTAACAAGAAAACAGGAAACAGGATTAATGGTTGAGGAATTAAAGCTTGCAAGATTACTGTTTTTAAAGCATGGGCTGAGGGGCATGGCTGGCTGGTTTCATCTCATTGTATCAAGATGAAAACATGATTCTAAAGTACATACAGGGGAAGTTGCTCAAAATTATTTTAAAATAGCAATTGTATTCCAGGTAGTCACACATACATAAGAGAAACTTCAACTGTATAGCCCTGGTTCAAATATATGAGGAAGAGGAAGCATTCCAAGATAATATACTCATATATTTTTCTTTTTAAAAAAAATTTAAAAAAATGAAATCCTGTGTTACTTTACAAACAACTAAACCACTTAATTTCAAAAGCTTTCATCTTATTCATGCATTTAAATAGAACCTAAATTGGCTCTGTAGCTCATCAATGCTGAGACATCAGGGTGTAAATTGATTCCATCTACATGGCACTTCTGGTACTTAAAGCAAATCAAGAACAGGTAGTTCTGAGGGTTGCTCTGCACAGTATGAGGCACCCAGCCTGGCAATGGCAAAGTGAACATTTAACAGCAAGTTTCAGCTAATCCTGGCTCACTGATGAGTGAAAATGCCAAGGAGGGATGGGAATCTGTGGCCCTCCAGGCATTCGTAGAGAGTACAACTCCCCTCATCTTTAACTATTGACCATTTTGGATGGGCCAATGGGAGTTGGAGCCTAAAAACATCTAGAGAGCCAAATGTTTCCTACTCCTCTCTTAGAGAGACTTCTGGCTGATTGATGAGGATAGCGGCTGACGTTTTCTCAGTAGAAGAGATCTAGCTACTGCATTCCCACTATTCTGCATTTTGCAGAATTTTGTAATTTCCATAGCCCCATACATATACAGTGGTACCTCAGTTTAAGTACTTAATTCGTTCCAGAGGTCCATTCTTAACCCGAAACTGTTCTTAACCTGAAGTACCACTTTAGCTAATGGGGCCTCCCGCTGCCGCCGCACCGCCAGAGCACGATTTCTGTCCTCATCCTGAAGCAAAGTTCTTAACCTGAAGCACTATTTCTGGGTTAGCAGAGTCTGTAACCTGAAGCATATGTAACCCAAGGTACCACTGTATAGCACATGGCAGTGTTCTAATCTTGAAATCACCTTGGTACATTATGATTACTAATTCTGCAAAGAAAGTCACACAGCTGTACTAACACTCAGAGTGATGTTTCCCTTTGCAAGGGGCTTCACAAAACCTGATGATCAGGTTTCGTAAATCTCTCTGTCGAGCACTGTACACTAAATGGAGCCTAAAGTCCATTTGGGCCGAGTCAGATTGAAATAGGTCCAGAAAATCAACTGCTTCCAACAAAGCTGAAAGATAGTGTGCCATAACTCACTCCCATCTGAAAATGAAATATTTGAGAGTGCCATCCTGTGATTTTTCAGCTTAGAAAATGACCATGAGGTAATTTTATTGTGTTTTAATATTTTAACTTATGTATGTTTTAAAAGATGGTTCTGAGTTTTGCTTAATTTTCCTGTTTTATCTTTTGTAAACCGGTTTGAGGGTTTTTCTTAAATCAAGAGGTGTATAAATGTTATGTAATGTAAGGGGGGGTTATTTTCCATGCAGATCTCACAACACCTGCCTTTTTCAAGGGTTCAGGCACCTGCCATTCATTTAATAAGTGAACCACCCTGAGACCTGTGGGTATAGGGTGGTATATAATAATAATAATAATAATAATAATAATAATAATAATAATAATAATAATAATAATAATAGATTTTAACGAACACCCTTGTAACTGGTCAAGTTGGGCAAAAGTCATAAATATAAGTATTAAAACTTCACATTTATTTTCCATAGAGGTAAGTTTTCATTTCATGGGATAAACAGAATATTCTAGAATGGGTTTTCTGTAGAAGCTGAATGAATAAAGAAGCTTACTGGCTTCCAATTAATTCAGAATATCTTGTGGTTTCTGGTCTATTTCCTTATTTGTAACTCATTGGGATCAAAAAAGGATTCCTCCCACCTATGGTCATAGATTTATCTGTAGAAAACCTTCCATTTCCTCTTAAGTTATTGCTATCAGCTGTAGTAGCATCCTCCAAGGGTACCTCCCTTTAATGAGAAATCTGTGCTTATGTGAAGCTTACGTAAGCAACAGATGAGGATATTATTCATTGTAAGTATAAACCAGGATTTGCATTTGGGGGTTCTTTGACATCACTAAAAGCTTAAATAAAAATGGGTTGGCTGTTATGCACAGCAGAAGAGGAACTAATATAAAACTAAGGATAATGTTGTCACTTTCAATGTCTGATTTTTTTTAATGCCAGTGAGCTAATTCTGTTTTTTTGAACCTATAGTGCCTTTGGCTGTGTATCTATTGGCAGACACTAGCCAATTGACTTTTAGGAGAACTGAGGACTTTGCTTTCTACATATACCTTCCAATCTTGAAAAGCTCTGGCTTGCATTCTAAGGCTAACCATTAACGTGGGAGTAAGCCTCAATGAACTCACTGGGTCTGACTTCTGTGTAGGCATGTTGATAATTGTGATTTAAGAGAATGCAATATTCTAGAGATGATGAAAAAAATTATCAGAGACCAAGGTCTTTCAAACTGTTTGTTAACAAAAACTCAAGATTCAGGTTCCACATTGAATATAGTAATCTCAGAGAATTGGCCTACAAGATCGGGGTTGTCTTCCATGGGTCACACACAAGTTTGTTGTTGTTGTTTAGTCGTTTAGTCGTGTCTGACTCTTCGTGACCCCATGGACCAGAGCACACCAGGCACTCCTGTCTTCCACTGTCTCCCGCAGTTTGGTCAAACTCATGCTAGTAGCTTCGAGAACACTGTCCAACAATCTCGTCCTCTGTTGTCCCCTTCTCCTTTGTGCCCTCCATCTTTCCCAACATCAGAGTCCTTTCCAGGGAGTCTTCTCTTCTCATGAGGTGGCCAAAGTATTGGAGCCTCAGCATCACGATCTGTCCTTCCAGTGAGCACTCAGGGCTGATTTCCTTAAGAATGGATAGGTTTGATCTTCTTGCAGTCCATGGGACTCTCAAGAGTCTCCTCCAGCACCATAATTCAAAAGCATCAATTCTTCGGCGATCAGCCTTCTTTTTGTTCCAGCTGTCACTTCCATACATCACTACTGGGAAAACCATGGCTTTAACTATACGGACCTTTGTTGGCAAGGTGATGTCTCTGCTTTTTAAGATGCTGTCTAGGTTTGCCATCGCTTTTCTCCCAAGAAGCAGACGTCTTTTAATTTCATGACTGCTGTCACCATCTGCAGTGATCATGGAGCCCAAGAAAGTAAAATCTCCCACTGCCTCCATTTCTTCCCCTTCTATTTGCCAGGGGGTGATGGGCCCAGTGGCCATGATCTTTGTTTTTTTGATGTTGAGCTTCAGACCATATTTACACACAAGTTTAATACCTGATAAAATGAAAAGAAAGGATCCTAGGCTAGGACCTTAGAATCCTAGATCTAGAATGTGTATACCGTACCTATAATAGAATTATATGTACAAAAAGAGGTTCAGGCTTATTCACACATTACACTGAACATGAGTGCAGACTTATTCTATGCATGTGCATATGTTTGAATAAAAGAGTGTACACTTGTTGATTTGTACCACTCATGTTTTGCAAATAGGTGCATGGACTGTACATCCATTGAATGCAATATGCTTATTATTTGCAAGTGTGCAACCTAAATGTTTGTACACAGGTACACAGATTGCACAACCGTTGACTATAAAGTTGAATGCACACCTCCACTCTGATATTTCTGCTGCGGACACCCACATGCCTGAGTTGGAAAGCAGAAGAAAACCAAAAATGATTGTTTTCACCTTTGCTGAACTGTTTTGGGATTTGGTTAATATTTACTGTTCTTATTTGCTTTTAAAATGGCTTTATTATTACAATTTTGTATTTACTTTAATGAAGAGCAAGTGAAAACTGCCTTTAAAAATTATGGAAATAAATAAAGCCAGCTTTCCCATTGAGCCACTCATTCGAGCAACTGTGGTAGAACTTCAAGGACTCTTTGGCTGGAATTGTTCCAAATAATTCATGTGGCCAACCTTGGCAACATCCTCAAAGTGAATGGAATGCCCAGCATCAAGTGACTGTGTGGCTGTGGCGCCTGTATCTCTGAGGTCCTCCTGAAAAAAATTGTTTATTATATCAGACATAGTTACCATGTGATTAATTTTGGTTTAATTCATTTTGTTACCCATCAAAACGTCCATCCATATTTCTTCAGCTGTGGTATAGATAAATATACATTAATTTCACTGCTCTGTTTTCTATTCCTTGATCTTATGCATGGATCATATAATTTTATTCATTGCCGTAAACAACCCTGTAGGAACAAAGAATATTAAAGGACATAAAATAAGGTCATTAACTACAGGGTATTACCTTGGCAGGTTACTCAGCTAATGACCAAATATGAAGCTGGAAGTTTCAGCAGGGTATTTTAATAAAAATATTCAGCTAACTGGCTGGCAAAACTATTTTGCACTGGCAAATAAAAAATGAGAAACTTTCCACTTCTGAACCTCAGCATAATGCATTTGTGAACATGCCACGTATTGGAACGGAAGGTTTGTGGGTCATTTCCTACATATACTTCCATGTAACAGCAAAGAAAGTTGGATTAGATGAGATGCAGTTCTCCAAATCTGTAGGGCTATGCTCTTCTAAAAGCTCATGTTTTATGTCCAATTCACAGGAATGGAAAATGTTGTTTTATATTCATTTTACATACAAAAGCATTTGTACCTCGCCTTTCAGTCCTCAAAAAGCAGGGTATGACATATGAGGAGAAACCCTAGTCTATTACCACCCACTGTGTGCATTTATTCAAGGTATGTGCTTCCCCTCCTCAAAAGTGATCCAAAAACTATTACTATTATTATTATTAGAATTATTACTATTATTATTATTAGAATTTATATACCTCCCTATACACAGGGGTCTACTAGTTACTACAACCATTACCACATTTTTTTAAAAAATCAAATATTCAGCATCATGACTTTATACATCAGTTTTAACTCACTGCTTTCCGTGGTGATATGAAATAATTCAAATATGAGCACATCGACAGATGCTACATTTATTTCACTTCAGTAGCCAGACCTTTGCATTCATCTAGAACGCTATTATTAGAATGCTTTTCTAGCAGAATATCAATAAAGTATATTTTCAGTTGTTGTAAAGGGGTGTTCCTAAGTCCAGAAGCAGCTTCAGAGTCTCCGCCTGATGTTTGATTGACCTGTAAAAAAGAAGAAGTAATATTACTCTTGTGAGCAGCAGGCTAACCAGCACGTAAGCTGAACTTTCTGAATGATCTGCTTTCCTGTTAAATCATGTGGAACACAAGAATGGACTCGGTGATCCACAAATGCGATAACTGGAATTGATCTCATCCCGTGCAACTTTCGGCCATTCCACAAAAGTTTTGAGTCATTCAGTTTTAGTGGCTAAGTAGTAAAGTGGCTAGAGCAGGCGTGGCCAAAATGGTGCCCTCCAGATGTTTTGGAACCACATCACTCCAACTATTATTATTTTTAGTTTGTTTGTTTTTTATTAAAGATTTTCTTGTTTTACAGAAGTAAGTGTAATTTCTCTCGTATTTTTTCCATGTAACATTTTTACAAATCCGTTTCATTTGTTGAGACACTAGGGGGAGAAAAAAGAAAAGAAAAAAAGGGGGTGGAGGGAGGGAAGATGGGTGGGGTCAGGTGGCAATGTTTCTATTATGCTTAATGTATGTAGGGTTTGGTGTCAGCGTTGCTTGTGCTGTTCACTTGTGTTCCTTTGGTGGTGAGAGAGGTTGGGGTTGGCCTAGGGTGTGGTTGTTTGTTTGTGATTGGCTGTGGTGATCTTTGTTTTCGTGTGTGAGTGGGGTGGGTGGGTGTTTTGGATCAGGTTAGCCATAATGATTTGTATGCTGTTGGTGGATTATTGTCATTGTCTTGTTGGGCTGTGTATGTGATAAAGGGGAGCCATACCAGGGTGAAGGCGTCTTCTTCTATTTGTCCCCGTGTCAGTATCAGTTTATTGGTTGATTTTTCTAGTAGGGCTGTTTCCCATACTATTTGGTATCATTGGTCCATACTTACTCCTGACAGGTCTCTCCAGTGTCTGGTTATGCTGTTTCTGGCTGCTGAAAGTAGGTGGGTTATGAGTTCTTTGTGGTGTAAATGGGCATTGTTGTCTTGGAAGAATCACCGCAACTATTGACCATGCTGATTGAGGCTGAGATGCGTTGGGGATCAATAACATCTTGAGCACCCTGAATTAGCTACCTGGACTACAGCGTTGGGCAGTGTGGAGAGACCCAAGTTCAAATTCCTGCTAAGCCAATCGGCCAATCACTTTCTCTTTCAGCCTTAGCAAATTTCCAGGATTGCTGTGTAAGATTCACATCCATCTGGAATGTGGACCCTGAAAGGTTGCCTGAGAGCGTATGTGGCCCTCAGGTTAGAAAACTTCCCTCACTTTTGATCTAGCATTTACCACTTTGCTTCCTGGGGGAGGCTCACATTCTGTACCAACTATCGTGGATTTCCAAGAATGTATTGTGAGCAGGTGCTCGTGATCTCCCTTGCCAATATTGTCCAATCAGAATAACAAATCTCTTGTCTTCCCTACCAGTCAGTTGCTTCTATTGTGAACATTTTGTTTTCCACAGTTTCTGGGCCCTCATTCTGTCCTACGGTGCTACTAGCAAAGGGCTTGGTTCTCTCGCAAGGAGAATTTATTGTCACAATAAAAATAAAGCCCCTTTCCCCACCAACACTCGCAGCTCAGAAGACAGAGTGAATAAGCTTTGGGAATTTACAGTAGAATACCACTGGGTCATTGTACCAAACTGAAAAGTTGGCTCAGCAGACAGCTGTAGACGGTAATAAAGAAAAGGTTGCCTAAGGGAGAGAACAGAGCAGTTTGATTTGTTAGAGGAGAAATGTACATTATTCTGGAGTGTGACAGCCCAGACATTAGGCTAGGTTTGTATTTTGACCAGCCAGAGACTTTGTCAGGGCAGCTATTTTCATGCTCTTGTAAATTATTAGCGCAAACAGAGTGCTCAAGAAAATGCAAGCTTACTTATCACTTTGGGGAGTGTGCCATTTGGTGCAAGACGGGTCATTTTGTTTTTTAATAGCATCGTTTGGAAACAACTGGCTTTCTCCCCCTTTGTGATTGGTCAACAGTCGAGAAAGACATTTCATGTAACAAGGGTAAGAGAAATATGGACACAAGCAAAATATGTTTGCCGTGTCCGGTGGGTTGTTGCTTTCCATATGACTGTTGTAGCTCAGAGCCTCTGAAGGCTAGGACACTGATTCTGTTCCAGGTGAAGATGACACATCGGGCCTGAGGATTGACTGAGCTGCCTGCCCCCTGCTACTTCATAATGAACCGGAAGGCTGGGAAAACAAGGTTATTTTTTAAATTCTGTGAGTTGAAGGCAATTTCAGACTTTAAATACATTTCTTTGGGGGAAAGTATATCAAATTCAATTGGCTTGTAATTCGTAGCATTCTCTGAAGTTGGGTTTGGGTGACAGGATGGATGGATGGATGAGGGTCTGTAATGGCTACTGCAGATGCGGGTGAAGGGAGTACCAATAAAATAATCTGAGAAGCAAGACTGCTCATGCTTCCTACCTCTTGACATTTCAGGAAGTGGGAATCATAAAACTGAGAAGAGATAGAAAGACAGATATAAAGATATAGTAGTTCCATGTCACAATTATATATTCATTTTATTACATGAATATCCTGGGACTCAAGGCAGTGCACATGGTTCTCTTCCCTCAAACACCATCCGTGTGAGGTAGGTTAGACTGAGAGATGGTGGCTGGCCCAAGGTCATCCAGTGGACTTCATGGCTGAGTAGGGAATTGAATTAGTATCCTAAGGCAGTACTCCACACTTGCATGCTACATTATACATTCTTAAAATTATGTATTACTTGGCTTCCTAAAAAGGCATTTAATGAGATGTACAATTAAGAAACAGAAAAGTTCCATACAAGTATATGACAGCTTAAATAATGGCAGTAAAGGTAAAGAGACCCCTGACCATTAGGGCCAGTCGCGGACAACTTTGGGGTTGCAGCGCTAATCTTGCTTTATTGGCCGAGGGAGCCGGCATACAGCTTCCAGGTCATGTGGCCAGCGTGACTAAGCCACTTCTGGTGAACCAGAGCAGCACACGGAAACGCCATTTACCTTCCCGCTGGAGCGATACCAATTTATCTACTTGCACTTTGACGTGCTTTCGAACTGCTAGGTTGGCAGAAGCAGGGACTGAGCAATGGGAGCTCACCCCATCGCAGGGATTCAAACCGCCAACCTTCTGATCGGCAGGCCCTAGGCTCTGTGGTTTAACCCACAGCGCCACCTGTGTCCCTTAAATAATGGCAGTAGCGATCTACCAAAAAAAATAAAATGAAGGAGGCAATTTAAAACTTTAACTTTTTAAATTAAAAAAAGTCTGAGAGAACATATAAAATTTAATTCCATATCTGAAGTCCTACATGGAAGTTGCCTGGCAAGCATTGCTGGGTTGCTTGATCCAGCTGCTATGGGCCCCACAAAGCTGAACATCACACAAAAAGGAAACCTGAAGCAAGGCCTAGTAATTCAATAGGAGAGTTATAATATTGCTCCTGCATTAATGGTAGTGTGGTGAAAAGTATTGGGGTAAGTACTGTAGGTAGATGCTGCATAAAGTCAGATGGAGAAACAGGAATCGTCTGGTTGAGGTATACTGTAGATCAGGGTAGAGAACTTTTTTGGCCTAACAGGCCAGATCCGTATTGGTTGCCAGACCCATGGACCAGGTCTGACAGGTAAGAGGGACAACCCACCTGTCATTCATGGAACTTAATTATGACATCATTCAGCTTATGAGCGGTGACTTCAACCCTGCTTTCTGGAGGGTTTAGCTGTATGATTCAGTTCCCCACAGGGAACTTAGCTGCATAACTGACACAGTCATGTCTCAACCCCCCACACCAGCCCTACCTGAGAACATCACACACAAGTTGCTTACAGAAGTTTCATAGTCAAAATACACTGTTTCAGTGTATCTGAAGAAGTGTGCTTGCACACGAAAGCTCATACCAAGAACTAACTTAGTTGGTCTTAAAGGTGCTACTGGAAGGATTTTTTTTATTTTGACTATGGCAGACCAACACGGCTACCTATCTGTAACTAGAAGTTTCATAGGTCATCCATTGAAATATATAAGCTTGCTAATATATACAAATAATTTAATTTATCACGCACAACCTGCTAAACAGAAAGGTAAAGGTTTCCTAATTTCATTTCTAGGCTCTTGAACACAATTCAGAGAATTGAGTCGATGGGAAAAACTGCAGCTCAGTATCATGGTAGCAGGCATCACTATTAAGGGGGGGGGGGTTGCATAGTGGGAGGCATCTGTGAGGTGAAATAAGTTTACGAGAGAAATAAAAGAATAGGATTATGAGGAGAACAAAAGGTCTGGGGAAAGGGATGGTGTGAGCACTATTAGAAAGCGTGTTCTCCATAAAAGAGAGCACGTGTTGCGGTTGGGGGAACATGCCACCCTGCAGTGACTGTGCAGATTTGGTGAGGAACCCAAGCATTTAAATGGTTAACTTGGGTTACTGGGGAGTTTTGAATGTTGCCAATTTGGAGGTGGGGTCAGAGGCCTTAAATACAGGGCGTCCAACGCTGGGCGTCCTCTTGGCCTTTTGCACTGATTCAGGAGCAGTCTGCGTCTGGAGACGGTTGTATTTAGGCCTTGCTAATTCGAATCCGCTTTCTGATCCCTTAGCCCCCTTCTGCTTGTCCATCCTCACTCCTCCTGTTCTCTCTTCCTACCTCCCTATACCTTCCTGTGCTTTGAATACCCTACTTAATTTTACTTTTCTGTTTGTTTGCTTGGGGGGCGACAGGAGATCGGCTGTGGGTGGGGACCCCCCCCCCCAGCCC
Organism: Podarcis pityusensis; assembly: GCF_964106645.2. NCBI lineage: Eukaryota > Metazoa > Chordata > Lepidosauria > Squamata > Lacertidae > Podarcis > Podarcis pityusensis. Next base: position 27,152,725 of record NC_138028.1, read on the forward strand.
CGGGAGGCTTTGCCTCGCCGCCCCTCAGGCCCCGGCGGTGGCCTGCGGCGGGGGGAGGTTCGCGGCGCCTCCCGCCTGCGCCGCGCGAGCGCCCTTATTTAATTCTTCGACGCTCCGCGGCCGCGGAGCGTCGCCGGGCCTGCTCGTTCGCACCCCCTCCCCCCCCTCTATTAGGAGACTCCCCGCTCGGGGAGCCGGGGCGACTCCGCTCCGGCGCGCCCGCCTGCCCGCGGGGTCCCGGCCGGGGGGCCGGCCCTGGGACGCGGCGCGGCGACGCCGGTCGCCGAGGCCCGTCGTCCGCGCGGGCGGGGACCCGCGGGGCCGCGAGGCCGCTTACCTGGGCCTCCCGGGGGCGGCGGGCTCGGCCGTTGGACCCCGGCGCTGCGGGCGGCCGTTGCCGCGGTTCCTGGGGCGCGCCGGGCGCCTTCTCCGGCTAGGCTCTAGGGAGTCTTTTTTCCGGTCGGGGGCCTGGTCGCCGCGCGCCTTTCGCTCTGCGCGCGGGGCCTGCGCGGCCCTCCCTGGGTCCTTGGGCGCGGCCTGTGCCTGTCCCATCGGGGTGGCTGGCTGCGCAGTTGTGAGGCCTTAATTTTTTCTTATTTTTCCTATTTTTTCTAATTTTTCTAATTTTCCTGGCACGCAGGGGGCTGGGAGAGTGCCTGCCTGCGTTGCGTGCTGATTGTTGGCCCTCTTGTGGCCGTTGGCTGCACTGCTCCTGATTCATCTTAGCTCCCCCAGTGGCAAGGCGCGGTATTGCGCCTCCTCCCCCCCCCCCCTGCTTAGCTGACTCAGCCACTGAGCCTCTGGTAATTGAGAGGCCCTCTGCTGGCTGGCTAGGGGAAGTGCAGGCTCACTTCCCTTTGGCTCATTTCGTAAAATAAGCTGACATTTAGTCAGTATATATAGACAATTAGATAGATAGATAGATAGATAGATAGATAGATAGATAGATAGACAGATAAGTGGACGCGTGGCTCCATATTCCAACGTTGGTTTGAATTCAGGGCGTCACTTTGTTTCTTAATTATCCCGACACAGACAAGTTGGTTGATTTATTAATTTATTTTAATTGAGTTAATTTTGCTTTAATTCTTATAATTCTGATTTATTTTACTTCTAATGTTTTGATTTAAAAGGCTGACAGGTAGCAGTGGTGCTTCGGCGTTGTTGGTGTATGGGCCAGCAGTGGTTCACTCATTTGAAGCTTGTTAGATTTATTGGTCGTGTTGCTTGTCGAGTTTATTGATAATAATATTATTTCCGCCTAGCAGGTATGGCGCCAAAGAAGGCTGCTGCTCGTTCGGGTCCGGCCACCGTTTCAAAACGGCCTATTAAGGGTCCATCCCAGGCGTTCCGCTCACCCCCGGTGGGTCAACCTGCAGGGCGGGTGCAATCCTTGGTAGCAAGTATGGCCGGTGACCCAGCAGCCTTATCTCGTTTTGCGGCCGAAATGGACGGCTTCCTTCAACATTGCTCCACCCAGTCGTCGGTATCTGGGAGGCCGACTCCCTCAGCAACGGCGTCGTCTCCGGTTTCGCCGTCATCTAGTGAAGATGGGAGAGAAGGGTCATCGTCAGGCGGTTTGATTGTGGACCCCCAGTTAGCCCAATCCCCTGTCTTACCTGCTGTCCGGGGCCGGTCACGCGGGTCTGGCGGTCCCGCCAGAAGGGCCTCAAGAAAAAAGGGCCCCTCCGTAGCTCCTGCCCGTCGGCGTACGTCTGCTCAGCCGCCCGCCGAGGTGGCATCTGGTTCTGGCCTCTCACTTGTTGTCTCTCCGCAGTCAGTGTCAGCTCCATCCCTGCTGAATCCTGATTCCGAGTCGTCCATCGAGGACAGTCTTCCTGTCCCGGCCAGGAAGTCCTCAGGAGGGAAGCGTCGCCACAGGAGAGCGTCTCGGAAGCGTGCCAAACGGAGGAAGGACGACACTTCTTCCTCTTATTCAGGTACATCATCTTCTAGTTCCGATGATGAGGGTAACTCCATGGAACTTTATTGGGGTTTCGGCGAGTCGGTTTCGGGACTTCCACGGTGGGCGTGGGAACGAAGGGCCAACACACATCGGGCAAAATACGGGGCTACCCTGGAGTATAGGGATGGTGTGTTGGTTCCCGACATAAAAGTCTCAACCAATTCTGCCAGGGACATCATACCAGGCTCACATTTGTCGGCAAAGTTGCGGTCCAGGATTTTGAATGGCCGCTACATAGACATGTTCAAATTGCTCCCACCTTCGGAGGAACAGGAGAAGGGGAGTTCTTCTGCTAAGAAACGCTCTGGGGCCTCTGCCGCGGACCGGACATTCGAACATTGGCTCGATTGTTTCCAGGTCTTCGCTGGCGTGGTGACGGCAGCTTACCCTCGGAGATCTCTTCATTTGATAGTTTATCTATCTATTGTTCGCTCTGCATTCACCAAAGCTGGTGAAAAAGCTGCGATCAAATATGATGAGAATTTCAGGCGCCGCGCTGCCAGGATCCCTTCGGCCCGCTGGGATCGCAAGGATCTCGATGTGTGGACCACCTATGTAGCCCCACTCATTGATAAAAAGGCGCCGGAGCAGCAGAAGCCGAGGATTTCTCCTTTTAGGCCGGGCCGGCGTCTGTTATGCTGGGATTTCAATAAGGGCTCCTGCCAGCGTCCAGCGTGCAGATTCGCTCACTCGTGTGAGAAATGCAATGGATCGCATCCTGCCTCCTCTTGTTTTGGCGGTAGGCGGCCCTTTCGGGGGGGAAGGGGGGGTTCTCAGCAACCCCCCAAGTCAGCCCCCCTTCCTTCCACCTCAGGAACAGGAAAATAGTGTATTGTCTTCCTTGGCTCATACCCCTGTTCGTTTGTCGACCCTTCGAGTTTGGTTGCAGTCTTACCCCAATAGGGTTGCTGCACGTTATCTGGTTGATGGTTTTTCCGCTGGTTTTCGGATTCCGGTAGCCATGCCTCCCGTGGCACGGAATCCTTCTAATCAAAAATCAGTTTGCGAGCTGCCTGAAATCGCTCGGAAGAAGATTGCAAAGGAGGTGGCTATGCATCGTATGGCTGGTCCTTTCAGTGCTCCCCCATTTCGTAAGTTGCACGTATCCCCATTGGGCATCGTGCCAAAGAAAGCCCCAGGCGAGTTTCGCTTAATTCACAATTTATCACACCCTAGGGGCACCTCAGTCAATGACGTTATTCCTCAGGAGCTTTGCTCTGTGAAGTACGCTTCTCTTGATCATGCGATCAAGATGATTCGGAAGTTCGGCCCTGCCGCCTTATTGGCAAAATGCGATATTGAATCGGCATTCCGTTTATTGCCTATTCATCCTGAGGATTTTTGGTTACTAGGTTTCCAGTTTGAGGGCAAGTATTACTTTGACAAAGCTATGCCTATGGGCTGTTCAATAGCGTGTGCCGCTTTTGAATCTTTTAGCACATTTTTGGAGTGGGCCCTCAAACAAAAAACTGGATTGGGCGGAGTCACTCATTATTTGGATGATTTTTTATTGGCCTCGGCGCATGATACCGGCAACTGCGCGGTGCTGCTGCATGCCTTCGCTGACCTTACGCAAGAATTGGGCGTTCCGCTTGCTGCGGAAAAGACGGAGGGTCCTTCGACCCAGCTGACTTATTTGGGTATCCTCTTAGATACGGTTTCTCAAACTTCCAGCTTGCCAAAGGATAAGCTGGTTGCTTTGAAGAAAGTCATAGAGGAATTGCTCCCTTTGAAGAAGGTGTCCCTGAGGCAACTCCAGTCGCTATTAGGGCACCTGAATTTTGCCTGCAGGGTAGTGGCGCCTGGGCGCCCCTTTTGTTCACGCCTTGCTCGACTTACGGCGGGGTTGAGGGCCCCGCATCATCGGGTCCGCCTCTCTAGTGAGGTGAAGGCGGATCTCTGCATTTGGCTTGAATTCTTGGAGGAATTCAACGGGGTATCCCTGTGGCAAGGCACGTTGAACTTGCATAATGATTTTCAAGTGCAATCAGATGCTGCAGGTTCCTTGGGCTTTGGTCTGTATTGGAAAGGCAGATGGTGCGCCATGCCTTGGCCACCCGCCTGGCAGGGGGAAGCCATAACGCGGGACCTAACTTTTCTTGAGTTTTTTCCCATTGCAGTGGCAGTGCACTTGTGGCTCGATGAGTTCAGGGACCGCCGTGTTTGCTTCTGGACCGATAACCAGGCGGTGGTGAACGTGCTGGCCAAGCTGTCTTCACGCTCCCCCAGGGTGTCGGCCCTTTTGAGGGCCTTTGTTTTACATTGTTTACGTTATAATATAGTGTTTTCTGCACGTTTCATTCCGGGGGTGTCTAACGAAATTGCTGATGCTCTGTCCCGTTTTCAGATGGAGCGGTTCAGACTTCTGGTTCCAGAGGCTCGGGAACGTCCGGAATATTTCCCGGATCATCTCTGGAACCTTGGCAGCAATTAGTTTTCCAGGGAGTAGCTGCATCTATTTCCCCCTCTACCCTCCGGTCATACACTAAAGCATGGGCTGACTTTTTGGCCTTTACCCAGCAGTCAGTCAGTGTGGTAGGGAAGGTTCCACCCTCCACTTCTCAGGTGCTGAGATATTTGGCGCACCTTTTTCAGTTGGGGCGTGCAGCCAAGACAATTAGGATTCAGGCAGCGGCAATAGCGTTTTTCTCTAAGTCATATTTTGACAAAGATCCTTGTGCAAAGTTTGTAGTGCGTAGGGCCCTGGAAGGTTGGAGTAGGCTATGTCCTTCCCGACCCGCATCCCGGCGCCCGATTTCATTCGACTTGCTTAGCAGGATGCGTAAGAAATTGCGGAGTGTCTGTTGGTCCGCATATGAGGCTCGCCTTTTTTCGGCAGCCTTTTCCATTGCCTTCTTTGGGGCCTTACGGGTGGGCGAGCTGGTGTTGGAAGTTCACAGGGATGGTCGTTCTAGGGGCCTATTGCTCCAGGACATACAGTTATCCCCGGTGGAGCTGAGACTCACGATTAGGAATTCAAAAACAGATCAGAAGGGTAGGGGAGCCCTTATTCGTCTCCCGGCTACGGGGGAAGCTGGCCCCTGCCCCGTAAGAGATGTTAGAAGGTACCTGGCTGTTCGCCCCCCAGGGGAGGGTCCGATGCTGCGGCATGAGGATGGGCCGCCTCTGACAAGACACCAGTTCACAATGGTGATGCGGAAGGCGATCATCGCTTGTGGCGATTCGGCTTATGGTTTTGCCCCCCATTCCTTTAGAATTGGGGCGGCTACGACTGCAGCGCATTGGGGCCTGTCGGCCGACAGGATAAAGGAATTGGGTCGTTGGAAATCAAATGCGTTCAGAGATTACGTCCGTTGACAATTTGGTATGTTTACATCTGGTTTGTTGTTTGTTTTGCTTTTACCTCAGGTTTAGCGACTGTTCGCATCTGGTTGGTGGGGCACAGTATCGTGCATTGGGCTGGCATCGGAGCCCGGCAATCCGGATTAGGACCAGGTCTCGGCCTTCCTCCACATGTCCACTTGGCTTGGCTGTCCAGACGGGGAATGCGCTGGTCAGAGTTCCTGCCGCTGATTCGGAGGCAGATGGTGTCGGAGGGGCCTCCTGCAGCCATTGTGGTGCAGCTGGGTGAGAACGACCTGGTTTCCATGGACTGTTTTTCGCTACGTGCAGCAATTTTGGGCGACCTCGACGTGCTGCGGGCTATGTTGCCGACTGCAAAGATATTTTGGTCAAAGTTTTTGCAACGGCGCGCGTGGAGAGGGAGTCGTTGCCCGGCTGCCATCGAAAGGGCCAGAAAACGTGTCAATTCTGCGGTGGCCAAAAAGGTTTTCGAGTTGGGTGGTGACGTAATCTCACATCCCGAGATTATTTCTCAGAATGAATCATTTTTCAGAGATGATGGTGTGCACCTTTCGGCCTTAGGGAACGAGGCTTGGCTAGGTGCGGTGGTGGCTAAGCTAAGGGATTGGCTGGGCCTGTGAGTGGTTTGGCGGTGAGCGGAGGGCTCCATGGCGGTTAGGCATTGGTTAAATTTGGTTGGTGGAGGGGTAAGTGCCTACCCCTCCAATGGTGGTGCGGAAATGGGAATTCCGTTAAAGGAATCCAGGGGCTTGCCATTCTTTCGTCCTTGTCCCTGGTATCGGACTTGGGCCGTGCAAGCCCCACCGGAACATGAGGGTGAGAAGTGTGAGACTGATGCCCAGCTTCACTTTCTCACCCAATACTTGTTTCCCACGCTGGCTTCCGCTGGAATCCGGAAGTCAGCTCTGTCCCTGGGGCAAGGACAGATAGTCATAACCAATGCCTAAGCAACCACTCACATTTTGTACTTTGAATAAAGTTGTGGCCAAAATTATGCCAAAAACCTTAAACAAAAATTGACGTGTGAAGTGTGAATTTTTTGGGGGGGTGGCATTGTGGGACTCAACACGCAAAGCGTGTTCTCCATAAAAGAGAGCACGTGTTGCGGTTGGGGGAACATGCCACCCTGCAGTGACTGTGCAGATTTGGTGAGGAACCCAAGCATTTAAATGGTTAACTTGGGTTACTGGGGAGTTTTGAATGTTGCCAATTTGGAGGTGGGGTCAGAGGCCTTAAATACAGGGCGTCCAACGCTGGGCGTCCTCTTGGCCTTTTGCACTGATTCACCCGCCCACCCTCCCTTTAAAAGGGGGGGGGTTTTTTGGATCTTGACCTTGCTATGCCTGTCATGGGGTCGTCCGCCTTGGTGCGGGGGCCTGGTAGGAATTTTGCCAATTGGCTGATTGGCTGGTGCCATTTGGTTTTTGCCTACTGCGTAGCAAATCGTCACAACTTGTAAGGTTGGCGGTTAGGCATTGGTTAAATTTGGTTGGTGGAGGGGTAAGTGCCTACCCCTCCAATGGTGGTGCGGAAATGGGAATTCCGTTAAAGGAATCCAGGGGCTTGCCATTCTTTCGTCCTTGTCCCTGGTATCGGACTTGGGCCGTGCAAGCCCCACCGGAACATGAGGGTGAGAAGTGTGAGACTGATGCCCAGCTTCACTTTCTCACCCAATACTTGTTTCCCACGCTGGCTTCCGCTGGAATCCGGAAGTCAGCTCTGTCCCTGGGGCAAGGACAGATAGTCATAACCAATGCCTAAGCAACCACTCACATTTTGTACTTTGAATAAAGTTGTGGCCAAAATTATGCCAAAAACCTTAAACAAAAATTGACGTGTGAAGTGTGAATTTTTTGGGGGGGTGGCATTGTGGGACTCAACACGCAAAAGGAAATGAAAAACACAAAGAGGGAGAGGGGGAGAGGTGTAGAGTGAGATCAAACAGCTCAGATCTTCCCAAGAAGCATCGGGTGTTTGAAGTCCACAAAGATAACACACCTTGTCCAATCCTCTTCAAAGATCAGATTTCAGGGAGCAAAAGGAAGAGGAGAAGAAAGAAAAGGAGGGAAAGGGATGGGCTATGGTGGTATTGCCTCAGAAATGAAAAAGGAAATCACAGAGACAGAGAAACATTTTGTCCTGACAAAGTGAAGTAACTGTGAAGAGTATAGAAAAGTCAAACAGTCACCCTTCATGGGATTCTGAGATTTAGGGGCAGGGAGGTGGTTTGTTTTGATGAAAGCAGAAGGCTCCATACATCAAGTTAATCATGAACAGAAAATGTAAGGAGGGCACATCAGAAAAGCAGTGCCCATTTATTCTCCCATTCTCTTTTCGAACAGCACAGCCAAATCTGTGCCAGATCTGTTTTAGAGGCTGCTTTTCAATGGATGCTACCTTTCAGGAATTAGTTAAATGTGCCTGTGTGTTTAACATGACCCTGATGGTTTCTTTTTCTCATTTTTCAGAGAAAAGGTCCTCCGGGATGGACTGATTTATAACACAGACACGGTGGGTGTACGAATTACTGAACCTTTGCTGAGCCTGCTGTTTCTCCACCGTGGACTGTCCCCTCGCCCTGACACCACTTTCCTTCGCTGTGGAGTTCCAAACATACGTTTGTAAGAATAAACTCACAATTAGAGCACCAGAGGTGGGGGAAGGAGAAGCAGCTGGGAAATCAATTTGTTGTGAAGTGACTTTTCTCTCTTCTTCTCTTTCTTTCTTTCTTTCTTTCTTTGTTGAGTAGGAATGGAATGGTCTCATTTTCCCAATCTTCAATTCAGTTCCCCACATTTCCGCAGCAATCTGCAATCCCTCCCTTCTGGAAAATTCTAAAGCATTTTAGTATGAATTCCCCTAATAAATTCATTTTTGTATGTAGTTTTGACTAGCACACACATTTGTGCAACCCTTTATCCTACTATAATACATTTTTTTTTGTTAATTTCATGAATATATTGATTTTTAGGCTCCACTTGGCTGGAGAACAGCATCACAAAATTGGATAAGTGTGAATTTTGGAGGATGCCTTTGTGTTCTCATTTTGTTTCTGAAAGTGTGAGTTTGATAGATTCAGCTTTAACTGTGAACTGGATCAAATTTCTCCTCCATGGTGCGTCCATTGCTTCACTTTTGCTTTTGTATAACAGTTTTGAGGGGAATCATGTATTTATTTATTTTTTTGTATTTGGGCTTTAATACTCTTGAAATGTTAATGTTTTGTTTTCTTTGCTTAGCATTTGTATTTTTCATATATTTGTATTTGTGCATCAGTTCTTTGTGAGCTGCCTCAGATGCCTTTTTTAGCCAAAAGGCGGCATATAAACAAACCGTAATATAAACACTTGGCAGAGCGGGCAGAAAAAATTCATTGTTTGGATCAACCTTTGTTTTTACAAAGATTTAGGCATATGAAGATGCTTGAATATCTTGAAAGTTCTAGAACTGGCATGAAGGTATTTATTCACTGCTTCTTAGATCACATATAAGTCCTTTGGGGAACAACAACTTCTGGCACAACGAACAAGTTTATTTTATGGCTTGTGGGCAATAGGGCACCAGCAATAGCATGTTGCATTTGAACATGACAATTAAACGTGGCAACCTGAAGCCCATTCTCCCCATCATCCATGAAGATCATCCTGTGTCCTTGGACAAATTGCTTTCTCCCTGCCTATACCTGTGAAGATGAATGTGACAAGAACCGTAAAGCATTTTTAAAAAATGGTTTCTCTTACCAATCCCTTCTATTTTCCCTTTCAAATCGAGCACAGCCTCATTCACATCCAGTCACCAGGAATGCTACAAAATTTGTATGCAACAGAAAGGCCTCCAAAATAGATAGACACATAAAGCATATAGCTATAGAGCAATGGGGGACATAAAATATGTGCCTTTCCCACCTCAAATGGACCCATATTGAAGAGATCTAGATGAATGAGGCTTTATTGTGTTCAAGGTGACATAACACAGAGAGTTGCCTCTATGCATTCTTCTTAAAACAGTTCTGAACAAACTATCTGTAATCCACCCAGCGCTTCTACTTGGTCATCTCAGCCATATTCAGATTAATGGAAATAAATTGAATGAAATCCATGCTTAGAGGGCTGCCACAGTGTGATTTCAGCTTCGTTATTAGTGATCATGCCCAAGCCAGTTCCAGAGAGGTCCATTGCTCATCTCCCTATAGCTTCTATCTAGAAATATACTGTATAAAGCAAGCATAGTGAACTTGTAGCCCTCCAGATGTTGTTACACACTACAAAACCCATCATCCTTGACCACTGCATGTGTTGACTGGGGCTAATGGGAGTTTAAGTCCAACCTCTGTTCCCCTGATGTTTCCTGCCTGTTCCCCTGTAGAGCATGATCCTTCCTGTACTTTCTAAAAAGTACCATGCACCATGAAAACAAGACACAGCAAAATGGGAGATGAAATACTCTTTGTCATTTCCATCATAAACTTTATTGCAGTAGCCAAAGGCCATGGCATCAAATTACTCTTCATTGCTGTGAGTGAAATTCCTATCAACATTTCGGTCCTGGAAATCACAAACCCTCCAAGTATCCCTATTTTCCAGGGACATCCCTGATTTAGAGAAGCTGTCCTGGTTTCTGATTTGATCCCGGAATGCCCCACTTTTCCTTAGGATGTCCCTATTTTCATTGGAGAAGTGTTGGAGGATGTGGAGTTATCTGACCCACCAAGCCATCTGAAGGCAATCCTGTATAGGATTTTTTTTAATGTTTAATGTTTTATTATGTTTTTATATATGTTGGAAGCTACCCAGAGTGGCTGGGGCAACCCAGTAAGATGTGTGGGGTATAAATAGTAAAATTATCGTTATGGAATTTGGTGTTCCTATTTTCATTGGGGAAATGTTGGAAGGTATGCAACCACAATCAGTGTTATTAATGACCTTAGGCTCTACAATCAGCAGGGGAAACCCTATTGGTAGTGTCACCACTAAGCACTGGCTACTTGATGCTAACCCATGACAGGGCCTTCTTGGTGGCAGTGTCCCTTTTGTGGAATGGTAAAGTGCATCTGTCTCCCTTATTATTAACTTTCAGGATGAACTTAATAACATTCTCATTTACCTAGGCATCTGGTAGCTAGTAGATACTGATCCTTACAACCTTTACATTATTGGCTCTGTGTGTATGTGACTACAGTGCTACCTCGGGTTAAGAACGTAATTCGTTCCGGAGGTCCGTACTTAACCTGAAACTGTTCTTAACCTGAAACACCACTTTAGCTAATGGGGCCTCCTCGCCGCCGCACAATTTCTGTTCTCATCCTGAAGCAAAGTTCTTAACCCGAGGTACTATTTCTGGGTTAGCAGAGTCTGTAACCTGAAGCATCTGTAACCTGAGGTACCACTGTATTTTAAAATGTTTTTAGATGTTTTTAAAATGTTTTTATTTCTTAATTCCATTGTTTTACTCTTTTAGTGTTTGTTGCCCTGGGCTCCTTTGGGAGAAAGGCTGGGATGGAAATTTAACTAACCAACTATTTAGCCACTAAGGACTTTTAGCTGCACAAGGGAATGTCCCTTCTCTCTCCTTTCCCTGTGAACCCCCCTGCTCCACCCCCTACATCTGCTCTGGGATTTCCCCAAAATCTTCTGGAGCAGATTTCAGAAAGGAACAAGGGCAAATGGGGACAGGAGAGGCAGTTCCATTGCACAAGCAGAAATTCTTGTGCTAGTGGATCTATTTAGTTGGATACTACCATTAATAATACAAATAAATACATTTGACAATGCCAGAACCTCCCACTCTAATTGTCCTTTGAAAGTACTGTGTTTAATTATAGTAATTTAGAGGTCATAGGTGGAGTCTAACACTAGTACAACGGAGATCAGTCTTTAATGTTTCCATGCAGTTTCTCCACATTGAACAGGCTCTCCAGATTCGTTATGAATACCCACAAAATCCCAGGAGTTTTTGTTCAGGGATAGTCACAGCGAACTGACTGAAAGTAATTGACATGACCCATATTCCCTGATGGGCTAGTCAGAGACGGAGAATGGAGAAGGTGTTGTTATGGCTCCTTAAATCTAACCAGAGAGCCTGTAAGGATAGCATGAACATTTAACCAAGGACAGCATAAGTGAAATTACTGCCGTACATGTCTATAAAATAATGTATGGATGTATTTTAATATGTGTTTCTATTGAATTCATTTGTTCCGGCTTTGTTTATTTTCTTGATGCTCTTGAGTGGAGCAATAAAAAAGATGAAAGGCAATATGAGCCTGGAGAGAAGGAGGTAGAATAATAAAGCTGCAGTTATTAATGATCTGTCCTGCTTGGTGCAATAAGACCCTGACAGCTGTCAGGTTTCAGACACATCAGACCTCTTGTGAAATGTAGTGAGAATATCACAGGGCTGTTATAATTCTCGGGCAGTTGCAGAGGTCCAACCTTGGAAGTCTGACAAGCCCTGTGGAATTATGAATTGTTTAATAATATGACAGAGGACTTTTATTTGACAAAGGAGAAGGGAATTGGCTGTGGGATATGTGTCCTTCCAGTCCACTTGATGTTGCAGCATTTCACCGTTTGCACCATTTGCAGTCAGCCACAGGGCCCAGGCTTGATTAGAGTTGCTAGTGAAATTTCACACAAAGCCAGGTGTGAAGTGAGCTTGTGGGTGCCGCTTGGGGCAGAAACACCTGAGGAATTTCACAATAAGTCAAAATAAGACCAAGAAAACCACCTCAAGTTTAAGGATTCACATGCCTTTAGCTGTTCAGCAGATTCTTCTTCTTTTAATTAGGTGACAAGTGGAGGAGCATCAGGCTGGTTTCTAGATGTTTCACTATCCCTCATCAGTATTTCTCAATCCAGCAAGTTGTCAGGCAGGAGCAACAAACTGAGGACAGAGCCTGGAAGATGCCCAGGGAAAACCTCAGCCTGAACAGGAAGCTATTATAGAACTTCCTATTTGAGAGAGTCAATGCTTCTGGAAAGAATGACAGTTATACATGTCATTCCAATACATGTCATCTCAAAAGAGCCTTCTTCAAGGGTGTGTCTGACTAGCCTCTTTATATGCTGCTCAGAAATTAGCTCTGTCCTGTAAGATCTTAAAAACAGGTGGTTTTTGAGCAGCTTGTAAAGAAACAAGACCCTGAAGAAGGCTCATTCAAGACTAAATGTATTGGGTTTATGTGTTAATAAGCTACAATCCCTGAAAAACATTTCTCGCTCTTTTTGTTTACCTCATTGGATGCTTCCTGGCTTTTGTAGGTTTCTTTGGGGAGAGTCAGTGGGCAGCCTGAGTGGGTGCAGCCATTGCAGTACCTAGGAGCCCTTGCATAGCCGGAGAAACAGAGCAGCCTGTACCCTAGGCAGGCCAGCTTGTGGGCAGAACCATAGGTATCCAGTTCCTCCATGAATTGGTCTAATTCTTTATGCCATCTAAGACGGTGACCATCACCACTGTTTGTGTACCATGGCAGTGAACCCTGTAAATTCACAATGCAGTATGTAAATTAACAATGCCTTGTCTGAGGAAGACGTTTCTTCTGCCAGAGAGTACTAAGGCTGGAGATAAACCTCTGCTTGCTCGTTGATGATAAGCGACACTACTGAGGAATACTTCTCTTCCCCCAAGAATATTTGCTGAACTGTGTCTGTCCCCAGTCCCTCATTTTGCCACCTAATAATCTGGACATTTTGGGAGGTCGTAATTGCTCAGCCCTCAGAGGCTCACACCACCTCAAACACAAACTATTTACCGGGATGCAATTTACACATTAAAAGGGGCACACCAAAGTTACATTCACCATGACCCTTAATTGCCCTCATTAATAAGGGACATCCCATGTTTGGGCACAGTGCTCTCAGCACAGCACCAAAAAACGCACAAGATTGGGGAGCCCAAAACACACATTTTTGGGTTCCATGCTCTCATGCATCTCATGTAACTTGCGCAGGCGTGCACCTGGGAAGACGCAGGACCCAGTTTTCAGCCTCAACATGTTGGAAGGTATACATTCACACCATATATTTAAAACACTATGATACCATTTTAAACAGTCATGGCTTCCCCTGAAAAATTCTGGGAGATGCAGTTTGCTAAAGGTGCTGAGAGATGTCAGGAAGCCCCCTTTCCCCTCACAGCTACGATTCTCAGAGGTCTCTGTGAAGAGGGATTGATGGTTAAACCACTTTGAGAATTCTAGCTCTGCAAAGGAAATAGGGGCTCTACTAACAACTCTCAGCACTTTTAAGAAACGGCAGCTCCCAGTATTCTTTTAGGCAAGCCATGACTGTTTAGAGTGGCATCATAGCACTTAAAATGCATGGTGTTAATGTAACCCTTCTTTAAACACTTGGGGTTTCACGTATCAGAATTCAGCACTCTATAAACACTGAACAATAGCTTGCATTTGCTGTTTTTGTGTTTGTGTGTAGAAATGACGCCTATTAGAATAATGAAAGTCCTTGAAACCACGGCAAATTTCTTGAAATAGCCATTTTGCGACTGTTGCTGAATCCCTCCCCTCCCTCCCAACACATTGTGCATGTGAGTGGCAATTGATCTTTCTTCATCTCATTCTTCTTCGCTGGACATGCATGACAAAAGACCATTTCAGCCCTTGAATTGCAAACTCAGAGGCCTCAATCGCCTCCCTTTATTCAGGCACTTAAAGGCAACAGACATAGCTTTGAATAGAAATCACTAGTGTTGGAATGCAGAGAAGCAGTGATTCTGCACATTTAATAAGAGAAGCCGTAACTTCTCTCAGCTCCGATATACCTCGTTTGTTTGTGGTTTTATCTTTTCTGGCACTCTGGTCCACAATTCCATTTTCCATTGACCTTCAGCACTTCTGCGTCTGTCAACCTGCTTCTGCTGACACCAGCAACAGCTACTACCTTTCTGCTATGCATAACAAGGAGCTTTCACATCTGAGTTGATTGTTATGATTACAGGCAATCTGCTGTTCCAAGGGTCTCCAGCAACCATATAATATGGGAATGCGGGCATTTTAACAGCATTTATGTAAATATACTACATAGAGACAACAACAGTATTTACACAAGATTCAGACCATAGCTTTGCCTTTGCCTTTAGTAAATACCCTAAAGCCCCATACCTATGCTCTGGACACATCAGTGTCCTCTCCAATTTCATAATAGGGAAGATAGACTGAGGGCTGTAAAACAGATTACATCTGAGCATTACTTCCCAAGTTTGAGAACCAAGTCCCTTTTTATGTGTTCTTTGACCTTGGGTCTTCAGATATTGTTGGACTACAATTCCCATCCTCCCTGACCTTAGTTCTCTAAGTTGGCAGAGGATGATGGGTTTTGTAGTCCAACAACATATACGGACCCCAAATGGAAGAACACTGATGTAGACCACGGATAGCCAATCTGGTACTCCTCTCCAGAAACTTTTGGGCTGCTACTTGCTTCAGCTGCAACAAGCATGGCCAATGGTCAGAGATCGTAAGAGTTCTATTCCCACAGCATCTGAACAGCACCATGTTGGTGATGTATTGCTCTTCTTCCTACTGCCCCACTCAGATAGGATTCCTGCTCCATGTTTGCAGTCATGGGCTTATTTTCTAACACATGATGGTGTATGTTTTCATTCCACAGAGTGGGTAGTGACGGAGACAGGATGTTTTGGTATTACTGTGTTCCGTGAAGTGGGACTATTGTCCTTTGTTCTTACTCTTTGCTGTCTGATGAGAAAGAGGAAGGAGCTGAGTCAGAATACTCTGAGTGTATTATATGTAAATAAAAGTAAATTAGCCAAAATGCTGTGCTGCTGAGTTTGTTACGCACACTACTAATACTCTACAGGATCCTTAAGTGTGCTGATGCCTTTTGGTATCAGTCGCTGTGATGTTTGGGCTGGAGAAAGCTTTTAAAGCTCCCGACCAACTGACCAGGAGGGAGAGAACATGCCAGTTGGGCATGTGTCTCTGCCAAGGTCGTACACGCGAGTAGGACGATCCTAACACTTGCCTCAGCTGCAACCAGCTGCAATGCTCAGAGATTGTAAGAGTTCTATTCCCACAGCATCTGAACAGCACCATGTTGGTGATGTATTGCTCTTCTTCCCACTGCCCCACTCAGATATGCTCAGCACCGCTGGGATCTGAGAATGTGTAAATCCTCCTCAGGCACTTCAGGATCATGCTGCTGGCCTTGCCCTGTTGTGTCCCTGTCCCTTTGTGTTGGGAAGGGACCTTCTGCAAAGGGATATTTCTCTACTAAATTAAAGATCAGGATTCTAAATCCTAGAGATCTCCATAGCACAGTCAACTACTACAGAAAGCTGGGTTTGAAATGACTTCAGACCCCCCACTTGGATCTTCCTTTGCAGTGTGGCTTGAACAAAAGTCATGCTACAAAGGAAATATGGGTCACCTGCTGTCATAGTGACTTCAGGTGATTGGCTGGTGAGTAGCCCCACCCACCTGTCTGTAGTCAGGCCCCGGTCGCTGGCTGAAAATGAATCTATATTCCTACTTTAGATAAACCCAAATATTACAGAAACACCTTCCATCTCTAGTAACCCTTCCTCCAAAGGAAGCCAAATCCAGAAACATTGCTTTGGAACCTTTCTTTTTGCTCAGGGAAGTTATGAGGCTTTAATAACAATATAAACATGTCGCAACAGTGAAAGTTATACGTCACTGAAGAACACATTAAATGTTTAATGCTCCCCCATCTTTTTACCAGAAGAGTATTAGATAAAGAAATGTCTACTTTAAATATTTATGACTTTAAGATCATTATTGTTTATGTGTGCAATCGGAATTGATCAGTTCTGTCTCTGTGAGATACCAGAAGATCCAAGAAGGGTTATTGATGTGTTGACTTGCCTTGTATAGATGAAGAATAAGTTAGTTATGGTTCATGTACACAGGAGAGTCAAAATAAATCTGCATTGTAAAAAAAGGAGGCAAGCTGACAAGCTTGTTGTTTTTCTTCAAAAACAAAAAGCCCTCAAACACACATAAAATCAGCACTGTTCAAATACAAACCACATAAAGAATAAATATCAAGAAGCACCAGAGGAAGTGTGTGGAATACAAGTTAAAGGTGATGAGAGCTCCAGTTGATGGAGTTTTTGAGGATACCTAGCAAATAAAACAGTCCTATGATAAATTAAAGAGCTAGACCCAGGCTCAGTGCACACATAATGAATTTATACTTCCAATAGATAAATAACCATTTCGAGAGCACTGTTAATATACACCACAGCTTTCTTTCAGTCTGAAAACAAATGTGTAAGATAAGTTCCTTTTTACGGATAGGCAGATCTTACAGAGGACAAATACTAGGAATTTCTCCACATTAGACTGCAGGTAACTAAATATATGCTTCATCATTTTGAATGTAATGGCCTTGAGCTCCTGCATGGAGACCTTTTAAAGCAATTGTATAAAGCTGCAAAATCATGTACAGCACTTTACTGGAAATCTCCCATGTAGACTTCTGAGCAAAAGTGGATTGTAAGCAGGGCTTTATTTCTAGGAATAAAGGAGCCAGTATGCACCATGCCCCCTGCATCCAACCACCACCATCCCGCTGTCATTGGCCTGCTCACACCCCTTCCCCACTACCATACGGCCACCGCTTGCCTGCACACTCACTCGCTCCCGCCCCCTCACACCCTTGCCTGTCACCTCCTCCTCTGCTGCTTCCCGCAGCAGCAGCCACTGCCTCCCAGACACTCTTTCACAAGACACTTTTACAACTGGCAACGTGCCTTCCAGAAACTTGCCAGATGATTGTAAAAGGGTCACACCAAAGCTCCTCCGTTTCTGGCGCAACCTTTTTACGATCGTCAGGCCAACTTGGGTGCCAACTTGAATAAAATATTGTGGAGGCCCAAGTAAGCCCTGCCACACATGGCGCAGTGCACACACACCATTTGAATGGGAATGTCCATCAACTTTGGGGGAACCCCGGCCTCCTCAAACTTTGCCATACTTAAAAGGGTCACGTGAATTTGTAATGCTGGCAGAGGTGGGTGGAGATGTGGTGGTACGGCATACTAGCATACACCGCCTCAAAAAAAAAAGCACTACTTGCAAGTCTGGTACAGTAGGCAGCATCCTCAGGCCAGGGTGGATGAATGTAATAATGTGGGTTGAAACAGGCCACATCTTTGTTGAACAAAGTAAAGTAAGGAGGGTTCGCGTGGTGTTGGGGTAAGAATCTGTTGGCCAATAGGACTTTCCATCTGAAGCTAAATATACCATCCCAGATAATCCACTGGGGAATCCCAGGGGAGTTAACAAGCATAATCAGGAACCAGGATGATGCAGACCATGAACCTGCTGGCAATCTGAGATAAACAGCAACAGACCTGGTGCACCCGCTGATACCCCCCAAAGTGTCCTGGAAAAATGAGACATCCCATTTTTTTTCCACGAGAGCATGGTGGCTATTTTGGGTGCCGTGATCGTACGTGATTTTGTGCCGTGATCTCACCCTGAAATAAACACGGGGGGGGGGCATGATCTTGCATGGTGCCCCAAAACACCAATTTTGGGGTGCCATGAGAACACATGCCCATCTTTTGGGTTCCATGATCCTTCATGGCTCACGTGGGAGAATGGATGGGCAGGTGTGTGTCCCGGTTTTGGGACTCCACATGTTGGAGGGCATGCAATTTTGTAACAGGAGCTAGTGTGCCTCCTCAAGACCCCTAGGCAGTCCACTCGTGATTAGATGCTGCCCAATGCCATTTCCACCCAAGTTCTGACAATTAAAGATTTGCTTATGTGCCTAACAATAACCTGCTATCAAGGATAGGGAGGAGTACAGGTGAACAACACTTGGAGAGCCACAGGTTCTGCATCTGAGGTATGAACAGACCCAAGCCAGTACCTACTATTTCAAAGAATAATTTGTAATTCCAGTTGGTAATTTTGGAAATCCTTTATTTGGCACTTTCTTGATTGCCTGATTGATATTCGATCTCAACCACCTCTTCATTGTTCAGAAACCACCAATATGAAAATATGAACAGACCCTCCATTTCTGCATGGGTATACCTAGACAAAAGCAACCATCTTAATTAATCAAATTAAATCAGCAAGACACTTCTGATTATCCTCTTTTAGTCCAAACTAGCTTCTATAATGACAACTGATGCAAAAATAATTAAACCAAGACAGAGTTGAGTGGGGAAGGGTGGAAGAATATATTTAGGGTTTGAAGAGAGGTAATTAGTTTTGGCAGGTTATTTATGTATGTTTATGTATGTAAATTGAAAAATTAGCTGTTCTAAGCAGAAGCAACACATTCCAGTGTTTGCTTTGCTGCATGGGCACAGGGGTGGGGGTTGGAGGAGGAGAGGAGAGGAGAGAAGAGAAGAGAAGTTGGGCAAAAGCAAAAACTTCCACTAGTGTTCACACTGGGAAGGATGGAGTTGAATAAGACTTTTTTCTGTGTTCTTAATCCCTATCCTGAAATTGTCATTCCTCTATAGTGTGATTTCCCTGGGAAAGACCCAAACTATTGGCCCTCACTCATGTGGTTGGGCAAGTTAAAAGTTACCCCACTGACACGCAAATTGGCAAGTGGATGGCTGATGATTAAGGAAAATAAGTTTAAAAACAACAAAAAGCTATTGTAATATAAGGTAAAGGTAAAAAGGTAAAGGACCCCTGGATAGTTAAGTCCCGTCAAAGGTGACTATGGGGTTGTGGCGCTCATCTTGCTTTCAGGCCAAGGGAGCCGGCGTTTGTCTACAGACAGCTTTTTGGGTCATGTGGCCAGCATGACCAAACCGCTACTGACGCAACGGAACACTGTGATGGAAGGCAGAACGCATGGAAACGCCGTTTACCTTATCACCACAGCAGTACCTATTTATCTCCTTGTTCTGGTGTGCTTTCGAACTGCTAGGTTGGCAGGAGCTGGGACAGAGCAATGGGAGCTCACCCCATCACTGGTGCTCCTCCTCAAGGGGATTCAAACCGCCGACCTTCTGATCGGCAAGCCCATGAGGCTCAGTGGTTTAGTATAAGGTTAATTATAAGGAATGGAATGTGAATTAGAAATAATGTGGCAACAAGAAAAACATTTGGACTCATCAAGAACGTAGTGCGGGAAACCAATTTTTTTTTGGGGGGGGGGAACCACTCACAGAAAAGCAGCTCCCAAACAGCGAATGTAATTTTGAAAAGGCCACTAATGTGTGCTCACATGCAATGCTCAATGGGTATACAGTCTGTGTAGTTGTGTATGCAAATAGTTGAGTGCCATAAGTCAACAAGTGTGCACTCTTTCACATTTGTACATGTGTAGAATGGCTTCTGCCTGCATTCATTGTAATGTGTGAACAAACCTTAAGTCTAGTCTTAAAGGACAAAACTCAGAGAAGTAAGAACTGTCTGTATAATTAGAATCCATAGAAACATGATCAGGGACAACTGGAGTGATCCCATTTCAAGCCTCCACACATTTACATAACATGTGAATAAGTTAATAGTCATTCATCTCCAAGCTAGACCAAATGAAGTCAGTTTTACCTTTCTGATTTTAGCGAGAAAATTCTGTTTCTGCCCCCACTTCAACCAGAGGTGATTTTTTTCCAATCCACTCCTGCCCCATGTGAGTTAAACATTGTCCCTGGGTTCACGTGAAGACTTGTTGTGGAAACTGTGTGCCTCCCAGTCCTCTCTGCTGAATATAAAATCCTCGAGTGGAACTAATGTGACAGCAAAATGAATTTCATTTAAATGCACAATACATTCCTTGGCTTGCTTGGGTCAAGGCTTTAGCGGGGGGCGGGGGGGGGAGAGAGAGAGACTGTCTTGCAGGCTGTTGTTTTTTTATCCTCTCCTGAGTGCCAAGATACCTCACCTGCCTTTTTGGGTTGGAGGCAGGGCTTTAGCTGTCTTCTACAGAAGAAGCATGATGGTTTCTCAGACAGAATTAAATAGAGGTCATGGACTAAGGCTTAGGAAAATCCTCATCATTCTGAGTGCAAAGTGGAATGAATACTAATCATGTCAACCTGTGTAAGTTGGAGTCCAGCATTATTTTTGCAGCTCTGCTAGTGGATCACTAATGGTCAAAAACAGGGCACCCAAAATTTTATTTTTACCTATCTTTCAAGGAGGATTAATGAGGCCTTAAGAGAGCAGGAACATAAATGCCAATAATCAGTAGATCTACTTGCAGGGAAAGCTACAAACCCATTGTGATGAAATGTTAATCTGCACAAATCACCCACAACTGAATTAGAGGCTGATGCTACTCATTGAGTCAGTTTGGATTATCTTTCCTGGCTTCATAAACCATGGTCAGGCTTTCATGCTCCTCCTTCCCCCTCCCTTGCCAGTCAAAGGCTTTGGCAGAGCACCTCCTCCTTGAACATCAGCTGTTCACTCCCATTTATCTGTGCCTTTGCTCATCCATGGGAGTGAGCAGCAGATGTGCATATGAAAACCAACAGAAATCCTTTGTTCTGCTCACACTAGTATATACAGGTTCAAAGAGCTCTTGAGTTAGATGTGGCACTAAAGGTGGCATTAGAAACCTGATCAATTTCAGTGGTTAACAATTATTAGCAAGCATTGGGGACAAGATTCTCATCAGGACCACGGAGCACAATGAAAGACGTATTCTCACTGGGACTGTAGCTGGGAAATGATAGGTTAACATCCCCTCCCTGCATCCTGCCGTTCTGATGAAAATCCAGCACCTTATTACTTGCTAATAATTATTTTTAAAAGCCAATGCACTCCCTAATTACCATATTGGCCTGAATATAAGCCACACTTTTCCCAAAAAAAATTGGGCCGTGAAAAGTTAAAGTGCGGCTTACATTCATGACCTTACGGCTCCCCCCCCCCCGAAGCAGCCCAGGGGTCTGCCTGCCACTCCCAAGCCTCTCCTGGTGCCGCCTTGGGGAGGGAGTGCTGGGATTGCCTGGAGGTGTTAGTGCGAGGGGGAGGGCGCGCAGCACACTCAAAACCGAGAACCGGCGCCTGCTTGGGAAGTGGGGCACCAAGCGCCGACTGCCCCCCACCCCCCCATTCAGAGCAGTAATGCCGGGAGGCAGACCGCACCTGCAAATAAGCCTTGAGTTTTAAAGGTGTGGCTTATTTGCGGGTGCATCTTATTTTTGGGCCAATACGGTATGCATTTAGCATCGCATCTCGTTTGCCCCTTAGCTTAGGGGAAATGTGTCTAACATGCCGAACAGTAAGGACAAGAGTTATTAGATCAGGGGCTATGCTGCAGGCCTGATCGGCACCCTCTGGCACAACTGGGCCACCAAGAAAAATAAATGGGGTTGGCATGGAATGGGACAGGAGGTAATCAAGGTATGAACTTACTCCTGCTTGTTAGAGTGAGGGTTACTGCTCCTTTTCTTTCCCATTGGTACTGCCTAAGCTTTGGCAAATGGAACGGGGCCCCGGCCACCAGGAGGGCTATCTCTACTGCAGGGATGGGGAATCTATTCAGCCCAATGGGCTGGATCCTATAGTCCTCCACCTCCATTGGACCACTTTGACAGGTGGGCAAGCCCACCTGTCAACCACCTGATGTCACCATGATGCCATATGCCCTGTTTTTCCTTTGCAAAACAGCTAGAACTTGGAGTCTAGTCTACATTGACTGAAAGAGTACAACATAAATGATTCCTTGACTGGGGTAGGGGGAGACACACAAAAAGACAATGTAAACTATATAAACTACTATTACCTTTACCTGTGTCTCTGGGGTTGCTTGTGTGAAATGAAAATGCAGCATCTTTGAAGCAGGGGATTATGCTCCACAGCTTGTATGTTGCTAAGTTCACAGCTGGGGCTTAACGATATCATTATGATTTCCAACAGGAAAGATTCAAAGATTACTTTGATTTCCATGTAAGATTGCCTGAGAATCACTCCCTAAGGATGGCACAGCTTGTCAAGAGCTCTTAGATACAGGTCATGTTTCTGAGGACTGTATCTAAGAAGAGATCCATCCACACAGTTTGTATCCCATTCATCAGTTCTTGGGCATCAGTGTGTTTGGGGGTTTCCCCTCCCCAACTTATGTTTTCAGTTTGGGGGTCTGAACCAAATGGGAACAGCTACAAGAAGCTTTCAGTGTGTCATGAATTTTTCCATGCAGATTAGTGCTGTACTGAAACCTCTCCTCCACTTTCTTGAAAGTTGTCTTCCGCCACAAAAGAGGCATCTGTTTCTCTGCCTTATATACTTTTGGATTTCTTTAGAATTGCTTTCAAATTTTGGTAGGTGTGGGATTTAGCTTACTTTCATGTTATACAATGCAGTCTATGGTAGTCTGTGGGATCTAGTGGGGTGTAGTGATTAGAGTGTTGGACTACGACTCGGGGGACTGAGGTTCTAGTCCTCACTCAGCCAAGAAACTCACTGGGCGACCTTGAACTGTCCACTGTCTCTCAGCCTAACGTACCTCACAGGGTTGTTATGAAGATAAAACATGCGGAAGGAGATCCATATATGCCACCTTGAGCTCCTTGGAGGAAAGGTAGGATAAAATTATAATAAATAAATGTATTTCTTAGCTGCCCGTGTTTCCCGATCTCTAAAAGCCCAATGAGAGGAAGCCCCGGTAGTATGTTCCTTAAATTAAATATGTGTTTTGCAAAGAAATACTTTCTTTTGCCTCTGGGAGAGCCAATTCCCACATTTCATTTTTAGGTAAACACCTAAGACATTTTTAGTGAACGCTTACAATTGCAAGGAGATTGTCCTGTCAGCACAATATTCCTGCCAGCCCAATGAAATGATCTTGCCTCTCCTCCTCCTCCCCCCCACCTTTCTGGGGGTTCTCCCAACCCTCATGAACAAATTTGGGAGAGGTAAGGGGAAGCAAGAGATGCCAAAGAATGCCCCAACTACCACACAATTGCACTCACTTCACACGCTAGCAAGGTTATGCTTAAAATTCTACAAGGCAGGCTTAAGCAGTATGTGGACTGAGAACTCCTAGAAGTGCAAGCTGGATTTCAAAGGGGCAGAGGAACCAGAGACCAAATTGCAAACATGCGCTGGATTATGGAGAAAGCTAGAGAGTTCCAGAAAAACATCTACTTCTGCTTCATTGACTATGCAAAAGCCTTTGACTGTCTCGACCACAACAAACTATGGCAAGTTCTTAAAGAAATGGGAGTGCCTGATCACCTCATCTGTCTTGTGAGAAATCTCTATGTGGGACAAGAAGCTACAGTTAGAACTGGATATGGAACAACTGATTGGTTCAAAATTGGGAAAGGAGTACGACAAGGCTGTATATTGTCTCCCTGCTTATTTAACTTATATGCAGAATTCATCATGCAAAAGGCTGGGCTGGATGAATCCCAAGCCGGAATTAAGATTGCCGGAAGAAATATCAACAACCTCAGATATGCAGATGACACAACCTTGATGGCAGAAAGTGAGGAGGAATTAAAGAACCTTTTAATGAGGGTGAAAGAGGAGAGCGCAAAATATGGTCTGAAGGTCAACATCAAAAAAACGAAGATCATGGCCACTGCCATGGCACCTCCTGGCAAATGGAAGGGGAAGAAATGGAGGCAGTGAGAGATTTTACTTTCTTGGGCTCTCTGATCATTGCAGATGGTGACAGCAGCCACAAAATTAAAAGACGCCTGCTTCTTGGGAGAAAAGCAATGAAAAACCTAGACAGCATCTTAAAAAGCAGAGACATCACCTTGCCAACAAAGGTCCGTATAGTTAAAGCTATGGTTTTCCCAGTTGTGATGTATGGAAGTCAGAGCTGGACCATAAAGAAGGCTGATCGCCGAAGAATTGATGCTTTTGAATTATGGTGCTGGAGGAGACTCTTGAGAGTCCCATGGACTGCAAGAAAATCAAACCTATCCATTCATAAGGAAATCAGCCCTGAGTGCTCACTGGAAGGACAGATCCTGGAGCTGAGGCTCCAATACTTTGGCCACCTCATGAGAAGAGAAGACTCCCTGGAAAGATCCTGATGTTGGGAAAGATGGAGGGCATAAGGAGAAGGGGACGACAGAGGACGAGATGGTTGAACAGTGTTCTTGAAGCTACAAATATGAGTTTGACTAAACTGCGGGAGGCAGTGGAAGACAGGAGTGCCTGGCATGCTCTGGTCCACGGGGTCACGAAGAGTCGGACACGACTAAACAACAACAACAACAAGGGGGAGCAGGAGATGGTGGAAGCTCCATTGTGCTAGGTGGAGTCATTCCGCCAGTTGACTCTGAGAACAAGGCTGTTGAATCCATTCCACAGTTCCCTTTCTCATGCTACTAAGATGGATATGTGTCCGTTTAAATATTATTTATCAGTAGTGGACAGTCCAGGAATACTGTTTTCCTGTAGGTTTCAGTACAATCTCCATGCTTACTGTCCAAAGCATGTTCATAGAAGTGGTGCTATTTGTGCACAGGCACCCAGATGGCAGACATCTCTGCAGTCTTGGAGCCTTAAGCTAGAAACATAGCAGGTTAGGCTGAAAATGCATAGGCACCTTTTGAGGATACCCTGAGCCAAAAACAACAGACTTGTGAAACAGGCCTCTGAGGAGCCTTGCACAATATTCCTTTCCATACAAGAAAGGGGAAATAAATCTCCTTGGAATGCCCGTCCACAACCCATATAACACTCATTAACAATTGAACTTCAGCAAACACCAAGAAAGAAGAAGCTATTACAAAGAGATTGTATAAGGCACTAAATGGGACGTGGGGATGCAAAGCTCCTAATAAAGATTAGCATTTGTTTAGGGGCATCTGCCTGAGAACATTAGAAAATCTTTTAATAAATGTACTAAATAAGATGCATAATTTAGCTCCAGCTCGGCTGAACGCTGGCTGGCTGCCAAAGCTGGTCTGTCTTGGGCTTGACTCAATGTCAGGGCTGCCCGCTGGCCCAGTACAAATAGGCTCATTAAAAAGCGGTTGCTGTTGCGTATTTGGGTGCCATTTCTCTTGCTAATGGCTCAATTTATGCTTTTCCTCTGAGAATGAGCCTTGGGAGAGGGTAATGTTCATCCATATATACATTTCATGTGCATCTGTGGGCCACGTAATGAAAGGAAAAGGGAGATGTGAGATATAACTGGAAAAGCCAGCATTTTCTTTGGGAAGGAGTTCTGAACCTCCTCTAATTCCCCAACTAGTGGTTGGCTGATACCCAAGAATACTACACCACCTAAGATAGACGGAGCAACCTTGAGGGCCAAAGCATCCAGTTGCCCACCCTTTGTACAGAAAAACTTCTAAATAGATCCAACAAGGAGTAGAGCTCTGTGGGTGATCTTGGGCCAGTTACTATCTCTTAGCCTGACTTACCTCACAGGATTGCTGTGAGGATAAAACTGGGAGACAACTCCTCAAACTCATTGGGGGAGAGAAAACAAATAAATGAATAAATTCAGATGGGGCTACTTGTACTTTCAACACTCCTGAAGTGCAAGAGGCCAAATCTGTGTTGCCATTCTCAGTACTATTTTTCTAGAAAAAGAGATGCCAGAACTCACCCTGAACATCTCCCTCGTTTTCTTAGAAAGGCAATGGTACGTACCTGAGAGGTGCCGGAACTGAGTTCCGGCAAGTTCCAGCTGAAAAAAAGTCCTGACGATTCTGCTGGCTTTTGAAGATGTACCTGTTTTCAGGGACATTCCCTTGATATTGCCACCTTAATCTCCTATTTCCATTATTTTGTTTTTATTATGTTTATTTCCCCCATTTCCTAAAAAGGTAAAGGTAAAGGGACCCCTGACCGTTAAGTCCAGTCTCAAACGACTCTGGGGTTGTGGCGCTCATCTCGCTTTACTGGCTGAGGGAGCCGACGTTTGTCCGCAGACAGTTTTTTCAGGTCATGTGGCCAGCATGACTAAGCTGCTTCTGGCGAACCAGAGCAGGGCATGGAAACACCATTTACCTTCCCGCTGGAGCGGTACCTATTTCTCCACTTGCACTTTGGCGTGCTTTCAAACTGCTAGATTGGCAGGAGCAGGGACCGAACAACGGGAGCTCACCTCATCGCGGGGATTCGAACCGCCAACCTTCTGATCGGGAAGCCCTAGGCTCTGTGGTTTAGACCACATTACTATGTTTATTTCCCCCATTTCCTACAAAGAGCTCAAAGTGGCATGTGTGGTTCTTCCTTTCTCTATTTCATCCTCAGAACCCTGTGCGTTAGGTTAGGCTGGGAGACAGTGAATGGCTCAATGTTACCAACGGAGCTTCATATCTGAGTGGGGACCAGAACCCCAGGATCTCAGGTCTCACTCCAACACTCTGACCATTTCAATTACTGCTTGATAGGTGTCCATAGGCGGTGAAGCTTAAAAGTTAAGGGCAGCTCCAATGGGAATGACTTGAAAGGTTGGGTGGGACCTGTTTTGGAGGCATCTGCTGCCACTCACCATGTGTATAATCATTTCATCCATGCCTATCAGCAGGGAACAGCAAACATATTTTAAAAGGGATATTTCTTCCCTAGCCTCTTCTCCTAGCCAGTATATGAGGCTCATAATATGCACTTAAGGATCTTACAGGAGAGACAAGGGACTCAGCTACATTAGTAAATTGGGTGGGTGGGTGTGTTAAATGTGTTATAACACTGTGACACCAGATGGTGCTTTAGAGTTCGGCTTTTCAGCAACATGATTTCCCATTACAGTATGAGGTTTACAATGTGTTTTCCTGAAACGTTGTTTTTTTTTTATGTGTCTAGATCCAGCCAAGGGGAAGAAGTGGGTGGTCGGAAGAAGTAGATTTTCCTCCTCTCTACAATGTTTTGCAAGTATCAGCTTTGCAAATTAGCAAACTTGTTTGATGTAGTAGAAATTCGAAAAGGTTGGATTTTCTACCAGCCAAGTGTTTTCTGAGAACTGGCATGGGCCAGCCTTGCTAATCTACACATCAGCATGATACAAACGTTGATAATAGGTCCTGGAGTTACTAAACTCATAAAGTAGCAAGGTATGTGATTCAAGATCTTAATATGCGCTGGGCCTGCACAACTGTAGATGATCAGCCAGATGTGACAGCCTCTTATTTATGTGGCTTGCTTGTAATTGCAGAAAAGAAGAAAGAAACTGGGGGTTTGTAAGTACCTGGCATGCTACACGAGACACAGTGATCCGTGCCATGGGTCCTGAGTTGTGCAGTTCTTGCTCCTTCTGAGAACAAGTCCTGTGAAGTGCTCGTGTTAAATGTTCAAGACCTCAAACCTGCATGCCTTTCCACCGCACCACTTCTCACAAAGCTCTGTGAAACTAAACAAAGACCTCGACGGTAGACTTGCTCATTAGGAAGCCCCCTTGAAATCGTGACTTCAAGATTCTCAGCTCCATGGTGACAGGTGGGTGAAGACACACTAAAGAAATATAAATCTGGAGGTGTTTTTCAGAAGCTGTGTCTTACCCAAATGTAGGCTTCTCAGAGTGAGGTAAACAGGTCTCCGCATAATCAGCCTGTTCATTAACCATGTATATACATCACAGCCCTCCTGTTTTCTCCCTCAAAGGAGACTAGCTATTTATCTCTGCTGGGTTTCTCTTGAAGCTGTATCTGTACCTTTTCAACATAAAACACTTAGGCATTTCTTCCACTTTTAAACCTACATGAAAGGAAGCACACATCTGATAGTCATTTTATCATTAGCACGGGGCTGGCCCAAGGCGGTTTGCTACCTGAGGCAAAGGAAAAGATGCTGCCTCCCTCGCTCCATGTACAAAAGCTGTCTGGGCTGATACCTGCATCATATTTCAACACTGGCGAGGGCACAAAGCCATCCACTGCACTCAAGGGCATGGCACTAGAGCAGCAAGCTAGCTTAAAGAGGGCAGGCTGCATGGCACACAGCTCTGCCCACTGTCTGCCTCCCAGCATTTTCTGCCTCACATTGCCTCATGTGATAGAGCTGGCCTGTATGAGCAGACTTTCTAATGCATTAGTAGTAATGCACTTTCTTGCTCTCAAGCACATGCTACCTGCCTTGGGATGGGGGACAAATTCAATTGAGTCACATTGTTAATTCAAGCAGGAGTGGTTAGCAGCAGTTCTGCTTAGCTGGTCACAGTCTCTGGGAGCTCATGACCAGTATATGTAAACAGGGGCATTTAGCAGGGGTGTTTGAGAGAGAGGCCCAGAGTGCTGCCTTGCATAGGACCAAGAGATATGGATGGTGAGGGAGCTGCTGCAGTGACTTGCAGCACCTGCACCATGTTTGTCTTCCTCCCTGAAAATGTGCAAAACTACACCTGCAGCAAGTGCAAGTGTTGCTGGAAGAGAAGGTACAGCAACTTGAGGCCTGCCCAGCTATTGGGAAAGACGAGGAATTTCTCACTAGAGCTCACTGCCTAGCTATTGGGAAAGACGAGGAATTTCTCACTAGACTGTCCTGGAACAACAACATAGGGAAGTGTGCCTAGGGAGAAGGAAGACTGCCCATTGCAGGAGATGAACCCCTAGAGGAGCATAGCACACAGAAGTGGGACTATCAGGAGCCATGCTGTGTCAATGGAGCTGCAAAATCAATTCCATGCCCTCACCTCAGACTCCGATTCTGGGGCAGAGGAACAAGGACAGCAGTGGCAGGCCACTAAGGAGGCTGCGGAAGATACAGTGTGCAGAATGATTCCTGCCACTCCCCAGAGGAGGAAGAGACATGTGCTGGTGGCAGGTGACTCCCTACTGAGGGGGACAGAGGCAGCAGTGTGCAGAGGAAACAGGATGTACCAGGAGGTTTCCAGATTCCAGATTCATGATGTAACAGAGATGCTAAGTTTTATAAAGCTCACTGATTACGACCCCTTCCTTCTTATTCATGTGGGTACAAACAATACTGCCAGACCCGGTCTTCCATGTATAGCAAGGGACAATGAGATTCTAGGTAGGAAGCTGAAGGGTCTTGGGGCACAGGTGGTTTTGCCACCACTCCTTCCTGTTGAAGGTCATGGCTCAGGAAAAGAGAGGAAAACACTGAAGTAAACCAATGACTGCAAGTAGTGCTGTCAGGAAAGGTTTGGCTTCTTAGACCACGGTCTATGCTTCCTCGAGAAAGGACTTCTGGCAAGAGATGGGTTGCACCTCACAGTGGCTGGCAAGAATGTGTTTTCTAAGAGTATCAAGAATCTGATCAGGAGAACTTTAAACTTAATCCTGAGGGGGAGGGAGACAAAATTACAGATGACAGGGAAACACTTGGTACTGGGGATAATAGTGTTACAAAAGCCTGGCACCCATCCCTCTCTCTGCCAAGCCATGGAAAGAGCACATGGGATCTCAGGCACCCACACAGGGTCTGTGTCCCCTTGGAGAACAGAAGACACGGTGGAGGCTGTCATGCTTTAAGAAATAGGGTCTTTTCACCTATTTACATCGTCCGTCTGCATGGAGGGAGTCCAGATTTTACAGCACAGCCCAAAGCATTGCAGGAAGTCCTTCCTTCTCACTCGCCAGAAATGGATCTCAGCCTTTCTTCCTCTTTCTTCTTCTCAGAAGCTCCTTGCCTTCCCCCAGAACAGTTACCCAGGCAAACTTCCAAATCTCCAGTCTCTGGTCACACCTGGGGCAAGGAGTTACTGAGGACCCTCAATGGCTCTCAGCTCTGCTTTTCCCTCAGCCAGGCAGACTGGTTTGCATAAGGCAGCTCAGGAATTCTCTGTCTGGCACAGCCCTACAGTTTATGGTTTTAATCCATATCCCAATCAAAATTCTAGTATTTATTTCTTCCTAGTGTTTTGAGGGACCCCACCCCCTATTTCTGTAACACCAGCTTCATTAATGCACAGGGAAGTAAGGTGGTGCTTCAGAAACCCACAAAAGGGTAGAAAACCACAAGAAAGAAGAAGTTGCATGGAATGAGTCGTGGTTTCAGTTGTCTCTATACTAATGCACCAAGTATGGGAAACAAGCAATATAAATTTGAGCTACTGGATGGCAAATATGACCTAATAGGCATTACTGAAACCTGGTGGGATGAGACTCATGACAGGAATGTGGCTATTGAGTGATATAACCTATTCAAAAGGAATAGACCAAACGGGAAGGGAGGTGGAGTAGCATTATATGTAAAGGATGTGTTCACTTGTGAAGAGATCAATGGCCTGGAGCAGAGAAGGCAGATTGAGAGTATATGGGTAAAAATTGTAGGAGAGGGAAACAACAGTGACCTTACTGTTGATATCTGCTATAGACCTCCAAGCCAGACTTAAGACCTGGATGATGCCTTCCTAGTGCAGATTTACAAACATACATGTGTCTACTAGTCTAGGATTCCACCCTTTCATCTGGAACTATTTAATAGAAATGCAATGTCTGTTTACAATGTACAGCAGGATGGGGAACCTGTGGTGTCATTGGACTACATCTCCCACTATTCCTGAACATTGGCCATGCCAGCTGGCACTGATTGGAATCCATCAATATATGGAAGGCCACAAGTTCCCCACCCCCGCTGTACAGGTTGTTGATATGTACTAAGCTTTATCAGATAAGGGGACTTATTTGCTGCCTTTATCCATTTTAGCTGGCATATTGGTGTTTGCTATTCTTGGAACCTGGATTTGACAATTTTACTAGCATGTCCTGAATTGTGACATTCCGAAAAGTGAGATGTTGTGAGGCACTGTGCTAATTTATGACCTGTTAATGTCAACCTGTATTTACTTTCTGAATCTTGGGAAATGCATATATATATTTTTGAAACTCATATTTCAGAATGAGATTGGCAGGCCACGGCAACAAATCCCTTGGGAGCATCATGTCACTGGCTTGTCACAACACCACAAAGGCTTTGTTCACTTTTTGTAGAGCAAGTGCATCTCATTTCCTCTGCCAGTTGGAGATGTGCTCCATGAGTATAGGCACATCAGCCCATCCTGTTTTAGGATTCCTGCCATGGGATTTGGGAGGAAACACATTGCATTTTACATCAATATCTAACCTTTTCTGCAGATCTGTTGCTTGAGTCCCAGGAACAGAAATTCACAATGTGTGAAATGACCTTTAGGATACAAGCCATCTGTCAGGGTTTGTTTGTTTTTTCATACTACACTTTGTTCTGGTTTAAAGGCAGGGAATAGAATAGCTAGGCCTTGATCCAAATGTAGCCACATGCAGCCGTGTATGTACAACCTCAAAACAGAAGTTTGCAAAAACACTAGCCCATCTATGCCGCTGTCCAAGTGGAAAAGGAGGATTGTGGTGTGTGAATCTTCATCACACTTGAAAAATCATTTGGGGGTTTTGAGTGCTCACTTGCACTGCTCAAAAACTGTAAGGGCTTTTTCAAGGACTGAAAAGTAAGAAACAAAAACCCAAATGGTATTTTTGTGCAGCCTGCCTCCACAGCCAGTTTTATCTACCAGCAAGAAAGAAAGAAAGAAAGAAAGAAAGAAAGAAAGAAAGAAAGAAAGAAAGAAAGAAAGAAACCAGCTTGTTTTTGCAAAGGCAGAAGCGGTTGCCAGCTGGAGGTGAAGGCTTAGTGGAATGGAGAAAAACCTGTGGCCAGTGTGACCTTCTGGATGTGTTGGGCTCCAACTCCCATCAGGTCCAGTCAGCATGGCTAATGATCAGGGATAATGGGAACTGTAGTCTCGCAACTTCTGGAGGCCACAGGTTTCCCATCCCTGACTTGGGAGATTGATGCCTGCCTCTAACCTGAAAATGATACACCTGAGCATTCAGCCTACAGTCAGCTAGGTACCTGTTTTTGAAATTATCTCTCTACCTCCAGCTTCCCAATCCCCATTTGCAAAGGTATCTTTTTCTGGCAAACAAGAGGTGGAATGGTAGAATTATATAAAAGCATGATAATAAATTGGGCAAGGTTTTGATGAATGTAGTAAGTCTGCCTTCAATATCCCACTGCCACATGGTGCTGTTCCCATTTTTGCTGATATGCAGGGGAGAGCTTATCAGCTTTGAACAACTGGGGAAAAATAAAATGCCCTGTACAACAGGGCCAATTTGTACTAATGGTCTACTGATAATGATCATACTGGGTAAAATTAGTAAGCAGGCAATGGGGTGGAATAAAGAAACTAAAAATGATGTGTCATAACATAGCGATTTAGTCTTTTGGGTAGAGGCTGAGCACTTGTACTGGAGATTATACCTTAGGCACAGTGAAATAAATGTATTCATCAGCAGTTACTTGGTATACAGAATTTGTTTTTATTGTTACATAGCATAAAACTAGATCCATATAGCAGATAACTTCATGTACAAACACAGCTATAAATGGAGAAAATAGTCTCTCTGTTTTGGGACTCAGCTATATAGCTGCAAATAAAACATTTTTGAAATATACAAATGTGACGCTAGATGGCAACAGTGAACTATGGCAATTTCATTGTATTTTTCAAAATGTTTTTTTCAAAAAGCATTTTCACAGCGTTTTTTATATGTGTGTAGATTCCACCTTGGTCTTTTTGTTGCTAGCCAATCATCAAAACCTCTTCAGAGGTTTCCCCACCACCACTCCCACTTGTTGTTGGCATCCATCTGTCTCAAGAGATATTGGAGTGTGCTTCTGGAGGTGAAGTCAAACCAATGGAGAATCACAGCATCTGCTGTGGCTGCAGAGATTGGTAGCTCGTAACTGCTGCCTCCCGCATTGCTTTTGCTGCATTGGCAGCACCAAAGTGACCTCTTCAAGATGCAAGCCTTGGCAGTGTGTGTGGATGGAGGTCCTGGGCTTTCCAGACAACAAGAGCCCACTCTCAGCCTTGCTGATGTGGTCCAAAGGAAAGCAGAGCCATTCATTTGGCACCAGCTTGACTGCAGGAGTTGCAAAGGAGGAGAACAAGACGCCATCCAACTGCCTTAGGCACTCCACTCTGGATTTCTGTAGGGTTTACTCCTTAGCCCAGGCATAGGCAAACTCGGCCTTCCAGATGTTTTGGGACTACAACTCCCATCATCCCTAGCTAACAGGACCCAGTGGTCAGGGATGATGGGAATTATAGACTCAAAACATCTGGAGGGCTGAGTTTGCCTTTGTCTGCCTTAGCCTTTTCTTCTCCTGAAGATGTTCCACTACACGTTCAGTCCCACTACACACAGAAGTGAGAGCAGACCACATCTTCTGGTGCTGCACCTGATATTGGCATGCTCATTTGCTCCACTTCTGACTTTTGCATGTTTAGCAAAAGGTCCAAAGTGTCTAATGAGGAGTGGAGGTAGAAGCGGGGCTGACATGATGCAAATGCACTGGCAGAGCCAATCTGGGACGTGTTTGTACACTTTTTTTTTTTGGTAAGAGAACTGTGTTGAAAATTTTAGAAAAGTTCACATTGCGAAGGATAAGAACATAAGAGGAGCCTGCTGGATCAGGCTAATGAACCATCAAGACCAGCATCCTGTTCTCACAGTCACCAGCCAGATGCCTGTAGGAAAGTCGCAAGTAAGATCCGAACACAAGAGCACTCTCCCCTCCAGTAGTTTCCAGCAACTGGTATTCGGAAGCATCACAGTCTCTGTTCATAATCATAGCTGGTAGCCACTGATAGCCTTATCCTCCATGAATTTGCCCAAGTTGGTGGCTATCGCTGCTTCCTGTGGAAGCGAGTTCCATAGTTTTAAGTATGTGCTGCATAAATAAGTACTTTCTATTTTATGGATGCACAGCTTCATTGGATGTGTTGTGGGAGATAGGTTTTGTCTTTGTTTTGGGAAGTGTGAATTAGGTAAAGGTAAAGGGACCCCTGACCATTAGGTCCAGTCATGACCGACTCTGGGGTTACAGCGCTCATCTCACTTTATTGGCCGAGGGAGCCGGCGTACAGCTTCCGGGTCATGTGGCCAGCATGACTAAGACACTTCTGGCGAACCAGAGCAGCGCACGGAAACGCCGTTTACCTTCCCGCCGGAGCGGTACCTATTTATCTATTTGCACTTTGATGTGCTTTCAAACTGCTAGGTTGGCAGGAGCTGGGACCGAGCAATGGGAGCTCACCCTGTCGTGGGGATTCAAACTGCTGACCTTCTGATCGGCAAGCCCTAGGCTCTGTGGTTTAGCCCACAGTGCCACCCGCGTCCCTGTGAATTAGGTAGGTTTACATTAAAATACAAAATGAACCAAATTTCTTCCCCATCTCTACATTGAAGATGACTGAGACAGGAATTAGAAAAATTCTCTGTGAATAACCTCAACATCTTCATAATACTAGATCTGTACCTCCATTTCTTAGAATATAGCCTGATTAGCAGTCTCAGTGGGTAGGTTTTTTTGTTTTTGATTTGGTTTAAGGTTTGGTTTTGTCCCGTCCCCCCAATTACCAATCACATGGGATGTTAACTATACCCCTCCACACACAATAATAATTTGACATTAAAAAAAGACCATCAGTAACACTCTGTGTACAATATAACTGGCAAAGCACCAGTTTGATAAAGGACATTGAACTGAGTACACATCAAGATTGCAAATCCCAGATAGCCTGAGATCACGCATCATCATCATCATCAGATAGATAAGAATCACAAAGCTGAACAGCTTGTTGAATAAAGGGAGTTTGTACTGATTAGGCCAGCTCCAGTATATGTATGTAGTGTGCTAATAGTCCACAGTCACAGAAGCTGCCATATGATTTTTCAAGGGCATCCTGGGGAGAATCCAAACAGTACAAAAGGGAAGCACAGCTGATGGTGTATATTGGAGGGGGTTCCATTGCATCAGAGGACTGATAAATCCTGACATAAACATAAAAAGTACTTGAGCATCCACTCTGTGCATTGTGATTAGATCAGAGTTGGCCAACAAAGGCTGCACTGACCCCATGGTCAACCCTCCAGGTGCCTCATGTCAAACTGGGCATAGTAAGGCAAAAGTGGGAGGACTGTTTCAAAAGGGTTTTCCATCAGCGATTCTGTGGGCAGTGAGGAATCATGAAAAGATTTTGGCAGCAGAGTATCACAACAGGGGACTTTCAGGAATAGTCAGTAAAATGAGAGAGTTATTTTGGTTTTTTAGGGACCACAAAAAACATTTTGGGAAGCCAAGTACAGCCCAAACCATGGGTTAGCCACCCAAGTTAGATCCCCAATGAGATATAATATAATTAAAAATATTATAATAAGAAGTGTGGGGTTATTAAATTGCATAGCTTAAAGGCAATATACAGGGTAGACAACATTTAACAGTAAATGGACTTCCGGGTTGGCGCCATCGCCGAATGGCGGACTCCCTCCGAGCTCCGGAGGGAGCCGGCTCGGCAGGGGCTGGGTCCTACCGCGCCGGCGACGCGGGGACCCTTAAAAACCACGGGCACGGGGCCCGTGGACATGGGGACTCGGCTGGTACCGTCAGCGCCCTCCCGACTCGTGAAGGAGCCTTTTTAAAGGCTACGGATCGGGTGCCTGGGAGTGGCGTGGTACTTTGAGTCTATCGCTTCCCCTGCCGAGTGCAGCCGCATGCCATTCGTCGGAGAGCGCTGGCTTCTTCCATTTGAAATTCGGACATTTAACAAAAACCCGTGAGTAATTGGGTAACCGGGTACAAAAGGAGGGAAAAAAAAAGGAATTTTTTTTTCGGATTCGGCACGAGCGGGGGGGATCTAAAAAGGAAGTCAGTCCCCTCCCTGATTGTAAACATGCTAAAACAAGGACTGAGAAACCAAGATCAATTCTGAAGTTTATTGCTGACTAAAATACCAAATTCCACGATGGAATCATTACAAGAATTGTGCTGGAGGAGAGTCGAGGGCGAGAGGGAAAAGGCAACCCCCCCCCCGGGAACCGGGGCGATTCAGAGAACCTGGCGGAGAGAGATGGAGAGTTTGACAGCTGTCAAAGTAGCTGTCAAATCTTGAGAATATAAAGAGGACTTTGCTACAAGTATTTGCTGGTTGATTTTGATACAATTGGATATAAATATGGATACAAAATGTCGGATGGAAAAAGAAACAACAATTTGACTTTTGGATGAGAGGACACAAAGTTATTGCAATCCCTCTAGAGGGGCTTTGGGACATTACAAGCGGCGTATATGGAAAACTACTCTGGGATGTGTATTACTGGTCTTAGCTCCTGGGAAAGTAGCAAAACTGAAATATTTGTTTTGTCTACAGAGGTGACAACACAATAGAATCTTTCTATTTAAGTAAGCTCCTGAATAACAAACCTCTGTAGAGATACTAGATTTCAGAATAAGAATGGTTTTGCAGCTGAACAAGACAGAAACCTGAGAAAGTAAGAAACAAAAGAGTAAAGGACCAACTACGCCACGGCAAG
Source organism: Podarcis pityusensis (assembly GCF_964106645.2). Taxonomy (NCBI): domain Eukaryota; kingdom Metazoa; phylum Chordata; class Lepidosauria; order Squamata; family Lacertidae; genus Podarcis; species Podarcis pityusensis. Next base: position 27,189,227 of record NC_138028.1, read on the forward strand.
AACAATGGGAGGAGTAACAATGATCAAGGGAAATTAAAGGCCTCGATTAGACTGGACTTTTGAAATTAAATACTATCAAAATAAGTAAATTTAAAGAAAACCGGCAAGATGAATTGAGAAAGTTTGGCTGTGGACTTGAGACCTCCAGGCCGACAACATACAGACTGATGGACATAGGGAATCTAAACCGGGGAAGGGAGGGGGAATTCTAGAATCCAAAGGCTATGTAATCAACTTTTGGAATCTTCTTCTATTTTCTATCTTTTAAACTTTTTTTTTTATATATATAACTTTGGTATTTTGATTTAACAAGTTTTGGGAAAAAAAAGAAAAGGGGGAATTCGTGGAAGGAAACGGGGTAGATTTTGGGGAAAAAAATCTTTGTTTTACTTTGTTAAAGGTGAGGAGTGATGTTAAGATTGTAATTTAAATTGGCTATTAGGCATAACATATTAGGTTAAATTGGGAATGAGAACTTGTGGAACCAACGTAGGGAAAGGGGAATACAGTCGGGAGGGGAAGGAGGGAGTCCCAGAAAGAAGGTTATGAACATAAGGGTTTAAAATTGGTCTCTTTTCTTTCTTTTCTTTTTCTTTATCTTTTCTATCTTCTTTATTCTGTTATTATTGGAAATTTTAATAAATATGATTAAAAAAAAAAAAAAACATTTAACAGTAAATGAGTGTTAATGGCCATTAAAGACTCAAGTGAACTGGGCAGATATAAGATGGTGTCTAACAGACCCAGGAATCACATCAGACAGTAAAGAGAGATTTCCTTAACTGGGGTGCCAACACAAAGAAGACCCTCTGTGTTTTCTGCTCACCATGTCCCAACATGGAGCACCTTACTTTTCCCCTTTAGGAATGAATGATAACTATTCCTGACCTCAGTTTGCTTACTTAGCGATTCTGACTGAATGTGGGCTCCTGGTATGTAATGTAAGGGAAGCACGGTTTGAAGACTAACCTCTGTACTGACTCTTGGGGTGGAATTCAACCTGAGCAGAAAGTCAAAACCACCACCAATACTGAGAACAATGGAATGCCAGTGGTATTTCAGTAAAAAGGCTAATGAAGAGCACTCAGCTTTTAGTCAGTAGCCTTACTCAGATTGTTTCCTCAGAGTAGCAACTTGTCACATCTCCACTACAAGATAAGAAGGCTAACCTGAAGTTGGAAGTGTAACAGCCATCAAAAGAAGGAGTCCTGCATCTCCTTCTCTTTTCCATGCAATATTATCTGGCAACAGCTGAATATGGAAATATTTTACTCCCCTGAATGGATATTCAGCAACCTCCTTAATAATTTTTCATCACCTCTTGAAGACACATTTGTTGTAGCAAGCATTGGTACATCTGTCTGGCTTGTTTGGCTTTCATCTGCCACATTCAGCCTACTCTACTCATGTTATAGTATTTGTATTTTAATTACATTATTTTTAAGTGTTTTGTGTTCATATTTTAACTTGTTATGCCACCTATGGCATATTTGGAGGGAAAGGCAGGACACAAATTTACTTAAATAAATAAGGCAGATGTGTGATGCCGTTACATAAAAATAGTTCCCAGTTGTTCCCAACTAGGGGTCCAGTGACCTTAGGGGTCCACGAAATGCACTCAGGGGGTCTGTGGCCCAATCCCTTGCCTCCCTCCCTACTAATTGTTTGTCATTTTTACATGGTAATATCACATTTTTTTGCTCTGTTTTTCTAGTATACCTAAAATACTCTGCTTATTACGGGCTACCCCACATTTTGTTCAAAAAATTGCTTTGCAGAGGTAACTACCACAGAGCCATCAAAAATTTCAAAAGTAGGGGGTCCATGGCTTGGCTTTTGAAAAAATGGGGGATCCTCAGTAATTAGTTAATTAGGACCACTGACTATATCTGAATGCATTTTCTCTCAAAGTCTTCATTTCAAAATTTATTTTCTCAAAACACTCAGAAACGGACCTTGATAACCTTTGATTACATAGGAGAAGTGTTGCAGAACAATTAGTATATCAAAATGATGTGTGAATGGTCCAGTCTGACTCCACCATTAATACACCATTATTATGTCAATGACATGTTGCAGAATACATCTGCAAAAGAAAAGAAAAATCTGGAGAGACCCACAGATTAACAGTACTGATATTAATATGGTGCTCCATTATATTTTAACTTAGGAGACCACTATGAAGTGGATCCTGGAAATCTAATTAAGCGACAGAGGGCTGGATAAAGAGAACTGAAAGCATCTTATCTTTAATTTTGCTTAGGCTTCTTAGTCACAGAATAGCTAATTTAATCTTGCCCCCCATATACCTTTGCTTGCTGATGGCGCTTTTATCCCATGAAATCTCAATAAATCTAGCATTAAGAGTTGTTGGCTATTATCTTTTCCTGTAAAATCTCCCTATGGGAGAAGAGAGGAGTTCAATGGAAACCATCACTTTGCATCGCTGACCTGAAGTGGATTTGTCAGTAACATAGGAAAAGGAGGCTAATGTGCCTGTCACCACAACATCTGTCAGCAGGAAGAGCAGAGCAGAGCAACAGAAATGTGTACTGACAACAGAAAAGTCCTGGCAAGCAAATTAGAAATTGATCTCTCGGTTTTATATGCTGGGAGTGAAGAAGCTGAGAAATGCAAGTTTATATGGGGCTGACTTGACATGGGAAAGAAGGGTTTGAGTAGCACTCTTAAATGCATTGGTGAGACCTTCATTGTATCTAAGCATTAGTGCCTAGAGTACTCTGCAAAAAGTCTAGGGAGCTGTCTAAACACCAGAAGACAATCTAGATTTCAATATGTCTACATGCTGAAGTATCACAGCTCAGGAGTAGAGCTTCTACTTTGGCTGCAGAATCACAGAACAGTAGAGTTGGAAGGGACTCCAAGGGTCATTTAGTCTAACCCCCCCCCCCCGGCAATGCAAGAATCTTGCCCACAACCATTCTTGGTGGTTTGAACCACCAACATTTTGGTTCAGAGCCAGACACACGGACCCATTGCACCACCTGAGGTCCTGCTACATAGGGCTGGGAAAGACCTCTGTATGGAATACTGAACTAGACGGATTAATGGTATAACACAGCCCCCTATGTTCCTCATTTCAGGAAGAATAGAGATCAAGTTTCAAACCTGAATAATTCTATCCTTTTGGATGGCAGAAATTATCTTCTGAGTTGTTGTTGTTAATGTTATTGTCTATCCCTGTCCTAAGATCTCCACCCCAACTAAATGCAATGACAATTCATACCTAAATCCACATTATCCACATCCTACACTGGTCTAAAACCCATTAATCACATTTCCCAACCAAGGGATTTTCTAATATATAGTAAATATGGAATTCTGAATCGGTTGTAAATCAGCAGTTGGACAAAGCTATGTAGAACAGGGATGAGGATGCTGTGGCTCTCCAGATGCTATTGATCTGCAGCTCCAACATTAGCCCCAACCAGCATGACCAATGGTAAGAGTTGGTGGTATGATATGCTTTGTTTATATACTGCTTTTTGGCCTAAGGCCCTACAAATGGGAACAATAGTCCCCTGCATTGTAGGGAGTTGGACTAGATGACCCTTGGGATCCCTTCCAACTTTACAATTCCATGATTCTATGATTCTGTGAACATATGGAGGGCCAGAGGTTCCCCATCCCTGACACAGAAGCTGTTTTACATGGATGTCTGTGGCTCATGCCTGTATGGAGCCAGCTCTTAGTAGGAAGTAGTTCACTATGGAGATTGAGGCATTCTCTTCACACTGCTGTAATGACAAATAGAGGGGAAACCCCTTGATCTCATTGGCAGTCTGGCTTGCTGCCTGGATGGAGCTGCAACAGGAAAGGCATTTAATGTGAGCACCACCAGCACATGGCCATGCACACAGAATTGTGTCCTATGTCATTCAAGAAATATGAAACAGAATGGTTGGAAAGGCTACGGTAAAGTCCAGTTATAATCCATATAATCAATGGCAGTTGGCCATGATGGCTATGCTCTGTCTTCATGATTGGAGGCAGTCATGCTTTTACATTACATTTTTCTGGAGACGGGGGGTGGGGGGCAGAGGGGGCTCTTGTGCTTGGGTTCTACTACTTGCAGGTTTCTCACAGGCATCTGTTTGGCCACTGTGAGAACAGGATGCTGGGTTACAGCCTTTGATCTGATCCAGAAGGTCTCTTCATCTGTTCCATATGGACAAAAAGAGAGAGACACATAGCCCGCAAGAAAGATGAGAAACAACCTCAGTTAGCCTGTCTCCCTTCCCCCACCTGGCTTTCCAGTGGCTGCACAACTCACTATTTATAGATTTCATTTTCACACCCCTTCTTCACTCTGGTTATTGATAGGATGGGTGCTGGAATGAGGACAGCATGCATAAATTACTTCAAGCTCATCTCCATTTAGAATGTCTTTTAAAATACTGATTTGACCTCTGGATGCATTTGGTATAGGGTAATATATGTTAAACTGCCATTAACACTGAGGACAAAGCTGGCGTACCTTGCTGGCCTTTTCTCCCCATAGGGATACAATGACAAGAGAGGTATACAGATAATCAATAACAAGGACAATGGCGGAGGGACACGAGGTGCAGAGTAACAGAGCCGGGAGAGCTCAGCTTTCTTTTCATCATTATTTTAATTATGTTGAAAACTTATGTATTATAGAATCATAGAGTTGGAAGGCCCCAAGGGTCATAGAATCAACCCCCTGCAATGCAAAAATCTCAGCTAAAGCATCCATGACAGAAGACCATCCAACTTCTACTTAAAACCTCCAATGAAGGAGAATTCACAACCCCCCACGGAAGTCATCCAGTCTAACCTCCTGCAACGCAGGAATCGCAACTACATACACAATAATTTCCCTAATTCCAGCCTTCCACAACTTGGTACCTTCTAGATGTTTTGGACTACAACTCCCATCAGCTGAAGCCAGATGTACTGGCTGGAACTGATGAGAATTGTAGTCAAAAACATCTGTATGGCAGAAGTGGCTTTCCTGGTGTGGGGAAAGCACAGTCCTCCCTTCCCAACAGTTCACTGCTGTTGCTTACCAGCAAGGAGAGGGACAAAGCAGTGGGGGAAGTTGGTGAGGTGTGGATGCCCTGGCAGGAACACTGGATTGGTTCAGCCACCGCATCTGCCCTGCACCAACCTCCCCTCCACCCCACCCTTCTCCGTCCCAGTAAGCGGCAGTGAAGTGACCCCACTGGCAGAAAGGTAGTGTTGCAGCTATGCCACACAGGGTGAGCCACTCCTACGAGAGGCACCAAGTTGGCAGAAGCCACCTTCTTGAGCATGGTATAATAAATGCCTAGTCAAATGAATGCCTAAATTAGCTGTTGTGAGGGAAACAGAACAGAAACATCACAGCTTCAGTTACTATGAAAAGGATGAGTCAGTGGGCCGGTTGGCTGATTTAACCCTCATTCAATACTCGAAACTAACGAGAACGAGGAAGCTTCTATTAATAAAAAGTGAGACAGATGTCACATAATGGAGTGGAGAAAGTTTAACAGCGATGAAAGGAAGTTGGGTTATTTTTGTCAATAGATGTTAATTAAACTTTGGCACTTACCACCCCCCTCCCAGATGGCATTTGTTTTCCTAGAATTGGACAGTAGAGCAAAGGGCCATGTAAATATTGGCTGCAATCTCATAATAATGTTGACCCAAGGGAAGGGTTTTCTTATACTGTCAGTGATAGCAGGGGGAAGAGCCCTGTGCACAACTGGCAATGGTAACCCTGAAGCAAAGCAATTCATCACAAGTCATTGAGAAATATCTGCAAGTAGCAACAGTTTGTTGTTTTTGCTTATGAATCTCTCATCCTACCTATACAAAAGGGTGTTGTATGAGCAGGGGTGGGGATATCCTGAGTTGTGTGCTCGCAGCCCAACTGATGTGCTAAGGTGAGGGAGGAGCAAGCACTAGTCTCAACTGAGACACCATTTTATCCATCCCAGCTACTGATAGTTGACCATATCGGACTTGAGACCATATCTGAGAGGGCAATTCTCAAGGAGGGAAGCTGTGTAAGCACATAAGGGCACGTGATTCCCTCAACTGGAACTATTCTATTTGTTATTCTGTACATAGGAAGAAATGTACACAGGAAGGATTGGCCAGTGCATCTGAGTTTTAAAATTTTACCTCAGAACATAGGAAGGTGCCTTATACAAAATCAGACCATTGGACCATTTAGGTCAGAATTACTTACTCTGACTGGTAGCAGCTCTACATAAGAACATAAGAAGAGCCTGCTGGATCAGGCCAATGGCCTATCTAGCTCAGCATCCAGTTCTCACAGTAGCCAACCAGATGCCTGGATCTGAGCAGGATCTGAGCACACAGGCTCTCCAGGATTTCAGACTTGGGTTTTTCCCAGGAATTGATGCCAGGAATTGAACCTGAGACCTTGTGCATGAAAAATATGGGTTTTATCATTGCGCTATGGCCCACACTTCCCACTCTATTTCATGTATCACTAAGACTACATACACACCATGCATTTAAAGCACATTCAAAGCCTATTCTTTCCCTCAAAGAATTCTGGGTACTGTAGGTTACCCCTCACAGAGGTACCATGCGCAGCAGGCTTCAACAAACGACAGTGGCTGGAAATCTTTGAGGGGGAAATGGACCTAAAATGTGCTTTAAATATATAATGTGTCCACAGCCTACATTAAGCAAATGAACAAACAGCAGAAGAGCCTGTGAAATTGCTTGTGAAAATGTCAATACATTTTGGTGTGTTATGTTACTCTCTTTGCCTCGTTTGCGACTTCAGGGTCGCACTTCCAATTAAGGATACATTTATAAATAATGTACAGAGAATTAATACATTATTAATACATGTTTCCGCAATGGCTAATCAGCTGCTATTGAGCTCAGCACGTTTCTAGTTGGCTTTTAACAATAGCCCATAGCCAGTTCAAATGTCTTTGATGCACTTGTTTCAACATACTTCTGCTTCCATTTGTGAGATTTTGTTTGTGGCTTCTGAAGAGTCCTTTGCAATGTCCACACTATGCATGTGTAGGGTTACTCCTTTGGTGCTCCTCTGACCCAGCTGTGCGCCGGAAATAGTGTGTGCACATGCGCATGGGTGCTCCTCCGACCCAGAAGAGTGTGCATGCACACACGCTCCAGCCTATCCTCCGACGGGCAGAGCGTCGACCAGCCCATCCTCAGATAATGTTGCCGACCTCTGAGCTACATTGTGGTTCCAAACCAGGTAAAATTAGTTATGCTTACATCTTTTACAAATTAGTGGGACAAGTTAGCCACAACTGGCTGAAGGACTGCAACCAGTGATGTGTGGTGAAATTTTTCATAGGGGAACAGTTAGGGCCAGAGGCGCCAGAGTGTGAGAGGGATGGGGAGGGCAATGTCATGTATATGACATCGCGACATCCTGATATTGCACACATGAGCATCTTGCCTCCCTCCCTAAGCTGGACATAAGCTTCGCGGGCTTTGTGAAGGAAGTACCAGGGCTCTGACAGGATGCTGGAGCCCTCCTGCCTCCTTCCAAAAGTCAAATAGGCTTTGGGAAGATGGCAGGATGGATCTTGGACCCATCGGAGCCTTGCACCTCCCTCCCTAAGCCAGGCAGAAGCTTCCCGGCTTTGGGAAGGAGGCATCAGAGAAGCATTTAGGGAACTAGCCTAGTCCCCTTAGTCCAATGACCACACACCACTGACTGCAGCACAAACAACCATCTAGCCCATGGGTAGGCAAACTAAGGCCCAGGGGCCTGATTCAGCCCAATCCCCTTCTAAAACCAGCCTGCGGACGGTCCGGGACTCAGCGTATTTTTACATGAGTAGAGCGTGTCCTTTTATTTAAAATGCATTTATGGGCTATTTGTGGGGCATTTGTTATTTGTTCTTCTTTTTTCAAAATATAGTCTGGCCCCCCACAAGGTCTGAGGGACAGTGGACCAGCCCCCTGCTGAAAAAGCTTGCTGACCCCTGCCTTAGTCCAATGACTACACACCACTGACTGCAGCACAAACAACCATCTAGCCTTACATTTAATTTTGGAAAAAGTTGGCAGTCTTGTTGCTTTTAACCCAGCACTTCCTAACCCATAAGAGCAAATGAGATACGGTTTGCCCATTTGCCTAGCATTTGCATTTCCCCTATGAGTCCCATAAGCAAATGCGAGCCCACACCACTTTTCCTACAGGAAGAAGAGGAGAGGGGGGGAAATCAACACTTTTATTTAGAACTAAATTACTATTTTTCCTGCATAAGGCAAGTCATTAACCTTTGCCTAATCATTACCTCTGGAGATAATTAAAACCAATCCCACAGAAATCCCAGCTAATATAGTAAGCTCTTGAAAAATAATACAGAGAAGGAAATGGTACTTTGCTTCCCAGACAGACTGATTTCCCCAGAGAATATGAATTTCTGGGAACTTTACAAACTCCTGTCTTGGAGCAAAATGTGACTTTGAAATGGACAGTTTGTATTAGGTTAGCAACCGCCTGGAAATGTATCCTTCATTAATGGTCTTGGGGGGGTTGCCAGTAAATGGGTTTAGTTTTGCCTATAGTGGTGCCTGATTAGAGCCCAGGAACTGATAAAAGGATGCTAATATTTCTTAATGCTGGTGGATGTTTCCTGAATGGGCAATTCATCCGTAAGAGTAGAGTCTGAGGGCCAAATAAAACATATGGTAGTTGTGTGGTTCTTTTTGTTTAAGAAGCAGCTGCTGTGGGAAGTACAGTGGTGCCTCGGGTTAAGTACTTAATTCGTTCCAGAGGTCCGTTCTTAACCTGAAACTGTTCTTAACCTGAAGCACCACTTTAGCTAATGGGGCCTCCTGCTGCCGCCGCGCCGCCAGAGCACAATATCTGTTCTCATCCTGAAGCAAAGTTCTTAACCAGAAGCACTATTTTTGGGTTAGCAGAGTCTGTAACCTGAAGCGCATGTAACCTGAAGCGTATGTAACCCGAGGTACCACTATATCTGGACTTCGACCATGATGGCGGGAGAGGGACTTAGATTTCACCCTGTTCCCCTGTAGCATTTTGGCTTTCCTGGTTTGCCATACCAGGAAGTCCCTTTGTCAGCTCTCAGGCGCTGTGCCTTGAGTTTCTGTTCTGCGTTACCTGCAGCTATCTGCTGCATGGCTTTCCCCCTGTAAGCCTCCTATTACTGTTGAAATTCATGTTGGTTATACACTTGCTGTGCAGCCTTATTTTAGTGATATTTAATACTACTAATAAGCATGGAATCCCTCTCAGACACACAGAGTGGCTCCTCATGAACCAGAGAGAAAGAACAAACACAGGCAACCCATAGTTTCCAAGCCTTAGGAAAGTCATTACGAAACTTCCCAAGCTAATGTGCACATTGCATGGAATATTTGTGTCCAAATCATGTTGTCTATGCACTCTGACCACATCTGCATGTTTTTCCCCCTGGATTTGGCAACAGCAGGAGCTATGAGTAGACTGGTGTGGACTTGCTGTTCTCCTGCCCAGTAAGAGTGCATGCTGATTGACTCGACTTGCACTCTGCTTATATTGTTCTAAAGGAAGCAAATATTATAAAAGCATGTGAGTGGACCCAGACCCTGTGATTGTCATATGAGACTCCTCTCTTTGTGCCCCTTCAATAGGAGGGTGGCAACACGAGAATTGCTGTTTTCAGCCATTGGTTTAGTATTGGGTGCCAGGCAAAACCTTTCCTTTTTACCATGGCTTTTGGTCCTTAATTTGAAGGGTTTGGGGGTATTTGTGGCCTCCTTGGGTGGGGCAGGATACAGGGGACCTGTATTTTATTTGTATAGAGGTTCGTGTTTGTGTGCGTTTTCAGATTTGTCTTGAATGTGATTACTTTAATTAGTTTTAGTACAGTGGTACCTCGGGTTACATACGCTGCAGGTTACATACGCTTCAGGTTACAGACTCTGCTAACCCAGAAATAGTACCTCAGGTTAAGAACTTTGCTTCAGGAAGAGAACAGAAATCGTGCTCTGGCAGCGCGGCAGCAGCAGGAGGCCCAATAAGCTAAAGTGGTGCTTCAGGTTAAGAACAGTTTCAGGTTAAGAACGGACCTCCGGAACGAATTAAGTACTTAACCTGAGGTACCACTGTATTTCTGTTGTGTTCATAAGTTGCTTTCAGTTGTTTTTATAAGTCAAAAGATACCATCATCATCATTAAAAAGTCTCCTATGTTCTGTTATCCAAACATGATAGTGGTGAGGAGCACATAAGAATGCTTAAGTCAATGAATTAATCCAGTGGTAAACACTGTTGAAATATCTTGAGCACATAAACAGGGATCAAATAATAGCTTCTGTAAAATCATTGCTCCAGCATTCTCATGTCTCACTCCCATCATGTGGAAAATGTTTATTAATTTACTGGGTTTTGAAAGTGCTAGATGTTTAATGATGTGTAGATCAGACCCCACCTTCCATGGGAGGTTCAGCCACTTAAATATTTGCATGGTTACTTTCATTATTCTGTTTCATATAATCCTGTTTAGCTGCAATAGGACAAAAAGAGAGAGTATTGATAATGCACAATATCTAACTGTACCATGAGATTTTCATTGCCATGCCAGAAATACCTATTTTTAAAATTTCCATTATTACCTTCGTTTCAGTTGTTAGCAATAATTAACAGGAAGAAATTAAACCCAAGGTTGTCACCTTTTGCTTCTTTTGGAACAAATTATCAGTTCAATCCATATAGTCAGCTGAGCAGGGAGGGGGCAACTTTTCACACTTCAATGTACATAATATTTCTAAATTTAAGGATATGGTGCGAGAGGGAAAGTTTGCTAGTAGAAAAGAAATGCAGCTGTTGCCTATAGCAGAAACGGAATTTAGTCGGCCATTCTTTGGATACTATACTTACCTAGGTGTAAACCTAACTCAAATCAATGGGACTTACTTTTGAGTAGACATGTGTAAATTGCATTGTTAAATCTATATATCTTTAAAGAACTCTTCAACGGAATCACAATATAAGATCTCATTTTGCTTATAATGAAACCACCATAAGATTGGATGGGATGTTCTCTACAGTCCAATTTAAATGTTGGAAATGCTTTACATTTCCTGCAGGGTTTGCCTAGATGTGATGGAGATACCAAATGCTGCAAAAAGTACTGGGAATGGGGTTTAGGAACTATTTGTCAGATATCGAGCTATAATTTAACTCAAGAAGCTATGTTGGCATTATTTCAAGTAACATTCCGTATGTGTTAAAATCTCTTATATTGCATTTATTATTAGCTGTGAAAATAGTCTGGGCTCAGTGCTGAAAAAGAATCCTATCCCTGAAAGGATTGAGAGAGTGGCCGTTAATTTTTTTTAGACATTATGGAAGTTGATATTGTCCAACTAATGTTATCCACAGAAGATCTGGATCAGCTCATTTAATGCAGGCTGGCCTTAGGAAGTTGAGGATTTAGCCAGCGGTGGCTGATGCCCATTAAGGCTGGTAGGGCAGAAGCCAAGGAGCCGAACACTAGGAAGTGCCAGAGCCAACACCAGATGGAACCAAGTAAGGACACATTGGCACCATACATTTAAAGCGCTATCAAACCACTTTAAACCGCCATGGCTTCCCCCAAAGAATTATAGGAAGTGTAGTTTGTTAAATCTGCTAGGTGTCAAGAGTGCGTGCAGGAGCCAGGCCCTATGACCAGTAGGGCTTCGCAGGACTGGGGCCTTCCTAAGTTTGTTCTGGAGAGGCAAGGCACGGCCTCACAGGTGAGGCCGCTTGGTAATTCACTGCACCTGGTGGCAAGAGCCGGGAAGGGATATAAGGTCAGCATTTCCCTTCGGCTCTTTGCCAAAGCAATACATTTCCTGCCTTGCTGTGTTTGGCTCCTTGCTTCCTGATCCTCAGACCTCGGCTTCTTGACTCCTTGTTTCTCTACCCTCGGACCCTTGACTTCGTGACTCCCTGCTTCCTGGCCCTTGGACCCCTGGCTTCTGGACTCTCATTCCTGCTCCCACCTGGCCATCTTGCCCCCAGTCCTGATGTCCTCAGCCGGGACTTTGACTGCCCGCAAACTGGAGCGTGACAGTAGAAGTTGTTAAGAGACCCCCTATTTGCCTCACAGAACTACAGTTTTCAGAGCGGTTTAACAATCAATCCCTCCCCATGGGAAACCCTAGGGAATAGGGGGTCTGCTGATAACTCTCAGTACCCTTAACAACCACAGCTCCCAAGATTAGTTGTCATTTTAAAGTGGTACCACGGTGCTTTAAAGGTATGGTGTGAATGTAGACCAGGCTCCACCAGGCATAGGGGTAACCTGGTGAGGCTCTTGGCTAAGAGGGGTTTTGAACCCAAGTTTGTCTAATGTGCTGTGTTTGTCCATGGAGTTTTCTTGGCAGGGATACTGGAGTGGCTTGCCGGTTCCTGCTCCAGGTGGATCACGTTTAGTCAAAACTCTCCACTATGAGCTGTCCGTCTTGGGTGGCCCTGCATGGCATAGCTCATAGCTTCTCTGAGTTATTCAAGCCCCTTCGCCACGACAAGGCAGTGATCCATGAAGGAGGCAGTGGAAGACAGGCGTGCCTGGCGTGCTCTGGTCCATAGGGTCACAAAGAGTCGGACACGACTAAACAACAACAACTGTCTAATCTGACACTAAACTACACCATACTTGCTCAGCTAACATGCATCTAGTTTCCCTACCAAAGTCTAGCATCACAGAACCCCAAACAATGTTTTGCCAAGTTCTCTGGAACATCAGTATTGTAATTCACCTGGTTTAAAGGACGTCTTGCAGAAAGACAGTCTCAAGACTTCCCAATACAAAAAATACAAACTGGATCTCTTACAGGCTTCTCAGCTCTACCTTGAAAATTTCAGCATGTCCACTGTGCACTTTCTCATTACGCCAAGCAGGGAGTGGAGCAAATTGGCTAGCTTTCCTTGTCTACGTGTAAATTTATTTCTCGTTGCACAGTCGATGCTATCGCCTGTCTGGTGCCACACCGGAGCTGTGTATCACTGTGGCCAATACCCACGGAGTTTGTCAGTTCTACAGTGTGATTTTTATGAGGTTTGTGTAAAGGTTTCATGAAATAAATCACTTGCTTTTATCATTCCATGTAGTACTTGCTTGTATTATTTATAAGGGCTTGGCAATGCATCATGTTGGCTCATGCTAGAAACCTATAAATAATCTAATCTAACATAAAATGTAAGCCCCCAAATCAAGCAAATATAAAAGTATATTTTCTCCTTTGAAGAAAACCCAGCCAACTGCTATTTGAAAATGCATCAAAATGTGGGGAGATATGTGATCATATCTAATATTTAGAGATGAGAAATACACCTTTAGAACTGATGCATACTGTCGAGTGAGAATGTCGAATCTATCATACTGGCAGTGCTTAATATTCTTAAAAGTTCAGGTGGTTGTACTCATGCACAAAAACAGCAAGTGAGAGCTGTCTGGAATAGTTCTCCCTTCCCATATTTGAAGCAACCAGATTATTTCAGATCAGGGGTTTACCAAACTTTTCGTACCGGTAGGCACATTTCAGATTTTGAGAAAATGCTGTGACAAAATGGCATAACACAGTACAATCAGCCTTCCACCACATCCCAGACAACCTCGTGCATGCTTGCCTTGGGAAGTTACCTATGTTGTGCTGTTCTTGATTTGTGTGGAGAGCGCACAATATTGATTTTGCACACACAACAAAACTGTTGCTGTCTTAATGATGGAGCATTCCCCAGCAACAAGAAGAATATGCAAACACATATCACACCCATATACAGAAGACTTGAGCACCCCACATACATATTTAGAACTGCCTCTTCATGGATGAAGAAGATGCCTGCCAGTTTAAAATAAAAAATAAGAAATTGAACCACTAACTTGGTGCCCTGGTGCCCCTGGGGACTGAGTTGGTGATATGTGTGTTTGATAGTCCCATTTTGGAATATGCACAATATAACAATCTGGTAAAAAGATGGAGAGCTTCACATGGATGCCTTCAATATTCCTTGGGCCACAGGGGGCCATGTAAAGCTGCTCTAGGAAATCACATTCTGAACAGCATACCTACAGTTGACTGCCTCTGTTGTGTAGCATTCAATCTTTATCATTTTTGCTGGAAACAGAATACTGGGTTAGACAGATCACTGAACTGATCTGAAAAGATCGCATTCTTGTCAGAAACTAAGGCCAAGAAATATCAATGTGTGGTACTGAAAACATTCCATAGACATGAACTGCATTCTCCGGGAAATATAATCATCATTTACGAAAGGCCTCTCTCATAGAGCTGTAGAATTACTATTGTTGTTAACTATTTTCCAAAGGCAGAAAATTTAATGGTCTTTTTGCTTTGCTACAACTTAAAAGAAAACATACATACGCCCATGCTCACATGTTAATGTCTGGTATTTGGTTGACGCTGAAAATGTATCCTATCTCTGAAATAATGCAAAATAGAGCAATTCCAAAAGTCTGCAGATCTCCACCTGGTCATTAACGTGTAAATCACTGCCTTAATTAAGATGGAACTTAATGGAATGGTTTCCAGTCCTCACTTCTAAGTACTTGGGGAATAATTAAAATAATCAATTAAATTTGTGTTTATGTTTCTGGTCGCTGGCAAAAAAAACCCAAAAAACCAAAGTTTAAGCTGCCTTTAAGAAAATAACTGTCTTAAGGAAATGAGTGCAAGGATAAGATCAAATGGCCCTGGTGCTTAGCCCATAAAACTAACAAGAACTATCAATGACTCTGTGTGTGTGTGTGTTGCAATGGAGGCAAGCTGCATTTTACAGCTCTACAGAAAAAAGTAATGATCAGAAACTACAGGTTCCTTTCTCTCACTACTTTTTATATGCAGATTTGTTATAGCTCACTCTTCTTGCCATCAGCCTTTCACCTCCTGAAGAATCCAGATTTAGCTTTGCAGAGAATGCTACTTATAATGTATAAAGGCTAAAAAATTTGGGGCTTTCTAGTTTAGCGGGGGAAATTCAAGGAAGATGGGACATGACTGAGGTGTGTAAAATTATGCATGGTGGACAGAAAATGACTAGAAAGAACGGCTTGCCTCATAATCCTAGACACCCAGGGTCATCAAATAAAGATGTCCAGTGGGAGATTCGAGACAGACAGAAGGAAAGACATTGCATAACCAAACTATGGAATTTTCAACCCCAAGTTGTGGAGATAGAAAATTAGGTGGCTTCAAAATAGGAAACAGATGATTCCTTGAGATAAATGCTTGTCATGGCTATTAGTCATGGTGGCTATCGAACCTGCAGGATCAAAGGCAGGGGTGCCAACCTGAATAAAATATTGGAGAGCCCAGGAAAGCCCCTTCTCCACATAATCGATCAGAAGACGCGTGCATGAACACCATTTGAATGGCAATGCCCATTAAAAAATTGGGGGGGGCAGCGGCGGAGCATATGCCCACGCTGCCCAAGGCGGGCATGCTCTCGAGGGACGAGGGGTGCAGAGGGTGCCCTTCTAGGCAAGGGATAGCCACTCGGCAGCCAGGGGCAGAGTGAGCCGCCTATGGCGGACATTCAGCACACAGTCCACCCGCGACTCCCAAGACTCCCCCAGCTGTCAAAACGAAGGGGGAAGGGTTGAATGTCACCGGCAAAGCGGTGCAGCTCCCGCCTTCCCCCGACGGCTCAGGGTAGGCTTGGGAGTCACAGGCAGGCAGTGCACCAAATGTCACCCCCCTCAGCAAAGACACCCGAGGCGGTCCGCCCCCACCACACACCCCTTCCTCTGCCCCTGCAGGGAGGGGGCCTCAAATTTTTTATTTGGTGGGTGAAGGGACCCCAGCCCCTAGGAGTTGGCTGCTATGATCATAGGCAACAGGACTCTGAAGACTAGCTGTTTCTGGGCGTCCCAGAAACATTTAGTTGCCTACTATGGAAAACAGGATGCTGGACTAGATAGTCCTTTGGTCTGATCCAGCAAGACACTCCTTATGTTCTTATATGCATTGTAGCCTACCAGAATTTTTACTGGCCTCTTCTAAGAATACATTTAAAAAAACAACAACATTCCAATCATTATTATTTTTAAAAAAGAAAAGCTCTCCATTTGCTTGAGCTGTGTGGAGATAGGGAGAGAATGGATACAGAGCATTCCCGTCCTCTCATCATCTGATGAATTTGAATGATAGCAGATTCATGACAATCAAAAATTCTTCTCCATAAGGAAAATTAAGGTATGGAAAACACTGCCAGGAGGTTTGGTGAGATGTCATGGTTTCAAGAAAATACAATGAGGGCAAATCTTATCAATAGCTACATGGAAAATTCATGTTCACAGGCTATATGCCCCTGGCCTGGATCCAAGATATAGACAGCAAGGGAGAACTATTGCATTTGTGTCCCGACTGTGAGTTTTTAAAATAAGCTCTTTTAATTATTTTTATAGCAAATTTAACAAAGGAATGGAGAAAAACAGAGAAAGAAAAAAGAAAAAACCAGCCTCTCACATTAAGAATACAATAACCATCAATACATCCATCATAATCTTGATGTATAAATCGATGTAAGCCACCCAAATGTCCACATGAAAGTATAATAAATGTGTTCAAATGTAGCAAGGGCAACAAGGACCTCAGGCCTCTGCACAATAGATGGTGGGTGAAATATGAGACGGCGTTCAAATGGTACTTTATTCTATCGTCACAACGTTTCCTTCACATTTAATGTGATCTTTCATATGACATAAAAGCCACTTCTAGAAATCTAGTGGAACCTAGTGGAAGTTTAGCACTCATTTCCATGTTAATTGTTTCCGAGAAAACAAAATCCTTTTGCAACTCCATTAACTGAAGGAAATCATGAGAGTTTTGCCCTGACAGAATTTTGGGCTGTATAAATAGCATGCATTTATTTCCTGCCATTTAAAATTTAGCATGTCATACTGGTATATTGATTTTAAGAAGTCACTGTTCCATAATGGAACAGGCACGGCCATGTAAAAGGAGCATTAGAAATCAGGACAGAAACCCTAGCATTATAATCAGGAAAACTAACACAAACCCACATCTGAATCATACCCTCCAACATTCCTCAGATGAAAATAGGGAGATTTCTCACCCCCCCCATTGACCCTTCTCAGCCCCCCATTTTTGCTTTCCCCCACCCCACACACAGAACATTTCCAATCAGATGAAGGGCAAGTGGCTGGGAAAACCCAGCCAGATGGGCAGGGTATAAATAATAAATTCTTATTATTATTATTATTATTATTATTATTATTATTAAGTGCCACCACCATTACATCAACGGGACACAGCACACACACCCTCCACTTTCCGAAGAATTAATCTTAATCCCTATTTTATTTTATTTTATTTTATTTTATTATTTTATTCTTTGGTAGATTTGAAAGAGAAAAACACACACTGACAAATAAATTTTAGAAAGGGGCAAGATTAGACATGGATGCCCCAAAATAAAATAAAAATCAAGACTCCTTGCACTCCATTCCACTCTGGCTTTCTCCCCCCGCAGGGTGGACCTGCTCTCTGCCTGCCCCTCAGAGCTAGCGGATCCTGTGGCGCTGGACCTCAGTGGCGGCAGCCTCCTGTTCTCCTCAGCTGCTCTCCAGCAACTGCTATGAGTTGCCTAAGGGGGGAGCCAGCAGTGGCAGCCATGGAGGGGAAACAACATGATCCCTTGCAGCCACCACTGCCTCTACCACTCAGGGCAAGTGTTGACTCCCCCTGCTCCCCAAGCTCAGCAGCAGCAGTGCTGGTGAGGGAAATAGGGACATCATCATCATCATCATCATCATCATCATCATTATTCTGGGATGACTTTTTTTGTTAACTGATATGGATTTTGTCATATGCTTGACATCAGTTGTGGCATTGCATGAAAGCAATATATATATATATATATATATATATACACACACACACACACACACACACACACACACACTCCTTAAGAATTAGTGCATTTGCACAGAAAAAGGCTAGGAAAGCATTCATTAATTTTTAAAAATTCAAATTATTTTTCACTCTTGTTCTTTTTTCGAGCCCTATTTTTGTGTGTGTGTGGCATCATTTTTCCATGGCAGCATTTATTATGGGTACAGGCCTCAAAAGATGGAAGTGGCCAAGGCTGCCCCTGGGCTCTGTGAGGGCCTGCGCATAGATAGCATCAAGCCTAGCTGAGCTGCAGAAACTGCCTCATAAGTAAAGTGAGTTGGAATGCTTTGAAGACCAACTTGTTTGGCTGATTGATAGATAGAAACCACAAAAGCATTGCTTCTTCATAATTTTCATTCATGGTCATGCTCAGTGCTGTTTGAATCCGTGACTGGAGAGAATGGGCCCAGGAGGTTCTTAACTGATAAGGTCACATTCAGAGATGCCTACAACTCCCAAATGCACCCAAGGAAAACTTCCCTGAATTAATATTCATTCATTTCAACCTGAGCCAAGAATCAAATGGATTATTATTGAGTGACATTGTTCCTCCCACGATAGGAGGATTTGAAATCGGGGATTGCTAATGAAGCATTGCCTCTTGCTTCTGAGGTAACTGAAATATTAGAATGGGAAGGGAATTAAAAAGTTGAGTGTGTTTTTCTCTGGGACCAGACTTGTAAGCACACCAAGCAAAATGAATGTCAATGACCAAAATGGTCCTTGCGATTTCTTGACCACAATGACAGTGTTTGTCTATGGTGGAGCTCCGTTGGAGGTTATAGACCTGCCCTTGCTTCTTCCTCAACTTCCTTGGGCTACCTGCATAGACAAGGACCAGTGCATCTGCGAAAGTCATTCCCATTCAGGAATGAACCATATTGGAAGGGGTAGGCTGTACCCCTGAGTCCCTTCCAATTCCTGGATCTAACAGGGATTCAGTTGCTGGAATGGCCAGACAAGTTTATTGGTAATAGCCCCCTTGAGTATGGGTTGTCAAGGTGATAAATCAAGTGGCAAATGGATGGGCCTCTCTCCCTCAACTGTCTGTTAGTTAGAAAGACAAAGGCCAGAGTCAATGTGTGTGAGCTAGAATCTGAAATCAGGCTGGGCAGCTGGGAGTCATGCCTAATTTTGGGTAGAATCCAAGTCTGTGGCGATGGGAGAAGCAAGACCCTCTTTGGGTGTTAATGCTGTGAGCTCCTCCAGTGTAAGCTCTGGTAGTATATATGTGTAAATAAACCATATATCCTAAAAACACCACAGTCTCCACTGTTCTTCATTCCGAGGAAACAAGATCCTGGGGGAAGCACATGGAACCCCTGGAATCTTGCCCTGCTTGGAGACTGGGTGGCATGCAACAATATTTTTGTGAACAGGGCCAGATTACAACAGAGACAACAAATACAACAACAAGCAGGCCTAGTGTTACAGTGGTGCAATAACACCTGAGTAGGGATGGAGGATTATAATTTTTTTATTTAAAAAAAATTATTAAATATTTCACCGTAACAATTTATCAAAAACATATCAACCTCATTTTCCTCTCCATAAATTTCCCTCCCCCTTCCCTAAAAAGAACCCACCCTCCCACCCCCTCCCAGACTTCCCTCAGCTCCTCTCTCTGGTTTTTAAACACATGTTACTCTCTGCATGTTCCCAAATTGTAATGATCCTTAATTTATCTGTCTATATGTTACCTATAATAAATTTGTGTCTGTTTATTCGAAGCCTGCCAAGGAGATCAGTTCATTTTGTTGTTTCTTTAAGTACTTTGTAAAAGGTTCCCATTCTTCTTTAAAATCACAGTTGTCTTTGTCACGTAATTTATGTGTCAGTTTCACCAGTTCCACATAGTCCATCAGTTTCCCTTGCCACTGCTCTTTTGTCGGGATTTCTTCATTCTTCCATCCTTGTGCTATTAAGACTCTTGCCGCCGTTGTCGCATACATGAATATGTTATTCAGTTTCCTTGGCAGGTCTTTTCCTACAATCCCTAACAGAAATGCTTCAGGCTTTTTTACAAATGTTAATTGGAACATTTTCTTCAATTCATTATATATCATTTCCCAAAATTTTTTAATTTTACTACAATCCCACCACATATGATAAGAGTTCCTTCTTTTTCCTTACATTTCCAACATATATTTGAGCCAGTTTTATACATTCTTGCTATCTGAACTGGTGTTATATACCACCTATACATCATTTTCATATAGTTTTCTTTCAATAATGAGCAATCTGTAAATAGGGATGGAGGATTTTACTTGGGGCACATTTTTATGCTAACTTGCCCCCCGAAGACAAACGCACAGATCAGAGCATAATTAACATTACCATTTCACAGAGGTCGCATGTATAGGACATCACAAGCACCTGTGTTCTCCATCTCCTCATCTCTTCATTCCATAAAGGTATTTTAAACAGGAGTGCCAACCACCATAAAAATAATTCACAGCTTGAGGCCATCTGGAACCTGGGAGGCTGCTGTGTAGGAGGTAATGATTTGTGCTTGTTCTTGAGAAGAAGTCATGGGAATGGCTCTGTACTAATGTTAACTGTCTCCCTTTTTTAACCTGTGAATGAAATAAAGTTCTTCAGAAACGTAAAGAGTGGGAGGACATGAAAAGCCTCACGTTGAAGGGGAAGGGCCATAGCTCAGCATCTGCTTTGCACACAAAGCTCCCAGCTTCAGTCTCCAGCATCTAAGAACACAACCCTTTACTCTGGGAGTAACCCCCATTACATTCAAAGGGCCTAGCTTTCAGGTAGATTAGACATGCATAGGGTTGTGCTGTACTGCTCAGGAATTTTACATGGGGAGACGAAAATGTCACTTTCAAAATGTGACTTTGAAATTTGAACCTGAAATTTCTTGTTCAAAATGTGAGTGGCAGATTTGGTAAATCTCAGATATGTGTTTCAGCTTTCTCTTCATGATAAATGTAAGATGCTACTGGCTCCAGGTTTTGGAGAGTCCTCAGACAAGTTGGTTGGTTAACAGAGTCATCTCCTCACTGTTGTAACTACCATCCCAGTCTGCATGGGCAGCCAGCAGGAGAGGACAAAGCAAGCAGAAGCTGTCCCTCCTTCTCCTTACTCCTGTCACTGCCTATTATTATTATTATTATTATTATTATTATTATTATTATTTAATACCCCGCCCATCTGGCTGGGTTTCCCCAGCCACTCTAGGTGTCTCCCAACAGAATACCAATAACAATAATAAAAAAGCAACAACATTCAAACATTAAAAACTTCCCACAACAGGGCTGCCTACTTGCATATGAACGGACAGTGACAGCAAGAAGTTAGCCAAGACTGCGAGGCAAGTCTGTTTTTGTTCATGAATTTCCAAGCTGACCTCAAACAGTATTACTTCCTGTAATAGGGAAATAATACTAGTCAACTTTACAGGGTTGTTGTTGTAAGTATTGCTAAGATAATATATGCAAAGCTTGTTGAGCACTTAGGGGGAAAGTTGCATAGAAGCTAGTATCATCACCATCATTATCAGTAGCAGCAGGAGATTTTACTTAGTTATAGGAGCTTAGGCTACAGGTTAAGAATTCATTTATCTAGAAGAAAGGATGGGCATGTTGATTTTGCCCCTTTCCCTTGGAAAAGCAAGTGCATGCAAATGAGATCCAGATTCGTTAGGTGGCTGGCGGGAAAAGGAGACGAGAAGTACAACAGCGGTCTGCTCATGGATCTGAAAAATTAGGGGGTGAAGAGATGAGAATAATGAGCCTGGGGTTCAAAAGGTTCCCTTTAATGTGCATCAAGCAGTTTTTCAGAATACACGCTAACTACAGGAATTTGCTGTTTAGCAATGATGGGTCATGTCGGACCTGGATGCCTCTTGATTGCCTGTTGAGATGACAGCATGCAGCACACTTTAGTCTTCAGCCAACATGAATCAAGTGTTAACATATTTTCCCTTAATGAGCTCATCAGACTGGAGCACAAGTTAAAGTGGGGGGGTCAGATATTCCTGTTTGTTTAGCTGCCCTGAGATCTCTCATGTCCTATTTCAGCAAGCGAGCATCTCATTATGAATCAGAAGCGTCACAGTCTAATCCACAGTGCTTGAGTTGTGAGCTCTAGCTGAAGACCCTAAAAGTTTGATGGTTTGTGGGACGGGGGGTTGGTGATGGAAGCTGCTGCCCTATTTCTGCTCCCTTATGCTCCAAAGTGAGATAATACTAGAAATGTTTGGTTGCATTTAATATCCCTCCCAGGATGAATAGCAGCTTTGGGGAGGTGGATGCTTTTGGGCAGGAAAGTGATGTTGAAGGAGGGAGGCAAGTCCTCTACTTCCATTTGCCATGGCCCCAATCCTCTTCTGGGACCCCTGGGAATGCCTTTAAAGAAAAAGAAACACATTCAATGCCTTTAAAGAAAAAGAAACACATTCAACACATTGGTTGACTAGTTTGGCCTTTGAACAGAGGGATGTGGCCTGCATTGAGGAGAGGAAAACCTCAAAGAGAATGACACAATTGCCCTTCCTTTCACATACAAGAAGATAGGGCAGGAATGGCCAATGCAGAGTCCTCCAGATGTTGTTGGACTCCAGCTCACATCAGCCTGAGCCATCAGGGTGGGATCTGCCATCCAACAACATCTGGAGGGCCACAGTTTTCCCATTAAGTGAATTTGAGTCATGAACGTTTAAATGAACTTCCCACCCCCTTTCAGCTGTAGGTATCTGATGTATGTGTGTGTGTGTGTGTGTGTGTGTGTGTGTGTATGTATGTATGTATAGACACATTTGTAGCCTTTTTGAGACCATACAAGGTGGCATACAGATCATAAAAACA
Source organism: Podarcis pityusensis (assembly GCF_964106645.2). Taxonomy (NCBI): domain Eukaryota; kingdom Metazoa; phylum Chordata; class Lepidosauria; order Squamata; family Lacertidae; genus Podarcis; species Podarcis pityusensis. Next base: position 27,211,980 of record NC_138028.1, read on the forward strand.
CAGTAAAGCACAATAGAATATACGGGGAAGGCAGCAAGACTCCCCTCTCAAAAAGAGCAGGGTTGTAGCTGTGTTCACACTACACGTTTAAACTATACTCGAGGCACATTCTTCCCCTCGGTTGACCTCTCACAGAGTTACAACTTCCATCAACCCTAACCAACTACAGTGCCCAGGGATGCATGTTTTTTCATATGGCACTCCACTCGGGAGCTGTTTTTGAAGATCACAGAAGACCATTGCAATTTCAAGGCAGTTTTAGGTGGTGTGCCACAATGTCTAGAAATCCTGTGGACATGTAAAGGGTTTATTCTACTCCTCTCTTGCTATTCCGTAAGACATTAATTTCTCACAGCTAGTTATATATTTAGATAGCACCGTATGGGAATCTTAATTTCTAAAATAAGTTTCTGCCCATCTCTCACTGACACAGGAATGAGGAGTGTCAGCTAGTCTTAGAAGTTATCTCTGTTGACTGCCTGCCAAATATTAATTAGTCTTGCACTTTGGTGGGGAAACTGATGTGTTCCCCAAATACAAGATGTGGCTTATGTAACCCCAACAGTATATAAGCCCCCAAAACACCTCTGTTGGTAGAATCTCTATGCCAGGCTATCCAGAAAGTGCTGTATACTGGCCAAGCTCCAGTTTCAGGAGTCACATCCATTGCTGACAAGTATCCCTGCATCTAAAGGGGTGTAAGCTATTTGCATTGCTTGCCCTGCACTCCATTTGTGTGTTCTTTGCATTCCGAATCCCAAAAGAAGCTCTGCCCATTGGCACAACAGGAGCTGAGATCAAAAAGCTCGCACTTCCTCTTCATGCTAGTTCCTGGTTGGAAAGGCAGGCAAACTGAACTCCTTGGTAATGCTGAAGGCACCTTCAGAATTGTGGAAGATGGAAGGAGGCAATGGTCACTTCATTTCCTTCTGCCCAAGATATTTCCTCTGTTGTGATCCAGAGCATGGGAAAGATAGAATCACTTTTTGTCCTCCCACCTCTTCAAATGTTATGGTGGGGAACATGACCTGAAGATGATGGTGATGATTATGGTGATTCCATTTAATTGCCAAAGTAGTGTGACACCTTGGGCCTCATTCGACACCATTTGATCCCCAGTTTGTTCACTGTTACCCAAAAGGGATCCTGAGGACTGGTTATTTTAGAGAGACAGAGACAGGCAGACGAAACCCTTCAATTTGAACTTAAGGGGTGTATCTTTATAAACTGCAGCAAAACTACTAGACACCAATTTGGGAACTCACAGAAAACATGCATATATGCATTAAATACTGCTGGACATGTGTTGCAGCAGCTGATGAGGAACCAACATTAAATAGGCCTTGTGGCAAACACTGATTGTACAGATTTGACCTGAGGACATTTCAGAGCAAACCAGGCTCCCAAAATGGACTCTCAATGGAATCCAGTGCATTCCCATCAATCTCAGATTCAGTTATCCAAGAAGTCTACCCAAATGAAGTACCTGAATCCAGATTTGGGGGACTTCCCTAGCTCACTCACACCCCCCCCCCACCGCTCCTATTAAATCCAGGCCAGAGAAGAATTCTGAGGCATCCTGCTGTAAGCATTCTAGGTTTCTCAGGGTGATATTTCAGACCTGGTGCTACAAAGGCATTAAGCACAAAAGCAATCGACAAAATACTACTGGCAAACAAAATGTCGGCAGTATTAATAGTAAAATAAGGAAGAGATTTCAAGTCATTGTTGTGAATTTTCAGTACCTTTCCTTATCAGTTTGTAATCTTTTTTTCCCTTTTACATGTAGTTTAACAACTAAAAGAGGTAGAAAATGACTCGTGATTATATAGAACTATTACTTAATTCTTCTTTAGCTTGAAGAAGCTGCTAAATGGTTAATATATTTGGTTGGGTCCCCTCTTCGTGTATTCTCTCAATCCAGTGATCACTCTTCCTTCGAACCAAATAAGCACAGTTAATTCTAATATTCCTTTGGAGACTTGATTAAGTCGTCAGGATCTGCCTAATTTACTTCCAGAAATTTAATCACCGAGCAAGTGCAAAAATGTGCTTCATTAAAGGGACACACTACTATGCTTAGTCTGAAAACTATCTAGGGAAGAGAGTTTACAAATGGAAATAGTCTTTGGATTTCAGATAGTTAGTGTTCTGTTCACTCATGGCATAGCACATGTAATATCAGTTGCATTGCTTATGCCATCATATAGGCTTTATTGATGGGCTTACTAGGCAGCGCTATGATGGCCTGCATTTTATGTATCCCGAGGTGTTTGTTTTGAGATAGTTTCATATGAATAAATATTATCTATTTGTGTGTGCAACATTCTTCTTCCTAATGCAATTTTCCATAGGCATCAGGTTTTGGTTGAGACAAGGCCTGTGAACCCAAATAGGTCATGGTGGCCTGACACCAAGGTCTCCTTCACACACATCCATACAAATGTAAAGGCAATAGCCCAAGTGAAAGGTCATAGCTCATTGATGGAGCATCAGTTTTGAATGCAAAAGGTCCCAAGTTCAATCTTCAGGTAGACCTGGGAGAAATGATCACAACTGAATCCCTTAAGAGCCACTGCCAGGTCAGTTCAGATGATACTGAGCTGGCTGGACCCAGTTATAATCCAAAATGATGCCCATATTTTTATGCATTTCACAGCACAATAAATGGCTCTATCCATGCACTACATAACTTTCATCAAGTTGCATCTGACTTGCTTGGAGATATCAGCCTGGCTGTTACGACGATTATATATGCAGGCTTGGAAGCAATGAAAATTAACCATGACTCTCATGTTTCAAACTTCATTAAAATATTTTTTCCCCAAAAATTCAAATGAGATTTTAAAGAAGGAAAAGCAAATGATTAAGATGCATCAGGTACTGGAGGCATGTTTCTATAATTAAGAAGGTTCATATGCCTTCACACAGGCTGTCTCTATTTTCTTAATAATATAATCAGCAAGTTGCTAGCTGAATACTAGTGACTTGTTTAACAAAACCAATGAAGGCTTAGGAAATGTTCTGCTTAGCTAGATGGATGGCTAGATGTATAGAAGGATAGATGCATACATATATATTCACAGTGGCCCTACTCCCCAGAATTGTCATATTGTTTCACAGGCTGAAAAGTTGGAGTCATTTTGGAGACTGGGTGGTGAATATGGTACTGAATGAGACTGAATTTACCAACTGTGGCAAAAACACTCCCTGAGCACCATATTTCGCCCTACTAAGAAAAGACCAGACGAAGAGCCAGAAACATTTTTTCCACTGCTGCCCTCACTCTGAAGCTTTACTGTGATGTCACATGGTGTCACCATGAAGCCAAATCAGACTGAGGGCAGGACCCAGAAATACTCATATATTTTCACTCCAAACCCTAGATTTCTATCTAGTGACCTTTTACACTCTTGTAGCATTTAAAAAGTGACAAGCAATGGCACTACTTTTTTTGGGGGGGGGGGAGTTTGACCTGCTACGACAACAAATAATAACAGAATTGTCATAATCTGTATAACACACTTTAGAGCATGGGCAGGCAAACTAAGGCCCGGGGGCTGGATCCGGCCCAATCGCCTTCTAAATCCAGCTCGCACACGGTCTGGGACTCAGTGTGTTTTTACATGAGTATAATGTGTCCTTTTATTTAAAATGCAACTCTGGGTTATTTGTGGGGCATAGGAATTTGTTGTTTTGTTGTTGTTGTTTTTTTCAAAATATAGTCTGGCCCCCCACAAGGTTTGAGGGTCAGTGGACCGGCCCCCTGCTGAAAGAGTTGCTGACCCCTGCTTTAGAGTGTTCAAAAATGTCTACATGCATTCAGTAATCCTTACAACTACCCTATAAACTAGGCCAGAATTATTATCCCCATATTGCAGAAGAGAAAGAGCAGTCTGTCTAATGCCCCCTAGTGGCTTCATCACTAAGACAAGATTTGAAACAGGGGCATCCTGGTACACAGCTCATCAAACCACTGCAAAATGGTCAGAGTTACTGGAAGTTGTCTAACTGTATGTATGCACCCTAGAAATTAAGTTCCGCTCATTCATAGAAAATTTTCTGTCACATACTTTGGCCAACAGAAGTGCAAGTAGCTACAGGAAAGCGTTCAGTTGTTTGGGGGGAAATAACAATTGCAATCAGGCAATAATCAGGGGAAAGGGTGGAGCCAATACCCTTTCAATGAGGGGAAAGGAAATCATTGATGGCCCCCATTCAAAATTCCACCTGCAGCAATAGAAAACCAGCCTGTTATTCATAACTTATGAAAAATTCATTGGCAAGCTGTAGGCATAGCCAATCAGCTGATTATATGCAAACCACTTTGATGAGGACAGGGATACAATAGCTGGTGTCCACGGCAGCGAGACCGCTTTGACAGTGGTGTTTCTGAATTGACGGATGCTGGCTGGCCGGCCTCTCATCCTTCTTCCTTCTCTCCACCATTGGCCTTTAGAAATAAAGAGCTTATCCATTCTCCCTTGGTTGGCTTCCCTCCTCCTGCCACCTGTGATAGAGGTTAAATGTGGCTAAGGAAAGCAATTAAAATAGATCTGTCATCTTATTCAAATGTGTTGTGCACGCAATATACTGCCTACAAAGTGAAGTGACACCGTAGGATGGTAATTGAGACGCTTCCCTGTTGACAGCTTGTGACTGATAAGGAAATTTTCTTTATGCACTTCCTCAAATGTGCCAAACGTAGAGCCCATATTGTAAAGGAGGAAAGGAAAGACACTTGGGCTATGACATACCCAAGCCTTGGTGAAGTCATCTCATTACTTTCTTGGTAACTGAAGGCCAAGAGAGATATTGATGGAGAATTTTCATAGCCATTTGTCCGGTGGTGAAATTAGTAAGAGTTTGCTGTGAGATGGAAGATTAGCAAGCAGAATGGATCACAATGTTGAATTGCATCATAGAGTTGGAGGGAGTTTTATAGGTCAACTAGTCCTCGCCCTTGCTCAGCACAGGAAACAGAGAATTATTTCAGCATCTCTTGGGATGAGCCGGTTGGGGGGGGGGTTTATCTTCAACCTATAAATCGTATTCTCTGTGTGTACGCTGTGGAAGTTTCAGTAAAGCGGTTAAGCTCACCAACATGTAACAGTTGTTTTATGCAGAGTTGTTTTACGTGGCACACACAAAACCCGCACTCTACACACAATATACAGGTTACACGGAGGCTTTTCTCTGCTGTACTTCAAAGCCCACAAGCAAGTTCTAAGTCAATTTGCACAGCATCGTGCAGCAGTTTAGAATTCCTTGAGTCCTGAACTCTGACAATTCTTCTCAGACAATCTCTTCTCAAAGTATTCAGATAACTCCACAGTTCAGCAACTATCCACTCCTTCCTGATAATGACCAACCGCCCACAATTCACTGTGTAATCTGAACACTTTTAAACACAAAATTACTGCCTATTCTGTGTAGTAACACTGATAAGGAAGTCACCAAATTTAGCCAGGTGCATCTCAGGAATGAGTCAGCTCTTTCCTCACTAATGGAGTTAACCCATTAACTGCATTAATTAACAGTAACCTATTTACAGTTGCAGCCTTCAGCAAAATCATCATTATCATCAGGAAAGAGAACTGAAGGTGACAGGAAGACGTGCAATGCTCGTTTGTCTTTGGAACTGATGACAAATTTTGGCCAAGAGAATTGTGAGCATTCCCTCATGTGCCATTGTGCATATGCTAAAATTTGCCTTGCCTGCTCCTGAGCTGCCTCCCTGTTATCCCTCAGGCTTCGGAGGACAGACCGATTACCACTTTATTACAAGCACCACTGACTTAGTGGCCCAAATGTCTTTCCAGACCTTGGAAGAAATTTCAACTGTACCACCATGCCATTGTGAGACGACGTCCTCCCAGCCAGGCTGCAATGAACATCCAAAAGCCAGGATAAGGATCATTTGCATAAGACATTACAAGTGGTTGTCCCTTTCGTTAGCTGTCGCCTCTCTGATTATCTCCTTGGGGGAGGAGAAGGAAGTTATGAACTTTGAAGTAGGTTATTAATTATTCATCTCTACATTGCCAGGAATACAGCAATCTGATTCCCAGGAGCCGGCTCCAGAATTCATTATCTTCCTGCCCAGGTTTGCAATAAAAATAACACTGAATCTTAATCCTGTCACTTCCCGGTTCCTTCCCTCCTCCAAATTGTCCTCCTCCTCGATAATCTCCGGAGGCCCATGCTGTGTGCTTAATTCTTCACTTTCCTCACTGCTCACAGAACACGAAGTGTGCATTCAATTGTGCTGCCTACCCATTAGAAATAAGTCCATTTCCTCACTGTGGGATGCTTTCCTTCAATCCTAGAGCAGTGAAGGTTTATAACAGATATTTGCCTGGGTTTATTTGGTTCTCCCCTGTGGCAAACACAGTTCCAAGGTTACCTGTTCCACAGAGTTTGCTTCTTTCCCACCTGTTCAGAATAGATTCCAATGAATGCATCCTCTGTGGTGCACCCATAAAAACTTACCACAGGGCAGCGAGAACCATGTGGCAATCCAACTGACTGTAGCTTCAGGCTATGTGGCATGGTGATCACCATATCATGACCCTTTGAGCTCTTGGAAACCCAGGGAAGCTGGGGATGTGGTAAAGAATCTCACCAAGCAACTGGTAACTGCCTAAACCAGACGAGGTCCTCCTGCTGTTACTGGACTACAACTTCCATCATCCCTCACATCTGGCCATTTTGGCTGCAGCTGATAGGCGTTGTAGGCCAACAACAATGGGAAGGCCTCAAGTTCTCTATCCCTGCTGTAGAGCAACTTGGCACAGTCTGATTTTACATGAGGGAACGCACAATGTATTGACTTTTCAATGTCTTTCTTATATGACTGAGCTTTCTTGCAGTGATTATGGAATATTGCTTTATTTGATACAAGTTGTTTATTTTAAGGAGCGTCTCCACCCCCATCTTCCAGACCGGACACTGAGGTCCACTTCTGAAGGTCTTCTGGCAGTTCCCTCCCTGCAAGAAGTTACAGGGAACCAGACAGATGGTCTTCTCAGCAGTGGCACCCTCCCTGTGGAACACCCTCCCATCAGATGTCAGGGAGATAAAGAATTACACAACTTTTAGAAAACATCTTAAGACAGCCCTTCTTAAGACATTAAAAACTCAGGGAAGTTTTTAATGTTTAATGTCTGACATTTTATTATTTTTTATATTTTGCTGGAAGCCACCCAGAGTGGCTGGAAAAACCCAGCCAGATGGGTGGGGTATAAACAATAAAATTATTATAATTATTATTATTATTATTATTATTATTATTATTATTATTATACTCATATATATGGTTTTGTGTTAAATGTCATACTGTTCTGAGCTACTTTAGAAAGTTAAGTTGTATTTTGTCAGGGCTGGAGTCAGGCATAGGTCATCACCAAATCAATAAATCACGTGAGGCCAGTGAAGTTAACTCAAGGAAACAACCACAGCTTGGGCCTAGTGGTCTCAGGAACTCTTTCTAGATCTTGCCCCGATGAAACAGTTGCAAGGACTGAAGGTCCCCACCTTCCCAGTGCACGCTAGGACTCCTCCTCTCCAGGGTTGTTCCAACGCAGTCTCAGGTTGCATCTGTGCCCAACCACACTCTGCTCTGCCGGTTTCATTACAGTGGTACCTCTGGTTAAGAACTTAATTCGTTCCGGAGGTCCGTTCTTAACCTGAAATTGTTCTTAACCTGAGGTAACACTTTAGCTAATGGGGCCTCCAGCTGCCACTGCATGATTTCTGTTCTCATCCTGAAGCAAAGTTCTTAACCCGAGGTACTATTTCTGGGTTAGTGGAGTCTGTAACCTGAAGCGTCTGTAACCCAAGGTACCACTGTACTCTGTGAGTTGTAAGAGACCAGGGGGAGGGGAGCTGGTCACAGCAGGAGGGGGTGTTTTTGAATGTGACAAATCTTGCAACTCCAGTGGATGGGCTTTATGAACAGTTTCCTTTGCCATTCTTCTAATTTGCCTTTCTTTACAGGTCTCTAGGATCCAATTGGGGAATGGGATTTGTTACTGCAGAAGAATAGAAAGATTCCTGATTTGTGGAGCACCTGCTTCAGAGATACTTCATTGGCCCTAAATTGGCACTTCAACAGATAATTGCTGTTACTATTATTACTATTGCTACTACTACTATTATTAAATGCATCAGCAACTATCACAAATGGACGGGGGGGGGGGGGGAGCAATGCCAGTCAGCAATTGCATTTCACTTTCTGCTCATCAAGCCATGTGGCATCCACATTGGTAACCTTGGGCCAGCTCACTCCTTAGACAGCTTTTGTGGAAATAGCAGAGCTCATTCAAGCATATAATGGAGTTCCTTCCGTTAAGCCAGCTCCTCTTGCTTCAGTGTGTCCTTTTCGTTGCTCGTAGTGATGGAGGGATTTTTGCAAAAAAAAAAACCTAAGCACAAAAATGCTCCGAGGCCCAACAGCAATGTACACGAGATATGTGGTGCAGATATAAGGATCTGTTCATATATATTCCTATTATGCAGGTTCAGTGACCAATTCCGTAAAAAGGGTTTCCTTTATTCCTGGTAATAAATAGAATTTTATTAATTTAGAAAATATCTTTATTTCATCTTCTCCTGACTCAAGGCAGATTATATCCAAAAGGTCAAAAGATAACAGTCTAGGAAACAAAACAGAAGCCTAACTATATTTTTAAAAAACCAGAAGCATGATAAAAACACAGCCGTGCTTCTCCAAAGTGAAATGCCTCCAGGAATAAAAGAATTTTGCATCATATCTGGGAAGGCATCAGGGAGAAGCAACTCCTCATCTTAGGTGGCTGGGCTTTCTAGAACCTTAAGGCAGCTGTTAGGAAGGACCTGCCCATCAAAGTTGATGGTTTTCACCATCTATTAGCACTGCTTGGGAACCACATCTTTATCTCTCCCTGTCCCTGTTGGCCAACTTTGACAGGTGGGCAGGACCACCCACCTGTCAATCATCTGGTTGTCAGGCACTCCAGAATCGCCGTGCAATCAGCAGGTCCTGCAAAGCCCCCTTTGGCCAAGCCCCGCCCTTACCTGCCACTGTTTTGTGATATGGTTAGTCCTAATATTGCCCAAATACAAATCTGGGGAGTGTTTGCTATGGACTATAATTACTACTACTTTTGCTTTTAATGAACCTTCAAAATACTTCAATGGCATCCAAGTATGATCCTAAACATATGTGTTTACTCGAAAGTCAGTCTCACTGAGTTCACACAAAGTTAGTGTGTTTTTGATGGCAATTTCACAATGCAATCCAATGAACACTTATCTCAGAGTAGATTCCATTGAACATAGTAGTTCTTCCTTCCAAAGAAAATTCCATAAACTAGTGTTGTCAAACTGCAATCTGCACTTTTATCTGGGAGTAATTCTTATTAAAGTAACTGGGGCTTACTTGTAAGTAAACAGGCTTAAGCTCAGGCTGTGAAGCTTATGTTGATTGACTGCGGTGATTTTAGTGACCAATTTTGATCAATGATGACAAATTCACATATGAAGGTCTGAGTTATTTTGCTTTTTTAAAAAATTGCTATTTTGGTTCCAGTCTATTATACTGGTGGTATAATAGAAAATATTAAAAATGGCTGTTCTTTTTAATAGTGAAAAGTAGCTTTAGGCTGCAATCCTAAACACACTGACTAGGGAGTAACTTCTGAATAACCATGTATAGAATTGTGCTGCATCTGTATTAAATTCCAAGGTGTCTCATGATGCCTTCAATATTTCAAATGATTTGTAATTATCAAATCAATGCATTAGTTAAAAGGCAGGTGATGAATCTACCCAATAAAAGTATTTAAGTGGTTGACAGCTCTAGTAACATGGTAATGAATCTGTAATAATGACGCCCTGAAAGAGGTCCATGTGTGGTCAATATTATTCATTTAAGTCATTAAATGAATAATATTATTCATTTAAGTTCTTTTTCTATGCTTACAGTGGCTATTTTCCTTTGGCAAATGGGTTACCCAGCTCATTGACCTGTGGGAAACCCCCAAGTGAAATTCAAGCACACTCTCCTTCTTCGGTTCCTGGGAACTGGTATTCAAAAGCAGATCATAGTCGCTGTGACTAATAGCCATTGACAGTCTTAGCCTCCATAAATTTGTCTAATCATGTTTTAAAGCCATCCAAGTTGGTAGCCATCCCTGCTTGCTGTGGCAGTGAGTTCCATAGTTTAACTCTGCACAACTTGAAGAAGTACTTTCTTTTATCTGTCTCAAATCTTCCAACATTCAGCTTCATTGGATGTCCATGAATTCTAGCGTCATGAGAGAAGAACCTTTCTCTATCCATTTTCCCTGTGCCATGCATACATTTATAAATCTCTGACCTGACTTTTCTCTAAACTAAGGAGTCCCACTGTGAGCCAGTTTGCCATCTGAAGTAGGAAAATATCCTTGATCACAGTTTTACCCTCCTTTCTAAAAAGGAGGAGAAAGGGTGGGAGGAGAGAAATAATTTATTACAACCCCCAACCCAATAAGACACTAATGACAAAAGCAAAAAACAAAACAAAACAGCCCAATAAACTGAGGCTGTGATCCTATGCAAATTACACGGGACAACTCCAATTGAGCTCGATAGGAATTACTTTGGTAGTCCTATCTATGGTTGTGCTATGAGGCTTCAGTAGGGTTGTCATATTTTGAAGAGCAAAACAGAGGACAAATGTGCCGACTCCTACCACACCTGCTGAAATTCCCCTTTCCACCACCTGCTAAAGGTGCAGAAGATCCTCTCCGCCTCTCCTCACCTGGCGATGCTGCTCCAGATCCCCTGTTCCTCTCACATTCCCTAAAATCAAAGCCTGCCTATCCCTTAGCAGAAGTCATTTCCCCCAGCTGCTGATGACTCCATGTTCATCATCCTCGCCCCACGCAAAGACCCCACAGCCCCTCTTCCTCCTCCCTCCCCGCTTTCCAGGCCCCCAGCCTCCTTGCCACCCTCCCTGGCATGCTTCAAGCCAGCCCCGGGGACCCTCTCTCAGCGCAACTCCTCACTCTTAGCCCCCAGAATCCTGCACGCCCTTCCCCAGGCACCCTTCACAGCACTGATTGTTCCAAGCCTCCATGGCCAGCCTTTGTGCATCTCCCCACCCTGCTGTGCAACAACCCCTTCACACTTCCACCTGCATGCCATCACCGCATGTCCCCTCAACCCTCCTGGTGACCTGGTGTCAATCAGTCACTCTCAGACACCCCCCCCCCATTTTCCTCTCTCTCTCTCAGACTCCCCCCCCCCTTTTCCCTGCCACCACCACTGTTGTTACCCCCCTGCCATCTGCCGCTGCCATTGCCTGCCTGCCTGGGTGCCTGCATCCCCTCACTGCTGCCGCTTTCGACACCGGGCTAGCCAACAACAACAAAAACCAGGACATTTTACCAAATCTTAAAACTCTGCCCAGAAAGAACCTTTAACCATGAAAAAGAGGACATATCCGGGAAAATCAGGACGTATGGCAACCCTAGCTTCAGTCCTGTGTACGCTTACCTGTGAATAAGCCCCACTGAACACAATGGGATTTATTTCTGAGTAAATAGGCATAGGACGGCATTGTAAGACTAAACACATAATCTGGCATAATACTAGCAATGTTTCTTTTCTCAGCTATGTATCTCGAGGTACAGACAGCTCAAAAAGAATAGGTTCCTTAAGTATGTTAGGCAATGCAGGAAGTGGTAATTGCTTTCATCTTTAAAATATTATCTCTTATCTAATTGAAATCCCCAAGAATTGAAATCCAAGAATCCATGTAAAAAGTATGTAATGCACCTTAAGTAGCAGATTAATAAAAATAATAAGACGCAAAGATGCAAGGTACGTGAGATGTTCCAGTCACATTAAGTAATTGCAGTATGAATAGCTAAGATCCCTGCAAGCATTAAGTATTCACTTGGAAATGAAAACTGTGCATGAAGCCCTCAGATTCCTTTTAAGAGGAATTGCCAACATGGTCTTTCATGGGCACAATGGTGCCCTTGAGGGCTTCCTCTGGCACCCACATAGTTTCTGTCTCCGCTACCCTCACTGCCCTCTTGGTAATGATGTGGTGAGCATAGTTATCAGATCCCAGCATTGCAAAGTGGCATGAGGCTGGCAGGGCAGCTTGAGAAGCGCACATGGCTGTTGTGTCCTTCTCATTCCACCCCAGCCCTGAGGCACTTGGAGAGGTGGACTCCTTTTGTCCTCTGCACCCTGCTGCCCCCAATGAGAAGACGCTGAAGATTGAAAAGGGGGTAAGCTACACCTGGTGCAATGTTCCTTTGGATGCAATTCAAAATGTACAGGAGCCTTCTTGGGGTCTGGACCTAGCAGCACCATTTATTCTCAAGGACTGCCATATGGAAGAGGGAACAAGCTTGTTTGCTCCTCCTCTGGAGGGTAGGGCTTGAACCAGTGGCTTCAAGTTACAAGAAAGGAGATTCCGACTAAACATCAGTAAGAACTTTCTGACAGTAAGAGCTGTTCAACAGCAGAGTGATCCATCTTGGGAGGTTTCTGGCCTCTTGTTCCTTGGAGGTTGGATGACCACCTGTCATAGATGCTTTAGCTGAGATTCCTGCATTCAGGAGGTTGGACTAAATGATTCTTGGGGTCTCTTCCAACTCTACAATTCTATGATTCTGCAACCTTAGGCTTCCCCTTCTTTATTTTTTAAAAAAGTTCCCTCTCTCTGTCCTCTCTTCAAAGCCATAGCCAAAACATGTAGTGAGCTTCAGATCACCTGGGGCAAGGTCAGCAAGCACATCATTGCTGTCCCAGGTAGAATAATGAAGCTATCAATAACAATTAGATGAGGGTTAATAAGTGGAAGATAATGAGAGGAAACACAAGGTCACATTGAAGCAGACAGTGAACACCTTGCTTTAGAAGGGCATTGGTTGTTCCACACAATCAACAGACAAGAATTTAATGCTTACCTTCTGTTCAAAGTAGTGGAGTCCTGCTCAGCAGAATATTTCCTGGCATGCTTCGAGGCCTGTATTGAACTTAATCTGAACCTTGGTCCATCAGACAGCAAACCCAGGACTCTCTTTCCATGTTAAGAGTCGGCTCTAGAACACAAAGTGTAACCATTGAGAATGGAGTGTGTATAAGTTCTCTTAACAGTACAGTGCTGTTTGTTTCTACTCAGAAGTTCTATTGAATTCAATAGATTGGAGCCCAATTTAGTCCCGTCTATTATTGAATAAAGATATTTTCTGTTTGTTTTTTTTTACAAAAAGAGCTCAAAACAACTTGTCAATGAAGAAATAATGCATACAGTAAAAATAACATAAACAGAGAAAAATCTAAAACTCATCCATATTTTTAAAAGGCAGGACTGAAACACCCTACTCACTAAAAGGGAGGTCACAGATCATTAGAAGCCGAAGGCCTGGTGAAAAAGAAATGTTTTTGCCTGGTGCCTAAAGTTAAGTAATGATGGTACCAGGCAAGCCTCCCTGGGGAGAGAATTCCACAAGCGGAGAGCCACCACTGAAAAGGCTACTAGTTCTTGTGTTGCTACCTGCCAGACCTCCAGCGGAGGGTGCACACAGAGCAGGGCCTCAAATGATGATGATGTTGACAATGTCTGAGTCAGTTCATATGGGAAGAGACAGTCCTTGAAGTACTGAGAACCAGAGCCACATAAGGATTTATAGAATTTATGTTTCTTACTTTAGACTCATAGAATTGTAGAGTTGGAAGGAACCTAGTCTAACCTCCTGCCATGCAGGAATCTCAACAAAACCATCCATGACAGATGGCCATCAAACCTCTGCTTAAAAACCCCACCGATTCCATTGTTGAACAGCTCTTACTGTCAGAAAGTTCTTCCTGGTGTTTAGTCAGAATCTCCTTTTCTTGTAGGTTGAATCCATTGGTTTGAGTCCCACCCTCCCAAGCAGGAAAAAACAAACTCGCTCCTTCTTCCATGAACAGCCCTTGAGATATTTGAAGATGGCTATCCTATCCCCTCTCAGTCTCTCCTCAGTCTCCTCTTTTCCAGGCTAAACATACCCAGCTCCCTCAACCATTCCTCATAAGGCTTGGTTTCCCTTGATCATCTTGGTTGTCCTCCTCTGCACAAGTTCCAGCTTGTCAACATCCTTCTTAAATTGAGGCACCCAGAACTGGACATAGTATTTCAGGCAAAGAGAGTGGTACAGTTACCGGTACTTCCTTTTATCTGGACAATAAGGCCTGAAAAGTGTTTCAGTAGTCCAATTATCCAGGGACAATTTAGGTTGCGTTCTAGAAGCTGGAAAGGAAACAACTTACATTTTTATTTACATTTGAAACTACTAGAAAAAACAGTTATGAGTGAAGCAAACATTGCTCTGTGCTGGTGGAGAAAAGGAAGGTTAAAGAAACAGTTTTCTACCCTCAGTTGAAATATTTGTGATGCATCATAGTGTGTGATTGCACTCTTAATGGCACCAATCTTCTGCCTGTGCATGTAATGGCTTTTGGATAAATATTCCTGCTTGAGTCCTGTGGATTATGAGTTATTTTATAATCCTGGGATTATTTGGCACTCCTGGATCTGCATGCTAGATGTATATTATTTTATGCTTTCATTCAGTGACACTGAATTTAACCCTCTCTTTCTGTGCCATTCCCCCTCCAGAAATTGGCCCCGGTGCCATACGATGAAAATAGTCCTCGGAGTGGAAGTAAAAGCTTCAAGGATGAAGCCAGTGTGGTGTAGTGGTTAAGAGCAGTGGACTCGTAATCTGGTGAACCGGGTTTGATTCCCTGCTCCTCCACATGCAGCTGCTGGGTGACCTTGGGCTAGTCACACTTCTCTGAAGTCTCTCAACCTCACTTACCTCACAGAGTGTTTGTTGTGGGGGAGGAAGGGAAAGGAGATTGTTAGCTGCTTTGAGACCCCTTCGGGTAGTGATAAAGCAGGATATCAAATCCAAACCCCCTCCTCTGTCGGGGGGAGGGACGACCCAGTACAAGTGTGAGGGGGTGTTAACCTCTATCCCCAAAGCACCGTGATCCTAATTTTGATTGCGACTGGATATATGTGTGTGTGCTGTGGCTGCTGCTAAAAAAAAGTTGTGGCCAGTATCTTTTTATCCGATGTCCATTTTGCAGGCTTAGATTATCATTACAGTCCCATTTCTGTGCTTCTTTTGGAGAAATGGGATAATAGTAATAACTATGAAAAATAACAATTATAATAATCAGTGGAATGCAGCATAGTGCTAAGGAGAACATTGCATTAATGCAAGGATTTCTGCTTGCACAGTGGAACATTGTACCTCTTTCTTCCCTGGGTACCCCCTTAATCTGTTTTAGGGGTTCCCCCAATCCTGTGCACGTGGGGGGGGGAGGAAAAGCCCCTGCGCATGAGTGGAAATCTGTGGAATTGCAGTCTGATAGTCCCATCCATATAAGTTTGAGTGTATATTGAGGATATGATTATTGTGAGAGTCATTCTTGTGTTACAGATGATTTCATTTTTTGTAATGTTACACGTTGGCAGCCACTTTGATCTGAGCAACCCTGTCTATAAAGACAAAAAATAACTAAATCAATAAACAGAAATGCAATAGAGATCCCTATGGCATCTCTCTCATATCCCTTCTTTTCCTTACATGCTCATAAGCAGGGGTTCAAGCAAAGGGAAGGGAACCTTTTTCTGCCCAAGAGCCACAATCCACCATCAGTAACCTTTCAGGGGTTACATGCCAATCGTGAGTGGAACCAAAGGCAAAAGTAGGAAGAGCAACAAATGTGAGGTTTTGTCTTTCTTAGTTGTTCAGGCCTAGGCCATACCAGGGTGATATACATTAACATCCAGAGGAAAACTCCCTCGAAACTAACCAGCGAATCAGAGCATGTGCTACCTCAGCAAGAATCATGTCATTCTGACTGGTTGCTATGCAACACCTCCATCCACCCACTCTAATAAAACAGAATTCACCCTTTAGATGTATGCAAAATGATCTCTGCTACTGCACTTTCAACAGGGATAACATTTGTTTGATGAAACATTGTCTAACTTCTCCGAGGGGGAATAATAATAATAATAATAATAATAATAATAATTTATTTATACCCCACCCATCTAGCTGAGTTTCCCCAACCACTCTGGGCAGCTCCCAATCGAGTGTTAAAAACAATACCGCATTAAATACTAAAAACTTCCCCAAACAGGGCTGCCTTTAGATGTCTTTTAAAAATAGGATAGCTGCTTATTTCCTTGACATCTGATGGGAGGGTGTTCCATGGGGCGGCCACCACTACCGAGAAGGCCCCCTGTCTGGTTCCCTGTAACCTCACCTCTCGCAGAAGGCCATTGGCGCTGGATCTCAGTGTCCGGGCTGAACGATGGGGGTGGAGACGCTCCTTCAGGTATACAGGACCGAGGCCATTTAGGGCTTTAAAGGTCAGCACCAACACTTTGAATTGTGCTCAGAAACGTACTGGGAGCCAATGCAGATCTCTCAGGACCAGTGTTATATGGTCCCAGCGGCCACTCCCAGGCACCAGTCTAGCTGTCGCATTCTGGATTAATTGCAGTTTCCGGGTCACCTTCAAAGGTAGCCCCACGTAGAGCGCATTGCAGTAGTCCAAAGTCTACTGCAAGAGTAGGGGAGAAGGAATGTCTCCCCTAAAAAACCCCACAAATAAACCCTGATGAATGCTCAGTAAACAGGTTGTCTGTAAGCAACCTACATTCCAGCCACACAAGAACCAGAGGTTTCTGTACCCACTCTTTCCACCCAGGCTAGCAAGAGGCCATGTCACAATTCATGGACACATTCTAGCTAGGCAAAAACACTTCAGGGACTCAGCTACATTTGTCAAGAAGCAGCGTTTTGAATGCGTTATAAACATGTAACACCAGATGGCACTGGAGAGCAAAAACATTTTCTAATCGATGCTCCATAACGTTTTTTTCTTTGGTTATAACAATTCAATTTCTGACTTATTTATAGCGTGTTTTTCCCCTGTGTGTAGCTCCACCCCAGGAGGGCATAGAATAGAACTAGTGAGGTATGTGGCCTGGAGAGTCACAAGGGCTGAACCAAGAGGCCTGGAAGCCAAGTTTCCTACCCCCAAAATTACTGAGGTTTCCCACCCCTAGTTTAATGTAATGTTTATCTCAACATGAAGGCTCACATAGCTCCTCTCTTTCACCTCATGGAGATATATCACATTTTCTACACCCCTCTGAAGTATTAAGTCTTTCTCTTATTACCTCTCTCTAAGGATGCCTCCTCCTCTTCCTTCAGCAGGGCTGACACCCCATCACCCTTCCTCTGGCCACATGCAAAGCTTCTGCGGATAATCAATGGACCTTTCAAACATCCATTTCCTTTCCTTCCTCCTACAAACCTGCCTGCTGCCGAGTGACAGCTCGCCCGCCCTCAGGGAAATTAAACCGTCAATTCGAATCCCAGAGAGCTTTGAAAGGCCACCTCTCTCCCTGCCCCTCTCCCTGCTGCTGTCTGCGCAGCTGGAAACTCTCCTCAGAAGAGAGTGAAGAGCAATCAATAGCATCTCTAAAGAAGATGCCATTGGCAGCCCGGGAGCGCTTAGCTGCAGTGAACCACATGCTGTTGATTAAGATGCCCAGGCAGGGGCTGATTGATTTGTCCCTCTCAGTCGCATGCTAACCAGCAGCTCTCCCTTCAGCTGCTCACGCTCTCTGACAAGTACTAGCTGGAGAAAGCCTGCGAGAGAAAGCAAAGTGTAAATCTGCACACAGACAAGACAACATACATAGGGATAACCACTCCGGTCCTGAAGGAATTGGGCATAGAAGTCCTGAACCCTTGGCTAGTGAGCCTGGAGAGATAACAGCCAAGGCAGCTTTGCAAAGCAGTTCCTGGCCCTCTAGAAAATGTTGGAGGGGAAAAGCTAGCAGGTATGCCTTGCCAAGTCATTGCATGGCACAGTCCTGCTACTCATCCCTCCTCACTCTTGCTAGGGCATGCAGACTGAGGCAAAGGACAGGAGTGTAATGGCATTGTGGTGGTGCCAACAAATTCTTGACCTAGAGACCTTGGAAACATCTCTCCTAGAGGAACCATCTTCGAAGAAGAAGAAGAAGAAGAAGAAGAAGAAGAAGAAGAAGAAGAAGAAGTTGTATATATCACCATAGGTAAAGAGACCCCTGACCATTAGGTCCAGTCGTGGCCGACTCTGGGGTTGCGGCGTTCATCTCACTTTATTGGCCGAGGGAGCCAGCGTAGAGCATGACTAAGCCACTTCTGGTGAACCGGAGCAGTGCATGAAAACGCCGTTTACCTTCCTGCTGGAGTGGTACCTATTTATCTACTTGCACTTCGTGCTTTTGAACTGCTAAGTTGGCAGGAGCAGGGAACGGGGAACGGGAGCTCACCCCATCACGGGGCTGGTCCACCGACTGAATGGGACACTGCATCACCAACATAGGAGCCAACTCCTAGGGGACAAGGTAAATAAAATATTTAAGGGGCTGCCCCCTCAGTTGATGGACATTGCCATTCAAATGGTGTGTGCATGCACCATGTATTGTAATCAATTATGCCGGATAGGGCTAGCCTGCGCCCTCCCAATATTTTAATCAAGTTGGCACCCCTGTGGTCAGCAACCTCAGTCTGCTGTCAGTCCACCCCCATCTGCCTGTCTTCTTACTTACTGGTCTAGGGGTGTTGCTGCCTTCTCAGCTTCCTCCCCTTTTGTTTCAATGTTTTAAATTGGGGCAAAACTAGAATTAGTTGGCTCTGCCCGTTGTTGGTTCTGGCACCACCTCTCCCACTCCTCATCTTCTGCCCTAACAGCACCAGTGGGCACCAGCCATTCCTGGAAGTCCCGTGCCCCAAGGAGTGTACAAAAAAGGTACTGTAAAATGTGGCTCAGTTAAGAGGAGAGAGGGGCAGGAGGGAGTTGACATGGCGGCAAGCATGGTAAACTCCAGGTGTTGTTAGGCTACAACTCCCTGCCCATTGGTCATTCTGACTAGATGTGGCGGTGGAGTGAGGGACCAGGCTGATCAATTGCAAAAAATGAAGGGGCACTAGTGGTCTTAAGAATTGAAGGAGTGGCAATTCAGCAGGTGCAGTTTGTCCTACAGCTTTGTAATCCACTGGGAGCAGTCAAATACAACATTCCTTGTTTTGCTAGAGTGGACATGCAAGGGAATGTTTGGTCCAGCCAGTCGAAACTCCCTATTCCTCCTGGCCTGGAGCATCCTTCCTTGCATGTGACTAGTGGGTGGGCATGACCTGGTAAAAGGCCAAGGCATGCTGCCACTCTCTCCTCTTTTCCATCTTCCTTTCATCCTGTGAACTTCCCGGACTGCTAACTGCAGTCACTAGGTCAACCCACATATGGGGTAAACCTGTTTGTATATGCTTGTAACTTTAAGCCTCAAGCCTGCCTTCAGGGATCACACTGTTCTCTGCCTGATCGTGTGTAAACTTTCCTTTTATTGCTTATGAATAAGCCTGTGGTGTCTTTATTCTGTTAGGAGGGATTCAAGGGGTCTTACCAGGAAAATATTAGAACACATTTCAATCTGGACAAGGCAGATTGAACTGCATATTGTCTTAAGAAACTCACACAAGTTTGCAACTAGTTTTCTGCTGTGTGTGAGAAGGGGAATGTAAATTCTGCTAAGTAAAGGAACTTGCTAGTGCAAGTTAGGAAGGATATTAATAAACTATATATCTTCTCCTGCCACCCTGAACATTCCCACACTGTGGGATCTGTCCTCTTCTGTACAACTTCAATAGTTACAGGAGGCCTAGCTCTGTGTATCAGTCACCCTGTCATTAGGAAAGATGCATTAGGTAACTCTTGCCTGCTTTTCTCACTCTTATTAATGACTGCAGTAGCCCTTGACACTGTAGTGTTTTGTGCCCGTTGCTTGCCAGTTGATGCATCGCTGCTCTTTTATATCACCCTCTTGTCCTTTACTTGCACTATTGCTTTCTAGCTGTGAATCTGGTGCTTTGCATTTATACAGATGGCTTGATCCCCACTCCAGATAAATTTTTAGCCTGAAAAGCACAGAGAATATTGGCACCAATTTCCACTGATTGTGCTTATGTAACTAAATTCAGAGCAAGACTAGACTTCTGTAGAAGGTGCACTTCCAGTAATAATAATAATAAAAAATCAGTCTATATAATTACACCTTTGGGAACTTTCCTGTATCCCAGCCACCAGGTGGCAATTTCATCACATTATATGTTCCATTAGGTAGGCAATGGCCTAAAGTGGTATGGAAAGATGAATGTATTTTCAGTCTATTAATTCTGCAAAAAGATCAGAACTTTCCAATGTTTCATGTAGGGAGAAAGGCCGTCTTTGATGCAGCTGAGAATTTGAGTGTGTGTGTGCACACGCACATGCGTTTGTGTGACAAAAATAGGGTTCCTTTGTTGCTGGTGTTTGTCAGTGCATACATAAAATCAAGATGAAGCATGAATGTCCATACTAAACCAGATAGGTTCAATAGGGATTTTTTTTTAAAGTTCTTAAAAACCAAAAAATAAATATTTTTGTCTTTCCCCAAAATCTGAGATAACATCAGTTCTCTTTTCTGACATCTCTCCTGGTGCATATGAATTTCCAAGTAACAAATAACTTTGCATTTCATTTTGTGTTCACTCTTTTTAAAAAAGGTCTTTTACTCCTGCCAACCTTTCCCAGTCCAGATGCCCTCCAGATGTTTTGGGATACAGCTCTCATCAGCCTTGACCATTGGCCATGTGGGCTGGGACTGATGGGAATTTTAGGCCAAAACATCTGGAAGGTACTAGCTTGAGCTAGGCTGCCTCCTACCATCAAAATTAACAGCTATCTCCATATAGAAGTGTGTGTGTGTGTGTGTGTGTGTGTGTGTGTGTTAATTTCACTCATTAATATATGACACTTAATGAAGACTAAGCTTATCATTTTAATCATATTCCAGGCTCTCTCCATAATGTATTTTAAAAGAACACAAGGCTGAAGATTACCCTCTATATTATCAATCGAAAACATAGCAAATGCACTCCAGTTTGGGGGGGGGGGAGTGGTTGTCAGATTACAATAAGCTTTCTAACTAGCTGAAGCAAAGATCTAAATACCTGGGTCATGAATTTGCCTAATTGCCCTTCCCCTAAGCCCCTTTAGAAGCCCTTCAACATAACAGAAACTCTTCTTAATTATTCTGTCTGTGTGCCAAGTTCGGACAGCAAGGGCAGATAGAAAGACGTTCTAGGTGACAGCCCACAGCAGTCCTTCTTCTGGAGAGTTGCCAGAGCTTATGCCTGATCATCATTTGAAAGCATTGCAAGTGATATATTTCATTTGTGGAGGTTTTTAATGGCTTGGAATAAGTTGGTTCTTGTGTATGAGAAGTTCAGCGCCAAAAAGAAATGAAGACATGGTTTTATATTTTCAAATTTGATTTTCCACTCTTCTTCCAGAGTGAAGGCATTGTAGAAAATGTACTTTCTACACTTTGCAGTTTTGATCTTGGGAGAAGTACTGTAGCTCAGCAGCAAACTATCTGCCTTGCATGCAGAAGCTCCCAGATTCAATCCCAGGTATCTCCAGGCAAGACTGGAAGAGAACCCTGCCAGAAATCCTGGAGAGTCACTGCCAGTCAGTGTAGACAATACTGAGCTAGATGGACCAATGGTCTAACTCAGCATAAGACAACTTCTCATGAACTGGCAACAATAACCACATCACGTTGATAATCTGCTTTTCAATTTTTAATATATGTAAATAAAATAAAATTAATAATAATAATAATAATAATAATAATAATAATAATAATAATTTTTTATTTATACCCCGCCCTCCCCAGCCAAGACCGGGCTCAGAGCAGCTTACAAGCAATAATAAAAACAAGATGAATGATTACAACTTAAAAACAAAAATAAAATACAACATTAAAATAATGGAACATTAAAATATTAAAATGTAGCCTCATCGCAGGAGGAGAAGGAAAAGAAAAAAGAAAGAGAGGGAGGGAGGGAATCAAATTGGCTCCAAGCCAAAGGCCAGGCAGAACAACTCTGTCTTACAGGCCCTGCAGAAAGAAATCAGATCCTGCAGGGCCCTGGTCTCATGAGGCAGAGTGTTCCACCAGGCCGGAGCCAGAGTTGAAAAGGCCCTGGCTCTGGTTGAAGCCAATCTAACTTCCTTAGGGCCCGGGACCACTAGGGTGTTGTTATTTATGGACCTTGAGGCTATTCGTGGGGCATACCAGGAAAGGCGATCCCGTAGGTACGAGGGTCCTAGGCCGTGAAGGGCTTTAAAGGTCAAAAACAGCACCTTAAATCTGACCCTGTACTCCAGCGGAAGCCAGCACAGCTTGAAAAGCACTGGGTGAATATGCTCCCATGGCAGAGACCCCGTGAGGAGCCTCACTGCAGCATTCTGTACCCGCTGGAGTTTCTGGGACAGCTTCAAGGGCAGCCCCGCGTAGAGCGAATTACAGTAGTCAAGCCTGGAGATGACCGTTGCATGGATCACTGTGGCCAGGTCGGGGCGGGAAAGGTAAGGGACCAACTGCTTGATGCGGCGAAGGTGGAAAAATGTCGCCTTGGCTGTTGCTGTAACTTGCGCCTCCATGGAAAGGGAGGCGTCAAGGATTACACCCAAACTCTTAACGGAAGGCAATGGCACTAATTGGGCCCCCGCAAGAGAAGGGAGTTGGTCCGTCATCCCCATGCCATCCCGACCCAGCCATAGGACCTCTGTCTTCAAAGGATTTAGTTTCAATCGGCTCCCACGAAACCATCCAGCCACAGCTTCCAAGCATCTGGTCAGTGTGTTCGGGGCTGAGTCGGTGTGGCCATCCATCAGCAGATAGAGCTGAGTGTCATCAGCATATTGGTGACAGCCCAGCCCAAAGCTCCGGATAATCTGGGCAAGGGGGCGCATAAAGATGTTAAAAAGCATCGGGGAGAGAATTGCGCCCTGCGGCACTCCACACACCAAGGAGTGGTGCGACGACATTTCCCTCCCTAGTGCCACCCTCTGTCCCCGACCAGAGATAAAAGAGCACAACCAGTTACGGGCTATGCCCTGTATCCCCACGTCTGCGAGGCAGTGGTCCAGAAGATCATGATTGACCATGTCAAAGGCTGCTGACAAATCTAAAAGGATCAGCAGTCCTGACCCGCCTCGATCCAGTTGTCTACGGAGATCATCTGTTAGGGCAACCAGAGCCGTCTCCGTCCCAAAACCAGGACGGAAACCGGACTGAAATGGATCTAATGCCAATGTTTCCTCCAGAAACCTACCAAGCTGTTCAGCAACCGCTCTCTCAGTTACCTTACCCAGGTATGGAAGATTTGAAACTGGGTGGTAATTGGATAGGTCTAAGGGATCTAATGAAGTTTTCTTTAAGAGTGGACACACCACTGCTTCCTTCAGTTCCCCTGGGAATGTGCCCGTGTCAAGGGACAAATTGATAATTTCAACCAGGGGGGTCCGCGCAACATCTGGACACTCCCTAATCAACCAAGACGGGCACGGATCAAGGAGGCAGATGGTGGGCCTACCAACTTGGAGGAATCTATCCACATCAGTAGGGAGTATCTGATCGAAATGGTCCAACACTGGACCTGAAGTCAGTCGAGGGGCCTCCAGTTCGGTCACTGTATCTAAATAGGCAGGGAGGTCACGGCGGAGCAACAGGACTTTCTCTGCAAAAAAGCTCGCGAATGCCTCACAGCTGTGGGTCGAATTTGTGCTTAAATTTGGTTGTCCTCCTAAGGACGTTATTGACCTAATTATTCTAAAAAGTTGTGCCGGGCGAGAGCTAGAGGATGCAATGGAAGCTGCAAAGTAAGATTTCTTAGCAGCTTTCATAGCCATCTCATAGGCTTTCATAAGCGTCCTATAAGATGTTCTTGAGGCTCCGTCACAAGTCCGTCGCCATACTCGCTCTAGCCGTCTGAGATCCCGCTTCATTTTCTGGAGCTCCTCAGTAAACCAAGGGGCCCGGTTTTGACGGGGTCGCAGAGGGTGCTTAGGCGCGATCTCATCAATGGCTGCCAAAAGCCGGTTATTCCAGTCCTCAACAAGGTCATCTAATGAGTCGCCAAGAGGAGCAGGGTTCCGCAAGGCTTGTCGGAATCTATCAGGATCCATCAGTTTTCACGGACGAGCCCAAATAGGTTCACCACCTGAGCCGGGGAGGAGCGGGAAGTCAATCTTGGCTTTCAGAGCATAGTGATCAGACCATGGCACTTCCACAGCGGGGAGCATGATCACATCTATGCCAGCCCCAAAGATCAGATCCAGCGTGTGGCCTGCTTGATGAGTGGGGCCCAAAACAAACTGGGAGAGCCCTAGTGTTGCCATGGAAGTCACTAGGTCCAGAGCCTGTGAGGAGGGAGCGGCATCGGCATGGACGTTGAAGTCTCCCAAAATCAGTAGGTTTGGGAACTCCAAGGCCCAGCCCGTCACCACCTCCAGCAGGTCTGACAGGGTGGCTGCAGGTGTGCTGGGTGGTCGGTACACCAGCCAGACAGCCAAGCTCGACTTGGTGCCCCACACGAGACCAACACATTCAATGCCGGTGATGGCAGAGCTCTGAAAGAGCAATCCTCCCGGAATAACAACGCTACTCCTCCCCCCCCCCGACCCACAGTCCGCGATTGATGGAGGGCAGAGAAACCTGGGGGTGTTATCTCATGTAGGGAGACTACTTCACCTTCCCGTACCCAGGTCTCCATCACACAAGCCAGGTCAATCCCCTGCGAGACAAAAAAGTTATGCATGGTGGCGGTTTTGTTGCCTATGGACCTGGCATTGCACAGCACCAATGACGGAGGTGTGTAATCCTTGCTCTCCCTACCCTCATCCCTTGGGATGGGGCATAGATTGGAAGGGGTTCGAGGATCACTGCATCTTGAAACCCTTCGCCGATAGAGATATCTAGCCCCACCGCCATTCCTCCCTAGCCATTCAATTGTGGAAATCCCAGATCCCATACTAGCCTCCCCAATAGATGGGTAACATCCCCTCAATAACAAGTCATCCTTGGGCCAGGACTCCTGGGTCAAAATGGTATGGGAAAGAGGTGGAGGTCTGATAGGGTAAGTATCCCTAGAAGATAAAACCCAACCAACCGCACCCCGAGCGGGGGGGACAGTCCCATGGTGTTTCATTAACTGTCAATCCCCCTCTCCCTCCTGGGTTAATTGGAGGATTGTTGGTTCTATCTGTGGCTGTGGAAGTATTAATGAGGTATGTGTTATAAAATGTGGATCACTGGCCAACAAAGAGCCAGATTCGAATTCAGAAGATCTGTCCATCCTGTCTCGCCAGGAATACAGTAGAGAAGGCTGATCATTCTGATAAGTTTTTGGAACATTAGGCAAAGGTCCAGATGTAGATTTGGTGCTGGATATCTCCAGATTGTCAGCAACATAGAGTTCTTTAGGTGTTGTTGCCATAGAAATGTCGGAAGCGCCAAATTCCTCATCTAATTTGGTGTCGTTTGAAAAGGGAACGGGGAGTTGCACTGATGTCTTTCTATGGGATAAAGAGCTGTTGGACGTATTTAAATATTGTGCTCTAGGCTCTACTGTCCTTATATTTTGGGTAGAAATCTCAGTCTTTATACTCATTAGCCTCTTCTTCAGGTCTTGTAATTCTAGGCTTACAAAGTTCTTTTCTTCCTTCGGGCAATTAGTATTTCTAGTGTTGAGCTTGGTTTCCTTTATCCGCATTAGCTTTGACTCTATGCAAGGGACCAATTGCCTCCTAGTATCATCCTTAAATACCCTCACTGGGTGGACAGAATGGAACCACCATAGGGTATCCTTTATCTCCATGAGTCGAGATGGGAGGGTTGATGACCTAAAGGTCATAAATAGGCGCATGGTGTTTCTCAAGGTAGGCAGGAAGTGGAAATTTTCTAGATCTACATTTCGGTAATGGTAATTCAGGAGCTGAGACGAGGACATAGTAATTTGTCTGTGGTTCATCCACCTATGAGTGTATCGGTGAATCTCAAGCATTATCTGGTTCGTTTGCAAGACTTGACAGGACCTCACTTCATCCATAGTTTGAGTTGGTGAGTTGTTAACAGAGTCATTTCTTATCATCCTTTTAAGCCCTTGGGCATTTAAAGGGGAGGAACTAGTATCCAATTGTTTCTCAATGTTAACTATTCTAGTGAGGATTTCATCCAGTCTTTGGAGAACCAGAACCATAGTTTCTGCAGACAACATGCAAATCTTTTGGTAGGGGTGCATATCCCGAATTGGTTGAAAGCAGGCTCCTCTGATATCTTGTTCTAGAGGCATGGGTGGGTCAGCGTTAGGAGTGGGAGGAATCCCTCCTGCTCCTGCTCTTGCCCTCTTGGACGGATTAGCTTTTTCTGGGAGGAGGGGGGTCGGGTCATTGACATCCTCCTTAAGGGGGGGTGAGGTTCCCCCAACGTTATTACTCACTGAATAAAGCCATTCAGTAGGGACAGCATCAGCACTTAATTTTCCAGGGAAACTGCTATGTCTCCAGCACCCCAGGAGAGCCCACCATTGATGTTTTCCCTGTGCTTTCCCATCCATTTTTTTCAGCCAGAACTCTGAGCAGAAGTAGGCAGCTGAGTCTAGCTGCCATTCAAATTTCTCACAATGGTCTCTCAGGCCATCCAGAAAAATTCACTGGTAAATCTAGCCTCCTAATGCTCCTCTGAGCACTGCCATTGCTTTCCACAATTGTCAACCTCTGTCACCAAGTAAGTCCATCCACTGGCGGAGGAAAGGGGGGTGGGGGAGCGCACCGCCCCGGCACCATCAGGGGGGTACCATCATGGCCACCGCCCTGACACGCACCGCACACCCCACCACCACGCTGGCACCATGCCCCAGAGGCAGCGCACCACACCCCCTGGGACGCGTGCCAGCCACACCCCCGCCTGCTCTCCGCTCCCGGGTGCCGGAGCATGCAGCTCCACCACTGAGTCCACCAGGTTCTACCAGAGGGCATTTTACTCAAGGCCGCTTCAAATCTTAGGCCAGCCTCAATGAGCAACTTGTTAATGTTAGGAGAACTTGCAGCTTAGGTGAATTAGACTGAAGTGATCACCCACAGTTTCTGGAGTTCAGAGGCTTTATTCACGCAGGAGCAGAATTATCTTGGCAGGCACTATTTTCAGGATGGTTAAAGATAAAAGAGAAATAGCCGACATCTTGTCTGGAGAGACAAGCTTTTAGGGAGTTAACTTAGACAGAGAGCTACAAACAAGTGCTGGCTAGATTGGACAGTGTCCTTGTGTGGTTCAAAGTGACACATGCATTAGCTAGAAGCTCAGTGAGAAGGAAACTGTATCTGCTTTTCTCCAAATGGTAACAGGCACTCAAAATCTGGGGTATGAGCTACAGGCTGAAGTTTTTTCTGGGCAGCTGTAAAGAAGGAATGGGGTACCTTTACACCTCCAGATGTTACTGGACTACAATTCCCATGAGCCCTAGCTATGGAGTCCAATAACAGGCTAGCCACAGCATTGGTTCCTGGGATCCAATGTGATTCTGCCCAGCCAGATTGCCAGTTGGTTCTCCCTGACGTTGAAGGGTGACAGAGACTTCCAGATCAGGCAGCAGCTTGATGTGGGCAACAACACTATATGTCATGTGCTGCTCCCAGCTGCATATGGCCCAGCAAAACATACACCAGTCACATGCCAAATTGAAATACAAGGCAGAAACTATCAAATGTATTTTTCTCCTCCACTTTCCTGCCTCCACATATCCAGTTCCACAAGATTCTGTGTAACGTGGAAAGTGACTATTAAATGCAAACTTTGGGTTTGGGTTTTGAATTTCTCAGCATTTTTGCCATATATCTAAAGAAGAAAGTTGTTGATGTTCTGCTTGCATTTTACCCTTCCTATGCTCAATCAAGTTGAAAAGCATCGTGTCAAGAGAATTAGCAGCCATATTAGTGCCTCTACTGACTGTCAGACCATATCAAAGGGGGGTGGGGATTTGCACTCTGAGTATTAGTTGTCAGATCTGCAAATCAGTAACATAATTGATATTACTGCACTTGGCTAACAAAGCGACCGATGCTTCAATGTTATCCATTGCAAAATGAAAACGAACAGAGGTACTGTGGAAATGACATCTTAATAAGAATAATGAAATTCAAACCTCCAGCGAGGTACAGTGCATAATCCATTACATGGGGATTAGATGCCTCAAGGATATGAGATTATTGATCTGACATAAATCATATGCTTTTGTAAGGAGAAGGCAGCCAAAAATTGGGCCACCAAATTCTCCTCTTACGTAAAAGATGTTGGACAGGTTGATGGAAAGGAATTGCTTTTTTAGGCAGCAGCCTTTTCCATGCATGTGAATGCGTGTGGAGACAGCAGGCTCCTCCTCCAATTAATCTACGTTCACTAGGAAACCTGCAGAGAGCCTACAGACACAGGCTGTATCCACAGAAGGCTCTCAGTTGCTTATGCAGAACTCTCCCAAAGTGCATATGTTGAGACGCAGGTATGTTGGTCTGGATTCAGCCTGCTGAAAGGGGCTACACCTTGTTCTATGAACAGCAGGGAGCAGATAGATAGATGATGATGATGATGATGATAAATAGATAAGGTTACCAGATTTTTTCAATAAATCCGGGGACACTTCAAATAAATAAATGAATACTGCACGTTTGAGATGTTGATGCTGTAGTGATGGTGGTGGCAGAGGGGCAGCCGCTGCCTTTACCTCAACCACCATGTTTCCCCTTCCTCTGAGGCTTCTATCTCCTTTCTTCATGAGCCTGGGCAGCCCCTGAATTGTTGGTTCTTCGGTGGTGGTGGGGAAGTGGTGTGCAGTGGGTCAGGCATGGAAGGCGGAGAAGGAGGGTCGAGAGCAGCGGCGGTGGCGAGGCTCAGGCAGCGCGCTGCCTCCCTTCCCATTGGAGCAGCCCCAATCCCATTCCTACTTGTGTGCAAGCAGGAGGGGGCGGGGATCCCTCGGCTGGGAAGGGAGGCTTCCTGTTGCCTAACTGAGAGGTCCCTGCCCCCTCCTGCTTGCATGCAAGTAGGAGTTGGAAGGCTG
Source organism: Podarcis pityusensis (assembly GCF_964106645.2). Classification (NCBI taxonomy): domain Eukaryota; kingdom Metazoa; phylum Chordata; class Lepidosauria; order Squamata; family Lacertidae; genus Podarcis; species Podarcis pityusensis. The sequence goes on from NC_138028.1 coordinate 27,241,025, forward strand.
CTCCAATAGGGAACATGAAGCCTCCCTTCACAGCATAGTGCACTGATCAGTGTGTTTACAGTTCATGGCAATTTTGCATGTGTTCATTCAAAGTCTGTTCTATCCCATTTCTGCACTAAAAGGTGATTTAAAAAGAAAGAAAGAAACTGCACAAAATTCCTATGTGAATGCATATTTTACCGAAGGATAATCCATACCAATCTCCACATTAGCCCAAGAGTGGTGAATCAGGTTGGTTTCTATCGGAATTCTCAGAAATTGCATTACTCAAGCACCACTACACTCTGGACATTTATTTAGTTCATTTATTTTATTTCACAAAATTTATATATCCCGAGACAGATGGATGCCAGTACACTGCTTGAGTGTGAAAATATAAACAAATTCAAAATGATTTTAAAAGATAAGACTTATTGATAAAAACAATTAGCAATAATTATTGAAAACATTAAGAAGAATCAAAATCCAACAATAAACTAACAACAAATTAAAGCACACACCAACAGTCTAAATATTTGGATAGCCTTGTCTAAACAAAAACATTTTAAGCAAGTGCCAAAAAGAGAACACTGAAGGAGCCTGCTTGGTATCAATAAGTAGGGTGTTCCAATGTGTAGGTCTTGCCATACTAAAAGTTTTGAGTTCTTGCAAATGTGGAACGGGTATTATGTGGCACCTATAACATTGCCAGTTCCTCAGATTGAAGCAGTCAAGCAGGCATATATGGCAAAAGGTGAGATCTCAGGTAAACTGGTCCCAAGTCATTGAGGGCTTGATATACTAATAGCAAGTGGTGCTGTGGTCTAAACCACTGAGCCTCTTGGGCTTGCTGATTGGAAAGTCAGCAGTTCGAATCCTTGCGACGGGGTGAGCTCCCGTTGCTCTATTCCAGCATCTGCCAACCTAGCAGTTCGAAAGCACACCAGTGCAAGTAGATAAATAGGTACCACTGGGGCAGGAAGGTAAACAGTGTTTCCATGTGCTCTGGTTTCCGTCACAGTGTTCCGTTGCACCAGAAGTGGTTTAGTCATGCTGGCCACATGACCCGGAAAGCTGTCTGTGGACAAACGCCAGCTCCCTTGGCCTGAAGCGAGATGAGCGCCACAACCCCATAGTCACCTTTGACTGGACTTAACTGTCCAGGTGTCCTTTACCTTTCTACCTTACAAACCTCTGAGCACAGTCATTATCTGCTGACAGGGTCTTACTCCTGTCAGCAATTGTGCTGCAGCATTCTGCCCTAACTGCACCTTCTGAATCAAGCACAAGAGAAGCCCCACATTTAATGATCATGGATATTAAAGATATATATAGTCATACCTCATGTTACGGAAACTTCAGGTTACGTCTTTTCAGGTTGCATCCCACGGCGACCTGGAAGTACTGGAAAGGGTTACTTCCGGCGTTTGCCACTTGCGCATGCGCAGAAGCACTAAATCACGCTTCGTGCATGCTCTCAAGCGCCAAATCACATCGCACACCTGCGCAGATACGGCGCTTCTGATTGCGCTCTTTTCAGGTTGCGAACGGGCCTCCAAAATGGATCCCGTTCGCAACCAGAGGTACCACTGTACAAGCACTTTGGGAACATCACCCTTTGGCATTCTTTGGCAGAAAGGTGCAATCCGTTTTGTTTTCGTGGAAGCTGTAACCGAACTGTCTCTTTGCTGCCAAGTGAGCTGGGATGCTTCACACACGAAGCTTCATCGTTCGATGACTGCAACAATAAGTAACAGCTTCCATATGTGAGTGGGCCACCTGACTCCATACAGAATTCTCATATGGTTTGAGTCACAGTGCTATCCATTGGGGGCACTTCGCACATTCAGCTCTCAGTTGCTAAGTGCAAAGAGATCCAACTGGAGAAGCCTTAAGTGATGCAAAACTCTGTGAGTCATACCTTTGTTTACCGTCAATAGAGTTTTGAGATAATAAAAGCAGTTGGCGTACCGCCTTCTGCTGTACTTGGAGTCTTTTAGCTTCCACGAACCTTTGGTTTTTACTATTGTTTTGCAAATATAACAAGGGAACGAGGAAAGGGCAAAGAAAAAAGGAAGCCAAATGAAAGAAGAGAAACTTGTCATATTGCAAATGTTCTGAGGGAGGTTTTCGGCCTGCTTCTTTTGCACTAGAGTGCCAGGGTGTCCTTCCAGATGGCAATAATGTGGGAAGCATCACAGAACAATGGATAAAGTGGAACGAGGTGTGGATCCACCACTAAATGCACTATTCTTGCATCAGTGACATGTTAGCGCATCAGTGACTAGCCATGACGGTTATGCTCTGCCTCCACAGCTGGAGGCAGCAATGCTTCTGAATGCTGGAAACCACAGGAGGAGAGAATGCTCTTGTTCTCAAATCCTTCTGGCTGGTTTCCCACAGGCAAGTGTTTAGCCACTGTGAGAACACAATGTGGGACTGGATGGGTCATTGGCCCGATCTGGCAGGCTTTTCTTATGTTGTTATGTTGCAAATTATAAACCCATAAATAATAATTTTTAAAGCACCAGTCTGTAGCCCACTGGAGAGCCAGTGTGGTGTAGTGGTTAAGAGCGGTGGACTCGTAATCTGGGGAACTGGGTTCACGTCTCCGCTCCTCCACATGCAGCTGCTGGGTGACCTTGGGCTAGTTACACTTCTCTGAAGTCTCTCAGCCCCACTCACCTCACAGAGTGTTTGTTGGGGGGGAGAGGGAAAGGAGATTGTTAGCCGCTTTGAGACTCTTTCGGGTAGTGATAAAGCGGGATATCAAATCCAAATCTTCTTCTTCTCCTCTCTTAGTTCTTCTTCTTCTTCTTCTTCTCCTCTCTTAGTTCTTCTTCCTCTTCTTCTCCTCCTCCTCCTCCTCCTCTCTTAGTTCTTCTTCTTCTTCTCCTCCTCCTCCTCTCTTAGTTCTTCTTCTCCTCCTCCTCCTCTCTTAGTTCTTCTTCTTCTTCTTCTTCTTCTTCTTTTTCTTCTTCTTCTCTCTTAGTTAGTGAGCAGGTTCTGTCCATCTTTTTACCGTTTCGGTGCGGGCGCAGCATTTGGTTATTGGCATAAGAATTCTATAAAGCAGAACCTGAAGCCCTGATGGGTCCAGCAGCAGAAATTCTGCATTGGAAAAAATGGGCAATGAGTTAAATTAGCAGGTGACAGCCTAGGCTGAAACAGCCTGAAAGAACAAGGGGCCTTTATCATTCCAGGAACCCCAAAGGCAGACTGTATCAAGTCACAGTCAGGTGGATCACTGTTTCTGAGAGCTTCTTTTATCAAGCTCCACACTGTCTGCTTTGGCAATGGTGTCTATCAAGAGACCATATGTTTTTGAATAATGCTGATCATCTGCCCTATATCAAACCAAGAGACTTCAAAGTGAAAACCTGAGTATACTGTGACCTCTGTCCTTTTTTCCTACCATGAGATTATGATCATACCCGCTTCTGCTTTATTTCACGCTGATTATTTAGGGACATCTCATGAATGCTTTTTTAAAAAAAATCCACAGAAAAAGGAGAAGCAAGGAAAAGTATTGCAGGTGCATTCAGGTTTTTTAAAAGGGCATTTTCTTCAAGGACTTTTTGAAAAACCTTTTTGGGGAAATGACAGTGGAGAAAAACAATATAAATAAACATTTGGGACATTTAAACAGACAAACATAATTGGGGGGACACACACACACACCCCAAGTCCTTTTTCTTTTCTCCTAGAGGCAATTATACTTCATGAAATGTTCATTCCTGTTGATGCACTAATTCCAAAATATTATTATCTTAATTACAGATGAGCTAGTAATGTTACATGGCACAATAACAATCCACAAAAGGAGCAGGTGAGCCGTCCAACTGGGAGTATGTCTCAGTATCACACGGCACTCTTGGAACTTTGTTGCAATGGCCATACAGCATCCTTCAAATGTCTTGGGGAAATGGTAAGGACATGTTTATTCCCTTTCTAATTTATTAACATGAAATTGGGCTTGGACTATGGGTTTGGGGCAGAGATTTAAAGCATGAGCCAGTCAAACCTGAGTGCTTTTCTGTTCCGTTTTGTTTAGCAAGTGCTTTCCTCTGCAACTAAAATCAATAGAATTTCATCTGCTTAATTTTGGCTGGACTTTGCTCATATAACATGCAGGAAGTATGCAGAAAATATCTAATATGTGAAATCCAGTCACATACACACATACACACACACACACACACACACACTGTTTTCATAACACAAAATGAGAACAAGTAAGTTACCCTTCTATCTGGAATTCTGATGAAAATGTCATTCAACTACTTTTTATATACACCCCCCCCAACAACAAAAAATGTATCTTTCATGTAAACCTGGAACTTTGGCTCCAGTCCTGGACATCACAGGGTGTTTGTAAAGACATTCATTGAGATTACAGTTCCACAAGAAGTCATAGTTATTCCTTCCTTTGCCTATCAGTGCGGGTTCCAAGTTCTGTGGGCTGTAGATGAATAATATGGTATTGGTTTTTATAACTTAACAGCACAAATCAAATTTCTGTTCTCTATATATTCATCAATGCAAGATGTGTTTCTTATCCACCCCAACCACAATCATGGTCAACGTTCAAGTAACAGGAAACTGGGTGTGATGATATATGGCCCCGTACCTAAATGGAATACCAACATGCCTAGTCCCTAAGTTTGGAGAGCAGTTTTACAGGCTAAACCTTGCACCCATTGAAACTTTAAGTCTGGCCACAAAAGCAGAGGGTCTCCTCTTAAAGTGGTGCCTGGGTTCATGTAGGAGAAGCTAAAGGTGACAGCTAGTGCGTAAGAACTTCTGCTGAGCTGTCCTGCCATTTTTGTCACAATCTGTGCTGTGGCCTGAGGGTGCTTCTGCCTTAGGCAGGAACTGAAGCTCTAGAGAAAGTGTGGGGAACCTTTTCAGCTTGAGGGCCAAATTCCCTTCTAGACAGCCTTCTGAGGGCCACATGCCAATGGCAGGTGGTGGAACCAGAGACAAAAGTGAACAGAGCAATGAAAGAAATGCTGACCTTGGTACAGAAGGCTAGCTTCTACACAGATTCACAGCCACCTCTTTATCCTCCTAGGCAAGCAGGAAACATTAGACTGAGGAGTATCCCAGGAGCTAGACAGAGGGGGTCTGGAGGTTTTCATTTTGCCCACAGGCCTGAGTTACCCCAGCTCTGCTCTATAGAGAGAAGGATGAAGTAGTGCCTGTCATCTATGGCCTCTATGGATCAGGTTGCTCCTTGAGGCTCAGGAGCCAATTGGCAAGTTATGGGGAAGGGCTCTGGCTCACTGATAGAGCATCTGCTTTGCATGCAGATGGTCCCTGATTCAATCTCTGCTGTCTCCAGGTAGGACTGGGAGAGGCTCTGAAGAGTCACTGCCAGTCGGTGTTGACAATATAGAGCTGGATGGACCATTTGTCTGACCTGATATGTGGCAATGGAGATCCATTCTTTACCAGCCTCTGTAAGTCATGTGTTTCTCAGATACTTTGATTAGCTAGCGCTCCAGCTGGATAACAGTTTCTGAGGTCCTTGGAGAACTACTTGAAAATGATTCATCGATGGTATTTAACTCTGAGTAGGCTTGCTAAAAACGTTCAAAAAAACGAGGATCATGGCCACTGGTCCCATCACCTCCTGGCAAATAGAAGGGGAAGAAATGGAGGCCGTGAGAGATTTTACTTTCTTGGGCTCCATGATCACTGCAGATGGTGACAGCAGTCACAAAATTAAGAGACGCCTGCTTCTTGGGAAGAAAGCAATGACAAACCTAGACAGCATCTTAAAAAGCAGAGATCACCTTGCCAACAAAGATCCGTATAGTTAAAGCTATGGTTTTCCCAGTAGTGATGTATGGGAAATAAGTGTGTACAGGTGAAAATGCTGGCAACATTAAGATAAATTCAACAGCGTAAATAAGTTTTGATGGATGTAGTAATGGAATACTGAATGGTATAATTTTTGTAAAATATGCAGGGATTTATGATATGCAAAATGAACCATGATAGAGAAGAGGGGAAGTCATGGATATCTTACGGATGTAGAAACGAGTACTCTAAATTGTAAAGCAGAAAATTTAATAAAAAATTACAGAGAGAGAAAGAGAGAAAGAGATTGTTTCTGAAGTTCTTGTCCCTGCCCCTGTTCTGCCAAACTTTCTGGCTTCAGGCAATTAAATAATAAAAGATGTGTACTGTTTCTAGGAGGCTCTGTCTCAGCTTCCTTTGCTCCCATGACACAGTCCTGCTTCAGGTACAAAGGCACCAGATTAAAAGGTTGTACAATAGTTCCGGAAGATGCTCAGCTTTCAGGCAAGTTTCCAGGACTGGTGCTCTACAAGCTGCGAGAGTCAGCCATGAAGTACATTGCTCCAGGCACCTTTGCTGCCTTAACTCAGGACGGTTGGTACCGTCAACAAAATCAAGTGGTAAACCTTGCCCTGTTGGATCACTCTTTTTCCCCCCCAGTCACTGCCACTTTTTACATGTGTTTACTAATAAGTTTTCTTTGTCTCATTTATGCAATAATCTGTGTGTTAAAAGAAAAGAAAAATGCTTCATGGAAATTTACATTCCAAAAAATACATATCAAAACATACATTTTACAAAGTGTTTTGTTACTTTTTTGTTTAGCTGAGAACCATGTTGCAACATTTGGTGACAGTGCCATTTTTATTTATATTCATTAATTAAATTTATATACTGACCTTGACCCGAGGTTTACAATATAAAAGTCTCAGATTATGCAGGGCCTCTCAATACAATTTTATTTCAACATATTTCATATGCAAATAGGCTTCAGTGAAGGATTTCTATATATGATTTGCTTTTATTATTAATTTTCAGCTGCAGGCAACCATGCTCCTGAATACCAGTTCTTGGAAACCACAGGAAGGGAGACTGCTATTGTGCTCAAACCCTGCTTTTGGGTTTCCCACAGACATCTGGCTGACCACTGTGAAAGCAGGATGCTAGACTAGATGGGCCATTGGCCTGATCCAGCAGGCTCATACATTCTGTTCCATTTTCACCTACATACTGGTATATATGCTAATATGAAAGTTTACCTCAGTATGTCTTAATCTGGACCAGTTTGCAGAAGTGTAAAATTGAAGGATGGCTCTGCTCTGTTCTGCTCTACATATTAGGCTAAAAGGTGGTGACCAGGTAAGTGTTGGGATACCGCCAGGGAGACAGAGGCTTCAGGCAGGTCCCAGTCATCTCCGGACGATCACCTGTCTCCCATGGAACAGCATCAGTCAATTAGCAACACGAGCCTCAAAGACATTCCAAGACCCATGCACACCCTTTCAGCAATCTCCACAACAAAAGATTCAGACAGGAGAGCATATTTACAGCTTTATTCAACATAGTTCAGAACAAAGGAAAAACATGACTGCTTGCCTCCGTGTCCAGGAAAACAGCCGGAACAAAAGCTATATACAAAACGGAAGTTCCCAGCGAGAACATTGCTGGGAGTAAACAGGCATGTGATACACAACAATCATGCCTGACCCTTTAAGGTGGAATGGAACTATCCTAACAGTAAGTTTACAAAGACTGAATTCCAGATATACCACTTCAGGTCTGACTAGAACCATCTCCAATTCCCTTCCACTGACAGACTAATGAGCTTTTGCTATGATAGACTTTTGGCTGGTAAGATGATTTGAAGAACTTGCAATTGAATTTAACTGGTTCTTCCCATTCATACTATTGATGCCTTGCCTGCGTTTGCTTTATCTCTCTCTCATTTGCCATATGGAATGCATAAGAAACATTTTATAAAGAAAGATTCTAAATCTGCACCACGGAAAGGGTGCGGATTTAAGGTAAAATGTTGGAAGTAAACCATATCTTAGCGTACCAGTAGCCACCATGGTGCTTCTCTCCAAATGTTGTGGACTACAATTCCATCACCTTGGACCATTGGCCATGCTGGCAGGGGTTGATGGGAGATGTAATCTGAAGGAGGACACCAGGTTAAGGAGGCTGGACTAAGTAAATAAGGAAGAGGACGAGCTGAAACAATGTGCCATGAAAGACAATGGTAGTTGTTATGTACTAAGCTTGGATCCTAGAACAATAGGCAAGTAGGATGCTAGAATGCAACAACTTCTGTCACTATCAGACGGGATTCATTGTGTAAATAATGTATATAAGAGCCTGAGGTTTGGGGGGCAATTCAATCACTGTTTTACAAGCTGCAATAAAGAGCATGAAATCACTACAGGACTCCGAGTATATTTCAGTAGTAAACGGCAGAAGGGAATGAAGTTCACCCAGATCATTTTGAAAACCATACTCTACTCTTCCATCTGCAATGGACAACACTGTGTTGGCTAGCTGCTTAGAATTTTTGATCATTCCCCACAATATTTGTCGACTGGAGATGGAAGACAATGCTGAACTCCTCACAGCCAGTGTATAACTTTGATCTATTATTTTCTCCCCAGGCTTGACATTTCCTTCCTGCAGCCTATCGCTCAGTTTTCCCTTTATATTTGCAGTGGGGGAACTGTAAGTAATGACTCAGATCGACTTAATGAAAATACAAATAACATGCTTATGGCTTGAGTGGGAGCAGGTGACAGAGAAGCAGAAGACTCTGGTGCAAAATCTTACTAGTATGTTGGCTCGCAAAGTCTTTATTTTTATGAATGAGTATAGCCACAAGGCAAAGGAGGTTTAGGACCAGAAATTTATTTCTAAATGGGTTACTTTCCCAGGCTGACAAGCCCCATCTGCCCCACTGATATGCCAGTGCAGAAGCAATGATTCTTCAACATCAACTTCGTTGGACTGGTCATGTTGTTCAGATGCCTGATGATCGTCTTCCAAAGCAACTACTATATTCTGAACTTAAAAATGGAAAGTGTAATGCTGGTGGTCAACAAAAGAGTTTTAAAGATTTTCTCAAGGCAAATCTAAAAAAATGTAGTATAAACACCGACAATTGGGAAACACTGGCCTGCTGGTGTTCCAATTAGAGAACAAAGGTGTCATGGATTTTGAAGATGCTCGAACTCAAGACAAAAGGGAGAAACGAGCTAAGAGGAAGGCACGTTTGGCCAACCCTCACCATGATCAACTCTCACCCAGAAACCTATGCCCCCACTGTGGAAGGGCGTGTGGGTCCAGAATTGGCCTCCACAGTCACTTACACTCACCTTTAAATCTGTGTTCATGGAAGACATTCTTACTTGGCTACAAGTGATCACCAAAGAGGAAGAATACCGGTATTCTTTCAGCATGCTATGGCTGGCCTATGCAGTATCTCCAGGCACTCTCCAATCATTGTTTCATTAGTTGATTTATTGATTCCACACAGCCTTCCACACACATGTCTCCAAGCTATGTACAAAATACAATGAAACCAACTTTTAAAAATCCAGTTAAAAACAACACAAAAAATAGCAGCAGATTTAAAACAAACAAAGTAGATGCCAGTAGCAGAGACCTATTCACTCAGCTGAGAAATTGTGTCAGAAGAAGAAGAAAAAAGTCTTCAGTTGTTTCCAGAAGGTGCAGATAGTGAGTGCTAATAGCATCTCTTGTCAGGAGTTCAGCTTACACTCGAGTAGGACCCTGGCAGAGACACATGCCCAACTGACATGTTCCCTCCCTCCTGGTCGATCGTTTGGGAGCATCACAGTGACCGATGCCAACCGACACCGGCACATTTAGGGATCCACAGAGTTTGTGCATCATGCGTGAAAGACCTCAGCAACTCAGCATTTTGGCTAATCTACTTTATTTACGTATAAACACACACGGAGCACTGCAACATGACTCCCTCTCTCTCTAGCATCAGACAGCAAAGAGAAAAAAACAAAAGAATAATAGTCCCAATAAAAAATAAAATAAAAATGCAATATACAGTAACAAATTCAATAGAACAGTACAAATAGAAAATACTCAAGAGCAACGGATAAATTGTGTGAAAAGGACAATAGTGACTTTGAAAAAGAATGGGAACCTTTTGCAACTTATTTGCAGAAACAAAAACAAAAAAAAATGGACTCGTTGGCAGGATTTAAATAAACATTTACAATTTTACTTACAGAGAACAAGAAATATAACAGGTGGTAACATAGTATTATGTACAAACAGCAGAATGTAACATTTGATGTAATAAACCAGAAATGGAAGTTGGGGGAAGTCAACAGGGAGGGGGGAAACTGGAAAATGAATGTTAAGTAATGATATTGGATAGTTGTTATGAGAAAAGAAAATCAATAAAAATCATTTAAAAGAAAAGAAAATGTTGTTGTTGTTTAGTCATTTAGTCGTGTCCGACTCTTCGTGACCCCATGGACCAGAGCACGCCAGGCACTCCTGTCTTCCACTGCCTCCCGCAGTTTGGTCAAACTCATGCTGGTAGCTTCGAGAACACTGTCCAACCATCTTGTCCTCTGTCGTCCCCTTCTCCTTGTGCCCTCCATCTTTCCCAGGATCAGGGTCTTTTCCAGGGAGTCTTCTCTTCTCATGAGGTGGCCAAAGTATTGGAGCCTCAGCTTCACAATTTGTCCTTCCAGTGAGCACTCAGGGCTGGTTTCCTTCAGACTGGAGAGGTTTGATCTTCTTGCAGTCCATGGGACTCTCAAGAGTCTCCTCCAGCACCATAATTCAAAAGCATCGATTCTTCAGCGATCAGCCTTCTTTATGGTCCAGCATTCACTTCCATACATCACTACTGGGAAAACCATAGCTTTTACTATACAGACCTTTGTTGGCAAGGTGATGTCTCTACTTTTTAAAAAATTATTTAAAAGAAAAGAAAATACTCAAGAGCTTTCATCCAAAGGAAAGCTCACCTAACGTAGATTGGAGGTTAGTGGAGGAGTGTTCCCCAAAAAGCAGGATCTACATTTTTAAATAAAGAAATATCATATCCAGGATGGACACCAAAGGCTATTCACTTGACCCAGGGCCAGTTCTCATGCAGTGGAGCAGGAAAGTAAATAGCAGATAAAAACCACACGCATTCCCATCATCAGAAGTGCCCATCTACCCCATCAGAAGTGGTGGGCAGTTTGTCACTTATGGAACTCCCTCCTTAAGGAGGCTCAACTGGCACCTTTGTTATGGTCTTTTTGGGCTCCAGGCCTGATCCAGCAGGCTCTTGTTATGTTCTTATGGAGGATGCCACCTTAAGTCCCTACATTAAGTGGAGAACTGAAAGGACTAGTGGACAACTGTTGTAAAAAACAAAGAGGCATGCATATTATCTGGGGGGGGGGATGAAATAAAATCTGGAGATATCTCAGAGAACACAAGGGGGAAAAGAAAAGCCTGTTTTAAAAGCACTGGTTGCTTCTAGCTGTTGTCCTTGATTTCTTTTAAAAGTGAACCTTTGCTGCCATCTTCTGGTTTGTTTCAGTGGCAAGAAAGAAATGCATTGCCTTCCCTATTGAAAGAAGAGTCTCCCAGGAGAAGAAATTTGTTTCAGAGTAAAATCAACGGCAGAGAGATTTGTGCCGTGTGAGCAAATGCAACAACCAAGCTTCCCATGGCATTGCTGGTGCAAGGAAGCAGCAAAACGGTGAACTAGGTAAGGATGGGTCCTCATAAAAATGCTGATTAACTGCACAAGCCTATACGTGTCTGCTCAGTTGAACATACTGAGTTCATTGAGAGTTGCTCCCAGGTAAGCATAAAAGCATCATATCCTTAGACACTGCTTTATCTTGAGATCTGCAAAATCCAAAAAGGCCACAATGAACCAAGAGTTTTCAGCCACAGTGGTACTGCCTTTCAATTCCAACTTTCCCCATCTGGCACATGTTTCAGACTACAGTTCTGGCCAGTCTTGATCAGCATAGCTCATGGTCACTGTTGATGGATGGATGACGTGGATCAACAACATCAGGAGGCCACCAAGTTGGGAAAACCTGTCCTACTCTATCGGCACAATGTTGTTGCCAGTAAATTATGTGGAAGAGAAAGACACTGATGGGGAACTTCTGGCAGTTGCCCACACCCCTAAGGTTTGGTTGGCCTTTACTAGGTACCAAGCCTTTAATGCCCTCTGGAACTCCCTGCCACTAGAGTTTCAGAAGGAACCATCTCTGCTTTCTTTCAGATGTCTCTTAAACCTGTACTCTTTAGGCAGGCCTTCACAATATGGATTTTTCTGTTAAACCAACAAGTATCTTTCGCTGTTTTATGGATGTTTTTTACTATGTTCTACAAATGTTGATTGACTGATTTTGTTGTACTTTGTGTTGTAAGGCACCGGGATACATTTTATGAGTGAGGATCATATATAAATACTGGTGGAGACATTTTTACAGCCTATATTACATGTGTCCACTCAACGGTATACTGAGTTCCAAGGACAATTGTTCCCAAGTCTTAGTTGTATTTGGTGTAAGATCCTGGACCCAGGTGATGTAGCACTGAAGCAGTTATCTCATGCAACTTCTCTTCTACTAAGTTTAATAAAGCAGGTTTTTTTTCAGGTGGCTATTCACTAGCCTCGTACATTCAATCTCAATTTAAAAAACCATCACATCCATAATCGCCATTATTGAAAATATTACTTTAACTCTATGCTCTCATCATTGTGACAATACTTTTGCATAGCACTTTTGCGTCGTCAAAGTGCTCCACATGCATTAACTAGTTGTACTCTTTGCAACAGCCCTGTACAGTAAGTAAATAACATTATCCCCTATACTGCAGATGGGGGAACTGAATTGCTGGACCATCTAGTCAGTTCATTGCAAAAGCCATGAACAAAAGTATCAGTGACATCTATTTTTCTCCCTCGAATGCCTGACAGAAACCAAAGGCAGAATTAAGGGTGTTTGATGAGGTACATGTGTCAAACCTATGTATAACTACCATTTGACCAACAGTGAAAAATGAGGACCATTCAGAACTGTGCATTTTTGAACCAAATCAGCAGACGTGGAATTCGATCTAGGCGCCTCTGCAGTTATAAGACTGGACAAATCTCAGAGCTCATCACCTTTGGCTTCACATCTCCAGCTGGGGAAATGTCTAAAAGGTAGCCTGTAGCCAGCATTAAACAGTGCTGAGAGCATTAATGGACTTCCAAACTGCAAATTTCTATCCATTACAATGCCTCTCCTGCTGTGTATTGCTTTTTACATTCCTTTCTCAGAGAAGTTGCTTAAAATGTAATGGAAGGTTGGAAGTGAGAAGCGGAGCTGGGGGCCATGCTGTCTAGTTTGAATCTGGAGCACACTGTCCCAGGATTCTGATCCATCTCAGCTTTGTCCCAACCTAGCACTAGCAAAGAGGACTGAGAACATAAAGGCTTCATCAGATCAGCATCTCTTAGCATAATGTGTAAAGAGAAAAACCAAAAGCTATCCATTTGTCCATCGCTGGTTCCACCTACGCCTCCTTGCACTGCATTGCTGCTGCAGTACTATTTCCTGTTTCCTCATTTGCAGGAGTAGATAGAAGTTAGCTCATGCTGAATTAATGGAGGAATGGGAGCGGCTGTTTCTGCTCTATATGCAACAGAGAAAGTTGAGGGGAAGAGACAGGAGGACAAGAGAGCATCAGATAGAAAGAAGGACAGTTGCAGAGGATCACAGGTTCAATCCCAAATACCTTCAGGTTAGGATAGGACTCTCCCCTTCCTGAAACCCTGGAGAGCTACTGCCAGTCAGTGTAGTACCAAGTTAGATCGACTACTGGTCTGACTTCGTTTAGGGCAGCTTCCTCTGTTCCTCAGTTCTACCCTAGGATGAGGTCCAAGAGCAAAGACCAAGGGTGGTTCTTAGCTTTGATCTCTGGTGTAAAAGGGGCTGAGAACCTCTGAGAACTGAGGTATTACAGAGAGCAGCACAAAATGGATTTGTTGTGTGTGTTTACCTAGCCTCTGCTGCTTGGGCGTTAGGAACTGGAAAATATCTAAGCCATGCTGTTCGCAACAAGCAGGTACAGGGTGGGCAGGTTGTGGGGTGAGAAACAGAGGGTAGACTGGCGAGCAAACTGGAGGCATCATGGTGACGAAGGGAGGCACAGCTCAGAACTTGCTGTCTTGAGGGAAACTGAGAAGATAATAATTACCCACACAGACAGCCTCGCTGATCCACAAAGTACATTGCTGAAGCTGCCTGGAGCTTCCTTTGTTGGCCTGACAATAGGAGTATTCAGACAACAGCACAAACCCCTGAGAGAAGGGAGCCCTGGAAGTTGGAGGACTCTTGCTGTCAAACATTCTGCATTCTTACAAACATAGGAAGCTGCCTTATGCCAGATCAGACCGCTGGTGCATCTAGCTCAGTATTTTAGACAATATTGGAGACAGTGGCTCACCAGGATTACAGACACAGGACATCCCCAACCCTACCTCAAGATGCTGGGGATTGAACCCAAAAAGCAGATACTGTCCCATTGAGCCATGGCCTTTCTCCTTCTTGTAGTATTAGTGTCACTGAAGGTTATCACAAAATAAGTAAATAAATATGAGCAGTTTGTTAATCCATTAATACAGCGAGGCATCGAATTGCAATACAGTGGTACCTCAGGTTAAGTACTTAATTCGTTCCGGAGGTCCGTACTTAACCTGAAACTGTTCTTAACCTGAAGCACCACTTTAGCTAATGGGACCTCCTGCTCCTGCTGCTGCTGCGCCACCAGAGCCCGATTTCTGTTCTTATCCTGAAGCAAAGTTCTTAACCTGAAGTACTATTTCTGGGTTAGCAGAGTGTGTAACCTGAAGCATATGTAACCTGAAGCGTATGTAACCCGAGGTACCACTGTACAGTAATACCTCCGCGAACGTCTGCCTCATCTAGCGTCCATTATGGTGAACGTCCACAGCAAACCCAGAAGTACTGGAATGGGTTACTTCTGGGTTTGCCACTCGAACATGCGCAGAAGTGCTAAATCATGCTTCACACATGCACAGAAGCGCAAACCGCTCTGTGTGCATGCGCAGACGCGGCACTTGGCCCTGCGTCCTTTTTGGCTAGTGGCCAGGGCTCCGGAATGGATCCCAGTCGCAAAACAAGGTACGACTGTACTGTATGCAGCTAATAGACACCTTTAAAAGCTGTCACAGAAACTTAAAATATTTGAAAACTAAAGTAATCCATGAACACAGGAGAGCAATACAGCTAGATTTCATCTGTCGGCAGTAGGTAAAAGCCCTCAGTAAAACATTTGCATATCCATTAGTCTCTATATAAAGCGTTGTGAATGGGTAACATCATTTTTAATGCTTTTAAGACCAAACTGGGGGAGGTGGGGGGGAGGGGGAGATTAATACCCACCTGAATCCAGAAGCTTTGTTTTTATTGCTCAAGAAACAATCATATCTTTCATGATTGGAAACAAAAGCAAGAAAGTTTATGTAGCTTTTATAAAGGGAGCGTTCTTGGAACTGTAAGGGAGATGGTGAATGAACAACAGAAAAAGGTAAGATTATCAGAACATGGCTGAAGACATCGTGTTGATTGAGAATAAATATAAGTAAGCTTACCTACATACTAGTCAGCCCCCTGGCCTCACCTGTAAAGCAAGAATCTGAGCCACAAAGCAAGAGTTGTAGGAAATGGCAACTTCTCTTAAAGCTTTATTATCTTGCAAAGCTTATTTCTTTTCTCATGTCAGTTCCACTCTATGGAATCCATTTCTTGACAAATTATCCTCTCTCTTTTCTTAACCCCTCCTCCCTCTGTCCACTGCCCACTTTGAGGATCATTGCTTTTCCATTCTTATCGCATGGTCATCAACATGTGACACCATGGTTAAAACATCTGCACTAGCTGCCCATCTACTACCAGGCCAGGTTGAAGACCCTTTAGTTAATTTACAAAGCCTGGAACAACTTAGGTCACCTGAACCCTTATATCCCAGGTCCATCATGGAGCTCATCTACAGGTGCATCATTAGTCATACTCCAGGTTGGTAACGCTCCTCTGATGGCATCAAGAAACTGAGCTTTTAGTGCCATTGGCCCATTATTGTGGAATACTCTGTCAACAGAGATTCAGCAGTAATACTGTATTTTGTTTTAACTTTCAAGCGTCTGCTGAAAACATTTCTATGCCACCCTGCTTGTGCAGGCAATTAAGAAAATACCTCTCCGGGAAATCTTGGCTGATCTCTGTTTTTCAATTTCTACATAGTTTTATTCAGTGTGTTTTTTTCTGGGGAAAAGGTGGGGGAACTCACTATGAGGTTGGTTGGTTGGTTGGTTGGTTGGTTGCGGGCCCAGTCAGTGCCACCCCCACCCTGGCACTGGATAAATGTAAGGTGTAATTAATAAACCCAAGCAGACAATGATCTGGATTAGAAATGGCCACAACTTTATTGAGTGCAGAGATAGGTGGATTTTTGGCTCAGGCATTGGGTGTATATCTGTTCCACTGACACAAAATTAATTATTTAATTTAAAAAAGGTAAAAGAACTCAGTTCCCTCAAGTTCCAGCTAAAAAACAAACCTGATTTTATTCTATATATGTTTGGTTGTTGTGAACTGCTTTGATAATTTTGAAATGAAAATCAGTATTTTTAAAACAAATAGTAAGTAAATAAATAAAAGAGCAAGTCACTGTGATAATATTTGTTACCTGTTCACTGATTTTCAACTGAAGGACTGCACCCCTCCAGCTGCCTGTAGCAGATCTCAACCATAGGTTGCAGACAATGGATCCCACCTCTTCCAATGGGGATCACATTTGTAACACATCAGGTTTTGAAGTAATTTCCTTGGCTTATAGCAACATTTTATTGCTTCTGACCAAACTACACCACAGCAAATGAAACCTGGATTTCTTATACTGTATTATCAGGCACAGTATCTGAAAATACTGTAAATTTATTCCTGGAACTGGTAAGACATTTGCATGGGGACAAGTGCAACATCCCCGAGGATGTCAGCAAAATTGCTTTAACTCAGCTGAGTGTAGAATAGGACCAGCTGCCCTGCTAGAAAAAAACAGTAAATACCATTTCCTGCATGTGCTTGAGCAAATGATGATAGATGATGCTGTATTTTGTTTCTTAGCATACCATCTTCTCTGAGTTCAGCTAAACAAATGGAAATTGGATGCCTCTGCCTACAGAATATTTTATTTATCCCCACTTTTCTCTTGCATACTGTGGACAAATCGGTATAAATATTTCAAGTCATTTCAGCTGTGGCCATGCGAGGGGATTTTGTATCCCGCAAGGTAGATTAGGCCCACAGCAATCCTGCAAGGTAGATGAGGCTGAGACCGTGGCACTGCAAGGACCACGTGGGATGAGTGGGAATTTGAACTTGGATTTAACTATACTCAGCCCAGTGGAGTCTGGTACATTAGGGCGAATGGGGTGCTGCCCCACCAACCTCAGCCAGTCCCCACCTGCCTTCCTTCTTACATACAATCAGTCCAAGTGTAGTGGTTAAGAGCGGTAGTCTTGTAATCTGGTGAACCAGGTTCGCGTCTCCGCTCCTCCACATGCAGCTGCTGGGTGACCTTGGGCAAGTCACACTTCTTTGAAGTCTCTCAGCCCCACTCACTTCACAGTGTGTTTGTTGTGGGGAAGGAAGGGAAAGGAGAATGTTAGCAGCTTTGAGACTCCTTTGAGTAGTGATAAAGCAGGATATCAAATCCAAACTCTTCTTCTTCCTCCTCCTCATCAGTCTCAGTGTTGCCCCTTGTAGAAATGAGCGGCAGGGTGGGAGTTGGGGTGGGGAAAATTGGTTGGCTCTGGCTTCGCCTGCTGCTTGGCTCCCTGCTAAGTATAATTGTTTAATTGTACACTGGAATGGAGAATAACTCTGGATGTGTCTGGATGTGTAAATTTCCACTCCAGCTAAATGCAAAGAGTTGCAGACAGCCTAACAAGTTAATGACTGACTGTATTGCCAATGTATCTCTGCTGCTCTGTCAACTGTTTGACTTAGATCACATAAAAAAATGAGTTTCGGCTCTGTGCACATGTTAATCTGTGGGCATCCATTTTGTGCGAGTTGTTCTCTCAACCCACCAAAGAGGATGGTGTGCTAATGACTCTCTCTCCAGGCGAAAACAGCCTCTAGGCCCACAAAGTCTTTGCAGAAAGAAAGAACTTTGTTTTCAGCTCTGGATAAAGTTATTTTCATATTTCTAAGATGTTATACCTGTGCTGGAACTAGCACAAAGCAATATGCAACTATATGGATGTAACATTATTTGTTTTGTGTCTGTTTTGGAGGAAGTTCTGTTAGTAAAGTTTTGGAATTCATATTTTTTGACTGGACAATTTTTATTTCAAGGAGAGTCCACTTTTATTCATCTTATTGGCTCCAAATGAGAGCGAGGGTGGTGTAGTGGTTAAGAGTTGTAGACTTGTAATCTGATGAACCGGGTTCACATCCCCGCTCCTCCACATGCAGCTGCTGGGTGACTTTGGGCTAGTCACACTTCTTTGAAGTCTCTCAGCCTCACTCACCTCACCAAGTGTTTGTTGTGGGGGAGGAACGGAAAGGAGATTGTTAGCCATTTTGAGACTCCTTAGGGTAGTGATAAAGCGGGATATCAACTCCAAACTCTTCTTCTTCTTCAGTATTGATTAACTACAATACTCCTTGCCTGTTCCAATGCACATCAGCCACCCCTAGTCTAACCCAAACCATATAATTTAAAACAATTCTTTAAAAAGATAGTTAAAAATGTTCTTCTTAAAAACCTAAAAACTCCCTTAAAAGAATCAAGTCTTCAAAGAAATTATATGATCTAAGTAAGTCTTTAAAGTCTTTCTTTTAAGGGAGTTTTTAGGTACATGCCTCCTAGTGACAGTAGATATGACAGTCGTTCTATCAGTTTCTCTTTCTTTAGCCCAGTAGTAGAGGGGGAAAGATCTCAGGATCAATCCTTCTTCAGGTAAAGGTAAAGGACCCCTGACAGTTAAATCCAGTCGCAGACGACTCTGGGGTTGCGGTGCTCATCTCTCTTTACAGGCCGAGGGAGCCGGCATTTGTCCACTCCACAGACAGTTTTTCTGGGTCATGTGGCCAGCATGACTAAGCCGCTTCTGGCACAACGGAACACCAATACCATAGCAGTGCACGGAAACACCGTTTACCTTCCTGCCGAAGCGGTACCTATTTATCTACTTGCACTTTGGGGGGTGCTTTCGAACTGCTAGGTTGGCAGGAGCTAGGACCCAGCAACAGGAGCTCACCCCATCGCGGGGATTCGAACCGCCGACCTTCTGATCGGCAAACCCTAGGCTCAGTGGTTTAGACCACAGTGCCACCCACGTCCCATCTTCAGGTAGGGCTGGAAAATCTGGGATTTTTTCCCCTGAAATCCAAGAGAGCCTCTGGAAGTCAGTGTGAACCTACGTTCTTCAATCTTGGGTCCCCAGATATTGTTGGATTCCATTTATCATCGTCCATGACTGTTGCCTAAATTGGCTGGGGATGATCAGAGCTGTAGTCCAGCAATACTATGTAGACAATACTATGAAGTTGATGGACCAATGGTTGGTTATTTTTCATACTTAAAAAAAAAAATACAGGTGAATTTTTTAAAATGACATCCCACAGCCGGATGTGGGGAAACAGGTTGCTGCTGAAAAGGAAACTGGCATGATACTGATGGTGCAAGAGCATTTCTGCCATGCATGCACCTCAGCTTGACTCACAATTTTTTGAATACATTTTTGCAGCTTCCAAAGCATACAATCTCATAAAAGAGAGTGAATCTAATTGAGCAGATACCTCTCTTCCAGTCTGGTGAGCTGCAGATTACTAGGTGAAAAAATTGGTAGAAGGGACCTTTAATAAATAGGTAATAAGAAGATACGGGGACAAAATATGAGATAATGGAAGATAAGTTTTCTAGCACTGTATGTGACAATTTCATCATAAGTATTCAAATACTGTGCTATATCATCAGGTGGAAAAATTTTATGATATTTTTATCTCTCTCTCTTTTTTTCTTTTCTTTTTTTTTCAAAACCACTTGCATTTTTGTACCACTCTGTGTTTTTACATATTTTAAGTTGCTGTTTTTGAATATTTTTACATGAGGATTGTGCATTTGTGCAAATATATATGTTTCTGCATCCATAAACTAAAAAGCCCATGATACAGTCTGAGTGCAATGTAAACACATGTGCTGGGGAAAAAATGTGATCTTTACTTAATGCAAAAAAGAAGATTACAATTGAATCTTCTGTTGCACTGCTGGAAAACACCAATATTTTTGCTGGTGAACATATTTTCCATGTAAACCCATTGTTTAAGTTCAGAAACTTTTAATTACTGTAATTGCTAAACAGAGGAGGTGGTTTTGGGGTTGTTGTTGGGTTTTTTTGTAATTTTGCACATGCCTGGTCTCCACATACCATGCAGATTCCTGAAAGAGGGCAAAATGTGTTGGGGGATGAATTGGGTAGTGGATGAGGGAAAAGGATAAGTAAAATTGTTAGCAAGAGGCACAAAAACCCTTTGTATTTCCTGCGCAATACTTAGTGGGTCATCAAGCAGTCTTTCCAGTAAATCACAGCGATTGTCCTACACTGGAGCAAACAATTAATCTTCTGAGCTCCTAGAGATAGCTGTGTAGGATCGATTGGTGGGTTTATGATGTCCATGAAGCTTTACTGTGGATTAAATGACAGAGCACCACAGTCTCTTAAATTTGTGGTCCGACCAAGATTGATCTGGTGACCTTCTTCGTCTCAGCGTTCAGGTGTCACAGAGATGTGTGAGGACAGCGCCATTGCGTTCCCTTAACACACTGACTCGTAAGAACATATATAGAGTGGCTTTTACGGTTTCCCATACAACACTCACTCCTGCAAAGCAGGTGTGTGCATATGGCAGTTACAAGCCTATACCCCACTTACCTGGGAGCAAGCCACACTGAACTCAATTGGACTTACTTCTGAGTAGATATGCATAGGATTGTGCTGCCTGTAGAAGAATAAAGGGGTATGATCTACAATGGAGACATTTCACGGGGGAAATTCTATTTCATTTCAGAGGCATTCTACAAAGCAATGTTTGCATGTCAGGTCGTGTCTTATCAGAAGATTTCTGCATTCCCCGTGTTTCAAATATTGTCCATGGGTGATGACAGAAGACTAGATTATGCTATCGCTAACAAATATATTTCCTTCTTTTGAGGCTTCCAGAAGAGATGCAAATATATGGACCGCCCTCCCACCAGACACCAAAATGTGTCTTATCATCAAAAGAATCCGGCTGAATTCCTCTATCCCCAGGACATTTGCAAACAAAATGTGTGTTATATAACTCAAAGTGTCAAACACTGAAACTGACTGTTCTAAGTAAAATGGTTCCTACCACCAGAACTCAGTTCATGTAAGCAATGGGATGTTTTACTCCAAATTTCTTAGCTGCCAGTAACACAAACTAATCTAAAAAAACCTCTAGCTAAGTCTTGTCTGCTTCCATTGTTGAATGAAATTACTATGATTAAGTAAAAAGGTGGTTCAGGGTTCATATTCAGAAATACATATGGTAGCAATAATCCACAGCACCACATATAATTCCTTAACAATGTGCCCAAAGCAGGTAGCAACAGTAAGTGATAAGAGTTGTGAATTTTAAGCTTGTCTTAACTCAATGGGGGGGGGGGAGTAGCATCTTGTTTTTAATCAGCAGCTATGCCCTGGAGCAAAGAAAAGGAGAAGCAGATAAGTTGAGTATGAAGGTGCCATTATCGCAATCATTCCTGATTATTACTGCACTTTTGAGGGGGAAAGAAACAATAAGTAGAGTTAATACTCAGAATTACCATGAAAAACCTATTTTGACAAAAGTAGAGGGCCAGCAAAGGTTACCAGTTCTCACAAGTGAACAGGGAAATTGCATCAGGTAATGGGCGTAACAGATGATCCGAGCGCATTTAAGCAGATAAATGAGACAGAGCATTAAAATTTATAGCCGACCTAAAGCTGATTTTCCTTAAGGAGGGAAGGAGCAAGAAAGGAAGAAGCTGGAACCACATTTCGAAGCTGTGAAGTAAATGGAGGGTACCAAAGGGCTGGTTAATCCTTAGTGCTATCTACTGGCTTGTGAGGGACTTAAAACTGGTGCCTAATTAGGCCCGCAATGCCTAGGAAGACAGGCATGTATTTATTACACAGCTATTCACACATAGATACTTGTTTTTGCTCTCTTTCAGCAGGTGTGTCATTTGGCTTGACATCTGTTGTGGAACTCTCTTCTGCTTCGTCAGCCAGAAAGAAAAGTGGCTTCAAGAAAAACCACCCTGTGTACCTTCATAAGCTGGGGGCTGGGGTGGGAGCATGGAACAGTCCTTAGAATCATAGAAAGCCGCTTTATGCTGAGTCAGAGCATTGGACCACATAGCATAGCACTGTCTTCATTGACTGACAGCAGCTCTGCAGGGTTTCAGGTAAAGGGCACACCTACCAAAAGATGCCAGGGATTGAAGCAATGACAAACCTAGACAGTATCTTAAAAAGCAGAGACATCACCTTGCCAACAAAGGTCCATACAGTTAAAGCTATGGTTTTCCCAGTAGTGATGTATGGAAGTGAGAGCTGGACCATAAAGAAGGCTGATCACTGAAGAATTGATGCTTTTGAATTATGGTGCTGGAGGAGACTCTTGAGAGTCCCATGGACTGCAAGAAGATCAAACCTATCCATTCTTAAGGAAATCAGCCCTGAGTGCTCACTGGAAGGACAGATCCTGAAGCTTAGGCTCCAATACTTTGGCCACCTCATGTGAAGATAAGACTCCCTGGAAAAGACCCTGATGTTGGGAAAGATGGAGGGCACAAGGAGAAGGGGACGGCAGAGGACAAGATGCTTGTACAGTGTTCTTGAAGCTACCAGCATGAATTTGACCAAACTGCGGGAGGCAGTGGAAGACAGGAGTGCCTGGCGTGCTCTGATCCATGGGGTCATGAAGAGTTGGACACGACTAAATGACTAAACAACAACAACTTCTGTTTTCTCTGGTTGTACAGCTTTGGGTGAAGTCCATGTGTGGGTGTATTGGCTCGACCTTCCAACCTATGGAAATCCAACTTCTTAAACTGAACAGCAAAACAAGGTCAGCTTCACTCATACTGATGCTTTATTTATGGTGATGAAACAACAAGCCGGGAGATTCTTGAGAGTGAGGGTTTGCATGGGCAGCATGGGTTTGGTCCTTAGTCATGGGCCATTTTAGGCCTTTGTTTCCCTTTGGCACATCTTAAGAAATGTCATCAAACTACACCTAAAATGGCTCGAGGCCATGGGTTGTAGCCAATGTGGCTCACCTGTGAGTGGAATGGACTTCTGCTTGCATGACAGGCCTTCACCTTCTCTCCCCTGAAGGTCCCTGTGTGCCCTCAAAATCTATTCCAAATGACTAGGGAATCATCCAAAACAGATTTTGGGAGGGTTTAGTTGTTTACTCTGAGTCAAGGTCTAACCCAGCATAGATTCTGTTGCAAAACAACCCCCCCCCCTCAGGGAGGTGGGTTCTATCCCCTCAGCTACCTCTTATGTAGGTCTTTTCCAGTTTATTTTCCTTTGAACCTCATCTCTCTCCATCCCACTTTACAGGCAGTGTTCATTTTTCACACGTATGATTGATCCCTTAATCCCTTCCATCACCTGGCACATTGCTACATCTATAAGCCAGGTACTCATGGGCATGGAGGGGGACACCTCCTTCTCTTCATCCATTCCAATGTCTCCTCCTCCTCCTTCTTTGGCGATCACTCATAGCTGAGTAAAATTTTCTTCCATGAACACGGTCTTATCAGTGAGTCCGTAAGTGACTGTGGAGGCCAATTCTGGATCCACACGTCCTTCCACAGTGGGGACATAGGTTTCTGGACGGGAGTTGATCATGGTGAGGGTTTGCCAAACGTGCCTTCCTCTTAGCATGTTTCTCCCTTTCGCCCTGAGTTCGAGCATCATAGCAGTAAGGGAAGAAAAATGTTTGGGACTACAATGCTCACTTCCTACTTAAAGTGAGCATTACTAATTGAAACAACCTGCTTCTTTGTAATGAAGGGTTCAGACGCACTTAAATTGCATGTTTGGTTCCCTAAAGTAGAGCCACGTGACCAAACACCAAGGCACGCTGGTCTTTCCAACCATCAACAACTACACAACCTTTGCTCTCCAATAGACCACAGTGCTGTCTAGTCTTTAATGAGAGGTGTAAATCCATACCATCAGCTGGGTCCTTTCAAGTGGCACATGCTTCAGTGAACTGTCCATCTGGAGCCACATTCCAAATCAATTCCCAACATAGTATCAGTCCCCCTGTTAACAGGTATGAAAACAGAAGCTGTGAAAGGAAGGATTCTGGCCACGACCGAGCTCATTTGCAATGCATCCCATAATTAAGAACTTTTAAAAAGAAAAACGAGGTAGGTTTTGTCAAATGTATTATTAAAGCATAATAGAGTCCCCCGAGTCCCAATTAGGAAACTGATTCAAAAGTGTTCGAGTTAAAAGAAACTGCAGGTAGGTAGCTCTGTTCACTCGGCCGTCTCAAATTAGCATATTGATGGGACAACGTTTCCAGCTGGGATGAAATGCAGAGTTTGGCCACGTGCCTCACTAGGCCAACGTGGTCTGAGTGCTCAGAGACCGCTGGAATTGAGTGATATTTGCAACGCTACCTATAATTGTGAATAAATACAAAAAAAGAATGGTGCACAGCTAAGAAACATTAATGTCTTAGGAACAAGGTTAGCATGACATTGTTATATTATTGCAACGAAATAAGGTCACCAACTGGAATGAAGGGGGGGTGTTTTTGCCATGCGAGTACAGAGGGTTTTCCCCCAAGCATAATCTGAGTCTTTTAAAGCCAAATATTGTTTAAATGCATTCATAGGTGCTTCTATGAACATTTTAAATTGTGACTTGTTTATTTATATATTGACATTGTTACTATATTTGTAAAATGTGTTTGAGAGCCCCTTACGCTAAAATCCCATGTTCAATCCTTGGCATCTCCAGGTAGGGCTTGGAGATACCTTCCAAGTGTCCTTATTTTCCAGGGACAGCCCCAGATTTACAGAAGCTGTCCCAGTTTCCGATTTGATCCTGGAATGTTCCACTTTTCCTTAGGACATCCCTAGAGCTGGACCATAAAGAAGGCTGATCGCCGAAGAATTGATGCTTTTGAATTATGGTGCTGGAGGAGACTCTTGAGAGTCCCATGGACTGCAAGAAGATCAAACGTATCCATTCTGAAGGAAATCAGCCCTGAGTGCTCACTGGAAGGACAGATCCTGAAGCTGAGGCTCCAATACTTTGGCCACCTCATGTGAAGAGAAGACTCCCTGGAAAAGACCCTGATGTTGGGAAAGATGGAGGGCACAAGGAGAAGAGGACGACAGAGGACGAGATGGTTGGACAGTGTTCTCGAAGCTACAAACATGAGTTTGACCAATCTGCAGGAGGCAGTGGAAGACAGGAGTGCCTGGCGTGCTCTGGTCCATGGGGTCACGAAGAATCGGACACGACTAAACGACTAAACAACAACATTTTCATCAGAGAAACACCGGAGGGTATGGAGTTATGCAACCCCAAGCCAAGGAGATAAGTAACTATACAACCTTTGGAAGACATCTGAAGGCAGCCCCATATAGGGAAGGTTTTTTAAAATGTTTAATGTTTTATTATGTTTTTATATGTGTCAGAAGCCGCTCAGAGTGGCTGGGGCAACAACATCCCTATTTTCATCAGAAAAATGTTGGAGGGTTTGAAACCCCAGTGTGAAACTCTGGAGAACTGCTGTCTGTCAGTGTAACCAATACTGAGCTAGATGGGCCAATGGTCTGACTCAGTATGAGTCAGTATGCTAGTTTTGACTTAGAAACCTGAAGGAGATGTGCCTTGAGTCTTTTATTCATGTGGTGCCAATCCTTACCTAAGCCCCTTGGGAACAGGTGGATTTAGGGGAGCCCAGGTGTGGAGCCTCAGGGGCACTGCTGTGGGTACCCCAACTATTATTTAGAATGGAGTTCAAGAGATGGCGGGATGCTGAATTTTGGCATTGCACAATTCTCTACTGAAATTTGAGACCCCAAGATCCACGGCTTCTTGGGAAGATCATTTGTGCTGCTGACATCGCTGATGTTGCAGTTCTAACATACAAACCACCAAGGGCTCCTGCTTTCTCTGTTCCCAATTTTAGGCAAAGCAACAACAAGGGGGGGGGAATACCCTCGATTAGCTGCTGAGCTGGGAACCAGCAATTTGCAGCCAACTAGAAATGAAGGCCTTAATCCTCTCCCTCGCAATGGATGGAGGTCTACCCAGTGAACCATTGGAAGCTCATTACACACAGCAATAAAAAGGCTGATCCCTTCATAAAACTCCCTTGGAACTTCTAACAATTAACCCATGTTCAGTTTAATGCCTGTGGCATAAAGAGCCTGCCAATAAATCAAGCTTCATAAAAAAAAAAAAAAATCACTGAAGTCAAAAGGGGAATAAGGGCCATATTAATACACAGCAGCATATGGAATTAATGCAATTAGGATCTAATAAAACAAGCCACTTGGAGCAATGCTGCCTTTGCAAAATTTCAAACAACTGACACTGCATACAAGCAGCTTGTCTGCAGCATCCGTGGAGAGAGTGGATCTTTGTTACATTACATAAATGATATATGAGTATATGTGTGAACTGATACCCACAAGCAAAGCTACCAGAGGAAGGTCGGGGAGCTTGTTGACAGAGTCAAAATGGTATTAGGCAATGTTACTTTAGAGCAAGAAGCAAAGATACAAGCCTGTCAGTTTCAACTTGTAATACCGTCCTACAGCTGTAAAGCCTTGACCTTTCTCTTTTACCCTTAATGTAGAATGACAATATTATTTTAAGGAATCTCCCAAAATCTTGTAAACATCTCTGCATTTTTAAACATATGGTTTGCTTGTTTTTAATAAAATAAATCTTCTATGCTGTTGAAACACTTGCTATATTGATTTTATCCTTTGCTGGTGAGTTTTTATGTTGATTTTTATATTTTGATTTCATAGTTTTAGCATGTATTTTTCAAATATTTTATTGCTAAAGTAAGCCTCTCAGAGAATTTCAAGTACCACATCAGGTCGGTCTGCTGTCTCTCTCCAGCTATAACTGAAGCTTTTAATGTGAGGATTATTCCCCCACCCACCCCCATGCCAGGATTTTATTGATTTCCTTTTCAGGGTACTTATAAGCAACCAACTCATATTAAAAAAATGCACTGGTGTACAATAAAAATATTAAAACATCATAAAGTTGTAACATCATAAAACACAGAACAAATGACCAACAGCGGATCAAATTAATTGTCTAAAAATGCTTAGTGAAACAGAAATGTTTTCAGAAGGTGACAACATATCAGAATTGTAGGCACCTGTCTGATTTCAATAGGAACAAAGTTCCCTACAAGTGTCGCTACAGCAAAAGCTTGCTCTTTTTATAGAAACTAATATGTACTAACTGTGGGATCATCAGAAAGGCTTCTCCAGATGATCACACATATCTGGCCAGTGTATAAGGAATAAGGTGGTTCTTCAGAATTAGGGCAAGGAAAAGAAGCTTCAGTCTACCTATAACCGTATTTTTCGCTCTATAACACGCACCTGACCATAACACGCACATCGTTTGTAGAGGAGGAAAATGAGGGGGAAAACATTCTGAATGAAACAGTGGATGTATCATTTTTGTGCTTCATGCTGTGGCCACAGACATGTGACCTGATGGTGAATTTGGGGTGACCCAGTGCAAAAATCCTGAGAATCCCTGTGGATCCATGCTTTGTAACCACGTTTTTGCACCATTGCAGCCCCAGGCAACAGTGGGTGCGTGATTTTGGGGGGGCAGGCTGTAGCCGTGGACATGCTATGTGCTCTGATGGTGAATTTGGGCTGACCCAATGCAAAGATCCTGAGGATCCATGTGGATCCATGCTTTGTAACCACGTTTTTGCACCATTGCAGCCCCAGGCAACAGTGGGTGCGTGATTTTTTTGGTGCAGGCTGTAGCTATGGACATGCTATGTGATCTGATGGTGAATTTGGGGTGACCCAATGCAAAGATCCTGAGGATCCATGTGGATCCATGCTTTTTAACCACATTTTTGCACCATTGCAGCCCCAGGCAACAGTGGGTGCGTGATTTTTTTGGTGCAGGCTGTAGCTATGGACATGCTATGTGATCTGATGGTGAATTTGGGGTGACCCAATGCAAAGATCCTGAGGATCCATGTGGATCCATGCTTTTTAACCACATTTTTGCACCATTGCAGCCCCAGGCAACAGTGGGTGCGTGATTTTTGGGGGGCAGGCTGTAGCCATGGACATGCTATGTGCTCTGATGGTGAACTTGGGGTGACCCAATGCAAAGATCCTGAGGATCCATGTGGATCCATGCTTTGTAACCACATTTTAAGTGGGAGGGAAGGAAAAACACAGAAGGGACAAGGAGCACAAGAGGGGTGTGCAGAGAAGCAGCTGGCTAAGAATGCAGGAGAGGGGTATAAGGGGAGGGAGGAAAGGAAGGCAAAAGTTTCCACCCACCCACCCACCCACCCAAGCCAGCCAGCTCGCACTCTCTCTCTCCCACCTGCATGTTTTCCAGCTGCCTGATATATATTTTTTTTAATTGCCTTGACAGAACAAAGCATTTTAACTGCATTAAGAACTATTTAGCAGCCTAACCTAAGCTTTGCCATCCCTTAAGAGGTACAGACACTGTAATCTTCCAGATCGCATGAATTTACAGGCAAAACACTGTTTAAGGATTTCATCCTTTTAAATGGAAGAAAGCATATTTGAATGCTGTGTGTCCTCAAAAACAAAAGCAGGAAGTCAAATCAGAATTTTAAGCTGAACCTGTAATCTCTCTTCCCTTCACAAACATTGTTCCCTCCGGAGCATGGAGAGGAATTAGAAGGAAGGACGCTCTGCTTTCCCCTCTGCTTGCCTGGAGGGGAGGGGCTTTCCCTGCTCTTTGTTCCGTTTGAGCAAACACAGCAACGAAAAGAGACGGTGGGCAGTAAGACCCTGAGGCAGAATGCAGGAAAGCAGCCGCTTCCTCTTTTCAGGTTTCCCTTCTCTGAGACACGATTTGATTTTTGCCTGATTTTTGCCTCCACTCACACCATTCGGCTCCAGGGACCACACATTCGCTCAATAACACACACAGACATTTCCCCTTCCTTTTTAGGAGAAAAAATCTGCGTGTTATAGAGAGAAAAATATGGTACTTCCATTTTCCCAGAGGTCATACACAGACTTCCTGATCTGTTCCCATCATCTTTGCACTAGCCTAGCATAAAATATGGGAGACAAGCAAAATACACATTTTCCATGGCCTCTCTTTTCATTCACATCTAGCAATCCTTCTCCCTAAATGCTCTTCTCTGCCTTCTCCACCACCCCACCCCACTGGAAGCCCTATAGATGAGAGTGGAGAAAGAGAGTTTTTCAGTATCATATCCAAATCTCCCATCTTCAGCCTGATGTGTCAAGGTAAAACTATTGTGACCTCGGGAAACTAAAAGCAGATTGATTAGAAAAATTGGGATAAACACACTGAAATCCGCCTCAATAATAGTTGCTAGAGAAACAGAGCTTCCATCACCCTACCATCTAAAATCTTCAACTTGCTCACCTTATGAACTACAAAAGATTTTAAGACTGACAGGTGAGAGGAGAGGAAGTTAGAATCCAATAGAATAATCTGCAAATGCATCAGATGTAAGTAGTAGATAAGCAGCAACAACACCATTGTTGCAGGGCAGCAGTATAGCACCATGCTATCATGTGAGCTGCTCCTGATTTAGGGACTTGTTACTTAGATAGACAAAGCGTTATCTTCAACCGGCAGTTGTAAATCTACCAAGGGAACAGGGACGGGTGGAGTCTGCATACAATGGGGCCAAAATATCACATGGTCAGAATGATGAGAGTTGGAGCCCAACAACAGCTGGAGGGCCACAGATTGCCCAGCCTTGAGCTACTTCGACATACCATATAGCATGGTCCTGAGATATGACTCTGAATGTACAGATGGACGAAGACTTGTTTGAAAGTAAACCCATGTAAAATTAGAATGTTGAGCAGAATGTTAGCCTAGAAACCTTCTCCCTGACAACACAGATTTCCTTGACATGCCAAATGCTAACATATGTAAAGCACATTCAAGCATGCCCCCCAAAAGCAGTTTTACTGAACCTTGTTTTCAAGCTGGATGTTTGAATGGCATCAGGGAAGGAAGCATGACAGCCACAGCAGCAATAGGGATCGCTGTGGTAGCAGCTCCAGTTACTCAATGGAGCTATCCAATCCTCATGGTGCTGAAACTTCGACAGCTGCATCAACTGCATGTCTGTCTAAAATGCCTTTGGAATATAAATACTGCTAAAAGAGGGTGGTCTAAGATGGATACGTAACATAGGCTTGACTTTAACTTTAAAAGGTAAAGGAGAGAAAAGCTATCAATGGTATCTAACCATGATGACTTTGCTCTGCCTTCACTGTCGGAGGGAGTATGCATCTGAATACCAGTTTCTGGGAATCACAACGTGGGACAAGCACTGTCACTGTTTCAGTTATCTTTATGGAACACCCATAGGCATTTGGTTAGCCTCTATAAGAGCAGGATGGGCCCTCCTGAACAATACAGGATGGAGACTGGTGGGCTGTTGAGGTTATGGGGATTGCCCCCAAATGACATAATCCTAAAAGAAATTAGCTTTAGGAAGTTCACAGAAGGAAACTTTTCTCTCCTTCCCAACACACCTTATTCTTCATTGTTCAGGAGGGCTCCCCTGACTCTCCAGAGAAGCTTCTTCATTTTAAAAAAATATAATATTTATTAATTTTCAAACAATTGAAACACAACAATACAGAAGAAAAAACATAAAGAAGAAAAAGAAAGAAGAAAGAAAAGAAAAAGAAAAAGAAAAAAAAGAAAAAAGAAAAAAACAATGCAATACAATACAAAAACACTACAAAACACTAACACATAAAACTAATAAAACAAAAACAAAAACATTTCATTATCTTATCTTTCGTTCACTTGTTTCCACGACCTCCTCACACCTCCCTTTTTGTATTCCACTTCTGTTAACTGTTTCAGCAATTCCTTTCCATCTTCCTCTGTTTTCTATCCTATAATTATCTTAACACATTCTAACCTTATTTTTCCCTTTAATATTCTATTAATCTATTTATACTTAATTCCTTATAACATTTCTACTAAAGCCATATAACTTCATTCCAACATTTTTCTAACATTCATTAATTTTACAGTATTTCTGTAAATAACTCCAGAGAAGCTTCTTGGAGAGTGGTGCAGGTGGCTGATGACTAGAGGCAGCAGGAATTTTCCTTCACTGAACTTCCTTAAATTAGCTAGCCTTAGGATCCATGGCATAGTGCTTTCACACAATTCCACATATGAAAGTCAAGACAAGAGTGGGGGAAGAGATCAAGGGCTGACAGATGAGTGGTGACAATTTACTGGGATGTCCTATGGTTGAAGGGTAACAGGTACAAGTAGTCTACAGTGGGTCAGAATAGGTTTACAAATTCATGGAGCTTAAGGCTATCCTATCAACCAGTCCTAGGCATGATGGCTCTTGTCTACCATCAATTTCAGAAGAAATATGCTTTTCAGTACTAGTTGCTAGAAACCCAAGGAGGACAGAGTGCTGTTGCATTGATGTCCTGCTTGCTGGTTTCCCACGGGCATTTGGTTTGTCACTGTGAGAACAGGATGCTGGATTAAATGAGCCATTGACCTGACCCAGCAGGTTCTTTTTGTGTTCTTATATCCTTATAAGAAGTATATCTTCTAAGGAAGTTAGCAAGGAAATAATTAGATTCATTTGAAAGTGTGTAGGGAAACTTTTCTGGAGATAAGGAGCAACATGGTAATGGCATGGAGATAGATGTGAAAGAAGAATGCGAATGAGGCTGTGGGATATTGTGGAATGGGGTGGCCATGAGGGGTCGGTAGGTTCAGGAATGAGACTTTGTGCTACCACTTTCATTTGAAGTTACCCTGGGAGACCCTTAGATGCTGCCTAGTGGAACAAGGAATTATGAATGGCAGGTTCAGAGAGTATAATACAGCTGGATGCTTAGCAATTCATTTCTGTGTACTACAGTTTTAAAGAAGATAAAAGACTTCTGTACGTATTTTTTAAGCAGTGCATATGCATCTGGGCATTAATTTAAGCAGCAATGTTTGCTATACAAACATCACATGTGTACAAGAGAGTATTTCTTCTTCTTTTCTTTTTTCTTCTTTTTTACAAGAGAGTATTTCTGTCTACTTTGGGGGCATTGCTTTGAAATTTGGTTTTGTTTGGGGGGCCCTTGTGTGTTTGTGGGGTGGTTGTTTCTTGTTATATTAAATAATTGTTGAAGAGGAAAACAAGGCCTCATTCTAAAGTATTAGATCAGCAATATAGAGAAGCAGCAGAAAAACTGGCAAATGCATTCCCTTGATATAAAATGATCTTGTTTCTGTTGATAAAAGAACAGTCTGTACTCTCATACTCTTAAGATGAGTCTCTTGCTGCAGCAGAGCAAACACAGGGAGGGTGTGCTGGGTCCTTGTTAGTGGAAGAAAAACAGTTTCTAATGTTTAATTTTTCTTTTCTCAAAGATCAGATGGGCATATGAAGTGCAGAACCCAAACACCACAGCAATTTGTTGGGCCTTCTGATGTTGACTTCACTGAAACTTTACACCAAGCCATAGCATACAAATACATTACGTTATATTTAATGTGGCATTTTAGGAAATCAGTGGTTTTTATTTGAAACATGGAGACCTGGGGAGATGAGCACAGCAGTGGCTAACCAGTTGGCACTCCAGATGTTCTTGAACCACAACTCCAATAATATCTGTCCTTGACCATACTGGCTGACTCTCATGGGAGTTGGAGACAAGCAACATTTGGAGGGCCACAGGTTCCACACACCACTCCGTACCCCACAAACATGGATTGGTGTATCAATATGTTCTTGACATATTAACTTGAACAGACATTTACATCTCCCCCCGCCCCCCCAAAAAGGCCATCCCATTTATTTTTTGTGTGAAAACTGAACTTTTCCCACATTCTTTTCTGTTTGCAGATGTACTTGCTCTGCATCAAAAGTTATGAGGAACTAACTTGACGCTGGAATTAGACAAGAAATAGAACAGCACATTTGGGACTCCATCCGATAGCTCATTCTAGAGAGAGCTATCACTAAAACAAAGCAGTCGCTTCCCTTGAGCAACCTTCTTCCAAAGTCAAGTTGGGATGGTAGGACAAGTGTGGGTGGTGGGTAGTGGAAGAGAGAAAATGTAGTCATCCTACAAATCAAGCAGGCGTCAATGGGTGTCTTCTCCCAGAAACGAATGTCCTGCAGCAATCCACCCAGGTCTTGATGTTGTGGTAGAAAAGCTGCTTCTGCCTCATTATCCTATCCCTCCTTGAATGTGTGTGTCTCACTTCCAATATCCCTTACATTAGTGTGATAATCCCTGATCTAATCCATCATTGTGCCTATAATGTTGGTCAGTTATATAAACCTGAGGATCTTACAAATTGGGTATGATGGATAATGGCATTCATTGTTATCTAATTACAGTCGTACCTTGGTTTTTGAACAGCTTGGTTCTTGAACATTTTGGCTCCCAAACACCACAAACCCAGAAGTGACTGTTCCGGTTTGCAAACTATTTTGGGAAGTTGAACGTCCGACGGAGCTTCCACAGCTTCCAATTGGCTGCAGGAGCTTCCTGAAGCCAACCACAAGCCCCACTTTGGTTTCCAAACGTTTCGGAAGTCAAATGGACTTCTGTAATGTGACTTCCAAGGTACAACTGTATTGGTAATTAGACATATACTGCCCTTGAATATGGGTGGTATATGTCTAATTTTTCATTATTATGGATCATATGTCTATTTTTTCATTATTATGGATCATCATCACAGATAGATCTATCCTCCTTGAATTTCTATATTCTTGCTTCATTGTATTTTAAAATAGTGGTTTATAATTCTGATAATTTAATCCTGCTAGCAATAAGAAAACAGGAAACTGAAGATGACCGTGATGAGATCAGAACTCTGTTTTTATTTTTGTTTAATTAAAAAATCTGGATTTTCTGCAGTAGTGGTAGGATGGGAAGCTGTTCACTTCAGAAAGCATTTTGGCTCTTGAGATAAGGAGGTTGTTTGTTTTCTTTTGGATTTGCAAACTGATGAAATATTAAAGAAGTCATTTCCTTCTCATAAAGTAGTAAGTTCTGTTTATTGGACTGCATACTTGCTTCCTTCCAAAGCCTTAAAAAGGCACCTGTAGTGTCATTTTAGTAAAAATGCAATTGATAATAACGTGACAATAATTGATTAACCCATTCACAATGATTAATTCAGGACAGACAAAAGACGGGACAGATCTCTTTACACAACTCTTTGCCACAAGAAATGATAACAGCATAGGTGATTTCACAGTCTTCTCCATCCTGGTGCCTTCCAGATGTTTTGGACAACAACTCAGGTCCTCGTGGCCAATGTCAGGAATGATGTGAGTTGTAGTCCAAAACCTCTGGCACCTGCATCTGGCTAAGAAAGTCTGGCTTAAAAGGAGATTAGACACATAGAATAGAAAGAAAATCCACAGTCCTACCATTCATATACATTTTTACCTGGGAGTAAGCCCCACTGAATACAGTGGGGTTTACTTTTGAGTGGACATGCATAGGCTTGTGCTGTTTGAGTAGGGTTGCCATATTTTGAAATGCAAAAAAGAGGACACATTTGCCAACTTCTGCTTTTTAACTATGGATCACTATGGCAACTCTACCCATGAAAAAGAGGACATGTCCTGGAAAAAGAGGACATATGGCAACCTTAAAATTCAGTTGGACTTACTATCTAGTAAGTGTGCTTAGGATTGTGGCTGAAAAGGCACAACCTTGTCTGGACCTCTTTTCTGAACTGATGTCTTATCTGTTTAAAACATAAGCAAAATGGTAAATAAAACTCGTTGAGAGGGCAGTCCCAGTGAGCTCACATTAATCAATCATATTCAAATAGCCAGTGCAAGCTCCAAGGCACAAGGCAGCCTTACCATTGAGAGGCCAAGCTAGTGTGACCATTTACAGTGAAAACGGCCAATTTAGAATGTATGCTAATGGGAGCTGAAGCCTCATATGTAATCCAGGCCTATTAAACTAAGCTCCCATGAAGCCAATTTCATTAGTTAAACACACATAATGCAATGAAGAGATCTCAAGGTTCAAATCATGATTTAACCATAAGTCACTCGGGAAACGTGTCCGGCAAGTTTCGTCTGAGTACCAATGAGAGAAATCGCTGAACAGTCTTGGATGATTTGTAGTCTGCCTTTGAAGGCTGGGCAAAGACTAATGGAGTCATTTGCAGGCCACTGGAAAGACATAGCTGTATGGGCACAGGGCTGTTATTAGCAGAAAGGAGAACTGAAGCTAGCAGCAGCAGGGAGGGGCACCAAATTCTCCCATTCTGATTTTGTTTGCAGAAAATCTACTTTCACTTTTCCTGATTTGAATTTTCTTCAGCATCCCCAGTCATTCTTACTGTTGGGCGTGTGTGTGTGTGTTCACGTGCGCAGATGTTTGGTGTAAAACTATACCATTTGTGAAGTTGATTTTTAGCATCTTTGGCTGAAAATTCATTCAGAAGACCTGAATTTTAAGCTTTTTCAAAGGATCCTTCAAATATGCATTTCAAAAGCAAAATTCTGTATTTGCAGAATTTGGAGACATTTAATTTGAACCCTAGCAGGGATTGTGAGCTATAGGTCAGAAGCACTTTCAGCATATTCAGATACATTAGAACTAAAGGGATGGCAATCAACTAAGTTTTGCTCAGAGTGCACCAACTAAAATTAATGAATATGCGAAGTTAGGTCTATTAATTTCGATGAGTGTATTCTGTGTAAAACTTAGTTGACTTATAGTCATTCACATCAATGGAGTATCAATTGGATCTTACAGGTAGAGTAGTCTGTTCATCCCTAACTGGAACATCAAGGGACTTTAAAGTGGGAGGTTTGCTGTCAGAGGTAAGGGATCTGATAGACTAGAAAACACAGCGATGGACACAGTATAGGTAAGGTGAAAGAACTTTGTAAATTAACTAGGGCTGAAATTCAATGCACATTTACCTCGCAGTAAGACCCATCGTACATAATGGTACTAACTTCTGAATAAACACATACAGTGGTATCTCGCAAGACGAAATTAATTCGTTCTGCGAGTTTTTTCGTCTTGTGAATTTTTCGTCTTGCGAATTTTTCGTCTTGCGAAGCACGGTTTCCCAAAGTCTTCAAAATCACCAAAGTCTTCAAAAACCTCAAAAAAGGCTACCACACCGCGTGCTATGAGTTGCTCCTCGAAGTCACCCTGGGTATTAACGGTTTTAAGAAAAAGGAAACAAACTTGCAAAACGTTTTCGTTTTTCATCTTGCGAAGCAAGCCCATAGGGAAATTCATCTTGCGAAGCAACTCAAAGAACAAAAAAGGGTATTTATTTATTACATTTCTATCCCACCTTTCCTCCAAGGAACCAAAGATGGCATACTCTCCCCCATTTTCTTTTCACAATAGCCTTGTGTGGTAGAGTTGGCTGGGACATGGTGACTAGCTCAAGATCACCCAGTGAGCTTCATGTCAGGCTGGAATTTGAACCCTGGCCTCTTGGGTCCTGGTCCAACACTCTAGACACTGCACCACACTGGCACTCTAAATTCACTGATACAAATTCTAGAAAGAAATGGGGTACACATTACTTTTAGAAGAGCTGGAATAGCACAGTAAATGCATACATGTACAGTCATACCTTGGTTCTCGAACGCCTTCATACTCATACGTTTTGGCTCCCAAACACTGAAAACCCAGAAGTAAGTGTTCCAGTTTTCAAACGTTTTTCGGAAGCCAAACATCCGACACGGCTTCCTCTTGAGTGCAGGAAGCTCCTGCAGCCAATAGGAAGCCGCGCCTTGGTTTTTGAACGGTTTTGGGAGTCAAATGGACTCACGGAATGGATTAAGTTCAAGAACCAAGGTTCCACTGTACTTTTAAACAGGCATTATTTAATCCTGGAAGTATTTATCCAGAGAGCCATCACTTGGCGTGAGCGGTGAACATTACAGCAATTGGGTGATTGCAGTACACATAGAAAATATTGCAAATGATATGCAATTCATCATCTAAGGATTTCAACTGAAATAGAGGTTTCCTGTGCTTGCAGCTGTGGACCAATGCTTGTAAATAAGTGCACAACATCTAGAGAAGCTTGTTCCGTATTCAACACCTTTATTGTGATGACTATCAACTGATTCTTGACCATTTAGCATACTCTCCCCAGCTCTTTTGTCGCCAGAGTCCACAGAGCCCTGCATATTTCTCCATATTCTATCCTGTGTACACTGGCGCTTTTCGAGTTCAAATGTTCTAACCATAGCTCTTTGGATGCAGGCATTATTATTTTGGCAATTATATTTTTGATTCCTTTCCAGGTTATCCCCAGCATGAAATCTATCTCTTTCACAACAGCCAACTGGGACAATGTTTTCACTGAGCTATCACCACAACACCGATATCCCTTTCCTGATCTTTCATGAGATGTGGTTCCTAACTGCATGGGATTTTTCCATTTTCCATATCCTTTCCTAGGATACACTGTTAGACCAAGCTGTAAGCATGAGAGCCATATCTCTTATTAGAATTAGATAATGACACAGAGACTATTTTAGAAGAAAGACATATAGGGAGAAATGGAATTTTAATACTCCGCTGTTTAGCTTTAGGGGATAAAATATGCAAATTCCATGATAGGGACTTAAGAAATTCCAAATGTCCCTCCTGGTGGGTGGAATGCTTAATTGCATCCCATCTCCCAGTGAACAGCCATTTTTTCCAATGAGGAATGCAGCTTATTTGGAATGGCGAGGAGGGAGGGGAAAGAATTAACAGCTCCAGACACCTTTTCACTTTTAATCATAAAGCATATGCAGCTGCTTCCATTAGCTCCAAATGCACAACCTCTCTTTGCTTCAGTGCACTTCATTATCATCAGCAGAAAACAACACTTGCGCACTTGTACACACCAAGAACTGTATGTGGTGGAGATCATTTGCAGAGCACGTTGGCTCTCTGGAAAGAGCAATCACATGAATTTTGTTGAAAAGTTAAGAAAGCCGGAGAAAAAGCAAAGGTCATCCAGCCACTTATGCTAATATTTGGCCATAATTCTCTCCCAGCTGACACTAAATAGCTAAGCTCCTAAATTTTAATAGCAAAGTTAAGTCTTCGAGACAAGCACAATATGGGGCAGCTATGGAAGGGGATAAAACCATAGTTATTTAACCTATTTTAATTCTTTCAAAGGGGGAGGAGGGAATCCCAGAGTCTAACATTTAGACACTGCTCCAGAAATACATTGTTTAAACTACTTCGGCTTTGTGCTTGAATTAGATATCACCATAACAATATTCAGAGCTCAGAATTAAAGCGGAAGCTTATACAAAGCTGTAATACTGATAAACCACTTGAGCAGGATATGCTGGCAGTTGCTGGGGTTTGCTTTTTTTTTAGTCTAATAGCCCATTCTGGGGATCCCGGGCTTCTTTGGACCAGCGTTGACACTGCCATGTCTTTGGAGACAGGGTGGAAGTGGCTCTCCAGAAGGGTCTCCTCAATTACAGGAGGCAGTGAGACAGACAGCTCTATTGTAAGTGGTTTTAGGCATGGGGTGTCCATTGTCTTGTCTGCTCATCCCCTCTCCCAGATTCGACCCTCTATCTTTCAGCCCACTGGATCCTCCTCAGGGTCGGACACCTCCTGGGTCCCCAATCTCTACTCCCCCAGCCCACTAGGACCCTCCCTGGGGTCATCCAGCTCCAACTCCTTGATCTCCCATTCCTATTTCACATTTGACCACTCTTTTCTTAGGAGCCAACTCCTAGGTGCTGTGGGGCCTTTGGCCCCCACAATAAAATATTTGAGGGAGCCAGATCCCCACAAAGTTGATGGGCATTCCCATTCAAATAGTGTGTGTGCACTGCATCATGTGATAGATTATGTGGGGTGGGGCTTTCCTGGGCCCCCACAGTATTTTATTCAAGTTCTCACCCCTGACTCTCTCCAAGATGTCTCTAAGGACTCGCGAGGGATGAGACCTATGAATATGCTTTCAGAAGAAATGGTCTCCATGCAAAAGGAACTGATAATAAAGCCAGTAACATCAGTGTACAGATTGCTTTCATTGTTCCCATATGTGTTCATTTCCCTCACCCACACAGAGCCAACATCTATTTCTCTGCTTCTTTCAAATCTTCCACTGTTTTCCAAGACACTCTCTGCCACCATTACAAAAGTCTGCAGCTTATACAGTCAAACCTTGGTTGTCAAACGTAATCCGTTCCGGAAGCTCGTTCAGCTTCTGAAATGTTTGACAACCGAAGCGTGGCTTCTGATTGGTTGCAGGAGCTTCCTGTAGTGGAAAGTGGAAGCCACGTTGAATGTTCAGCTTCCGGAAAACATTAGAAAACCAGAGCATTTACTTACGGGTTTTTGGCGTTCAGGAGCCGAAATGTTCCAAAACGGAGCCATTCGGGAACCGAGGTTTAACTGTATCAGTCTGACCCATTCTAAGTTCTGCTCATCCAGAGTCATTCACAATATAGCCAACAGAACACATCCAACAGATGTGTGGTTTCACCATCCTGGTTCAGAAAATTCCACCCACAAGGGGTAGCCAAGCTCCCAGATGTTGTTGGATTATAATTCCCATCAGCCTTAGCTGGAGGACATCACTTTAGCTATTCCTGCAGTATAATTTCATTTCCCCCAACACCTTCTCCTGGCAATCTCACAGCCCACTCACAATTTCCCTCCGACCAAGTAGAAATTCCAAAGCTCCTTATCGGAATCTTCCTCTTTCTCATTTGAGCCAGCAGGGAACTAGGGACGAAGGAAAAATTCAACTCAGTTCACATTTAAAGGCAAGACCACCTAATTCACATTTTCCAAAAGTATACATGGACCAAAATGCAGCCATCTTTCCAAATTTGAACATCTCCGCATTTTTCAGTGCAGTTCTCCAACCAAGTAAAACATACCAAAAACTGTTTGTCAGTGTAAACTGTGCATAAAAATGCATTAATTCATTTAAATAGCATAGGAAATGTTAGGATAAATGTTTTGCAACAATATGTGTGTTTGGAAAACTGCATACAGTAAGGTATTGGGAGAAAATTGCACTAAAATGCTGGTGAATTTTCATGTGAACTTTTTTCTCAATTTCAAACTGAACTTAAGATCAAAAAATGAGAACCAAAATGGACAGATATGTCCACCTCATACAATAAAAACACAATTTTTTGCCACAAAGAGAGAATTCTGTTGTATTTCAGAGAAATATCATCCAATATCACTAATAGAGAATAAAATATTACTTATATGCCAGACTTTAAACTCTTTAGCCTTATTTCCAGAACCACTCCATCCCAGACAAGGTACCAGAACAGACTACTTCACAGCAGACCGGGATGAACAGTTTCAAACCAGACACACAGCATGGAAAAAAAAATCACTCAGGACTCAGTGGGGAGAATGGAGAGATTATAACAAGGCAGCATAGCTGCATAAATGAAACTAGGAAAGTCCAAAGATAAGAAGGACCAGTATAATGGAGGTCTGATCTTGACAACAGAGGTTGCCAAGATGAAAGAGAGCTGTGTGTGTGTGTGTGTGTGTGTGTGTGTGTGTGTGTGTGTTTGGCTTCTTGTGTTTGGACTCAGGTGCAATGGCAGACATCCTTGCAAAATGTCAGCAAGTTGGAAAGCAAATCAAAAGGAAAATCTCTGATCTGAGATGGCTTTTAAATAAGAAAGAAAGAAAGAGGGCCTAAGGAAGTAAAATACAGCCCATTAGGCCATCTGGGTAATGAGGGAAAGGAGATGAAAAAGACAGAGAAAGAATTATGTTGGGCCTGGAATGAAAAAGTCTGATGGGAGAGATGTGTCCATTTTGTTGTTTCAAGTATAGTTCAACACCATTTATGTAAGAACACACTGAATTGCAGGTTTTTGTTCCTCTTCATTTTATTTTCCAGAAATGAGATCTTTGCAGAGGTTTTGATATGTTTTGCTCTACACAGCAGCAGCAGGAGTACAGCCATATATATGCTGGGGCTATATTCAAAGGTTTGGAACATGCTTGGCTATAAGCTGCACTTCATACAGAAGAAACACAGCCTCAAGGCAGCCATTTTGGTGTGTGAGGAAGTGGGCATCTGTTCTGCGCATGGGTTGCCCACTGAATTTGCAGTAAAGCTGGCATCTGTTTGAATTTTCTTCTATTCTATTCATATCCCAACTTTCCCCCCAATGTATTCAAAGCAATGTAGCCTAACAACATTTTCCCTCACAACAACCCTGTGAGAGAGGTTAGGCTGAGAGATGGTGACTGGCCCAAAGTCCTCCAGTGTGGGTTAGATGGCTGAGTAGAGACATTGGTGCAAGTTTTTCAACAGTATTTTTACTATTAGTAGTACAGTGGTACCTCGGGATGCGAACGGGATCCGTTCTGGAGCCCCGTTTGCATCCTGAACAGAACGTAAGACGCAACAGCGTGTCTGTGCGTGCACGGGTCGCGTTTCGCCGCTTCCGCGCATGTGCGTGATGTCATTTTGACCGCCTGCACATGCACGAGCAGCGAAACCCAGAAGTAACGTGCTCCGTTACTTCTGGGTCGCCGCGGAGCGCAACCCGAAAGCGCTCAACCTGAAGCGTATTTATCCCGAGGTGTGACTGTAATAGTAGCAGCAGCAGTATTAGTAATAAGTGAGAATGAAGAATCTAAAAATGTAAAAAAAAGCTGGTGGGATCAGGTCAGTGACTCATCTAGTCCAGGATCTTGTTCTCACAGTGACCAACCAGTTGTCTTTGGAAACCCCGCAAGAAGGACCTATGGGCAACAGCAGTCTCCCCACCTGCGAGTCCCAGAAACTAGTATACAGAAGCATGACACCTCTGGCAGTGGAGGCAGAGACTAGCCATTTTGGATAGGAGCCATTGATAGCCTTAAAAGGTAAAGGAAAAGGGACCCCTGACCATTAGGTCCAGTTGTGGCCGACTCTGGAGTTGCGGTGCTCATCTCGCTTTATTGGCCGAGGGAGCCAGCGTACAGCTTCCGGGTCATGTGGCCAGCATGACTAAGCCGCTTCTGGTGAACCAGAGCAGTGCACAGAAATGCCGTTTACCTTCCCACCGGTGCGGTACCTATTTATCTACTTGCACTTTGACGTGCTTTCAAACTGCTAGGTTGGCAGAAGCAGGGACCGAGCAACGGGAGCTCACCCCGTCACAGGGATTCGAACCGCCGACCTTCTGATCGGCAAGTCCTAGGCTCTGTGGTTTAACCCACAGTGCCACCCGCATCTCTATTGATAGCCTTATCCTCCATTAATTTCTCTAATCTTCTTTTAAAGCCATCCAAGTTGGTGGTCATCACTTATAGGAGCAAATTCCATCATTTAACTATGTGTTGTGTGAAGAAGTACTTTCTTCCATCTGTCCTGGTTCTCTTCCTTTTAGCCCAGCATCTCAATGTTTGCTGATAGCTCGGGAGCTCAGCAGCATCCACTATCTCACTTGAGCTGACAGCAATAACAAGAAAGCTCCATAACAGGTTCTGGGAAAGATTGAAGAATTAAAAATACACCACCATTTTGTGTCAAGGTGCGAAGTAGCTGGCTGTCAAGCACAGCAGCCTTCCGCACACCTGGAAATCACACGCCGTGCTTGGACTTCTGCGCTCCAATCCTTTGTGCTATTTCAGGCTCTCTACTGGAATGGAAATATAAATATTTGTGAAGATCAAGCGATGTGGCATCTGCACCCTGTCTCTTCTGTCATGAAGAAATGATAATACAACTATGAGTCAAGGTTTCATTTGTGAACAAATAAAATCCTGGAAACAGAATCAAAGTGTCAACAGAAAAGCATTTTATCATCGACCCATTTTTGTACATGGTTCCTTGCCATAGCCCTGGTTCCAAGATTTCCTTTTGTGGGGCAGGTTTTTTGTTTTTGTTCTGTTTTTGTTTTAGTGTGCAGTTGGGCACAAAATGCGGAGGTGGGGGGCCAAATATGCAGTTAGAAAGCTGAAGTTGTTTAGTTTGGGGGATGATGAGGGGATTAGACACATTAGGCATATGTGTTTATGAAGCACTTAAATGGTAGGCAATAAGAACTTAAGAAGAGTCTGCTGGATCATGCCAATGGCTCGTTCCTTTTCCCATGAAATAACACTGCACAGAGAAAAGGCAGGATCCCACATGTTTGCCCCACCTCTGCCAGCCCCCCCCCCCCATACTTCCTAAAGGTTGGGCCATGTCGACAGAGGGGGATCAGGGCTTGATTTTGCAGATTTGTCCACTGAATGTCTGGCAGGCTTTGATGTGCCTCCAATGCACAGAGAGTGTACAGCAGAGGTATAGTAGGTGAATAAGAGAATAAGAGAGCCAGTGTGGTGTAGTGGTTAAGAGCGGTAGACTCGTAATCTGGTGAACCGGGTTCGCGTCTCCGCTCCTCCACATGCAGCTGCTGGGTGACCTTGGGCCAGTCACACTTCTTTGAAGTCTCTCAGCCTCACTCACTTCACAGAGTGTTTGTTGTGGGGAGGAAGGGAAAGGAGAATATTAGCCGCTTTGAGACTCTTTCGGGTAATTATAAAGTGGGATATCAAATCCAAACTCTTCTTCTTCTTCTTAATATAATTGCAGGTAGAACAAGAGCCACCAACTGAGGCAATTAGGGTTTTTCAGATGGCTCCCACTTTTCTTTCTTGTTGGAATTATCTGCCTTTGTGCCTTCAATATTTCACCTTTAAGAAACTCCAATCCACCTTGAACTCTCTTCTCTTTGAATATTTCTGACCATGGGATCTCACCCAGTAGTTTCTTAAGATTTTTGAAATCAGCCTTCTTAAAGTCCCCAGAGTGCATGACCAACTGCACTCAGCTTTCCCTGACTTCTGTATCATGAAACCCAAGAGGACATGATCACTTCCTCCCAAGGTTCCCAGTACATCCACTTCATCCACCAGTTCCTCCCGTTGGTGAGGACCAGGTCCAAGAGAGATGATTCCCTTGTTGCTTCCTCCACCTTCTGGGAAATGAAATTGTCTGCAAGGCAATGGATGGATTTATTGCATCTTACATTCTTGGCAGAGTTTGAGTTCCAGCATATAACTACTATATCTCTCCATTTTG
Organism: Podarcis pityusensis; assembly: GCF_964106645.2. Taxonomy (NCBI): domain Eukaryota; kingdom Metazoa; phylum Chordata; class Lepidosauria; order Squamata; family Lacertidae; genus Podarcis; species Podarcis pityusensis. The sequence continues at coordinate 27,285,255 of NC_138028.1, forward strand.
AATGTTTGGTTATCTGCTCTAGGATGGCATCTTCCAAGTATTCTGTCTGGCTTGGAGGTCTATAGCAGACACTGACAGTAAGGCCACTGTTGTTTCCCTCTCCTGCATTCCCCCTCATATCCTACATTCCAGCCATGAGTCTCATCCCACCAGGTTTCAGTAATGCCCATTAGGCCATATTTCCTATCCAGTATTAAGAGCTCATATTCATCTTGCTTGTTTCCCATACTCTGTGCATTAGCATAGAGACAAGTAAAGCCATAAGTCATTCCCTCGAGCTGCTTCCAGTGTTGCTGTTGAGTTTCCTCCTTCTGGAGGAAGACCCTTTCATTGGAATTGACTGCACTACACTGGGAACATCATAGAGCAGCCAATCTCAGTGGATTTCTTGTAAATGCCTAACAGCTGACCAGGTAGCCAGCTGAGATTTGCACTTAAGCTCAATTATTGCTTTGAATCACCAGCTTGAAGTGAATTATTTAATCATAGAAAAATTGGGTTTTGAGGAGGCTTTTGAAAGAAGTGAGCTGTCACTCCATAGGTGTTTTAAGTAGGATCTCCAGGTGATATAGGGGGCAGCAAAGGGCAGTATCAAATGGGTTAATGGCCCATTAAAAAACTAAGTTAATTGATTTTCCCCCCCTGTGGAGAATCAGAAATAGTACAGCAGTGGAACCAATCAATGTTCATTCTGTGGCTTTCATTAGAAGCTTAAAGAGGATTATCATCCAATTCCATTTTATTCTAGAGAATAACATCCGATCTAAAATAAATAAATAAATTAGAATACTGTTTATTGAGAAATGCTTGTTTAAGGATGTTATATGGATTTCATGGTCTTTTTATTAAATAAGCACCTTTGTGGTGAGGAAAGAGGAAGTAAACTATATATAATTCATTGCTGTTTTCCTCACTCAACTTTCTTCATGCCTAAAATCAAGAATTTCCAGCATGCAGGAAAAGTGTTGGAGACCAGTTTACCTGTGATTTGTGAGATAACCAGCCTCCTGTAACCAATATGTTTAATTAATGCATGAAGGGGTTAATACCATAGAGAAAGATTTCCTGCCAGGCTTAGCTATGTCCACTTTCCTTACCTTGGGATTATACAGGTAATCAAGCCTATTGTTCACCTCCAGTCTACCTATGAACCTCAACATGTGAGGAGGTTTAAGATGGTTTCTCTAAGCTCAGACCACATGGCTCTCACAAGCCACTCTTAAATTCACCACTTTGGAACTAAAGTAAGTTTTTTTTTTTAAAAAAAAAAATATTTATTGGGGTTTACAATAAAAGTGAACATAATGAACAGTATAACAAATCTTAACATAATTTCACATTTTCTTTGGACTTCCTCACATCTCCCGCTCCCACTTTCATCATTATAACTTTTTACCAGCAATTTATTATCTTATTTGCATTCTTATATCTCATTTATGTCTTTATAATCTTATAATTCTCAATAAAGTTTATATTTTCTCAATCTCACTTATTATCTTAAATCATCTAGGTTAGTGGTGCTTCATTATTTATGATCTAGCATCCTGCTTAACATTCACTCAAATTACAATGCTTTTGTAAGTAATTCTTAAATTTCTTCCAATCCTCCTCCATCTTCTCTTCTCCCAGGTCGCGAATTCTGCCGGTCATCTCAGCCAGTTCCATGTAGTCTATCAGTTGCATCTGCCATTCTTCCAGTGTGGGTAGATCTTGAGCTTTCCAGTGCTTTGCAAGTAGTATCCTTGCTGCTGTTGTTGCATACATAAAAAATGTCCGGTCCTTCTTTACCACCCCTTGGCCGACAATACCCAAAAGAAAGGCCTCTGGTTTCTTAGTGAAGGTATATTTAAATACCTTTTTCAGTTCATTATAAATCATTTCCCAGAACGCCTTCACTTTGGGGCAAGTCCACCAGAGGTGGAAGAATGTTCCTTCACACTCTTTACATTTCCAACACTTATTGTCAGTCAGGTGGTAAATTTTTGCAAGTTTGACTGGGGTCATATACCATCTATATATCATTTTCATTACATTTTCTTTCAAAGCGTTACATGCAGTAAATTTCAATCCAGTACTCCACAACCTTTCCCAGTCTTCAAACATAATATTATACCCAATGTCCTGTGCCCACCTTATCATAGCCGATTTAACCATTTCATCTTGTGTGTTCCATTTTAACAGCAAGTTATACATCCTTGAAAGTACCTTAATCTTAGGTTCTAACAATTCTGTTTCTAGTTTCGATTTCTCCACCTGGAACCCTAATTTCTTGTCATTTTTAAAAACTTCTTTAATCTGAGCGTAATGTAACCAGTCTCGCACTTTATCCTTCATTTTCTCCAAACTCTGCAATTTCCAATTGTCTCCATCTTTTTCTAGAATTTCCCAATATTTTGGCCATTTGGCCTCCATATTGGGTCTTTTTCGGGCCTTAGCTTCCAAAGGTGAAAGCCACCTTGGAGTTTTATTTTCCAGCAAGTCTTTATATTTTGTCCAGACATTAAACAGTGATTTTCTGACAATATGGTTCTTAAAGGCCTTATTTGCTTTAACCTTGTCATACCATAAGTATGCATGCCATCCAAAAGCGTTGTTAAACCCTTCCAAATCCAACACGTCAGTGTCTTCAAGAAGTAGCCAATCTTTTAGCCAGCAGAACGCTGCGGCCTCATAATACAACTTTAAATCTGGCAGGGCAAAGCCTCCTCTTTCTTTCGCATCAGTTAATATCTTAAACTTAATTCTGGGCTTTTTGCCCTGCCAGACAAACTTAGAAATATCTCTCTGCCACTTCTGAAAGCACTCCGTCTTGTCCAAAACCTGAAGTGTTTGAAATAAAAACAACATCCTTGGCAATACATTCATCTTGATAGCAGCAATTCGGCCTAACAAAGAAAGTTTCAATTTTGACCAACTATCTAAGTCTCTCTTAATTTCTGCCCAGCATTTTTCATAATTATCCTTAAATAGACTTAGATTTTTTGCTGTTATGTTTACCCCTAGGTATTTTACTTTTTTAACCACATTAAGTTCTGTCTCTTTCTGAAACCGTTCTGACTCTGTATCTGTCAAATTTTTTCCCAAAACCTTGGTTTTCTGTTTATTTAATTTAAATCCAGCCACCCGACCAAAGTCATTAATCAGTTGTAATACTCTTTTCGTACTAGACTCTGGCTCCTGCAGGGTCAAAACCAGGTCATCTGCAAAAGCTTTTAATTTATATTGTTTCTTTCCGACCTGAATTCCTTCCACCAACCGATCCCCTCTAATCATATTCAATAGCACTTCCAGAACCGAAATAAATAACAAAGGGGAGATAGGGCAACCTTGTCGTGTTCCTTTTTCAATTTTAAACTCTTCTGTAACCACATTATTAACTATCAGTTTAGCTTTCTGCTCTGAATATATCGCCTCAATCCCATTCTCAAAACCCCGTCCCACTCCCATCTCTTTTAAATTTCCCATCATAAATTTCCAGGAGATGTTGTCAAAGGCCTTCTCCGCATCTATAAAAATTAAAACTGCTTTTGTGTTTATATCTGTTTGCAAAAGTTCCAAGACGTCAATAATGTTCCTTGTATTAGCAAACAAATGTCTACCTGGGAGAAAGCCTGCCTGGTCCTTATGGATTACTTCATTTAAGACTTTTTTAAATCTACTTGCCAAAATGTCTGCAAATATTTTGTAATCCACATTTAAAAGGGAGATGGGACGGTAGTTCTTAAGTTGTGTCTTTTCAGCTTCCGTCTTTGGTATTAATGTGATAAACGCTTCCTTCCACGACTCCGGTGCCCTCTTCCCCTCCATAATTTCATTGCTGACCTCCATCAAAGGTTGTATCAAATAGTCTTTTAAAGTCTTATAGTACTTGGAGGTCAGCCCATCTGGCCCTGGAGATTTGCCCAGTTGCGTATTCTGAATGGCTTGTTCAATCTCCTGTCGTGTTATTTTGGAATTCAGGATTGTCCTGTTTTCTTGTGACAATTTAGATAGTCCATTTTTTGCCAAAAATTGTTTAATCTCAGCTTCGTCTTGCGGCCCTTGGGTGTATAATTTTTTGAAGTATCTCTGGAAACACTTTCTGATGTCCACAGGATTCTGAATGTTTTTTCCTTCAACCTCTAAGTTTGTAACCGTATTTAATCTTTGTCTTCTCTTCAACTGCCAAGCTAGCAGTTTTCCACATTTATTCGCCGACTCAAACGTTTTTTGTTTCATTAATTTAACCTTCCATTCGATTTCCTGATTTATCAATTTAGAATATTGTGTTTGATAAAGTTTAATTTCTCTCAGAGTTGGCTGTGACTTCGGATTCAATCTTAACTTCTTCTCTAATTCTTTTATTTTATCCAAAATCTTATCTTTTTTCTCATTTTGTGTCCTTTTCTTTACGGCATTCTGTTGTATCAAGAATCCCCTCATTACAGCTTTACTTGCGTCCCAGACGATTCTTTTTTCCACCGTAGTATTCATATTTATCTCAAAGTAATCCTTCAAAACTTTTTGGGCCTTCTTGGTAATTTCCTGATCTCTGAACAAATTGTCATTCATCTTCCATCTAAAGGATCCGGTTGGTAGTAGTGTCATATCCATCTTTACTGCATTATGGTCGGAACAGGTCTTTGGGCAGATTTCCACTTTTCTGACCTTAGGTGCCAGGCCTCTAGATATCCATATTTGGTCGATTCTTGTCCAGGTCAGTTGGGCTTCAGAAAAGAATGTTCCCTCTCTTCCTAGTGGGTTCTTTGTCCTCCAGATGTCAATCAAATCCATATTGTCTGTCATTTCAAAAAAGGTTTTAGGTAGTCTGCCGTCTTTTGTGACATTTTGACTTTGTGACTTGTCCATGTTAGTTGATACGACCCCATTCATATCTCCCATCATTATGATGTTGTTGTAGTCCAGATAATCCAGCATTGTCTCCTGCAGCTTCTTGTAAAATTCCGATTTCCCTTCGTTAGGTGCATAGATTCCTAATATCAACAATTTCTCTCCTTGATGTTGTATCTCAATTGCCAAAATTCTTCCATGTTCATCTTTAAATAGGAATTTAGGTGACAGGCTCTCTTTCGCATATATCACCACGCCTCTCTTCTTAACTTTGTCCGACGATATAAATTCCTGGCCCAATCTTTTATTTATTAACACTTTTCTGTGGAGCCTTGTCACATGTGTTTCCTGTAGGCAAATAATGTCCAATTGTTCTTTTTTTAATATATGAAATATTTTCTTCCTTTTTTCCGGAATGTTACAGCCATTAATATTCCAGCTCAACAGTTGCAGAGACATCCTGAATTAATCTGGTTATTTTTCAAGGGGTGGTATCTTGTTCTCAGGATCTTCAGGTTCCACAGGTGCTGGTGTTGGTACTGGCGTTGCCTCAGGCCCAGAAGGTAGTTCAATTCCTTTTTGAAGGTCCTCTCCGTATGTAGACAGGAATTTGTCTCTCTCTTCCAATGTTCTAATTTTGACCTTTCTTCCTCTAAAGGTAAAAGATATTCCTTGGGGGAATTCCCACCTAAATGCAATTGCGTTGCTCCTTAATAATTTGGCAAGTTCAGAATAGGCGGCTCTAAGGTCCAACAGTTGTCTAGGAATATCTTTGTAAATTTCAATTCTTCTGTCCAAAATATCCAGTGACTTTCCATAGTGTAGGCCCAAAATTTTGTCCCTTTCCTCCTTTGATCTCAATGTTATCAAACAGTCTCTGGGCCTCTCCTTTTTTATAAATCTTCCAAGCCTGAAAGCTGACACAATTTTAAAATCCTTTTCCTCCAAATTCCAGAACTTGGAGAATTCTTTGGTTAAGAACTCAGCTAGATTTCCTTCTTCTGCCTCTTGTAGCGACCTAATCCTCAAATTATTCTCACGATTTCGCAGTTCTATCATAGAAAGATAAATCTGATGTTCCCCTACTTGTTTGGTGAGTGGTCTTACCTCTTGTTCTAAATTTTCTAATTTTTGTCTGGTATCCTCAGCCAATTTCCGATTTTCTGCTGTGGTCTCCGTCAACTGTCCAATTGCCTGTGTGTTCTGTGCCACTTGTCCAGTTAATTTATTTAGACATTCTGTGTTTTGGTCAATCTTTGCTGTTTGCTCATCTGCTTTCTTGTCCAAAGCTTCCAATTTTTCAAAGATTTTATCTAAAATAGAAGCAGATGCTCCTGAGGCCATATCTTCCAATTGTAACTGCTCTATTTCTCCCTCTTTTTCCTGTGACGAGGCACCTTCTTCTACTTCTGAAGGCAAAGTAGGTACCGATGATCTACGTGTCTGTGAGGCTGAGGTTAGAGTTGTCAAAGTTGTTTGTCTAACTCTTCCTCTTCTTCTTGTGCCACTCATTCCAACGTTATCTATCAGTCAAGGTCACACTGAGTTATTCCCATGGGAATAGGGAGGCCCAGAGAAAGCAAGCAGCCGGGGAATCGAAAGTAAATGTAAAGTCACTGTTTTAATCCAATCCTCTAGAGGGAGCTTAAAATGTCTTTCAAAGTCTAATTTAATGTCCAGGAACCTTCAATTGCAAGTATTTATCAGAGTTGATATTAAATAGTCACTTTGTTACAAACAGTGCTTACTGGTCTCCAAAAGAATGTTTCAAATTAGAAGGTCTAAGAACCCTCAGATTGTTGCAAGTTCCAATATACAGTATCCAAATCTGCAATACTGACAGCTCAGTCTCTCAAAGCTCAGGCAGCTCCTGACCCTGGGTTTCACCTTTTAATTTGTAATCCAATAAAAGAAGGGAAGTCAAATGCAAGTGATAATTCCAAATCATGAACTTAAAGTCTTTACTTTAGGTTGCAGGTTCAGTGGATGCTTAGATCAGTAGAGTTAAAAGTTATTTTTTCGGCCTCCACTCCTCCCGCTCTTTGCTTTTTAGAGTTCAATGGCAGCGGAAGACGGACTTCCTGTTTCCACGTCTCTCCGCTCTCAGCCAAGTTCAAAATCTTTTACTTCAACTTTTAGTCTCTAATTTAAAGTGATTCAGTCTTTACTCACGAATAAGTTGGTTTTAGTTCCGGATCCAAATTTCACAGGAAAAGGGATCAGCGCTCACCGGCGGCAGCAGCGCGGCTTCGCTCCGCAGATTGCGAAACGGCTCACAGCGCCGCCACCCCCCTCCACGCTCCGGAGCCCCTTACGGGGTTCCTTTAACGTTTGGAGGGTCGCTTTTGGCGCCCACCGAGCCTCAAGGCCACAGGCTCTTGCCGCCTGTGGTTTTCCAAAGTGGGTCTCCGCTTCGCCGTAGCGGACGACCCGATGTCTGCGGAGCCTCCTCTCCCGGTTAGAAGAGGACCGCCATTGCCGTTCGCGCCGCCCCCGGAAGTCCGGAACTAAAGTAAGTTTTACTACCTGTGCAACCTTTCTGACTAATGTATGAACCTGACCTTTGGAGAATTTGTAAGTAAACCATTTTTAATTTACTAAACATGTGGCCTTTTCCTATGCTAGGGAAAGAGTATTTTCGAACTCACTTGCAACAGCCTATAATTCCATATTTTACTTTGTTGCGATTTTGTGATTTTAAATCTCCACTTGGGTTCTCTCACCAAAGAGTACTTCTCCCAAACCTGGATCCTGGAATTGGGGGATTTTCCATTATACCTATTTTTTCCTTGAACCAACATGGTTGACCACATTGTGGACCAGTGTTGCCATCAGGGCAGGACTTTGGGGCAGAAACCCAGGGGCCTATTCAGTAGAATGCACAGGATGCTCCCCAAACATAGTAGGACTGGTTTTCCACATTTTGTAAGTAAGTAAAGCAATACACATCGCCATCTAAAGAAAAGGGAGTGTAAAACCATTAAACCTAGAGTCTAAAATTATTTAGCTGCACCACTTGTTTTGCTCATGGTCAACTGTTTATTCTGTTGGTGCCATCACAATACAGCATAGTATGATGCCAAATAACTCAATTTAACATAACAAAGACCACGTGGCTGCTCATGATCTTCTGAACAGGCTTTTTATTGTGTTTATTTAGATGGAGGAATGGGCCCATCTAATATCAACATGAGAGAAATATGATTGGGTAGGGCATATATCCCTTTCCATATTATTTTGAAGTCTCAGATTCAGAGAGATCAGTGGGGACTGCCATTGCATTGAGTCATATCCGACATTAGTCATACTCAGAGTTGCTATTAACGTCCATTAAGAGCTTAGGACCATTCATTTCAATGGGTCTGGAGTAGAACTTAGTTAGATACAACCCACCTGTAGGACTTCTGACTTGCAAGGATTCAACTTCACAACTCCCAACATCCCCAGGAAGCGCGGCTAATGGCCAGGAATGATGGGAATTGTAGTTCAGCAATATCTGGCAGGTCAAATACAGCATAGGGAATGATGGGAATTGTAGTTCAGCAATATCTGGCAGGTCAAAGGTTCCTCACACCTGTATTAGCACAATGATGTCTGAAGAGTGCTACAGTGATCAACAATGTTTCAATGAGAAGAGGGTTCTTAATGTCAAAGAACCTGACAAATCCCACAAGGAAGCTGTTTTGCATGCTTAGTCCACTGAATGCTAAACATGCATGCTCAGAATTTTATTTTATATTCAAAACTGGAAGAGAATTTGTTCTATATTGGAAGGGAATTAACACTCTACTTTGAATACAACCAAGTCTTATGAGCAGGACAAATTTGTACTGTGAGGTAAGTGATTGAGGACTTCAGCAACTACACTGCATTCCCCCTCCTAAGAGCTGAACACTTGCTTCAAGTTCAACAGACGTTTCAGTTCTTTGAAAAAAAAGATATTTGCATGCTTTTTTCCCCATGTACTGACTAATCATAAATAGACACATAATGAATGTTCACTTACAAATTTGTGCAGGGAGGGGAAATATCTCAGTTGAACTAAAACAGCCGTGTTTCATCCAAGTTTAAATCTGAAATATATCCATTTCAAATTAATTAGCTTTGGAGAGACGATGAATGTATCATTTATTTATTTTTACTAAGCTGTTGCCAAGCTCTGTGCTAATTAAAGCCAAGCTTCAACAGCAATTTATCAAAAGCGAGTTTTTGAAAAGGCAAATAACGAAGTGAAATAAGCAAATGGCATTGGATTTCCATGACAAAAATAAAACATACAGAGCAGAAAGAGCAAAGGAATAGATGCAGGGTAGAAGAGGATAAAAAGAGTTGCTGTTTCCCAGCCCGGAGCCAATGGTTTAATATTGTATGGGGTCCTGTCGCATTCTGCATGAATTTCTTCTGAAGGAGGAGTCTCTTGTAGCTGTCCATATGAAAGGTCACCTATGGAGTTTCCTTACATATATGGCTTGGTATCAAAAGGCTGCTGCCTGTGTGAGATGCAAAAGAAAAACAGAGAGTTCTTCAGAAAGACAACCAAAGTGATCATTTGAGCACAGTGCCACATTCTGCGTGTATTTCCTCTGAAGAAGGATTCTCTTGTAGTTGTCCATATGAAAGATCACCTATAGAGTTTCCTTGCATATGTGACTTGCTATCAAAAGGCTGCTGCCTGTATGAGTTGCAAAAAAAACCCAGGTGTTCAGAAAGAGAGCAAATGTCATTCTTTGAGAGCAGCGCAACCAATTCGCATTGTGTGTGCATTTACATTTTTTATGTTTTTATGTTTTTAATACTTTTTTATTAATGTAAAATCATATGTGCAGACAAACAAAAGAGAACACATTCAAAGTTACAAAATGTAGGAGCAGTACAGAAGCTGTATTTTCCAAAGAAATAGAGAACAGGTGATGTAGAAAAATAAAAGCAGTAAGTTACCTCCTCCAAGGAAATGAAATGAAAAGGAGTGAGTTTCTAGAGTTGATGATGAGCTAGATGGACCAGTAGTCTAACTCAGTATCAGGCACCTTTCTATGTCCCTGGGCTCATCACTGGTCACATGTATAGTGGTACGTGTTAGAAACATGCCTGAGAAGGCCGCCAATTTCCCAAGTCATCAGGCATCTCTCCAATGGTCCTTCCTGGCTGTAAATTTTCCTCAGTCCAGAGAGACCGGTGATAAGCGACCCCTCTCTCCTGAGAAGAGCACACTCGTCTTCTGGCATATCATAGCAGAAGAAAGACTCAATCAGTAGCCCTAAAACTACTTTATTTACAGTCTATATACAAAGACTCCATCAACAAGTCTGTGCTCTTTGAGCACCAGTACAGAACAAGCAACACTTGCAGAAGTGAAACTAACTTCCAACAGTACTGAGACTTCCTGCCTCATGCTCACTCAGACACTCACATGATATACAGTGGTACCTCGGGTTACATACGCTTCAGGTTACATACACTTCAGGTTACAGACTCCGCTAACCCAGAAATAGTGCTTCAGGTTAAGAACTTTGCTTCAGGATGAGAACAGAAATCGTGCTCCGGCGGCGCGGCGGCAGCAGGAGGCCCAATTAGCTAAAGTGGTGCTTCAGGTTAAGAACAGTTTCAGGTTAAGAACGGACCTCCGGAAGAAATTAAGTACTTAACCTGAGGTACCACTGTACACAAACATAGTGCCACTGCTGGAGCAGCACAGATGGATAAAAATCCTAACAGTATGAACAGCAGAACGTAAGAACAGCTTGCAGGATCAGGCTGATGCCTCATCGAGCCCAGCATCCTCTTCTCACAGTGGTGCCTGTGGGAAACCAGGGAGCAGAACATGAACACAGGAGCAAACTCCCCTCCCATGATTTCCAGCAACTGGCATTTGGAAGCATTGCTGCCTCCAGCTGTGGAGTTAGAGCTAGTAGGCATTGATAGTCCTCTCATCCAGGAATTTGTCCAATCCTCTTTTAAACCCATCCAAGTTGGTGGCCGTCACTGCCTGCTCTGGGAGCAAGTTCCACAGTTTGACTATGTGCTGCTTCAAGTCAACCATATTCATCAGGCTTGTCCTTTTTCAGTTTGTCTGTTTGTTTACCCAGTTGCTTTAATATATAATGAGGCTGCTAGTAGCTTAGGGTTTCCTTCCCTCCATTGCTCCTTGCATTTGTATTCAGCATCATTAGGCTTCATGATTCCTGCAAGATCTGCGCAGCAGAACCTTCACTCTGGTATTATTTGGCGCATTGTTATAGCTTCCAATTAAAGCCACCTTTTTTAAAATGGTCCTGGATACCCTGTGTGATATTTATTTAATGAGAACATGTTTTCCCACAAATGACCTTTCCATCAAATTTTTGTTTACCAAATGGAAAATAAGTGTTTCTCCTTCGATGCCTTGGTCCTTGACAGTGTGGTATGTACACACTCACATGCAGGATAATTAGAGGAAGCACTCAGTTTCCACTTCTCTTTCCAGCCTGCCATGAATTCCAAAAATAAATAATAGTGCACTCCCAAGCAAGTTTACTCAGAAGTAACTCCACTGAATTCAATGGGACTTTCTCCCTAATTAGTGTGTTTTATGATCTCAGTCTTAGACACCTAGTGGAACTGAAAGGTCAGACCTGAACAAGGTAGGGCCTTGTTCCCCCTAATTTGTACATATAATGTTTCAAGCTTGACAAATAGTTGCATTTTCCTGGACATGCTGAGTCACAAAACAACTAAATTGGAACAGATAAGGAATGTAATAAGCTTTGTGAACAGTGGGAGTGAAATATACTCGAAGTTGAGTGTTGATTTCATGCTCTTTATTTCAGCTCATGGTAAACAGTGAGTGCGTACTTTTCCCTAAAACCTCTGGCTATATATACATTATTTACACAATGGGTCCCGTATGATTGGCTGATTCCACTCCCCTCCTGGAGCCTGATAGGGCTGCTCCTGCATGCCAATCAGGTTGCTGATTCACTTCCCCCTGGGGCTGGATTGGGCAACCCCTGCAGACCAATCAGGTTGCTGCCTTCTAGATCCTACCTGACTATTGTTCTAGGATCCAAGCTCAGTACATAACAGGGAGAATCTTGATTTATGCATTGGAAGAAGAGGCAAAATAAATAAATATGGAGCAGACAAGAAGGAGGTTTAATTGACCCAACACATTTTGGACACTATCAATCCTTTATCGAGGAAATCCAAAATATTTTTGTAAAAAAATAATTACAAAATTGATTGGTATATTATATATAAGCCTTGAACTCTTGTATGCAAGGATCATTAGAGACTACAGAGAGAGAGTTTCTAGTGGTTGTTTCTCATATTGTTTCTTTATGAAGCTTTCCCCCCCCCCCATCCCATTATTCTCTGGCTTCTGCTTCCTGTTCCTCTTTGAGATTCCCACTTTTGTTGCACTTTCCAGCCACACATGGTTGGAGTTTAAAGTTTATGACTTTTTCCCAAAGAATCCTAGGAACTCTGACTTACCCCTCACCCAGCTACAAATTGCCAGCAACCTTTAAAAAAACTACAGTTCCCACAGGCTGTGTGGCTTTTTGAAATGTAAATGGTCAAGACCAAACAGACAAAGAACAGAAAAGTTAACCGTGATGTTCACAGTGTACCCATTCCAGTTGTTTGGTCTCCTTTGTCTTCTGTACTGTTTTTGACGGTATTTGAAGAGTTAACTCAAAATGGGCCAGATGTAAAATACAACTTAGGTTTGTTCGCTGCTGTTTTAAAGTGCCCAAATGTGCTAATTTATCTCCCTCTTATTTCTCATAAATAATTATACAAACTGTGCTGTAAAACCCCAGAAGGGAAATTCAACTTTTACGAAGAAAAATACACCAACGCCTCCCATTTTGCGGCACAAACATTGCACATATCCACTTTGAAATTCTCTCAGTTGTGTTCTCATTTGTTTTAATTATGCATTTTGTTTTATTTGGGGGACAAATGGTTTTGTATACTTTATAAACTAAACAGAATAAAGTTTCTTCTCAAGCCCGTTTGAGCCATTCTCTGAATAGTCATCAGAGCACCTTTCAAAAGCTTACTTTAAAAATAAATAAATGAAAAAGGTCATAGGAAACAGAAAAGGTACTACTGTGCCCACTTTTCTATGGTATATATTTCTAGCATAGTTTCTTTCCATAAGGTAACAGCACAATCCTATGCATGTTTTCTCAGAAATAAAACTTGTTGACTTCAACAGGTTTTACATTCGGATATGTATGTATAAGATTGCAACCTAAATATTGCAAAATGCCCTACATTTCAGTCAGCTTTGCATTTCCCCCCAGTTATCCTCATGCCCCTATACTATTGTACTTCAGGCCCAGCCAGCATGGCCAAAGGTCAGAGATGATGAGAGGCTCCTGCTAGATATGATAAGTGGGTGTCCAAGTGTACTTTAGGAGAGAAATGAGTGCACACTCCTCTTGTGAAATTAGGGCATGCCACATTCCAAAGTGGTTTTCTGAGAGCTAGCATAGTGTAAAGACAAGGAGACTGAATAAATGAATCAGGAAGTCCCTGCTTTATGGCATGCATCCATGAACTTACTTATTGGTCTTAACCAAGGCTGGCCCTACCATTAGACAGGGTGACCCAGCATGGGATGATGGGAGTACAGAAAGAGATGGAGGCCACAGGTTCCTCATTCCTGAGGAACAGGGATTTTGTAGCAGACCAAAAGGTTAACGGGGCCCAGATTCCAACAGAAGCCAGAAAGCAGCTTCTGGAAAAGCTACAAGCAGGGCATGAATTCAACAGTGTCTCTCTCTCTCTCAATCTCTCTCTCTCTCTCTCTCTCTCTCTCTCTCTCTCTCTCTCATGAGAGCAGCCAACTGGTATTCAAAGCTATATTATGAAGTGTGGCTAGTAGCCTCTGATAGAGCAATCCCCCAGGAATTGGTCTAATCCTCTTTTAAAGCCATGACCATCATCACATCTTGTGGCAGTGAATTGTGACAGCAGATGTTTCTATTCTTCCTATTTATAAAGCATTTGATTGTCTTTTTGGCATTTGCTCTTGGTGCAAGAGAGCAACTGAAGGGGAGAATTAAGGAACGTTAAAAGACTTGTCTAAGAAGAAGCAATTGTTCATTCAAACAGGACCCTCATGACAAATTTTATGGGTGGGAGTAGATCTATATAGGCAGCTGGTGCTAGTTTCCTTTCCAGAGATAAACAGATTTGTGTGTTTTTTTTCTTTCACCAGTGCAAACAGTTGGTGCCCCATATATGCCCTCTTGAATTAATATTGCTGTGACACTATTTATGCACTAGGGGGCAAACTGTTTCGTCCCATTTGTTAATTGAATATATTGCACAGAAACAGAGAGAGAAAATGCCATTTTGAAAAGGTAACATGGGGAACAAGCATCAATACCTGAGCGGAACTCTTCTCATCACTGCAATTATTCCATAACTGCACTACTTGGAAGAAAACAAAGGCTATTCAGCTTCCTCATAGCTCTTCTGGGTGATATCATCTTTGTAAATATTGACTCAACACTGTCAGCTTAATACTTAGCAGGAACATTCTTCACACACAATAAACCCAGTGTAATGACACAAGGTGTGCGTACATGCAGTTTGAATTTAATCCAGTGGAGTGTTTTTTGCTCTTGCTAGTCTGAAAGAATCTTTTTTATGCCCTGCTCTGAAATAAATGGAAATAGATAAGATGGGCCAATGTCTAGCCGACACCGTGACTGCCAACCCATTATATGTTAATGTTTCCCTGAACTCCAGCAGTAGATAAGAGTAGATACTCACTGGCTCATCTTATTAGCCCCTGTGCTGAAGCAGAGATAGATTTGGTCTCATGGCAGGGACACACAGCCTGTCCTAATACTTCTGCTGGCACCCAAATTCAGCCTCATCAACAATGCAATAGCAGCCGGGGGCACTTTTACCATCATAGCTATCCAATTCCTTGTCACTGCATTGCTGGGCCATGCAAGGGCAGCTATTGGCTACACGGGAGAAACTAGAAGCTCAGGTGCTCCTCTAGTTCCTTTATAGGTGTTATTCAGTTGCACTTGCATTGCATTGTATTGCTTGTGTTGCATTGCGCTGCATTTTTCTTCCAACATTTTTTCAAGGAGCTCGTGGTTTCCCTCCCAGAATTAATTCATCCTTTCACTGGATATATATCCTGCCTTCCTGCATTAGCTTCATGACAGCGTAAAATAAACATTGCTTAAAACCAGAATTAAAACTACAATGATAAAAGCAGAAGCTTTTTTAAAAAAAAAATCCCAATGAAACCAACCAGTAAAACCAGTTAAAAGAGAAAAGGCAATTAAAAGGCTCACAAACACTCAAAGCTATCAAAGGCATGAGAGAGGCTTCGCCTGGCGCCAACAAGACATAGGAACTGTCAGTGCTAGTTCCAATGCAGCTCAGCACGCAAGATGCGGAGTTTTTTTATTCTTTATTCCGGAACACGGCTTGCAGTTTGGCAAGGCCTGCTGCCTGAACTTGCTTCCAAGGCTGAAGGTACCCTCTACATCCCGCTAAGACCCCTACTACTCCTCAGCTAGACGTTTCCCTAGAAGCCTTAAACTATGATGGGGGAAGACCCCCTGTGCCCTTTGTTTGGCTACATGCAAAGCCCTCTGTGCCCTTGAAGACAAGGGGGAGGAGAGCTCAGTCCAGTCGAAATGGCAAACTCCTGTACTGCTTCTGCAGACACTTTCCTCTCCTCCCCTGTTTCATCTGTGAAGCCTGCCTTGCTTTCTGTACCTGGCTCATCTTGCTCGCTCACGTCTTCAGTCTCCAACCATTCCTCTCCCCCTTCACCCTCTAACTTGCCCTCAGTGTCTCACCACCACACCCCTGGCTCTGAGCCTTCCTCTTTTGAGGCTTCCCTAGGGGGATCCCTGGGCTGGTGCCTCCCACCACTGCTCTTCATCCAGCCAGTAACAGAGAAAGCTGTCTTATACTGAGGCAGGCCATTGGTTTAAGGTAAAGGTACCCCTGACTGATAGGGACTGTTGGGATATGAGTACTCACCAGCTGCGAGCTAGCAGCACATTGTTTGCATCATGTGACAATTCTGTTGTTACTGAGCGTAAGACAGGATGTCCTACGCTGTACTCAGGATTGTGTTCCAAGTGTAACTTGAGACCTTCCTGTTGTTGCTGCAGAGGAAGCAGTGAGCTGTATGGAGGCTGAGAGAGCAGACATGTTTTGTACTAGCTCGTGTACAGTGTACAGTCTGTGAAATAAAGTAGAATGAGTTAGTCTTCTTTCAGACTGTTTCTTTCTTCTGCTGAGATGCAAGGGGAAAGTGAGTGTGCATCTCTCAAAAGGGAGGTGTCGCTTATTACCGGTCTCCCTGGACTGAACGAAGACCAGCCAGGGGCAGACCACTGGAGAGTGGCCTCACAGCCTGGGAAGAGCCTTTCCCGAGGGGACTGCTCGACAACAGGGACGCGGGTGGCGCTGTGGGTTAAACCACAGAGCCTAGGACTTGCCGATCAGAAGGTCATGTGGCCAGCATGACTAAGCCACTTCTGGCGAACCAGAGCAGCTCACGGAAATGCCGTTTACCTTCCCACCAGAGCGGTACCTATGTATCTACTTGCACTTTGACGTGCTTTCAAACCGCTAGGTGGGCAGGAGCTGGGACCGAACAACGGGAGCTCACTTCGTCGCGGGGATTTGAACCGCCAACCTTCTGATCAGCTAGCCCTGTGGTTTAGACCACAGCACCACCTGCGTCCCTTCATCCAGCCAGTCCCTGACAGGAACAGAAGAAGCTGCCTTATACTGAGGCAGGCCATTGGGCCATCTAGCACAACATTATTATAGTGACTGGCAATAGCTGTCCAGCTGGGCTGGATCTATTTCCCTCTATTATAACATGTTATATTCAGGTAGGTAGCCGTGTTGGTCTGATGCAGTCAAAATAAAAATAAAAAAATAAAAAAAAATTGTCCAGTAGCACCTTATAGACCAACTAAGTTTGTTCTGGTATAAGCTTTTGTGTACATGTTATTAGATATGTCATTCTAAAACGTCACAGGGCATACTTGTAAACCAAAACATTTCTTTACCTTGTTTCCCCCCACCCCCCATCAAATGAAAGTTATACCTGGCCACACCATTTCCAAAGCGCTGTTTCTCTCCTTGCTGCTGGTCACTCATTGATCTGCTCTGGTTTCACATTTTAATTATTCCGTCCTCCTTCCCTGTCCCTTATTATCTGCCCCTCAAATACCACTGGGATGCGGGTGGCGCTGTGGGTTAAACCACAGAGCCTAGGACTTGCCGATCAGAAGGTTGGCGGTTCGAATCCCCGCGACGGGGTGAGCTCCCGCTGCTCGGTCCCTGATCCTGCCAACCTAACAGTTTGAAAGCACATCAGTGTGCAAGTAGATAAATAGGCACCGCTCCGGTGGGAAGGTAAACGGTGTTTCCGTGCGCTGCTCTGGTTTGCCAGAAGCAGCTTAGTCATGCTGGCCACATGACCTGGAAGCTGTACGCCAGCTCCCTCAGTAAATAAAGCGAGATGAGCGCCGCAACCCCAGAGTCGGTCACGACTGGACCTAATGGTCAGGGGTCCCTTTACCTTTACAAATACCACTGGAAGGGGGTTGGAGTTGGAATGCATCAAAAAAGGTAAAACACTACATAGGGACATATGAGCAGTGTTTCACCGATATAGCAGCATAAAACAATAAAATATGAAGTGATCAAAAGACAAGGTAATAATGCATTAGGAACATAAAAAGTAGGATGTCGTGTGTCCATCTATGTTATCAAAACCATTTCTTAACCTTTCCTTCACATTAAGAACCCTGAGTGCAGATCTGCCCCTGGTCTTGAGTAGGGTTCTTTGCCAAATCCAAACCAGAGATGCCAATGTTTGTACCTGGGACCTTCTGACTGAACCTGGGGCCTACCACTGAGCTATAACCCTTCCCTGAGACAGTAAAGAAGGGGACAGGTGCACATATCTGAGATGAAAGTTCTGCAGTTTGGATGGCACCACTGAAAAAGCCATCTGCTTACCTTCAGAAAGTAAAATCATCCAGAAAGGAGTCTCTAAGAGAGATCATAATTTGCAGGCAAATCCCCAAAACATCATCACAACAAATCTATAAGCTATTATGTACTTTTTTAAAAAAAAGTAAAGATATGTCCAACCTGACATAGCCAACCTAGTCCTTTATTATGAAACAAAGTTTAACCATATAAAAATAAGTCAGGTTAGCAGAAATAGGAAATTAAACTGATCTGATCTGACCCAATCAGGTTCATGGCCAATGAGTAATTTGAAGCTCAGTCTCCTCACTCTACAATTTCATCCCCAGTATATATACGGTAATTTGTACTGATTTATTGAGAAAACGTGTACATGTTATGTTGCAATGTAGAAAACATATATTTAGAGGAAGGTTTTTTTTATAAGGTTCCCAACCAGTCTGCTTATCAAACCCAGTTATGAAAAACTTTGTTTACTTAATTCATTTAATTATTTTAATTAACTGAATTTATATAGCTGCCCCAAAACATCACCCCTCACCCCTCACAAAGCAAGCACAGTGATTAGAATGCAGAAATTTTCAGACTTCTCATGAAGACCTTTTTATACCAACAGGCTTATTCGGTTGTTTAAACATTTTCAAGATGAGCAGTGTTATGTGTTCAATGTTTTATGTTCCTCCTATAGTTTTTTAAAATGTTTTATTGTACTTGTGAATTTTGTCACTTCAGCACCTTGGTATTTTATGTGAGGCATCGGACTAGGAATATTTTTACAAATACATTAAATGACATAAATAAATATAAAGGAAAAAATGATTCTAAAATACAGCAGAATTACTTAACAGAAATAAGCATTTTAATCAAATTTGAACTCCCTGCTGCAATTGTGAAGGGAAAAGGTGATGCTCAATGAAATCTATTAAACCCACTTGCCAAGTCTTAGCCAAATCCTGTAGCTATCTAAAACCATTAGCTAAGGGAGCCACTCAAGCTCCCCTCTGTCCTGCCTATAGTTTGAGTGCTGTTTGAAACTTTACAAAATCAATCTGTTTTGGAAGCTATCAAATTATTTAATTGCCTTATGACAATAATATTTTGGAACCTTGAAATATAAAATTATGTGCTTAAAAACACAAAAAAGGCTTATCTTTGGTTTGCTATTCTCCGACTAGTGGTACTTTAGCACTAGTTAGAAACCGCTGATCTCTTGTGCTAAATGTGAGAACCAGGAGACATTTGGATATGATTTTTTATGAGAGCTTTTGCTTGTTGTAATTATATTTCAGCAATGCCCAGATCCATTCACAATTACAGTTACAAGAAGCTGAACATGAAAAGAGCCCTGCAGGATCAGACTGAGGGTGCATTTAGGCAACGTTCTGTTTCCAACAGTTGCCAGAAGCTAATTAAATATATGCATATATCAGGAGAAAAACCTATTGCCATATTTTTAATTCATTTGAAATATCCGTCATTCTTCCAGCATTGCATCTCTATGCTTCGGATCTTTTTGATGACAGATCTGTGCACAATTAAATAGGCTTATGTCATATTGCATGGCAGACTTAATTTGCAATATTGCAGTTCTGATGCTTTAAAATCCAGTTCCAGGAAGCTACACATGCCAGTTTGTTGTTGAAAAGCAAACATTGTTCCCTGGAGAGCTAGTGATTGGCTACTATATGTAGCCCTGACTGCTTAATGCTTGGAGCTATTCTTTAGTAACTGGAAATCAATCACTGGGGAGCTGTCCAGCTGCTGCTCTGCACAAGTTTGTTTTTACAGCATAGCCTAGCTCAAGTACAGTTCTCCCAGTGCCAAACTGCTGCAGTCCCTATTTGCTTCCTAGAATCATAGGGTTGGAGGGAATCTTATAGGCCTTCTTCTTCAATCCCCTGCTGGATGCAAGAAATCCAGAGCTAGGGGCATCCGCAACAGTTGTGTTTTCAACCTCTGCTTGAAGATTTCCAGTGCGGGAGAGGCCACCAGCCCTCTAGAAAATTGGTCACACTGTCAAACTGCTCTTCCCATCAATAATTTTCTACTATGTCCTTCAATGTGCTTGGCAATGCATGTCATCTGTGTTCATTGCATCAGTAACATAAGTAACCTTTGGACTGGATGACTTTAAGTCCTAGCTATTCAGTGTTTGGTGAATCATGGATCATAGAGCTGGAAGGTACAACCCAAGGGTCATCTATTCCCACCCCCTGAAATTCAGGAATCTCAGCTAAAACATCCATTACAGATGGTCATCCAACCTCTGCTTAAAAACCTCCAATGAAGGAGAGTCCACAACCTCCTGAGGGAGTCCATTGTGCCTCTGATATGCAGGAGGAAATCAGGGATAATGCCTGTTCCACTGTTGAAAGTTCTTTCTGATGTTTAGTTGGAATCTGTTTCTTGTAACTTGAAGCCATTGGTTTGTGTCCTACCCTCAAGAGCAAGAGAAAACAAGTTTGCTCCATCTTCCATGTAACAGCTATCATCTCTCCTCCCAGTCTCCTCTTTTCCAGGATGAACATACCGAGCTCCTTCAACTGTTCTTTACATATTAAGTCAATTTCTCCATCAGGGATGTTGTCCAGACCCTTTGCCTCCACTATGTGCAGTGGAGATGGTCCAAGATCTTCCAGTTCTGTGTGATGAGCACTGCTTTTTGGTTGGAGTATAAATATGTTGGAAAATTTTATTGCAGGTTCCACTTGCTCCCTCTAATAGTGAAATCAAATGATTGTGATTTTTCTTTTGTGAACTTCCTTAAAGGTTAACTTACCTTAGGATCCAAATAGATTTGGAGTGATGCCCCCCTCCCTCACAACGGTCCTCCAACTCTAATTTCTCAGGGGGGACCCCTGACCCTCTGTGGATGGTTTTCAGGGGCTGCTGATAGAGGAGGGGATAGGAAACCTTTCTTCCATGAACTTCCTTAAGTTAACTAGACCTAGAATCTAAGCCATTTAGCCCTGACCTTCAACTCATTCCTTTGTGAGGCAAAAGCAGTATGGCAGGATGGAGCTGGGTAGGGCAGGGCAGTGGTGAGGTCAGGATGGATGGGCTGGCACTCCCATCAGTGTGTCTCCACAGTGCCAACCCTTCCCTGCCACCCTACACTGCCCCAGGGAAGCTGCAGTGCCACAAAGGTAGTACTATCTTCCTTAGGGCTCTCAAAAGAGATACCATGAAATATGTCTAAACAGGGCAACCCAGAAATGATAGACCCAGATGTTTGCACTGTTGACATTTATACATTTTCCCCCTTTTTATCAGCTGTTAAATTAATAACTGTTGCCAATCAAATATTTTTGTTGTTTTTTAACCACAGAGACACACAAAGATTTTGGAAAAGAAAATAGAGGGAAGGAGAGAGAACCAGCTTTCAGTACAGATAATTTGTATGAATACAGAGCAGCTTTTCTGCTATTTAGCATTTCAAAAGAGCAATTTCTTCCCCTTTTGCAATGCTCCAAATCCATCAATGGCGATGACTGCACACACAGAAGAAGAAAAAAGTTCCAGCTCAAAAAAAAAATCTTAGACACTTTTCAAAGGAGATCGCAATGACGGATTGTAATATATTGTGCTCGTGTGTCAACGTGGACTGAGCTGGAGCTATGGGGGTGATCTGTCAGTTCTAAGAAAGATAAATGTTGTCTCCGACTTTCCATATTTCATAATGCCAACTGGATGTTGGCTTCCCAAGCTGATAAATGCGCTGGTCAGGCGTGGTGACATCTCATGACCTAACCGTCTGTAGTATATGGTTGGTCTGTCTTTGATGAGGTTGATGATGACAAATTGCACCCTGGAACTTTCCATGAAAGATAGCCCTTCAGGTGAGCAGCATTTCCTAAGATGCCTCACACCTTACACAGCTTCACAACTTTTACCCTTCCTTGGTTGTCCTCTAGTCTTTTATTTTCTATTTATATTTCCTGGGCCGCAAGGCAGCAGGGATGGAAACCCTGTGGCCTTCCAGATATCGCTGAACTATAACTCGCATCATCCCATACCATTTGGCAATTCTGACTGGAGTTGATGGGCATGGCAGTCATACAACATCTGAAGAGCCACAGTTTCCCCACCATGACAGCCCGCCATCTATTTCTCAATGACATTTTTCCAGATTTCCTTCCCTCCTTCACAATGATAGATCAGTAATAATTAGGAGCACGATTTCCAGAATAACCATTCATGCCCATTCTTCATCCTTGGATCTAAATTTAGTGCTACTGAGCAACATTACTTGCACAAAATGAGAACATTCAAACTCACCAAGATGGGCCACACTCCAAGAGTATGGGATTAATCACCAGGGTGATATGATCTAGTAACCTATATACATGGGAAATTGTATTAAGATTAAACTGTATATTAACATATCAGATCCTTATACACTGTGCACACATATTTCTGGACCCGATTTTCAATTTCAATTCAAAGACATCTTCTCAATGGCACCTGA
The DNA here is from genome assembly GCF_964106645.2 of Podarcis pityusensis. Lineage (NCBI taxonomy): Eukaryota > Metazoa > Chordata > Lepidosauria > Squamata > Lacertidae > Podarcis > Podarcis pityusensis. Next base: position 27,307,540 of record NC_138028.1, read on the forward strand.
AAATCCAGTGTGGTGGTTAGACTGTCACACCTGGACTGGGAAAACCTGGGCCATGAAGTTAAGAGGTTAGCCTCAATCTAACTTCGAAGAGTCATGAAGATAAAATCAAGGCGGCAAAAAAATCACATATAGCTAGGCATGCCATTGAAAACTGGTGCCCAGTAGTCATGGGTCCCCATTTTAAATTTCCCACAGTGACTCCAAAACAATGCCATAAGCAGAATGAGGCAGCTGCCTCAGGAGCCAACAGCAGTCTCCACACCTTTCTCTCTGAATCCCCTAAACTTGTACTTCCTTAGCCATTCTGCTGTCCTCAAGTATGGTGGATGATTGCCAATGTTGAAGTAGATGCAACTGCAAGCATGGGACGAGGGCAGCACCATCTTATCCTTTGGCTCATGCAGCCTATTGTTTTGCTCTAGCCCTGTATATCTGGGACAATGTGGAACATTAAGAAATGGTGGCCACCCAGCTCTGAATAGGTAAGTGTTTGTGCCTTGTTAGCACACTGGAGAAGAGACTTACCTACAGACACTATGTCAAGGTCTCCTTCTAGTTTAGCCAGCCATATTCCTTGAGACTCGGATTAGTTTTTGGAGGACTGTCCTAGAAATCACCTTTAGAACAAGCCACTTTTTGAAACTGTGGTTTTACTTTTCCAAGAGCCTTTGTTAAAAAGTCCTACTATACAATAAAAAACCTGGAAAGACAATGGAGTGTGTGTGTGTGTGTGTGTGTGAGAGAGAGAGAGAGAGAGAGAGAGAGAGAGAGAGAGAGAGCACTTATGAAAAAATACAATCCAAGAAGCAGAATGTCCTTGTCATTTAGGTTGTTTGGAAGTTTCTGATTATCTCTTGCACTAAATCAATGTCGGCACCATTTATTCAGCTCATGGTTATTATTATCCATGTCCCGGAAAGAAGAATGGAAGTGTTTCATTCTGGAGGTGTTGTGATACTGGGACAGGCTGGGTGACTTCCAATTACATTCTTTGTTCAGAAAGTACAGAATAAAGAATGTGATGTTTGGAGCACGGATAGACGACTTTTTAGCCTGGTGGGCAAGAAACCTGGGATGGCATCAAAATAACACCAGTGCAAGGATTTCCACTTGTGTAACAGGACTTCCCCACATCATCTTCTTGTTCATGTTCCATGCCCAAATCTGCTCCAGAGTATTGAGAGAGCAAAAACAAATTTATGGGGCATGTGGGGGAGAGGGGGAAGTCCCATTGTGCACGCTGAAATTCTTGCATTTATTGACTTTGGATACAACCACTAAGCCTCTGAATTGACTGTCTTGCACTCTTTTGTCTTTGCTAACCCCCCCCCTTTTTTTTTACACAACTAGCAGCCTAGATTTGTTTTTTAAAGTTGAATAACAATAAATGTTAAGATGAAAGGCAATTGTAAATGAATGCTGCTCAGTCTTTGTTCTCACACTCTATGTAGCTAGATCTTATATATAAAATGAATCTCAAGGCTATCTCTTTAACTCTGCACTTAACAAATGGTGCTATTTATTCCAAAACAGAAACAAAACCATTTTTCAATGGAAAGCTGGCGAAGAACATTGCAGGAGACAGAATGTGCAACAGTGTCTGTATGTGTGGGTACAAAAAGCTTTGGAATCCAAAATGTCCAAATTATGGGGGTGGGATTGTTCCTGTTTGGTAGGGGTTTTTGTTGTGAACAACTACTACATGAACTTCTGATTATATGTCTGTTGAACACTGTAAAGCTTTGTTCAGGCTAAGGATGATATTCACTCATGGATAACCTTTCGTGGGTGCATGTGGATGGGTCGGGCCAGGCCCAAAGAACTGCATTGCTGCAAAGTTGGGTGAAGTGTGAATTTCAAAGGATGGCTGTGCTTTGCCTCATATATTGTTTCCGAAAGTGCAAATCTGATAGGTTCGCCTTAAAATGTGAACTGAATTGCATTTCTCCCACATCTCTAGTCACATGCAAAGCCCTGTAAGAAATGTTTGGCATCTCTGTGGGTTGAATTAAAACAACACCACGAGGCACACAAGGCACTCGTACAGAAGCATTGTCAAGTATTTTGTTACCCTCAAAAGAAAACTATATATAAAATCACTTCCAGTACAAAGATACATATAAGGTCTATATTTTCAGAATAGGGTTGTCATATTTCAAAAAGTGAAAATCCAGACACAAAAGTTGTTGAGTTTTTTGTTTTCGTTTTTTGCTAAATCTCCACACACAAAAAGGAAGTTTTTGACCTACTTTTGAGGAAATTTGTCAAAAAATCAACACTTCCGACATGAGTTGCCTTATGCCTGGGTTTTCCTGGACATTTGTACTGATTTTAGGAAATTGCACCTGGATGTTATTTTCGACAGACAAATCCCAGATATGTCCAGGAAATTCCAGACAAATGGTAGCCCTAGAACTTCAGAATATCATGGGCACTTCTCTCTCTGACTTTTTTCATGCAATTTTGTTTTCTGTCACTTGCCAGGAACCACATGGAGGTGAAGGGGGAAATGGCAAAATAAAAATAAAAAATATGAGCATGCTGGGACTGGTCAGTGCCTTTCTGAATTAAAATCCCCACACACTTAATAATCTGATTTGATGGAAGCCGGAGAGCCAAAGCAATCTCTTTCCCAAAGTTGCCTGACAACAGGAGTGGTGTCTGATTAAATCTGTCTGTAATAGGCTCCTCTCACTCTTTCTTTTCCTGTTATAAAGTACAGAGTAGCAGCTAGTTAGAAATGATTGCCCAGGCAGGCAGGGGAACAGAATTTCACCTCTCTGATCGCACCCAGCAGGGAATATCTGGAGGGTGACCTTTTTCTTTTTATTTTTGAAGCTTCAGCCAATTTTACTTTGTCTCTCCCCCCCCCCCCTTCTTTTTTTTACTGCAATCATTCTCTGTGATAGATTGTCTCCTTGGTATTTACAGTACTAATTTTATGGAAAAGGAAGATAAATGCAAGAAAACCTGTTTCATAAAAAAAAACCTCATCTATGTTAGGAGTTTGGAAAATGTCTGTCCCTTTAACAAAAAAGCCATATCTATCTATCATCTATCTATCTATCATCATCATAATATTGTTACATGCCACTCCTTTCTCTGAGACTCCAGCAGTCCCAACCCTTATCCAGGGTTCAGTTTCCTTGGAATAAAGATCAGCGGACAATGTGGTGTTTAAAGGTTATATCTATACAGCCTGCGCATAGAATGTAGGTGCTCACAGCATTAGTCTCTCTCTTTGCCCTGCCCCCCATCCATAGGTCTTGCTCCCCCTTGAGGTTTCCAGGGGAGCCCCAAAAACTAACACAAGAACAAGACACGCCTCCCTGTCTGCAGCATCTAGCCTGCTTTCACAACTCTCCCCAGTGTTCTACTGCATAGGACTTAGGTGAGGCATGTGGTGGAAAGGCCCACCCATTTGTTCTATGGCACAGAGCAACTTTTTTGGTTATGTTGAATTGTGGTACTTAACTAGCTAACCAAATCCATTAACTTGACAAAGGAACTGGTTTGGCAAGCTTGTTCTTACACATTCTACCCCCCACAGATGCAGGGCCCCAATAATTTTGGAAGGGACCCAAGGTGCCGTTCAGATTGACACACCCACCCTCCAAACTCATAACAGTTATTTTTGTGCAGCCCAGTCCTGTCCTTGCCTAAACCATGTCTGCACATGGCACTGGTAATTCTCCAAAAGCCAAGGTTTCTGATCACCTAGACAAGCTTACGTATGGTTCACGCACACATATATTCTGTGCAGTAAATGCACATGGGCCAGGCCTGCCACCATAACCCTGCTCCCACTACCAGCATGCATACTCTATGCCCTTGGAGATATCTGAAGAATGCTACTGAGTGTGGAGAATATGAGACCAAGGGAAAGCAAATTCTGATCACTATGATTTAGTTACGGATTGTGTACCATTGACCCAACCCAGTAACTAAGAGTGACAAAATGGTTGATGGTTGTTCTTTCTTATTGTCATACTCAGCAGTACTTCTTTATGGCACAATGTTTCAAGGCCAGTGGTGGTATTCCCCTGTGTGTCCCGTAAACCTGCTCCAGACTGCTGAGCAACCCGTGGAACAGATTTAGGGGTTGCATGGAGGTTGAGGGGAGAGAGGGCATAAGTTTCATTGCACAGCTAAAATCTTTGATCTAGTAGAACTGTTGCTTAGTTGGATACCACCCCAAAAAATGTGTACTTCTGCAGAACACGATGAATCTCACTGAGCATATTCAATCCTTACTAGGCTGTTTTTTTGCCCCCTTAGGTTTCATCATCATCATAATTTTTGCACTTCTGCAAAAACCCATGAATCTCACTGGATAGACTTTTGGGAAGTTTCTCTTTCAGCCTAACTTCCCTCACATGGCTGTTGCAAGGATTAAAAAAAAAAAAATACACTACAATGTATGTTGCTCTGAACTCCATGGAGGGATGGTGGGTTGCATGTGAGAAAGGCAGACAGACACGGAGAGAACTAATGATAAAATAAAATAAAATCTACCACTGCACTGGAAAAATGCCACAAGAGAAAGAGATCATAGAACAAAGAAGGTCTGTGCTCAGTGAAGCTGAGTAACATGGTGATACCTATTGTACCCAAAGCAAATGCATTTTAGGATTTTTCTGCTCATGTTAACACAGCTGTGCCTTCTGGGACAAGCTGTAGAGATCAGGCTTAACTATGCTCCCTTGTGACACGAAAGATTTCCACAAGTTGGAGCCTTATGAAAAGCTCAGCAGGCTTGACGGCATTAGCAGAGTGATGGAAAATCTAATCATTTCTGCCTGTCTGAATCTCCTGTGGTAGATACAAACAGAACTCTGCATCATGAAGATTCAGGAAGCTTAAACTGCATTAAACTGTAAAGCAGAACCACTTTTTTCTGCTTTAGAATTGGAGGTAGATTGCTGTAGGCTCTACACGCAAGCACATAGAACTGTCTTTTTCCTCTTTTGAGGCACATGATGGGGAAATTGTGTGTGTGTTTTTCTGAATTAACAGATAGTCTAGAGTAGGTATTTTTTTTAGGCCTCTGGTTTTAAATTTCAGTTTGCATGTGTGACTTTAATTTCCACATCTTTACTTAGAAGTTGTGCAGGTGGTGGTGATGTGACACATTAAATCATCTTGCTTCTCTTGTTTACACATGCATCTGCCCCCAGGCTTAAAGCCTGTGGATTTTGACACATTTGTCAGAGAACCAATTAAGTTTGTGAACAGGTTGCTAAATAATAACCAATTACACTCAGTCACAGATAGCACCAAGCAGAATGAATTTTCTGGTAGGACTCCTGAGCCTTTTGCAGCTTCATGACAAGCAAAAAATAAAAATAAAAATCAGTAGGTGCAGCTGTTCCCATGTCTACATCTCCAGACCAATCATGCAAGAAGACTGGCGGGGAGGATGGAACGATAGGAGGCAGCAGAGGCTTTCACCAGGGTTTGCATCAGGGCCACATCTAGGAATTTTGTACTAAAGGGGCCTCCAAAGTAACCATGGGGCACAGTGGAACTTTCAAAGCACATTCCCCATTCCTCAAAAAAATTTCAGACACTAAAGTTTGTTAAGGGTTTCTGGGAAATCGTGTCCTCCCTAAAAGAGGGCACATGTTGCAGTGAGACCTGGAGACTGACACCCTGTGTTGTGGGTGGGTTGGATTGGTTAGCCACAACACCCGATTGGTAGGTCCCTCAGTGTTGGGTTCAATCTGGCCAATGGGGCGCAGTCTAAACTGGTCGAGGGACCTAAATCTACTCGTGCATGTGACCCAGAGCTTCCTCTTTCAGCTTGTGCATTTAGAACACCCGCCCACCTCTCCCTACTTTTAGGGCTTTGTGCGATTGACCTTGCTATGCCGTCATGTGTCGTCTGTCATTGGGACAGGGGCACGACAGGAATTTCCCCACTTGGCTGATTGGCTGTTGCCATTTGGGTTTCGCCTGCTGCGTAGCAAATCATCACAATTTGTAAGGCTGCGGATAGGCACTGGTTCAGGTGATAGGGATGGGAGAACAGTCTCACCATCCCTTTGTGAAGGGTATTCCGTTAAAGGAATCCATGGACTCAATTGGTTTGGTCAATCCCCGAGAACGTGTTGTGCCCATGCCTGAGTCCAGGGGGCATCTGGGTGGTGAACATAGTCTGTTCCCAGCTTTTCACCTACCCAGGTGTTCACCCTTGGCTGACCTATGCTAGTGCCCTGGGTCAGCGCTGCCTGCAAGGGTGCAGGGAGCTAGTCGAACCAGAGCCTATGCAACCACTCACCTTCTGTAATCAATAAAGTTGTGGCCTAAATTCTGCCAAAAACCGAAACTAAAGTTTGAGTCAAGTGTGAATTTATTTAGGGGGGAGGTCTCTGAGTCTGAACACACAATTACTGTGAGGGGTAAGCTACAGTGCTCAGAATTCTCTGAAGCATCACGGAGCCATTTCTGAGATTATATTGGAACAGAAGCTGATAAATGAAGGCAAATGTCCACTGGCTCCCACTTTCCCCCTTGGAATAATAAAGAGCCTTCACTAATTCAATGCGGGTCACAAGTTTGTTTATTTTCTAAAAAATCTTTTTACAGCATCTGTTTCAAGCTCACCACTTTTGCAGCCATGTGAATGGCAGATGTCCAGTAACCCATTTTCTCTGTTGCAAACCTGATCTCCATGGAAGAGTTATGCAAGGCTAAAGGGCTATGATCTTGTGAACTGGCAATGAAACAGAGCAGGTTCCTTTTCAGAGCTGTTAGCATCTCCGCATAGAAACAGCTCAAATGCTAACCACAGAAGCAGCATCACCCCCCCCCCTCTCATTGTACGTAGGAATGGCAGAGAGTCAGGGATGCTTTGCACTGCTTTCAGTGGCCGTGCTGGGTACATTTCTAAATCCAAGCTATGATCTACTAATGAGAATGCAGAGCCAAGATGGCTCCCAGGTCAACAGCTTTTACTGTCTGCAGTGCCAAGTATAAAGCTGGAAACATACTTGGCTCAACTCTGGCATGAAAAATTCAAAACACACTCAAATTGCTCTGTGGTAGGGACCTCTCCTGGATGAGTGAATGGTTTGTTTGTTATGAAATATTTACTACTTAATGTGACCCAGATTCAGCTCTGTATCCTGAAGAAAAGGCCTCCAGTAAATATCTAATTTAGAAACAAAAAGGTTTGTAGTATTACAAAAGAAATGCACTGGAGCTTGGAAAGGAAATGGCAATACTGAAAAGGTCAAAATCCCACTGTTTGGCCTCCATTTTTTCCTTGTATTTGCTAGTGTGATGAGCATTCCCAGCAACAAACTACATGTTATACACAACCACATGTAGATCTTTTCAAAGAAAAAAGGAAGGCAAAGTTTTGAACAGAGCACTGGGGGGACACAGTGAGGAGATCCCTCCACCCACAGGCCATTTTTTTCCATCTCCATAGGTACTGGTTTCTCAAAGCAGCTGCAAAAAAAAGTCAAAGAAAGAAACAGGCAGCTCTTGGACCATGTCATAAGTACAGAACAGATCCATGCATGAATCAGTTCCAATTGTGCAGGGGTCTGAGGGGAGTGAAATGAGTACATTTGCTCCAAAACATGGAGTGAATTGGAATCCTCCCTATCTCTACTGTGTGCTTAATTTAAAGGCACACTGTGAAAGTGAATGTAGAGGGCATGTTTCATTCCGGATACAGCTCCTTAAACATATTTAGCTCTTAAGATAATTTATCAAGAGTTAAGGTATTGAGAAGGATTTTAATACTGAAGGTTCTAGAATTGTGAGAAAGCCAACATGGCTGACAATACCACATTATCCCCTGGGGGATTATCTAGGGGTTGGCCCCTGACAAGGGTGCAGGCCCTGGGGGGCACAAAAATCACACCTCTCCACTCTGGCTCAGAGTAGTGGCTAGGAGCCCACCCAGTGCCGGATTTACATATAAGCTAAGCAAGCTATAGCTTAGGGCCCCACTCACTTGGGGGGCCCCCCAAAAAATTCACTATTAATATACTTTTTCTTAATTGTATTTCAATTCAACAATTACTTTGATAAAATACATATTTGGTTATGTGCAAATGGCTTCAGATACCTATTAGGTCCATAAATTACCATATAGCATATATTCAACACAAAAAAACAGTGACAATTTGTTGTTGACAAAGGACAGCTGGACATATAAAGGGCCCCATTACCTTCAGTAGCTTCGGGCCTCATCAAACCTAAGTCCAGCTCTGAGCCCACCCACCACTCCACAAACTTGCCAAAGGCACAAGGGACAGAGAGGTGCCAATACAGATCCTTGCCAAGGGCACAAGGGAGCCTAGGTACACCTCTGATTATCCAGTATGGTGTGAAATCCAAAGACTGAAAAACTCCAGTTTTGAGTGATGGAGGAAATCACAAGTTGCCCATGGGGCCATTTGGAATTTTGGGTATGCCATATGAACCAGCCCTTTAATTTATTCTCTTCCGCCTCTCCTGGGCAATTTTGCCCAGCAGGCAGAAAGGATTGCGAATGTGTGCACATATGAAGACATACACACACACACAATAATTTTGCTTGCCCTTTTCTGAACCTGAATGTGTTATGCTACATTCTTATGAATTTCCTAATGTAACTCTTACAGCTGTGATTTTCTAAAGGTTAAAAGCTTAACGTAACTACACGACCGGTGGGATTAAACTAATGATCCCCATCCATGGAAGCGCTGCACAGGGATTTTCACTTGTGCAGTGGAACTCCCCCTCCCACACACACCCTGCAATTGTCTTGGAGAAGTCATGGGAGATCATTCTGTCTGGCAAGCTGAAAGTCTTGCACTGGTGGAATTATCAAAAAACTGTGACATTGCATTTCTTCTGATGTTTTTCAGCACATTTAGAAGTTCGTAAAAGTATGTGTGGCATGGAGAAAGTGTGTACGGTGGTACCTCGGGTTACAGACGCTTTTGGTTACAGATGTTTCAGGTTACAGACTCCGCTAACCCAGAAATAGTACCTCAGGTTAAGAACTTTGCTTCAGGATGAGAACAGAAATTGCGTGGCGGCGGCACAGCAGCAGCGGGAGGCCCCATTAGCTAAAGTGGTACCTCAGGTTGAGAACAGTTTCAGGTTAAGAATGGACCTCCAGAACAAATTAAGTTCTTAACCTGAGATACCATTGTAGAGGAAAGTGTATAGAGAAAAGACCGCACCCCATCTCTCATAACACTAGAACTCATCCAATGAAGCTGAATGTTGGAGGACTTAGGACAGATAAACAAAAGTATGTCTTCACACTACACATAGCTAAACTATGGGAGGCACTGATGACCACCAACATAGATTGCTTTCATGGAGGTGGAGGTTATCAATAGCTACTCGCCTGCTTCAGGATTCGTCACAGTTATCTTGCTGACCACTGTGAGAACAGGATACTGGACTGGATGGGTTGGCCTGACCTAGCAGACAAATCTTACTTTCTTTTTTCCTAACTTATTTTGATATGCTTTATCATCTATCTTGCACCTGGTCATCACCAACAGGGTGATCAACAAGGTGGAAGTACTGGGAACCTTGGGAGGAAGTGATCATGTCCTCTTGGGTTTCATGATACAGAGGCAAAGGAAAGCTGAGTGTAGTTGGTCATGCACTCTGGAGACCCTAAGAAGGCTGATTTCAAAAATCATAAGAAACTGCTGGGTGTGATCCCATGGTCAGAAACTTTCAAAAGAGAAGGGAGTTCAAGGTGGATGGGAGTTTCTTAAAGGTGAGATACTGGAGGAACAAAGGCAGACAATTCCAACAAGAAAGAAAAGTGGGAGGCATCTAAAAATACCACTGTGAGTTGCACAGGGGTAGCTAATGAGATGCCCTCCAAATGTTGTAAACTACACTTCCCAATAACCCCAACCAGCATGGCCCCAGCCAACCACTCAAGGATGATGGGAGTTTTAGTCTACAACATTTAGAGGGCACCACATGGTCTACCCCTGGGATAGGTTATAATTTTGACCAGCTGGTGCTTATAAAATAGAGATGAAACTGGAGCATGGTGGAACACAATGAATGAGGGAAGGAAGGGTGGATGCAAGGGAAGGGAAGGAGAACATCCTTATTCCTGTAAATTGGCTATGCTGAATAACAAGATCTGTAGTTGTATAAGAACAAGAACAGTAAAAAGCTGTGCTGGACCAAGGCAACATTCCATACTTTTCTCACAGTGGTCAATGAGATGCCTAAAGAGAGACTATTTTCATGCTAATTTAATATAGGGTTTAAATATTTATGACTTTCCACTACTGCTGACCATTCAGTTGATGAGTTAAGAGCCTTCTCTCTCTCTTTCTTTCTTTCTTTCTATCTATCTTTCTTTCTTTCTTTCTTTCTTTCTTTCTTTCTTCCTTCCTTCCTTCCTTCCTTCCTTCCTTCCTTCCTTTCTTCCTTTCTTCCTTTCTTCCTTCCTTCTTAAGACTGAATTTGCTTCTGAAGTGGGAGGAAAAGTGTTGGAATAAACTCAAGAAACCCTTCACTCTCCACTCAACTTCTTGGTAAAGTAGCCTTATGAATCTAACCTTGTGGTATGTCAGGTTTCTCTACCTTACAGTATTATGTCAATTTGACCTAGGCCCATTTTGGATCCACTCCCAATTTTACACTTAGCAAGTATATATTGTAATTAAAAGAGTTGTCCTCAAAGGGCAGCAGACTCTCAACATATGTGCAGCCGGCTGGTTTCAGAAAATCCCAACAGCTGTGAAATAAATGCTATTTCCAGAGTTGTTTAGTGGAGGTCACACAGAGAAGGGAATCTGAGTGAGAGCTGTTTTACATTTCCTTCATCTGCAGGTTTACAAGGTCTTTTGCCTTCCGACTCTACATTTGCCAGCATCAGCCTAGATCCCAAAGAGGGAATTTATCAAAGAAGCATACCAACAAAACAAGCAAGGCAAAACAAAACAAGCTTTATTTTACAAGAGAAATAAACTAGCAGGGTGAGGTCAGTGCTGAACGAAAATGGCAGGAGTTATGAAAAGGCGGGCCTAATGAGTTAGCTGAACATAAGGCAGAATGTCGACATATCCCCTGACAGGGACCATTCAGCATCAGCAATTTGAAGCCAGCAGGCCAAATCCAGGTCCCTGAAGATTACCAGCTGTTCCTGTAGTCGTCAACTCAAGAACAAGAGAATGTTGTGAAGAAAGTTCTAACTCTGATAATAGGACTTGCTAGCAAACTTATTTGGGGTAATAGAATATCAGTTCTATGACATTCCTTTGAGTTGCTCTCCCATAAAGTTAGGGTGGGGAATGGGCATGATCCCCAGTACTTCTCTGGAGGAATGTCACCTGAACACTTAAAATAAACATAAATGCTGGTGAGATTTGCAAGTAAGGCGAGTATGGAGAGTATGACAATATTTGTTCATGATAGTTGCATTTGCAAGGACTGGATTGTATGAGCCGTGCAGAGCAAACATAGAGAAACAGAAACAGCAGTGTTTGCATACGTGTCAAGAACAGTCATGGAATACAGGTATTGACACATGCACAAAATGGAGGGTGGTGCCCAGAAATCATGTGGCACAGAACAGATGAGGTAACCATCAAAAAGATTTTCCCTGAGCTGTTTGAGACCACCTGAAGTGATGAACATCAACAAGTGCTGCTGGGAACACTGGTGGCTATGATGAATTTAAATGCAAAACTCTCCAATGTTGTTCACGGAATCACTGTTTGGAGGGAAAGCAATTTTAACTCAGAGTGTACACATATAAAAGCACTGTGCATGCCTCTGCATCTTGTGGAGAATGGGAATTACAAAGAGTAAAAACTTTCTCCAAGCCTCTGGCTGCATTCACCACACAATGTGCAAGCAAGGCAGACCTATATTTGTGGAGACTCCCAGTAAAATCTGCATTTTCCCCTGCCCTCATGAAATAGTGATGCTGTGAACAACGTTAGAGAACTTAACATTTTAAATTATACATAAATGTGGCGTTCCAGCTGTGCCTGGAAATAAATGTGACTAATGTAAATACAGGCACTAATGGGGATTAATGATTTAAAGGTTTCCTTTGGTAAAGAATACTTCACTGGCACTGGGTATGTTTTCGGCTAGGAATTTTCCTCTTCCCCTCACGCCTCCCTCTGTCCCACCTCATTCTGTCTCACTCTCCTCTCCAAGGGATTAGTGTCTCTGTCCCCATTTTGCTAGGAATGAATACACTCTTTGGCACAGGTCCCCCCCTTCCTGCTCCTTCCACTTCTGTCTCCAAACGGTAAGTCTGCTTTGTACTTCCCTCCTTTCCACCCACCTCATGAATCCACCTCTTTATACCCTGCTCTTTAACTAAAGGAATGTGTACATATTTGGGTATTTGTGTGAGTAGCTTTTGTAGAAGAGCACTTGACTTTAATTTAGGGACGCTGGAGGAAATTGATCTTTGTGAATCAAAATATGCATTTTAAGAGAAAGTATGCATCGAAACACATTTTGAGCTACACATTTTGAGCAGTTGGGGTTTTTTAAATAGATTAATGCAGAATCTGTGAGTACTGTCCCCTTGGTCATAAACTGGTAAGGGTGGCTAACTCCCCCCCCCCACACACACACACACTGTAAAGTGCAAAGAGTTGAAGGTGGAAGGGTGCTGCAGTTTCCCACTTCCTCTTTCAGCCCCAATTGCTTTTCATTTCACTTTTAATTTGTATACCACCTTTGTATACTACTATATACAAGACAATTTACAAGCTGGGGGCTGGGAACAGCAAAATAGACAACAAAGAATACACATGTAATAACAATCTGATCCAGTACAAAAAAAGTCACAATAACTTTATAAAATAAATGTTGTTGTTTAGTTGTTTAGTCGTGTCCGACTCTTCGTGACTCCATGGACCAGAGCACGCCAGGCACTTCTGTCTTCCACTGCCTCCCGCAGTTTGGTCAAACTCATGCTGGTAGCTTCGAGAACACTGTCCAACCATCTCGTCCTCTGCCGTCCCCTTCTCCTTGTGCCCTCCATCTTTCCCAACATCAGGGTCTTTTCCAGGGAGTCTTCTCTTCTCATGAGGTGGCCAAAGTATTGGAGCCTCAGCTTCACGATCTGTCCTTCCAGTGAGCACTCGGGGCTGATTTCCTTCAGAATGGATAGGTTTGATCTTCTTGCAGTCCGTGGGTCTCTCAAGAGTCTCCTCCAGCACAATTCAAAAGCATCAATTCCTCAGCAATCAGCCTTCTTTATGGTCCAGCTCTCACTTCCATACATCACTACTGGGAAAACCATAGCTTTAACTATACGGACCTTTGTTGGCAAGGTCATGTCTCTGCTTTTTAAGATGCTGTCTAGGTTTGTCATTGCTTATAAAATAAATAACTTTGCTTATAAAATTGCTTATAAAATAAATAACTTATATCAAATAAAGCAATTATTCAATCATCCATTTGAATTTCATGGCTCAGATTAATTCTATTGAGCCAACTGTTGCCCTGACCCCTCAGAAAAGCAAAGGCTCTCTATGTGTGCATGCTCTCTCTTTCTGTCTCTCTGTGAGGAGACTGATCCAGGGAAGAAAGTGACCAGAGGGGCTAAAGCCCACAGCTCTTGCTCAAAAATCCAAACATGTCCATGGACCTTAAAAAGGTTGGCAATCCCTGGCCTTGTTAAGGGCCCCAATGAGCATAAGACCACTGCCATATTTCACCCTGGCCCATTTATTTAGATGGGACCATTGTGAAGCACAGCCACAGATAACCTATTAGTGGCAGTGCCATTGTTTGGTGACCGCACAGAAAGTAAAGTAGAGGCAGATCACATTGTGCAGTTGCAGCAACCCAACAGCTCCTCCATGGCAATGGCAAAGGACACCACCTGTGTACAGAACTAGGCTAGATCTACACAGCTATTTTTAAAAAATGCTCTGGAGAAAAAAACCCATTGTAAATCTTGCAATTGCCATCTGGTGTCACAGTGTTATAACACATTTGTAATGCTGTATTTTGACTAATGTCTCTGAGTCCCTAGTATCTGTGGCTACTTCCAAGAATTTCACCTCAAATTTTGTGTACCGCAGGTGCTGCACATTTCACACAGCACGCTGAGCATTGTGGTCAAATAAACTTCATTGCTACTATAAGGGCTTTTTTCATGTTAAAATAGTGCTGCTGGATCAGAGCTCATCCATCTGGTCGAGAATCTTGTTTCCAATCAGAGCAAGATAATTCCCTCTGGGGAAACCTACAAGTAAGGCATTTAGATGAGGGTTCTTACCGGTTGTCTGTCCCTGAGTAGCACACACATACACAAGATAGCACATTTATTGCTGTTCTAATTGCTGCATGGCATGTGGTTGCACAAAGGTCACAGCCACCTACTGGATATTGTTTGCAAAGCTATTAGCAAGGAGTGATATAATTCCCTGCCAATTTGGTAAATTATTTCTAAATTCTCTGTATAATAATACAATATTCAGCATTTCTACAGAACCTTTCCTCAACGTTCCGTGTGAGTCACTTGGGTTGTCTCTCATTCTTCCAATATTTCCAATACTTCCAATATTTCTGTGTATTGTAGACATTGCTTCATTATTTAAAGTTTTCTTAAACTTCCCTTAGATGAAAAAAGTTCAAGAGTGATCAGTAGAAGATGGTATCCCAGAGGGCAGGAACTAACCAAAAGACGATGCAAAAGGAAAAGGGATTGAGAGGTGGGAGAAAAAAAGGAAACTAGCAGCAAAATTCTAGCAATGTCTCTTTAAAAGTAACTCCTCTTGAATTAAGTGGCGATTTATCCCAGGGAAGAGGAGTCAGGATTGCTGCCTAAGGCACAAGCTTTTAATTACAAAGTCCTTGTAAATGTTCTTTCTGGAAGGGATGGAGGGAAGCAAGCAAGTTCCCTGCAGCTGCTCCTTCTCTCTCCAATGGATGGGGCAGGTTGATCTCCCCCTTGTCCTGATGTTCATCCTATGAGGCAGTTGGATAAATGATTTTTTTAAAGAGAAATGTATGTCTTGCCACTCCGTCATGCAAATGCCCTCAATCTTCAGAAGCCACAGGGAGAGTTTACCTCATGCAACAGGCCCAAATATGTTTCTTTGTCCTTCAGATGAGAATCCCTTCCACTCTAGGGGGTCAGGGGAATTTTCCCCATTTGTTTCAAGTGACATGTATTTCCTGACCTGTCCTTAATTTCACTTCGAATTCATTTCCACCTTGTCTCCCTCCCTCCCCAGCTCCTCACAATATTCCACCCACAAAGCCTGGTAAACACCAACCTCTCAGTCACAAAAATACTTCAGCAAGAGAGTGTGACTCCATCAAGGCTTAATAACCTTTCTCCCAGCAAGAATAATGGAACAGTGCCCTTCCAGAAGCTGTTTCTCTCAATTTGTATTAAAAGGTATTCCTCAGAGCTGTCAGGCCACTCATTTCGCCATTGGGCTTGGGGGAGAAGCTGTGAACAGTGGGTAGTTCGGAAGGGATCCAAGCAAAGGAGACATGCATTTGACACCATGACCCAGGTGCCCTGTCACAATCATGGAAACCAAGCGTAATCTAAGCGGTGCTATTAGGGGATACATGACCAGGTTGCCTCCAGCCACTTGCAAGATAACTGCTTTGTAGACTTCAATATACCTGGGGAGAATTAGATTTTTCTAAGCCAATGATTGGATTTTTCTTCTCGCTTTCCCCTTTGCTTCATTCCACCCACTCTCATGCAAGCAATTTTTGTGTACCAGGTAAGGGACATTGTGCTACATTTGCCAGAGGCTGGACAAGCTATAAACTCTGGTATCATTTATACGAGTCCCCTCTTTTTTTCCCCCCTGAAAAGAAAGTCTGAGTTATTTTTAACTGTGGCTCTAAGCCAGTAAGCTTCATGAGCAGGCAAGGATTTATCGACTGGTAGTGCAGAAGGAGCGGAACACGCGGCTATAATTAACTTGAAATGTGTTCACATGTTAAGGATTCTGCAGGTTTTCTGCTTGCTTGGAAAACCTACAGGTGAACAAGGAGAGCGAGAGTGAGCACACAATGCTCTGCCCCACATTGCCATCCCAGTCACCACCAACAGTGAAGTTCTGGAACATTGAGCCTCCTGCACTCAGATAGGATTCCCATGGGACCTAGAACCCCAGTTATACAGGGTGTCAATAATGTGAGGAGCCTCCACAGTCACAGGAGGCGTCATGCTTCAAAGCGTCACTGTCCTCAGTTCGGTTCTCTTGTCCCTTCTCTCCCTGATCATGACATGATAGAAGTTTATAAAATTAAGTATGGCATGGAGAAAGTGGATAGAGAAAAGCATCTCTCCCTTTCTCATATTACATGGGCATGCTGAGGATAGAACCCAGGATCTTCTGCATGCAAAGCAGATGCTGTAGCAGTGGGCTAAAGCCTTTCCCCAAGTTTCTATCTGTTCCAGTGTTCTGTTTCTGGCCAGATACCTCTGAGAAGCTTACAGCAGAGCATGAAATCAACAGCCTCTCACTCATTGCATCTCATATTCACAGAATTGCAGAGTTGGAAGGGACGCTGAGGATCATCTAGTCTAACCCCCAGCAATGCAGGAATATGCAGCTGTCCCATATGGAGATTGAACCTGCAACCTTGGCATCATCAGCACCACTCTCTAACCAACTGAGCTATTGCCTCTGAACATGGAGGTTCAGATTGGGGAGGTTCATCCCTTTCCAGGGATGTTATCCTGCAATAACTTATCCCCTCACTCTTCTACATGCATGCACACCACCTGCCTGCTAAACTGAAGGGAGTTGATGAGCACTGCAGAGCACAAAGCGCATTTTGCTCCTCTCCATCCATCTTATTACTGCTAATTCGGACAGGGTTGTAGTGCGCTGTCATCATCTGGAAGAAGCTGGCTGATACGGCAGCCACTGAGCACAGTGTGACACTGGCTGATTAATTTTTCATCATCTCAGCATTTATAAATCCTCTCCTCACTGCGAGTTAGTTAAATCTTAAACTTTTCCCACAAGGTACCAAGTAAGAATAAATGGCTACATGTCTAGCACTCCTTGCCTGAGGGCAAGGCCTCTTTGGTCATGGCTATTACCGCTGAAAAGACATGGTGTGCTCTGGCTGTTCTTTGTGATGTTCGAGTTAAACAGCCTGCTAAAAATACATAATTAGAAACAAATAAGCCAGCTTAGTATAGCCCCTGATACACGCCAGGGATTCAAAGGTGTTTAAAATAGTCTGGGTACACCAAAGGTCATTCTGAAGCAGAGCCAGCAGGACGCCAGCCTTCCTTTAATGAAGCCTTTTAGTTACCATGGGGACGTCACCGCTAAATCCCACAACAGCGCTTAGATCTGACAACTGAAGGAAACTGAGAAAGCCAATCTTGGCACCTTCCATCTCTGTGCCATGTGAGATATTTCTGGGGGTTCGGTTGCAAGTTTTAGATTGAGGTAAAAAAAAAGTCTTCAATTGCATTTCTCTGTAAACAGTTTCCTACCCGAAGCACGAGACATCGTAGTGATATGACAAAACAGCGGTCTTGTGGGCAGAACACGTTTAACACTGCGCAGCAATGCTGGACACAGCAGGCCAGGCCAGCAGGTGAAGCGGGAACAATATACCACTCAATTTGCAGTCAAGCAGGAGCTCAGCTGAGGAGACATGATAAGATGGCGCCAAGGCATGCATTCTTATGCTGGCCAAAAGTTCCATGACATCTCTGATAGACCCAACTGGTTAAAGGCAGGGGTGGAGGAACTTTTTCAATCTGAGGGCCGCCTTCTCTTCTCAGCAACCTTCCAGGGGCCACATGGCATAGGTCAGCTGGGCCAGAGGCAAAAATAGGTGGAGAATTTACCTTTGTACAATGGGCAGGTATCTACCCACACTCTTCTCTAGTGTTCATTCAGTCAAGCAATAGATATTACCAGAGTTCAAGGACATATTCAAGCCAACATTCAGCTTCATTAGACTATCACAAATCCCAGTGTTACAAGACATATTGGGGGGGTGATTGTCTCTGCCTGATTGTTACTACTACTACTATACTGCCCTTCAGCAAAATATCTCAGGGCAGTTTACAGAATAAAATACAAGAGAAAACACAAGGAAATAATTAGACCAAAACAACAAAGCAGGCAGAGGGAACCAGGCAGAATGCCTTTTCAGTAGTGGCACTGTGGAACACCCTCCCATCAGATGTCAAGGAAAGAAACAACTATCTGACTTTTAGAAGACAACTGAAGGCAGCCCTGTTTAGGGAAGTTTTTAATGCCTGATGTTTTATTGTGCTTTTAATTCTGCTGGGAGCTGCCCAGAGTGGCAGGGAAACCCAGCCAGATGGGCAGGGTATAAATAATAAATTATTATTATTATTATTATTATTATTATTATTATTATTATTAATTCCCCTCTTCTCACAAGTAACCCACCGTTTACTTTGAGGTGAGGCAGGGCAGGGGGGGCGGAACTGGAAAGGAAAAGGGTGATTAGGATCTCATCTCATATCCTACCCACGGTGATACATAACACCTCATTAACTTACCCTTATTTGATTTGCCGAAGAGCATTTGGATGAACTTTTGAACGGAACGGAATTGGTTCATTTTATAAAGGGGCAAACAAATTAGTTATTTTCTGGACATACTGAAGTAGAACACGAAAGAATTCCCTTCTAATGTGAATTTTTCTGAGCCCTGAGCAAATGTCAAACACATTTCCCCACACTTTTACCTCAGCTTTCGGCATGCCAAAAGAAAAGCCACACAAAATGTGGATTTGCACTGGCATGTCAAGAGCTGGATTTGGTACATATTGTAGCAGTGGATGGGGCAACTGACAGGGCTCAGCAAGGAATCAGCATGAGCCAGATTTTACCTCAGGCACCACCTGCTAATACGGCTAGGAGAACAGGACCCAAAGTGAGTCACAGCTGTACTTGCTAGAATTGCCCTAGGGTACTTACTGATTTTCTTTTGTAAATCAAAGATATTATATGCCTAGATCCAGTCTGTTGTTTCCTCCTGTGAAAAATGAGGTTGGTTTATAAACTCCTGTGGATTTGAGCCAGAATATATCATATTATAGCAAGGGCTCAGTCCATTAGTGATTTTCAAATACCATGCCTAAGGGGGAAAGTTACTATTTATTTTAAACCAGAGTTGTATCATTGGGGGGGGGGATATGTATATTTGTTGTTGTACACAGCTTTGATTTTCTTAAATGAAATTTCAATATGTATAAATACATGATAAATAAAATAAATATTTTTTCACTAAATTCTGTAGGTTCCCTATTTTGTATAGTTGCCAATGCTACCAGCATCTGTCAAACATACTGCGAGTGGCATGGGTTCCACTTGCTAAAAATGTAGCTATGCTGAGAGTCTTTAACATTAGATCATTGTTTCTTATTTCTAGTCTATTCTGCCCACACATGTAGATGTGTACACACACACACACACACACGCGCGCACACACACACACACACACACACACACTGTACTAAGATTATTGTGGAGGACTGAGGCCAAAGTAGGCTTAATAGGGAACCTGTGTACATGTAGGTCTGTTGTGAAGACCAATCCACCAACTGACCCTGCGAGGTGGAAATAGTTGCAACACTTGTCTCCCAATTTACTTAAGGCTCCTTGTCTCCACTGTCTATTTCCCTAGTCTTGGAGTGAAGGGATTCCAAAAGCGGTGGATTAATTATCTGGAGGGCAACTCTTAAGAAAGTTTCCCAGTCACCACTTGACAGAGTTAAATTTGTTCACCCTTTATCTTCACCCCTCACGTGCCACAGCCTCTCACCGCTCCTCGGGTCAGGCTTGACCTGGCCAGGGATGGAGTTCCTGCAACCGGGCGCCTCACACACTGTAGCTTCACTCCACCTCTTAGGTCAGGCTTGACTTGGGGATGGAGCTGCTGTGGTCAGCAGCATCTCTTCACTGTGGCACAGCTGTTGCACCCCTCACCCCCAGAAAATGCACCCAGTGGGTGGCAGGCTGAGTGAGTCTGGCCAGGTTGGGGGGGCATGATGCATGTGACATCTTGCATACACAAAGCCCCCCCCCCCCAGTGTTGAGCGCAACTCAGTGGGCCTGCCTCTGTGCCATTATATTTTGCATTGTACTTTTGTTGTGTACTCCTAAGGTGTTTACTAGAATGTAGACTTTAACCAGCGGGTGCTTCATCAAAAACATGAGCTTATTCATTTATTTGTTAGTCACACAGTAACCTGTCAGAGAACCTACTGTAGTTTTCAGGTACCCAGTTACTGGACCTGTAGCAGGGTTTGATAGTTCCTGAAGCCCAACTGAAGCCAGATCCTGGGCTCAGTAAGTGATACTTCTTCATTTTCCTTGAGCAGTATTGGTTGGTGTTGACTGGAATTGGAGCAGGTCCTGTGCCTGAAATTCCAGTTAATGGAAGCTGATATTTATCTGCATCTCCCTTTACCTAACAACTCACTTCTGAGAGTTTCTATAGCTGTCTTGAGGTTCTTTTTCTTCCTCCATGTTGTGCACGTCCTATGAAATCAGAGACTGGGAGCTAGACTGGGCTATCATTGTATATTCAAGCTTATGTCTGTTATGACACACTCTTGTATCACCTCCGTGCTGTTATTTCCCCAAGGCATAATGCTGAAGTGAATATAAGAAGATGTCAAGGAACCACTTTGTTAACTGCTTTGGGAAATTAAAAGTGTTAATTGAAGTGGTTGCATGGGGATTTTGCTTCTATTCATTTAAGAGCTCGGGCGGGGAGAGGGAGTTGGTTAGAAAATTCTTGCCTCGCGTTATTGTTTCCTTTTCACTGACAACTCCAACTTGGCACCTACCACGAAATCTCTGGAGAAACCTTTTTAACATGTGAGTTAATACACAAATAAAAACTAACATTTTTATTGCTACACTAACTCACTCATAGTAAAGCCTTGTTCGTCACAGCTTCACAGATTCCATCACTGTGAAGTTAACTTGAGTCCTTTATTCAAAGGAGGCTTTGGAGTACCCTCCCATGTGTATCTACTTAGAAGTAAGTCCCATAGAATTCAAACTTACTCCCAGGTATAAGACTGCAGTCATTGTGTCCTGCTCTTTTCTCCTTCTTTCACAGGAACATTCCATATGCCCCAGTGTGTCTATATTTATTATTGTTATTATTATTATTATTATTATTGGAAATTACAATTATGAAACCAAAGAACTAGAGGCCGCTTTCAGCCAACACGTTTACTGAGCATATATCCAGATTTGTTTGCCGCAAGGTTAATTAAAATTGGCTACTTAGCGAGCATTCATTCTGGTTTGTGTATGGAAAAATATATATGGTGCTGCATCAAGCAGTTTTTAATCCTATACTTTCCAGTGCATTTTCCAGTCACATTCCTTATCACACACAAAAAAAATCCGGGTTTGCGGTGAAGTGGGTTTGTTGTGCAAGAGCACCAAATCAACTTTAATTGTGCAACCTGAGTTTGCTGGCATCCCAACCTCAAAATAGTGACAGTCTCTTAGCCTAACCTACCTCACAAGATTGTTAATATGAGGATAAAATGGGGAGGGGATATGTATGCCACTTTGAAGGTGGAATATACATGTAACAATAATTTAAAATAGAATAAAACTATGAACCTATTCATTTATCTAAGCAAGGTTCTTCAGCAGGTGCCCCTTCCTGCACAGGTTAGGCAGGTAGTGACCAGAAATTGGGCCTTCTTAGGAGTGATTCCCTGGACTGGGGACACCCTCCTCAAGGCTATGTGATTGACACCTACTCTCAGTTTTTTAAAGAACCAGGTAAAAATAGTTTTATCCACCCACATTTCATTCAAAAACATATTCACTAGTGTTTTATTTCTGCTGCTTTTATATCTAGGTTATTATTACCTGTGAGGTAGGTAAGGCTGAGAGGTTATGATTGGCCCAGGCTTACCCAGTGAGCTTCATGTATGAGCAGGGCTTTGAACTCTGCTGCCCAACCCTCTAACCACCACGCAACAGTTGATTCCTTTCCCACTTTATTGTTTTATTGTCATGTATTCTATTATCTTAAACACTTCTATAGTTTTGGTATCCCTTATTATTCATGAATTTCATTTTAGTATGGTTTTAGTTTGTGAGCCACCTTGAAAATATTTAAGTCAAAATATTTAATTCAAAGATGGGAGTACGTATACACACACACACAGAGAGAGAGAATGAATTATATTGAAAAACATTTCCCTTCAACCAGAGTCTCTAAAAACCATCCTGGAACATGCTGGGAGAAAGGGTGTAATGTTAATGGAAGTCATTCTATCAGAATGCAGGGAGGATTTTTTACAGTAAAAAAAAGAAAGTCGAAATGTTACTTTGATCGAAGAGAAGGCAGCACAATGCCGTGTCAGTGTGAAAAATCACCAGCACCAAGGACAGTGACTTTGGCATTGCTTTGAAGTCAAAGGTATTAGGTGTATTGATGAGACTTGCTAAGATGCTCATTTGAATCCAGGCTGCAAGTCCTTGGATGTAAATGCAAAGTCAAAGCAGTATGACTTCCTAGAGCTTCTCATTCTAATATGGACATAATCAGCACAGTTTATTAATCCTTCAGTTAAGTAAGGAAGTAAACAAAAATGTCTATGCTTTGGCCATCCATTCCACCACTGTCCCAGTAAACCAGACAGACAACCTGTTTGTACCCTTGCAGTCTGAAGCTGTCTTTGTGCTCCACAAACCCATTGAAATAAATGGGAATTTTGCTGTTGACTTCAAGGGGATGTAACTATAGAGATGAGATCTCCAGTGTGATGCTCATAGGCACCAAAGCAACCTTAGGATGCCCCATGACCCACTCATTTAAAAAAAGAAATTGAGGGATTTTCTTAATGGGGGCTGTTTAGTAGGGTATTGCCTGCTTTAGGGGAGTCATCTGCTTTTTGCCTGTGTTCTTTTGTTAAATGGTGTTGTCTGCTTTGGGGGTGGGATTCTAAGCATCATCAGTTTTTCTTCTGTCAAACTGCTATTTTGTGGTTTTCGTGACAGTTTCTTAGATTTCCAAATGAGCCTAAATGGACTCAAAAACATGGGAACCTCTGCTATAGAGCGAGACTGTCAGAAGATCCAGAATAATGATCAAGATAACCACTAGTCCAGTGGGAGGATTTATCTGACAGGAGCAGTTTCAAACAATGTCCACTCAGGTTTTACATGGCCTACAGAAGATGGCAGCGCTAAAACAATGCTTGTCTATATGAGGTACGGTTGAAACTGAAACAGTTCGTCACAATTAATCTTGTTTCTCAACCTATAATTTCTTGAAGAAGAAACTCTTGGGGAGAGTTTTTAATTCAGAGATTATGGAAGCTAATGCTATTGATAAGACTAAGCTTTTACTTTGTCATTGTGGTGCATTCAAAACTTGGAGGGTGGCCACAGTTACATGGGAAGCTTCAGAAGGAATTGATGGAGCTCCAAGTGGACAATTGGATAACAAAAAGGAAATTTAACATAGGTCCACCATATATTGTGATTCCATCATGTGGCTTTAATCTTTTGCTGTTGTAGATAATTAAACCCTATATGGTTGACTGATAAATGGAATGGAACTGGCAGGATTACCCTGAGTGGCTCCAGAGGGTCAGGCCTAACATTAGGTATGGTGAGGCAATCACCTCAGGAGAGGGTGCAGCCTCCACCCAACAATTCTCCCTCAGCAGCCCCCCCCCCCCATCAAATGTCTAACCTTAGTGCATCGTTACAATTTAGTAAAGGCTACAGGTAAGAGACTAGCACTGACTGTTAAGTTGTGGGTGAACATATCAGACGACACAGCGATTCTTCAAACAGCTTTTGTTTATTCACAGGCCAGAACAGAACTGAACTGAAGGGTTCAGTCAGCCTGCTTATATAGAGCTCCACTACAACACAACAGTAACCATTTTCTGTAACTATCCAATCACTGAACGTCACTTTCAATCCCTTATTCGCATATGTGGACCTGAGTGAAAACTATCTACAGTATCCCCCTGCTGGCCCAAGGTGAGAACCTCAGTACATAACACTGACCATGGCAGGATTGGTAGGGTGTCGAGTCTTCCTTGCATCGATGTAATGATGAGTAGCTTCAGAGCACAATGTATGGAGATAAGAGCCCTGAAAAGAACAGAAGAGGATCAAGCGAATGGTCCACCTACTCCATCATCTGTTCTCACAGCAGCCCACTAGATGTTTGTGGGGAAAACTGCAAGTAGGACCTAGGCAGGACTTGAGCACTCTCCCATCTCTGGTTTCCAGTAAATTCAGAAGCTTTACTGCCTCTGACCATAGCCTTCATGGCTAGTATCCACAAGCCTTCTCTTTCATGAATTCATCTAACCCTCTTTTAAAGCCATCCAAGTTATTGGCGTTCCAAATTATGGAACTCACTCCTAAAGGAGGCAGTGTTGGCCACCAACACTGCCTCCTTTAGGAGTGAGTTCCATAATTTAACTATTTGCTTCATGAAGAAGTAATTTCTTTTATCTTTTCTGAATCTTCCAACATTCAGCTTCATTGGATAGCCATGAGTTCATAAGTGTTATGAGAGAGGGAGAAAAGTTTGTATGTCTCTACTTTCTCCACGCCATGCATAATTTTAAAGAGGTGGACAGTTCTTTGTTGTTGTTTTAAGGAGGCTCATATATTGTAAGCACAAAGGACTGCAACGTTTGGTTAGAAATATAGGGACTGGGTGCTGTGATATATTTTTTAATAGAACACTTCAAAGACTTGCCCTTTCCTTTTCTCTGTGCCTTCCAGCGAAGTCTCTAGCTTTCTGGTAATCAGAAGTGATGAAAATTTGTTGTTCTGTCTGGGCAGGGGAGCTGAAAGCAAGGAGTCATAGACTATGAGCATCAACTATCTTGGGGCATGTCAGGATACTTGGCTGACACATTGCAGATGATGCATTTTCCGTTCCTGGCAGGGTCTCAGAGAACTGGACATCTCTAATCCATTTTGGAAATGGATTGTCACTGTAGCTCACCTCCTGCTACACCTTCTGGAGCTTGACTTCTGTGCCAGCTGGTGCCAGTCTTCAATCTGTTCTCTGCTAATGGAAGTGACTATCAAACTGTCCATAAGATGTTTCCTATTTGGTTAAGCTCTCAGTCTAAACAGCTGGATTTTTAATCAAATTATTTAGGGGGGAGTGCTTCTATATTTTTAACTGCACTGTAATCCCACCTTTCCTCTAAATTGAGCCCAAGGCGGTGTACAACAAGCATTAAAACAACAATATATTATTGCTTTATCAAAGCCTATATAAACAGTCTTCAATAAATATAGCCATTCTCAAAGTCATCAATGCTGGGAACACTCAGATATCTTTACTTGGATAAACAAATGCAGTTTCAACTGGTGCTAGATTATCGAAAGTGAGGGCAAGCACACTTCTAGAAATAGGGAGTTCCTTAATCTAGGTGCCACAATGAGGAAGGGCATGCCCTATGTCACAACACAATGAATCAAAGAGGAACCATGAGCAGGGTTTCTCATACAGAGCTTAAAGATCTGACAGCTGGTGTTGGAGAAGGAATTCCTGCAGATACTTGGGTCCCGAGCCATTTGTGGCTTTGCAAACCAATACCTAAATTTTGAATTGGAGCCTGTGGTTCACAGGCAGACAGTGCAATTCTGTTAGGATTAGAGTTATATGCTCTTACTAGTCTGCCCCACTAAAAGCTAGGCAGCAGCATTTTGCACCAGCTGCAGTGCAGTCCCACAGAGAGTGCTTTGCAGTAATCTGTGAGGTCACTAGAGCATGGGTTACTGAGGCTGGGCTATCTTAGTCTAGGAACCAAGCTTGAGTTCAAACCAGAGGTGCAAAGGAAGAGCCAGGGCTGCAAATCTTATTCTGCAACCATGGCTTGAACTTTGAATCACTGCACATCATATGGTGCCAGCTGATTTACAGGTGTGCAGCCCCAGCCATCTGTCAAAGTGGCCTACAGAGGGGGGAGAGTTGTAGATCCAGCCCTCTAGCCAGATCCAGTTCCCTACCACTGCCCCAGTGCTACAGGATCAGCATCAACTGTGGTAACAAGGTGTTGTCTTGCAAGTTGTCACAGCATGCTGCAGATGGACAGGCGTTACCAACTTTAACCAACCTGCACACCAGCCAAGACAGCTTGGATGAATGGCTTGCTGAGGATGAAATGGTGGCAGAAAAGGAAGATTTCTACACCTCCACCACATTGTGCAATGATGCACTCTTGCCTTTGGCAAAAACCATATTGAGGGTATATGAAGCTCATATAAGAAAGAGAAGGGTAAAAATGTAAGGTAAACAGCAGCAGAGAACACTCTATAGTTAATGAAAACTCCTGGGGACATCAATGGATTCAGATTAGTTTCTCAGGCTGCATTACTGAGATCCTTCAATCAGTTGGAAGCTATTTCTGGCTTGGGTGAAGTTAAGCTAGGATGAAAGCATCTACTTATAGAATACAAAATGCCCATTGATTACCTGAGACGATGCTCTAGCGCTTGCTCCTATTCTATTCCAGTTAATGGGAAGCTTGTATTGTGAAGTAATGAACTGCGAACTGAAGAATTGCCCATTAATGAGGAAATGGCAATTGCAAAGTTGCAGTTCTGCAATATATGTACAGCACTCATTTGAAAAGAATTCTGAATTGAGATTGGCATCATGCTGATGAAATCAGTGGACTCCAAAGTTTACCCAGTTAATATTTATCTAAGCACATTTACTTGCAAGTAAATTCCATTGAAATCAGTACAACCTATTTCCAAACCCTTGGGCATGCAAGTAGAAGCGGAGTGTTGTACTCATGTCCTGCTTATGCGCTTCCCATAAGCATCGGGTTGACCACTGTGTGACCAGAATGCTAGATTCAATGGGCCTTTGGCTTGATCTAGCAGGATTCTTTCTTCTTTTGAGAACCAACATGGAATCCAGTATTATGCACATTTACTCAGAGGTAAACTCCAAGGACTTCGGTTATAGGTGCACAGGATAAAATGGTATGAGTAGAGATCTAGAACTTCCCTCTTTCACATCATTTCTAGGAGTACAACAATCAACTTGTTCTCAGAGTGAAAGGATTCACTGTTGTAAATAGTATTTTTTTAAATCCCATGTGTGAGGCATTCTGATGTGTTTTAGGCTACAATCAACAACTGGAGATTTGTGTTCCTGCTCAGTCTTTTTAAGGCCACAATCACACACCCACTTGGAAGCAAGTCCCATTGAACAGCCACTTGATCTACAGCAGGGTTTCCCAAACTTGGATCTTCAGTTGTTTTTGGACTACAGTTCCCACCATCCCTGACCACTCGTCCAGCTAGCTAGGGTTGATGGGAGTTGTAGTAGTCCAAAAACAGCTGGAGACCCAAGTTTGGGAAACTCTGGGCTAGATGGACCTCTGGAATCTTACAATATTATATTAACAGGAATCTTACAATATTATATTACCATCACAAACATCAGGACCATAGTTCCTTGCCATGTGAACACTACACATTTAGGTGCTGGCAACCCAATTTAGATGTGATTGAACTAAAAGACCTGTGTTCAGATGCCTACTCAACCATGAACCTAACTTGGCCTAATCTACCTCATGAAGTTGTTGTAACGGCTGCCAAGGCATGACATGCAAGCACTCCTATTGGACTCATTCTCTTTTCATCAACTAGTTTTAGCCTACTGTGGTTTTCTTTATTAACATATATAAAGGTCAAAAGAAAAACTAATTTGACAGCTTTATAAAAAAAACAACCCCTCATGTATCTCATGAAACACCAGTCAACTCAAACCATGCATTTATGGTTCATTATATCACCCCCAGAGACATTTATAAGCATATAACTCTCAGCTGCTGGGTGACTCTTGTGCTTTGGTGTAATTAGAAACTTTCCCTCTGCCTCATCCACCTGCTTTTCTTCATCCCAAACAGTTAATATTTCCAGATGTTGATTTACTTCTGTGGATTGATTGGGCTCTAGATGCACAGTCAATAAGTGTTTCTCCATTAGCTGGGGGATCGTTGCAATGTGTTTGTTGCAAGCAACTGTTGCTGGACAGATCCAGCCCAGATGGTTTCCTGGAAGCGGTTCTCTTGATGTCAGTAAAAGGACTGTGTGAGCTGCGTGCATCTCAAATAATACAGAATTTGCCTGCTTTCATATTTAGTGTAAGACCTCAAAACTCAGGCTATCATTGGCAGAAGATCATAAGGCTGGATCCAGATTCAAAAGGAATAAAGCTGTTTGGTGCTCCTGCTGTTGAAGACCTTTTAAAACATAAAAGGTTTACTTACCTTTAGACATAGCACGGAGGGAATAGGTTTGTGGTCACTGAGCTTGCACACTAAGGATGCAGGCCAGCCAAAATGATGTCAGCCCTATTGAGTACATTGACCAAGTTCCATAGAAATCAGTGGCTTTCCCAGCCATCTACTACTGCAGCTATTAGCACAACATACAAAGGGAATCTTAAAGACTAACCAATACTTTGTAGCATGAGCGAATCTTAAAGGTGCCATAGCCTTTGTGAACCACCCTGTGATCTTCACATGAAGGGTGTTATACAAATTTAATAAATAGTAAATAATAATAAGATTCTTCTTCCCTGTTTTGCTGCAATGGGCCAGTGTGAAAACCTCTTTGGAAGAAGGCGCTTAATTGTATGCCAAGGCTCCACTGACTTCACTTTGAGCAAGGATGAAGAACCTGTGGTCCTCTAGATGTTGTTGAACTGCAGTGCCCATCATCCTTTATGACTATGGTCAGTGCTTGCTCAAATGGATCAGAGTTGGTCCAACAACTTCCAGAGAGCCACAGGTACCCCATCCCTGAGTTAGAACTTCACAATGCCTATCTCTGGATTGTCCTCTTCCGACATGTTTACATGCTAAAATGTATTTTACTGATAGGTCTCTTATAATGATGCTGTTTAAACATTCTATCAGCCATGTGAGACTTGCTTTATCTCATTTCATGATCTAAGTACATGGACAGGGCTGATTTTCAGCTATTTATTTCTTTATCTATAAGATTTCTTACCCACCTTTTGCCATTATGTCCCGCCCAAGCGATCTAATGTGCAATTATAAAAAAAAACACAGAGAGAGATAAAACAATTACAATCATAAAACAAGTAAAGCCATTCCATATGGAACAGAGTAGTGTAAATGCAACAAAAGGGGTGGGACCCACAAAACAAAATACTTTCATGGGTCCCTCTTCTTGCACCCTCCAGTTTCCAGGGTCTTAAATGAAGCAGACTCCTTGTTTCGAAACAGCAGAGCTTCCTTCTGTTCTGAGATTAGGAGTGCCAGATGGAAAAGAGGCAGGGGGTTTCTTCACCTTTTATAGGGGAAATTTCAACAGGTGGAAATCCCTTTTTTTACAATACTATTAAAGATACAGGAGCCCCTTGTTTGCCATTGCATCTAGTCTCTGTGTGGCCACCCATATCAAGAGAATCTTGAAAAACACTTGTACGTCTGACTTCTCATTCATCTTGCTATCTCTTCTAGGCATTAGCTCCAAATTTCAGGTGCTGACAACTATCTATGCATTCCTTCGTAGTCTAAACCCCCTTTTGGAATGACAAAAGGCAGCATGTGTTTCCCACCAAGTTCCTTTGAACTTGAAGGACCTCCTATTTGCTGGAAATGTGTTGTTCCTCTTCGCAAATAAACCATCTTCTCAACATGCTTATAAACACGGAGCAGCTGGAGTTCTCTGTTACTTCACATCCACAGAAACATCCCTCTTATAAAACATTCTGACAAATTCCAGGCTTCTCTCTCCTCAGATCTCAGATGTGATCCTGAGGAATTGGCTGTTGAGTAAGTGAACAGAATATAAAATGTCCCCTGCTATGGAAGGGGGAAGAGAGATCAGCACAAAGAAAATTGCAGTACATGATGTTCATTTCTAGCCAGCAAAAACTATGCATGAACTATAAGGCAAATAGATTAATCTCACAGGAGGGGAAAAGAAAAAGACCCACAAACCACAGATGCAAGCACAATCCCTAGTGCATCTATTTCTTGGTAACAATGAAATGAGAACACCTGGGGAAAGAGACAGTACTGGAAGCACCAATGTTAGCTACTGGCTATCCTCTGCTCCTCTTGCTACCAGTGTAAACCCACAGCCTGGGTTTCAACAGGACTGTATCCAGGATCATTTTAATCCTTGATGATTTCCTTGAATCAATTACGATGTGAAGAAGCTGTCAAGCAAGCCCAGGTTGACCACAGGGTAGGGACACATGGGAGGCACGGAATGCAATTAGCTTTTTATTAACAGAAAATAACAACACAGTAGAGTCCTCTGGTTTGTCCTAATCCAGCTGAGACGTTGCTGAAACTGACCACTAGCTTTGCCCTTCCCCATCTTGCCTTTCGCTCTGGATCCCTCCCAAGCAGACAAAGGCTGCCTTGACGGGGTGGGATCCTGCTCTGGGATTGCCTGGCCCATTGCTCAGAAATGTGCAAGACTCTCCTCTAGGAGAGCCAGCAGGACCAAGACTGTCCTGCTGCTGTGTAGCAAGCGAAACCTCTGGCTCCTCTTTGTCTGAGTCTGCGCTCACACTATTACTCTCAGCCTCTAACCCTGTCCTGGAAGACCCTCCTTCTCCTGAACCCACCCTCCCTTGATCACTCAGACCCCCCTGCTTCTAGCATCTCGCAGCTCGTCCCTTCTGCAGACTGCTCTACAGTGTCCCACCACCAGGATCTGGGATCTAATTCATCATCTTCTGTGTCCTCCCTGGGGGGCACTTGAGCGGGTGGCTCCCACCACTCCTCCTCATCCAGCCAGTTCCTGAAATCTGGTGAGGCACACTGTTTTTAGATGGCTCTGCCTGCCATTGTCTTGCACATATCCCCTTTTCCAGTTATCCACTTAAAATACTTATAAACCACTTATAAGTGGTGTACAAACAACAAAACACACAATGCATAATAAAACAGAATTAAAATGACATAAAATACAGTTCCAGAGTGGCCAGCAATGTACCTGACCAATATCTCTGCTCTGGGAATGTTTGGGTGAATAGGAAGTTCTTTAGCATATGCCAGAAACTTAGTCATTGGCTCAAGGAGGCTAGCAATCTTGCAACTGTGCAAAACAGCTACAGTAGTTTGGTATAAAATCATAGCAACAAAAGAATCGTCTTATATAGAATATATTTCTTGACGGAAATTTGGAGGTGTGAGTCTGATAGATATGAGCCACCAGAGGGATCCAGGAATACTAGCTGCTCGGTATGAAAATATCCAGGAGCTGATAAAAGGCCCAGGGATACATTCCAGCATTACAAACTGTTTCTGAAAGTCCTCAGGTTATAAAAAGTTCCTTATGCTACAGCAAAGGATGGTTGCTGCTCTTGCAATCACTTGGATGGGGCCATACATGTCGCTGGATCATGGCCTTGGTTGTAGAACATGGGTCTTAGAATATCAGCTCCTTATTTTCCCTGAGAGACGTCTCTTAAATAGGCCGTTGATATTCCCTTGGAGCTCGATGGTGACCTGATAGGATACGATTCCACCCATCATTGTTGCAGTACCTCACCTGTAAAATTAAAGACACAGATTCCCCAAGTCCGAACTAGTGCTTCTCCAAATTTTTATAAAGTACCGTTTTCATCTAGGAGTGTCAGAGAATTCTGATGCAAATGGAAACAGAAACAGAAACCAGCAGTGATTGCTTATTAATCACATGTCCAGAACGGAAATCAATCCACAATGTGTATTTGCTGTTGTAGTTGCTTTCAGTCTGCAAAGCATACATAATTGATCATGTTTTTCCCCATTTGCACTGCACTTCCTTTGCGCTGAAATGAATCAGGTGGAATAACATAACGACAAAGTAATGTATGTAATTAATTGCGTAAATTATGTATGTTACACAATTTCACAACCTCCACATCGTGAGATAGGTTCGGCCCAAAGTCATGGTCGTGCATATCATGGCTAGGTGGGGAAAAGGCAGAGGGCCTTCTCGGTAGTGGCACCTGCCCTGTGGAATGCCCTCCCATCAGATATCAAGGAAATAAACAACTATCTACTTTTAGAAGACATCTGAAGGCAGCCCTGTTTAGGGAAGTTTTTAATGTTTAATCTTTTATCGTGCTTTTAATATTCTGTTGGGAGCTGCCCAGAGTGGCTGGGGAAACCCAGCCAGATGGGTGGGGTATAAATAGATGATGATGATTTGTACTCAGAGCCCAGTACAGTACTCTAACCACTACATTGCACTGACTTTTGAGGCTATTTTGAGATTAAGACTGTCAGGCTGCAATCTAACGTGTTCCTACTAGGAAGCGTCTCATTAAATATGTGGGATTTAGTTCCAAGAAATATGCTTAGGCCAGGATGCTGAACACATTGGCCCTGATCCTACTGCAAGTATGTGCAGCTGCCGGGTCTGAGGGCACATGGTCCTGCCAGATAAGCTGCAAATGCACTTATGAGCTTCTTGGTGGGGAATGAGAGGGAGCTTCCCAACATTTCCTTCTGAGCAGCTGACTGTCTGTAAGCATTCTCTGCTTACTACATTAGAGTAGGGATTCATGGATACAGCATCTGTTTTCCCCACCCACCAGCATGCAGAAGCATGTTTCTTTCCACATAGGAGTCACTGGATAGAATTATAAACATGGCCATTAATTGCACTAATTCGCACATAGCAAGTCTCAGATCCCAGTGTGCTTGAAATTCCTTTCCAAAAAACTACAGTACACCAACAAGCCACTTAGATAGAACTGTGGCAATCTTCTCTCCTCTCCGCTTCTTTTCCCATATCACAGTACAATGATGACAATTTTGGCTTTGCCTCTGCACAAGACTTCTGCATGACGGGCCACTTTCCCCAACCTGGGGACTTCGGGGCACACTTTTTTTATTTCTTAGAGGGCCTTTGTTTGTTGTACAGAGGTGTGATTGCTACAAAAGCAGCCAAGCAGCCAAAAGGTTAGACATTCTGCTTTCCAAGTTAAACAGGATGAAGCCATTAGAGGGAATCCCAAGAGCAGCTCTGTGAGGTAGAAAATTATGCCCCCGTGTATCTTGTTTAACTTGGCCATGTTATTGTGAATAAGTAGTTGCCATAATTAATGCATTTTTCACCGTGGCTGTAAATGGCTTATGCCTCTACACAGTGTAGCAGCCAGGTCTCCAGCGGTGTTGCTACATTGCCACCTAGTGATGACTCAGTATACATAACAACAACAATAATAGTAATACCACTTGAAGGCATCGTTGGGAAAGGAGTACAAAATGTACGAGAAAGCTGAGATGGGTTTTTAAGAGGCTGAAGCTTCCCTAGTGCAGCTTGCATATTCCAGCAAGCTATGCAGCTGAGTGATCATTTCATTTTGAATTAAAATTAAATTAAAATGTGGAGAAGATCTCATTGAGCTTGAAGGGATGCACAGCTGAACACAGTTTAAGCACCATACCTCTGCCAAAGCTAATCACCTATTTCTGCACAGAGTGTGGGGAGGGGGCATCTTGACTGAATCTGGCAGATGCTGGATATGTACTTATGTGTTTTTTCTCTCCTCTGCACATAATTGCAAGGATGAAATACCAAGCCCACAAGCAGAAACCTGCCTTACTAGACTGAGATTTGATTAAGGAGCCATAGCTCTTCAAGAGAGCACTTGCTTTGGACAGAGGAAGTCCCAGGTTCAGTCACTGTCATCTCCAATTAAATGATTTCAGATAGCAGAAATGGGAAAGACCTTTCAGAGTAAAACCCTGGAGAGCAGTTGGAGCAGACAGTCCTGAACTAGATGGACAAATCTTCTGATCCAGTATAAGGCAGCTTCATGTGTAACAGAAGCCTGAAGTGAAAGATATGGCTGATTAGTTCAAAACAACCACTAACATTCAGTCAGCATCTCCTACTGTTGTTACTCATAGGACCGGCGTAAAGTTTTAATCCCAGATAAACTGACAACTTTCTCTTCCCTCACAGATACCAGACTGCAAATGGTCTTGACAGCTTTGTTCCCTGGGAAGCTGGAATGTTCATGAGCATTCCATGCCTTCACATCAGCTCAGCCAAGCAGTTTCAAAAGTTTTACCACCACACTACAATAACATTACAAAGACATGAGCAAACTTATTTGCTCACATATAATAAAGCGACAACACATTGGGAGCCACTACAAAATGTTGTTTGGAAGAGTGAAGTTCATAGTGTTTGTCAGGGAAATAACCTGTCAAACACTGACCTGGCCTGTTAAGCAAGAGCTAGCACATGCTATACTGTAATAATAATAATAATAATAATAATAATAACAATAATAATAATAATACACACATGGAGTGTGGTGTGGGGCTTTTAGCTAACAAACCCAACAGCTGACACCTTTAGCAGCAATGATATACTGGCTGGCAGACATAAAACTGCTATATCCTGTGAAAAACAAGGGGCTGAGTAGTTTCCTATTCACGTTTAAGCTGGAAAGGTTCAACAATGAGGATGTAATCACTGTTTTTATTCATTTCTCACAGAATTTGATACTAAGTGGATGAAAAAGTGGGGAAAGTTAGTTCTCCCTGCTACAGTTAAAGCTCTGCAAAATGGGCGCAGTCACTGAGAATTGTCAGTTACGATTACAGTACCTAAATATACAGTGGTACCTCTAGTTGTGGACATGATTTGTTCCGGGGTGCCATTTGCACCCTGAAAAGTCCGCAACTAGAGTGGCGCTTCTGCGCAAGCACAGAGCGTGATAAAGCGCTTCTGCGCATGCACAAAGCGCACAGAATGCTTCTGCGGCACACACACGGTGAAACCCAGAAGTATACACTTCCAGGTTTGCCGCATTCACAAGCCGAAAAGACACAACATGAACCTAATGCAACACAAGGTATGACTGTATAAATGTGCATCACTGCTGGCAGACAGCACATTCAAGCTGACTACCTGCAATGAGAAAATTGCTGAGTAATTTACTTATTCAAATGGCTTCTTCCTTCCCTGCATGCATGTGATCCCTTGATGACTGTGGCGTATACCACACAGGGCTATTGGCTTAATTTGTACACTCCTGAGTCATTAGAGAAAATAGCAATTTGTTTGGACCCTATGGACTAGAGGTGATAACCAAATTTAATGAAGGGCATAATAATCAGACTGTGTTCCCACCTTGAGGCAAGTTATTACTTTTTTGATGAGATGGGGGGACTAATTGAATCCTCCTGGATTAAAGTGTATGTGACCACATTTAATTTGCCTGCTACTAGCCTATGGAACAAATGTACGTCCCTTGTGTATAGATGGGCTCAGGTCTTGCATCCTCCTGAAGCTGCTCCCTGGATGTTTTGTCCCTTCTTTCCGGGGCAAAAGATGATGCTCATACATAAGGCAAAAAGAGAAATGGCTTGGCAGAACCATGACTGGATCTCCCATCTTGTTTCTGCCCACTGTAAGCTAGGGGCTCCCATGTTTATTGTAGCAATAGCACTGGCAAAGGGGGTGTTCCCTTTCCCCATGTCGTTGAACAAGCCAGATTTATACCAGCTTGTGTGGATTTAAACTGGGGGGGGGGGGACGACATGGGGCAGAGGTTTTCTCCAAGTGCCCCTACTCTGATCAAAGTCAAAACTCCCTCACACATCTTGAGAACTGGCCTTTTTTCTTCAGCCGGAACTTGCCAGAACTGAGCTCTGGTACCTCTCAGGTAGGTGCCATGGCACATCACCTTTTGGCACACACAGTTTAATTTCATACCGCACAGACAAAGGCGGGTCCCCTGATGTCAGGTGATTGACAAGTGGGTGGCTCCACCCACCTGTCAAAGTTGGCCCATGGGAATATCCGAAGAAAAGGATCCCACCCACTGACGGATCCCGTTCCTCGCCCCTTCGGTAGAAAGGTGGGAGAACAAGAGAGAGCAGGCCTAAGAGCTGTGAAGAAAATGAACCTCCTCAAAAAACATCATGAAGTTTAAATGAGGAATTCTGGAGTGCAATACATATTTTAACGGTCCGCGTTCCAATGCCTGTTTGTTGATATTTTGGGACTGCTCAGCAGAGATAAAACACACCAACAATCTAGCCATAAGCTAACTGCTGGATCTAACAAGCGCTTAAAGCCAAGCCAAAATGACTCCCAGCTATTTTGTGCCATTTTAACTACAAATGTTGCAGTCTTTCATGCTGCTTACGCAAGGGACTCCCCCAGTGAAGAGAAGGAGAATCATTTCATCTCATTCACCAGTTTGCTGCCTACAGGCCAATGCTGATGGTCGCAAGTAAGTCAGCAGACCTCCTCTTTAGCACTAAGCCTTTATCTTTGTACATTTTCTGTTATGAGAATAGTAAAACTCTGTCCTAAATTAGAGATAATCATTGGACAGTCTGATCATAAGCTGCAACTAATTATATATATATATATATATATATATATATATATATATATACACACACACACACACACACACACATATCACACACACACACGTGTCTGTGTGCGTGTGTGTGTGTGTGTGTGTGTGTGTGTGTATATATATATATATATATATATATATATGCTTAAGGATTTTTTTAAAAAAATTCTGCACATTCTGGTATGGTCTGAACTGATCTACATCTCCCAGACATAGTTACCTTTGGGACTGCACAGTTATGCAAAATTTGAAATATAGTACCTGGCCCAAGAAAATGTATCAGAATGCATTTTAGAATGTGTATTCTGAGATTAAAATATGCCTTACTTGTTTTTATTTATCTGTTTAGATCATTTACAAACCATTTCATCGAAAAAAGAAAATTTATATCCTCTAATCCTTCATGTTCTGCACATCATGTTTTTTAAGGTGTACATGTCATGGCCTAAAATTGGCCACTGTTTCTTCATCACAAAAGGAACTGAGTCAGCATGAGTCAGCGGCCTACAATGAATCAGCAAAGCCCACATAACTCATGCAAACTTTCACCTCCATATACCTGTATACAGTGGTGCCTCGCAAGACGAAATTAATCCGTTCTGCGAGTTTCTTCGTCTTGCGGATTTTTTCGTCTTGCGAAGCACGGATGCACCCTGGTACTGTATTATAATGGGATAGCGGGCAAAGCACAAAGCGGGTCGCTCCCCAGCAGGAGGAGTTTCCCCAGCCTGGAGGATCTGTTGCCGGGAAGAGGCAAAGACACCCCCTCCCACCTCCCCACGAAAACAGCCCTCCTTCCTCTGTCGCCAAGCCTTGCCGTGTCTTCGCTCTGCCAAACCGCGTCCCACATCAAAGCCCCAGCCCGCTCCTCTCCCTCTCTCTCCATGAGGTGCCAAAGGAAGTTTGAGCCCAGGAACCGAGGGCGGACGCACGAAGCGCCCGGCGCGGACTCTCCCTTGCTCCCCCCGTTACCTTGCGCCACGCCGCCGGGCTCCCCACAGTCTCGGCAGCTGCTCCCGGCTTCTTCCCACCCCCGCAAAGGCGCCTTCGCGGCCGCCCAAGCACAGTGGATGCCTCCTCCTCCTCCTCCTCCTTTGTCCCGCCTCCTCCTGCCTTCGCGCAGTTAGAGCAAAATGGAGCAGCCACGTGGGGAGGGGGAGAGAGAGAGAGAGGCAGAGGCAGAGGCGGCACAGAGACCCAGCCAGATCCGCTGGATCCCAGCTCACCTGCCTCCTCTGTGCCCTCTCCAGAAGAGGATCCCTCTGGAAAAGGTAGGTCGCTCCCCTGCTCGCTCCCTGCCAGCCCAGTTCCCGCTTCAAAAGGAAACAAACTCGCAAGACGTTCCGTCTT
The DNA here is from genome assembly GCF_964106645.2 of Podarcis pityusensis. Lineage (NCBI taxonomy): Eukaryota > Metazoa > Chordata > Lepidosauria > Squamata > Lacertidae > Podarcis > Podarcis pityusensis. The sequence goes on from NC_138028.1 coordinate 27,345,255, forward strand.
GCGAAGCAAGCCCATAGAGAAATTCGTCTTACGAGCACCTCAAAAACCGCAAAACCCTTTCGTCTTGCGAGTTTTTCGTCTTGCGAGGCATTCGTCTTGCGGGGCACCACTGTATATAGAGTGGTCATTGATTGCGTGTGTTGTGGGTTGGTCAGATGGCAGAAAGCTGGTTGCGTTTGATATGTATAAAGCTGTCGGTCGTGGTTGGAGAAGACTTTTTTAAGAATAAAAGCAGCATTCTGCAAAGTACTCTTTCTCAGAGACTCTTTGTGCCGACTAGGGTCCAAGGACCAGGCAAAGGAGGTCGGAACCTTTTCCTTTTCAAACACTGACAGTACAAATATATGAATCATGCAGGGGCACTTGTTGGGCAGCTAAGAGGCATCAGTCTGTGCAAGATAAACAAAAGGCAAAGTCCCAGGAACTCATATGACAATGAAATGATAACCAAAAATTGAGGATTATATAAACATGAGCAAATATCTGTATAAACATATGTGAGTATATGTGTATAAAAAATACAAGTTATTTTGTTTTGCTTTATTGCATTTCAATCCCACCTTTTCGCCAAGGAGTTTAAGGTGGTGCATATGGTTCTCCCCCTCCTCATTTAATCCCCACAGCAACTCTGTGAGGTAGGTTAGGCAGCGAGAGGCTTCACAGCTGAGTGGGGATTTGAACCCTAGTCTCTCATATCTTAGTCCAACACTCTAACCACTACACCACACTGACCATCATTGAAAATTACAATTTTCCCCAGCTGTAGCTTAAAGGTAAAGGTAAAGGGACCCCTGACCATTAGGTCCAGTCGTGACCGACTCTGGGGTTGTGGCACTCATTTCGCTTTATTGGCCAAGGGAGCCAGCGTACAGCTTCCAGGTCATGTGGCCAGCATGACTAAGCCGCTTCTGGTGAACCAGAGCAGCACACGGAAACGCCGTTTACCTTCCCACCGGAGTGGTACCTATTTATCTACTTACACTTTGATGTGCTTTTGAACTGCTAGGTTGGCAGGAGCAGGGACTGAGCAACAGGAGCTCACCCCGTCACAGGGATTCGAACCACCGACCTTCTAATCGGCAAATCCTAGGCTCTGTGGTTTAACCCACAGCGCCACCTGAGTCCTAGCTGTAGCTTACTATATAAAAAAACAAATAATGTGTACATATATATTTATTCATGTTTTTATATCATTTCATTGTCATTTGGGTCCCTGTGACTTTGTCTTTCATTGCTTAAATTTTGCTACTCCTTCCTCAGTTTTTTAGGCTCCTGAAAAAAGACACCTTTCAATGGATGGTCCTCTTTCCCTTTGAGGTGGAGCTGAGAATAAGCAGGCTCTCCCCCGAGGCTACATGAAAAGATGAACAAACCCAGCCAAGAGTTTCTGTGCCCTTGCCAAGAATTGGACGCATGGCTTCATTATGACGAGTCAGGCTCTCCCCTGATAACCAGGTCTGGATCTGCTGGAGTCTGAAAGATTAAATTATAGCAGGAGCTCAAGTTTGAGGAGCACCAGAGCCCCAGTCTTTGAGGAATCAAAAATGAATGGACAGCTCCAGCAGATAACAAGGTGGATCCTGTGCCAGAATCATGAGCCTGGTGGGAAGCACACGGAGAAGGTCTGTGTGGAGGCTGAACAAAAACCTTCAAATGAAGTGTCACATGGTTTTTAGGAGCATAAGAAACTGCTGTATACAGTGGTACCTTGGTTTTAGAACAGCTTAGTTTATGAACAACTTGGAAATAGAACGCTGCAAACCCGGAAGTAGGTGCTCCAGTTTGTGAATTTTGCCTTGGAAGCTGAACATGTTCCACTTCCTGTTGAGTGTGTTCCATTTGTAAACTGAGTCCCCCGCTGCTAATCAAAGGATTCCTGTTGAGTCTGTCAGCTGTCGAGTCCCATGCACCCATGCAACACAGGTGATATTTGGAGCTTTTGCTTTTGCTATTTTTTGCGTTTTTGTTTGTGTGGTTTTTCATTGTGTTGACTGTGACTGTTCTTTGTTTTATGGGACTGTCTTGTGACTGTGGCTTGTGACTTGTTTTTGTGACTGTGTGGAACCCAGTTCAGCTATTGATTGTTTGTTTGAGTGATTGATTGTGTGACTCCAGAAATGGATAAAAGCCCCCCATCCAAACAACAACCATCATCAGTGCACGTAAGAAATAATAATTTTAATTTTTATCATCTACAATGCTGTCTTATTTATTTTATAGTACAGTACATTGATTATTGCTTTCATTTTATGGATCAATGGTCTCGTTAGATAGTAAAATTCATGTTAAATCGATGTTTTAGGGGTTGTTTTAAAAAGTCTGGAACGGATTAATCCATTTTGCATTACTTTCTATGGGAAAGCATGCCTTGGTTTTAGAACGCTTTGGTTTTGGAAAAAACTTCCAGAACGGATTAAGTTTGGGAACTAAGGTACCACTGTACTGAATCAGAGTATCTAGTCCAGTATTATCAACACTGACAGCCAGTGTCTCTCCAGGGTTTTAGATACATTTCTCACCCAGTCGAACCTGGAGATGTCAGGGATTGAACCTGAGACCTTTTGCATCCAAGTGTTTGCTCTGCCACCTGAGCTGCTGCTCTTCTATTTGCTTTCTGCTTAGCTTACCTGTTGCTGCTTATCTCAAAAAGATTAGGGGCATGGAGTGTGCTGTTCCTGAGCTTTGGCTTCACCTCACCACCAAGGGCTAGACGATAATGAGGGGTCATCCTGCCCCCTCAAAAATGAGCTTGGCGTTCGGCTCAGCTTGCTTGTGTAAGTCATCTGATGGAGGAATCTTGGGTGTGTTCCTATTTGAATGCACAAACCCCTCCGCTCCTCAAAGAGGCCCACCGACAGTCTCTCGAAGACTCCCCAAACCATGAAGCCAGCTTGACTAAACCTAATTAATGTATTTATTTAGCTGGCAGCTCCATGTATAAAGATGCACATGCGTAGTCACTCCTCATTTATCTCCTTTGCAGCTAGACGTTGGAAAGAGTTGTTCTCTTAGCATACGCTGAGGAATCTCATCTGTGAAGCCTATAATACAATGAGAGAATCATTGTTTGTTACTATGGTGTGTGTTTTTGTGTTTTTATTTTGTAAACTGCCTTGTGATCCCCAGATTAAGGGCCATATAGGAGGAGGAGGAGGAGGAGGAGGAGGAGGAGGAGGAGGAGGAGGAGAGAAGAAGAAGAAGAAGAAGAAGAAGAAGAAGAAGAAGAAGAAGAAGAAGAAGAAGAAGAAGAAGGGCAGCTATATATCACTTCAGTGTTGTTTTATAACATTTCCCCTCTTATATTCAGATGGATACAAACCATTTCCCAGTCCTCACCCAACACCAACCCCTCAAACTGCATCCAACACACCCCGTTCCTGGCCCTGTCAACATTAGAGCTCCAACATCAGTATTGCCAGGGCATCAGAGGTTTCTGCAGCAATGGCAAGCAGGGAATCCAACCCTAGGTCTTTCCTCTTCAGCATCAGAGCTCTCCCTCCCTCATGCTCTCTTTGATGTTGAGAGGGAGCAGATGTATCCTACGCCCCCCTGGGATGACCTCAGGTAGGACAGCAACCCTAACGTGTTGTTCAGTTGTCAGTGCGACATTTTTCACAAATCTAAAAAAGAAGAAGAAATCTAGAATGCTAGTGTAGATTAGAAAAAATTCTTTGTTTTGTTCTTGACTTCTACTGTTTTCAAGCTTTTACTCCTGCTGCTTGAGTCTGTCACATTGGTGGTTGCAATTGTAGCTCTTCCTTGGAAATTCATTAATCCCCCTCCCATGTAGGCCACAAGAAAATGCTTTTCAGATCTAAGTGGCATTTGTACAATGACAAACCATTTTCCTTTAAGGAACACTTGGCTGCACAATCCTGATATGAAAGGGCTGTTTCTTTGGCTTTTAAAAAAAGATATAGGCAAGAGAAACAAACAAATCTCTATTTCCACCTTGTCTGTGTGGTCACGACTGTGTGCTGTTATGCTGAATGAATGTTATTTTAACTGGCTTATAAATTCCCAGGACAAAGAAGGGGGAAAGTGAAATGTGCCATTCTGAGCCTGCAGAGAATGTTAAGAAGTATGCTCCATTTTCGTTACTTAGGTAGCACAGAACTGTCCTGAAGTCCCAGGTGTGAGCTTAATGCTTCACTTGTGCTGTTAAATTTTTTGCTCATCTTTGCAGCAGAATGCAAGCATTGTTTCTGGGTCCCGTACACACATGTAAAAAGGACCCTCTTTGACACACATGCCACAGTCCTTTTCCGGACATACAATCTGATGAGTCATGGAATAAAAGCTTCCATTTAAATTATGAATTTATATTTTCTACATTTCTATAATTACACCTTGGCCCACAATTTGACTTTTCTGTTGTGACACCCCGCCATACACGAAACACCCAATGTTTGCTATTATTGTTCAATGTAGGAATACTTGCTGATTATTTTGTAATTATTTATGACTGGCCCTTACAAATGTATTATCCTTCCTTTCCCCCTTTAATTATTCTAATGGACCAGTGCGTTACAACAATTCCATTAAAATACCAGTTTACTTTAAAATATTTTGTTTTGTCCTTTTCCCTTGCAAAACCACACATTATGTCCCCAAAGTTCATTTATCTTGCAAGTTCACACTCAACAGACAAAATACAGTGGTACCTCGGGTTAAGTACTTAATTCGTTCCGGAGGTCCGTTCTTAACCTGAAACTGTTCTTAACCTGAAGCACCACTTTAGCTAATGGGGCCTCCCATTGCCGCCACGCCGCCGGAGCACGATTTCTGTTCTCATCCTGAAGCAAAGTTCTTAACCCGAGGTACTATTTCTGGGTTAGCGGAGTCTTTAACCTAAAGCGGATGTAACCTGAAGCGGATGTAACCCAAGGTATCACTGTAGCTAGAAGGCTAAACACAGAGGTGGTGAACTAGATCCCATTGGCAAGTTAGATTCTGACCTCTTCCATTCCATGAAGGCTGCTTTGACAGGTGGGTGGAGCCATCAAGTCATCAGTCACATGATGGTCAGGTGACAACTTCAAAGGGGCTTCCTGTCAGCACCACTGAGCTGGTGTGTACTTTCCAAATACTGGCTGGGAGTCATAGGTACCAACTATAAGGGGCTTAGGGGGCCCTGGCACCCACAAAAAAAAATTGTGGGTGCTCAGCACCCACGGCGCGGACTCTGACACAAACCGGAAGTCATGTTGGAGGTCTTGCAAGGCCTCGGACATGATCTCTGAGGCCCCGCAAGGCATTACATCACATCGCATTACATCACAGATTCCATTGGGCAGCTATAACCTGGAGCCCAAGTTGGCGCCCCTACTGGAAATGATGGGAATTGCAATCCAGAATGGGAAACACTTGGAAGGCACCAGTTTGGAGAAGGCTGATTATTTACACAATAGTTTATGTATCCATCCATTGAAAACATGTCATGGGGAGAGGGGAGAGAAGCAAAAAACATTGCTGCTATGTTCTTTTAGGTTCCGTTGATCATAGCAAGAATAACACCAATAACGTCCTTCTCTGCCACCCATGGGCTTTCTTGTTCCCCTAACATTGTTCAGAGACCATCTTGGCTGTGAGTCCTCGAAGACCTGCTTCCTTCCTTACAGGCCTTTTTTCGCCTGCTTGGGAGGGCGGAGCCCGGACTGACTCCAGCTACAAAACATGAGGCTGCTGAACACTCTTGGGCTGCCCTTTGGGGTTTTGTTTTTGGGGGGTTGCTTACCAACATCTGGGGGGCATAGACTCCCCACCCCTGCTTTAAGGCACTAGATATATAGTGCTGCTGTTGTACTTGGCCATTCTGTTTCTATGGATGTGTGATAAAGAGAAGGCTCCTCAGGCTAGAATTCCAGTGCTAATAATTCTTCCAAAACTTTCAAAAATGCTTACATTGTGAAATTGCTTTATCAGATGCAAAGACTTGAAAAGGCAATAAGCCTTTAGAAAGTCTGGGATTAACAGTGGGAAAGTGAGAGGATACGAAAGCAAAGTGTCTTCATTATAACAATCCAGGGAAAGAGAAGCAGCAGCCAGCATTTCTAATGGCATATTTAATGCTCAACATGCTACATATTATATTCTCATCTTAATGTTGGGTGGTTACCTTGATTCGGAAACTGGGAGGGGAGCACTGGGTTCCTATAATTGTGTGAGGTCAGTCCTTGCACTTGTTGCCAGGGACAAAAGGCACATGCTGGAAAATGTAAGCAAAAGCAAAAAAATATGTGGCTGTGTTTCAAGTCACTTTTGTATCTTGCTGCACACCCTAGAGGCGTGGGGATGTCTTCACCCAGTGTGCATTACCTAATTGGTTTCCCTGCCCCTCCAAACCACCACCCCAAACTCCTATCCACCTGCACATGTGCAACAGGTATGTCAAGTGTACACACCTCAGCTTAACTGTGAAGCGAATAAGGCTTACATTTTCAAACTGGGTGGAAGGGATGTGGTGTATCCATATTTAATAAAGCAGTAAACCAACATGATCAGCCAGACTTAGCAGCTGAAGCTCCACCACATACAGGTAAATGTGGTCACCTGCCAGTTCCTGTAGATCAGGGGTTCCCCAAACTTGGGTCTGCAGCTGTTTTTGGATTACAACTCCCATCATCCCTAGCTAGCAGGGCCAGTGGTCAGAGATGATGGGAACTGTAGTCCAAAAACAGCTGGAGACCCAAGTTTGGGAAATGCTGTAGATCAAGTAGCTGTTAAAAGCAGAGCTACAAAGGCCACTTCAACATTCATGCACCATGTTTAATTAGCTATTGGTTTATATCTCATCTTTGCAAGAGAGGAAACAACAACAAACATTAAAAGTGGGAATGTAATGTACATGAAAACTGAAACAGAATCCCAAAGCTAATAATAATTAAAAGACTCTGGTCCTAAAATTATAGTGCCATAAACAAATCAACCATGACTATCAGAATTGCCCCAGGAGGAGAATTTTTCCAAGGCAAAGAACCGCAGCATATATCCAGGAGTTGGATCCAGTGTCTATGCAATGCGACCTTGAGCCAAAAAAATCAGGAGCTACTTCTGAAAATATGTCAGTGAGTAATTGAGGAAAGATCAGCCTGGAAACTTTCTGGCAGACCGAGATCCATTTAAAAAACCACACAATAGGTCCGTTTGAAAGCCAGGTCTCTCACATTGTTGTTTGGGCTTTGGGGAGGGGGGGGGACTTGGTGCATTTAAAGGTTGGAACAATACATGGTGCTTGTAGATTGGTCCTTAAGGCATCCCTGATGCTGAGCGCCAACACTTTCCCACAAAGAGCTAGGAATCTCACCCTTAAGGCTGCATTGCCATCTAGTGGGCACCTGTGCTTCAAGCACGTGGTTCGTTGAGGGACGAAATGCATTGGGAATGAAGAGTCACAGGAGATGTGTTATCGTTGCTTGTTTTAAACTGCATAATACTTTGAGCAAATATATGATATAAAGCCATGCTAACTTGAAAAATTGCAAACATTGAAAGGAAGACTGCCTAAAAAAACTGAAAGATGAAAAAAGAAAGCAATGCAATGAATGAGACAATTGTAGCAATGGAAACCGGTTTCCTACCGCAGTACAGTGGTACCTCAGGTTAAGTACTTAATTCGTTCCGGAGGTCCGTACTTAACCTGAAACTGTTCTTAACCTGAATCACCACTTTAGCTAATGGGGCCTCCCGCTGCCGCCACGCCGCCGGAGCACGATTTCTGTTCTCATCCTGAAGCAAAGTTCTTAACCTGAAGCAATATTTCTGGGTTAGCGGAGTCTGTAACCTGAAGCGTATGTAACCTGACGCGTATGTAGAATCATAGAATCATAGAGTTGGAAGAGACCACAAGGGCCATCGAGTCCAACCCCCTGCCAAGCAGGAAACACCATCAGAGCACTCCTGACATATGGTTGTCAAGCCTCTGCTTAAAGACCTCCAAAGAAGGAGACTCCACCACACTCCTTGGCAGCAAATTCCACTGTCGAACAGCTCTTACTGTCAGGAAGTTCTTCCTAATGTTTAGGTGGAATCTTCTTTCTTGTAGTTTGGATCCATTGCTCCTTGTCCGCTTCTCTGGAGCAGCAGAAAACAACCTTTCTCCCTCCTCTATGTGACATCCTTTTATATATTTGAACATGGCTATCATATCACCCCTTAACCTCCTCTTCTCCAGGCTAAACATGCCCAGCTCCCTTAGCCATTTCTCATAAGGCATCGTTTCCAGGCCTTTGACAATTTTGGTTGCCCTCCTCTGGACACGGTCCAGTTTGTCAGTGTCCTTCTTGAACTGTGGTGCCCAGAACTGGACACAGTACTCCAGGTGAGGTCTGACCAGAGCAGAATACAGTGGCACTGTTACTTCCCTTGATCTAGATGCTATGCTCCTATTGATGCAGCCCAGAATTGCATTGGCTTTTTTAGCTGCCGCGTCACACTGTTGGCTCATGTCAAGTTTGTGGTCAACCAAGACTCCTAGATCCTTTTCACATGTACTGCTCTCAAGCCAGGTGTCACCCATCTTGTATTTGTGCCTCTCATTTTTTTTGCCCAAGTGCAATACTTTGCATTTCTCCCTGTTAAAATTCATCTTATTTGTTTTTGCCCGTCTGTCAAGGTCGTTTTGAAGTGTGATCCTGTCCTCTGGGGTGTTAGCCACCCCTCCCAGTTTGGTGTCATCTGCAAATTTGATCAGGATGCCCTTGAGTCCATCATCCAAGTCGTTGATAAAGATGTTGAATAAGACCGGGCCCAAGACAGAACCCTGTGGCACCTGAGGTACCACTGTACTTGATCTTGTCTTGTGCCCCAGCCCTGCATAAAACAGCCCCATACAGTTTCAGAGCCATTCTCATTATATTTCCCTGTCTTACCCATGCTGCCCATGTTAATTTACTTAAAGTGGCTACATCCCATAATTTTACATACTTCTCTCTCAATCTGATTCTTGGGCATTCCTCCAGTATTTGGCATATATCAGCCTTACTCTTCCAATCATGTCCCTTTGAACATTGTTAGCATCTTAAAATTAACCTTCCTGCAAAAACGTTGCTCATTACATCCCATAATTTGTTTCCCTAAACATCTGCTAGCATAAATGCAGGATGGCCAACGATGGGGCTAAATCCGCTCTGACTTCTGCACATTTTTGGTTTCGCAGCTGGGAGAGGAGAGCAATGTTAAGGGCTGCTTTACACATCATATTATGTTAGATCCACACCCAGTGGTGTTAGGACACCTCCTCCCACCTGCCCATTCCCCTCCAAGAACTAAAATTCTGGTTTTAGTTGGTTTAGCAATCAATCCCTCTTCCCGAGGAATCTGGGAATTGTAGCTGTGTGAGAGGGATAGGGGTCTCCTAACCTTTCTCTAGGGACGCGGGTGGCACTGTGGGTTAAACCACAGAGCCTAGGACTTGCCGATCAGAAGGTCGGCGGTTCGAATCCCCGCGACGGGGTGGGCTCCCGTTGCTTGGTCCCTGCTCCTGCCAACCTAGCAGTTCGAAAGCACGTCAAAGTGCAAGTAGATAAATAGGTACCGCTCCGGTGGGAAGGTAAACGGCGTTTTCATGCGCTGCTCTGGTTCGCCAGAAGCGGCTTAGTCATGCTGGCCACATGACCCGGAAGCTGTATGCCAGCTCCCTTGGCCAATAAAGAGAGATGAGCGCTGCAACCCCAGAGTCGGTCACGACTGGACCTAATGGTCAGGGGTCCCTTTACCTCTACCTTTAACCTTTCTCTGGGGAAAGGTATAACTTTAAAGTGGTATCCCAGTACTTTGAATGTATGGTGTGAATGTGGCCTTAGTCTCAACTTGCTGCTTCTTCACAAAGGGTGTGATGACACATTTACCTTAAGGAGGGGGAGACTCTGGAAGAACAAAGACACATCTTCTTCCTTAGCTGATTTCCTTTCCGATGATTCATCGGTGCCAATCCTGCATACAAAAGGGCATCTGCCAAACTCAGCTTATCCTGTGGGTTTGACCCACTCTAGCAGTCTCTTTTTGCAGTCACAGTCTCAGGGTTGGGGGGACTTGAGATATTGTCATTCAGACCAACCAACCACCCTAGTCTCACTGCAATACATAGAAATACTGATAAAGATTACAGATATCTTTTTGCCCAAGAATCTTGCCAGCATATGTCCCAGCATGGTTGAACAGTGGGTGAGGACTACTGAAACCCCATTCCTTCATATAAAATAGATGGGCTGGTCGCCGTTATGCAAATTACAATGTGTGTGCGTGCGTGTTTTAAACCGGCGAAAAGTTCATTTGATGGGACAAAAATAAATGAGGCATCAGCTAGGGATCCCAGAGTCCTTCCAATTACTCCTGCCCCAATTATTTCCCACCCTGCTGTTGCTCTGTTTAATCTCTCTGCAGCTCTGGAGCCTGCACAGCAACCTTGCTTAATAGGCTGCTCAGAGGTGGCTGCGCAGCCCTCTGAAATCATTAGAGGACTCCTTCTCTCCCTTTGAAAAGGCACTTGAAAGAAGCATGTGTGCCCTTGCCTGCCAGCTTGCCCTGGAAAGCATTCTCTGACCCAACACCTGACCTCTCCTTTCCCCATCCCCTCTCCCGTCCTCCAGGAACCCACTGACAACTTAGAAGCTGGGATGGGTGGGCGATCTGTCTGCAGGAGTTGACCCTTGCTGGTGCTTGACCGGAAAAGACCTTGGGCTTAGTAAATCACCCTTGAGGCCATGCCATTTGCCTGCTTTTCTCGCAACATCAGAAGCCTCCTCTTGCTGCTATGGTCTAGCATTTGTTTCCTGGTGAAAGAGAGCTGCCATTTTTCAGTGCACATGGGGAAAGTAAACCAAGAGTGCCAGTCTAGTGCTCCCACTGGAGCATTTGTGCAGCCCCCAAGCTCATCCCTGCCCAGCCCCCCACCCAAGCTCCATATGGGCCCCAACTAGGAAAGCAGCAGCAATGTTGGAAGGGCAGCTCCATGGCTCCACCCTGCCAGCCACTATTACCCATTATTATTGTTGGTATAAATCAAATATAATTTTTATTTAATTTTCTGTTTTACAATTTAGAATATTCATTTAAACAACCTTAAAATATCAGTAACTTCCCTTCTTTTCTTTCCATGGTTCATTTTGCATAACATAAATTCCAGCATATTTTATATAAACTATACCATTCAGTATTCCATTATTACATCCATCAAAATTTATTTACACTGTTGAATTTATTTTAATGCTGCCAACATTTTCAAGTGTACACAATTTCTCCCCATATATTCAATAAACATTTTCCAATCTTCTTTAAACGTATGCTCTTCTTGTTATCTTATTCTATATGTTAGGTCTGCAAGCTGCGCATATTCCAGCAGTTTAAGTTGCCATTCTTCTTTAGTTGGGACCTCACTCGTTTTCCATTTTTGGGCTACCAAGCACGGGCTGCCGTAGTGGCATACATAAATAACCTCTTTTGACACCTGGGAATTTCCATCTGAATTATCCTCAACAAAAAGGACTCTGGTTTTGTTTTGTTTTTGTTTGTTTTGGGAAAGTGCTTATAAACATTTATTTCAATTCATTATAAAATATTTCCCAATACTCTTTTACCCTTTTACAGGTCCACCACATATGAAAGAATGTACCCTCGACCTCATTGCATCTTCAGCACTTATCTGATTTAGTCTTACACATCTTAACAAGCCTATTATTATTCTCTATTCAAGCAATATGGAGCAGTTTCTGAGCCGTCTCCATTCCAAAATTGAAGGAATAGGTCATGAGGTCTCTAGGATCCTCGTGGTTCAGATTCTGGATTGGATCCAGGTTTCTGGGTTAGATTTGCCTTGGACTAACCAGTCACAACAGACACGGGTGACGCTGTGGTCTAAACCACAGAGCCTAGGGCTTGCCAATCAGAAGGTCGGCAGTTCGAATCTCCACGATGGGGTGAGCTCCCATTGCTCAGTCCCAGCTCCTGCCAACCTAGCAGTTCAAAAGCACGCCCAAAGTGCAGGTAGATAAATAGGTACCACTCCGGCGGGAAAGTAAACGGCGTTTCCATGCACTGCTCTGGTTCACCAGAAGCAGCTTAGTCATGCTGGCCACATGACCCAGAAGCTGTCTGCGGACAAATGTTGGCTCCCTCGGCATATAAAGTGAGATGAGCGCGCAACCCCAGAGTCGTCCATTACTGGACCTAACAGTCAGGGGTACCTTTACCTTTATCTTTAACCAGTCACAAGGTTATGGCCAATAGAGCTAGGAGAAAAACTCAAGTAAGGGAAGAAGGGGCAGGGCATTGCTTAAAGGTTTTGCCTAGGTGTCAGGCTTCCGGGAATCTGATCCCTCCCAGATAAACAAGAAGAGCTCTTACCAAGTCTTTTATTCAATATTCACAGAGAGAGGCTTAGAAAAGGTGCCTCGATTTCAGTTACGGCGTTGCCCTGAGTAAAGCCCCACCCCCTCCATCTCTTCGATTCTACATCATCCCTACACTGGCTGGTCTGTGCCTTTTGCCTCTGAGCTTTCTGTTCTCCTACTTTCAATGCCCGCTGGGTTCTGCGATAGGGGTGTGTGTCTGGAATGCTTTCTAAAGACACTGAGTCTGTCAGCTGTCTCTCCCCTGGTGCTTCTCCTTCTTGCTCCCCTCCCAATATTTCCCAGCTTCTCCCCTCTGCAGCCTCGGAGCTGTGACCTTCCACAAACCCCTGTTGTAAATCTATACTGTCTCCCTCTTCTCTGGTAGGTTCAGGCTGAGGAGGCGGTATCCACCATTCCTCTCCCTCCTCTGTCCAGTCCCTGACATCAAGCCAGGGATGAGGACTCTGTGGCCTTCCAAATGTTGTGGATGACAACTCCCACCATCCTTGCCCAGTGGTCATGGTGGTTGCATGAGGTTTATAGAAGTTGGAAGTCCAGCAACACCTGGAGGACCACAACTTCTCCATCCCTGGCCTGGTGATCAAAAGTGGACCGGGATTTTACTCTTCCAATAGTCCCTAGCAAGCTTCTGGCAACCACAGATAGAATTAGTAATATTACTTCTGCCATGCTTTTGCACTACTCACTAGCCTTTGCAAACGTATTTCTAGCTTCCCCACACCTTTGTAATAAGAGTGCAATCTAGTCCCACACCAATGAGATCCAGGTTAATGGTTCTACATCTAGTCTTTTGCCTAGGGTTCTCTGGTTGGTTGGTTGGTTGGTTGGTTGGTTGGCATGGCTTGACTTGACTTGACTTCCCGATGCATCAGGATATTCAGCGCCAAAGCTACACATTGCATTTAACAAAATTTTAGAAAGCAAGTCCATTTCTGAATCAAATTACAGTTGAGAGATGTTGCTGGAGGTGGGGAAAGTTATTAGCAGAGAGGATTACTGTAGTCTGCTCTGTGCCTGGAAGTTAATGAGATGGCAGGATATGTAGCCACTGGGTGGTAAAAGCTGTGTCCATTATTAGGAAGACTCTGATGAAACCTGATTGTGTTTTTTAATGAATTAGTCAGTTCACAAGAATTGGTCCCTGCAATCAAAATCAAGAGAGCACTTACTTTTAGCTGCTGTGGTAGCCCAGGCAATCCGATAGGATTGACACTTTCCTGTAAAAGCAAGATTCAGGGAAGGGTTTTTCAAGGCACAAATGTAAGGTGGGTTATAGGGATGGACAGATCAGTTTATTTCTAGTCCGCATCCATTTCACATGTGTTTTATTCATGAATCCAATCCGACTTCTGCATGACTTGCTATTTTTTTTAAAAAAAGGAAAATTTTGCATGAAACTTACTATTTAACTACAATAGACACATTTCTGACCATATGTTTATCCTAAAATGCATGTTCCTAATGTATTTTGGTACTTTTTCAAAGTCAAGAATTGCACTGCAAAATTCGAAGAAGTGCGAAAGCCAAAGCATAAGTACAGTAGTACCTCGGGTTACAAATGCTTCAGGTTACAGACTCCGCTAACCCAGAAATAGTACCTCAGATTAAGAACTTTGTTTTAGGATGAGAAAAGAAATCGCACGGCGGCGGCAGGGCAGCGGCTGGAGGCCCCATTAGCTAAAGTGGTACCTCAAGTTAAGAACAGTTTCAGGTTAAGAACGGACCTCCAGAATGAATTAAGTTCTTAACCCAAGGTACCACTGTACACACCAATCCACAGGTTAGTCCAGGTGGTGCAGAGACCAGAACAGAATTCACAGAAACTAAATTCTTCAATAATGCTTAGATAGTTCTTGCCTGATGTGCAGTGGCAAATTTTGCCATAGGGGCAAATGTTATTTATTTATTTACATATTTGTTTAAATATTTGTATACCACCACTCATTTAAAAAATCAAAACCGTTTACAACAATAGAACATAAAACTGTACAATAAAAACCATATAAAAAGGTAAAAATCAGACATCAGTTAATTACAGTACAGTGGTACCTCGGGTTACATACGCTTCAGGTTACAGACTCCACTAACCCAGAAATAGTACCTCGGGTTAAGAACTTTGCTTCAGGATGAGAACAGAAATCGTGCTCCAGCAGCGCAGTGGCAGCAGGAGGCCCCATTAGCTAAAGTGGTGCTTCAGGTTAAGAACAGTTTCAGGTTAAGAACAGACCTCCAGAACGAATTAAGTACTTAACCCGAGGTACCACTGTATTGTGGAAATGTTTTCTTAATTGCCTGCAAACCTGATGGAATAGGAAGGTATTCAGCAGGAGTTTAAAAGAAGGTGCCCACTGAATCTCTATTGGCAGGGAGTTCCACAGGACTGTTTCTTGCTGTTGTCAGATAAGCCTCGCCAACTCAGGGAACGACCCATGCTGCTACTGCAGGTGATCTCAGTGACCAAGCTGCAACATAAGGTTCAGGCAGCCCCTGGGGCACCCTGGACCGAAGTTGCACAGGGCTTTGTAAATTAATACAAGGACCTTGAACCTGGCTTAGTAGCAGATGGTGGTATACACATTAAAAATGACTGGCAGAAGTATAATCTCCATTTTCAGAGACTGCGTAGGTCTGACTGCTACCCTGATCAGGAGTGTAATATGGTCACCAACATGCTCTGCTTGTAAACATTCCTAAGGTACGCCTGTGGCCATCGCTAAGAGACAAAAAGCTGAGCTGTTGAGCTGACCCATCACCAAGGATTCTGATGTCCCCTCTGTTTTTATGATACACTGATGTATTTCTTGATGTGCAATTATTCACACTGGATTCTTTTGAAAGAGAAACATCAAAAGTAGCCCTAAGTCTTAAAGAGGTTCTCCGGGGAACTTGCAAAATAAATGGTTATTTAGTGGATAGCTGTGAATTGTACTACTAGCAGGCTAGCTGCCAAGCCACACTAAGCCCCCCCTTAAGACAGGAATTTATTGAACATCTCTAACAGTTCATTAGGCCTGTAGAATGGCATATAGAGAAGTTAATGGAACTTTTCGGAACCCCCGGGAATGGCTTGGCTTAATTTTTGAGATGTCACAGATTTCACATTCCAGCCATCCCAAAGTTCAGAGAGGCAATATTCTGAAAATGGCCTTAGACATTTTCCCCATCTTATTTATTTATATGTGAATTAGGAACCCACACTTTCATAAAGACTATAACGAGGCAGAGTACAACATATAATATGGATATAACCAACCAAAGATCCATAAAGACACCATTCAAAACATCAGTTAATATCAATAAATACTGATGGGTTGGAAGGAAGAAAGAAAGAAAAATCATGTTGTCCAAACAAAAAAAGTTTCCCAAAGACATCTGAAGGAAGAGAGGGGTGGTATAAGGCAATATACTGGATTTAAGAAACTCCTTTGTGATTCAGGGGCTTGAAAAGATCCTGAGTTGTGGCAGAGAGGTCAGCTTTGACCTAAAGAGAAATATAAGACTGTTACAAAGGTTGTGTGCCACCCCCAATCTTTGCCAAATAGTGCACAAGATTCCACCAAGGGTCGTGCAGAGAGCCCACAGGGATACAACCTTGAGGGCTTCTTCCACCTTGAGTGGCCTCAATGTTGTTAATGTAGGCTCCAAAAATTATTGGGGGGGGGCAGTGGGAGTTAATGAAGCTAATCATACTCCAACTGCTCAAGTGTAAAGTTTGGGAGAAGCATCCCCAACTTTTCCTTACAATGTCCATGTTGCTGATAACTGGTTTCTATTTTACCTTATCTCTGTGCTGCCTCCCCTTGCCCCACCTTGCTCCGTGAAAATGGATGTTGAGTAGTAATTCCTCTGCTTTTGTGAACTAGTTAATTCAAGCCCATTTGACAATGTGTTTCAGTCCTGCCGGCTAATTAATTTCACTCAGTTTAATACACACACTTTTATAGGAGCTCAGCGTATTGAGAGGAAACAATAAAATTATCTGTGCACTAACTATAAAAATCCCTGCTACTCTGTTTAGCAAATATGAGATCTTGTTCCACAAAGCTTAATAGATGTTTGTTTATTTTCTCAGCGATAGATTCCCATTAAATAATTATTTCCCACAATATATGCAGCCTGGAGCTTTGCCTGCCACTGCCAATCGCCGAAGAACTGAGAGTCAGAAGACACAGTACTATTTCATTTCAAACAAACGGGGGGAATTGCTCATATAAAAGTTGGCACGATAATCAGTGGTTAGGGAGAGCATTAAATATGAGAACCAGCCTTTTCTAGGCCTCAGGCAATGGATAGGCTTCAATCCCATACAGTGTCTATGGCATATACACTTGGAAGCATGTTCCATTTAATCAAGGGGACTTTATTCTGAGTAAATATGCATAGGGCTGTGCTGTCGGTATACCAACCTAGCTTCTTCCTCCGATTTGTACATATCAACTTGGGGAAATTACTGCTATGCTACAAGCAGACCTCTTTTTCTTGCAAGGTCCCTGAGGCTTTAATAGCTGCAAGACTTCACAGATGGAAATAGGGGCAGCCACATGTACCTGCAGCAGCTCTATTCTCCCACCTGCAGCACCTTCACTGTCAGAGGCACTGTGCCTCTCTATACTAAGTGGGGAGGTCACTGCTACACTCATGTCCTGCTTGGGGGCTTCCCATAGGGATCTGGCTGGCCACTGTGAGAACAGGATGCTGGACCAGATGAGCCATTGGCTAGATCCAGCAGGCCTCTTTTTATGTTCATTTGACCTCACGCGCACCATTCCACTGTTACAAAATGCCAAAATCTCATTTCTGGCTGTGCTATGTGGAGTTGCAGCTTTCTGACCAGCCCTCATTGCTGTGCCTTTACTTGTAGTTTGATCACAGCATGGGGGGGGGGCTGTTGCTTAATAGTGGCTGCAGATCCAGCTACAGGGACTGGTTGAAAAGTTGACAGACCCTCACTGTTGAAGTTTTCTTCTTCTTCTCTGCAACAGTAAATATGCACCAGCTTCTGAAAGGAAGTGTTCTACTAAATAAACTGCAGCAGTTTGTACAATTAGTTTCCTAACACAGTGAGCTGGTTTGTTAAGCTATGGTTTATTAAACTATGGCTTAGCCTTATCTGTGAAAGACAAAGGCAAGAGTTGAGAGTGGGCTGATAAGACCTAGATGCTTGAAGGAGAAAGCAGCAGCCTGGGAGTAAGAGAGGCAGAGCGGCAATTGATTTCTACTGAGATTGAGGACTGTGACTGTGGGAGAAGCAAGACCCTCTTAGGGTGTTAATGCTGTGAGCCCTTCCAACATAGGCTCAGGTTGTACATTTGTGTCAATATATCATATATCATAAAGACAATCTCTGCTATGCCTCATTCCAAAGGAAACACACACTCTGGGTAAGTGCCTGGAACCCCTGGACTCTCACACCACTTGGAGACTGGGGTAGTGTGCCACAATATACATCTCTGCTGAGTTGTTGCTGATTCAGTTTATGCTTTTAAACTTCAGTTTCCACAGATCAGTGTTTCCTATATAAAAGTTGCTTATGCGCTCCTCCGGTTTATTCAGCATTCATCCTGATTTGCTGGGGGAAAGTGTGCACCGTAGTTAAGTTATACTGTATCTGGTCTTTATTATGCATTTGTTCTTATTTGCTCATCCTGGCAGTTATACAATGATGAGTACCCATCTTGATTTGCTTGTCGGATGATTACACATCATCCAATTAATCATTCATTCATCCCACACTTTTTGGTGCATTTCCCCGTCACTTCCCTATGTTGGCTTCATTTAGTTTTTTAGGCAGGTTTCTTCTGCAAGAAAGAAACAGGTCACTTTGTGCAAGCCAAATTTCCACTGGGTGCTTGAATCCCTCCTGGAAAACAGTGACAGTCTGGAGGCACCCTGTGCCATTTAACTGCTCCAACATTGCTTTCTCCCCAGAAGTAAGTAGTTCCAGGGTGAATGTTTTACACCAACCCCACCTTTTTCTTTTTAGTATATTCATTAATTTATTACATTGAACATTCCAGGGTGATTTTCAATACAATAAGAGGGGCTGAGGAAACCCAGCCAGATGAGCGGGGTATAAATTATTATTATTATTATTATTATTATTAAACCAGAAAAATACGGTAGAACGCAAATACTAAATGCTAAGTAATAACAGTAGCAGATTCTTGAGTAAATAAGTCTTCAGCAAATGGATAAAACCACACGCCTTTGCATGCATTCATCCTGGTATTCAGATGGCCAAATGTATGTTGGAGGGGGCTAGGCGCGCAGCCCAACGCATAGGGCGCTGGCTGCCTCCCTCCAATATTTGCGTGTTTAGCACGAACGTCTGAAGTTGACGGCTAACTGCCTTCGCACTCAGCGGACAGCTCCCACCGCCCACCTGCGACAAGGGGCTAATAATGAAATATAGTACTGTATATTTCCATTTTCACTGAAAGGGAAATGTGAACTATTCAAAACTAAAGGGGAGGGACATATTTCCCTACATGAAAAATACCGAAGAAGCAAAGAGTATGGACTTCTGTCTAGAGTGGGAGGCGGGGGACCACAGCATGCTGTATTATCACAAGGAAAGGTGATAGTTCACTATTCATTTTTCCTGGAAAGGTGTCATTTCAAGCCTCAGTAGATCAGAACCAGGCTTTCAGAGAAAACAGCTTCAGGCAGTGGGTGTGTCACTCCACTTATATATCTCTACTGACGACGGAGCTTGACTCTAACTTTTGTGTCTCTATAACTTCGTTTCTCTAATTATTTGCAGGCATTGTGGGTAATGTAGTTTCCTTAACGTGGCCTTTGGGAAGGGTATCCTGGATGGACGCGTTCGATACACTCGCGCGCCTTCGCACAATGCCTTCTGGCTATTGTAGTCCTTCCTGTTCCTGCTGCTCGCGTTGCCCTGCCTGTGTTAGGCGAGGGCTCCGCGAGATCAAAGAGCTATAGTCTCAATGTCCTTGATGTATACTTCCGGTTCAAGATTGCTCTTAGTGGGATCCTCCATGTAAGGGGCAGAAGTGGTGGAAGGACACCAGTGCAGGCACCCGCATGAAAACAAGAGAGGGTTAGAGGCTTCCTTTAGATGCCGTGCTCTTCAGCAGCGGTATACTTCATGGCTCACGGCTTTCCATTAATTTAGCCGGGCTCCCATGGGTGGGGAACTTCGATAGGAAACCGGAAGCAATATGCTTTCCTTACAAAATCTCTTTGGGCGCCGAACTTTGCGGCTTCCTCCTCCGCACCCGATTGGCCGGGCGGGCAGGCAAGTGACGCGAGCGTCGGCCTCGGCGGCTTCTCGTCCAATTCCGACAGGCCATGTCGAGGAACGGCTCGACCAATGGGACCGCGGCGCTCTTCGACGCCGGCGGCTGGCCACTAGGAACCCGGCTTGGCGCGGGCGGCTTGCTGAGGCGGTGGCGCGCGATTGGCTGGCCGCGTGGTTGCTCGAGTGGGCGGGGCGGGAGCCGGGGCTCCCCTCACGGCGCAGCGGCGTTGGTGTCTCTTCTCGCGGCAGGGGAAGGAACCCTCGGAGACAGGGATGGAGCCGGCCAGGCGGGTCGCGGCGCCGCCGCTGCTGCTGTGGGCCACGGCGGCGTTAGCGTTGTTGTTGTTGTTATCGGCTCCAGGCCTTGCCGCTGCTGGTCAGTAATGGCGCTCCTGGCGGGGCCTCGCCTTCCTGGGGCCGAGTTTGGGGAGGGGGAGGGAGTGACAGGCGGTTGGGAGAGGGAGGGGCGGCCTTCACCACAGAGGGGCTGAGAGGGAGGCCGAGGGAGGGGGGCTTTAGCAGGGGAACCCCCCCCCCGTTACACCCCCACCCACCCCCACCTGTCTTGCAGGGTCAGCATCACCCTCATTGAAATTGCTTGTACGGTGCCTTGTCAAATAGGCTTCACCTTCGCCATATGTCATGCTCCGTAGGGCACCTGGCATTGTGCTTCCCGGTGAATTTGGAGAGCAATAGTTGGGGGAGACCAGCCTGGTCTTCTCATCCATTGCCCCGGAGAAGGAGCAGCTGCTGCTGCATGCAGCTTCTTGCTTGCACCTACCCTGCCATAGATCGCTAGGGAACTAAAAACTAGTGCCTGAGTTTGCTGCCGCCTCCCCCCTTTTTTGTTTTGCGGTAGATTGTAAGCCCGAGGGAAGGAGAGGTCTTGTTAATTGAGCTCTGTGAGCTGATTCGGGCTAGCGAGTGGGGCGAAGATACTTCAGATGTGTGAATAAAATGGGACTGTTGTAACTTGGTTGCACCAAGAGATGCAACCTTTGGGGCCATGGCTGGCCTAATGCTGCTTTTCTTCTGTCTCCTAAATTACTTTTAAATTGAAATATTGCTGCCTTTCTTCTCTTCCGCATCCCATACACACACACTCACGCTGACTCAGGTGGGTTTATGTTGTGCAGCACAGTA
This sequence comes from Podarcis pityusensis, assembly GCF_964106645.2. NCBI lineage: Eukaryota > Metazoa > Chordata > Lepidosauria > Squamata > Lacertidae > Podarcis > Podarcis pityusensis. The sequence continues at coordinate 27,366,012 of NC_138028.1, forward strand.
GCACATTTGACATTTCATGAATTGACTGAAGGTGTTTTCTTCTAGTTCCCATGCATAATGCCTGTCACTTTTTATCCTTTACAATGACCAAGACACTAAAAAGGACAGTGTTGTATCTAACAATAACTGCTGCTCATGCAATGGAACTTCATTTCTCTCTTCTCCCCTTCATCCCCCAATCTACTCTGGAGGGTTGAGGGAATCTCCAGATTTGTGAGGGTGAGGATGGCCACAGTTGGTGTATGGTGGGTAGAGAAGTTCCATGACATGAATGCAAGTGGTCCTGCAGACTCAATGACTTCATTGGATAAGCCCATTAACATGCAGTGTGTCATCCTCCTGTCTTCTGGCACAAGCATTTTAATATTTGTGAAGTTTTGGTTGGCATACAGTAATTAACTTTGGAATGAGGTTTTTTTATGCTATCCTTTTCCCACAAAATAACACATTTTTATGTGTGGATGTAGATTTACATTACAGTCCTTGCATTTTGCAATTCATAAGTTAAACACACAGGGTGATAGCCAACTAAATTGTATTCAGAGTTAGCCAATTGAAATCTATGGACTTAAGTTCAAGTTCATTTCAGTCGGTCTACTTGACTTCATTAGATTTCACTCAAAGTATATTTAAAAAGACCAGTTGGCAAAAGTGCACAGCTCAAGATAAGACTGAAATCTGGAATTGGCTCTAGATATTCCAGAGTGTGTGCATGGTCAATTTGTCATAGGCTTCCTTGAATACTGTAATAACATGCTGACAAATACCCGAGATGGGTTTTGAAAGCATCAGTCATGTGATCCAGCAGGAAGTCTGCTCATAAAGCCTTTCAGGGACAAGAACATCTAGTTTCTGTCTCTTCAACCTTGAGAAAGTTTATGGCACTTCCTGGAAATAAGGAATCAGAGACCGTAGCTATTTTGACTTTAGAGGTAATTTGCCTATCTTTGTTCCAGTTTTGGTTTTTTGTTGGGGGGGTTTTAAACAGCAATGTACATTTCAAGATGTCTCCACTGCTTCCCCACCCCCAAAAGAGCTCTCCAACAGAGACAAACACACACAAACCCAAAACCCAGGCTCCCAACCTAGCCTGGGGAACATCTCTTTTCACCCTGCTCCTGACCACACTACAGAGAGCAGGTGGATTCAGGGCTTCTGAATGCTACTTAAACACATTCCAAGCAAGAAGGATCCCAGCAAAGCAGACCCCTGCAACTACCAAGACTGCACCCTTGGTGTGCAATTCCTGCAGTGCTGCTGCCCATGCTCGACCTCTATAGTAGGCCTGCTTGGCATCCCCATTCTGGCATTCCCCACTCCCACATTGTTGCCCCCAACATGTCCCTGCTCAGTGTGGTTTCGGCCCCAGCTGTTTCCACAGCCACCAGTGCCACCTTCTCCCACTCTATGACTGCCACTTGCCCAACAGTTGGGCCACTTGCTGCATTATGGGAAGCAACCACTGAAGCTGGACCAACTCACTCACCCCTCAGTTGACACTAACATCAGATGTCACCACCACCCTGGAGGCCAGAGATTGACTGTCCTTTGGCACTGGCTCAGCACAGGGACAGTAGCCAGCTCTTCTCCTCTCCTGATTCTGGGGTTAGGTTTTCTCTTCCTGCAAATCCCAGCAGCTATTTTGTGCAGGGTTCAGTTCAGTTCAGTTTGACCCTGTGTGTGTGTTCCCCTGCTGGGAACAGGCACACTCAGTCAGAACTCCTTGAAAGTCCTCTTGCAGACAGCAGATGCTGGCTGACTCTCCTTCCCACCCAGTCCCAGATTGCTCAAGGTGACTTGACCTGGGGTTATCTTGACTCAATTTGGTCCAAGCCCAGATCAGCCTGTTTCAGTGTGGGCTTTGGCCGAATCCAGTGCACAGCCCTGTTACTTTTATGCCACATATGGTTACAGTATTTTCAGGTGTTGTCGTTGTAAAATATTTTTAATATTATTTTCAAACAAAAACCAGGAAGACATTACAAGTACAGTGGTACTTTGGGTTAAGTACTTAATTCGTTCTGGAGGTCCGTTCTTAACCTGAAACTGTTCTGAACCTGAAGCACCACTTTAGCTAATGGGGCCTACTGTTTCTGCGCCGCTGGAGCATGATTTCTGTTCTCATCCTGAAGCAAAGTTCTTAACCCGAGGTACTATTTCTGGGTTAGCGGAGTCTGTAACCTGAAGCGTATGTAACCTGAAACGTGTGTAACCCGAGGTACCACTGTAATTGCAAGTGTAAGAACACTGATGGGAATAAGCATGTTACATCATACTGCTGTCCAGAATGCAGAACAGACACTTCTCAGCTTTGAAAGTTTTAGCCCACCATCTGGATTCAAAATGTCATATAATGGTAACCAAATATAGATCACCTCTACGTTTCAGGAACTATTGTGCCAAATTGGGTGATGGTCTCTTCTGAGTTGTCTCAAACGCCACAGTTTGGACTCATCACACCAAATTGGGCAACAATACCTTCAGAGGCTAAAGAAGCACCTGAACCCATAGATGGACAAACCACTTCCCCAAAACATATAATGGAAAGTCAAAATAAATATGAGCAGAGTAAGCTTCCAAATAGCCGTATATCAATACTCATAATTATAGGGTCCCTCACATTATTTGAAAAGAAATTTACTTTTTTTGTTGGGCAGATAAAATGTCAATCTGTTTTCTAGGAGTTTAATGCTGGGAACAGTAACAGAGTCAATGAGCCCTTCTCCACCAATTTTTGTTTCACATATCAATCAATTGTTGAACTTAAGGGAAAAACTGTATAAGTACTAAAAAAACAACTAAATAAACTTGACCTGTTTTTCTCCTTGCTTTGGAAAGAGCGTCTATTTGCTAACAATCAGCTGTGTTTGTCTACAACTTAATATAGAGCTTGTTCCTTCAGAGAGATGTTAACATGATGCAATGAGAATGAAACACTGCTTGCTTCACTCTTAAAGATATACATGAAAATACAGTTACCAGTTCTGGTGGTTCAGTGGGTTCGATTTAAAATTATTTGTAACTTGATATTTTCTCTCTTTATACGTCTTCTTAATATTAGTCTGCTTATATATGGAATTTAATACATACAGTAATCACTTCAGTTTCATAGTTGTAAAGCAAATAAATTTTCAAAGAAAAATAGACCTTGTATCGTCATTGCAGTTCTCTAGCAGAGTTTTTTCCAGTGCAAGCAGAACTACTCATTAAAAATCTTGATGAAATCGTATCTACTTAGGATTTGCACTGTCTGCCACTGTTGTTGTTTAGTCGTTTAGTCGTGTCCGATTCTTCGTGACCCTATGGACCAGAGCACGCCAGGCACTCCTGTCATCCACTGCCTCCCGCAGTTTGGTCAGACTCATGTTTGTAGCTTCGAGAACACTAGGTGATTTCTAATAATGTGGTATGATCCCACCCCCCGCGCTGTTTCTACATCTTTTCCATGAAGACTCAAAATGACTGGCTTGGCATTAAGTAAAGCAGCAGGTTTAATTTTAAAAGTAAAACGAAACCAAAGTTCTCACTGCTAACCTGCAAGCTTTATGAAAACAGATAATATAAGATAAAAAGAAAATATTTCTTTACACAGCACAGAGCATTTGGTGGATCACTGTAAGAACAGGATGCTAGACTAGATTCAGCCTGATTCAGAAAGCTCATCTTATGTTATCAGTGTCCTTTTTGTGAGCTCTTCTATGAAATGCAATTTTTTGGCTCTTCTATGACACGGGTGGCGCTGTGGTCTAAACCACAGAGCCTAGGGCTTGCCTATCAGAAGGTCGGCAGTTCAAATCCCCGCGACGGGGTGAGCTCCCGTTGCTTGGTCCCAGCTCCTGCCAACCTAGCAGTTTGAAAGCACGTCAGAGTGCAAGTAGATACTGCTCCAGCAGGAAGGTAAACTGTGTTTCTGTGCGCTGCTCTGGTTCGCCAGAAGCGGCTTAGTCTTGCTGGCCACATGTCCCGGAAGCTGTACGCTGGCTCCCTCAGCCAGTAAAGCGAGATGAGCGCCTCAGCCCCAGAGTCGTCCGCTACTGGACCTAACGGTCAGGGGTACCTTTACCTTTACCTATGATTAGTAGAGCTATAAAATTAAGAGCTTGTCTCTAATACAGTGTATTATTTCTAGAATATATTTTATACATTGCAGAGATCAGATGCCAATAAAAGATACCAATATCTACAAGCAACTTAAACTGTGGAGTGACATTTGGGATGGGAGAATAAGTGTTCTACCACACTTTTGATGAGAGCATGATTTGTTCAAATATTTTGTTTTTGAAATTGTAAAAAGTTACAAATTTAAACAGAGGCTTTGTGTGGCTGATACTTTCCAGTGGATTCCCGTTCTGTTCAATAAAATTTAGGTGCCTTTGTTCCATCTAACTTCTATTAAAGTACTGTTTAATTTTACAGATGAAGAAGGAACTCAAGAGGAGCCTTTTGAATCAAAGGTGAGCACAGAATCTCCGTGTGTGATTCTTGCTGATGAAAACCAGTATGAATTTTCCAGTTACCGACAGGTGACAAAAGAATTATTATGTGGAATGTAAAAAGAGCAATAAATATACATATAAGTACCTTAGACTATAATTATAATTGTTCCATGACATGGAGCAGAAACAGTAATTTCAACTTGGATTTTAAAAAATGGTGGGCAAGATCCAGCATGGCATGAATGGACATCCAATAGTGCAAAGAGTCTTCTTCATTCTGTCTTCCAAACCCTCCAGATGTCCCTGCAGTGGCAGGTTGGGATACCCTCCAGAGCAGATCGGGTGGGGGGGGATGCAGGGGTTTGAGGGTGGAGAGGAGAAACCAAAGTTCTTTTGCACAAGAAAATGGTCATAATCTGATCTCACCCAAAGAAAATTTGGGGCTGGGGTAGGATAGTGTAGTAGGAAATAGATGAGCTGCTGTGAGTAGAGAACAGGTTTACATGTTAAATGAATGCACTAGATTCTGAAAGTAAGTCTGAGTAAGTGAACAGGGCACATATTCAAAAGAATAATAATGCTCAAATCCTTTGACTCTTTGCATGCATTTAGTGTACGCCTAAATATGAAAAACTCCAGCTTTGTTTGCATTTGTCAAACATCTGCATATGAGAGGTGATCAGAAGCTTTTATCTACTTAATTCTCCCTGCTGCTCATTCCCTAGACAACCTTGCCTTCTGAGGAACAGGTGAAAGACCATTCAGCTGGAACCCATGTGGTAGCAGGTCAGATCTTCATTGACTCTGATGAACCTGAGTCTCACATTGAAGATGGAGAGAGTTTCAGAAGCCAAGAAGAGGAAAAGGAAAGAACTTTGGAGGAACTAAATTCTCTAGAACTGTCATCCCTATTAAATAAGGATTTGGAAGAGGTAGAAGCACAAAAAGCAGGTAAGCTTGGTTGGTTGGTTGGTTGGTTGGTTGGTTGGTTATAAGTTGCTTTGGGTTGCCCTGTGCAAAATAAAAGTGAATTAATGACTAAATAAAAAAATAAGTTTTGGGCTTGTGTTTCCCTGCAAGAATACTCTTTTGCTTGAGCTGTGTAATTGAAGTTTTATAACTTTTCACAAGTTGAATTTTAAAAATTAAGAGTAAAACTGGTAAATCTCCTCAAGAATAGTAGGAAATAGTAACTTGTGGTCTCAGCTTTTCACTGGCTTGATGTAGTTTATTCAGTCCATTAATGGTGACAAATACTATTCCTTGGGTTGCATCGGTTTCAGTGGTAGAAGATCCAATTCTTCTCTTCGAAGTTTGTTTCTATTCATTATAGAACATAAAGCTGGAATAAGTAAGGGTATGGAATTGTGGCATCAGAATTGCTAATATTCCCTTTTGATACAGGTTTAAAGTGGTACTGCTTTGTTTAGCTGTGTAGTCAACCCTTGCATTCCTTCATTCCTTGCATTCCTTGCATTCCTTGCATTCACCACAGGGCTACAGAATCAGTTGGTTTAGAATCATAGAATTGGATGGGTCATCTAGTCCAGGAATCTCAACTAAAGATCCAGGGATGCCATACGTCCGGAATTTCCCAGACATATCCAGAATACTGCAGTCAGCAGCAGTGTCTGGGCAGCCTCCCATGGAAATTTGGTCTAAACAAAACTGGCAAAAAGAGAATCTTCAAATGTTTAAAGACCAGTTGGCATTTATGAGGATTTGAACTTTAGGGGTAGGAATGGAAGGCTGTTTTTCAGCTTGTTAGTTCATGGTGAGGAAAAGTAAGACTTGTTAACTTTGTACAAAATGTTGATGGAGCCTACTTAAGGAATAAGTCTGCTTTTCATAGCTCAATCGTAGAGCTGCTTTGCACCAGTTCTAGCTTTAATAAGGGGAAGGCTTGTGGCAAGAGGCAAGCGGCTTGTGAGTCTGCAGAGCCTCTTTGGTTGCAATCTCTTTATATGAGACTAAAGCCAGCTGAAGATATAAGATTGTGCTGTTATGGTCTTAAACATGGAACTGAGTACAAGGAAAGTGAATGTGTATAAAACTCTCAGATTTCCCACCTCTAGAACATTGATCTAGAAAGGCATTAGAGAAGTTTAAGTGTAAAGATATGCAAAAATCTGTTTATTTCCAAAGAACAGTCAACATTGCTTTTTTATCATAGTTAACTGCATTCTACTCTTACGTTTCAAAACGAAACACACTCTACAGTATCTGTAAATTGATTCATATATGTTGTTGTTGTTGATGATGATGGTGATAATAATAATAACAACAACAATAACTATAAGTAGCAGTAATAGTAGTAAAAAAAGGTAAAGGACCCCTGTAAGGTAAAGGTAAAGGACCCCTGGTTAAGTCCAGTCAAAGGTGACTGAGGTGTGGCACACATCTCGCTTCAGGCCGAGGGAGCCGGTGTCCACAGACAGCTTTCTGGGTCATGTGGCCAGCATGACTGAACCGCTTCTGGTGCAATGCAACACTGTGATGAGTGCCAGTGTGCACAGAAATGGTGTTTACCTGCCTGCCACAGTGCTCCCTATTTATCTACTTGCACTGGTGTGCTTTTGAACTGCTAGGTTGGCAGAAGCTGGGGCAGAGCAACCCTGTCGTGCGGATTCAAACCGCCGACCTTCTGAACAGCAAGCCCAAGAGGTTCAGTGGTTTAGACCACAGCGCCACCCACTCCCTGGTGGTGGTGGGTAGTAGTAGTAGTAGTAGTACTAGTATACACACGAGTCACCATTGTAGTTTAACTGGCAAGTGGCTGACAGTTTTTGTCCATTACTGTCAGCTACTCAGTGCAAAGAATATCCAGTGTTAATAAAGTGTATTGAACCTGGAATCTCCCAGAGGTTTGAAACTGCAAGCAAAGCAGTAGTCACTAAACTGTAATGAAACCTTTTTAAATATCTAATTATAACATACTTGAGAATAGATGTGCTTCATGCATGATAAACACAGGATGTGTTGCCTGATTTTAACTTCTCTCCTAATGCCACGTCAACTATAATCACTGACTTTATGTAACTTTCAGACTAGCGTTACATCTGAAAACGACTCATAGAAACCTAAAGCTGCACAAATCCAAAGCTGTTTTCTCCTTCTGTTAAGAAACTTTGGCAATATCCATTGTCACACCAGCAGATGCAACAGGACTTTATCCCTTCCCCCCAACCCCCATCTGCTCCAGAGGGTCCCCCAGCCCTCTGGAGCAGGAGTTTGGGGGCATACCGGGAGCTGTAGGGTGGGAGGAGAAGAGAAAGTTGCACAAGTAGAAGTTCCATATGCCCAGATTTCATTAGATGCTAGGATTGAACAGCCCCCATCACAGAGGAGAGGTGCAGGCAGCTTCTCTCTTTAAACAATCAGTGGTGACTGATATAGGCTTTTTCCGGTTTGATGAGCAGATTGCATGCCTGCACCTTTTCCTGGTCCTACCTCCACTTCTGCTCCTTAAATGTGGTAACCATTTCCGCCACCCCCCTGGCCCCAAAGGTTTGGCAGGCCTTCCCCTATGTCTTTAGCACAGAAAGACCTGTTGAATTCAAGTAGATGTGGGAGAGGTTTCCTCTATAATCAACTTAATCAAGCAATAGCCTTATAATAGGTGTGTCAGTGAGAATTTCACTTTACAGTGCTTTGTTTCTCCTGGTTATTGAGTTCTTCTGAATGTCAAATTGCTTTTCAGCTTGATAATTAATAACAGGAAATATGTACACTGTATGTGAGAGTGTTCAGAGCTGCCTAATGTGTCTGAATCGCTATGCAACAGCAATGAGACATGCTGTAAACAACTTTGCACACATGTGGTCCTTTTGCTGCCAGGCGATAATTACTAATTAGTGAACTACCAGTCTCGTGTGTGTGATTTCCTGAATTATTGTAATTTCCAGAGCTTCTAACTAATCCTAACTATGTGTACGCCTATTGAATTCAGTGGGGTTTATTCCCAGGGAAGTTGGGATAAGATTGCCATACTGAAAATTGATACTTTGATTTAGGTTGCAATCTTATAGACAGTTTCTACATTTTGAAAGGAAAATACCAAAAGATGCCACATGTTCTATTTTAACTAAAAAGCTGGGTAAAAACAAACTCTTAGCAGCAGTTGAGCTCCTTCCTTCAAGATATGTTAATAATGCAAGATATGTTGGGTTGTTGTTGCTGTTGCTGTTTTTAGTTTTGACAGCCATTGGAGGAACTGCAGATGGTGAGCCATGCTACTTCCCCTTTCTTTTTCTGGAGAAGGAATACTCAGAATGTACTGCAGATGGAAGGGAAGACGGTAGACTCTGGTGTGCAACAACCTATGACTACAAGGCTGATCAAAAGTGGGGCTTCTGTGAAAGTAAGTATGGCAGCTATGCTAAGAGATTCCATTATTGACCTGCGTGAGATTAAGTCAATGAATGGTGCTGAGACAGAAATTGAATACCTGTTCTTAGAACAATAGGACTTGGGGGTCATCTGCTGAAGTTATTTGGGCCAGACAAAATAATAAGTGGATTAGGCTCCTCCAAGGTCTGGTGGTGGCCAGTGGTTTAGATGGCTCTAACAGGAAATTAGCCAGATTATTTGGGGAACCTCCAAGTACCCAGTGTTGAAAACAAAACAAGATGAGGTTACTGTTGCCTTTTTGCTTTGTGAATTTCCCTTGATCTAGCTGCTTTCCCACTGTTTCCCCCACAGTGGTGGGAAAGAAGCTGGGAAAGGGTGCTTTTTACTTAAGAAAAAGCTGTGGGGACAAAACTTGGAACTGACAGCAGCATGCAGTTTGGTGTTAAGGAACTGTAAATTAACCTTGCTGGGAGAATAAAAGTTGCTCTGGTCGCCATGAAGTAGTAAATATATCTTCACATTAACAGTTAAATGAAAAAAGTGGAAGTAAGCGTGATTTCTTTTTTTCAAGAGAAGGATATGATTTTACTTTCCAGAGTTCAAGAAGATGCTTGTCACTCTTTTTAACATGACCACCAAACTCTGTGCTAGGTATACTTTTGACTATTTTCAGTTCATGGTTAACTTTGTTTCCTTCTGAGCCTTTCCCCTTTTGGCTTCTGCAAGACAAAGAAATACGAAGCACAGTGGTTTGTTAAAAGCACAGGAACCCAATGTGAAATATGTAGGTTGTGGCGTTCTGTAACAGTCCAGATAGCTGCCCTGAGAACAGTGTGAACAGTGTCTTGGTGGCTAAAGTATTAATTACTCTTTTTTATACTTTTCTTTTAAAAAAAAAAGCTGAAGAAGAATCTAATAGGAGAAGACAAATGCAAGAGGCAGAGGATGTTTACCAGACTGGAATGAAAATCCTTAATGAAAGCAGTAAAAAGGCCCAGAAGAAAGAGTGAGTTACGTGTGTGTGAGAGAGAAAGAGAATTAGGCCAGTTTTTAAATTTATAAATGTGACTGGCCAACTTTATTTTATACTGCTAAAATTTTGTTTTCAGTTGCAAATAATACATAAAGAGGAATGCAGTGGTTTCAAATCCAACTTCATAGAACTTTTGCACTTACGGGGAGCAAGTGAAATTTTAAAGAACTGTTGTAATGAGTTTAACTTGTCTCATCCAAGTATATGAGTAACTGTAATCTTGGATAGGTGGCAGAAAAGCCCAAGAAGGATCCGTAACCTGGGCACAGCTGCTGAGAAGGCTTCTTTCTACATTCTCACCAGACATGCCTTAGAGATAGTTGTTTACAGTCTCAAGTGGGAGCTTCCATGTGTAGGTCTTCTGTGCTAGAACGGAGGAACTGCCTCCATACCCTAAAACTACTTGGGTTCTGGCTATCTAGGAAACAAGCAAAGAACATTTGTTGTATGATACTGGCTCCTTGGATCCTTTCCTGTGTAGGTTTTGGCCTGGTTTTGTGACTGAAACTTACTTTGTTACAGTGGTGGGTGGTCCATGCTATGAACTGGGCAATGTTGTGTTTTTCTGTTGGTTCTGCTGGACCTCTCCATGGCTCTCAGTACCTTCCACTATGGTATTCTCTAGGCCAGAGCTTTCCAAACTACGTGTCACAACATATTAGCATGTCAGCTGCAGTGTGTAGTTGTGTCACCTGAACGCTCCCCACACTCCTCCCGGGGCTGGAAAGGGGTTAGTTTAACCTCCAGTTTTCCAATAAAACTGAATTACTGTGTTGCGAAATGATGCCTATCTAAAAAGTGTGTCACCAACATGAAAAGTTTGGAAAGTTCTGCTCTGGGGGTATCTCACTGTGTTGGGAGAGGAGCACCATTTTATGCCTACCCCTACCTTGCATAGCAGATTGTTCCTGCTCGACTTTGTGCCCTTACAGGATTCTACAAAATTTTGTCTTGTCCCCATGCTGCTTACTATCAACATGAATCGCTGGTGCTGGGTGTCTGTGGATTTGGAGTTGGGTGTCATCGCTTTGCAGATGATACTTACTTACTTACTTATGTTCACACCTATTCTTTTTCTTTAAGAGCCTATCAGTATCTTATGAGAGCAGCTGACATGAATCATACAAAAGCAATGGAAAAAGTGTCTTACGCCATGTTGTTTGGGGACTACTTGAAGCAAAACGTTCGGTCAGCTAAAGAACTCTTTGAGAAACTGACTGAAGAAGGGTCTCCTAAGGGGCAAACAGTATGTATACCTTAAAGTGTCCTCCTTTGTTAAGCAGTGTTTGAACGTTTGTAAAATTGCATATGACTTGCGTTGTGTGGTTTGTTCTAAGGAGTGTGCATTTCCTCTGCTCGTTGGCAGCCCTCCTTGCATGCAATCTGCCAAAAGCAATGATCAACCTGTTTTGCTGTCACTGTTTCTGTGTTATAAGGCCTCATATACCTCCAGGGCACCTATGGCTGATGTAAGGTTTGCCTGCTCGTTTGGTGTTACCTAAAATAGTTTGCTCGTATCAAAGCACATGTTCAGCTATTCACATTGATCATGCTCAGTTGCTCTGAGAGGTATGGCAGCAGTTCTCAGGGTCAGCCAAGCAGGACAGGTGGTTTCAGTAAGAACTACGTCTGCGTCATGTTCATACCATTTTTAAACAGCTTCATAGACTTCAGCTAGGTTTTTTTCCTCTTCAGAAAGGAAAAACGAGGTCGTTAAAGTGATGCAGAATTACTTGTCTAAATTATACTTTTTCCTTAACGGCAAATTTATTACTGAGATTAGTAAAACCTGACTTTCCATTCCATTTTAATCTCTCAACAAGCATATCACATATTTTGGTATCCACCTAATCTTCACTGAGTTGGAGCCAAAATAAAATCCTGTGTGTAGCTTTTCTGTTGGGGTTGGCGGGGCAGGGGGTTAGCCCATTGAGGAGCAAAAAGGTTGCATTGTTGTGAGGTTTTCCTCCTATTCTCACTGCAAGCCTATTTTTAGATGGGCTCACAGACAAACAAACTCTAAGGGTAGTAATCTCCATAATAAACTTTTAGCTTGTGTACCGTACTATGTTGCTTTCAGATTTAAGATTCAGGTTTTCCTTTCCTGCGCTGCAAATGTTCTGCCTGGTTACTGTTGTGAAATGCCTAGTTTGTTGACACTAACATAAACATGTTATGTGGACAATATTTCAAATCCTTTTACTTAAAAAGCTACGTACTGTTGCAAAAATCCATATTTTCCAAAAGAGTAGTTGTGTAAGTTTCTTGTAACACCTTAAAGATTAAATAATAAATAAAAAAAACCTTGTGACTTACTCAAGCCAGATAAGCAACCCTTGCACTGTGCCTGAAAGGTCAGGTATATTGCATGGATATAATCCTGCTATCTGCATACTTTGTATTAACAATAAATATATAAGCACAGTAACCTTGTAAAGCAGGTTGTAATGGTAGTTAAACCAGTCCTGAAATTGCCAATTGTGAACTGTGTTCTTCCATTTCAGGCTCTTGGATTTCTCTATGCCTCTGGCCTTGGTGTTGATTCCAGCCAAGCAAAGGTATGGCAATTCTACTGATGTTTCCCCAAGTCTTTTTCTGATGAATATGCCAGTAAAAATAATGTTATTAACCAGCCTCTGCTTTTTTTCTGTAGGCACTAGTTTATTACACTTTTGGTGCCCTTGGAGGAAATTTGATAGCGCATATGATTCTGGTAAGTCCATTTGTCATCTAACACACAAGTAATTGAATAAAACCTGCAATGTATCATATTACCAAAAGGAAAGCATATTGCAATATCTAAAAGTACAAGGTGTTCCGTTCTGAAGCATTCATTTTATTTTTATGGCTTAGTCTGTTTTTAAGTGCAACATTTCCATGTTTAGTACTTGAGACCAGCTGGATAACTCAGTTGGTTGCAGCATGGTGCTGATAACACCAGGGTTGCAGGTTCAATCCCCATACAGGAGAGCTGCATATTCCTGCATTGCAGGGGGTTAGACTAGATGATCCTCAGGGTCCCTTTCAACTCGATGATCTCTTGAGTCCAAAGATCTTTAAATCAGTCCATTGGTATTAAATAATTTCTTCAAATCCTGCTGTATAAATAGTGCAGTTGCTCCTAACTTAACACTAAGAATGTGCAGCTGTAAATCCTCAACATCTCTCCTTAGACCACAGTTGAGGAGTCATCCCAGAGGAGTGCATGCCAGCAGTGGCAGAGGCTAAAACAAAAGTGGGCAGGGGCGCCACACAAAAGCACACTCACATTCAAGCTCTCTTTGGTACTGCTCAGCTGTTTTTCCTGATCAGCTGGACCACCAGGGGGCAGAGGTGAGGGAAGACATCACTGTGAGAGGATGATGAAAGTTCACACCCTGGTTTAGCTATTATGGAAACAGCTGTGCAGTGGCAAAGAAGGGACTTGGGGAACTGCTGCTTCAAGGCACTCCAAGCCTGTGGAGTACATGGCTGTGTGTCTCCTCCAATGCTCACAATGCTGTGCCACCTCCCCCTTCTAGTGGTGATTCTAGAAGATGGCACTTCTGTGGCCTTCCTTGAATCTCTGCTACGGATATGTTGGTGGTCTGGTCCAAACCACCAGTTCCCCTACCCCTGCATGAGACTGCTTGCAGCACAGGCAGCCTTTTGTTCCCAGTTGTCTACACAAACATGTTAACTTTCCTCATTATTATTTTTTTAATGAGACATTCCTGCATGTGGTAGATTTTGGTCACATATGCAGGATGAGAAAGACGCAAAAAAATTTGGTTTTCGGTGGGTTCTCATAAGCCAAAGTTGCAAGCTATTATGCAGGGAACCACTGTGTGGATGTTTTTAAGAAAGCCTTCCATGTTCAAAAATGCCAGAATTATAACTGTGTTCATAATTTTTCATGAAAACAAAATCTGAACCTAGGACATTGAATATGATGATTGTCTTTAACCTTTTCTCTCGTGTCACCATCTGCTTGAAATAAATTCAGTTATAAAACAGCAAGATCCATTTTTAAAATTTGTGTACTATTCCCAAATTGTGATGGATTTATTATTATTATTATTATTTTGTCGTCTTAATAGTAAGTTGGAATAACAAGAGTGGCTTCTTTCTAGGGCTACCGGTACTGGGCTGGGATAGGAGTCCTTCAAAGTTGTGAATCTGCTCTCACACATTACCGTCTAGTAGCCAATCATGGTATGTGTATGTTTGTTTAAACATCTATTTATATTTTTCCCATTAACTAAAATGTCCACACTGAACTGTGTGCTTGTCAAGGTTGATGTCAGTATGTGAAAGTATGGATATCTTTTTCTGTTCTTCAGTGTGCCTTGAACAGAAATAAGATTAGCCTCTTCACATAAAGTGAAGTTGGTACAACAGCCATTATGCATTTTTAGCAGGACCGGCCCATCCCGCTTCTCCACCTGAGGTGAAACAGAAATGTGCTGCTCCTCTCTGTTTTGCCTGCCCCACCACTGCCAGCAGAAGTGATGGACCAGGTGGGATGCTGCCTCTTGCGTTTCCACTGCCTGAGGTGGCTGCTTCACCCTGCCTCATGGGTGTGCTGGCTCTGATTTTTAGGTTGAACGGAGAATCTGCACTGTGGCGAAAGCATAGAATACAGTGGTGCCCAGCAAGACGAATGCCTCGCAAGACGAAAAACTTGCTAGACGAAAGGGTTTTGCATTTTTTGAGTCGTTCCGCAAGACGAATTTCCCTATGGGCTTGCTTCACAAGATGAAATGTCTTGCGAGTTCTTGCGAGTTTGTTTCCTTTTTCTTTAAGCCGCTAAGCCGTTAATAGCCGCTAAGCCGCTAATAGCCGCTAAGCCGCTAATAGCCATTCTTCGCAAGACGAAAAAACGCAAGACGAAGAGACTCGCAGAACGGATTAATTTCGTCTTTCGAGGCACCACTGTACTTTTTGTAGCTCAGCCTAGTTTTAAGAGATTCAGTCTCTACTGTCAACAATATCATATTGATTTAGGTTTCATTTCAGATTTATTGGCTGTTTCTAACACACAAGGTATGGTTCTGTTACAGTTTTCTGTTTAATCTCTTGCAACCCATGCTTGGTAACTCCTCGTCCTCTTTTATAGGGCTTTTGTATATTTTTGAGGGGAAGTTCACACATTTGGGTTTTTTAGGTGTATGTGCAAGGGGTGTTAAGTTTGTGCATAAAAATGTGCAAATGTGTGCCGCTGAGGTACACTTATTAGGGCACACAGAGAGGAAGCTGCAGCCAGCCATTTGATTCTGCACTTGGTGGCAAGTGTGCAGTGCAGAACAGTTCTGAATCTGACTGGAATGGTTCCTCTCTGTTTCTTTTGAGCAATTGTATTTGAGTAACTGCTAACCAGGGTTCTTCTTCTCTCTCTAGTGGCTAGTGACATCTCTCTAACAGGGGGCACAGTGGTGCAGAGAATTCGTCTTCCAGATGAAGTAGAAAATCCAGGAATGGCAAGTGGGATGCTAGAGGAAGATTTAATACAATATTACCAATTCCTAGCTGAAAAAGGAGATGTTCAAGCACAGGTATGGTTAGATAGAATGGGAAATGGTTGTTCTTGGAGAATGGTATAACAGCAACATATAAGGAAAGTGCTAGAAAGCTATAGGCCACACATCAACGTCACTGACTTCATGATAAGTTTACTGCAAAGCGCTCTATGTGGAGCTTCCCTTGTTCTTAATCTGGAAGCTGCAGTTAGCACAGTTGCTGACATGAATGAGACCCTGTCATACAACGCCTCTGCTCAAAGGACTGCACTGATTGCCTGTTTGATACTGGGCCAAGTTCATGGATGTAGTATTGCTATATAGAGGCCTTAATGGCTTGGGACCAGTTTTCTTGGGGGGATTGTCTTGCCCCATATGTGTCCACCCAACCTCTTTGATCTGCAGAACTAGCACCGTTACAGGTTCCGTACAATATTTGTTCCGCATTATAAGAAACGGTTCTTTTGTTAGTTTGGCAGCACTTTGGAACTCCCTGCCTATTGACATCAGGCAGATGCCTTCACTATATTCTTTGTGGTACCTGCTTAAAATGCCTGTCCAGACATACTAAAAATACGTGTGTTTTATTTCTTTTCAGCTGCTGTTGATTTTAATCGTTGTTTTTTAATATCTTTAAATACTCATTTTCAGCAACAATGTTAAAGTTTTATTTCACATTTTTTTGGACCGCTTACAGGATTTGGTACATGATATTTGTTTTTAAAAGGAATAACAATAAAAGGTTGACATTTTGGGGCAGGTGAGAAAGATTGTATCATAGCAACTAAACTGGGGATAGGAGTCTCTGATCCTCCTCTGCATATTGATGGACTCCAATGCCAATCAGCCCCAGCCAGTGTGGGCACTGGTCATGAATGATGGGAGCTGTAGTCCAGCAACACTGGGAGGATCATAGGTTCCCCAGTTTGTCTGTGGCATTGTGAGCACATGAGAGCTTTAGGGAGGAATGCATGACCTCTAAAGGTAGAGGAACAGAGACAATTGTGGTCTCCTTCACTTTTTCAAAATGTGAGTGACAGTCAAATTTAATTAAAATGTGTGTGTTGTCCTCCTGTAAAGTCATGAATGCGTCCATTTAGCGGCACACCTGTGCTCTGTGCAGCACACTTCAGAGTTGGACACATTTGTTTGTCTTCAGCACATTCAGTGGCCTTTTCTTATGTTTCTTAAGCAGGAACTGCCCATCCAAGAGGTTCTTGTTGTCCACAGTTCACTGTGAAATTCACGATTGACCGAGTTTTTGGCAGATACATCATGACACAGCATTAACTGAACAACTTTGTATCTGAAAAACAACCAGACATAAAACTACACTCATAACCTACAGACATCCAACTTAACAACCTTAACAACTCTAAAACACATAAGTTTTCAAGTCATAGCATACTGGTAAAGCAGTGCAAGCCAGTTGCCTGTGTGTGATCTGAGGCTGTGTTGTACTGGAAGGTTTTCTTTAGTTAGGCTCTCGAATCTGATCATTGCATTTAGGTAAGTTTTAAACAGGCTAGGAAACAGTGGCTTGAATTGAAAAGGAAATTTGGATTGTATGGGTAGAACTCAAAGGAATTTTATTTTATTTTTTAAAAAGAAAAAGATAGGTGTGTTGAAACATAAATGTCATGTCTAGGCAAAACTGCTTCATCTTATGTGTGTGTTTGCCCACCTCTGCTCTAAAACATTCATTCTGCAGCCCTAGGACGACACATGGCCCTCAGCCTAATTTCAAAGGCCCTCTGCAAGTGATCAGTTCAGAGTTCTGATGAGCTTGCTGGGGAGGGAGAAAGGGAGAAAATGAGATGGTCTGCCTCCTTTTGACTCAGGGCCCCATCCACTGCTGAGACTTGGTCCCTGACAGATGACCCCTGAGCAAACATGTCCCTCAACAGAAGGGTTGCCCACCCCTATTTTAATGTACAGTATCAGTAATTTATCACTGCTTGCTGGCTTCAGGTTATTGTGATTAATGAAGCAGGGCAATCACCTCCTCAAAGTATTTTCTTTCCCTTATTGCAATATGTTTTGCTCATTATATACATGACAAGTTTTCAATTAATGTTCTAGGTTGGACTTGGGCAGTTGCATCTGCATGGCGGAAGAGGCGTAGAACAAAATCATCAGGTATGGTTCATTTGCTATTTTGGTAATGCAGTGAATGGTTCATAGAGTCTTAGTTGGAAGGGTCATCTAGTCCAGTGTCCTACAATGCTGTCCCCCATCCTGTTTGAAACTATCCTGGTCCCTGCTTAGCTTTGCAAATGTGCTGGCAGTTTTATTGCTGCACCATTAGTAATCAATTAACAGTCAATCAATTTTAGTTGCACATTAATTGCATTGTAATAGTATTATTAATTAATTAATTAATTAATATTCCGCCCTATACCTGGAGGTCTCAGGGCAGTTCATATAAAAAGTAACTGGGTGCATATAAAAAGTAACTGGGCTGAAACTGGAATGCTATATGTATAATGCAGCAGCTATCTGTTCTGTTGCTGTTTTATGACTGTTTGATAATAAGCACTTAAGAATTTCAGTATTTAATAGAAATCTTGAAGTTAGGAAAGTGAACATGCAAGGAGCATGTTAATGCACAAGGTGTATCTCAGCTCTTGTATTCTTAAGCTGTTTCATATATAAGATCATACATCTGTCTGAAATGAGAATCTAGTTTACATTGTGTACCTGAACCAAAGCCTGGCTTGGGTTGTTTCTGTTCTGGAAACATCCAGGTTAAACTGCTGTATTGCGTTAAATGTGGCACTGCCTTGAAATATAATTTGGGACCTACAGCTAATGCAGAATGCTGCAGGTTGGTTGCTAACTGGGACAAGAAGGCTTGAACATGTAACACTGGTTTCTGGCCCAACTTCATTGACTGCCAATTTGTTTCCAGCCTCAATTAAAAGTTGTGGTTTTGAGGCTCTGACTCACCTTTCCCCATATAAACCTGCCCTGACCCTGAGATCATCATTGGAGGTCCTTCTCTGAGCACCACCCCCAAAGACAGTCCGGAAAGTGACAGTGAGAGAATAGGCCATTTTTGTAGTAACTTTCCCTACTTTTGTAATACTTTCCCAAGGGAGGCTTGCCTGGCACCAACTCTTCCATTGTTATGGCACCAGGAAAAACTGTTTTCATTTTCCTGAGCACTTGGGCAGCACCAATAATTGGGTACTTTTACGCCAGTTAGGTTTATGTATTCTTTACTGTATCATCATGTTTTATGCTTGTAAATTGATTCAGGACATTATGTTATGGTAAACAGTTTATGAATTTAGTTAACTAATACAAACTTGCTCACTTGGCTGAATAAGCAGTGAAGCTGGTTGTTATTACTGCCAAGTTTTCAAGATTGCCAGGTCAAACCACACAACAAAGAGCACATTTAACTGAGTTCTGCAATTATGTAGCAATAATTATGGATCTTTTCTCTTATTCCATTCTCTAGCGAGCTTTTGAATACTTCAATCAAGCAGCTACTGCTGGTAACTCCCATGCTATGGCATTTTTGGGAAAGGTAAGACAGACACACAGTACGTTTGGGAAAATATTCTGGGTTGTCACTGAAATCAACTGGCTAACTGCTTTAAAAAAAAAAAGATCTAAAGGTGAACCTGGGTGCTTAAGATGGGCCTTTGGTCTAATTCAGCAGGGCTGCTCTTATGTTACATCCCCCCACCATGAAAGTTTTTCCTTTAAGTGTTTTCGAACTTTAGTTAGTTGGGCAGCAATGTTTCTGCTTTAGTTAGAGCGGAAGTTACAGTAAAGTGTACTAAAGTTTCATTATGCATGAAAGAGTCTCTCAGCTCATGTCTCTTTTTCTAAATAATCTTCAGTTACATTTTGTTCTTCCAGATGTATTCAGAAGGAAGTGATATTGTACCTCAAAGCAATGAGACAGCTCTTCAATACTTCAAGAAAGCTGCTGATATGGTATGTTTCTACTAAATGAGCATTTTAATTTTCATAGTTGTCATAAAAGTACAGTGTTTGAGGTCCCAGTCAATAAGGCGCATGACGCCTTGTGCTGACGGTACATAGGCCCCCAAACTGTCTTCAGAATTATTTATAAAATCATTCTTGGATGTTGTCAGAGGCAGTTTACAGAAAAAGAAATAAAATACAAAATTGATAGTAGCAGTTATATAATCAATAACCTAAGACAGAGAGCAGTTTAAAACAAATAGAACACCAACAGGACCAGTGTCTGAAAAAAGGAAGAGTTTTTAAGGCCCATTTAAAAATCGGCAGCTCTGTAAGGAGGCAGTTGCACAATTCTGTCTGTCATCACAGAAAAGGTTCTGTTTCTTGTGCCCCAGCTTAACTGCAGGTACATGAACAAGTCCTCTGAGATAGATCTTATTGCCTGCATAAGTTTGTACAGGTGTAGGCAGTCCTTCAGATAATAAGTTCTCAAACTAGTTGGAACTTTGAAGGTCAAAATCAGCACTTTGAGATAACAGTTCATTCCTTTTCACATGCCTTCAGCCCAAGAATTATACCTTCATCACTGCCTGAAGCTATCAAGTGTCTGACATCAAATTTGTCCTAGCTTTCGATGGAATCAAGAATTTTACAGAGCACATACGATAGGCCTAAACTTGGCATTGTGATGCTTTTTTGAAGGCCTAAAAACATGTGTTCTTTTATTCTTCGGAATGTTAGAAATACGTGGTGAAGATCTAGATTCAAACTTGTAATTGCATTCCAATTTATTCCCTTTCATTTTTTAGGGCAATCCAGTAGGGCAGAGTGGCCTAGGGATGGCTTATCTGTACGGAAGAGGTGTTCCAGTGGTAAGTCTGCCTGGCACTTTAATGTGGCAGTACTAATCTTCTAGGAAAGAGCCGTTTATGTGTACAATAAGTGACTCCCTTGCCTTGAAAAATTAAAGCCGTTTGTATTTATGTAGTGCCATCACTCTGCATGGTGCTTTAGGGTGCAAGAGGGCAGGGCTTGAAGCCCATAATTTGACCCAGGGGTGAAGAGGAAGAAAGGCAGAGGTAAACAGGGAAAGAACATATATTTCAGTTATATGTAGTTGTGATTAATTATGCTTGGGCATTGGGGATATGGGATTTTGCCAAAGGCTTCATAGAAAATGTAGGTTTTGAGAATATGAGGAAGTTCTGAGAATCAAAACAATAAAGTGCAGCAAGGGAGAAAATACAGAGTTGCTTAAGAGAGCCGGGTGGGGGAGTGGGGTTGGCTGTTCTGTGTGACAGTGCTGGATAACGGAAGGTCATATTTGAGGATGTGTTGGGAACAAGAAGGAGAGAGAGGGCTGTCCCATAAATCACAAGGAATCCCATTTAATCACAAGGAAAGGGAGCTTCTGCTAGATCTGAGACCAGACAGGAAGCCCACGTAGAGTAACTTGAGATTGCCAGGGCTCAAGTTCAATATAGCTTTCCCCTTCTAGTATCAATATCTGTCTGCCGTGATATATCAGTTGCCCATTATCCACACTTTCCAGAAACAGCTGAAGACATTTTTGTTCTGACCGACTTTCCAAGCTGGACAAATGGGAATTTATCACAAGTTTACACTTGTTAGGGTCTTAGTTTTGTTTTAAATGTATTTGTTGTTGCGTTTTTAACTGTTTTAATTATATTGTGCGGAAATTGCCTTGAGATGCTGGCTTAGAAGGCAATTAATAAATTAACTGTAATAATAATAATAATAATAATAATAATAATATAATCCAGTAATAGCTGTAAAAGTGTCTGGTAAAACTTTCAAAGTGAAGTAGAACTCCAACAATCCTGATTATCAGTTGTCTTTGTCTTCTTGCAGAATTATGAGCTAGCCTTGAAGTATTTCCAGAAGGCAGCAGAACAGGGATGGGTTGATGGGCAGCTTCAGCTGGGCTCCATGTATTACAGTGAGTGACTTTACGCCTATGTTCAGTATCTACAGCTTGGAGTCTGCAGTACTAGTTGGTGACCAAGAGGTGGCAGTTGCACTCAAAAAATAATAGTAATTGGTTGGGTTTTTAAGAGTAAAAATACTTGCTTTGTAATTTTTCATTTTCAATTTTGGCATAGGCCAAAACCAGTAGACATATAATGTACATAAGTACCGCCCCCCCGGTGGCATCAAATTTATTTCCCCCGCTGTATTTGGTCATTTGAACAGATATCCTTCTTGTTGAAGCCATTTCAAAGAACAGACCTGAGTACTTTCTCTTTTCTGTGAACAATAGGAAAGTAAATATTATGTTACTGACCAGTACTGGTGTGTGTGTGTGTGTGTGTGTGTGTGTATAGACAGAGAAAAATACTACTGCACACAGCACGTAAAACTCTGGAATTTGTTACCATGCAATGTAGTGGTCACCACCTTAGATGGCTTTAATAAGCATTTGGACAAATTAAAAATTTAAGAAGATCGCGAATGGGGCACAGGTGGCGCTGTGGGATAAACCACAGAGCCTAGGGCTTGCCGATCAAAAGGTTGGCGGTTCGAATCCGCGCAACGGGGTGAGCTCCCATTGCTCGGTCCCAGCTCCTGCCAACCTAGCAGTTCAAAAGCATGTCAAAGTGCAAGTAAATAAATAGGTACCACTCCAGCAGGTAGGTAAAGCGGCTTAGTCATGCTGACCACATGACTCGGAAGCTGTACGCTCCCTTGGCCAATAAAGTGAGATGAGCGCCACAACCCCAGAGTTGTCCGCGACTGGACCTAATGGTTAGGGGTCCCTTTACCTTTAAGAAGATCACGGGGGTAGGGGCAGAAAAAAGCTCAACAAATTTTTGGATGACCTCCCCCCAAAAAAAGCTCAACATTTTTTGTTGAGCTGCTGATTGTCTGGATTTTCACTTTGTGAAATATGGCAACCCTTGTTTTAGTTCTGTACAAGGCCTTGACATTTTGTGTTGTGGCAGTATAGAAATACTTTTATAAATGCATGCAATACATAAATGCATAAAATGATGGCTTTGTATGGTCTTCAGTGCCAGAGACAGTATTCCTTGGAATACCAGTTGCTGGGGATCATGAGCAGGGATAGTCTTATCGCACTCATGTTTTGCTTGTGTGCTTCCTGTAGGTATCTGTGGCCACTGTAACTAAACGGGCCTTTGATCTAATTCGCTAGGGCTCAGGTTCTTGTTATGGGTTTATTCAAGGTTTTTTTGCAGATTGGGACTCCTATCACACTTTGAATAAGGATTGGAGGCAGTGTATGTTGCTTATTTTAAAGATTGCAGACCTGCTTATCAAGAAGTAGGCCTTGTTGAACTTGATAGAACTCTGGTGTGAAATGTTTTTTTTAAATTGGGCTGTGTGTTGGGTTATCCACCTTGGTTAATGAAGTGAAAGGCGAGATAAAACTTCTACAAAGAATCATAGACTAGTAGAGTAGGAAGGGATCTTGAACTAAAGCATCCATGGCAGATGGCCAGACAAACATTTGCAGCAGTATACTATAATCAGTACAATCCTTGTAAGAAACTCACTACTTTTAATACCCAGAAGGCCTAATACTTAATGCTCTTTCAGAACTGAATGTGCTTTCCCGATAAACAGTTAATATTTACTAGTGTTGTATATTTAAAAGTTACTTTTTACACTTTACAATCATTTAGCTTTTGTACTTTTGGATTTATGGGGAGAACACTGGTAAGCCAAGTGGCATCAATTTCAATCCTTCTAGCTGCCCCTAATCCTGTATTGTCACTTCTCTCTTTGCAGATGGAATTGGAGTCCAAAGAGACTATAAGCAAGCCTATAAGTATTTTAACTTGGCTTCTCAAGGAGGGCATATTCTGGCCTTCTATAACTTGGCACAAATGCATGCCACTGGCACTGGTGTCATGCGCTCCTGTCATACTGCTGTGGAGGTAAGCATTAACTCCCTTCCTTTGCAGACTTACAGGCAAGGCCTTAGCAAAGTTGTTGGAGGTACAATCAAGCAGCAGTCTTTGCTCATGGAGTTGAATTTGCTTTAAGTGTTCTGACTGCTCTGGGTGGGATTCATCTAATGAGTTCCATCAGCAGAAGCCCACATGAGGACTTCCACTTGCACGGCGGGGCTTCTCTCCCCCACATGCCCTCTGAAATTGTCTCTGAGAACTCCCAGAACAGCATCCGGAGGATGGAAAGAGGGAGACGTTGCATTTGGCAGGTTGCAATGCTTGTGTTGATGGAGCAATCCACATAGAGGGATGTTGAATTCCTCCCTCTTTGTTAGATCTGTACTCTTTTCGGTGCATGCTAAAAATAATTTTATTTATATAGTCTACCCATATCCATACAATGTTGATGTGTGTTTTAACCTGTTTTTAGTTTAGTGCTGATTTAAATTATTTGAATGTACAGTAACTGTTTTACCAATAATTTTATGGGTTTTTTCCCTCTTTGAGGGTTTTTTCACAATTAAGTGGTGTCAGTTATGCTTTTATAAGGATTTATAAAAATTATTTTTAGCAGATTGCTGGTCTTTGAAGAATAAAGTCTATTCTTCATCTGAGTTGTACAAGGTTGTCCTTAAATTTCAGTCCACTTTAAAAACATGAACACTTTCTAAGTTAAACACTTTCCACTAGAATTTAATATAAACTAAGATGAACACTTCTAAGTCAATAACTTGAGAGCAACAAAATATGGTTATATAAATCTGAAGTCTTTAAAGTTGGGATGGGGAATTTGTTACCTTCCAGATGCTGTTGGACACCAATTTCCGTCAGTCCCAGCCAACATGCCCAATGGTCAGGGAAGATGGAATTTGTCATCCAACAACATCTGGAAGGCTGCATGTTCCCCATCCCTGCTTTAAAGTAAACTTGGCAGATAATTTGTGCAACAGGTGAATTCCTGAATGAATTTTTATGTAGTGTTTGTCACTCGTTTCCCTGCTGAATGGCTGTGCACCCTGATCCTTTTATGCCTTGATGCATTCTGAATCTCACAAATGAAGGGTCTGCAGGAATACCTGTTTGTGTCTCCTCAATGTATTCTAAGTGGTTAGCTTAAAAAGTTACAGCTGTATTGTGTGTGTTCTCTGCAGCTGTTTAAGAACGTGTGTGAACGAGGCCGTTGGTCTGAGAAGCTTATGACTGCCTACAACAGCTATAAAGATGGCGATACGAATTCTGCTGTTGTTCAATATCTGCTGTTGGCGGAACAAGGCTATGAGGTTGCACAAAGCAATGCTGCCTTCATTCTTGATCAAAGTAAGGGATTGGACTACATCTTGTATACATTACTGGCTTGGTGCTGATTAGCTATGCCGTGATTTTTAGCACCGAAGGTGGCTTCATATGTAATGATACGCTTCTGGGGTTAGAAATAACCAACCTGAAACAGCCAGCTTCTTGACAAATCATGAGTTATAACTTAAACAGAATAATTTATATATGTTCCATTATGGATAAAATCATAGAATGCTATAGTAAAAATGTCCCTTCATTCCCCCCAAATGCCTGTCCAAACTGAGACCTTGCACTCAGTGAAGGTTGGTCCATTAGTGCAAATGGGACACTGCTCCACTAAGCTCAGCCAACTTCCCACCTGCTTGCCTTCTTCCTTACATCCCATCCAGGGAGCTTCCTTCTCCTTAATCTCAGTGAGGATGGGGACAAACCTAGAATGAGTTAACTCTGCCTGCCTTTGACTCTGGTTCCACCTACTGTTGGCCCCTCTCTGCCTTCCCCCCTACTAGTTTCATTGGGCACCAACCATTGGGCTTGCGCTTCTTCAGAGATGTCCAGGAAGTCAGTATTTTGCATGTGAAGCAGTCACAATGCCCAGATTTCATATGCTCTTGCTTGTTGAAACTTAATGAATGGCTGCTATTGAAAAGACGATCTGTGTTAATCTTGGGCAATGTAGTGGGATTGTTGGGCTTTTTAGGTAATCGCTGAAGTACATAACTGTTTAAATTGACCCATTATCATGCCACTCTTAAGCAAGCTTCCTATTGAAAACTAGTATAGGCACCGTGTGTGTTCCGTCACCATGGCATTCTATCCCAGTGTTTTTGCGGCTCTAAATTTAAAGTAAACCACAGGCCAAAATATCAGTTATGGAGAGAATTCTTCTCCCACTGGACCAGAATTGCAGTTTTGGGAGGAGGGGAAGAAACAGGATTATAATATATTATTTTTAGAATAAAACCAGGGCCTGCTGTTTTTCAGCATTTTTCAGGTCAGTAAGGAAACACTGGGAAGCCTCCTCTCCAACCAGGGAGGGTAGGTGTTCTTGCTGCCTTTGGATATTTGAGGGTTTTCAAGCCTTGCTCTTACGGGATTGCTTCCGAAGAGAAGATTTCATGAGTGGAAACATTTGTTTTATTTTTAAATATGTTTTTCCCCAGGCTGTTAGATGCAGAATGGCATCTTGCACAGGGAACACAGGGGCAGAAAATCAGTCCCATGAAGGAAAGTGTAAAACACAAACCCACCATCTATGCTTGCTGGTGTGCGGGGGCCTAGTGTAAGCTCCTGATTTTGGTAGGTTCTTGCCACCAACCACTGTGACCATCAGGGTCTGGCAGACTAGATTCAGGCAAGGGGTGGTGACTGTGTGATGTGAATGACAGAAATCATTTGGTTAACTTTGTGCAGCAGAACTAGGAGGCTGTGCCCACCCCTACTCACCTGAATCATGTGGGTACTTAATCCTTTGGAAATTAAATATGACTTGTATGTTTAATTCTCCCAACATTTATTCTAATTCCTCAGAAGAGGCCAGCATAATAGAAGAGAATGAGACTTATCCCAGAGCCTTACTGCACTGGAATAGAGCAGCCTCCCAAGGTGAGTCATAGCTCAAATTCTCTGGTTCCTCGGCCATAGCACACATGAGGAGTCCTTGTGGCAGTTTCCTGATTAGACTGGTATTGCTGCTGTGTCTGTTCAGTAGCTGGAAGCAGATCGTGAATAGGTTAAAGTCTTGCTTTGTGCCACCTGAATCCTCTCTTCCCTGCAGCCACATTTCTCTGACTATTGCAAAATACATTCAGATCTAAGAAATCTTGCATATTACAGAGCTGAACTGATACTGGGTCTGCTTTTGCCATGTCATTGCACTTGGCTCATTGCGCAGTAGCTGCTGTAATCACCTAGATCCCAAACTTAGTCATTTCTGAAATGAAATTTCTGAAGGCTACCGTATTCTCAGGGTGCATTTGCATAACGGGGCACGTGTGTTCAGCTAAATACTGCAGAATCAAATTCTGTCCATAGTGCCAGAAAATCTTGTGGTGAAATGAAATTCCCTGTACAGTTGGTTATTGGTCTGGGACAGAAACCTACAAACCCTGGCTAACTGAAAGAAATGTGCCATATAGCTCACTCTTCTCTTCATCGTGGTTGTTCTTTTGCTGATAGGTTACACTGTTGCGCGACTGAAACTTGGCGATTACCATTTCTATGGCTTTGGAACTGAAGTTGATTACGAAACAGCATTTATTCACTACCGCCTGGCAACGGAGCAGCAGCACAGTGCCCAAGCTATGTTCAACCTGGGCTATATGCATGAGAAAGGACTTGGTATCAAGCAGGTGAGCCACCTTGGGAGACATGGTCGTTGTGAAATTTGTTGCAGCAAAATTTCCAGTATGGTCAGTTGTAAGAATCTCTTGCCATCTACTGTAGGCATTTGTACATAATGCACTGGGCGGCAGGTGGGGAGGGGAGGACTTTGCAACCTGACTAAATGGAGACAAGGTTACCATTAATGAAAGTGCCTTGCATATTTATTATGCAATATATTGGGGTGGGGGGGGGAATATCAGCTTCCTGCTGTTATTTAGAAGTTGGCACCAACAAGTTCAAGTTAATTGCTTTTGTCATTCACAAATATATTTTAATTGTATGTATTTTGTAGGATATTCACCTCGCAAAACGCTTCTATGACATGGCAGCTGATGCCAGTCCAGATGCTCAAGTTCCAGTCTTCCTTGCACTCTGCAAACTAGGAATCATTTATGCCTTCCAGTATGTACAAGAAACCAATGTAAGTAATGCAGAGCTTTTATAGGAAAAGAATGATACTGAAGGTACTTGGAGGATGGTGCATTCCTGGTCATAAGTACCTCTCTTCCCCTTCTTCTGTGTGACTTGCTTGAAGTATAGATTTGTAATTGGAAACAGCTTTAAGGTGCAGGAACACTTGCCTGTAGATAGAACAGTTTCTGGCAATGTGAAGTTTTCAGGTTGGAGGTTAATGTTTGTCCTTGGCTTCTGTCCCACTTCGCCTGTAAAAGTGTTTCCTTGTCACACTTGCTCCCATTCAGCTAGCGAAGTAGACTATACCCAAAATTGAGGGACGTGGGTGGCACTGTGGTCTAAACCACTGAACCTCTTGGGCTAGCTGATCAGAAGGTCAGCGGTTCGAATCTCCATGATGGGGTGAGCTCCTGTTGCTCTGTCCCAGCTCCTGCCAACCTGTTGTTGTTGTTTAGTCATTTAGTCGTGTCCGACTCTTCGTGACCCCATGGACCAGAGCATGCCAGGCACTTCTGTCTTCCACTGCCTCCCGCAGTTTGGTCAGACTCATGCTGGTAGCTTCGAGAACACTGTCCAACCATCTCGTCCTCTGTCGTCCCCTTCTCCTTGTGCCCTCCATCTTTCCCAACATCAGGGTCTTTTCCAGGGAGTCTTCTCTTCTCATGAGGTGGCCAAAGTATTGGAGTCCCAGCTTCAGGATTTGTCCTTCTAGTGAGCACTCAGGGCTGATTTCCTTAAGAAAGGATAGGTTTGATCCTTAAGAATGGAGCCTGCCAACCTATCACCAGATAAATAGGTACCGCTGCGGTGGGAATGTAAACGGTGTTTCTGTGCGCTCTGCTTTCCATCACAGTGTTCTATTGCTCCGGAAGCGGTTTAGTCATGCTGGCCACTTGACCCATAAAGCTGTCTGTGAACAAACAGTGACTCCCTCGGCCTGAAAACGAGATGAGCGCAGCAACCCCATAGTCACCTTCGGCTAGACTTAACCGTCTGGGGGTCTTTTACCTTTTTCCTTTTTTTACCCAAAATTGGCCCACTGCCCCTGTTGCAGTGCCTGACATCCTGGTGTTACCCTGGTTGACTGAGTTCTTAGGTAGTAATCCAGACTGTTCATGTTTTCACAAGACCCTTATTCATCATTATACTGAAGAGTCCTTTGAAATCTGCAGGAGGAGCCAACATGGTGCTGTTAGAAAACCCACAAGTGAAGCATGAAGGCAGTTTCCATCCCATGCTGTCCCTTCCCCCACAGCATCCAGAACTGGTATTCATTGTCATAACTCCTCTGACAAGGGAGACTCCATTTAGCCATCATTACTAATATCCAGCTATCTATGGGGTCCTTAGGCTGTAAAACCATCAAGCTGGGTGTGGGGAGAAAGAGTCTAAACCTGTGCAGGTCAGGGTTATGACTCCTTTTTCTTGTTCATTTCAACTGGTAGTACTCCCATTGGATAGGGACTCTTAACTTGGCCTGTTTTCAGGAAAGCCCTGGGGCACTTCAATTTTGCCCCTTAGAAATGGGCCTTCATATTTCTCTTGCACTCTGCTACAGTCAACTGGGGTTTAATCATGAAGCAGTAAGCTGCAGGAATGCCAAGCTGAAGCTGTGCACTCATCCCACCACCTTTCAGACTGATCACTTTATATTCCTGTTGAGGAAGAGTGGGAGAGAAGTGTTCCCATGGGTGTTGCAGAGCTGTAGGTGGTGGTAGCCAGTGGGCAGGTATAAAATTTAACTCGAGTTAAAAATAAAACTTGCAGCACATGTAATACATGGGAGGTGAAATACACTAAACAGCTTTCCAGGGTCCTTGAAGAAAGAACATAACCTGGCTGCAAGGTTGCCACAGATAAGTTGCCCATCAAAAAGGCAAGGTTTGACACTCAGTAACATTCTTGTTCAGGGATGCGGGTGGCGCTGTGGTTTAAACCACTGTGCCACTTGGACTTGCTGATCGGAAGGTCGGCGGTTCGAGGCCCCGCGACGGGGTGAGCTCCCGTTGCTCGGTCCCAGCTCCTGCCAACCTAGCAGTTCAAAAGCACACAGTGCAAGTAGATAAATAGGTACCGCTCTGGTGGGAAGGTAAACAGCGTTTCTGTGTGCTGCTCTGGCTTCACCAGAAGTGGCTTAGTCATGCTGGCCTCATGACCCGGAAAACTGTCTGTGGACAGACGCCAGCTCCCTTGGCCTGTAGAGCGAGATGAGCGCCGCAATCCTAGAGTTGTTCGTGAGTGGATTTAACTGTCAGGGGTACCTTTACCTTTATCTTTTAGCATTCTTGTTCACATAAGGGGCAGGAAGCTATTGAAATTGTGGACAGCAGCTGAGGACTGAATGCCTCTCGCTTTATCTGTTTTTTGTTTAGATCAAAGAAGTGTTCTCACACCTTGACATGGACCAGCTCTTGGGACCTGAGTGGGACCTTTACCTCATGACCATCATTGCTTTACTCTTGGGCACAGTCATTGCTTACAGGCAGAGGCAGCACCAGGCAATTCCCAGGCCAGCAGGGCCCCGGCCAGCTGTGCCTCTCCAGGATCCTCCCCCAGAGCATCAGCCACCGCAATAGCAGGAGCCTCAGCGAAGTGAACTGGATTTTCCAGCCGGGACTGTTTTGCGTGGTTTTAGGACACCCCATGAATGGGCCACATCTGCAAGGGAGGTGCAAAAGAGTGTTGCGTTCCGAAAGTCGCTTAGGACTCTTACCTTTCTTTTTTCAGGGATATGTATGTTTTCTCAATGCGGAGTTGAATGTTATTTCAGTGCCAGTGGAATAATGAAACAGCTTTTGTGAAACACGAGTGTGTTACTTCAGAAGTGATGCCTGCTGTACCAGATTGTTCAGTGCCCTTTTTCAGTTGTGTCTCAATAGTTCAGGTGATGATTGTGGTGGAGGTTGGCCTGCACAGTAAGGAAACTTATAGTCGAGTCTTTGTTCCAGAAAGTCAAGCCTCTGCTTTCCTTCTAAGTAAAAAAAGGCCATGTGAGTATGTTTGCAATTGTGATAAACTTGATTTATTTTTCTGGTTCTCTTCCCAATTCTTTCGATACCATCTTAATCCCTTAATAGTATTTCCCACCCTTGAGTGTCTGTGGGTGCTTTCATTTGGATATATCAGTCCATAAGAAGCAGATAAAAAGACTATCAGTAAATATGAATATACTTATTCTCAGTGATCTGTGCTTACCCCTCCCCACTTGGGCAAATTCTTCCTAGCAGCAGTGGATGAAGTATGATTGCACTTATAAAATGACAAATAATTTAACGAACAAGTCCTCTGCAACGTGTGCAGAATTCTGATTTTTTTGAATTATGTACACTGCAAGAGCCTGTCTGAGACGTATAAGGATTCCACCCCACCCAAGCTCACTCAGCCTCTTTTCTTTTCTTTTCTTTTCTTTTCTTTTCTTGTTCCACAAATATGCCAAGATTAGCCGAACAGTGGGCTGGAGAAAAAGCCAGTGCTTTGTTAAGCTCGGACGGCATCTTTATGGCAGTCTTTCTTTTCTGTTGCTTTTCTAGTCCATCATAATTCAGGTCTAATGAGCCGGATTTGTCTTAACCTGATATTGCAAATTCTATTCAAGCATTCAGTTCTAAATGCATGAAGGGGCCCTGCAGGAATGTATGGCACTAGCCCTGGCCCCATGGCAACACAGGCATTTGCAGCATTCCACAGCTCATGTGTGATCATCTCTTCGATGCACATAGGATTTCATCCTCGGAGGCGGGAATCCAATCTTGTCCCTGTGTTGGAAAACCTGTGCACATAGAAAGCAGCCCCCTTCAGACTGAGCTGAAAATGGCAAGACAACGCTGGCATACATTGTGTGAAGAGGGCATTCCCACAGGTTTCAAATGCCCAAACAGGATGATTGCAGTAGGTGTAGGAGACTGTGCAACTTTGGGTTATTAATGTAACCTCAATCTACATATCTAAAAATTGGTTACTACCATTTCTGTTGCATTAGCTATCGTGAGATGCAAAGCACTCAATTAGCATATAGTAGTCGACTCTAAATGTATCAGTTAATAACACCCACACCATTTATACCAGTTTGGCTCCAGCACACATTATTTTTAAGCTCCTTAGAGAGTAGGAATATGTTTCAGGGGTGAGAGGATCCCCAGACTCTGATGTCATATAAGAGCTGTTGTAGTACGAAAACAAATCTCAACATGTTTTTCCTTTGGCCTCAAATCAAACAACATGTTCCAGGCTATAAGACAACTATGGACACTTGCTGTTTAACCCATTGCTCTTTTAGTAAGTCACTACATGAAGCAAAGATGCAAGGATAATTTTCTGGCTGAACGGATGCACAGAAACATGTTCCTTTTTTAACTACTACAGTAGCATATACAGGTGTCTGTTTCTAGAGGATCATTATATAAGCTGTTGGTACCATTGAAAGCAATGTGGTATTTAAATGTTGTTTAGAGTCTGGACTTGCATACGTTGCATGCTTCTCAAAAGCACCTTATCTTGCCTTGTTCAAATGCCAACAGTCTTTGTTAGTAAGCAAGTAGACAAGCATAGTTGGAGTAGCAAGGGCTTCCATTAAAAGAGAGACACCGTATGGCTCTGAAATCTTAGAATATTATTGAGCAAGATTTTCTTCCATTAACATGTCTTGGAATCTGTGAGAGGAGCTTCTAGAAGCTGGGTGTTGTGCGGCTTAACAGTATTATGAGGTTGGACAACTTAGTAGGTGGTCCGAAAGCTTTTTTTTTTCCAAAATGTGCACATCAGATAGACAAGGTGCAAACGAAAACTAAAACCTTACCATAGTTTGGGTCCTACATACAGGCTGCAATTCAAAGGAACAACAGGGTTGTGGGGGGGATATTCCTTTGGCGTTTCAGTAGCTTTCACAGCCCTGGAGGCAAGCCACAGCTTTAGCAAACTGCTTGCCTCGTCGGAAGTGGGAGCTGTAACTGAAAATGTTCAAGGCTCCAGTTGCAAGTGATGGTCTCTGCTCGTGCATTTGTTAATTACTACAGGGTAAAATCCAGAAAAGTGTGCTTGATTTCAAATGAGACTAAATTGTGATACAGTTGTTTCCTATGTTAAAATCAATACTTGCTTTGAAATGAACAGCTTAGTAACTGCATAATTCTTCAAAATTTCCAAAATATTCCCCTCCGCTATCTCATTTTATTGCTTCTGTGGAGCTTTTTAAAGAATTGCTAATTGTACCACTTTAAATTTGTTTTGATTCACTTGAAGAACATAATAGTTGACTCACTCTTTAATTTCCACTTTATATAGCAACTATAGCCCTCATAACCACATCCATACTAAAGCTAAACCTTGAGATAAGCAAAACACATGATCTTCCCTTTTGAATTATTTTCCTCCTTTAAAATGCAAGATAAGTAATAAGTGTGTTTCCCTTATGGATTTTGCCATTGCTGAAGCTATTTAAATAGCATCCATTTAGATTTGATGTAGCTGACAGCAGGTTATATGGGGGAACCATCAAGCAAACTCAGGGATTTAAGAAAAGAACAGTAGGTCTAGGTTATCCACATATAGTATCTTTGAACATCCTCTTGTTTTGAACTAACCTTTTAATTTTCCTTTTAAATTAAGACTAGCATCTATCAATATAAAATTGCTTGCATTCAGTTGGTGCTAGTAAAGCAGGCTTTGCCTTTTTAACTTTTTGTCATGGGGTGTGATTTTAGAGAGCATCCTCTTGCTATTTAGAGGGGCAGGTGGATTTAAATTATCTAAGCTAAATGGAATTGCTTGACATGGATCAAATTGTTGAATTCAAATTGTGATTCTTTTATCCAAGATAGATCAGAACATAAATGGACTTGGCTAAGGATCTGCTGAAACTTATGTCTTTCTAATCCATCTCTTTTCTGAAAATTGTCACTGTACCAGATGTTGTGAACGTGAACAGCAGCATGTTTCAGAGACTATAATTATATATCGTTGGAATTTTGCTTCCCTGGATGTAATTAGTGCTATTCATATGTATGAGAAATTTCTCCTTTCACACGTTAAGTGACAGTGTTTGAGTGAAGGGTTTACTCGAGTCTTAAATCACTAAACCAGGAATAAACAGCATATTTGAAGTAGCAATGGATGTCCCACCACAAATCTGTGTTGGGTTAGCTCAGCTCTGCCTTTCTCTTCATGGTAGCTGTCACAGATGCTTCTTAATCTGCTTTTCCATAATGTGGCTGTATGTGTGAAAATACTTCACTCTGTGATTGACACCCTTGGGGAAATAAAGTGGGGGAAGCTTGCCTTCTAATATTTTAACTACTTACTGGGGGATGAGAAAAATTGAAAGAGAGTTGTTTCCCCACTATGTTTTAACAAACCAAACAATACAGAGCACCCAGTCCATCATCTCAAGGTAGCCATCACTGTTGAGCCCAGTTTGGGTTTTCTTTGACACAAGGTATTTTAAACAAGCCCTTGCTTAAACCAACAAATAAGAAGTTAGTTGTGACTGATCATTACACGAGGCTGGGTGGTATGTATAAACCAAGGCAGTAGTGCTTGCACACAAAGCACCAGCACACCAGTGTCATGTACCCCTAGCCCACGCATCCCTGGTGCAACTGACTGGTTCCACTGATTTAAGTTAAACTTAAGTTACAATCCTATGCACGCTTGCCTAAGAATACACCCTGTTGAACCGAATGAACTTAATTCCAAGTAAATAAGCATAGGATCAGGCTGAAAGTCCAACGTAAGATGGATTGGGGCCAACAGCTTGCACTCTGTTAATTTGCTGTTTCTAAAACCCACATACCCAAGTTACAAGAACGGAAGCTTACTTTAGCAATTCTTTAATATTTTAAACAGCACGACAAACAGGTTACTTTCCACTTTTTTTCCTTTTTCGTTTTTGAAGCGTTGGCATGATTTGAGAACTGCAACTGAATGCATACAGTTGGAGAAGGCTAGTGAGAAGAGTCCTTTTGTCTCACGCTGGCCTAAATCACAAAGTGAATAAAGGGTTTTGTAAATTTTCTTTTGTATTTAAGATGATGCAGTATAAAGGCTGGAAAAGTGTAATATAACTGTAAACACATCCTGTTAATAGAAAGATGTACAGATTCATTTTGTACTATATCTTGTTGAATAAAGATGCCACTTTTGTGATTGGCCTGTAATGATGTAAGAGAAGTTGTGTTTCCTTTTTACGTTTAAAAAGAACTGGCATTTCTGACAAAAACTATGACCCATACAGCTGAACGAGAAATCCTCCCCCCTTTTTTTATCAATTAGTGCCTAACAATACAATAAAATTATTGCCTACTTGGCAGTAAATGCTGATTTCAAGTAAATATGCATAGGATTGCAACCTTAGGGTACAATACTATGCTTACATACCAGGAAGTAAGTCCCACAGAGCTCAGTGGGGCTTAACTTATGCCTAAACTTGCATAGGACTGCAGTGTTACCGTCTGAGTCAACTTTTCCACCTTGGGAGGACTGAAATGCCTATGTGTTGCTTCCCTGTTTCACCTACCTCTTCTTCTTCCCTCCTCTTGTTGCTTCCCCTGTGTTGAATGTTAGATTGTGACTTTTGTGAGCTTTTATTTTTTGAGGCAGGGTGCCTGCCTTATATTTTGCAAAGCAGCAGGTGCACTATGAGGAAGAGAAGTTGTGAAGAGTGCTTTTTTTGCATGTAAAGAGAGCACAGGAAGAGAAGAGTCAGGAGCGCTGTCACATTATCATAGTAATGTGCAGAAGAACGGGAATATGTCCTCCACCTACTGTCCATGACCTGCACATATGCAGCTATGCATCAACAGAATATACTCCTCGTATGCACACAGTTGATGAATGGGTGTGGCAGAAGGAATATGACCGTGTGCATGGAGATGGGGCCAAGATTGGGAGAAACATCACCACACACACTTCTATATGCATCTCTCTGTACATGTTGCTGTTCATCTGCCAATCACCATGGGAACTAGATGCCATGATTCAATACCTATTACAATCTCCCCACCCCCAATCCCACCCAATAAAATAAGCACTGTTGTATAGCCTTGTTTGTACCTTTAGAATTACATTGCAGAAAGGGGGTTTGTTAAATCTTGCCAGAAAGAATGTAATATGATTCCTGCAAATGCCTAGAATATTTAGGATTGGCTTTGAGAGGGAGTAGGATAGCAGTCAAGCACAGGAGCAAATCGCCTGTGAATTCACTGAGCTCAGGTAAGCCACTGTCTCAGTCTCCATCACCTCCAATCTGGAATAATGTAATGACTTACCTTACAAAGTTGAAAGAGCTATAAAGGTGATGTACTTGAAACCGTCTGAGCACAGGAAAATTGCTATTACAAGTGCTCTATTATTATATAAAAGCTGTGTGACTGTTATGAACCCCTACCGCTGGTTTTGTGGCCAGCAATTTTCATTTATTTTGGCATGTCAAATCAGGCATAATTGACACTTGAAAAGAGAGCAAATATCTTCTACAAAATGCCATGCTGCATTTGGTGTAGAATTCCTTCATTCACATCTTAAGATCAATTTATTTGGGGGAAGCTTAGCTAGTAATAATGAACTGTTCCGGGATTGTTGTTGTTTTTAAGATGGTGATGGTAATGATCACCACTTTTCTACATAGTTATACCTAAAGTGGCTTATAACTAGGGACAGGGGAGGATTTCAATTTAGTACACGTTTAAATATGAACCTACTTTCCAAAACAATGTTGAGACGCAAAAAAACAGCCATGCATCAAAATTTACACATCTCTGAATTTGGCAATGCAGTTCCCCAGCCGGGTAATGTGTACAAAAATAGCATATCAACATGCATTATACTGGGAGAAATTCCTTTGCAAAAGTGTGTATATTAAAAGAAATTAACACTAAAATGCTGGTGGACTTTTTAAAAAAACCACAAACTGTTGAGAACAGAAGATTAGAAATGTTGAGAACTGAAGATTGGAAAAGTGAGGAACCTGAGAGAAACCAAAATGGGAAGATTCATCCACCCTGAGAAATACAATAAGAGGAATTCATAGCAGAGCATAATTACAATACTACTTGCTCATTTCAAGACATAATGTTTCAGGCCACTCCAGTCTCTGCCAAGTGGGGAAATTGCCGGAGTCTTGGCACTTAACCAGGGTTTGTGTTTCTTTGGGAGGTAATGCACAACGGAGGCTAGGGTCTTCATGAAATATTTTTATTCACAAATATTTACACCTGGGGTTTGTGGAGAGTTGACAGCATTTACATCTCAAGAGGGGCTTCTCCTTCCCAGCAGCACTTGCAGAAAACACCTTCCCTTCTGTCTCGGCCAGCCTGCTAAGAAGTTCCACTTGCCCCACATCCTCCAAACATTTGCTTTTAAAATATTTTTTTTCTGTGTGACATCACGATGGCTGAAGAAGAAGAAGAAGAAGAAGAAGAAGAAGAAGAAGAAGAAGAAGAAGAAGAAGAAGAGTTTGGATTTGATATCCCGCTTTATCACTACCCGGAGGAGTCTCAAAGCGGCTAACATTCTCCTTTCCCTTCCTCCCCCACAACAAACACTCTGTGAGGTGAGTGGGGCTGAGAGACTTCAAGGAAGTGTGGCTGGCCCAGGGTCACCCAGCAGCTGCATGGGGAGGAGCGGAGATGCGAACCCGGTTCACCAGATTACGAATCTACCGCTCTTAACCACACTGGCTCTGGCAACCCCCCGTTTGTCCAAACTCCAAGGATCTTCCTTTGATGTGTTGATGACTTGTTCTCCTTAACTACTCCCCCATTGATGCCCTGGACTGGAAATGAAGCTTAACCTGCCTTTTTGCACTGTTAAATATGAAGCCTGTTAGCTCACCTTAATTCTGTTAAGGAATTCTGGAACTGTGTATAGCAAACACAGGGAAAGAGGCACATGAATGAACATGTTAGCTCCACCCTTCTCATTTTTGTAGCCCTCCATAAGTTTGAGAGCAACTGTGTGAAGAGGCTCCTTGCATGTTTTAGAACGGTGCTTTCCAAAACATGTGGGGACTCTCCACATACTCATGGCTTACTAATTCACACAGTTGCCTGCCTCTTTTGGAGGGCAACAGTAGCATGCACATCCCTGCAACACCTCCCTCCCCCCCCCCCACTTTATTATGCTTAAAGCCAGGGGTTCTCTAGTTTTCTGCTCCCAGGATCCACTTGAGTTGGCTAAAATGAGACTGAAGCCCACCCATCACAAAATGGTGGTGCCAATAACAAAATGGCAGCAGAAAGGGGTTGGCAGAATGAGCTGGCAATTAAAGACTCCCCCCCCCCCGGCCCCATTGCTAAGTAATCCCTTTTCTAAATTGCTAAATTCTTTGCCCACAGTTCATCTTTCTTGAAGAAAAGTACAGACTGCATGAGACATTTTGTGACTCAGCCTCCCCATTTTATGCAGAATTGCTGACCCAGAAGTTCTTAGTGGGGAGGGCATTTTATTTTTTATTTTATCTACCTTCCACCACCACCACCCTCACCCAATATACACATACTCCTCTCAAAGTGGTTGGCGTTTTTTGTTTTTGTTTTTAACTGATCTGTAATTTTATCTCGTTCTTTTCACACTTAGCTTTCACTTATTTCCCCCCAAGCTGCCGGTGTCTTTCATTCCTTTCAACCTACTTCTTTCACATTCACATCTTCCTATGAAAGCTCTATCTCTTGTCCCCAGTTTCGTTTTCTTTTCCCAGTTTATTAGATTACTCTTTAAAAATAGTAAGCTTTTTGGCTCTCTAGCTTCCTTCAATGCTGCCTCTAGCCCTTGCCCTTAAAGGGAGGGTGGAGAAGCTTCTGGGTTTGGCAGGAGATGGAGAGTGGGGGGAGAATTAGGATGTGGGGTGTGAGTCTGCGTGAAGTGGAAGGGTCAAAAGGATCAGCAGCAGATCACAGGACAACTTCTCCCTCAGTCAGTCATTCTGTCTCCCTCCTTCCTGTTTGCTGTCTTCCTTCCCTGACACTTGTTGCCGCATCCGTTTCCTCTGCTTCTCAGATAGGCGGGTATGTCAAACTCAGTTTTCTTTCAGTTTCTTCACATTCTTAATTTCACTTCTCTACATTTCTACATCAGCTTGTAGAAAAACATTTCTTTTTTAAAAAAAACAAACCTCATTGAAATTCAGTAGCCTTTTAGTGTTCATTTATCCTAATGTATGCACTTTGATACGCAGTTTTCCTGCAAATTCCCTGAATACGTTTTTTACCATGTTCTATGATTCTATGTATGTATTCAATGCACATTTTACCATAGCATTTGCATTTTATTTTTTTTAAATCCCTCTCTCAATAGAACATACAGAGACTCAGTTTTCAAATCCTAGAACTGTTCAGACAAATTAGCTATACCCAAAGTATGACATTGCTGTTATAGGCAATATAGAGATTGTGAGAGAAGAGAGAGAGGAATGGAAAGGTGGAGACAATAAATTTCATTCTTTTACATTTTTGTACCCATTATTTGTCTGGAGAACTACACTGCAGAAATCGGAGAAGTGTGAATTTCAGAGGCTGAAGGTTCGCATCTTGTTTTGCAAAGTGTGGATTAGGTAAATTCACCTTTAAATGTGAACTGAATACAGTTTCTCCCGCATCCCTAATTCCCACCCTGACACACTGCATGCTGCAGCTTTACTCTCTTACCAATTCATCTCCTACATATTCCTGTGCACTGTACATGCAGGGAAATGCTGCGACCCACCGCTCAACAAGAAAGCCACGGCATGACAAGGCAGGTGGGATGCAGTGCTGAAGTGTCCTGGTGGTCTCTGGAGCACAGTTTGAGAAATGCGGCTGCACATTTTCCAGCCCCAGCACACCTGAAGGAGGGCTGTTAGCCAACTGCTCAAACTAACACATTCTCAATGTATATTGTTTATCAATTGACTAAATACATAAGCCAGATAGTGGCAATGCTAATGTTTTGTGGTTTTAAAAAAATAATAATCTTGCATTGCTGAGATTTGCTGACCATAAATTCTGTCTGTCTTGTTTTCTTTGGCGCTTTCCACTCAAAATAAATTGGCTTTGGGTGAGTTTGTGTTCCTGTTTGTTTTGGTTCTGTTTATTGGACTGGCTTAGGTTTCCAGTGTTGTTAGATTGTATTTGTGACTAATATCTTTTGAGGAACTGAATTCTTAAAAGTGATTTGGGATGTGTTAGGACTGTGCAAAACAATCTATAGGCACAAATCAGCTAATGCTAGGCATTTTCTGGGTGCTTTTCTTTGAAATGGGAGATTTAAGCATCTGCTTTAAGCCTCTTCCAGAGAAAAGAACGTGACTGAAAGGTGCTCAGCTTCAACTGGATTGTGCCAACCAGTCTTACTTTATTTTTTATCATGAATATGTGTCGACTTTGCTCCTGCCTGGAGAGAAAAATGCACAGAAGGGAGTGGGATATAAGAATGCTGAAAAGAATGACATAATATGACCTCACTCTACAGCTGTCTGCCTTCCCCACCCGCTTTTGCTAAAGATTCCCCATTGAGGTTCTTAGTTGTCCAGTACTCAAAAAATACTCCTAAAAGTAGTAATAATGCTTATGTGGATTCTCTCCTCCAGCCCACCCCCCAAATTAGCAGGAGGTTAATCTCAAAGTATTGCTGCCTGTTCCATCTCCAGCATGAACAAACCCAAACAGACGGTTAGCTAATGCTCTAATTGTGTGTGGTGGCTGAGAAGTGTTGGAGACAACATATAATTTCCAGCTTAATTGTGCTCTACCTCAAGCTGGGCTGAGAACGCAGGAATGCAAACAAGAAGTATTTAGCAGTGATGGGAAGTCTATATTTCAGGTGAACCTGGGCTGGCCTCTGTCTGTCTTGGGAGAAAATGGAAGGGTGCTCTATTGGGAGGTGAAGTCAAACCGTTGGAGAATTGCAGCGCCTGCTGTGGCTGTAGAGACCAATATGGGAGAGACACATTTTGTTGCAGGTGGGGCAGGTGAAGGCATCATTCCTCCTCTGGTCACTGCTGTGGATACACGACGTGGCTGATTGTCTCCAGGTGCTGGGTAACTGGCAAACTGGCCTTAGTTGTGGACTAACAGTTTTCAACCTACACTAATAATTCACAATGGCAATAACTATTTAATTCAGTGATTTTTGAACTTTTGGCCTACAAGGATCTTTTCCCACAAACACTTGCCTGTTGATGGTGATTAAATGTGTATACTGCCCTTCATCCAAAGATAATAGGGTGGTTCACAACATAAAAGACCTGTTATGACTATTCTGGGGAGTATTATATCCAGTATGCAGACTCTGTGTAGCAAGGTCACATGCTAGACCCATTGGCTTCATTGTCGTTAATGTCTCTGCTTGAATCAAGCGCATTTTGTAACCCAGCTCTATTTATTATTTTCATCAGGTTCAGGGGAAGCAATGGATATGCAAAAGCAATGTTTTAAGTTGCTTAATTATTGGATGAAGGCCAATAAACTAAAGACGGAGGTACTGCTGGTAAGATTCCAGCTGATCTGGAAGTTAATGTTCAGCATATTGTAGATGATACACTCGCCCTAAAAGATCAGGTTCACAGTTAGGTATGGGAAAGCACCGGCCCACCCATGAGGTGAAGCAGCTGCCTCAGGCAACAGGATCCACTGGGACAGCAAATCTGGCCTCCAAGAATGCATTGCCTGCTGCTGCTGCCATAGCAGCAGCAACAGCTACGGTGTGCTCCTTGGAGGCCAGATCTGTCCCCTCTATAGTGGCCTCATGGCAAATAGGAGGCACTGCTGATCTCCTCCCACCCTTGTTCCTGATGTAGATCTTCACTCACTCCTTCTCTGGCGGGGGGAGTACATGCCAACATGTATTGGGTCAGCCCTGGGTTGAGGTAGTGCTAGATCCATGCCAAAGTGGCATGAATTGGCTCTCACAGATTCAGACTGGTGCACCAACTGTGCTTCTCCTAGACACTGTTATCTGTGCTGTAGTAGCAGTCACATTAGACCACTGCCAATGCATTGTGCATAGGGCTTCCTTTAGAGAATCTCCAAAGTTCTGAACACCTACTACCTTCCCTCTTAACTACTGAACTAACCACAGTTTCCATTATGTCCAATCTCAGGGAACTGTGGTTAAATGAAGCAGGAGGGTTTGCAGATACAGTTTTCCACAGCTTCTGCTACTTGATGTGAATTGCCATCTGAATTGCTGAAATGTTAAACATGCAAAAACATGCTGTTCCTCAGAGCAATGGCACCTTTCTAGCTCACTAGGCATTAAGACATCAACTTCTCCTGCCCTCTCACCTAGTGCAAGTAGCCCAGTTACAAGTGCTAAATAAAATGTTGTGTATGGTATGCGTTATGCTTAGCCATGACCCGGCTCTAAACACGGAGTCCTCAGAGAATGATCCAGACATGCCACAGGTCAAGGACCTAGAGGAGCGGGCAGGAACTCCTGGAGCCAGTCCTGAGGATTTCCTCTTTTGGGAGGTTAGTGGAAGAATTCTTGGATCCAACAGAGGAGGTGGAGCAACCCCTCAATGCTTGAGAATGCTGCTGTCAAAAGGCCCTGGTTGAAGCCAAAGAACTCATCTCTGCTTTTCAGGCTGAGGGAGCCAGCGTTTGTCCACAGACAGCTTTACCAGGTCATGTGGCCAGCATGACTAAACCACTTCTGGTGCAACAGAACACTACGACGAAAGTCAGAGCGCACAGAAATGCTGTTTACCTTCCCGCTGCAGCGGTACCTATTTATCTACACACGCTGGTATGCTTTCAAACTTCTAGGTTGACAGGTCCTGGGACAGAAAAATGGGAGCTCACCCCGTCATGCGGATTCGAACTGCCGACCTTCCAATCAGCAAGCCCAATAAGCTCAGTGGTTTAGACCAGAGCACCACCCATGTCCCACACCTTTTACCCACTGGCAAAACAGGAGACTTCCTAATCTTATGGGCTACTGTGTAATCATATGTGGTCAAAGGATAAAAACATGCAATTTACTGTGTACCTCTTACTGTAGGGTGAGGTATCATGTAATTTTTTAAAAAATGTTGCACAATAAGGAGGTGGAAATTCTGAGAATAAATTGCCTGCATTTTCACATTAATGTATTTTGTTTTCACAGCAACACCAGCTGCTTGTAATGAACAGAAGGGAATCTTACAAGATGTTGGCATTGCTGAAATAGAAATAAAAAAATCATTCTCTTTCCTCCTAGAATGCTGATTTAAAGGGCAAGAAAGTGCTTGAATGGTTGAGCTCATAGGCAATGTTGAATTATTCTAGTCTCTGAGCAAATAACATTGTGCATGGTAGAGAATACTCGATCTTGTGGTGACCAAGAAAAGTCAGTAAGTCTGTGTGCATTATGTGGTTGGCATATAAAGCGGAACATTGATTACTAGCTATAATGGGAACATTTCTGATGAAGGAGGAATACTAAACGCTTAATAGAGTGGGGGCAAAATCCTTGCTCACACATGACAACCTAAACAGTTGAAACTACAGCCTTGACTTCAGTAACTGGATTCCAAACTTCTTACTGTAAGATGAGCTGTGGATTGTACAGGACATTTTTTTTCTTGGTTTTCAACTGCCTTCCACCTCTAAAGTCAACTGCAGGGATAATGATTTCTTTACGAATCCTATTCTGGCATAGCTAAATGAGGGTGTATACCAGGTCTGCCCCAATGTATTTTGTCATGTGTGATGCAACTCCAATTAACATCTTGTTGTTCTAAGTTAAAATAGAAACTGAAAGTGACTTAAAAAATGTATGTGGACCACTTCACACTTGACACTTCTCCTGTGTGGAACAACACAAGAAGGAAAAAGAATGTGTGGTGCCATCATTACCCCATTATGGTATTTGTGTTATCATCTATGTTTCATATTCCACCAAAGCACTTTATTGTACTGTATGTGGCACTCTTAACACAACTTAAACCAGCCTTGTTAGATCTTAGTAGTACCGTACTGTCTTTGTACTAGAAGGGCAGAGAGGCCACTGAGAATTGAAGAATATTTTTTATACTCTCCTCCTTGTAATATGCTGTATGGATTATATTACGGGGGTTGTGGGTGGGGTTGTTTTTAGGATCTTAATTGTGGTTGTATATACTGTAACCTGCCATGGGACCTTCTGGTGAAGGGAGAGTAAGAAATACAATAAATAACTGTAGGAAACACTGTTGTTGCCAGAAAATTGTGTGAACATTTGTTTTTCCCTGTATCCAGATGTTTGGAAGTCATTGCAGTTCTTAACAAACGTTTTCAGTGCGAAATTGGCTTTCATGTAGCTGTTACATACAATCATGTGCATGCTATGTCATAATCAGTTTTACTTCTTTGTCCATTTATTCATTCGACAAAAAGTATAACCCACTTTTCAACAGCCGTTCTCAAAGGCTGATTACCACTGACGAAACGACAAGAATCAGAAACACTCCA
Organism: Podarcis pityusensis; assembly: GCF_964106645.2. Lineage (NCBI taxonomy): Eukaryota > Metazoa > Chordata > Lepidosauria > Squamata > Lacertidae > Podarcis > Podarcis pityusensis. The sequence goes on from NC_138028.1 coordinate 27,409,701, forward strand.
GAAATTAGAATACAGCATCAATCATGGACAGGGTCAGTCGAATTAAAACAAAGCTGACATTAAAACATCTTAGCTGTAACGATGCTTGCCTGAAGAGAAACACTCTTATCCTTGAATGAGTCGCACCAAACTTCGTTTAAAAAATTGTTCTGGGAGGGTGAAAACGGGCTTTTCATATGGTCTTCCGTTCTGCTGGCTGGTTTCCTTGTACAGCGCTGTTTGCTGTTAGCTTTTTTGTGGCAGAGGGCAATTGATTTGCTTGGCTGGTGTGCTTCGGTGTGACACCTCCAGCATGCGGTCGGGCATCTAACGAAGGTTTCTTATTATTTCGTTCTATTTAATAATAACATCTTCGGAACACATATCTCTATTTCTAATCCCATTGGGTTTTTTATGTCACTCTGTGAAATGTTATGTGCATTTATAATATACCACCGATGACGACGCCGGGGGAGGATTGCGCGCGGTTGTTTTGCATTTTACTGTTAAAGCCTTCGATGAGAATAAAAATAGACGGTCAACCCTTCGACATCTCCGAGGCTGCACTGGGCGGGTCGAGTGAGCGAGGAAACACCCTGGGACAGCCTTGCCACACCCTCCTTCCCCGCCAGCCAATCCCGATCATCTTTTGCTCTCCCCGGCTTCGGATCCTGCCCAATGGAGGCTCTCCCCTGCGCGGGTTCCTTCCCTCGAAGGGAAGGGAGGAGAGCGCCAGGAGTGCAGCCCTCTCGCTCCAAGGGGGGATGGCAGAGCTTGGCTTCCTCCGCTTGGATCGCCTGCCGCTGAACTTTCCTGCCGGGATTTAAATTTCCCCCATCTCCCCACCACAGCCTTTCTCCCTTTCAGCACACACACCTTTTTGCTGGAGGGAGAGAGAGAGAAAGACTGCGTGGCGCTTCCAAGGTAACCCGATCTCTTGCTGCACACCACGTTTGTATTTTCTGATCTTCTCCCGCAAACCAAACGAGGCAGGTGGAGGGCAGGGTCAGGCCAAGGAGGCAGCGACGGCCGCAGATATAGCCGGTGTGATCGCAGCCTCGCCCCGCCGTGGGAACATGTGCGCGTCGCCGCGTCCAGATCTCCGCCCGGGTTTCGCCTGGGCTCCGCGGAGCACTTTCAGCCTGCGAAACTGCACCGGCTGCTTGGCGGGGACCTGAGAGCACCACGCTTGGAGCGTGCAAATCCCTCGCAGCCAAACAAAGAAGACCGAGATACTTCGCCTGCCTCGAAAGTAGCTCGGCGAACGCCGCTGGGTAGGGCGCGGTGGAGGTGAAGGAAGGGACACTGCGTTTATAGAGGATGTTTTTTTACGCTTGGCTTTTTTTTACCCCCCTTTTGTAAATCATTTGCTAGAAATCGGCACCGGGGAAGACCCGGTAGCCAGGGAGATCCGTGATCGCCCACGATCGGCGGTGGGAATCGCTCTTTGTATTATATAGCCTGTGACACAGGGACGCTGTTGGGTTTGTCTGTCTGTTGCTTTTAAACTCTCCTAGGGGACGGCGCTCAGTCTGGAGATCGGGTGCTTTTGGAGGGGTGATCTTCCCCCTGTTTCCTCACCCAAATGTTCCCACTTTAGCTGCGCTCTGTTGCTCGCGATTGATGGTGCCCCTTTCAGGCACTCCCCTCTCTCTTCACTCTGTACTCGAATCTGCTCGAGCACCTGCTTAAAGGGAAAGCGGTTATTTCTCTCGTTGGTCCTAGCAACCCTTTAGTGTCTCTTGTCTCTTTCCGGAATGCATTATCTTCCCAGACATTAGCACCCGCAGGGCTTCAGAAAAATGCAAGTCGATAATGTGTTGGGAGTTCCTCCCCTTCTCTTCTCAATGCATCCATTATTGACTTCTATACTTTCACATACCAGAGTTTTTAGGTGGTGTTCCTGGAGTTTAGCGAAAAGGAAACGGCAGTTATATAATGCAAGAAATTGCCTTGGTTCTATTTCGTGCTGGGAATCAGAAATATCCCATTTAGGCAAACTAAGAAGGTAGAGATGGGATTGTGTGTGTGTGGTAAAACTGTTGTTGTCTGGATTGAAGTTGAGGAGCCATTAAGAAGAACAGGCAGATCTTACCTTTGGAGCACAATCCATCAATAGGTCATCAGTCTTTTGTACACGTCTTGTTCATGAGTTTTGCCCAAAGGAATTTCCAGGGAGCTGTGAGCCTCATGTCAGTGGGAAAGTGGGGTGCTGTGTGGATTTCCCATCTCTGGTACTTGAATGTCTTGCAAGAGCCAGCCCTGTGGCTAGAAAGTTCTCACAGTAATGTGAATAGTATTTCTCACATTAACTTCTGAACTAAATTAAACAGGTGCATTCCAAAGATGAATGAAAGCCTGGTATAGAAAAAGTAACAGATAAGTATCTTTCTGAGAGAAAAACGCTCAAACTCCTGCTGTGAGAAAAATAGGGGGTCTCCCAATAGCTCTCTTCACCCTTAATTAATTACAGTTCCCATGATTCTTTGGTAGAAGCCATGTCTGTATGGTGCTGCTTTCATTTACAGTGCAGATGGAGCCTTAGACTATGAACTTACAGTAATGGTCTAGGGACAGGGGTGTTCTTTAGGTGATGGTGCATTTAGATTTGAATACTTCACTTCAAAATGTGGTAAGCTAGCCCTGAAAAACGTGGGAGCCCCTCTTGCTCATTCTTCTGAGTAAGGCCTTGGACTTCTGCCCCAAAGCACGACCTTGACAGCACTTGTGATAGCTCAGTATTAAGCCTCCAACTGGGAGCAAACATTGGTTCAAGGCCATGCTTTAAATGTACGAATGTAAAAAGAGCCATCCTGGGTCAGACAAAAACTCCAGAATCCAGTCCCTCAAAGCTCCTCTGCAGTAACTTGGGGTCTTGACGATCCACAAGGGCCAGCCAGATGTCTCTGGGAAGCCAACAACCAGAGCTGGAAGGCAACAGCTCCCTCTACCAGTGCCTTTGAACACCTGGTATTCAGCTCCATGTTCTTTCAACATGGAGTCTCCATATAGCCATCAGTTTGTTTGTTTGTTTGTTTGTTTGTTTGTTATATTTTTATCCTGCTTTTCAGCTAATTATTGTCCCCCCTCCCAAGTGGCTGAAATGAATTAAAAATAAACAATACAAGCACTACCATTGTCTGGAGGTTCTGTAACTGGCCCTGGCCCTATGGTTTTGGCAGGTAAGGCAGGAGCCATGGCAAGGTGTTGGTAGGAGTAAGCTGTGCATGCCGTGCTGCCCTCTGGTCTAGGGAAGGATATTACCCTATTACCGGTGTTGAAATAAGATTCAACTGCCTGTCAGGTCAGCTTCTATGTGTGAAGTTGGGGTTGAAGTACGGGTGGCACCATGTCATCCTTCGCCTGAGGCAGCAAAGGATTTTGAGCAAGCCCAGGTCCTACTGATGGTAGCTCAAGACTCCTAAACATTCCCCCAGATTGAGACATATGGGGAAAATGCATCTCTCTAGTTCTTCAGGACCTGTCCATGCAAAGTTGGAATGTCCACTCCCCTTCTGGAATTCGTCCCAAGTGGAAAATAATAGGTTGGCATCCATCTGTCTCAGGAGACAATGGAGGAGTGACCATTGTGGGTGAAGTCAACCTGTTGGAAGGTTACAGGGCCTCCTGTGGCTGTAGAGGCCGATATGGGAGAGCCATGTTTTGTTGCAGCTGGGGCAGGTGAAGGTGTATGGTTGTGCTTCCCTCTGTGCTCCTCCCAGCAGTCATTCCTCCTCTGGTCATTGCTATATGACCTGACTGCCTCCAGACAGGGATTTCCGTATGGCGGGGTTGATGTTACCGGCCTTCATGTCACGTTTGGAGAAATCTTTGTAACAGGTCTGGTGTCTGGTTAAATAAGGAAAATAAAATTACTGCATATCTTGCTTGCATCATAGGTCTGTCTTGTTAACCTCTGAATATCAGTCAGCCATCTATCCCTGGCAATGGCGGTTTTAGGGGAGCACAGGAAAGAGGGGTCTCCTCCAAAATGCTGACAGCTCCTTCAGTCAGGGTCTGCAGTTCACACAGGAGAGCAGCTCTTCAGACAAAAATGTTTTCAGTAGGGTAGGAGAAGGCTGCTCTTCACGAGGCATCGCCTTAGCATTCTCAAGGGAAGGAAAACAACTTCACAGCCCTGCCTCTTAGCTGTCTTCACCAGCCCTCTCACAGCTGCCCACTTCTCCACCAAAAGGGAGCAGCCTGGGCTTACCCTCTGTTATTGCTAGACAAAACATCTCACAAAGACTCTCCATGCAACATTCCCCCACCACCCCAGATGGCATCATTCTTGGGCCAATAGGTGCTTTGCACATGTGTAAACTTTTAAAAAAATCACTTTCAAAAAGGATCCCTTGGCCACAAAATAGTACTTTGAAGGATACATGTGGGGATTTGGTTAGTTCTGTAGGCGCATCACCTTCAGTTGTGCAAGATTCGTATATATCTTTCGTCAATGTAGTGGTTCTGTTGCAAAGAGATTAACCTTTTGAAAGCCCTCAAAATAGCAATATTGTGTCACTTTCAGAAATTCAGCCCTTCGTCCTACTGGAACAGCTTGGGGATTTAAACCATTTGTTAATGATTGGGTAGGGATGTTACACCGCACCTCAAGAGTGCAAAAAACCCCTGACAAATGGGGTGTTGCAGCGTTCTTTTCTTGACCTGTTGTTGTTCAATGTTCCAAACAACTTGGAGGAAAGAATTGAGGGGGTGCTCATCAGATTTGCAGATGGCACCAAACTGGGAGGGGTAGCTAATCCCACAGAAGACAGAATTGGGATTCAAGATGACCTTAATGGATTGGAGAACTGGGCCCAAACTAACAAAATGAATTTCAGTAGGGACAAAGGTTCTGCACTTAGGCAGGAAGAACCAGATGCACAAATATAAGTTGAGACACCTGGATTGCCAGTAGTACATGTGAAAAGGTTCTAGGAGTCTTAGTAGACCACAAGCCGAACATGTGTCATCAGTGTGATGCATCAGCACAAAAAGCTAATGCTATTCTAGACTGCAACAACAGAAGATTTGTGTCCAGATCAAAGGAAGTCATAGTACCATTATATTCTGCTTTGGTCAGACCACACCTGGAACACTGTCCAGTTCTGGGTGCCACAATTTAAGAAGGATATTGACAAGCTGGAACATGTGCAGAGGAGGGCAACCAATATGATCAAGGGTCTGGAAACCAAGCCTTGTGAGGAACAGTTGAGGGAGTTGGGTATGCTTAGACTGGAGAAGCGGCTGAGAGGAGCTATTTAAAGGGCTTTCACATGGAAGATGTAGCAAGCTTGTTTTCTCCCTCTCTGGAGGATAGGACCTGAACCAATGGATTTAAGTTACAAGACAGGAGAAACTGACAAAACATCAGGAAGAACTTTCTGACAGTATGAGCTGTTTGACAGTGGAACAGACTCCCTTGGGAGGTTGTAGACTCTCCTTCCTTGGAGGTTTTTAAGCAGAGGTTGAATGGCCATCTGTCATGGATGCTTTAGCTGAGATTCCTGCATTGCAGGGGTTTGGACTAGATGACCGTTCGGGTCCCTTCTACAATTCTGTGATTCTAAGAGTAGGTACGGTCATCTGTTGCCACCTGAGAGCTTTGACTTGCTGCATATATTTATGTTGTTGTTCCCAATTTTTACCCAACAAAGAGAGAATTTTAGATCAAGGACTGTGAGAAATGAATTGGTTATGTAACAGTGAACTAGTCCCCCCCCCCTTGACAGACTGTCTAGTACAAAGGCTCCCACCCACCTGCCACAGGTGAGGTTTTCTCCCTGGCTGCAGAAGACTTTGAGAAATGCAGTTTTGCACATACATATTTTATAACCACCAAATTTACAGAGGCTCCCTTCCATTTGCTTTGTCAAAATGTTCCGTGTGGGAAGCATCACATTCTTTCGTGTTTACTACTCGAACTGACTTTTTCTGCTTGCAGTCTTTTCTGCTCAGTCCTAGTGTGAAGAAAGTAATTTTGCATGAATTGTAAATGAAATAAGAAAATGCCCACAAGCACTGCCAGGGAAGAGCAGGGAGAGGGAGACTGAGACCGACCATTAGTGAGGAAGGATATGCCTCTAGAATAACCACACCTACCATTTTCTATGCATTTTTAATCCATCATGTCCATTATCCCTCCAAGCTTACTAATTGTTGCAAATTAATAACACCAGTGCAGGAATGTATATTGGTATCTGACTTCATCATCTGGAGATATCACTGTGTAGCACTGGTATTTGCAATATCAGACCAAGTGCCAGTGACTGGTCACGTTGGGCAGTGGCAGAGGCTGAGAAGGACCTCTCACCAGTCCATCCCAATGGGCCCCAGGACTACCATCTTAGCAGTAGATTAGCAGCCATTTTTGAATGGGAGTGAAGCTTCCATCCACAATGGCTTCCCACTATCTTAATTTGCTTCTACCCATGGATCTATAAATTTATAAAATCTAGAGATTTTGTCAGTGCTATTTTCCAGAAAAAGAGATGCCATGAACACCTCCCTTGTTTTCTTAGAACAGTAATGGCACCCACCTGAGAGATGACAGAATTGAGTTCCGGCAAGTTCCAGCTGAAAGAAAGCCCTGGTTTTCATGGATATATAGGCCAGCATTGCTGCCCACTACTAAAATGCCTTCAGGGGATCTGGCTGTTGGCGTGCAACCAAGGAAACGGGGGCAGTTGGCAGGTCCCCAGCTGCTTCCAGCCCACCGGCCAGTGTGCTGGGCGATCTCCAGTCCTTGGTGCAGCATCTGCAACCCAAGCTTCAGAAGCTAGGGCATGCTACACAGCAGAGTAAACGCTACGCAACAGAAGTGGTAGGAGAAGTTGTGTGAGCATATTTACAAGCAGTTTATTCAGCATACATCAGGACAAAAGGAAACATGTCTGATCTCCTTCATGTCCAAAGCAAGGCAGCAAAAGCAAAAGCTGTACACAAACAGAAGTTCCCAGCAAGCTGTGCTGGAGTGTAAACAGACATGTGACATACAACAATTCCACACGTCTGTTCTTAAGGTGGAATGGAATATCCCAACACTGGCAGGGAGTGGTGTTGCTGCTCTTGCAACAACAGGAGAAAATACTGTGTGACCTGTGACGGGGGGCAGTATTGATGAAGTATTGCTTCAAGCCTTCAAACGATCTTCAGGAATGAGGAATATCACAGTCCAGTGTGTTATCTCGTTGAGCAGGGCAGTAGGAAAGAGAACACAGTTTTCCCCAAAGCAGAGCTGGATCTGCCAAGTGTGTAAGGGAAATAGGAATATATCTCAGTTCTTATTTCATGTGGTAGAGTGGCCTATTCCTGTATTCTACCATGTGCATAACCTATGTGCCCTGGCCCTGTTTGCATAGCTGTCAACATTTCCCTTTTCTTGTGAGGAATCCTATTCGGAATAAGGGAATTTCCCTTAAAAAAAGGAAAATGTTGACAGCTATGCCTGTTTGATCTTGCCCTTGGTTTAGAGTAGCCATCCCCAGCTTGTTGCCCTCCATCTGCCCTGGCCAGGGATAATGGGAGTTTTAGTCCAAAGTTATCTGCAGGTTTGGGAAGGCTGGTTTAGAGCATTTTAACAAGCAAGGTTTATACGTGGGTCTACAATCCTCTCCATGCCATTGATATATGCCATACAGCAGTAATCCTATTTGAGCTTTGACGAACCAGCTGTTCATTTGCTACAAAAACCGTCTTAATTTTCAGGGCCTTTATGTAATGGGAAGATGTGCTGTAATACAGCATCAATGTTAAAACACCGAGACTCAATAAGTAATGTTTCAAGCTGATTATTTCCATAACTGGATTTTCTTTTTAATGGTCAAAGCAATAGTTTCCTGCCATATCTCTAATGGGGCTTTTTCACTGGAGAACACTGCTTGTTGTGAAGTAATACGTTTTGATTCTTATTGTGCTACAGGACCTGGTTAAATCTCAACAGAGCCATAATTCTAAACACAGTGGGGTTGAATTCTCAGCAGATCCACATCAGTTAGTGCTGTAAGTTGTCACTTTATGTTGGCGGTCAACCAATGCAATGGAAACAGCTGAGACTCTTATGGCACCTTGAAGACCCATAAATATAGGGGGGCATAAGCTTTTGTGGCCAAAAAAGATTGTTTCAGCTTCCTGCTCTTCAAAGAGGCACCAGATGCCAAAAGTCTTATGCTGACAGGGCCACCACACCTGCAGGTACTCGTGTTTTTCATGCACACCCACCAAACCTCAGATCAGTGCAGTATTTCAGATAGGGGCATGCACAGTCCCAAGCCATTTGAGGCTTTGCAGGAAAATAGTAGCACCTTTAAAAGCCCAGAAATGAGCAAGACAAAATAGGGTGAAATTACACTCTGATCGCCCAGTCTCAGACCTTTCTCATTTCATTTCACTTTTAATTTGTATACCTTCTTTCTATATTGCTGTAAAACATGGCGGCTTACAAGCTGAAGAAACAACGAAATAGACAGCAGAGATCAAGAGTTTGGCAATGATATTGTGGACCTTTTGTTATACTTTTCCAGCTCTGTAGAGCTTGATGACTGTGGCCAAATCCCTTTTTTGAGAAAAGGGTGCAACAGCCAAAGCTGGTAAAAGGCACTGATACTCAACCATGTAGGTGTGCCACATCAACAAGCGCTAACAACCTGTGAGACTTAAGGGGAAGTGCGACACCTAACCCTGGATCAGATGATTCGCTGAACCAACAGCATTTGCATCTTAAATGGATTAAATTTCATTTAAGTGCACATCTAGTCCTTTATTGATATCAAACATTAGTTTAGGATTTCTGGTCTTCCTAGAATCTGATGAAAGCAAGAGGTAGGACTAGGTGTCAACTGTGTGCTGGCTCCTCATCCCAAATCTCTCCTGATAATTGCACCAGAAATTTCACGTTGCTACTTCACTTGCTTTGTCCGATGGGTTGCTGTCTTTTCCACGTTATAAAATATTTGTTGTTTTGGAATTTTACAGACTTGGGGGCAGGGCTTTGCTTGAAGGAGAGACTAAGACAGTACAGTGAAGTGGGTACAGAAATGTGCTCTTATCTCTTTACCTCTTCCTGCCACCACTATGCATTTTTTTCATTGCCTCTCTGAATTCCAGGTAGGGCTGCAGGGGAGGGAATCCCGTCTGAACCCTGGAGAGCGGCTGCGAGTCAGTGTAGACAACACTGAGCTAGGTGGAGCAATGATCTGACTCAATATAGTGCAACTTCCTATGTTCCTATTACTCTTCGGAGTTGAAATGAAGGGGTAGTTTAGCTAAGAATCTGAAAATGCACATCACTCGGTGACCGAAATCTCAAGCACATGTGAAATGGCGATAAACTCAATTGACAGCCTGCTGACCTTGCGGTTTATCTAAAATTTGCTGCATGTAGGGCCTCCAGCAAATGATTACTCCAGAGTGGTAAAATAATATTACTTTTACCACTATTGAGGGCAGAGACAGCTCCAGGTTTGAGGGGGCAAAGAGCCCACAAGTATTAGCCCCTTGGGGGTAGGGGCAAAAGCACTTCTCATTTCCCACAATGCCCCTGATGTAGCATCACTGTGCAGCATATCGGGAAAATAAATGGCAGCTTCCAAACCCAGGGTAAGTATTAGTGGTTGACCTTACTGAGATGCTGGGACTTTGACAGCTGCCTGACGACAAGAGCAGCTTGCTGATTGTTGTGGGAGAGAGCATAATTTGAACTGTCTGCCTTGGGCACCTAAATGACTTGGGTCTGTCTGTGAAGGAGTGATGGTTTAGGACACCCCTTGGACAAACCCCCTCTCCTGCTGGGGTGTGGCCATCAGCAGGATGCATGAACCATGCTGACTTTTGACACTGGCCTTAATTAGCATTGCAGTGGCTTGCCTGCTAGTCTCTTTAGTTAGATCCCAGGGTTTGCAAAAAGAGGAAAAGTTATGCCCTTCTTCTTTGCTGGGACTCTGCCATCCAAACCCTCAGAGCTACTGTATGGGCGTTCAGTGACTCATAGGGTCATTAGGGTCTTGCTCATATATTATGAGTTGCTTCTGTGGTTGGATACTCCTCCATTAAGACTATTTTGGGCACAAAGAGCTGTTTTCATTTTGCAGATGAAATACCCAACCCTTCTTTCAGGCATGGCCTAACATGAAGATGAATCGTGGCACTCAGTCACACCTGTTGCTCACTTCAGCCCAAAAGCAAGGAGGAATACTGTCAGAATTCAGCCGTTAAAAGACCAAGAGTTTTGTTTTCCATGTTTAAACTCTCAGTCTTGATGAATTTTCATTTGGTTGTGGGAGGGGATATATTTGGCATGCTTTTTTTATGGAATTGGAAAGGGAGTGGTGACAGGTAAACACGGTCACAGTGAGGAGAAACAAATCTACCTCCGCAATGGGCCTGCTTCATCCTCTCTCCTTTCACAGGTTTTTCTTGGACACTGAAAGAAAAGAGAGCATTCTCCTCAGCTCCCTGAGCGTGTGAAACTCTTGATAAAGCCTTTTGCCTGTTCATGTCCTGCTCTCTTCAAATTTCGTTCAGGACTTTCTCAGCTAGGCTGCATTGGGAGAGGGAAATGCTCTGTTAAAAAATTACTCACATTACAGATGTTTCAGCAAGCCAAAAGAATGGTTCAATTGGTCAGGTGGGAAAAACAGCAAAATATTGAGGTCAGTCTAACCCTCCCTCTCTCAGGGGCAAACCCAAAAAGAGCACACGCTGCCTGTGACCTTAAATGTCTTGAAAAGAGTTTTCTGTAACTAGCCTGCCTGTTTAAACCACAAGTGTGAGCCACGGCTTCTGGGGCTGAGCTCTGATTAACTCTTGACTCAAATTAAGTCCACCTGGCTAGAGTCCACCTCCTCCCACTCCCACATTATCCATCCTTATCCAGCTTCCTTGTCCCTGGCAGGGAACAAGCTGGCAAGTTTTCTTCGCAGTTGTGAAGTTTTCAGTAAATCACTCTTCACTCTCTTTTCCCATCAGAACGTTACACTGCCTTAAAGTATTGAGTACACACACAAAAAGTTCTCGGTAGAAATAGAAAGATTATTAAAAGTAGGGGCCTCCTGAAAAACGGGGCTTGGGCTCGCTAGGAAACCTAACACTGCCCCTTTCCCTGTGACATGTTAGTTACCAGATTATTTTAAGAAGTGATACTGCAGAGTTATGGTATTTATTTTATGTAGTTCAGAGAACAATTACCTACCTCTCCAAGGAACGTACAGCAATTCATTGGTTTAATGCTGACCCCATTTGCTAGTTGGTTTTGCAAAACTCTCTCAGTGCTTTCTACTCTGCACTTTTAAACTCTTTAACACTGGATAGCTGGGCAGCATACACAAACAGGGCTGTGGTTTCAAATTCAGTTTATCAGTGGAAACCTCTGGTTACAAAGGGGGCTTCATGCTTAAATTGTGCTATAAAAAAACATGCATTTGGTATTGGAATCTGGTTATGGAGGTTGTTAGGAAGGAGCTGGGTTTGCTCTTGTAGCAAGAAACTTAGATCGCTTATTTGGTATTGTGTGCTTGCCATAAGATCAGGATGGTACTTGAAGATGATTTGTTGTTCCATAAGGGTCTTCTTTGAAGACCAGCTTTATTTAAGTCCAAGTAGTTATTGGAACTGGAATTTCAAGATCTAGATTTTTCCAAGTGGAAACTCTCAACTTCAGCAAAATAAATAGAGGTAAACATTCCCTTTTGAACACTTTGATACCCGGAGCAAATAGAGAGAAAAGTTTGTGGCATAATCCAACTATTTTAATCTCCACTTAAATCTCTTTAGTCTAGGACAATATTCCCCAGCTTGGTGCCCTCCAGATGCTATAGACTCCAACTCCCATCATCCTCAGGCAGCATTGCCAGTGGTCAGGACTGATGGGAGTTGCAGCCCCAAAACATTCAGAGAGCACTATATTTGGGGAAACTTTTGAATTTACTTAGTAGCCTTAATCTCCCTCAGTTTAAATGTTACCTGGTCAAAAGAGCCAAAGTCCCAATTCCAGAAAAAATAGGTTGCCTGATTTACACTTACACTTACTTACACAAATTCCATATGCAAGCAACAGTAGACCGCCTTCAGAATCGCACAGGGCCAGCCCAATCCATTTTGCCATTTGAGGCAAGGCTAGTAATAGTTGGTTTTTATCCCTGCCCAGCCAAAACATCTCTAGGAATTTCACAAGAAGTTACTGAATCTCCAATAAGATTGGCATAACATCTTTATTTCAAGGAAGTTACTTTGGAATAAAACATGCCCAAACCAGCCAGCTGTGTTTTATTCTGCAAAGGCTGCAGACTCGGGGAATGAATGAAATAATAGAAAAGTTCTTAAGCAAGCATACCCCAATATCCTTCCCTGTCCCTCAGAAATGTCCGCTTCCTTTTTTAAAAATGAAAGCTAAGATTATACCCAACTCCCAAATCCTACCCCTTCTACCCATTTGTCAGGAGCTCACAAGCCTGAAATTTGCTCTCTTCAGCTGTAGTTCAGTAGCACTTTCCTGTATGTTTTCCACAGCAAATGGTATTCAGAGACACTAATCTTTACTAGTAGCCATTTATACCCTTGTACAATCAAACTGTGGATTTCTAATCCCCCCCCCCCTCCTTACAGCTGCTGTGTCAGGAATGAAATGAATTTTTTAAAAATGACAACTTTGCAACAAAGAGGGCTGTCTGCTGTCTACTGTCTGCCGGTGATGTGAAGATGAGTAGCGACTTGCAACGAGCATGACATCACTAGCCAACGTCATTGCTTCCCAGCAATCCGAGTGGGTCTCCTTCAACGATGGGCTGCTGCTACCGGTTGCCTCCCAGGGTAGGCAAATTCCTTCCCTCTGATGAAATAGGCTGTTGCTGTATCTTGATATAAATAAGTTAGTCAAAGGAAACAAGGCAACTCTTTTACTCCAATCCAAAGTCCTCTGTGGGTTGTACTTAAACATAAGCGGTTTTTGTTTTTTGTTTTTATCAAGTGCAGCCTCTTCTCCATTCATTCAGGATAGACACAAATGGATGGGTCTTCCTCCCATGGGGTTTTGTGTTTTCCCAGTTGCTTGTCGCACATGGGCCTACTAAAATGGAGGAGCTCCTTGCATGAATAGGAATTGCTTGTGCTCAGGGGTGGACCGTCCCATTTCACTGCCTGAGGTAAAACGGGAAGCTGTTCCACCACCCTGCCAAAGCCTTGCTTACTGGGATCTCGCAGCAGCTTCTGGTGAGATATTGTGAGAGCTCACAAAAGCACTGTGAGATCTTGCCAGAGTTCCATGAGATTTTGCAAGATCTGGCTGGAAGTCACTGTGGCACAGCCCCACCAGCAACAGTACCCTCCCCATGGGATTCTGTGACCCAAGGCAGCAGCTTCAGTCTACCTCATGGGCAGGCCAGCCCTGCTTCAGCAGTAGTTGTGACTTTTACTAGCATGAGTCAGTATAGTGCAAATCCAGTGTGAAGTAATGGATAGAGCAGGGATGAAGAGCCTGTGGTCCTATAGACGTTGCTGGACTCCAGTTCCCATCAGCCCCAGCCAGTTTGGCTGATAGTCAAGAATGATGGGAGCTGTAGTCCAGCAATATCTGGAAGGCCACAGGTCTCCCAACTCTGGGATAGAGTGTTTCGGACTCAGAACTAGGTTGAATTCCTTCTTCAACTCACAGGGAGAACTTGAGTAAAATCTCTATCAACCTATCCTACCTTAAAGCATAGTTATGGAGTTAAAATGGGGTCACCCTAAGCTCCTTGGAAAGACAGGCTAGATGAAAGTAGCTAAAGGATTCGATTACATGTGGGTAGCTATGTTCAGTTTTTATATACCACCTCAATGTGTTATAAGAAATTTGACCTAGGGAGGGGAAGCAGCCTTGTGCCGAACTTCTCCTTCTCCTATGTAACATCTAGTTCAGGGATGAGGAGTCTGCAGCCCTCCAGATATTGCTGGTCTACAAGTCCCTCACTCCCAAGACCAACCAGCCCCAGAATGAGTAGTGGAAACTGCATTTAAGCTGTGTATTTGCCCACCCCACCTTCACATTGTTTCAGGCAGGGATGGATACTTGCTCAGCATAATGACACTGGGACACAGTATTGCATTACAAAGTCTCTTTAATGGTGGAAAGGAGAATGACTCAACATGGGCTGCCATATTTCTTATAACAGGTAGTTTCACTCAGAAGCATAAAGCTGTAACATTGCCCTATACACATTGAACATTTACAAATGATGAAAAAGGATGTTTAAAAATTCCTTGTTACTTCTACATTATATTGTGATTCTTCTTGCAGGCCAAGCTGGAGAACCTCTTGAAAGGTTTCTGTCCTCCTCTGATACTTCTTCTGAAGGCATCCAAAACCTGGATGGAGAATTTCAGACACTTGCACATGCAGAGCTGGGAGATGGAATGGACAAAACTGCTGCAGACTCTGTGTCCGTATGTTTGCTTGAAAACCACCCGTCTCCAAAGCCTGATCTGTCTTCATCATTCAGCACATGGGTCCAGTTTGAAGATGCACCCTGGCCTAGCACTTCACCAGAGAATGCACATACAGGTTGGGATGTCACACTAAACCAAAGTCTATTACAGTAATGCTTGCAAATGATTCCAGGTTCAGTCCCTGGCATTTTCAGGTAGGGCTGAGAGAGGCTCTTGTTTGAAACCCTCGAGAGCCACTTCTTGTGAATAACACCAAGCTGGAATGATCCTGTGATGGAGTAGCAAGAGACTGCATTGATGCAGCTTGCGTGCGCTTAGATCGTTGACCTCAAGAATAATACCCAACCTGACACAGTTTGGGGGCTTCTGTGATATTTTATTGAGGCTTCTACATACCAGACCTCTTACGGCTTTGTTCTGCCGGGTAGTTAGTCCCTTGCTAAAATAATTAAGAAGCCATCCCCTAGGCCTTGCCCCCACGCATTCCACAGATATTTTGGCTTGTTTATTGTCAACATCGCAAGTGAATCACATACACACACACCACATGCACAGAGTGTCTAAAATACTATCTGCTACTCCATATAAACCTACCTTTTTAACTGTTTCAGAGACTGTGTTGTTACTCCCTTCAAAGTTGAGATGTTGGCAACTGGAGAAAGGGCATTTTCAGTAGTGATACCCTTGTTGTGAGATTTTGCTCCTCCAGAGATACTTGACTGGTACATACTTTGCTAACTTTAGAGTACTGGGTAGATATATTATATTATCCTGATATATATATTATTATTATCCTGAATTTTTAAGGGATGATATGATTCTGATGATTTTTACTGATGATTTTAGCAACACAGGAAATATACTGAGTCAGATTATTTGTCCATCTAACTTACTGTTGTCTTCTCTGACTGGCAGTGGCTCAACACCTGCTACCTGATCCTTTTTTAGGTGATGTCAGGCTTTGATCCAGGGGCCTTCTGCAGGGGAAGTGTTCCACCACTGTGCTATTATTTTTATTTAAAACCCCCTGTTCTGTGATTTTAATTCTTTTTTTAAATGCTAATTGTTGAATTTTTAAAGCTTTGTTGTTGGTTTCTTTGAAAGAATTTGCTAAAAGTGTTATTTTAGAAATAACACTTAATTTTCCCCCCTCCAAAAAAATGTTTAATTATGCAAATGTATTGTGACACTCGTCCTGGCAAGGGTCACCAATGGCATGGGAAATAGCCATGTCAGTCATACAACTCATATGGTACCCTGATTGCTTATGCTACCAATGCAGCAAGGAACTTGGCCCTGTTTCAATTCTCTTTCATATTGACATCACAATTCAATCAGATAAACTGCTGGGCAAAGCTGCACCCTGGAATGTAGCAAGGTATGAAAAGTAGAGCTAGAAAAGGCCTATTGTGACATCTGGATCACACTCCTCTCAAGGACTTTGTCTGCTTCTAAGTGGCTCAAGTAACTAGGACTTTATCTCACATTCTTGGGGAGGCATTTTCACAGCAGAACAAACTTCACATAATGCCGATTGTGCTATCCGCTCTGAAACTGGCAAGTCTTGAGTAAGAGAATCGTACAGCTGAGGAAGAAGGAAAGCAATAACTGAAAATGATGAGAGCTTGATGGCATGCTAAAATTGGAACAAATTGTACTATCTTCGCTGCTGGAGGAAAAGTTTGCTATAAGCTCAGGTAGCTGAAGATTGAGGATGTATGTAATATAACTGGAACAAATTTGGAGAGAGAATTCTCAAGCAAGCTATTCTAGATCTCATCCACATCATACATGTAAAGCATTGCTTTTAAGAGTAATAATGAATCCTGGGAACCGTGGTGCTAACCTCATAGAGCTGTAATTCCCAACACCCTTAACAAATTACAGTTTCCAGGATTCTCCATGACTGTTAAAGTGGTATAATAGTTCTTTAAATGTATGGTGTGAGTAGAGCTTGCTTCTAAAGACTATGATGGTACGTTCTTCTAACTGTGATTTTGGACATTTCAGATTATAGATGCTGTTTGCACTTGAGGCTTATAAGGAAACATATCTCTGTTCAGACATTCTGAAATAGTGTGTACAGAGGGGAGATGAGGATCCCAGTTCTCCTCGCATCCCATGTATTAATAGTCTCTATGCAGAGCAGGCAGGTATGCGGTTTTCATAGGTTTTTTTATACACATGTATAGGAAATGGGTTCCCTCAGTTCCTGCTTTCTGTAAACACATTTAGGTATTTGCACTGCTTATATAGAACCAGCCACTGTAACTTAGGGTGAAATTCAACACTACACTACTATTCTGTCAATGCAAATATTTTTGCTTGCTAGATGGAATGTTCTTTCCCATCTTCTCCCCACAGGCTGATCTCCCCAGAGCAGATTTTGGGGAAATGCATGGGGGGGGGGGGGAGAGCCCTGTTACACTAGCAGAAGTCCTCTTCCAAGACTTCCGCTAGGTTAGTTGAATCTGGCCCATGGAGTTCTCCAATGTGACCCTTTTCTGCTGGCACCAATTCCCTTAAAACACTCTTAAAACTTCCTGGTAGCCTGGCATTAGGTGTGAGATTGTCACCAGTACTGGGGATGGACCAAACTGTTAACTAAGACTGTTTGTTTATCAAAGGGCTAATTGTGTGCATAAGGAAAAGCTGATACATTGAGATCTACACATGCTTGATGATGGTTTCCAAGGACTCAAGAGATGCTGTTGCTGAGACCTGCCTCTAAAAGGCTTTTACTGTAGGGGTCATTTACCTCAGACCAATTTCCCTGACATTCCTCCCCAGCCAAATTCACTCACAACCCAGTTAACTACTGGGTACAATCTGCCTCTGACCCCAAAGCTCCTCTGGTTGTACTTCTGGCTTCTTGGACATTTCCCCTGTTTTAAAAAACCTTCATGTGTCCTCTTCCGTTAAAATCTTTACACAGTGCAGCCTATTAGCCTAACTCAGCCACTGACTGCCTTCTTCTGGTCACAGCCACCAAAGCATTGTTAACACACCGGGGAAAAATATACCATAATATTCAGGATTTCGCTGTCCACTTTCACCTCAACTTTCTCTGTTCTTCGCCTCACACCTTCCTCATCAACTGTCGTTCCTGACTGACAGGTAAACTGCCCATTCTTCACTGGCTAGAGCCTCCAACCAATCAGAGCCTCAGACCCATCGAATTTACTTGATCCCGGGCCCGTCTATAAATATTAAAAGCAATTATCTCTTTCCCCTTTCGGAACTTGTCTCCAAGCAGCTACTGCTAAACAGTCTTGCAGCATAGTAAACAGCACAAGGCCTTGGACTTCGACATTTACGTTCTGACATTAACAGAGGTTGCAGAAACTCATAGACAGACATACACAGCATTCCTCAGTATACAACATGGTAGCAAGTGTTTTGGTTTTATAGTAGAAGGCTTATAGCAAATGGGGAGCACTGATAGCATCAAATAACCAGCTACCCTGCAGAATACTCAGGCAGCATTTCCTCACTTGAGGGAAACTTGATATAAGATGTTCTGCACCATCCAATTCCCTCTTTTGTCATGACTCACCTTTCCAGAACCCTTTTTATGCTGCCTAGTTCCACAAATTTCTTTCTTTCTTTCTTTTTTAAAGCCTTCTCTCCAAAAACATTCTGCTGGACATGTCCCTCTTCGGGATCTTCTGAGAGAAGGCCTCTCACGTCAGACAACAGTTGGACAACTACTTCTGAGAACACCAGCAGCCCCAGTTTCACACCTTCCTATACTGACCTGCAGTCCATAAACACTGAAGACCTGACCAGTGGCAGAGCATCTGCAGCAGACTCAACCGGTAAGCCAGCTTTGTGCTTCCTTCCCCTTTCATTGGTCACATTTCCCTAAATAAACTGTTAACATTGGAATCTAAATTTGCAATGAATCCTGGATCAGCCTATTACAAATGCAGTATCATGATACGAGCTTCAGAAGATGGCTCGGTCAACTATAAGTTACCTTATTCTTGGTGCTCTTGCTGAACCCATGACTGGCCTACCCATTTTATTAAGTCTTTTAAAGAACAGTTTAACCAAACAAACATAAAACAAGAATAAAAAGTGAAATAAATAAAAGGTATACTATATCATTATATGAGTTAACAATTACAATCCTGTTTATACTTCTCTGATGTGCAGGTTTTATTATTATCCAGATGCATATATGCTTATTTTTAACCTACTATATTTTGTGTAAAAGTGTTCCAAATGTCTTTATACTTGTCCATGCAAAGTCTACATCTCTAAGCAATTGGTTCATAAGTTGCAAGTGCAGTCATATCTTCAGTCCACTGATTAAATGGAGCCGTTCACTTATATTTCCGGTGCATCAGTATCAGTCTTTTGGCCCTAGTAAGGGATGAGATGGACTGAGGCAGCCACCTTGGGTGGCAGAATCCCACGGGGCAGTGCCCCTGTGTGAGCCCCGCCCACCCCACCACCACAGGAGAAGCTGAGAGAAGCAGTGGTGGCTTCCAGTGAGATGTCTCCGGAAGCCACCACTGCATGACCCTGGTAAGCAAGGATTTGGCAAATGGGAGGCAGTGAGGTGGCACCTTCCCATTTTGCCTCAGGGCCACCCCAGCTGTGCCAGTTGTCAAAGAAGACCACTCGTGAGACTTATGAAAATGTTTTACAAATCAATTTAATCTGTAGTTAAAATATTCTAGTTCCTTCAGCACATTCACCTTTCCTTCACTGACAAGGAGAAACTTCTAGCTCCCCCCCCCCCGGGGGGCAAGAATCTTTTTTTAAGAGCTGAAGAAGATCTGATAACGTTTATGTCTTTAGCCCTGATATTCCTGCTCTGCCCTTTCCTAGGCCAGATGAGGACTGTGGCCCTGGGGGGACTTTAACCTTTCCCCCCTCCCAAGATGGCTGCTTATTATGGGAGGGGGAAATCATGTACCCCACGGCTAAAGGCATTGCATAACTTTTCATGTACTGTTCTTTGGCCCTAAGACAAAGGAAAAAGCAGAGAGAGAATCAAGACAACCTATGGAGATATGTGATGAGATCTTTTGACTTTTTTTAAAAAACAACTTTTGCTCAGCTGTTGTGGGGGGCAGACTTTTGGTCAAAGCAGCAGATCTGAGGGGGGAGTTGTATAACCCTTTCTGTCTGTGCCATTTTTGTAATCTAAATCCCTCCCCCCCCCAGCTGATATGAGCCTTACCTGGGGGGTGGGGTGGAATACAGATAGATTACCTGCTTCCTCCATAGATTTTGCTCCTGTAGGATAAATAGTAGCTGGGGCGTGATAGGGTTAATTAAACACCCCTCCACCCATTGCTGCTGTTCTGATTAAAATCTGAGTCCTCCACAGCTACTTTAAAGCTACATCTGTTTTGGTCAAGAGAGAGAAACAAATTGGCAGACCTGTGTGATAAAAAATAATCAGAAGTAGATTCTGCCTGCTGGAATGTTAAGCTGTGCCCCTGATATGCCCAGAGGTAGAAAGCACAAATATTTACACTAAAGCACATGAAGCCTGTGTTTGATCAAATTAAAAGCTGGACGTGGTCTGTGGCTAATTCATATGTGGCCTACTTCAGGGCAGTGAGGTGAACTTTTGACAAGCTTCAAGGATAGCTGTCCTAGGTTTAGACCTTCACCTTTCCTAGGTAAAATTTACACAGTCACATACCAAGCAACCAGTGCTATCTGAATATTGTGGGAAGGATTTGCAAATAGATAAAAGTGTCTTTACAGGATTTATCATGCTGACTTTGGGTCTCGGCTCTGCCATGCAATGTGGAAAGTCAAATATCTTTGCAATGGGCGGGAGTTCAGTTTGAAGTAGGGCACAGTTGTGTCAGACTTTGTATGGAAATTCTTGGTCTTCTGCTTCTGATTGAGGGGGAAAGAGCAACACAGCACCGAAGTGTTCAGGTCCACAACTGCAAGATACCGAGCACCCTGGAAAGCTGATTTAAATCCCCAGGAACTTCCTTTTAGCATTACTAACAAGGAATTGGAAAATGTGAGCAACAGCCACTGAAAAAGTAGCCTGACTTCTAAAGGGTATATGGCTTCAGTGGCTCAAAAATGACTAAGAGTAAGCCAGGACTGGGCAAAGCTCTGCACTATGCAGGGCAGAAATGTATGTTTGAAGAGTTTTAGGGCATCACAGTGAGCTGATTTCTCATGGTGAATTAAATACACGACTGAGAATCTTGCACTCTCTTGATGTGATCTTTCAAGTGGCTGGAGATCAAATTGGTGAGGTTTTAGCAGTAGCACTAACAGCTCTTACTTGTAACTCGTTTCATATGCTCGAGTTATGGGAGTGGGTGCGTTGCCAACTATAAACACAAAGGTGGCATTTCCCATCATAATCAAGCAGTGCTTGATCCTGCTCTATCCTTAGGAATGGGCAGGACCACACATTGGGTGGGGGGGAGGGAGGGTTCTCATGCTGAAATAAGAGATTCTGCTTCTTTGTAATATAATGTGGTTGCCTCAAAAGCATGGGAAAGGATGAGGAGATTGTACCGGTAAGAAGCACAAGAATGTGGTTTAGCGATGATGAGAGGTTTAGAGGATCGGTTTTAGGCCTAGCTGTTCTTAAGCACAGGGGGCTAATTGGAAGCAGATTTAGTGTAAAAGGAGAAGGGAAAGTCAGGGGGAAATCTTGTAGGCTCAAATGTTGGCTTCTCCTCTTGTATGATTTCTTCCTAGATGCTCAGACAGGGTCTGTTGCAATGTTTTTTCCACTTGGGGGAAAAATGTCACTAAGATTGAGTATCAGTGTGTGTGGCGCATCATTTTAGATGCCCTGAATCCAAGCTGGCCATTAATGATGGGTATAATAATGCATTAGGGATGTCCAATTTAATTCTTGCTCTGTATGATAGTTTGTATCAAATATGAGTCATTCTAACTTACCTGTTTGGAGACGAGAAAGCCCTAATATATAAATCTTTGTATTTATATGTCAAACCCAAAGTTTCTGATCTTATTATTGAAATCAAATTACCTCTTTTCTTTCTTGTTAAAAAACAGCCAGGGGACCATGCAGTGTTCACACTTTTAGATCTTTTAAGCTCCCTGTTTTGCTGGATTTTAACCCATTTTTTAATTGTCCATTCCTGTAGGTGGTCTTTCTCTAATGTTGTTCATGCATAACCTCCTTGCAAATATAAGAAGAACAGTTTGTTTTTCACTCTGGGGCCAACTACTGGACATATCAATGGTTTGATTCATTATAGGGCATCTTCCTATGCTCCAGTTTCCCTAGGAGTTTGCTTCTGTCATGAGAAAAAGGAGACAAGAGAGAACAGAAATTAAGGATGGGAGGAAATGCCCTTTTTGCTGTAGATCCACGAAAGTAGGGAAACAGGGCTGTTACGACCCAGAAGAGTTCGTATGGAACTCCTAGCCAGTTGGAAGGCTTCACAGTCAGAGCCTGTTGGAATTGGAAAGAAGAAAAGTAGGAGACTCCTCACTCTTTCCCAATCATCTTATGCTCATGGAATGGCTGAATCTGCTGCTCCCAGTGGAGAGATATGAGTTCTAGTTCAGTGGCAATAATTTGGTTCCCTATGACTTTTATTTTAAATCCTTTGGGCAGTTATTACCTCAAACTCCAACACTGTTTTTTTGTGGGGTTTTTTATAAAACTTGATAGCGGATTGGAGTTAAGAGTGGGTTAGCTATTAAGAGTTAAACTTCAAAGAAATTCCTGTGCGTGTTTACTGCAGATTGGGTGATCTCTGCATTACATACACAAATGGCAGCAAAGTTTGAGCTTTTGCCTACTATGAAAGAAATGCAGCGTTACTAAAGAGGATCTGCTGCTCTGATCAAGAGTTTCTCTGGTGGACCTGACTTTGGGTTATGTACGAGCATGTATCCCATCTTTACACTGGCACACAAGGTTATGGCATGCCTGTTCACAATACCACGATCAATAGGGTTATTCCTTTAGTGCAAGGTGCATTTTGACTTGTTCTTGGCGACTTGTGTTTAATACAGTTAGTGACTCATCTATATTGTTATGCTTTTATAGATCCTATATAGTGCAATAATTCCCTACTTCCCCTTCTCATTAACAAGCTCACACACTCTGGAGGAGAACAAAGCATTGTATTTTGCCACTGGGATTCTGGCTTCTTTGGCTGAAATCACCAGTTGGCTTGAAATCTGAGTTCCAGGCTGCACTCGAGTATGTAGGTAGGCGCCTGTACAGACACCTACTGGCTCCAGCCTTGAGGCTTACAGATAGTTATCGCAGAGGCGCAGAAATGGTAATGGAAATTAAAAAGAGCACTACTGTAATTTCCTGAAGTGCCCTGAAGCAGGTTTTGGAGCAAAGATGTAATTTCATAGATCTGCATGAATGGTGTGAATGCAGACAATTTAACCCCTGGGCTGCCTTCAGCGATTTTGGAAACGGGAGAGAGTAGAACCTTCCTGATGCTATCATGGAAATAATTGATCACACTTCAGATTTAATGCAGAATTGAAAGCATGTTTCCTCATAAGTGTGACCTGTTGAATTCAGTGAACCTTTTTTTGAATAGTAATATAAGTGTGCTTAGGACTGCAGGATATTTATTTTATTCTGTTTCATTTTAAGGTTGAAATTACACTGCATCATGTTTAGTATGGAAGAGCCACTGAAGGTACTGAAGTGGATCGCAAATTGCGTTTTTGGCTTAGTTGAAATCCCATTTCAGCAAGTTACTTATGAGAAGGGGCCTCGCTCCCAGGACTCATGGAAGGGCAATGATCATAAGGAGCTTTGAAATTTGTTATTGTTTAGTCGTTTAGTCGTGTCCGACTCTTCATGACCCCATGGACCAGAGCACGCCAGGCACTCCTGTCTTCCACTGCCTCCCGCAGTTTGGTCAAACTCATGCTGTAGCGTCGAGAACACTATCCAACCATCTCATCTGTCGTCCCCTTCTCCTTGTGCCCTCCATCTTTCCCAACATCAGGTTCTTTTCCAGGGAGTCTTCTCTTCTCATGAGGTGGCCAAAGTATCGGCTTTAGGATCTGTCCTTCCAGTGAGCACTCAGGGCTGATTTCCTTAAGAATTGATAGGTTTGATCTTCTTGCAGTTCATGGGACTCTCAAGAGTCTCCTCCAGCACCATAATTCAAAAGCATCAATTCTTCGGTGATCAGCCTTCTTTATGGTCCAGCTCTCACTTCCATACATCACTAACTTCCATACATCACTTTGAAATTACTTGCATGTGAATAGTTCCATGTGAATGTTGACAATCCCTGATAAATGTATTGAGTCCTGGGGCTGTAGGAGGCCACTTTAAACTGTTTCAGGCCAATGATCCACCTGCCTCAGTATTGTCTCCAATGTTAGCAGCCCTATAGGATTGAAGATGGTCTTTCCCAGGTCTAACTGGAGATGGCAGGGGTAGAATCTGTGGCCTTCTGCATGTGCTCTTCCACTGAGCTCCAATTCTTCCTCCCCCCCCAAAGTTCAACATTCACTGCTGCATGTCCTTACTTGTGAGCTATAGACTGGTAAGTGCTCACAGTCTTCTTTTTAAAAAACAACAACAACATGAATATATCCTCTGGTATACCTCCGTCACTCAGAAAAGGTCAAACTGCATATCCATGATTGGATTTTCCTTCTTTGAAAAAACTCACAGGAGAGGAGGGATGTTATAACCTTTTACTTGTTCACCGTTTCCCCAGTCTCATCTCCATCCTTAAGGTGCAGCTAACTCCCATTAAAGGCAGGGGGGGGGGGATAGTCAACAAGTACATACAAGTGCTGTTAACAGCAGCAAATTTGGAGCGCAAACTGTGTTAGTGTCTCCCTTTTACTGTTGTTAGCCGCTCTGAGCCCAGCTTTGGCTGGGGAGGGTGGGATATAAATAAAATTTATTATTATTATTATTCACCTGTAACTCTCTGCAGTGTGCAAGACACCTGTGCAGAGTGTGGACTTCTACATCCATGTTCAAGCAGATTACACGCCTTGTGTTTTATATACAGATTAAAAACACATGCCTTGTGTTTTATATACAGATTCTAGCTAGTGGAATTGCACCTGTATGCCTCTGAGTGAGAAAGTAAATACTATCTGTATAAGGACTAAGGACTGGGTGTTAGAATGAGGTGGGCAAAAGCAAGGTGATGGCCATTGTCACTGATTCCGAAGCTCTGCAAAACAGACCTTTCCTGTACTGCAAAAAGACTTGGCTCTGAAAGTGGGGCAGTTAGATTCCCCCATAGTGCTTTGCAGAGGCTCCTTTGTGGCAGGGTGTTCTCTAATCGTGCAGTATTAGGATCTGGTTGGGAAGCTTTGCACAAAAGAACTTAGGGGCTCTGGAGGCTTTGCTTTCATGAACTCATTTCTTCTCCTGCTCCCGGGCTGATTTGTTTGCAGAGGCTCGGTTGCCTCAAGCAACGTAATATCAGTGTGAACTATGGGGTATCCTTGGAGATCTGCAGGATTCCCTGCAAACCTTTTCAGCTATTAGCCTTTTCAGAGGATGAAACAAATAGGCATTTTCTTCAGTAGGAGCTATTGCTTAGTCTCCCCTTCCCTTTTCTTTTCTCTGCCCCACCCCACTTTTCTGAAGTATGTAAAAGCAGCTTGGTGTGTTTCACAGGCAGATACTGTGAACAGTGTAAAGCAATGCCTTCCATGCCACAATCTCTTCTGTTAGTCCTAATGCCTTTGCGTCAGTCTTTAGCCTTAGGGAGAAGCAATGAGTGAACTTGCAATATGCCTGACACCTGCCCATGCCTCAGTGCTCTTGCTTTCTCCCTGAACTCCCCTTTCCCCATGCCAACTGGGACCATGTAGCGGCTACAGTCTTCCTGTTGCTTCTTCTGCTTGCCCCATCCCAGCGGATAGCAGCATGGGACTGGCAGTGACTACCCCCCCAAAACACACACACACACACACACACACACACACACTTTTTTGCAAGGCTCTGCAAATCCTATCTTTTCTAGAATTGCAATTTTGTGTGGGTGGTGCAAGTGTTGTGATGGCGGGTGATGATGTTGTGTAGTATGGGTGTGTGAATATATTTGTGGTGTGGGGGGATGAATGGGTATAGAGGTTGTACCCTTGGGTTTATACTTGTCCTAAACAATCATTCTTTTCTTCAGCATTGGAGCATGAATCGTAAACAACAGCTATAATGCCAAATGAGGGGAATTGCACCCTGTAGTGAGTGAATGATCCAGAACTCACATTTAAGCTAAGATATATAATGCCAAATTTGTTAACTAATTCTAACAAAGAGATGTTTTGGTGGGTGGGAAGGTTGTGAATAATTTGAAGTCAGTCATACAGGAAATTGAACCTGCCCCCATTGCTCATTTCAGTACATTTCTATTTATTTATTTTTTGGTCATAAAATTGTGTATGGACAATGCAAATGGCAGAAGAATTTCCTTGGAAGGTGATCGCTGACATGATATTAGCCGTGCAAGTGAAAAAGACCTTGATAGTTATGATAGGGCCACTGAATATCTTTGCAAAGCTGCAATGCTTACTTCATTAATCAGTTTGGTTAGCCCAGGCTTCCTCGATCTCAGCCCTCCAGATGTTTTGTTTCCTATCATCCCTGACCACTGGTCCTGCTAGCTAGGGATCATGGGAGTTGTAGGCCAAAAACGTCTGGAGGGCCAAGGTTGAGGAAGCCTGGGTTAGCCTTTTGGAAGACTGAATAGGTGCCCCCAATCAAAGAGATAGTAAGGATACATGTATCTAATTTATAAAAGCTTATGGTGGCAAGAGCAACTCTAAAAGGAGTATTCTGTCCTGGATGTGAGAGAGGGCGAAATGTCTCTTTTAAATGCTCTGCCACGTGTATGCTTCATCTGAAAACAAAACAGTCCTTGCCTGTAGATTTATGCATATTTAATTGGTTAGAAACTCCTATGAGAAGCTGGAAGAACCCTAGTTATTTTTGTTACAACATTAAGAACTGACAGGCACTCTCTTATAGAGCCTTGTGCTAGCAAGATAAGAATTGTGGGAGATAAGAGTTTGTCTTATGGGTACAGAGTTTATTTTTCTGGAAACTGAAAGTAGCTGAGCTAACAGCAGTGGTGGAACCTTTTCCTTCATTTCTTTCAAGTTATTCCTTCCTCATTCGTAATTAGTTGGTTTATTATAAAAGTATCACAACCCAGTTATAATGCTTTTTAAGCTCTTTTCTTGCTCAGATATGTAAAACTTTGGAAAGAGGAGTGCTTATTCTCCACTGGCGTGGTAAGAGGCATTTCTGTGGCAACCCATTAGCCAAAGCAAATGCCATCCTTGTCCACAGCTTTACACAATGTAATTCCCTGTTATTAAATACAGCTGCAGGTGAGCAAACACTTCTTAAAAATGCAAACGGTTCCCTTTATTCAGTTTTTCTTGACTCTCCGTCTCTTAACCGAGGGATGAACTCTGTGGCATGGTTATGAATTTTAAAGGGAGTTGAGCAAAGCATTGCTTTGAAATTAGCCTCCATTGTGCCTTCACTGAAAAAGCAGTAGAGCAGCCCTTCTGCCTCGTAATCTCTGTTAATAAGGGTGACTGAGCACATCTTCATTAAACTGTTGGTGTTGCTGTGATGGGGGATTTATTTGGCCCCAGCCTTCTTTCAGATTCTGACCTCGATGAATCAGCCGTAATGCTCACACTCTGAAAATCTTTTGTTGCCTTGCTGCTGCTCTGAGAGCAATTAGTAGTAATGCACAATATATTTGGGGCTAGGGAAGAACCCCAACACATTCTTCCTTTTCTTCTCTTTTTTTAATGAGGGGGGCCTAGCTGTCATAGAATTCAAAGTTCACTTGATTGATTGAGCACCATGTTAGCTCTTGTACCTAAAAACCACAAAAGACCAGGAGAACATGTAATATTGCCCCTAAATCATTTTCTTCCCCCATACCCTGTTTGCACACTTTGGTTGCCAAATGTAGTGAGTTCTTCCGTGTGTAAAATATAAACCGTTTACCCACAACGAAGGCAATTCTTGCAATATGATGGCCCATCCACAGATTGCAGTTCTGAACAGAAGAGCAGATATTGGAAGCAAGCCATGCTCTTCTAAGTGTTTAAGGAAATCAAGCTTATTGCGTTTTTGCAGGGCTGCGGCTTAAGACTGGTTAGAAGTGGGGGCAAAGAGATTTTCGGGGGAGCAAAAGTTTTGACATGGATATACATTGATGTTCTGCAACCAATCTGTTTTGTTAGCCACTTTGGGCTTCCCTTGGGAAGGATAAGCAATAGGTAACATATTCAGAACATGAAATATGTTTTGAATTGCAAAACTGGAGGGTGTATTAAGGGGGCTAGCTATCGAGGGGGTTCTTTTAATACCCCATAATAGCCATATTATCAACGTTTTAGAAGAACCATGGTATGTAGACCCATGCAATGCTTATAGTAAAAGCTGCTCTGCATGTCAAACCTATGAAGTGGCCCAATATAGGTCATGTGGTCTGAAGAACGCAAGGTAGAGGACGCAGCACACCACTGCTCTGAATGGCACCCCTACACAGATGTCCATAGTTGACCCTTTTTCTGGTATATTATGAGTCACACTACCCTCTTGTGGCCACAAGGTGGTGTTACCAAACTTACATATTCCACAACATGGGCTGAAGCTGCCTTGCATTCAGTCTGTCTTTTGGTTCTTCTAAGTATGGTCAGCACACTGTACAGCTGACACCGCCTCTTATTGCACCACAGTCAAATATTAGCCACCTTCAGACGTTCGCCCACAACTTTGTGCCTCTCTTCCATCCACCCCCTTCCCTCATGTGCTTGCTTTGGCGCAGAAGTGCTGGCTTGCATTAAGCCAAAGTTTTCAAATGTGGGACCATGAGAAGGGCTTCATCCCTGGATCCAGGAACTCCAGCATGCTAATACAGGGACGAGCGTTGCTCCGAGATGCTTGAGTCCCAAGTTGTTTAGGTGGCAGTACTTTAAATTCAGCCCAGAAGCTTATAGACACCCATTGAAGATCTTTCAGTATTATGTGATCCCTGATGGCCGCTCCAGATAATACTCTGACAGGCACACTTGGCACTAATCGTAGTTTCCAGGTCAGTTTTAAGGCAGGTTCATGTTGAATGTATTGCATTAATCCAAGTGGGAGGTAGCCAGAGCACAGGTCACAGTGACCAGGTTATCTCTGTCTACGGCAGCCATAGCAGACAAACTTGTCATAGCTGGAAAACAGCATTCCAAGCCAGTGAAGCACCCGAGTCTCTGATGTCAGCTCCGTGTCAAGTACTTCCAGATTATTAGAACATAGCAACCTAAAGAAGACCCTTCTGGAGCAGGCCAATGGCCATTCTAGTCCATCATCCTGTACTCACAGCGGCCAACCAGATGTCCTTGTGGAACCCACAAACAGGATCCGAGCACTTGCCCCTGCTGGCTGTCAGTGTAGACAGTTCTGAGCTCCTAGGGATTAGATCTGGGACCTGCTGCAGGCAACAAGTACTTGTTCTTCCTTATCATTGGCAGAAAGGGATAGATACTGTGAATATACACGTGCAGTGTTTTCCCAAATGATGCTTTCGGAATCTTATGTATGGGCTGTCAGAATATCAGTAGTGCTAAGTCTTAAGTCTTGAGAGGAATACAGCATGAGAGCGCTGGGATCCCCTTCTGGGTCTATAGTTAAAAGTCAGCAGGTGGTTCTCTTCTAGCAAAGGTTTAAGACTGAAAAGCAAACTTTGGGAGAGTCGCCCTCTGTCTCTCTCCTAATATATTCATTTGTCATAGGCAGACACACAGCGTAGATCTTAATTCCTGATTTTAATTGAAGTTGTCAGCTGGGGGAAAGGAGTGATTGGTGCTGATGGCACTGTAAACAAAGCTGCTTTAAGATGTTTCTCCGAATGATTAGTGGGCTGTGTTTTAGCTGGAAGTAATTGTTATCCTTCCTCAAATATCATTTATCAAAAATGCCACCTGCCAGTGGCAGAATAGAAGACGAGCTAAAGGACCAAACAGGATTTATAATCAGTCCAACATGCCCAGAAGACAAAGTCTGAATTTAATGTTACCCAAGACAGATAAATTTTTAAGGGGGTTAAAACTTTAAAAACTGAAATGAAAGAAATGCCTAGTTCCTCATAAACTGTCATTTGTGGCAATGGAATGATACGATTTGAGGGTGTTTTTGAGTACAGTGGTACCTCAGATTGCATACGCTTCAGGTTACATACGCTTCAGGTTACAGACTCCGCTAACCCAGAAATAGTGCTTCAGGTTAAGAACTTTGCTTCAGGATGAGAACAGAAATTGGGCTCCGGCGGCGCGGCAGCAGCAGGAGGCCCCATTAGCTAAAGTGGTGCTTCAGGTTGAGAACAGTTTCAGGTTAAGTACGGACCTCCGGAACGAATTAAGTACTTAACCTGAGGTACCACTGTATATGCAGAGTGCATCTCTCTCACACACCACAGGGCAACCATAGCCTGTCATGTTTCATATTAAAGCACAAGCTTTTCTATCACAAGCTTAAAAGTGGGGTTGGGGGGCAAACTGCCTTCCCTTCCCCCTCTTTCTGCCCCTTTCAGAAATTGCTGCACACATGCATGCCCACAACACAAAAGGTTATCCAAGCTCCAAGGATTTGGAGGTGGTTCTTTTGCTGCCCATTTCCTTCTATCCTCCACGGGTGTGCCTTGTTTGATTTGAGAGTAACCTGCTGCACTTTCCCTCCCTCCCTCCCCACCCCCTTCTGCCCTGCCCACACTAACTGAGCAGGGCTGACTGACAGGCAGGCAAACAGCCACGGATCCTGCTCAAGCATGTATAATGCATACCTCCCCACACCATTCCCACAAGGCAGCCTCACTACGCAAGCAAAAGGGAGCCCCGGCTGGCTTGGCTGTCGTTCTAAAGGCTAAACTGACACACAGCGCCATCTCCCTGGGGTAAGAGCCGCAAGGTCGCCTGGCTTGCTTTGATTTTAAACGGGGGGGGGGGGGGGAGGAGGCAGAGAAGGCTAGCAAGATGGGAAGCGGCAAAACAAGAAGCAGATGTGGGGGGGGGGAGAGAAAGAAAACTTTTGAGTCTGTTGACCCGTTGCCTGCAATACACTTGAAGCTGTAGTGCTGAAAGACTTAACTGACTCTGTAACCCGAGAGCGTTGAAATGGGGTCTGGGCTGTTTGCTTTTAACTGGACATTTGAGCCGGGAACCCAGAAAGATGCGAGCGGGTTGCCCTTTGCACATCGACGCCGTTTTTTACAAAGCTACTCTTCATGGATCTAGCATTTGAGAAAGTTAGCCTGTAAATGCGGCGGCTTTTACAAAAGGAGCTCAAGGTGTAGTGGTTTGGTCTGGGTTTTCCCCAGAGAAATCCTGATGCTCTTAGCACACAAGACCATGTTGAATGGAATGGTCCAGGGTTTGTTTCTTGGTTCCTTCTCACCTTTAAAGAAGCAAGCAAAAAGAAAGGGGGAGGGGAGAAAAGCTGGCCTCTTCTTACAGTAAGATAATTCCTGCTATAATGGCATTTGTCTATGTGTTTGTTCATGGGGAAATCAAATGCGATTTTCACATGTTAAATCAGTTTTTGCATTTCTCTGCAGCTGTAGTCAAATGCTGATGGCCCCATTGACTAGAAAGGGTTATTTATTTATTTTAAAAAGGGCTCCGTCCACATTCTGTACTACCTTAATATTCCAAAGTGGTGCATTCCAGACTAAAAGGTGCTTTGGGTATGACTTGTGAGAACACCTTTCTGTTAGAGGTTTCCTGAGGGTGCAATGCTATGCTATGCAATACCTGGAAGAAAGGCTGTTTGAATTCAGTGAGACTTTTCTCTGCTAGCATAAAATATAACTCCTTGTGTGTGAAAAAGAATGCAGGGAGAGTAATTCAAAACAAAAGTCAATGTAGATTCTAGCTTATGCAAGGTTGCCTTCAAATTATAAGTATGAATAGATACACAGAGACACTTATATAGACATACTTGTTATTAATAATTGTAAAAACTCTGAAAACTTTGTTGGGGTCTTAGGTTTTGTAAATAAGTGAATGTATGAATTGGTTAGATCCCCTGACTGCATTATCTGGAGATGTAACTTCTGACTTTTAATATTTGTTGAACACTCATTGCCTTGGTTTGTGGAGTAATGAATCATGGAATACATAAGTGACCCGAACTTTGCAAGTGATGCCCCAAGCAAGGAAAGGAAAGGAAAGGTCCCTTGAAGTCAAGCTCATGTTGTTAGGTTGATACTAGTTTCCTTGAAAAACAAGAAAGGCCTTGCCTGTTCTTATTTTTAAACAAGGCTTCGATCGCCAACCTGATTACCATGAAGAGCGTGGAAATTCTGGCAAAGCATTTGTGGACACTCCGTGGGGTTAAGATTTTAGTGCACTAAATGATAACGCTTCTTTTTACAGTGCAAAAGTGTTTTGAAAATTCCCTAAAACACGGTGCCAGGTTTACACCACATTTTTGTGAATTTTCAAAGCGAACGGCAAGGGTACCGTTTATTTCTCCATTCTGTCACCTACTCTTTACCATATTGCTTTCTCAAACTTGTAATGCCACATATTTAATAAGTTGAGCTCCATCAAATTATGTGATCTCATCCTTAAATAATTCCTTCCTTTTTGTCTTTTTAATAGGTCAGAATGTTTCTAAAAGAGAGTCACCTTAAAGCCAGTGGAAGGTTGTTGCAGAGTAAATAAATACAATATACAGCTGGTGAAAATGAGCCTCCAGCTCCTGTGGCTGGAGTAGATATTTGAAAATAGGGGTGTTACATAAACTAAACTCTGCTCCTTTTTTAAAAGTGAAATGTTGGGTGGGAATGCACAATGTGAATCTGTAGTAATTGCTAGTGGCTTTAATTTGTTTTTGTTTTCAATTGGAGTCTGGACAGCATCCAGTCCTGTTATTAGTGCTAGGGCTCTGCCCAGGACCATGTAAATTACTAATATACTTCAGAGCATGTACAGAGGTGCATTTAAGTCACCACAAATCAGTGGTGCTCTCAGGGCAGATGCCCGGAGCCCCACTCAGCAGAACATCCAGAAGGGCCATCAGACATGGTAGGGCTTGTTTACCTAATTTTTAAGTAATGCACATGGCCAGCTAAAGAGGATGGGACATAAGACAGTTAAGTTCAGAGCCCAAAATTACCTAACTGCACCATTGTCCTTGCTTGACCACCCAAGCCAGCCATCTCACCTAATAAAGCAAGGGTTCCATACTAATAAGCCCAGCTTTCAGGCAAGCTTCAGTATTGTCTCATCGTTTCTGTGGAAGTTAATCCCCGCAGGGAAGCGTTTCCACAAGTCACTCCCAATATATGAAATCATAGCATGATAGAAGGGTTGACACACTTTTTTTCCCCTTGAAGGAATTCTGTGCATATGCTGAGAATCAGTTTGGCTCTGCGTGCCTGAGTCTGCCCTATGAGGAAACAGGGATATAAACTCAATCACCATTTTGATTCTTATATTTCTCTTCCACCCTTCCTCCAAGGAGCTCAGAGTGACAAATTTGGATTTTGTTAAATGGTGGGAGCGACTCTTGGGAACAATACCACGAAGATTTGGTGCTTCTATCGGCCATTGCTTACACTGGAACACCCCCCTCCTAAGAGTAACTCTGATGTTAAAAAAAATTACAAGGTGGTGCGTCAAAATTTAACAGTTGGAATAAATGTTTAGCATATTTAAGATGTTAGTCTCTATTTAGGACTACTGCTTTCTTTCGTTGATATTGGCTAGTTAGGCAAAATGCAGAATCAGCTGTTTAGTGCTGGACAGTACATTCTCAGATGTTATCCTCAACCCCTTCACTAACATCATTGTCATGCGTGCAGAGCGGGGGGGACTTGGAGCTGTTGTGGTTTTCCGAAGACAATAGTCTTACTCAAAGCCCTTTTATATGTTCTCTAATTCAAGCTTTATTTTGAATCCTCATAGCTCATCCTCTGACATTGATGGATAATACTGATTTATTTAGTTTGTTGAGGTATAGATATTAATGCATGCAGACAACCCCGAACGCTGTATTGTCAAGCTTTCAGGTGTGAGGCTATATTAGTTCAGTAGTTGTGCATTGCTGTAAATCAGCTGATTATTTTTGGGAGAGAGTTTATAACTTTTAAGAAAACCAATGAGCAACAGAATAGATGCACAAATGCCAGGGACAAATGGAAGCATTTTTTGCCCTAAACGAGGAAGGGATTCATAGAGGGTGAGGTGAATGGCAGCTTGGACCTGTCTTGACTCATACATTTAGTTGTTCATTCAGGTGGTTGCTTGCTAGGTAGGGGGTGTTTTTTTGGTGGGGATGGGCTGCAAAAATGGTGTAAGGCATCTTTGTAAGATGGATGCTTATATCAGAAGCAGGTGTAATCCAGAAGTTTCATGAAAACAGTGAAGAGGCATAGAATGTTTTGTATTTGCAGGGGGTACTGATTCTTACAAACAGAACAATTGATGGCTGGAAGGAACTGTAGAATGGTGGGAACTGATTGGCCAGAGAACCTCCTTGTCTCAATCTTGGGAACGAAGTAAAGGGGCTTGGCAATTAAGAAGGAGAACCTAGGTCACGATAGCCAACGTGTGCCCTCCAGATGTTGCTAGACTACAACTCCCATCATTCCTGATCATTGACCATGGTGGCTGATGGAAATTAGAGTTCAGCAGCATTTGGAGGGAACCACATTGGCCACCCCTATTCCAGACTATCTGGGAAAATCAAAATCTATTCATAAGGCATATTCTTAGGTTTGGTTCATACTGTGTTTTCACCACATACTTTTGAACAGCTGGAGGGGCACTGCATTGACTACTCCTGACCTAGGTGATGCATAACCTGCTAACCTCACATTTTGGGCCAAATAAAACAGTTTTGGTAGGATTCTGAAGCTTAATGCTTGATGGTGTGGGTAACAGTGTTCCTCCAGTTCTGCTTTGAGAATCTTGCACCTAGTCACTCACTATATGAACTGGCTGAGAAGTGTCATTGAAAGAACAGCAGGCTTTATGGACCAAGTCACGTGGTGTGTGATATCACAGCTCAGCACCTTCTAGAAAAACTTCAGAACGTAGGTTGGGCAAAATGGACGAGTTGTGATTTTGACGCATCTTAGAGAAGGCGGAAACTCAAATGATACTGACTTAACAGAATCAATTTCATGTCAGCCAAAGCTTACAGTGACTCTGTGGAGCTGAGGTAATGTTTTAGTGACTCAACATAGGCAGGGGCTGCACATGTAGGATCCAGCCACAGAAACAGGCACCCTGCCAGAGGGTTGGGCTATTTACATATTATACTATTCACATGGGAAGTGCTTGCAGAAAAGCAGCACCCACACAG
This sequence comes from Podarcis pityusensis, assembly GCF_964106645.2. Lineage (NCBI taxonomy): Eukaryota > Metazoa > Chordata > Lepidosauria > Squamata > Lacertidae > Podarcis > Podarcis pityusensis. The sequence goes on from NC_138028.1 coordinate 27,444,418, forward strand.
CTGAGTGAATGCTTAAAGGGCCCTTGTGGTGAGAAAACCCGTTGAGCATAGACTGTGAGGGGACAGCTGTATGAGGTGCAAGGATTGTGTGCATGCTATATAAATCCAGAAGGGACATAGGTGGCGCTGTGGTTTAAACCACTGAGCCACTTGAGTTTGCTGATTGGAAGGTCGGTGGTTTGAATCCCTGCGATGAAGTGAGCTCCCGTTGCTCTGTCCCAGCTACTGCCAACCTAGCAGTCCAAAAACATGCCAGTGCAAGTAGATAAACAGGTACTGCTGCGGTGGGAAGGTAAACGGCGTTTCTGTGTGCTCTGGTTTGCATCACGGTTTTCCGTTGCGCCAGAAGTGGTTTAGTCATGCTGGCCACATGACCCGGAAAGCTGTCTGTGGACAAACGCTGGCTCCCTTGGCCTGAAAGCGAGATGAGCGCCGCAACCCATAGTCACCTTTGACTGGACCAGGGGTCCTTTACCGTTACCTATATAAATCCAGAATAATTCACTGTAGCTTATCTAGTAATGTTGTTGTTTGATTTCTACTTACAAAATGGTGCACTTTCCCTTCGTTTTTTGTAATACACAAAATACTTGTAGGCGTACCTCTGTAATGCAATACATTTCCTTCATTAAAAGACTCGTTAGGAGGAAAAGCAGTATTTTCTCCCTTTTGGGTGGTGGCTTGCTAGAGTTTATCCAGTTGGTTTTTGTGCGTGTTTGCATTTTGTCTTTAAAAAAGAAAAGTGTGAGCATGGTTAGTTCCAAGCTACACACCCTTCTAAAATTTAACACTCAATTCTTTAGAAGCAAGAATAGTTTGTTTCTTCCCTCTTGTCTTTTTTATAGCCTTCTCATAGCCTACAGGGTCCGGTTGTGGCCAGACACATAAAGGTTGAAATATTCTCAGGAATGCTGATTTAGCAGCTTTTCTGTTCTGACTTGTAAGTGCTGGAATTCCTATAAGAAGAATTAGCTCAGCTTCCAGAATCTGAACAAAAAGTGGAATGTTATCTTTTGATTTGGAAAAAACTATTTCCTCCTACTGTCTATAACATAGTAGCAACGTTTAGAAATGGCATGTTCCAAGAATGTAAGGTGTTCTGAGGATGAATTGGAAAAAGTAAATAAACTGAAACAACAACAAGTTGGCCACAAGTCCTAAACAGGTTTAAGGTGAAAGCTCCATTAAATACAGTGAGATTTATGTTATGTACTGAAGTTCTCACCCTGGGCTAGCAGGGGGATACTGTAGATAGTTCAGGTCCACATATGCAAATAAGGGATCGAAAGTGACGTTCAGTGATTGGATAGTTACAGAAAATGGTTACTGTTGCGTTCTAGTGGAGCTCTATATAAGCAGGCTGGCTGAACCCTTCAGTTCTGTTCTGGCCTGTGAATAAACAAGAGCTGTTTGAAGAATCGCTGTGTCGTCTGATATGTTCACCCACAACTTAACAATTTACTTCTGCATAAATATATGGAGAAGGGCTGCAGCTGAGTGATAGAGCATCTGCTTGCATGCAGAAGGCCGCAGGTTCAGTCCCCAGCATCTCCAGGTAAGGCTGGGGGAGACTCCTGCCTGCAACCCTGGATTGCAGCTGCCAGTGTAGGCAGTGTAGGCAGTAATGAGCTAGATGGGCCAATAGTCTGACTCAGTACAGTGGTGCCTCGCAAGACGAAATTAATCTGTTCCGCGAGTGTCTTCGTCTAGCGGTTTTTTCGTCTTGCGAAGCAACCCTATTAGCGGCTTAGCGGATTAGCGCTATTAGCGGTTTAGCGGCTATTAAAGGCTTAGCGGCTTAGCTGCTAAAAGGCTATTAGCGGCTTAGCGGCTTAGAAAAAGGGGGGGGAGCGAAAAAAAATCTCAAGACTCGCAAGACATTTTCGTCTTGCGAAGCAAGCCCATAGGGAAATTCGTCCTGCGAAGCAACTCAAAAACGGAAAACCCTTTCGTCTAGCGGGTTTTCCGTCTTGCGGGGCACCACTGTATATCAACTTCCTATGTACTGATGCACAGGATCCAGAGTTGTAAACTCATTGAAAATAATAGATGACATTTAGGTCTAGCACAAATGTAACAGTTTTCTAATACATTGCCTAAGTCTGAGTGCTTCACCCCCTGTTCTGTTCTTCCTTGCACGTGAATTCCTCCCCCTTTTAACTTCCAGTCCTAACCATGGTTAGCATTTATTTATTTATTTGTTCATTGTTTAAGAAAATGTCTTTACCACTCAATTGTCAGAAAACCTCTAAGCGGTTTACAAAAAACATAAATAAAAGTTTATTGATAAACAGTTAGGAACAGGTATTTAAAAATATTCAAAAGATGATTATACATGCAGTTCCGTCAGGTGGAAATGTATCAACACCTACCCTGTGATGTTGTGGATGCACCATGTATTTTGTTGGTAAAGCTGGGCTGGCCTACATCTGTCTCGGGAGACAATGGAAGAGTGCGCCTTTGGCAATAAAGTCAAAGCATTGGAGAGTTACATCGCCTGCTGTGGCTGTAGAGACCGATATGGGAGAGACATGTTTTATTGCAGATGGGACAGATGGAAGTGCCTGGTTTGCTACTACAGGTACACCATGGCGTTTCTGCTCTCTGCACTCCTCCCAGCGTCATTCCTCCTCTGGTCACTGTTGTCGATACATTAATAATATATAATAATAATAATTTATTATTTATACCCCACCCATCTGGCTGGGTTTCCCCAGACACTCTGGGCGGCTTCCAACAGAATATTAAAAACACAATAAAACCTCAAACATTAAAAACTTCCCTAAACAAGACTGCCTTCAGATGTCTTCTAAAAGTCAGATAGTTGTTTATTTCGTTGACATCTGATGGGAAGGCGTTCCACAGGGCGGGCGCCACACCGAGAAGGCCCTCTGCCTTGTTCCCTGTAACTTCACTTCTTGCAGTGAGGGAACCGCCAGAAGGCCCTCGGAGCTGCATCTCAGTGTCCGGGCTGAACAATGGGGGTGGAGACACTCCTTCAGGTATACTGAGCTGAGGCTGTTTAGGGCTTTAAAGGTCAGCACCACACTTTGAATTGTGCTCAGAAACAGGGAACCAATGTAGATCTTTCAGGATCGGTGTTACATTACCTGCCTGTCTGTTTCCAGGCATTGCAATCATCTGCAAGGGATTCCCATACGGTGGGGTTAATGTTGCCAGCCTTCATGTCACATTTGCGGACAACCTTGTAACACACAATTATTCTGCCAACAGGCCCGTAGAGCATGTCCTTGGGGACCCTGTCATCTTCTATTCTGTGGATATGAGCAAGCCAGCATAGACATCACTGAGACAGAAGTGTGAACATGCTGAGCATGTGGGCTTGGGAGAGCACATCTTTGTTTGAGACTCTGTCCTGCCATGTGATGCCCGGAATCTTCTTGACACATATTTAATCATGTGTTCAGTGGTGGATTGCTCTGAAAGGCTAGGATCAAGCGCCACATTTGTACCAGCTTTTACGATCACCTACCATTCTGACTTCTGTGCAGAAGTCTTGACTTTAAAAATCTGGCTTCAAAGAACACGGAATGCAGTTCTAGATTTCAGCTGGCTTGCTCACTTTTGACCTGGGCTTATTCATCCTTTTCCCTTTCTCCTCTAGTGACGTAAAACATCCATATTATGTTCCCTCGTGGCTCAGCCATTACTTTTGCAGCACAGACCATGTAAAACAGTGCATTTCTTTGTCTTCCTATTCCACTTCCAATTCATTTCATAGAAAGAAATGAGGCTATTATAAGAAAGTCAATTCATTAACCTTCACAAGTGGCATTTTAGACTTTGAGGCCAACATTGTTCTAGAATTATGACAAGTACCACTGTTGAAGAACTAACTTGTCCACTAAAACTCACTTTTACCTGGGTGACTGCTGCCACTGCATTTCTCCCCTTCTTCCACCACCCTCTACTGCTGCCACCCCTGCAGCAGTAGAAGCTTACAGGTTCATACTCCGTCCCACAGCTTCTCTCCTTCCTCTTCATTGGGCAGACAAAGAGGTGGGCCTTACTATGGCCACTTACCACTTCTAATAAGTAGGACTGCTGGGTTTTGGTTATTTGAAGAGGTGGGTGGCCCATAGCCAGACAGTGTACTCCCGACTGAAGCGTTTGAGAACCAGGACATTCGCAGGGATACCAAAATGCTTGTTTACAAAGCTATTGTACTACCAACCTTGCTGTATGCTTGTGAAACATGGACCACTTATAAACGCCATCTCCAACTCCTCAAAAGATTCCATCAACAGTGTCTCCCAAAAAAACTGCATATCACTTGGGAAAGGAAGACAGGTGAACTAATGCCAGTGTACTGGAAGAAGCAAAGATCACCAGTGTCGAAGCCATGATTCTTCAACATCAACTTTGTTGGACTGGTCATGTTGTTCAGATGCCTGATTATCGTCTTCCAATGCAACTACTATATTTCAAATTTAAAAATGGAAAGTGTAATGCTGGTGGTCAACAAAAGAGGTTTAAAGACTCTCTCAAGGGAAATATTTTTTAAATGTAGTATAAACACCGACAATTGGGAAACTCTGGCGTGTGAGCGCTCCAATTGGAGAACAGCCTTTACCAAAGGACTTTGAAGATGCTCAAACTCAGGACGAAACATGCTTTGGAAGGAACCTGTGGCAAACCCTCACCATGATCAGCTCCCGCCCAGAAACCTATGTCCCCACTGTGGAAGGACTTGTGGATCCAGAATTGGCCTCCACAGTCACTTACGGACTCACTGTTAAGACCATGTTTATGGAAGACAGTCTTACTTGAGTGATCGCCAAAGAAGAAGAAGAAGTTGTTATTGTCAAGGCCTGACTCCTCCTTTACATTCCTGCTATTCTAACATGGTATGTGTGTGAGAGATTCACTGCAGAACACACTCTATGATTCCTTATGTTCCAGCCGGGTTCTGCTTATTAGAGGAGGAAGGTAGCCGTACCCTGGGGCAGGATGCTGCTTAGTCACACACACACCATCCTGCTGCCCAAGACATGTGCTCCCTCTTGTCTCCCCTCTGTCTGGGCCTGGTTGTTTGTTGCTAACACTGAAGCAGTCTGCATTGTGATATAATTGGTCCTAAGAAACTACCAGAGAATTTAACACATTTTTAGCTTTTCTGCTTCATTTCCAGTGGTTTGTGATGTGCCCCCAAATAAGGCATTTTATTTGTGATTTAGTTGGTGCTATGTGTGGCTCTATTCTTTTCTCTGTTTTTTAAATCTTTTAATTACCTCTCTTCCTCTTGCTACTGTGCAGCAGTTCACCCAATGGTGAACAGCAATGCTCTGCATCATTAGGAGACACTCACTGAGGGCTGGGTAGGGATTTGGAATTGATGGACTCATAGAACCAACATGGCAAATTGTTCCACTGAATCTTGTTTGCCTTGCTGCTATAGCAACAGTCTGAGACCATTATTATTTTTATCCTGTGAAGTTGTTCAGAAGAGCCTGCCTTGCAGATGGCTGTGTTGTCTGCGGTATAATTGCTTTTCAATGAAGCATCTTCATCCTGGAGAAAAAGGAGCAGATGCAAAGCAGAGACTTGAAAGAGAAGGTATAATTGTCAAAAAAGGAGGTATGGTGGAGGAACACTCCCAGTGTATATCGGATCAGCAGAGGAGTGTTGTCTTGCTTGAGAACACCGGGATAAAGCAAGATGTTTCTAGATTTAATTAATCAGATTATCTGAATGATCGCTTACATCCATGTGAACCTGCTGACATGGCATTGACATCTTTGAAGGCTCTACTCTCTGGTCTGTCACTAGAGAAGCTTAGGTTGGCCAGGTACTTCTCAATGGGGCCTCACAATTGGTGGAATTCACTTCTCTGGGAACTCTCATTGGTAACTCTCTTCTGTCTCCATCAAAACATCTTTAAGACTGCAGAAAGAAGAAACGCCATGGTACACCTGCATCAGCACAACCAGGCATCTTCAGCTGCCAAAAACATTCCTCTCCCATACTGGTTTCTACAACCACAGCAGGCGCTGTAACTCCCACAACCATTTGACTTTACTCCTGAAGATGCACTCTTCCATTGTCTCCCAAGACAAGACAGATGCTAACCAATGCATTTTTACTCTGCAACACCATATTACATTGGTCATACACATTTTATTACATTTTTTAAAAATTATCTGTTGTGGTGGTATTTTGAAATGTTATCACTTTTCTGTTAGCTTATTACGCCTCTACTCAAAGATCTGATTTGTTACTAGACTGAGAGCAAAGTGTTGTATTTAATATTGAAAGCTCTTAACAACTTGGGACCAGTTTCCTTGCAGGATCACCTCATGCTATGTGTGCCCACACAACTTCTTTAATATGTGGAACTTAGTCTGTATCTGTGAGGAAACAATATTTTAGTGTGGCAGCACCCGTGCTCTGAAACTTCCTGCCTGTCGACATCAGGCAGGTGCCTTTATTGTACTGTTCTAGACACCTGTTAAAAATATTTTTGTTTTGGAAAGCCTACCCAGACATGTAAACTTAACTCTTCTTCCTTTATTAGCACCCAACAGCCCATTAAAATATTTTATAACAACTGACAGTTACACTTGATAACTTTAATAAAAATACACAGTAATACAGCTGAGAAACACAGAATTAAAATACTAGACCACACACACAATCAGGCAATCGTAAGAGGTCTAATAAGGAAAAACTTTGCCACATTTTCGTGATTATTTGGATTATTAGAGACTAAGAAGGACCAGTAGGGAAGGGTTGACTGTTGTCAGGTGTAACATAAGTGGCACATGCTGCAGGTTTTCCTATCTGTCTTCAGCCTGTGCTGGTTGAAGGTAATGTCCATTGGAACAATTGGAACATTTCAGTGTTCTTGGCAAATCACAGCTGAAAGTGGTACAACAAATGACTGCTTTCTATAATACTATACCAGTAAGTTTTTGCTGTGGCTGAATGCCAGATTATAGATCAGGCATAGGCAAACTCAACCCTCCAGATGTTTTGGGACTACAACTCCCATCATCCCTGACCACTGGTCCTGTTAGCTAGGGATGATGGGAGTTACAGTCCCAAAACATCTGGAGGGCCGAGTTTGCCTATGCCTGTCATAGATAATCTGAACACTCCCAGTTGCAGAACAGAACAGGGTAGCATAGCAGTTTGTATTGCAGTTGTTGAGCCCAGGGGTCTGTAGCCAGGATTAAAAATCGAGGAGTAACATGTCTCCAACGCCTAAAAGGAAATTAGATGTCGTTGTTTGTGGTGTGAAATGGAGAAGGAAGCATGGATTTCCTGTCTACTTCTCACCATGCAGTCCCAAAGTAATTATCAGATCTTGTTCCTGGATATTATGAATTGCTCATTCTTGAATCATGTGGTTCTTTTGCAGGTCAGCTTTGTCCTGAAATCATAGGCTTGGTACTTACTTTTTCCTTTTCATGAACTTCCTCCCTTCCTTATGTGCTCATGTTGTCTATAGGAGAAGGTGAGCGTTGAATGTTGTGAGAGAGGAAACAGTGGCCTCTTGCCTAATTCCGCTTTCTGGATTTCTGTGATGTGACCCCTGGTAATCTGATGAACTTGTGTAGCTTTGTGTGTGCACAAATAAAAGGAAGCCAACAAAATCCCAAGTGACGAATGGAAGATAATAGTCCGATATTGGCTTCTGTTAATTTCCTGCCATTGTGAGTGGCTGCTTTAGTCATTGTGAGACTTTATTATTGAGGTTTGTTTGATTGATGGGCACCCATGTCAGAGAAGGGTCCCAAGTTAAGGCAAGAAGGTTGCCTTTCCTTCAGAGATGAAGGTCAGGGGATGAATAGCTCTCTTGTTATGAGTGTTGCATCATCAACACACATGTCCTTCACTCTTTTTTGGAGCCTTGAGGTCTGGGCTGCAGAGATTTCAGTAAATGTAAATAAGATGCAGTGTTTCTGTTCCCAAGTGTCCCAGGTTCCCAAGGAGGGGAATAATGGGATGCGTGCAAGCAGCCTGGTTCCAGGCTCAATTGCTCTATAATCATGCAAACTTACAAGTAGTGGTTCCCAGGCGCTTGGTTTTGTCTGGCAGTAGAGAAAGCAAAATAGAGCCTCTTGACTTACATTATTGCTGCACCTTGCCCAAGTTGCCAGAGTGACTTCTTTTTGGTTCCGTTATCTCAATGGTTCTTAGACCCCAGCCTGGCTTCTGGAGACTGAGGAAATACATTTTCCCACCAACCAAGAAAATGTTCACGTTTTTGTGTTCTGAGAAAAGGTAACTGTCCCTTCAGTTGAAATCTTACATAATCATACATTGCTCCCGTGCAACAAAAAAGTTACAGTGATGCATTTTATGCAACAAGTGAGTAAAAACTGTGTGTGTGTGTTTTGAGGGAATGGGAATTTGGAAAGGTCCTCATTTCCAGGGAAGGTTCCTTCATTCTGAAACACTTGCTGTTAAGGAAGAAGTAACAGAAAGGTGGAACGGGCTAGAGCTAAGATGTAAAATATACATGTTGCAAAAGATCTCAGATTCGACCCCTGGCAAGTCCAAGAAGGAGATGAGAAGGTCTTCTGCCTGTGATCTTGGGGAGCAACTGCTAGTCAGTTTAAATAATGCCAAGCTAGATGGATCTGTGATCTAGCTTGAAACAGATTCATATAATTGTGTCCCGCTTAGACCTATTAAGAAGTATCAAAGTGGTGCAGGGGGAAAAAATGCAAAATACAACAAAACAAAGAATAAAATTTTATAATCAATTTCATATCAGTCAAAATAAAGAAGAGGAGCAGAACAGAAACAACAGCAGAGCAAATCTCAGTAAAAACCACAATTACAATTGCAGGACTGCACTGGCTGCCAGTTAGTTTTCGGCCCAATTCAAAGTGCTGTTTTTGACTTATAAAGCCTTAAATGGCTCAGGACCACAAGACCTCAAGGACCACCTCTCTCCATATGAACCTACCCAGACCCTTCTTCATGTGCCTCCTCTATGTGAGGTCAAGAGGGTGGCAACATGAAAATGGGCCTTTTCTGCAACGGCTCCCACCTGTTTTTGGTTTGAGGTTCGGCTAGTGCCTTCATTATACACATTTAGGCACCAGGTGAAAACGTTCCTCTTCAACCAGGCCTTTGGCTGATTTGACATACAATGCCCTTTTAAATGTGTTGTGGGAGGGGAGATTATTGGTTTGGTTTGGTTTGGTTTGGTTCTTATTTTTATCATGTCTTTTGTGGTTTTTATATTGTAATTTTATGTTGTGAACCGTCCTGAGATCTAGAGATGAAGGGTGGCATACAATTTTTAAAAATTTATTTATTTATTTATTTGTCAGCTTTAGAAAAGCAGTGTTTTGCATGCTGGTTAAATTTCCACTGCAGGGAGTTCCAGGCCCCTAGCAAGGCTACCAAGAGGACCATGTCTCTCCTGTGACAGAGAGCAAGGGGTTTGAAACTGATCTGAATGGCTAGGCAGGTTTATATAGAAGCAGGCAGACTCTGAGATAACTGGGTCCAAAGCTGCTTAGAGGCAGATCCTAGGGCAGAGATGGGGAAACTATGGTCCTACAGGTGTTATACAGTGGTACCTCGGGTTACAGATGCTTCAGGTTACAGACTCCGCTAACCCAGAAATAGTACCTTGGGTTAAGAACTTTGCTTCAGGATAAGAACAGAAATCACGTGGCGGTGGCATGGTGCCAGTGGGAGGCCCCATTAGCTAAAGTGGTGCTTCAGGTTAAGAACAGTTTCAGGTTAAGAACGGACCTCCAGAACAAATTGAGTTCTTAATCCGAGGTACCACTGTACTCCCAATTCCCATTAGCCCCCCCCCACACCAGCACAACAGAGATGATGGGAGATGGAGTCCCACAACATTTGCAAGGCCACAGGTTCCCCATCTGTCCGAGGGGAACCTGCGTGTGTGTTTATGTACTGTTCCAGAAGCTTGAGGGCTACTGAGTCGGTGGAAGAAGATTGGAAAAGGTTTAAAGACTATCTACAGAAATATTGCAAAATTAATGAATGTTAGAATGATGTTGGATAGAAATTAAGTGGTTTTTAGTTGTAATATTATAAGGGAATATGAAAAATGGATTATTAAAAGGTTAAAATTCAATGTCACAATATTTTAAGATTAAAGATTAGGATAAAGAAAGAGGGGAAGGATTTGCTGAACTAACAAACTGAATTGGAATACAAAAAAGGGAGGCGCGAGGAGGTCCGGGAAACAAGCCAATGAAAGATAAGTAATGGAAAGATTGAGTTGTTTTTAACTACTTTTATTTTGTATTTTTTCTTTTTTCTTTTTTCATTTTGTAATATTTTGAAAATTTTAATAAATATCTTTTAAAAAAAAAAACAGAAGCTTGAGGGCTACTGTGGGTGAGAAGTCAGGAGGGCAGGGGCTGGAATCAGTGGTTGATCAATAAAACTTCTGTTCTCAAAATGAATCACTATAATCTCCGAGAAATAGTCTGCTTCTGGATGAACTGCAGGAGCTGGCCACGAGCCCTGCATAACAATTGAGGAGGAAGCGCCTGCAGTTCAGTCCATGGCATACACATGCCCAATTCTGTGTTAAATGTGGGCTGGAGCCCAAAAGAAGATGCTACTGGTGAAATGCCTGAAGCTACGATGGTGGGAAGCAATTCCAGTATGTTTGTTCTAAGTGACGTTCCACCCATGTTACCTGGCACAGGCTCAAAGCAGTGCGAAAGCTTCCCAGAGCAGAAGCAGATGGTCTCTGAACAGGTCTTCTTTCCCACTGTAAAGAAGACTTGGAAGGTCAGTCCTGCCCTGAGTCAGTTTGTTAAAATTGCCAGACTGTGCCAGAATTTTGTCTACGCTACAGCTGTCATTGGTAAATCTGCTGGTGAGATGTTGTTGTTTGGCTTTTGGACTGTGACCCAGGAAAGAAGGAGAGAACACAATGTGACAGGGATGGTTGCTTTCCAGTGGAGAGAGAAGCAACCATGAGGACTTCTTTTTTGGGTAGAACCATTATGCTGTAGTGAGTATTAGCCTTAGGTGTGGTTCAGATCAGAGAAGAAGCTCATTACAGGGCTACCTGAGTATGTAGAACTACAAATGTGACTATATTGTAGACTCTGAAGAGTTGGAAGGGACCCAACGGTCATCTAGTCCAACCCCCTGCAATGCAGGAATCCCAGCTATATCCAGTCCCAGAAAGAAAGAAAGGAAGGAAGGAAGGAAGGAAGGAAGGAAGGAAGGAAGGAAGGAAGGAAGGAAGGAAAACTGGGTAGAGAAGAGGTAAGGGTGGAGAAGCAGTGGAGAAATGCCCCAAATTGGGCTGGACTATATTTTTTTTTTGGGGGGGGGGGTGAACAAATTCCTATGCCCCACAAATAACCCAGAGATGCATTTTAAATAAAAGCACACATTCTACTCATGTAAAAACACGTTGATTCCCGGACTGTCTGTGGGCTGGATTGAGAAGGCGATTGGGCCGCATCTGGCCCACGGGCCTTAGGTTGCCTGCCCCTGTCATAGATGCACATTTGAAACCTTCACATGGGGAAAAGCTGCTGGCGAAGCAGTTTGGTGCAGGGAACTAGTAAACGAGAAAAGAGTCCAGTTCCTTCACATTTCTGCTCTCAATCATTGCTTCCCAAGCAGCTTTTTCCAACCATGGGGTCAGGGCTCTATTGCACAGATATGTGGAGTCGAAGCACTTAATATCATTTTCCCCTACTACAACTGCATTTATGGAACATTTTCTGATTCTCTTCTGTGGTGTCTTCATTGTACTCTTTCTTCTTATAGACCCCATCAAACCCTAAGTAATTTCTCTGACATTTGGCTGTAAAGTTTTCATACATCAACACCATGCTTGTAAACACCACTGTTCTCATTATATGGGATAATGAGTTATATTTGTCCTGCTCTGGGTTATTATAGTGTGTAGCCACTAGTTCAGCTACTTCTTAATTTATGGGCAATATAAAGCAAACAAAAATGAAATTGAATTATCTCTCTATCTGAACAAAATGTCCATGGTGATAGCTTTAAAGTTTATTACTGCAAGGAAGAATGGACATAATTTATGGCCATAAATTATATGCTAGTCTGTTCTGCCTAGCATTTTAAGATTGTTGTTCATATTCAAGGCAGCTGTGCCTAGCTCAGCTAGGCAGCAACCTTGCAATAACTTGACAAGTGGGAAATGATAAAAATGCTGGCTCCACTTATCTATATTAATCTCTTCTTCTTCTTCTTTGGCGATCACTCATAGCTGAGTAAGATTGTCTTCCATAAACATGGTTTTAACAAAGAGTCCGTAAGTGACTGTGGAGGCCAGTTCTGGATCCACACGTCCTTCCACAGTGGGGACATAGGTTTCCGGGCAGGAGTTGATCAAGGTGAGGGTTTGACAAACGTGCCTTCCTCTTAGCAGAACAGAGCCTTACTGTGAAGACTGTTTAATCCCATACCCAGCAACTTGCACCAGTTGATGCAAGGATCACCTAGGTTGCTAAAAGCTTGTGTAGAGGGGAAAAACACAACAAATTTTCTGTTTTGTGGTGACTTTTATACTTCAGCTCCTTGCATGGCAGTGATCCCTTTTGTTCTTGTGCCTGAGGCTTGTGAGCGGTTTGCCACATATCAGGACCATGGGTTTAAAATGTCAGGCTGACCACTGGCCAGAAAAGGCGTTGAACCATTCACACAAGAGTGACGTGGAGTATTAGGCCGTATATTGTATGGCCACCCTTTGCTCCTACTATGTTACAGTGGCTTTCCATCATAGAACTCAAATGGTTTCTTTTATAAGGAGGGTATTCACTCCCTTTGAGTCTTTTAACTGATATTCCTCAACTACTAGCTTATCGCTCTGTCCTCTGTTGGTTTGCATATGTAGAAACATAGGAGGAAGATGCCTTATACCTAGTCAGTTTCTAGCTCTACACTAGGGATATAAGAAGACTTTGTTTTCCATTCCACCCTGTATTCTTTGCATACAGTAGTGTTCCCACTCTGCTGTAGTTCATCCTCTGCCAAAAGGTACGTTATTCATCTTGCTGTCTACTGTGGCAAAATTGCACAACTTATGTGAGTTACATTGACATGGTGTTATTCCATCCCATTCATGTCAATACAGAGGAAATACAGTGCAAAGCAGGGGGTGTCATAATCAGTTGCATATTGCTTGTGTACTGAAAGCAATAACAAACATAGCAGGCCAACCATATTTGCTTAGGAAGGGATGAGCAGCCATTGGACACCACATCATTCCTCACAGTGCTTCTCCACCCCAGGAGTCAGCCAGCCACTCTGGTCTTGGCTTGACTGAGCTCTCCTCAGTCTTGTGTCTTCACCTACAAGGGGTGTGTCAGAGAGAGAGAGACAGAGACTGCAATATTAAGTGAAAGGAATGGTGATATTCTTGCCACATGCAGACAGGCCAGTGGCTATTTGTCACAGGCAGCCAGGTCACTGACCATCTTGCTTGTGAGTCCTGGAAGACCTGCTTCCTCTCTTGCAAGCCTTTTTCCACCTGGCCTAGGAAGGCAGGGCCCTGACTGACTTGTCTGGCTGTTAGACTCTTGGGCTGTGGTATTATTTAAGGGGATTTTTTGGTGGGGGTTGCCGCTGTTATTTATATTTTTTTATATCTTTATTTTAGATCTTACTATGATTTATGTGGAAATTGTTTCAATTTGGTGGTGTATTTTTTGATCTTTTATATATTGTTTATGATTATTTCTGTTCTGTTTGTAATTATTCCCCCTCCCCTGCCCCGTGTTGTAAGTTTCCTTGAGCCTAGTTTTAACTATAGAAAAGCAGCATGCAAATGAAATGGTGTGTGTATTTACAAACAGTGCCGGATTTACGTATAAGCTAAAAAAGCTTAGGGCCCCACTCTTTTGGGGGCCCCCAAAAAATTTAAAGAAAAAAAACTGGATGTACAGTTCCAAAATATAAGATAAAAAACAAATAAAACAAAACCTACATACAGTTAGAGCTGAATAATTATTTCACTATTAATATAATTCTTAATTGTATTTCACTACAGTATTAATATACTTCTTCTTAATTGTAGTTCAGTTCAACAAATCCTTTGATAAAATACATATTTTGCTATGTGCTAATGGTTGTAGATACCTATGAGGTCCGTAAATTACCATATAGCATATATTCAACACAAAAAACAGCGACAATTTGTTGTTACAGAAAGCTTCAAAAACGACACTATGTAAATTGTCTACTTCCTTCTCATCTTGTGCAGGCATTTTGTTTGTCATATTCAGCAGATAGAAGATACAGTTCTGCATTAACATTTGATCCTTAGGAAATACCCTGGGCACCAGAAGCAGGAAACCGGTGTTACTATTTTTGAGTTCAAGAGAAAACCAATGAGAACTGGTCTGGGCAATGTTGTGAAAGCATGTTTTGAAAATAGAAATGGCTGCTGTTTCTCTCCCCCCCCCCCCCCCCCATCTTTCCTGTCGTGTGAAATTCTGAAGAATAGTTATAAATCTATTCACATATATTATATTCTTAGATATGGCTAAATCCCAGCTTTGAGTGTCATTCACCATTTATGAAATTAGCCTTGCTGTGGCTCCTGCAACCGGTATACCAACCAAACGGCAAAAGTACTGATAAGGAACCCTCTCTTGCTTTGGAACTGCTGATTTTGGCTGCTCTGGCAAACCTGCTATCAGTTTATCAGCAAAACAGGTGCAGCAAAGGCAAGTTTCTTTACAGCTTTTTCCTGTACAAAAGCTTGTATTGTCTCTGATCTCCTTGTAGTTGGCCTGAAGAAATCACCTGGCTAAGACTTGAATTGGAACTCCCTGTCTGTTATATTAGCCACCAGAATGTCATAGTAACAAAATAGTCACTGTGTAAACATATTGGAGTTGTACTGGAGAGCTGGGACTCAGCTATTTTAGTCAAAAAACAATGATTTGAATGTGTTATTATAAACATGCAACACCAGTTGGCGCCAGAGAGCAGAAATCTTTTGTACGTGATTTTCCATAGGTCCTCCCCCTTTTGTTACAACTATCTAATTTCTGACTTATTTATAGCGTGTGTTTTTCCTGTATGTAGATCCATCCCTGATAGTAGAAATCAATCTTATATTGACCATACTTTCCTTTGTCCTATTTTAAAGCAAACATGTTCTGTGTTTTCAGAAGTAGAACAAGAGAGAGCTATGTCTGAACATGCTGTGGCTTCCGACCTTTAATACCTGGTGGATATCTTCTGTGTTGTCCTTTTTCCTTTCCTTTCAAGACTTTGTACCTGCCATTCCACTACCTGAAAGTATGAGCTCCAACCAGTGACTAGAAATAACAACAGATGAATCCTCCATATACAAACTCCAGTTGCACCTTAAAGAGACATGTATGATGCGTTATCTCCCCTGTGCAGCTATCTGATATTAGCAGCCTGTTAATGGTCTTTAAGGCAGCAGTGAAACTCCTGTATGTAGCCATCTCAGATAGGAATATGTGAGGAGGCAGATATTAAGCTGTGTGCGGATATGAGCCAGGTCTGAAGTCCTAGCAGGCTGGTAGCTTGTCCTTTCAGCATGTTTGTGTCTGCTGAATGGAAGGAGACTTTGAATCTCAAGAGCTCAGTCAGGTGATGAATTGGGTTCTACCTTATGGAAGCTTCTGCCCCAATGAATCTGTTAGTCTTTTATATGCCACAATATTTTTTTTTGTCTCTTACTAGTGCACTAGCTTATGGCTCAACAAGATGGGTAAAGACTGGAACCTTGGGAGTAGGGGAGCTTTAGTCTCAATCCAGGTCAGGCCTCCCTCACCTCCTCTTCGTATTGTGGGGGGCATAGTCTCCCCTTCATTCAAGAGGAAACGTTTCTTTAACATAATAGCAGACACATGGTGCCTGAGGCTGTTTGGAATCACATCAGGAGACAAGGAGTTAAAGCCCCTATTCCACAGACACAAGAGGGTCCCAATCCAGGATGTTTCCTTATGTCATAAATGGCAAACGAAGACTCAGGGGCCAAATGTGTCCCTCCACGGGGATGTGGCCAAGCCACACACCTCACCAGTCCTGCTTTGAACCCCTCTAGATAATTTTTGTCTGGCTGGAATGTGTCCATGAACTCTTGATAGTGCTTTTTATTTGTCTTTTACAAAGGTAAAAAATTACATGCGTTGTTCTGTGCACTTTTTCCTCTGGCACCACCAAACAAAGTCATGTGGCCCCAGGAAGGAAGAAGGGAATATGGTCCTTGGAATGAGAAATGTTCCTCATCCTTGCCTTTATGTCCTTGTGGGTTCCTTGTAGCTCACACTGGGAAACAGAATACTGAACCAGGCAGACATTTGGTCTGATCTAGCAGTACTCTTATTGTGCAGCATCTGAGATTCCCTTCTTTCCCTGGTGCTTTGGGATTTAACTTGTAGCTGCATTCTAGCCTATGTGGCTTAAAGGTAACTGTGTACTTTGACTGGGACAGGGAGCATCCGATGGCATGTCATGTTGGAGTGTTGTGGGTATCAAGGAGTTAACACTCTGTGTTCAGTAGAAATGTTGACTCAGCATCATGTGATGAGTCAGCATCAGGAAACCAAGATATGGGGAGTTGCCTAATTGGTCTGTAGCCAGCTGGTATAAAAAGGTATGGTTGTCACACACACACACACACACACACACACACACACACAGTGGGGCTTCTCCCCTGTGTGTAATCCCACTTATGTATGCTGATTCCTGAGTGTAAGAAGATTGCTTTATGATGACGCAAGACTGCAACTGGAATAGAGTGGCTGGGAAACCCAGCCAGATGGGTGGGGTATAAATATTATTATTATTATTATTATTATTATTATTATTATTAAGCCCTACTTAAAATACGGCTTGGTTCCTGAGTGCTTCATGTGGGGGCATCCTTATATCGCAGCATGTCCCTCTCTCTGCTGTATAACGTGATGGGTGGCCTTGAGCAAAAGCGCTTTCTCTCAGCCTAATTTCTACCTCACCAGTTGTGGCGAGAATAAATTGCTTCCCTGAGCAGGGCAGGGCGCGTGCAACAATGAAACAGTCTTCCCATGGAGCCTTGGAATGCAAGACCAAATTCCAAAAATATTTCACTGTCAAGCCAAATTACCTGAGCATGGAAAAAAAGCTAAAATATGGCACATCCCTTATCCTCTCGCGTTGTTGTATTTCCTCGGTGAGAGTGTATGTGTGTGGACCCAAAGGTTCCCTATGGTGGCTTACCTAAATTATTAAAATTTAATGTTAGGAGCTCCAGGGCCTCACTTACCCAATTGGACATTTACGTGGAACCTCAGGTCTGTATATGTTTACACATGAGGCTTTCCCCTCTCTTGGCCCTTGAGATGGGAGGCATAAAAGACCTCCTGTGACAGCAAGTCGAAGGGCCACGAGTGCAGCTGGAGCTTTAGCTAACACAGTGGGGAAAGAGCCTGCAGAACCACCCAGGAGCCTTGTGTGAGGGCAGGCTACAAGTACAAACCAGCCGCAAATAGAATAAAGTGTCTGCACATGTTTTCAGCTTGCTACTTCAGTTATTATTGCTAATCTTCACCCTGTATGAATAATCAAAAGCTTTGCTGCCCTCAAGTTCTGTGAATATTGAGTTGGAGGTCATTCAGACGCTAATTAAAATAGTTCTCTTGCCAGCACCATGTAGATAAAGAGGTTGAGGAACCAAGTTTTCTACTAGCTCTGGGTTCTTTTATCAGTTTTCTTCAGCCCCTCCCCACCACCTTCCAAGTCAGGTTTCTACCCAAGCAGCCTACAGTATCGTTGAAAGCGCGTCTGCTGAATGATGAGCTGCATTTACTGAAGTCCTTGTGTAGTTAGGAAATGCACTCTTTTCCAAGCAAAGTGTTCTTCCCCACCCACACTGTGTTCTGTTCAAGGTCACAGATATAGTTGGCAAGGCTGCTATATTCTTCTTTTTGTTGTTGAAAAATACTACAAAGCTGTAGTACAGTGGTACCTCGGGTTAAGTACTTAATTTGTTCCGGAGGTCTGTTCTTAACCTGAAATTGTTCTTAACCTGAAGCACCACTTTAGTTAATGGGGCCTCCTGCTGCTGTCGCGCTGCCGGAGCATGATTTCTGTTCTTATCCTGAAGCAAAGTTCTTAACCTGAGGTACTATTTCTGGGTTAGCGGAGTCTGTAACCTGAAGCGTATGTAACCTGAGGTACCACTGTATTCATTTTATGCCTTCAGTAGCTATTAGCTGTGGATTGGGGGCAGATATTCTAAGAAAATAGTTCATGGTTTGTTTGTTTTAGTTTTGATTTACAGAACTTTAACATTACAAATAGGAATTATTGAAAGCCCTCATCAGGGAAGACTAAAAGGATGATCTATTCTAGTGTCATGTTACAGTGGGTACCCTCAGGGAGGCTGAGCATAGGTCCAGGTTCAAAATGTAATCTAGAGGTGAGGTCAAGCAACAGGTGAATACCAAAAGGAATTAGATACAGCATAAGTTCAGGTCCAAGGAGCCAGAGACCTGTGTTATTTTCAGCAACTGGAAGGTTCAAAAGGAAGGCCTGATATCAAATCAAATCATTGGGTGTCCAATGCAGAGCACAAAAACTAGCAAAGCACAGAGAAGGAGTGTTCATTTGCAATATGGACATTGCACTTTGATCTTCTGTTTCTCTCAACTTTCCATTGTACTCATAGAATCATAGAGTTGGAAGAGACCACAAGGGCCATTGAGGCCAACCCCCTGCCAAGCAGGAAATGTACTCTCTGAGGACATTTCATGCATGTCTGTAGGATCCTGCAAACATTTTCCTGAGTAAGAGGAAGATGTGGAGAATGGCATCTCTGGGAAATATTTTAGGCTTTTTTTAGCTATATAGACTGTGCAAATGCAACATAGTAGGCTTCTGTGAAAATCTCGCTGTGTACCCTTTTGAGATCTACCAATTAATTGGTGTCGTGGTGGTCGTGGGGTAAATGTTTTGCAGTAAGTGTATAATTTTGGAAGAGGTCTCTTAGGTTTGTCTGGCTTTATGGCACCACCTTCTGGACATACTGTTAAATTATTCTGGCTCAACAAGGTTCATAGTTCTGAAGGTGGCACGACAACAAGGGCCCTTATTCATGCATTACCTGGCAATATGTTTGCCATCTTGAAAAGTCAGAGCTGCGTGGCATATGCAAAGAGTAATCACACGGCTTGCCTGGGCATATGAGATGAGATGCTTTTCGCATAGGAACTAACCACACAATCCCGGTTCTCAGTGTGGTTTTCATAGTCATGGGGAGGAAAACCTGCATTATACCATTTAGGTTCCGAATTTATTTAACCCTTCACTGACCACTTATAGAGATGTTTAACAGCGACGTGTTTAGTAGTCAAGAGCAGCGTTTATGATAGTTCGTATTTCATTTATTGAAATATATTTTATCTCAAATCTGTTTCATAAATTAATGATGGAAGTTTGGCTTCCTCATCTGTTGTTATTCTCTCCTCCACAGAACATGACAAGCTGTCAAGGATTGTGCATAGGCTAGAGACAGATTTATGTGCTTGATGAAAGCACTTGTAAATGCAAATGAGCAAACAACAGTTTTATTATTATTTGTGAAAGTCTGTACAGTAGAATTACATTTTCTGGCTCCATGAATCTGACCAGTAATTACAAACAAAATCTGAACAGAAAGCAGAATCAGAATGTCTAGCTCCATATGAGCTCTTGCGAAGGAGGTTGCTTATTTCTGTAAGTGGTTTCTCCCTTCTAAAGGATACAAAAGCAGTTTGTCTAACATGCTGTCCCCCTCCCTTAAAAAACTTTCTATTGTACTTGCATTTTGTTTGTAATTATGGCATTCATTGGGCTGTATGCAATATAATGCTAAAGTGAAGGTTCTGTTAGCACAATGGAACATGCTCCCCCTGTGTGACCCCTAAATCTGCCCTCCACAACTCTCCGGAGTAGTAGTAGTAGTAGTAATAATAATAATAATAAATTTATTATTTATACCCCACCCATTTGGCTGGGTTTCCCCAGCCACTCTGGGCAGCTTCCAGCAGAATATTAAAATACAATGATTAATCAGATATTAAAAGCTTCCCTAAACAGGGCTGTTTAATAAATTTAGAGATGGTGTGGGATGCACATGGGTGGAGTAGAGGAGGAAATACTGTTGTGCTAGTGCTAATCCTTGTGCTAGCACAGCTATTTAGTTGCATACCGCCCATTGTAGACATGATGAAACGTACTATGATGCCTAGAACTTGCATCCTAGGATTGACACTTCTTCTCATTTCTCCATATAGACAATTCCTCATCCCTTCTCGAAGATGAAGAGCTAGGCATGGAGGCAACCAGCTGGCAGCTGAATAGCACATCTGTAAATGGCCATAGTGAAACCCCAACAACAGCTCGTTTCCCCAGCTGGGTGACTTTTGATGACAATGAAGTCAGCTGCAATTCTCCATCCACTTTATCCCCCGTAAAAACAGATTCCCCACCATTAGTAGCAACTGCAGCAGCAGCAGCAGTCACAACAACACAGATCACAGATGTGAACTCTCTTACCCTCTCCTCATCCTTTAAGAAAAGGGAACGCCCCAGAAGTGCATTGGCTGACCTCCCTAAAATTCAGAAACTAGACCTTTCCTCAATAACCAGCTTGCCTTTGTTTAGTGGGACACCCCCTTGGAGTGCTACTAACCCTTTCCTTGACGAATCCCTGAGGGATGTTCAGCCTTCTCCTATCAACCCGTTCAGCTCTTTCTTTGAAGAACGGGACAGGCATTCTCAAACCTCTCCCATTTCTGGCAGAAACCAGAGAGACTCCCTCATTATCCTCCATCAGGAGCCTGACTGCATCAGCTTTAATGAGCCAAGTAGACACCTCAGGCACAGAGATGCTGTCGAGCAGCTCAAGCAACTCCAGATCGGGGACCCAGATCAGCTGAGCAGTCCTACTCTGCCCGACGATGACCCCACAGTGCCAACTGAGCTATACAGCACCGTGTCCTTTCTGGGGCCACCTCCGCGAAAAGATGGCTGGCCAATGATGCTGAGGATACCAGAAAAGAAGAACATCATGTCATCTAGACACTGGGGGCCGATTTACGTCAAGCTGACCGAGAGCAGGTACTTGCAGCTCTTTTACGAGAAGGGATTGGAAAAGCCTTTCAAGGAATTCAAGCTTGACATCAGCCATGAGATTTCAGAACCCAAACTCCAGAACTATGATGAGAATGGGAGGATACACAGTGTGAGGATAGATCGCATCACCTACAAGGAAAAGAGGAAGTACCAGCCAAAGCCTGCTGTCTCTCACATAGCGGAGAGGGAGCAGGTTATCAAGCTGGGTACCACCAGCTATGAAGACTTCCTCAGCTTCATCAGGGCGGTCCAGGATACACTAATGGATTTGCCTGCCTCGTCAACAGACCTGAGCACAGTGGGATTGAACTACCAAGAGGAGGAAATCACTGTGGATGTAAAGGACGAGTTCTATGGCACCTTGGCCAAAAGAGACAATAGGATTTTGCAGCACAATGTGTTGACCCGAGTGCACGTTCTCACTTTCCTTTCTGGCCTGGCGGAATGCAGGCTGGGTCTCAACGATGTCCTTGTCAAAGGGAACGAAATCGTCTCGCGGCAGGACATCATGCCCACTACCACCACCAAGTGGATTAAGCTGTACGATTGCCAGTTCCACTCCTGTGTGGAGGAGGAGGCGTTCGCCAGCGCCCGCGTCATTCAGTTTAACCCCTTGGACGCCTGCAGGTTTGAACTGATGCGCTTCAGAAGCGTGTTTTCCGAGAAGACGTTGCCTTTCACCTTGAGGGTTGCAGCTAGCATCAACGGCGCTGAGGTGGAGCTCCAGAGCTGGCTGATGATGTCTCCGGGGTTCTCCTCCAACAGAGACCCTCTCACTCAGGTCCCCTGTGAAAATGTGATGGTCCGCTACCCAGTGCCACAGGAGTGGGTGAAAAACTTCCGCAGAGATAGTGTCCTCGGGGAAAAGTCTTTGAAAGCAAAGGTGAACAAAAGCGCCAGCTTTGGATCCACCAGTGTGTCCGGTTCTGAGCCAGTAATGAGAGTAACACTAGGAACTGCCAAATATGAGCATGCCTTTAATTCCATCGTGTGGAGGATAAATCGGCTGCCCGACAAAAACTCTGGTGGGTACTCGTGCTTCAACTGGGTAATAATACTGGGAAAAGTTGTATTTTGGGTGCTGGGTCATATTGGAGTAACGTGCAACATTAATGGATCAAACGGTGTTCTGTCAGAAGGTGCAAACAGAATGCCTGCATAAAGCGAAGTAATTACATTTTTTGAAGATATGAAAATTTGCAACAGTAATAGTAGTAATTAAACATAGCAGTACTTGATTGTATTGAATATCACTTCTCATGGTTCTTAATTGCCTCCCCTTTTTTTCGTTTTGCTTTTCTTCCCACCATCCCCCAAAATCTGGCTCTGCTTACCCCAAGAGTTTATAGGAGTCTCCTCAAAGAGCAACAATTCCCAGCACCCTTAAGGAACTGTAGTTCCCAGAATTCTTTGGGGGAAGCAAAGACTGTTAAAGTGGTAAACGAGTGCTTTAAATGTATGATGTATAAGGTGATACAGGAAAAACTTTGTTGGAGAAGTTTGTTTGAGAACCCTTTGCAAGAAAAACTTAGCAGCGTATGCACAGGGTCTAGTTAAACTGCCCAGATACTTGTTTAGGTAAAAATATCAAAAATGAGAAGGCAGAATGGACCCCACCATCCTTCTCTTCTTTTCTCAGTATTTCATTTTTCTCCTCATCCCGTTTACCATTCAAAGCCTAGTCTCACTGTCCTTCAACTCCTTTCTTTCTCCCTTCTATCACAAGCTGTGGCAAAAAACAAAAGCCCTATTATATGAAAATGTATTTTTTAAACATTTTATACCTCACATTTCAAAATAAAAGCTTCAAGGCAACTTGGCAAGCATGAACTGAAACATCCAGTGAGAAATTAAGAAACTATATACTAGACACAGCAATAAAAACCAATTCAGCAGAGGTTAAAAAGACTAAAAGGAGAAACATCGAATAATCAAAATGACAATAAAAGCATTAACAAAAACAACCTCGATCAAAAGGAATCTGAACAACAGGTGTTAGAATCCAGGTATGTCCTGGAGAAGGTAAGAATTGCATCGATGGCTGGTTTGTTTGCTTTTCTCTACTTTGAAATGGGACTGGGGTGGGGCGAGAGGACAACAGACCAAAACTGACATTCTGCATATGTTTGGGAAGAAGGATTTCCTCACAACTTCCTATCTAGGAAGAAAGAAAGCTCAGAGTCAGAGCTTTCAGGCATTGGCTCTGGCACTATTATGATTTGGCTGTGGAATAAGTGTGTTAAGCCAAAAGGCATATGCCCAGCTTTATGCAGAATCCCATTTTTCTAACCTTGTGCACCCTTCATATCTGCTGCTGGGCCTTGTTCTGACAGGCTGTAAACCTCTCTGGGCTGAACCACTTTAGGCTGCAGGTAGAAGCTGACATGAATAAAACTCCTATATTCCAAAGCCTCCAAACACAGAGAGCTTGATGGGCAGGGGGGATGCTATAATAAACCCTTCTCCCTAACATCTGATTTAATTCAGGGGGCATTGTTTATTGGTAGGAGTCAGTCATGTGAGTCCCCACCTGCAGTCTGTAGTGGTTCATCCCAGACACAGATTTACTACCTTACTAATGAGCAGAGCTACATCTTTCTTTGTATACATAATTTGGGCCGCTTTGCTATAAAATGTGAAGGTGATGACTATACCCAAAAAAATAGTGCAATCCTATGCTTGTTTACTCAGAAGTAAGTCCGTTATATTCCCAAGCAGGTGTACATAGCATTAGCCTAATGGGTCTTTCTGGCATCTCATTAAATTGGCCCAACTTAAGCCTTGCTTTAGTTATGCGTGAAAGTTTCCCCTTGCTAAGCACAAGGCAAGTGTTGTCACTGCACAGATGTCTGTTGTTGTTGTGCTTGAGGGGCAGCTGTTTTTATATAATCTATGTCACAGAACCAGTCCAAAAAAACAACAACAGCCCTATGCTGTGGAATTGGATTCCGTGAGGAGCATTTATGTGACTGTTCCAGGAACAGCTTGGTAACTTCTAACGCAGTCCCCTGATTCATAAGCAATGTGTTGATGCTGGCTGATAAAACAAGCCTTGTTTACAGCCTGTGAGGAGTCTCAGTCCCAACTGGACAGGCTTCAGGGCTCCAGCGTGAAAGTGTGTTTTTTAGTCAGTCAACAGGCAAGCCGAACAAAGAGTGTTAAGAAAACATTGATTCATCGAAGGAGTTTCTGCCTTGATTGTGGAGAAATACGATGCATTTCAAAGGACAGCACAACTTAAACCACAGCTTTGGATCTGAAGACTGGAAAACTGGTGTCTAATCAATGTTCATCAATACTGAACGCCCCTTTCTCCCTAGTGCATTATGTTAAATATCTGAATCTGAAAATGCTAAAGCACATTTTCCTATGAAGCTCACACTGTTTATATAGCACACATAAAAATAAATATATTCCAGTTTAAACAATATATATTTGACAGAGGAAGATTCAACATTTCAATAGGACCTACATCTGAGTAAACATATTTAGGATTATAGGTTTAGGTCACATTCTAATCTGTGCTGCCCATGTTCATGCATGTCTCAACCTGCACTGATCCTTCACCTGCCCACACTATAGATAGGAGGTATTAGCAATTACAGTCCAGATACAGAGGCATACATGCTTCTCCCATACTACCCAGTTCCTGATTCTAAAGAAACATCTTCCTGTGCTCCTGTTACTAATACTAAATGGCAAAGAGGGAACATGAACAGCTCTACCCAGACGTACTCTTTGTGACTCTGCCAAGGTTTTCGCTTGCACAAGGTCTGGGGAGGTTATATGACATCCACTATTACCGTAACTGAGCATTCAATTTGATTTATGGGGAGGTCATATAGTGTTACATCAAGCAACTGTTATTCCACCTTTTCCAGTTTGTTTTCCTGTCACTTTCCTTACTGCAAATCAGGTTTCTTGCAGTGCAAGATGACCTAATTCACTGCAATCACGCAACCTGAATTTGCTGCCATGTGACTGAATCCTACTCACAAAATAATGTTAGTCTGAAAATGGTTCCAGAACACACTTGTCAAAATGTTGGTGTCACAGACAAAAACATGCTTTGCATCCATGAGA
This sequence comes from Podarcis pityusensis, assembly GCF_964106645.2. NCBI lineage: Eukaryota > Metazoa > Chordata > Lepidosauria > Squamata > Lacertidae > Podarcis > Podarcis pityusensis. The sequence goes on from NC_138028.1 coordinate 27,469,597, forward strand.
ATCATTCAAAAGTCAGCACTGGAATATGTTATCCACACAACTTACGTGCTGACTACTTCCTGTATATTGGATGCAACAGGAATCTGACATTAGATCACTGGCATTAAAGCAGGCATTTGGGGACCTAAGCCTAGTGTGGCTTGTTATGGTCACCTAGTAAATTCAAGGGTGCAGCAAGATTTGAACTGTGGGTTTCCAGAGTTACAACCCACAAACTTACCTACAATGCTGCACCAGCTGTACTGAATCAGTGACTTCCCAATGTGGGTTTTTTCTTTGCCTTTATTGCCTTTTCTAAAGGGTATATGGGGCTCTCTGTAGTTGTAGTTGTTCTTTAGTCATTTAGTCGCATCCGACTCTTCGTGACCCCATGGACCAGAACACACCAGGCACTCCTGTCTTCTACTGCCTCCCGCAGTTTGGTCAAACTCATGTTGGTAGCTTCGAGAACACTGTCCAGCCATCTTGTCCTCTGTCATCCCCTTCTCCTTGTGCCCTCAATCTTTCCCAACATCAGGGTCTTTTCCAGGGAGTCTTCTCTTCTTATGAGGTGGCCAAAGTATTGGAGTCTCAGCTTCACGATCTGTCCTTCCAGTGAGCACTCAGGGCTGATTTCCTTAAGAATGGATAGGTTTGATCTTCTTGCAGTCCATGGGACTCTCAAGAGTCTCCTCCAGACCATAATTCAAAAGCATCAATTCTTCGGCAATCAGCCTTCTTTATGGTCCAGCTCTCACTTCCATACATCACTACTGGGAAAAACATAGCTTTAACTATACAGACCTTTCTCGGCAAGGTGATGTCTCTGCTTTGTAAGATGCAGTCTAGGTTTGTCATCGCTTTTCATGTAAATCCTCTGCGGTCTAGAAAATAATTATTCAACTCTGATGTAAACAGCCAAAGTTGCTTCCCAATTCTGATTTCTAATAACATTTTCAGGGACCTTTGGCAAATCACATAAGGCTCTTCTATATTTGCATATCAACTTTACTTTATGGCTGGCAAACACTGAGTCCAACTTTCTGTTCAATAAATTACACATCTAAGAATCTTCTAATTGACTATTTCCTGAAAAGTATCAATGAAAGGGGTGATTTACAAAGGCAGGCATTTATTTGGAGCTTCACAGGAGAACAGCAACTGGGAATTGAGTTACAGCGGAAGAGCAAATGGGAGAAAAAATTAGCAGGCTCCCTTCTGCCACTTCCACTGAAAATCTGTCTCCTGGTGGTGTTTTTTGGTGAACAAGTGGGGTTTCCCCCCTCTATCCCTACATATGGTGAAGTGTGTGCCAAAGAGCTCCTGTTCCCTAGATTTCCAAAACATGAAAACACAGCACTTGACTCAATAAATACTGCCAGTGGGAACTAGCCCATCCCCAAATACATGTTTTAATTCTCTTTGAAATCTTGCCTAAGCCCCTTTGATTTCAATAGGACTTCGAGCTTTAATAGTGTTATATGGATAGGACAGTTAGAAGGCTCACACTTGTCTTTAAACATGTGGGGTCTTTCTTTTATTAGAGGGGCGTGGGCGTGCCCATTACTGATTTAGAGCTTTAAACGGTATAATATCGTATGTCTTAGTATGATCCAAATGATTCCATCAGCTAATATTAGTTATCAGTTTGTCCAGATGCCTTCCAGTATCTATTGTAACAGTTTTATCAACAGACTGATGTAAAGCATGGAAGAGTCATTCAGTTACTTTTACAAGAGGTTCTTAAATACTCTTCTAGAATATGTTGTAACATCATACTGAAACCTCACATCATACTGAAACCCCAGTAGTTTGATTCTCATTTTTCAATAATGACATGACAACAGCATTCTGACTCATAACCATTTAATTAATTAAGCTGGCTTTCCTGTTTTGTTCTGCTTCTAAGCCTTCTGAAGGCTTGATTTCAAAGAAAAAGTTTTTGATTTCCATGCTCTTTTGCCCTTTTGTAGCTTCTGGTCACCCACACTGCTTCTTCTGCCACCTGGAGCTTGGCTCAGACCGGGAAGTGCCTTCTAACTTTGTCCGCTATGTGGATGTGGAGTTTGACATGCCAACCACTTCAGCATCCAAAGCCACCATCCGGTCCATCTCTGTGGAAGGCAAGACAGATGTCAGGAAGTGGGTCAACTATTCAGCACATTACAGTTACAAGGTACGGGCGAGCAGCTTTCTTCCAGGGATTAAGTGAATTGGGGTTAGTTAGTTTGCAAATGAAACTATTTTATAGTATGTCTATCGGGACCACGAACTGCAGTGAATGACTAGATTCTCCATGTTGTCTTATATAAGTCTTCTACCATAAATTTCCAAGTAGAACTACAGTAGGCTTTGTAGCTCAGTGGTAGATTATATGTTTTGAATGGAAAAGGCCCCAGATTCAGTCCTTGGCAACTCTAGATATCTGATGGTAGGGCTCAGAAAGATCTCTTGCCTGAAACTGTTGCACTCCCCTGAGAGTAAACTCTGTTGAAGACACCTTTATATGTTCATAAACCTAGGAAGAGGAGAAATACATCAGATACTCCTCCCATTTTTGCTATAAGAACAGTGATGTGGGTGTTGCAGAAGGAAGCTGGGATTACTGTACTAAGTCCCTACCTCCTTGAGCTCCTTCATTGTCTGATTTCAATCCAGCAGGCTTGAGGGTTCTTCCCATCAAATGGAACATTATGACACTGATTCCATGCTAATCTCCTCACCCACTGCAATTTTGCCAACAACAATGAGGGTTGATGGGGTTGCTATGATTGGAATCTGTCCCACTTTTGCAGATGAGAGTCTCATGTGTAGAAGTATATGTCCACTGTCTTCACTGTAGAGCAGAGATGGAGAACTTGACAGCCTTCAGACGTTTCTCGACTACAGCTTCCATTGTCACTGACCATTGCCCATGCTGACTGAGGCTTATGGGTACTGAAGTCCAACAATAGCTGATGGAGGGCCCAGGTTCCCCATCCCTGCTTCAGAGCAGGTTGTCATTGGCTGACGTAGAAATTTTACTGTTCTTTTCCCACAACTCCCAACTTCCTCTTCCTTATCAGGTGGAGATAGAGCAGAAGAAGAACTTGAATCCAGATGTGATGGAAGAACACACTGATAACCCCAAGGGCTGTGCTGTGCAGTGAAAGGAAAGGTCCATCTGCAGTTGGAACAGAAGAATCAACAGGCCTTGAAGAAGAAGGAACAGCATGTTGCTCCTGCTGTAGGAAAAGCCGGATAGAATCTGGAGCGCCGTAGGGTTTCCTTGTCCTCTATGTCTATACTTAGAGAGGGACCTATTTTGGGATTTGTTTACAACAGACTGGTGGCTTTGGTAGAAGCAAACTAAGCATATAGTATATAGGCTTACAACTGATTCAAGCCTGCCTTCGTCTCTGACACTAATCTTCTTACAGTGATATAATGGTATTTTTTTTCAACTCAAAAGGTGTATCTCTAGTCTTATTGACAGTCTTTCTCCCCCTACTGTGTGCTTGACATTACCTGAACTCTTGTAATTCAGTCCTCAGAAGAGCTCTTCCAGGTACTCTGCAGAAGCACTGAGGGGGAGGAAGGAATGAGAGATGCACCACAGCATCCCTTGGGTTTTCTGTCATGTCCATGACACTTAGTGAAACATTTTAACAGCTTTTCTTCTCCACCAGTGTAGACGGAACCCCTGGGAATTCCACTGGGTGAAGGACAAGTGGATTGACCTTCCCTTCTTATCATCTCCAAGGCAGAACATTTAAAAATTGCACATTTCCTTGGATTTTGGTGGCCAGAAAGCTTCCTTTATTCACTTAGACTGACAGCGGGGCCAGGATTATTCTTTAGACTTGACATAGTTATAGCTGCCAGTAGAGGGGACTAAGATAATATTTGATCAGGCTTGACTGGGAGGATACAGGAAGGAAATAATTTCATTTAAATTAATGGTCAAGTGAATGGTCGGGTGGACTGGTTACTTCTCTGACAGATGACAATTTATATTCTTGATAGGGATAGGGAAAGGAGGTGCTCTGTTTATTTTTTTGTAGATGTTGACAATGCTGCTTTCATGTTCTGTCCCAAAACCTACATCTTATTTTAGAAAGACTGCAGTGCCACAGTTGTGTGTGATATTCTTACTTTATAATGTACTGGCATAATGGCATAGCAGTCAGTGTTGTCAGTACTCTTTGAATTCTATGTCTACAATAGTCTCACACAAGTGCAAAAATTAACAAAGTCCAAGTTTCCACCCCACATGACTGTAAAGATAATCTTGAAAATGTCTGGATATACCTGAGCAGAATGTTCAAGGGTCAGGTGGTAAATGGAATTGAAAAGCAGCATGGGACTTCAGCACAGAGGCATTATCATGCAGTTGGGTCATTCAGATCCATTTGTTGTGTGTGCGACAACTGGTACACAAATATACAACCATCCCTCTTTTTTCACCCACAATATTCATTGCTATTCCACCTGTGGGTGGAGCTTAACAGAATATATGCCATGTGGGAGAGTTTTATCCCTCTCAATCACTCCACCACCACCTTTTTACATTGTGAAAATGTGAACAGGTATCTCTGTACCTGTGCACATGTACCTTAAAACACCAACAACCAAATAATTCCAGAAGAGCTCAAGGTCAAACCTTGTCAACATGCTTCACAATGGGCAAAATGGAGGATAGTGTATTGGCATGGACATGTGATGCTGTAGTACAAACAACTAATTTTATCTAGATTAGAGGTGGGGAATCCTGAGTTTTCCCCCACCCCAGCAGGCTACTTTGGCAGGTGGGTACTGTTGTCCAGCTGTCAATCACCAGACATCACTCTGGTCCTCACCAATCCTTTAAGTTTCACCCCTGTGCAGAAGTGAATTCTAAGAACATTCAAAACAACATGATGGAAAACCCCAAACCCTGAAAATATACAAATCCAAAGAAACACTACCATGCTTCCCTTCACTTATGCCCTAAGTCTGGTTTATACATGCATTTTCATTACTGGATGAGACTAATGAAAGGATGTCTTTTGTGTTCTAATGGGCATCACAGAGAGAATTTTCATTTCACATCACCTGTAAGTTAATAGCCAAGACCCAGCTCTATACATGTGGAGCTGTTTTTAAAATGCCTATCGTCCCTTTGGAGGGGAGGTAGAAACAGAGAGGTACTATCCAGCCTTCTTCCTTTTCCTTCCCAACAGGTGATAGGTAAGATTACTGTTTGTCGAAGAGGAACGTGTTATGCACAGCTCAATCATGGAGAGGAATCACATCTATAGCACCTGGTGGTGGATGAGAATCCTCATCTATATAGCACCTAACTAGATTTGAGCAAAAGCTTTGCAGTGGAGTCCACTTCCATATGCAGGTGGCAGTCATCAGGTATAAAGTAATCAAATGAACATATGTGAACTAGACCCACTTAAAAGCTAATCCTCCAGAGGATGCTAAAGCTTGGACCTTGCTGTTTCATAGCAGTCTCTGAAAATACTTCTCTGCGTGTCCTGCATGGGTTTTGCTCAGGCATCTGGGTGGCCACTGTTAGAAGAGGATGCTGGGCTAAGATCAGCAGGCTCTTATGTTCCTAAATATGCTACAAATGCATCAGGTACATATAAGAACATGTACAGCTGATCTTAGAGCTGTAAGAACAAAGTCAGCTGATCTTAGAGAAAGCAACTGGGCAGAGCAGGATGGATAAGGGTGAAGATATCTCTTAGATGTTTGGAGTCCCAATGTATTAGTTTTCTAAAGATAACAATCAGTATCTTCTGAATTGTGCCCAGATTTCCATTCACACCCTAAAGCTTTGAATTCAACATGTCCCATGCATCCAGTTCCATTCAGGAGATGTCATTATGTAGAATGCACTACAGCCCTTAGGCTTACAAGGCCATTTGTGATGGTTAGCAGGTGTAAATTCAAAGCTGGGTAGTATAAGACCCAGAAGCACCTTCTTGAATGGAGAATGTACAGGAGACAAGGCTATAGTCCTGAGCAGAAGAGGCTGGGACACATCATTGATGTTTATGACCTCACAAGTAAGCATGACAGCTGGCTGATTATATCTGCGTTTGGTAGATTTGCCTTCAATTGACTTGCCAATATCCTGCCCACTGTTCCAAAAAGTTACATAGCATATAATACCATTTGGCTTTAGTCCTTCTTCTGCGGTATTGTCAGCTGGGCAGGGACTGATAGAATACCCTGCTAATTTATTGTGGAAAGAAACTGTGTCTCTTTGCTAAAAAAAGGGCGTCGTGTTGCTTTCAGTCTGCTCTTTGCTGCCTCCATCCAGACGGATTGTTCATGACCTCTTGCACTATTGTGATTGAGTGGGTTGGGTTTTTTTACATATTTTGTAACAGGTTTCTACCTTTTGATGTTGTACTATGAGAGAGTCTACACACTGGTTGATACTTTAGACATTTTGTTGTCCCCCCCCCAAAAAAAAACACTTCTCTGAGAAATGTTCTTTTGAGTTTCATTGTGGGAGGAACTGTTGAATAAAAGCAAACGAAATGCTACCTTTATTGAAGTCAATTTATTTGTGTTGGCATTCTACCTACAGATCAACATTCATAGTGCATAAGCATTAAAACTTCTTTCGAACCAAAGCCCATCCCTGTGGCCTATGAATATATTACTAATACTGTCATTTATAGTATTATACGTCATATATAGTGTGAATAGGGAAGGGGGCTGAGGGTGAGAGTGCTGTTTATTGAATTCATAGGTGAGTTAAGATTTGGATCTGTGCCTTTCTGGCTCAAAGCTGACATTCTAAGACTGTAATCCTAATTGCACATAGCTGGGGGTAATTCAGTAGGACTTATCTTGTAAGTCACCATGTTCTCAATTTCAGCCTCTGCATCTAAAGGAAAATGCTTTGGAGTGTATGCAGAGTGCATTTTCCCAACCCTTGAGCAGTCTGCCCCACACATATGATATTACAGGGTAGGGTTTGCAAGCATGCTTGAGCAATGATACCTCACTTAAACAAGGCCTGGTATAATCATTATGCTGGACATGGTCAAATAAAAAATGAAAACAGGCAGCATGCTGCAATAACTCTAATGTGATACAACTAACCGGGTGTCTGTGGGCTGGGTGTAGGCTGTATTTGTATACAACTACTGCATATATGGATGTGGCAATTCAGATTAAAGGTTACCCTGCCCACACTGAACTACAAACAAGTCCATGCTTAAAACAAGGCTGCACATTAGTTGCTCTCAAAGTTTTGCTCTACAATCTTATGCAAGAGCAGCTAAGGTGGCTCCTTCCTCATCCAGAACAGCAGGTTAGCCATCCTGCATGGAAAAGCACATCCCTTTATTAGCACATGTATCAGATGACTTTGTACCTAAAATGAGACCCCAAAGACAGTGGGTGCCTGAGGAGTCTTTCTTATACCAAGTCTTCTTCTTTGGTGATCACTTGTAGTCGAGTAAGATTTGTCTTCCATGGACACGGTCTTAACAGCGAGTCCGTGACTGTGGAGGCTAATTCTGGATCCACACGTTCTTCCACAGTGGGGATATACCGTAGGTTCCCGGGTGGGAGTTGATCATGGTGAGGGTCTGCCACACGTTCCTTCCAAAGCATGTTTTGTCCTGAGTTCAAGCATCTTCAAAGCCAATGACACCTTTGGTAAAGGCTGTACTCCAATTGGAGCACTTGCAGACCAGTGTTTCCCAATTGTCAGTGTTTATACTACATTTTTAAAAGATTTTCCTTAAGAGAGTCTTTTAATGTCTTTTGTTGACCACCAGCATTACACCTTCCATTTTTAAGTTGGAAATAGAGTAGATGCTTTGGAAGACGATAATCAGGCATCTGCACATGACCAGTCCAACGAAGTTGATGTTGAAGAATCATTGCTTTGACGCTGGTGATCTTTGCTTCTTCTAGTACACTGGCATTAGTTTGCCTGTCTTCCCAAGTGATATGTACAATTTTTCAGAGACACCGTTGATGGAATCTTTTGAGATATTAGAGATTGTGTTTATAGGTGGTTCATGCTTCACAAGCATATAGTAAGGCTGCTATTACAATAGCTTTGTAAACAAACATTTTGGTTTCCCTGTGAATGTCATGGTCCTCAAACACTTTGCACTTCAATTGGGAGAAAGCTGCACTCGCAGAGCTCAGGCAATACTGGATTTTGGCATCAATGTCAGCCCTTATGGAAAGATAACTGCCCAGGTAGGAGAAGTGATTGACATTTTCCAATGTTACACCATTTAATTGGATTTGTGGTGCTGCAGAGGGGTCGTTTTGTGCTTGTTGGTGCAGCACTTTGGTGTTTTGGATGTTGAGCGATAGGCCAAGCTTTTTGTAAGCTTCTGCGAAGGTATTTAGGATGGTTTGGAGGTCATCCTCTGAGCGTGCACACACTACATTGTCATCAGCATAGTGAAGCTCTGTGACGGAAGTTACGGTAACCTTACTCTTTCCTTCAGCCTACTCAGATTAAAGAGCTTTCCATCTGTTCAATATATGATTTCTACTCTGGTGAGGAGTTTCCCTTCAACAATGTGTAGGATCATGGCAATGAAAATAATAAATAGAGTTGGGGTAATAACAACCCTGTTTAATACCTGATCCCAGGAGAGCCAAAGGTTCCTCACATCTGCTCTGTACTAAAATACACCAATGGATCAACATTGCAGGCATTTCTTTTCCATTTTTGGTAGATCTGTTTTGGATCTCATAAGACCTAAGAGTTTTGCTAGATCACTGGACCAATGGTCCATCTTCCAACCAGATGTCTCCTCCTTCATCTGAGGATCACAGGACAATTAACAATATAAAAACAGAAAAATGCATAACATAGTAATAAATAAAAACAATAATGTCCTCACAGTTTAAAAGACCAGAGATTGCTCAATTAGCCAAAGGCCTGGGAGAAGAGGGATGTTTTTGCCTGGTGCCTACAGACAGGATTTATTACATCATGTATACAAAGCAAATATGCTTGCCAATTTCACTTCTACTTGTGAGATGAAAAAAAATTAAAATACTACAATATGCTCTAGTATTGGTGAGCACATTTGGCACCGCCAATCAATGTAGATAACACTGACCCAATGGTCTGTATAAGGTTCTTACATTCACCCTGCAACTCCACATGGTTCTTTTCTTAAAAAGAAGAGGGGCCCAAGAATTAATGGTGCCCCAATAATACACTTCCATAGGGGAGCAAGAGTTAAAATCTCCCCCCCCCCCACAAGCCATCCCTGCTGGTGTATAATTGGGGGGGGGGGCTAGTGGGTGGAGAACTACAGATTCACTGTTGCTAGAACATTTCTGTTCACAAAAATCATAAGAAGTTTGAAATGTAAATGTAATAATCACTTCACTTGAGCATTTTTTTGGCTCATTCCAAAATGAACAGATGCTGCAATGTGAATTTTAAAAGCCCCATTTATTTTTATTTGTGAGGGACATTTTCGCCACCTTGTGGTCTGATGCTATTACTGGAAAACTCATGGATGAAAAACAGAGACAATAACCAACGGTACTCATTAATGTGAGGTACAAAACTGGAACAATGTTTTTAATATAAAATGATCTGATGTGCAAGGGCTTTTTTTATATAAAAAAAAGTACCTACATTATACGGTCACAAAATGTCCCTATGAAAATTTCTAGTTAGTTTCATACACTGTCAAATAATCCAGATATCCACAAAATTCAATGAATACCACATTCAGGAACAGCAGATTGATAATCAGTCAGAGGATCTACCAAATGTACATTGGGATCTAAACTAAAGGGAACCTCCACTGTATGTATAAACCCTCCACCCATCACTATTATTGCATAAAGAAATCCAGTATGTATTGCGACAACAACCATGTCGTTTCTCAATGTTGAAAGTTGCACCACATTTTTCAAGAAGCCAATATCTAAGAACCAGATTAGATGCTACTTTGCAGTGTAGCACGCAGTTCTCTTTTTGGAACTTATGTAGTGTTTTTTTCTAGGAAAAAGCTGAGGTTCAAATGTTAACCATACAGGTCAGGTACTTCTGTCACAGTTCAGAAACAAATGAAACATCCATGAATACAATAGCAGGACTACAGTATTTAGAGCACCAGCACTTAAAATGTTTTTGACAACATTGAAAGGAAGAGATAAATTCAGTTCCATAAACCTATGATCCACAGACCAAGGGAGGCTCTGTTGTTGTGAAGGCCCTGTGACAGGGCCTTATTAGTGGCAGTTCCATTTGCAGAATGCCCTTCTTGGTGCAGTATATTTGTCTAATTCATTATAGTTAGTTAAGTATTTCTATTGCTTTACTTGATCGGGGGGGGGAGGAGGCTGCCCCCCCGACTATGCCCATGCTCAGACATTTGATGGCTGAAAGATACTGTTCCTGGCAACGTTATTAGCTTTGAAGGTATGTAGTGGCTTCCAATTATATTGTTTTGGCTTTTGGGAGTTTGCAGCCCTCAGCTCCTTGGAGAGGAAGTACGGGATATAAATTTAATAATAATAATAACAACAATAACAGTAACAGTAACAACTAGCAACATTAGACTGTACAAGTTTCTATATATTTTGTGCTGCAGTTTAAAATGTTACATATTTGACACTTCTTACATCAGCAGCATACTCCACAAAACAGAAAGGCAGTCAATCAATTGCATTGATGCTTATTTATTTCCACTGGAAACAGAAAAAAGGAAATAAAAATTAATTACATGAAATAAAACATCACAAAGCCAGTTGTTCAGGCACACCCTCAGGCTGGCCAGCTGGGAAGCAGGGGCGTAGGAAGGGGTGTGTGGTGGGGGCGGTCCGCCCCACGTGCAATCTCTGAGGGGGGTGACAGAGGCACACCGCAGGGGACTCGTACGGAGGATCACACCACCACCGCTGCAGCCACACGCGGAGGATCGCACCGCCCCCCCCCGGTGCATGGCATGGCCTCCGTTCCAGGCGCCCATGCAGCCAGCTCCACCACTGCTGGGAAGGAGAGCAACATTTAGATTGAAAGGACTCCACACCTACCATGCAGTCCAGGGGGTCATTTAACAGCCCCATGAGCTTTCCCCGTACCGAGCCGACCACCGAGTCCCCGCCCACTGCGCTAAACTGGAAATTGCGTCTACGCAAATTCAGACACCGGAAATTGCGGGTGCACGCATTGACACATGCAGTCTGGCCCACGGAGGGATCTCTGCTGGAGTGAACCGGCCCAGGCGAGGTAAGCCTGCCGCCCCCTCTCCTAATGCTACCATTACAGACTAGGAAGAAACCACCGATAAGGGATGGGCTGCATGAAGGGTCCATGAGTTCCACTCTATGCCAAAGAAAGGCAAAAAGGGAGATTTTATTATCAGCAATTCTCTAATTATGGTCACTATTTGACAGGCCACAGATTTCCCAACCATGAGATACACCAACAGTAACAAGAACCTTGGAGAGCTGCTGCCAGTCAGTGTCAACAATACTAGGCTTAGATGGACCTGTGGTCTAATTCAGGGTAAGGCACCTCCCTATGTTCCTAAGAGGCTTCCTTCACTATGACTTGCACTTTCAGAACCTTTTCTTGGGAGGTGATAACCTCCTGGTATTTCTCTCTGGCAGCTAGCCAAATAAAATGTTCCACCAAGCCAGTGCAAGCCCAGCTTACATATGCAGATGGTTACATGCTGCCTGGGGCTTGAGTGATGACAGAAGAACAGATGAGGAACAGTTGCTGAAGGCAGCCCTGTATAGGGAAGCTTTTTTTAAGGTTTAATGTTTCACTATGTTTTTATATATGCTGGAAGCCACACAGAGTGCCTGGGGCAACCCAGTCAGATGGGCAGGGTACAATTATTATTATTATTATTATTATTATTATTATTATTATTGCCAACGATCAGAGTTTGCTACAAGATATAAGTCCAGGGATCTATTCGTAGTCAGGATAGCTGATTTGGGCTTACTTTTGTTACCGGAACCACCCAGTAAAGATATACATGGAGGTAATCACTTGAATGACAGGGGTCAGCTGGCAGCAGTCATTCCATCAGGCTGCAGCAGAAGGAAAGGGAGCTAGGCCATTTCTTTGGCACTGCTGAAAAACCAGATCCATTTGACTCCTCTCTCTTTGAACAGTTTTGATTCCAGACGGTTAGATTTACATCATAAGGACTGAATCCCAGGTTTCCATGTTTTATTGTTCCTGCCTCATCCCTCCCCTCCCATTTGTGGCATATCTTTTGGATTAAATGAAGGGAACACATATTTTTAAAAATCTTAAGCAAACCACTCTAGGAACTGTTTCACCTGAAAACTATGGATGAATGGATGGGTAATTTTATTTATCTATTTACACATATACCCCAAGATCATGAGAGCATTCAACTCTAGAAAATAACAGGTGTTCATAACCTTTCCTCCAGGATACAACAGGGACTCTAGTGGCAGTTCCTTAGAAAGTGGAAGACATATGAAGGATGGGGTTATAGACATATAATTTTGCAGAGGAAATGCTACGGATGTAACATAATGGGTATAATGGAGATAGGCGAATACAAACCCATTCTCAGAATAGACCCATTGAAATTCATGGCCATGACAAATTTAGATCCACTCATTTTAATGGAAAGTTAGGTGAATACAACCCATGGGCCTGTGGACAGAGAAACAAACAGCAAGGGGAGGGGCAGCCCCGAGATATCATTAAGATCAGGGCCATCTGAAACTGTTTGTCTATTTCTTCTGCTGACACTACCCAAATACTGATTTGGGTTAGAGAGCTAAAAATAAAACTGTTAAGGTGATGGAAGACTTCCAAGTAGTGTACTCTTCTCATCATGTTTGGGATAGCTCAGTTGGTAGAGAATAAGACTCTTAATCTCAGAGTTGTGGGTTTAAGCCCCATGTTGGGCAAAAGATTCCTGCATTGCAGGGAGTTGGACTAGATGACCCTCGTGGTCCCTTCCAACTCTACTATTCTATGATTCTATGTGCGGCAAAATGGAATTTGGAACAAGTGAACCTGCAACAGAACATTGCAGCGTGAAATGTTCCTGTTCAGGATACTCAGTTCCATTTCCCCTTTCCTGGTTATACATAATTATTTTTACACTTAACAGTCAACCACCATTCCACACCCATTGAGTTTGCTCAGTATTCACTGGCCTATTTTAGAGCCTTCCTCTAGGCTTCCTCTTCAAAAAATGTTAATTGAAGTTAATTAAAATGTAAAACTGGCCCTGATAATGTTCTGAGTGGTGCAGTCCTGGTTTAGCTTTTTTCACTCAGAGGACAAATAGACCCGAAAAGCCAATGGCTCAGCATCTAGTGTCTTCATTCAGCCTATTTATTGCCCCTTGTATTCAAAAAGGTGGGAATTTCTGTGGGAATCCTTTAAGGTGATGCATGAGGCTAAAGGGAAAGTTTGCAAATTGATTGTAAGCGTGTATGAGCACAACTAAAGCATATCGCATACTGTCAGCCGGTGGTTAGCTTTCTGTGTGTATCTGCATGCTTCAGCAAACGTGAAACCAGAAGTATCTGCAAAACCTGCACATAATTTGTGAAACTCCAGAAACAGTACTTTAGAAATATATATAGGCACACAGCACAATCAACTGAAGTGTTTGTGCCAGCAACCTTTCAGAAAGCCGTGACTTGAAACTTGCTTTGCATTTACGAGAACCATTTGCAGCTGTGTATAAATATCACATGGTACAAATTCAGCTATTCTCATAAACTTGCCAGGTCCAGACAGCATCCACGCAAAAGTTCTTAAAGAACTGAAACGTGAAATTGTTGACTAGCTAAGAAAATATGTAACTTGACCTTGAAATTAGCCTTGATGCCAAAACACCAATTTTTAAAAAGGCATCCTGGAAATGAGGGGAAATGGGTGGAAAGCATTATCAAGAATAAAATCACCAAGGATACAGGAGAACAAGTCTTGATAAAGTGGAACCAGCATGACTTCCGAATGGGTAAGTGATGTCTCACTAACCTATTAAGAGTTGAGTGTGTCAACAAGGATATAGAATTATAGAGGCAATCCAGCTGAAATTGTGTACTTATACTTTCAAAAAGCTTTTGACAAGTACCTCAACACAGAGGTAAGCTTAGTGTATAAGCTTAGCACTCGTGGAATAAGAGAGGTCCTCTTATGGACTGGCAACTGGTTAAAAAAACTGGAAGCAGACTAGGAATGGACAGAAAATTGAGTCCCCCAAGAGTTTGCATTGGGACCTGTACTTTTTAACTTGTTCATAAATACCATTTAGAGTTTGAGTCACCTAACCTCAAAAAGAATTATTGTAGAGCTGGAATACATTTAAAAAAGGGCAACCAAAATGATCAAGGGGATGGTGCAACTCCCCTATGAGAAAATGTTACATTTGGGGCTTTTCAGTTTAAAGAAAAGGTAAGAGGTGACATGATAGAAGTGTATAATATGCATGGCATTGAGGAAGCAGACAGAGAAAAATTTTTCGTCCCTTCTTACAACACTGGAACTTGTAGACATCCAAAGAAGCTAAAGGTTGGGACACTTGGGACAGATAAAAGAAAGTACTTCTTCACCCAGTGCATTGTTACTATAGAATTTGCTCCCCTAAGAGGCAGCGATGGCCACCATCTTGGAAGGATTGAAAAAGAGGATTAGACAAAATTCATGCAGCATAAATCTGTCAGTGGCTACGAGCCACAGCACCTGGCTATGTTCTACCTCTGAATGCTAGTCGCTGAGAATCACAAGTAGGGAGAGTCCTGTTGATCTCGGGTCCTGTTTTCAGACTCCCCATAGGAATATGTGAGAACAGGATTCTGGACTAGATGGGCCATTGACTTGATCCATCAGGCTTTTCTTATTGGGCTTTTGCTATGGGCTGCTTGCCAGGAAAAAACCCCACATTTGTCCCCACCCCTCTACAGCTATAGCCCCTTGCTCATAGCCTTCATAATAATGAGAGTATCAGCCATCTGGGCTGCATTCATGATAGAATGTGTTGAATGTGTTGAAACTGGCCAGACTCCAGGAAATTATTAACTACAAATAACTAGAAATGCCACACAAGTGTTAAAACAGCACAATGGGGGTGAATTACAGGCAGTATCGTCATTAAAATGCCTCAGTTTCAGGTTGGAAGTTTCACAACGCACACTTACCTGGGAGTAAATCACATTGAATTTAATGAGTCTAATTGACAAAGCAGATTGGCTTCATTGTGGATAAAAGCAGAGAAATATTGATAATCATTTTAGTTGTTCAATGAATTAATCCCTTAGCAAGGCATTTATTTTTCACTGTATTACTTCCTCACACTGACTTCAGTGCCTATTGACACAGGCCCACTTGCTATGTTTTAACTACCTGCTGATTAACTTTTTATTTCTGCAAACCTACCAAGAAATATAATTTAGCTACCTACGTTTGTTTTAAAAGTCTTCCTTATTTTGTCTGTGTTTTAATGAGAATTATTTTATGTATATTTGTATTTTAATAATTCTGTGGAATCTACCTGTTTTATCTACAATTTTATTGATATGCCACTTAGATCAATCTTTGATCAAGTGGTTTATAAATCTTATAAATAAAATAAATTCCCATTAAGTGACTACAAAATGAAACGGCTTGCAACAAGGCTGCAATCCTATACCCAGTCTCCTGGGTGTAAACCCTGTTGAACTCAACGAGGCTTATATTTGTATATATGTGTGTATAGGATTGGGCTGTCTCCTTGCTGCTATAGAGACATGGCATTTTCTAACCAGTTCTTAAGTTCAGCTGTGCAATCCTAACCATGTCTACTCAGAAGTAAGCCCTACTTAATTCAATGGGGCTTATCCCCAGGTAAGTGGGGTTAGGGCTGCAGCCTAGAGCCAGTGTGGCGTAGTGGGTAGTGCTAGTCCAAATCCCTGCTAAGCCCACTAGATAGCTCAGTTGGTTAGTGTGGTGCTGTTAATGCCAAGTTTGCAGGTTTGATGGGACAGCTGCATAATCCTGCATTGCAGGGGGTTGGACTAGATGATCCTCAGGATCCCCTTCCAGCTCAACAATTATTCTATGAAGCTCCCTAGGCAGTCACAGTCTCTCAGCCTGACCTACCTCAAGAGCGTTGTTGTGAGGATAAAAACTGGAAGGAGAAGAGAATCGTGTGGGCAACCTTGTACCCTTTGGAGGAAACGTGGGCTATAGACGTGACAAATAAATTATGAATTCGCTCGCCGCTTTGAATGACAAATGGGGATTACTGTCTTTCCAATACCGGGGAAGTTCCTGCTAACTTGCAGTGCGCGTTTTACCAGTCCGGCCACTAAAATACTGGCTTGCTGAGCACATCTAAACCCCAGATAATGCTCAAACTTCAGATTCACACAGAACAGCTGATGAGAAACAGGTCAGCTCCCCGCCATATAAACCTCCATCATCTTGTGAGTGGCGGGGGCAAGGATAACAGGCTCCACGAAGCTTACACCGGCGCTTCCGGTGCCTAATAGAACAGGACAGGCAACGCCTCCCCCACCTCCCGCCCCAAAAGGGACACGATACTATAGAGATGTGTGCCTAGAGAGGCCGCATATTTTATATTACGTTTTCCCGCCTCACACATGGAAACTGGTAACGCACCAGATGGGTTACTTGTCTGCTCAACCCATAGAGATAGAAACAGGTAGAGTCGCTAAACTTCAGGTAAAACATCGAAAGCCATCGTCGCCCGTGAGCGCGCCGTTTCAGACTTCGGCGTCTCTACGGCTAAGCCTATTCTTTACACGTCGGGCATAAAGGCGGCTCAAATTTCGGGCAGAAACAGCCGCGCGTTGCGAGCAGCGGAATAGCCAAGGAAGCCGCCATGGCGGTTCGGCTCCCACTTCGGACTTCCGCCTCGGTATAGGTGTCATGGCGTCAAAAAGCGGAAGTCGTGAAGAGGAGGATTACGGCGATAGGGAACGTCTCGCTCCTTCTCGCGGGACGTCGCCGTCCTCCCCCTCCCTTCCCTTCCCCGGCCTCCCCCTTTCTCTGGCCGCTCGCGCAGCTGCTCGGCACTCGCTATATAAAGGGGCGAAGCGAGCAGAGCAGGCGGCTGGCGGCTGCAGCCCAAGGGCCGCCGTGTAAGGCCGGGCCGCGGGGGGAGGGCGGCTTCGGAACGCGCTTTCCCCGTCAGCGGCGGGCGAGGGAGAGAGGGGGAGAGAAAGAGAACGGAGGGCGAGGGGAAGCCCCTGAGGCGAGACCGGGGGGAGGGAGGGGAAGACGGAGAGCGCGCGAAGTAAGGGGGGAGGAGAAGAGGAGCCAGCAGTTTACCTCAGCTCGCGGTCTTCCCTTAAGAGAGAGGCGAGGGGGGTGGGGGGAGGGAGAGAAGTGCTTGAAGGTGCCTCAGCCGCCGCCCGCCCGCCTGCCTGCTCTTGCCTCAGCCGCTGCCTCGTTGGGGGTGTGCGGTGTCCTGCCCGGGGGGTTGGCGCGGGACATGGCGAGCTCGGCTAATACAAACCCCGTGGTAAGGACGCAAGGGGGAGCCTCGAGGCGGGGAGGCGGGAGGGCCGCTGGGCTTGTGTGGAGAAGAGGGAGGCGGTTGTTGCGGTGGTGATGGTCGTAGTCGTAGTATGGGCGGAGGGCGGCGGGAGAGAGAGAGAGAGAGCCAGGAGCGGACCCTCGCTCGGCCTCCGCCCGGAGCCACAGAGGAGGGAGGCGCGCTCGCTCGCTCTGTCTCCCTCGGAGCAGCCGCCGTCTCCCTCGCGCGCTGCTTCGGGGGTCACCGCGGAAGAGGCGCCGCGGGCGTCTCGAGGCAGCCTCCCGCTCAGCGGCTCTCCCCCCTCCGCGGAGGGCGTGGGAGAGAGAGACAGACAGACAGAAGCGGCGGGTTCCCCTGGCGCCTCTTTCTCTCCCGCCCGGGTGGTGGGTGCCTTTCTCTCTCCCCCCTTTCTGAGCGAGGAGGTTGGGGTGGGTGCTCATTTTTTTTGAAAAATTTAAATGTATGTGTGTGTCGGTGACCAAAGGTTGAAAAGCACTTTTTAATTCCTAACCCGGCAGAAGGAAAAAAAACAAAACCGAAGTCTCTCTTCCTCCTTTCCTCCTCTTCCCACCAACCCCCATCTTTTCTCGGAAATATCTTTGACGTGCGCGAAAAAGAAAGCACTCTTTTAAGCCCGTGCGAGGTTTCCCCAGAAAAGGTTTTTATTTATCATTGCTGTAACAAATACAACGATTAAGCCTCTATTCCTCCTTTCCCGCCTCCCTTTTCTACGCTTCCCCGTCTCGGTTTAATACTAGACGACACAGTTTCCCCGAGTCTCTCGCTTTCCACATCGGTTTGCAATAAGCAGTCACACGAAGGGAAAAACAACAACAAAATAACCCTGCCCCTCTTATCGTTATTTCCCCGTTTCACATTTTTTTAAAAAGAACAAACTGAATTCACTAAGGGGGGGGAATAACACTCCCCCCCATCCCAATAAACCACTGCTGACAAACCAGGGTCCAGGCGGCTCCGTTGCAGATTTGGCCGCTCTTATTTTGTGCTCTCAGATCCATCATGGCTTCCCCTCGCTTTTCTCTCTCCCTGCTCCTTGTGTTCCTCCTCCCTGTGGCTGCCCTGTTTATATAGAGCCATTGCCGCTCTCTAATATAGACTCTGCCAGGATGGGAAGGTGCTTTCCAGCCCCACGTCACCGCCTCTCCATTTAAACACCACATCAGCCTTTAAATAGGGGGAGAGCTGCGGAAAGCAGGCTGGGAGGTGCCTGCACAGCGCAAGCTGAAAGGAGCTCGCGCTCTCTCGTTCAGAAGCTGCCGCTCTCAGCTTTCAAATTCAATTTGCTGTGACTGTTTGATGGCAAAGCGGCTGGTGCATTTCTGTCCTTCTAGCTGTTTTTTTTTTAATGTATATTCGGTGAAATAGAACAGTTCTGCTTTTTAAAGCATTTACAAGCTCTTGCCTGATCTTGTATATGTTTATAAAGAACGAAGTCTGAGCTCAATGGGGCTTAATAGAAGTGTGTCAAGAATTGTGGTCTTGCATAGTAAAGCAATATTAAAAATACTTGAGTGTACATATGTTTACATATGTCAAAGGATAGATGAATTACCCTCTATGCACAGGGTACAATGAGAAAAATGGTTCTTCTCCAGTTCTTAGTTTAGTTAAATATCAGCAGTTGAGTGTTCAGCCTTATAGCCCCGTTGAATTCAGTGCTGCTAAACTGTTTCATTGTTGTGATTCTATGTATGTACCTTGGATTAAATCCGAGTGAGCACAGTGGTGTTTATATCTAAGTAGACATACATATGATTTGTACTGTAAAACCTGCCACTTTTTAGTACACATGGTGTGAATTGAAGCTTTAGTCCCACTTGACATCAGTTGAACTGGACTGAATTGGAGCAGAGTACTTTGGTTTGATTCACATTTTGTGAATCAAGGTTACTACATACTAGATCAGGGTTACAATGGTTGGGCTACAATTCACACCATCTCTAATCATTTGCCATGCTGGCTGGGGATTACTGGAATTGTAGTCCAACATAATCTGGAGGGCCAAAGGTTTCCCAGCCCTGCATTAATTGTCTTATTGCTAGAAGTGCTAAGATTCTCTGGAATGTTATACAGATGTGATGGTTTAATAACTTTTTAAAAAAATATAATTTTTTGAGACAATTAAAGAAGTATCCACAAGGATTATCTGTGAAACAGTAGTTCAGTAATTTAAAAATATATCTAGAAGTGTTTTGAAATATTGCTAGCATAGATCTCATTTAATAAGCTGGTCTTATCTGTGACTTTTTGCAGCCTAAACTATATAGGTCTGTGATTGAAGATGTCATTAATGATGTCCGAGAGGTCTTTCTGGATGAGGGTGTTGATGAACAGGTTCTTGTTGAACTGAAAACAGTAAGTTATGTTCACTACAAATTACTTGCTGTTTGCAAGCTTGTAGCAGTCAATGCATAAAACTCACAGCTTGAAGGGCTGTATGCTGTAAATATTTATATAGCATGTCACTCCAAGTATGCTGCATACATTTGCAGAGATTCTTCCTTAGAGCACCCCCATAATGGAAGACATTGCTACTCCTGAATTGCAGGTGGAGAACTTAACTAAGGCCACCTAGTAAATTCAAGGCTGGATTAACATTTGAACTGGGAAGTTGTAGCCATTGCTCTACATCAACTCTTCAAAGCTTTAAATGCTGCTGTTAAATATAAGTGTTTTATAGTGGTTTTCATAATTACGTCACCTTTCTTTGAAGAAGATCTAAGAGTATAATGGTTTTAATGTGACTGCTGCTTAATGACTTTGCAAATATTAATAGTATACCTTGAACATTTTTCATTATCAAAATTGTCTTCCCTCCATTGTACTGAGAGAAATTTTCTTGCAGTTTAAATTTTCAGTAAATGAACAATGTAATGTGTGAAATGAAATTTTAAAAAAGTTTTAGAATATCTCAGGAATTCCATTCAGTAATATTCATCCAGGAAACAAAATATTTCATTCCAGTAAAGAGCAAGCTTTGTATCTTAGCTTTATTAGCTTGGTGCAGAATATTTTCTAATGGCTGTTTATGACATCAGAATAGATGTCTTTTTTACTATGTTGCTGATGTCCCTTAGAAACTGCATGTCTGGATGTTGCTATCAATATGGATAGGAGTGAAAGGAGACTCAAATACAGAATGGAGCCAAATTAATAAGCACTATATAGGTTCCTTTTATTTTCCAGAGGATTTCGGGTCACCTCCCTTCAAAATGAATAGATAAGAGAGAGTACATTGAATCAGTAATAATAATGTAGAGAGTATATAGCTGATATATGTAAAAAGATAAGTGTCCTTAAGTGAATCTTGCTTAACAAACACAGCTGTGGGAAAACAAGCTGCTGCAGTCCAAGGCTGTAGATGGATTTCATTCAGAGGAACAGCAGCTTTTGCTGCAAGTTCAGCAGCAGCAACAACAGCAGCAGCAGCAACAACAACAGCAGCAACAACAGCAACAGCATGCTCATCATCACCATCACCCACAGCCACAGCCAACAGTTCAGCAGCAGTCCCAGACACAGCAAGTCCTTATTCCTGCAACACAGCAAGGTAAGAACCGAGTTCCTTTCTGGATCTGAGGCTTTGTAAAGTTACAGCAATGTTTCATACAAAGAAAAATTAACAGGAGTACAAGTTCTCAATTCCTTCTTTTCAATTTACATGTTGTCTTCAGTGTATCACAACTAGCCATATCTCAGTGGCAAAGCACCTGCTTTGAATGCAGAAGGTCCTAAGTTCAATCCCCAGGTAGGGCTGGGAACGTCCTCTGTCTGAAATGCTGGAGAGTTACTGCCAGTCAGTGTAGACACTAAGTTGGCCAGTGGTCTGACTTGGTATAAAGCAGATTCATTTGACCTTAATTGACTGATATTTCCCCATCTTAAAGTGTCAGTTGCTCATAAAATGTCCTTCAACTTACTTACTATAATTTCAAATATTACTGGATGTCGGGGCTTTTTTCAGCCGGAACTCACCGGAACTCAGTTCCAGCACCTCTCAGGTGGGTGCCTTTGCCATTCTAAGAGAACGAGGGAGGTGTTCATTGTGAGTTCCAGACCTCTTTTTCTAGAAAAATAGAACTGCTGTAAGTGAAGACTGCAAGTGTGAGGTGCATAGTATGAGGAGGTGTTCTAGTGTTTGCAGGTGGTTGTTTTTAGGACAGACCTCCAAACTTTTTGAGTCTTAGAAAACATTTAGGAGAGTACATTTAAGGGAGCACCAAAAATTCATTTCACAAAAGAAAAATTGGTGAATCTTCCCCAAATAATACAAAACATGTACATTTGCCAAGTAAACCCCAAACATGCAGGCACTACTACTCCCCAAACAAAAAACTGGGAAGGCAGTGGACCTCGGTATGGGCTGGAGGTGTTTGTCTCAGTGCCCTGTGGTGTCCACAAGTGCCACAATAATTTAGGACATGACTGGGCTTAGCATGCGCTATCTCATAGTATGAATTTCTACAAAGATCAAACGTGTACACCAGTAAGGCAATTCAGATTTTTTTAAATTATTAAAACAATACTGTATTTCCTTAGTCTGGACGAACGTAACAATTGTTTCATCTTACTGATTTTTAGGATGATTATCTCCAAATGGCAGCTGTCTAATATGACATATCCATACTGCTGCTAAAATGTGTGCAGGTGGTACATAAGTGCTATCTCAAGGACTAATGTTTAGATTCTGTGCAATGCCTAAGTAACAATGAATGTCTTATGCTTTACACTCTCTAGAAATGCCCCCAGGTCTCCAAACCCTGGGTACATCTTTCCTACATTTTATTTTACTTCCACAAAATAAAATATTCAGTAAAGGTAAAGGACCCCTGGATCGTTAAGTCCAGTGGAGTTCGACTGTGGGGTGCTGCTCTCACCTCCGCTTTCGGGCTGAGGGAGCCGGCATTTGTCCACAGACAGCTTTTCTGCATCATGTGGCTACCATGACTAAATCACTTTTGGCGTACAGACCACTGAGACAAGTGCCAGACAGTATGGAAACACCATTACCTTCCTGCCGCAGCAGTAATTATTTATTTGCTCGCACTGGTATGCTTTCTAACTGCTAGGGTGGCAGGAGTTGGTACAAAACAACCGGAGCTCTCCCTGTTGCGCAGATTTGAACTGCCAACCTTACGATTGGCAAGCCCAGGAGGCTTGGTGGTTTAGACCACAGCACCGCCCACATCCCATAAAATACTCAGTACATGCCCATCCAGCAATTGATCTGCTAGCAAGAGCTATTTCTTAATTGCTGCCACCAGCAATTACAATATTTTTTAGTGGAGATGGGCAACTCTGAAGTCTTATGGGGGAATTCATGCACTTCTGATCATTCCTATCAGTGCAAGAATTTCTGCTTGCCAGAGCAGATTTGGGGGAGGCGAGGGAGGAAAGCCCCATTGCACTGGGTTTGGTTTTTTTTAGTGTGCTAGCTTCGTTGAATCTGGCCCTTAGAGTAAGCCACTTGGTTGACTTGAGGCAATCATGTGGTATAGGCCGGGGAATGAGCTACCTGCTTCCTCCAGGTTGAATTGGACATAAGGCCATCAAGCAATCTAGGTATGCTCTCAAAATATGGGAGCTAGTTAAATCCCTTAAGCAAAAGACTTGTTCAGTTAAACATTTGCTTACAGAGAACAAACAGAGCAAATTTTACTCAGAGTAGACCCATTGATGTTAATGGGGCCCATTTATATCAATGGACCTAACTTGGTTGTGATCATTCATTTCAATGGATCTACTTTGAATAGAGCATAGTTAAATACCACCCAATATATAAAAACTACTTAAGAATGTTTCTTTCATCATTTTTTGGCTTCTATGGCTTCATTAAGCAGGGTTTGTTAAATAAAATGTGTACTTCCTAAAGTCCCAAATGGCCTCCCATGCTCTGAAGAAGCTCTCATCAGCCTATGTGTCTCCATGCCAGCATCAGTTAGAATCTTTGTTTCAAGTGACTTTTCAGCCTTTTTCAAATGTAAGGCTTCTGTTTCAGAATAAACCACCAGCAAACTGGACCAATTAGAGCTGGAGATGCAAACAAATATTTTATTGTGACCAAACCAGATACGGTTATCAGCATTCTGATTTACTGCTTTGGCACACTGGGCAGGTTTGAAGATTGGCTAAATCTAAACCCCATCTGCATTAGACAAAAACAGAAGTTTCTGTATCTTTCTCCCCTCCCCTTTTACAGAAGTAATTGCACCTTCAGGTAGAGGGGGTGCATTTTAGATGGAGGAAAACGTTCAACACTCCTCAAACGCCCTGATGTTTTTCAGATTAGTAAAACAAACCAGGAGGTATCACATCTAATTTAGTACTCAGTTAAATTGAGAATCTTAAACCAAACAGGCAGACTAAGCAGAATACACAACTTCCTTACATTATGATTCTAATGTAATTTGCACCTGCTTTTTAATTGTAATATTTTTATAACCCTCTTGGGTCATTTGGTAAAGGGTAGGCTGTGTTGGGATACTGCCAGGGAAACACAGTCCATCATGGCCCCCAAGCCGCCTCTGGACGTCCATCGATCTCCCGTAGACACGCAGTATCAGCAATTAGCGACATGAGCTCCAGAAATAGCCTAACATCTAGAGCCAATGCACACTCTCTATCAGCAGATAATGCACAGCAGAAGTCGCACTCAGGAGAGCATTATTTACAAGTTTTATTCAGCGTTGGTCAGAACAAAGAAAAACATGACTGCCTGCTTCAGTGTCTCTGACACAGAGAGAGAGAAACAAACAACACAACAGAAACATCCTGTGGAAACAGGAAATATGCAGACTCTGACTCACAAAGCCTGCTCCCTTTTAAGGTGGAACGGAAATATCCTAACAGGCTGTGAGTATAAACCAGAAATAAAACTTGCTTCCTGGGGTGTCCTTATCATGAGGCAGGAGTGGCAAACCATTCAATCTGTGTAACAGATATAATTAAAGAAAGAAAACACAAACTGCTAAGCTATTATACAAAATGGAGTCTTGGACTTTTAAGATGGCTTCCCTCATACCAAGTTGGCCAAACAGTAGTGCTCATGTTCAGCATAGGTCAGGCTCATCACACCCTGCTTATCACTGTTCTTCCTTTCTCTGTTAGGATTTTAGGTCCTTGGCTTAAAATGTTTGGAATATTGTAGTGGATATGATCTCTTCCATATAATAGTAAAGGATATGAACTTAAACTAAAAACTCACCTCTCTTAGCAAGCACAGAGGTAAAACTGAACCTTCTGCAGTGAGTGTGATAATTGCCATACACCTTTTCAAGACTTCTAAGTTTGTTAGGAATTGTTTCTACTGAGGTATGTATCTGGTGTTGGTGTCCACAATATAAATAGATTGTGATATGGAAAACCTCATTTGAAGAAGAAACATTGTTGGTTAATATTCCTTTAACTGGGTTACTAGTTTAGTGGATTATGGGATTGCTGTGAGTGTAATTTATCTGGCTTTTAGAAAAAACATTTGATGACGAATATTTTGGTTAACATTGGTTAAATGCAAACTAGATTAGTGTGATTTCAGGTGAAATACCTGATTGGAAAACCATGCTTTGAGAATGCTCATAAATGTCTCCTTATAAAACTGGAAGAAAGTTTTGTGTGGTACAGGGCTCTGTCCAGGGTCTAATGTGCTTCAATATTTTCATCAGTGATTTACAAGAAGAGGTAGAGGGAATTCTTAAGAAATTTGCAGATGACCCAAACCTGCTGTGGCTAGCTAACATCTCAGAAGACTAAAATAAGATTCAAAATTATCTTGAGGGAAAGGAAACATGGGCTGAAATTAACAAAATGCAAAATTCTGTATTTCCGGGGTGTGTGGTGTGTAAAAATGCATAGGTACAGAATTGGAGATCCCAAGTCACAAGACTTGTTCCACTTTATTGTGCTGTAAGTACATGTGAAAGCTTTCCAAAATTGTAGTCAATCACAAGCTGAACATGAAACAGGGATACAGCTGCAGAAAAGCTTATAGAAATATAGTTTCCAAGTCACAGGAAATAATAGTTCCACTTTATTCTGTGCTAGTGAAATCTCATCTGGGATATTGTGTCCACTTTTGGACACAATACTTTAAAAAGGATATAGGCAAATAAGAATGGGCTTAGAGGAGGGCAACTAAGATGGTCATGATGGAAAATGACACCTTTGAGGAAAGATTGATGGAACTAGATATGTTTAGCCTGGAAAAGAGAAGACTGAATGGAGACATGATTGCATTCTTCAAATACCTGATGGTCTGTCTCATAGAAGAGGACAAAGACTTGTTCTCAACCTCTCCAGAAGACAGGATTAGATCTAATGGGATTCAATCACAATAGGAAAGATTGTGGTTTATTGTTAGGATAACTTATTGATGGTAAACCGAGAATTATTGGAAGTCTTTGAGCAGATGTTGGTTGGATGCTTCAGTTCTGGATTTCATGCATTGATTAGTGGGTTGGACTAGAATGCTATATAAGTCCTCACACACTATTCTATGATTATAGTGTTAATAATCTATGGCAAAGTATTCTGTGGTGATTCAAGCATTGATTACCTTTTTCTCATGTGTTGTAGCACCTCAACAACAAGTTATTATGCCAGATTCCAAGCTGATACAGCACATGAATGCATCAGGCATGGTAAGATTAAGCAGTTTACCTTTAAGCCAAGCATGCCGGGACCCAATTAGGAAAGATTGTTTGTGACCAAGCCAAATTATAGTGTGCATAAAGAAAAACTAAACCTGCACTGTACAAAATAACATTAAATTTTATAAGCTTATGCCTCTTTTTCAGTGACCGTTTTGAATGTTTAGTCTTTTTTAAAAAAGCAGAACACTTATGGTAGTAGCTAAATGTATTATATAGGTTATAAATTGTGTACCACTTATCAAGAAAAAAATCTTAATATAAGGTCTAAATATGGACCTGGTTTACATAATCACTTTAAGTCATAGATAAACATAAACTGGTGAATACACAATGTGAAGGTGCACAGGGCAGAAATAATGGGCTCTTCACTCCACCACCACTCCTGCTTTCAGGAGCTAACCCATGGTGTGGCTCAGAAGTATGTCAGAACACAAGCTCATGTCCCTGTTTTTCAGTCTCATGGTTTTCCAGAATTCTGAATAGATTGTCAATTATTATTTCACAAGAAAATATTTTTATAGAATTTTACAGGTTAAATCCATTGTGTCCTTTTTCATGAACAGCAGGGCTCCTCCTCCCTGTGGAAGGGATGTGAGTCAGTGGAGGTTCCTCCTGGTGGAAGTTGAGGGAGGCGTTTTTTGCCTAGTGCCCCAGCAGCTTCCTGTGCTGCCTCCTACACTATCCCAGAGTCCCTCAATTCTCCAGAGCAGCTTTTTAGGAGACGGCAGAAATAATGAGCTAAAATTGCACCCCCAGTTTCCTCCTCTAGTCCATGGCAACTCTGGATCCACTCTGGGTAGACCTGTTGAGTGAACTGGAAGAAAAGGGAATTAATTGTTTAATATTTATATTTATAAAATAAACAGTACTATAACTGACTTAAAAGCCATACTCTTACAAGAAGTGTAAGAGTATTGTAAACTGCCTTGTGATTCTCAGATGAAGGGTTGTATAGAAATTTAATAAATTAAGAAGTGCTCAAAGCAGTTAAAAATGTGGATGGAAGAAGAAAGCTGTTGTTATTCTAATATAGAGACACGTAATCGGCTATTGAAATCCATGTGCTGTTTCGTCTTAAATCTGAGTTTTCATTATATAATTTATTTTTGCTGCTAAACTAGTTTCTTATATTTCAGAGTGCTGCAGCCACTGCAGCTACCTTGGCTTTGCCAGCTGGGGTTACTCCTGTTCAGCAGATACTCACAAATTCAGGTTTGTTTGTTTGTTTCTGTATGTGTCAATATGCATTTCTATAGTGTTATACTTTAGAATATCAAACATAAACATTTATCAAATTATATATTTTGGAAGTGGAGAATAAGAAGCATAAAATCAAAGCACATGGAGGGGAAGGAAAGGGAACCACTTGCCTCATGGTCTTCTCCTGACTACCCACCATGCTAATGTCACCACCACTTGTTCTGTTTCTTGGGAGGCAATCCTGCAATCTTCATTATCAGAACGTGGGGCATGAAGACTATAGACCAGACATGTGGGAGGGCAGGTTAGCAACTTGTTAAGCTGCATATTCACGTTAGCATGGCAACTGCAGGAGGAGGAGGAGAGATGCATGTTCTGCTTGCCCAAACGGTAAATGAGATCTCTCGGTGCTCAGTGCCAAGCCAGTGCGGGGGCAATTGTGTAGGAACAGCCACAAATGCACCACACTATGCTGTTGAGCCTCCAAGAGTCCTCTAGTTAATTAATAATGCAGACAAAATGTAAGGTTAGATGAACTTCTTGGTCTGATTCAGCAAGGCAGCTCACATGATGCAAAACTAACATGGCTAAACAGTAAACTTGTAGGGTATCAATAGACATGTCATTGAGTTAAGAATTTTCCCAGTGTAACATTATTGGTTTCCTTTCTAAAAATGCTTCAGTTCATGTGTGTGTGTGTGTGTGTCAGTTCATTGCATGATTGGCTCTTGGGTCAAGAGAAAGTTCCACAAGTTAAGTGAGATATTCAAATGGACTCATTTTGTTACAGGCCAAATCCTACAGGTGGTTAGAACTGCCAATGGAGCTCAATACATCATTCAACCACAGCAGCAAGTGGTTCTACAGCAACAGGTTATACCACAGATGCAACCTGGTGGGGTACAGTCTCCTGTTATTCAGCAAGTAAGATTGTTTGGTTAACTAAGTGGAATCTTCCAGGTCACTTTGCAGGTATCATGTTAGCACAAAAATGGGAGAGTTAATGGAAAGGAGATGGGTGTGAGAAGAAGTATTTATATAATTAGGGACAGAGCAAACATTGTTTTTATTGTGACTGTGGCATAATTGATTTCAGTAAAGTTAAACAATGACTCACTTAAAAGATTAAACACTGCTGACACCTTGTAGATGAAGAAATGAATGGTGTTTAGTTACTGAACTAGTTTTATGTATTCATAATAAAGCTAGCACATTGCTTTCTTCTATAACACATCAGCATAATGAAATCAAGCAGGATTAGGGGCAGCTCTTTTTGGAAACGGCTTCAGTACAATCCCTTATTGCCTTACCCATCTGGTCTGTGTTTGAGGAAAGAGGCTAACGTGGATTTGAACAGTCTAAACAAATATGAGGTGTCCTGACTAGAGAATGCATTGCTACTTATGAAGGTGCAGTAGATACTTCTTAGTCCTTTTTTAGCTGCTGCTACCTTATGAAGCAAAACAGTGGAGACAAACTTGAGTCCTCCCTCTATTGCACTGGAGGAAGATAGTGGAATGGAAGGAGGACTCAAGTTTGTCTCCATTCTTTTGCTTTATGAGGTGGCAGCAGCTAAAAAGGACTAGGCAGTGTCTAATGCTAGCTGTTAATCAAATTAGGCTATATTTTAATAAATGCCAAGTTCTTAATAATTATTTCCTCAATAATTATTGAACATAAATATTCATATGCAAGGTTTGCAAGAAACAGAAGTAGATTGTCTTGCTTGTTTTATTACAGAAACAAAAACTGAGACTTAAGTAGGAATTATAGCTGTGATACAATAGCTTTTGTTTTAATTATTTTTGCCTAGGTTTTGGCTCCTATTCCTGGAGGTATCTCACAGCAAACGGGAGTGATTATCCAACCCCAGCAGATCTTATTTACAGGAAACAAAACCCAGGTAATACCTACAACAGTGGCTGCACCCACAGCAACACAAGCACAGATTCCTGCAGCAGGTCAGCAGCAACCTCAGCAGCAAACAGCACAGCCACAGGCACCTTTGGTGCTACAGGTAGATGGAGCGGGTGACACATCATCTGAAGAGGAGGAGGAAGAGGAGGAAGATTATGATGATGATGAAGAGGAGGACAAAGAAAAGGATGGAGGCGAAGATGGCCAAGTTGAGGAGGTAAATTTTGAGGTGTCTGCTTCGATTAGACTTTCACAGCACATATAGATAACATTAATGTGTTAATTCTAGCTGAGTTGGTTGTAGGATAGGAAAAAAATCTGCTCTTATTAGATAAATGGGTTTGAAAGGTTGGGGGTGGGAGCTCAAAGTGGTGAGCTTTTGTCAGTTAAAGAATATGCATGACTAGGTAATATGCACATATGTATATTTTAAAACTGGTGTCTTCATTGTGTAGGACTTCTATATAAATGTGTAATGTTTAATGAATTGGGTCATCTGAATACTCAAATATTTTCTAGGAGCCTCTGAATAGCGAAGATGATGTGAGTGATGAAGAAGGGCAGGAATTATTTGATACTGAGAATGTTGTTGTGTGCCAGTATGACAAGGTAAATCTGACAAATATGATTTCTAAAACCTGCATTGCCTCCTGCAAAAACCATATACTTGAGTGAATACGTATATTTTTTATGTTTGTGGTAAAAACCTCACTTTCCTAGTACAGTTTGCTGACAATTTAGAGCTGCAATTCTTAGTAAATTTAAGCAGTTAGAATCATTTATTTTAAACTTTAAAACATGTCTCCAGTTAATTTTACATGAGCTTGTAAAAGTTTATTAGAAGTATGCATAATATGGAGATAGGGAATCTTTTTCAGCCTGAGGGCTGCATTGCCTTATTGGCAACCTTCTACAGGCTGTATGGCTTCAGCAAATGGGACACAAGGAAAATGTGAGTGTGGCGCAATGGATATGATGCTTATCTCTTTGCAGTGGTCTACATACCAGCCAGCAAAAG
This sequence comes from Podarcis pityusensis, assembly GCF_964106645.2. Lineage (NCBI taxonomy): Eukaryota > Metazoa > Chordata > Lepidosauria > Squamata > Lacertidae > Podarcis > Podarcis pityusensis. The sequence continues at coordinate 27,499,866 of NC_138028.1, forward strand.
TCAGAGGTGTTCTCACACATTCAGTCACTTGTATACACACATATGGACACCTCGGTCTGCATCCTCTATCCAAATAAGTGGTGTTGATCACAGTTCAGAGATGCATTCCATCCATTCAAGTAGGGTGCAGGGCTGATGTGGAGTGTGGTTTGGGGAGGGGGCATGGCCTATGAGAGTCCAAAGAGCCCAAACAGTGAGGCACAAAGAGCTGCTTTTGTTGCGCCCAGGTTCTCTTCCCTTGGTTAAAAAAAGGGATCTTACGCTGCATACAGCAGTGTGTGAGCCCCTCTGTGCCTATTCCCTCTGACTGCGCATCTTAGAAGGGCTTTAGGGCAATGTCATACAATACAGTGTCATGTTGATTTGAAGTTACTCCAGGAAGCATGGCTGCTTCCTAGAGTGGTTTCAGAGCATCACTCTGATGAAACCCTTCCTACTAGGGTTAGTGGAGGGAATGTGTATAAAGCAGTTCACAAACCTGTGAGCAGCATAAACCCCTTATTTTAGGGGGTTTCTTGTACATGAAAGACCAGAGATTGAGAGCCAGAAGGAACCTGGTTTGAGCTTCCCTCAAAGTGGACATAATATCTGTCTAGAAGCTCCTGTGGAAGGGGAAGAGGTATTTTTTTGTGAGATCCCTTCTACCTCCAGCTACCCTTCCCATGCTCTTTTGGGTAGTTTATCCATCCCTCCAGAGCAGATTTGGGTGGGAGGTTTTTGTTAACAAATGTTGTATTTTAAGCTTGGGGTGTTTCTCTTCAACTTTGGCTTCCCTCCTTCAACAGATTCATAGAAGTAAGAACAAGTGGAAGTTTCACCTCAAGGATGGAATCATGAATCTTAATGGAAGAGATTATGTATTTTCCAAAGCTATTGGAGATGCAGAATGGTGAAGTTCCTTACACATAACAAACTCAAAGCAAAAGCAGGAGATTTTGATTCTTGGACATAACACTTCAACAGAAATCTATATCTGCGCATCGGAAAAGAACAGTAGAACCGAGACTGCTAGAACAAAGAAATAGCATGGCAACGTTGACACTACTTCAAATGGGAAAGCTGAGGCATTGGTGCAGCTAGCTATGCCTGAAAGCTGGTTTTGTATTAATACCTTAATTAACCACTTCTTCCTATAGATAAAGGTAACTAGCATGTGAGGCTTAATCTCCCCATACACTGATTTGAAGGAACTCTTCTTTTTTGGTAACAATACTATGGGAAAAGCTTAGTGTGTCTTGTGTATAAATTGTGCTGACCCATTCTTTCTAGGAGGGGTTGGTGAGAATCTTGCTTAAGGTTGCGTGGAGGTTTCTAACCAAACAGTAAGGACTGAAGCATTGAGTTCTAATAATTACCTTGTATGAGTAAAACTATTTTTAAAGCCCTCGTGCTGGGTCATGCATAATAATTTTATCTACAGTTTTAGGCCTTTTATATAAATTTTGATCCTGGTACCAAAATCCTCATTTGTATTTTAAATTTAATAATTCTGAATCTTTCATTTAATGCGATGTTGTATTTTAAAGGGTCTACAGATGGAAGCTTTTAATGTCTCGGTCTTCCTGCTCTTTCGAAAGGTCTTTAAAGATTGAGCAAATCTAGTCTGCTATGTGCTGAATTATTGCTTGTCAGAAATCAGTCTTTAAAAATATGATTTCACTGGTTAACCTAAACTTAATGTGTATTCCCATTGCCAAGTGAGTGTGCACTGCTGGTTATGAAATCAGGTTGCAAGTGAGTATGTACTTTGGGAAAAGGTCTATCTACAGCATTGAAAGAGCTTCCACTTTCATTTCAGTAATACTGAAAAATATAGTGAACAAAATCACCCTAGCTCTGATAATTGAACAAGTAGTAATTGCTCAATTAATCAGTTCCTCAATAAATAGCAGAAAGTTGCTGTTGAGGCTATTTTTTTCTGTGATTGTGGCAGTGGTCTTTTGGAAATTAGACTTTCAGAAATGCAGGGCCTCTTTGCAATATGGTGGGGTTGAAGTTCAGGCCAGATAATGGAAGACATGCACTTCCAGATTTCCTGTGATAAGATCTGGAGGATGCTAGTCACCTGAAAAACAGTGAAGAGCAGATTACCCCCTTGCCCCTCTTTCAGTGCTTGTGTTTGTATGAAAAAGGAAACTTATAAAAAATGTTTTTCTATTAAAATGGCCACTGTGTTTAATCAGCACTATGTATTAGTTCCTTCCTCTTCTCTTCACAACTGTCTTCTTTGCATTTTGATTCAGATGCGTCAGTTGTTCCCTGCTTACCGAAAATCCATGCAATAAGCAGTTAGGTCTTTCTGCACCCAGGATGTTGCTAAAGTTTAGCCAAATTTGTCAGTACTGTTGTATAGTGACATTCATAAAGCATCAAGAGTTTTTAAATGTAAACATTTCCTCCCACTTTCTGATACAATATATATTGCCTATTAAACCTGCATCAATGGGTGCAGTTTTAGCTCTGAACTTGAAGGTGCGTGTAAGTACTTTATTCCCACTGTGTAAAACAATGTAGGTTTAAAATAATATATGCCACTACTTAACATGCCAAGATTGTGACTATATTGAGATCAATTGCCATTTTCCTTGCATCCTTTTGTATCTTATGGCCCACTCACAGTATATCCTAGTTTTTAAGTATGATTTAATACAAGCTTCAGACCAATCATAAATATTGCACTGTGAAACAAATAGGCTGCAATAGGCTACCATTTACTATTCATTACTGGAACCCAGATACTGTACAGATGACTTTGCATTGTGCACATCATGGGCACTGAACAGCTGCTTGTCTTTAGTCTTTTATTTATTTTAAAGGATACCACAGCTTTAAAAGTGACCTACAGATAGGCCTATATGGAAGCAGGCATAGTGTCTTGCAAGTTAATTGTGGGTATGCTTTGATTGGTGAGGGTGTTAACAAGTACCTGTGAAGTTCTTCTGAAAGCCAGTCACAACTTGTGCTCTTACTTGCTCCATCAAGTGTTCCTTTTTAAAATCAAAAAGTGTGTTTTTAATTTCATTTTATTGTAGCAGCTTGCTGTAAGAATTTAGTTTGCTTACACTTATTGTTGTACTTGAATTTTAATCATGGTTTTAACAATGTAACTGAGCAGACCTTTTTGTTAGGTTTCCATTGAAAATCATCATTCCTTTTGGGAGGGCAAGGGGTCCCCATGGTTAGTCTTTAAGCTTTTTGTCACTTGATTCCCCCCCCCCCCTTTAGACTTGGAATTTGTTTCTATTCAGTATCTTTGCTTCTGAAGCAATTAACGGTTTGCAAGAAGGCCTTGTGTTTAGATTTGCACAGAGAACAGGAGCACCTTGGCAGGGATATAGAGAAAGCAACTTCTAAATGTTTTGATCAGGGCAATGGGAGATTTACAGAGTGATTACACAAAGGTGAGAGTCTTGTGCCTTTGCAATCTTCAGGTATTCCTGCTTTGCATTGATTGATATGTAGGACTGTTGGTTTCCTTTGGTTGTAGATGTCCTACAGAGTTTCAATTGTAACAAACACCAAGTCTAATCTTACCAGCTTTCTAGTATGTGCAATCATTTGAAACGTCTACATTAAAGATGGACTTTTAAGGAGGTTTTAGATACTGTCACAAATAACTTTATATTGGATTATTTAAATTTAATGTGTAAGGTGTGTACCCCTCCCCGCTCCAGCTGCCTAGTGGCAACCAGAGTTTCCATCTCCCTTTCTCCAACCTATATCATAACCTGTTTTTTGTCATTGGTCATCTCCCTGGAAATGGATCATGATTTCACAAATACAAATATTGTGCTAGCTGTCTTTTTCAAGGGGATGAAACTTGTAATTGAAGAACAGTTGCTAGAAAAAGCAAAGAACATGCAACACGTGTGATATATCCAGATTTGTAGAAATGTCATATTAAAAATAGTGTTAGCACTTTGGGTTTTCATTTTTGGTCTGTTCACATCAAACAGCAACAATGTCCCCATGTTATTACTGCTGAGTGAAAACTCTGTAGTTCCAGTGCAAGAGAGAGGAAAGAAATAACTTTTCACTAGTTCACAAATCCCTGCTCTTCTGCTTTAAAAAAAAAGTCTCTTTTGGCATTGTTTTATGGAGGCGGGGAACAATCCCAAACCTGACAAATTATAATTAGTTTGGTTCATTGTATTCAAGATAGCAGACCTTGAGCTGAAATGAGCTATATCAGTTGTAATTTAAGAGTTAAGTTTCCATTTTTGGAAGATATTAGAATATTGGTTGGTTGTTTTCTCCGTTTTTAAAGTAGGTCAGGAATGTTCAGAAATTTGGCATTTTCCCCTGTGACAAAACTACTTGCTTATTTTTTGAATCCTTGATTTGGATGTTAACAAAGAACAAAAGGGTTTTGTTTTTTTAGTGGAAGGATAAAAGCAGGCTAGCCACATGTGATAACATCATGCATTAACTTGCTCCTGTGTGCCTAGAGTACCAAATAATTTAGGGAAGTGGAAAATATCCTTAGTTGCTGTTCTGAGCTACTATTGTCAACTGCTGTTGTACATATACTGTTATGTGTAAGGGGGTAAATATATTTATTATGTTTGTAAAATTCAATCTGTACAATTGAAGATCAAGGATGCTCTTCCTGGGATGTACAGGATGTGTTTCAAAGGCCATGCTTGGAATACAATTAGAAAACTTAGTATTTTGATGTACTAAGACCTATTTTAAGTTTAATATTTTGCCTTTGCAAAAACTTTAATTAAAGATGTTATTTAAAATAAGCTTGCCACTTTTATTTACTATTTTGTGTATTAAAATACTTTTATGTGTAATCTAGTTGTATTCACTTTGTTATGACATGATTATGCAGATGACAGGATTAAGCAAGTTCTGAAGCTGTGAAAAGCTCAGCACTGGGTCAGATGCAGAAAACAGACCGCAGCTTGACTTTTGCAAAGTTCTTATTGAGCTGTATAAGCAGACTGGATTTTTATTTGCATCCTTACAAGTGATTCAAAAGGAACATGTAAAAAAGCACAAGGAAAATTAAAAAATAAACTACCAACAACTAGCAACAACAAAAGCATATATATGGACTTCCCTTCCCCTCCTTCCCTGAATTTTTATTTTCCACTTCTCCCTTGTATTCTAAGTTTCTAAGACTAGAAACTGTTCCTGTTCAGAATAGTTTATACAGGATGTAGTTTTGACTGTTATGCTTTACGGACATTGAAATCAGTAATGCAGAGAGCCTTTGGTAATTTTTGAGATGTATGTTGATGTATGTTAGTGTGGGTTTTTCAGTGTTTGCAATTTTAAAATTACTACGAAGTTGAAAAAATTCTGTAAGAAGGCTTTAACAAGCATGTGTCAAATGCTGTTGATCTCGTGAGGAAAACACACTAGATACAGGTAGTAAGACTAGTTTCTAGACAAAAAACCATTCTTATTTTTTTAATTAAATTTCTATACCACCCTTCATCCGAGGATCACAGGGTGGTTTACAATATAAAAAGAAAAATACATAACATAATAGCAAGCAAAAGTAATAAAGCCCCCCACAGTTTAAAGGGCTTTAGCCAAAGGCCTGTTAGCAGACTGATTTTGCCTAGTACCTGAAGGTATGTAAAGAAGGTGCCAGGCAAGGCTCCGTGGGGAGAGCATTCCACAAAAATGGAGCCACCACAGAAAAGTCCCTGTATGTACAGCCTCTGATCTGCAAGTTGCTGCTTATGCATCAGATGCCCATGTGAGTAAAATTAACCATATCTTCTACCACTGCTTCCATATTCAAAAAAGTCTTTTATAAAAGTACATGTGCACTTTGGAAATTGTTTCTGGAGTGTCATGAATCACTTCAGGGATGAATGCTATAGGGCTACTGGTTTCCCACCACTCCTTTAGAAAAGGCAACAGGGTTTTTCAAATGGGATAAGCACCCCCCCCTGAACAATTTATAGCAAAACAAATTCTTGCCAAGATACTTCAGTGTTTTGGAAGGGCTGAAAAGATTTCCAGTTTGTTCGTAAGAAATTTGGGTTCTGGAGTGAAGATTCGAAACCAGGTTTGTTTCCTGCTCAGCTCTTCCATAGTTGTCCTTTTCAAGAGTGGATAAGGTAAGACCCTAGATGGTACTAGTTCTATATTTTGGGATGATGGATTTGTTTATTAAACAGCCTTGTGTGCAGCTGTAGACCTTTGCCGCTGGGCATGACTTACCTAATGTGTTCCATCAGCAGAAGCCCTTGCAAGGACTTCCACCTGCACTCCTGTAGTGGAGGAAGGGGGATATTGTGTGTGGGTTGTCACCACCCACCTGTCCACTGGCAGGAAGTCAAAACTTTTGAGAGGGTACAGCTGATGCGCAGGGCAACCCCTAGTCCAGGGGTCTGCAACCTTTAAGACAAAAAGAGCCACTTGGACCCGTTTCCGAAGGAAAAAAAACTGGGAGCCGCAAAACTCGTCGTCATAAAAATAACGCACGCACCACCCCCATGCGACGTCACAGCCAGGACAGCGCCCGCCACAGTGGGGAGTGTCGGGGCGCACAATGCGCCTCCTCCCCTCACTAGTATCCGCCCCAGAGCCGCGGCAAAGGTGTAAAAGAGCCACATGCGGCTCCGGAGCCGCGGGTTGCAGACCCCTGCCCTAGTCAGTTCAACTTTCTTCCAGCTCCGCTGCAGTTTGCTCTTTCTGGCAGCTCCAGGCATGGGAAAAGAGAAAAGCTGGGGATGTCATTTTGGAAGGGATATTCCTTTGTTCTTTCCTAACTTCTCTTTCCACTCCCTCTGCTTGCCACGTTTTCTCCTGCCTCCATAGATCTCTCCTTTTCTCCTGGTGTCCATTTTCTTTAGCCTTGGAGGCATCTGGACATTTGGAGGCAGGTAGGATTGGAAAGGGTTGAAATGCCCCTGAAGGGAGCACCCATGTGCCCAGGATATCCCTGATCCCAGTAGACCGCAAGATCCATCTGTTCAGACACGGAGGAAAGAGCGTTTCCTGGACGAGGAGGATGGGGAAGTGGGAGACAATTTCCCCAGACTCTCTGGGCTCAGATATTAAACAGCTCCTGGGGAAAGATGGGTCTACCCTGGGAAATTGACTAACAGGCTGAGGGGCAACCCCAGGGAGTAGGCAATGCCACACCAAGTACTTTCCCAAGTGTAAGGCCCCCCAAAAGAGTTTTCCATTTACCAGAAGAGTTTAAGGAGAACATCTTGCAAGAATGACAGGTTCCTGGGACCTCTTAAGACAGTGCACTGTCATGAAGTGCCTGTATCCCTTTCATAAGCATGTGGTGGAATCATTCCTCTATAAATCAGTATTGTATGATGCACGTAATATGCAGGAACTGTATTTTTACCAAAATGGTGGGTGGTGGGGCAGAGAGACCTCATCAAGGTTGAAGAATGAGACAGGAATTGGAAGAAAAAAAAAAACAAAAAAACAAAAAAAAATACCTGTGTGGATAAACACAAGAAGGCGTTCAGAAAATTCTATCCCTAGGAGTATGCCAATAACCTCTGGAGACCAAGGTTGAAAACATTGCCTTAAGCCTTCTAGGTTGTCCAAAGTGCATGTTACCCTATCTCTGCTTGGGAAACTCCATAGTTTTGTCTGCAACTTTCTATCTGTACAGAAGGAGAGAACTCCCAATGTGGTGGAAAGCTTGCCACCTCTCTCTGAATCAGAGGAGAAGACCAAGTAATAGAAGACATTACCAGATATATAATAGTGACTCAATATGGTGCCCTTTAGCCATCATCTTCAGAAGCAGATTAAACAGGCAGCAGGACTCTAGGTCAGCATCAGTGTTGTGCTGCTGTTGGTGATGATAAGTACATGGAGTACACTCCAGTTTAGTAGCCGCATTTTAGCATATATCACCATGGGCATATATAACCAATGATTTTCTAGATAACATTAAATATAATCTCTTCGTTTTGCATCGTTCTCCCCTAGATGGCAGCCAAAGTGCAGAAAACAAGTCCCAGAAGCATTTAGAAAGGCAAAGTGAGGAGGAGACTCTCAACATCTGCTGAGTGTTTGACACACTGGCATTTGAAGAAGTCTGCTACTTTTTACAGTTGCGACTGGTGGCAAACGTTTGCCAAAGTTCCTCTCAACTTCAATAGGGTGAAACAGTGAAAGCTATTTAAGCACAAGTTTTTAAAGCAGTGATTTCACATTTCTGCCCACAACATTTCTGTCTTCGAGTGACATGAGCATTCAAGCAAGTGACATGAGCATTCAAGCAAGAGATGCTGGAAGTTACTGTTGAATATGAAAAGATCAAGAAGCACTGTAGCACACGTGAAGACTCATACATTTAATTAAGGCGTAAGCTTTTGTGTGGACTAGAGTCTACATCAACGGATGCATAAAATGTGATCCTCAGTTGTCATACACACACACACACAGAGAGAGAGAGAGAGAGAGAGAGAGAGAGAGAGAGAAGTTCCTGCATTACACAGGGTTGGATTATATGACCCTTGTGGTCCCTTCCAGTATACCTAAAGGAGCGTCTCCACCCCCATCGTTCTGCCCGGACGCTGAGGTCCAGTGCCGAGGGTCTTCTGGCAGTTCCCTCACTGCGAGACGCCAAGTTACAGGGAACCAGGCAGAGGGCATTTTGGTGGTGGCACCCACCCTGTGGAACGCCCTCAACTACAGTGGTACCTCGGGTTACAGACGCTTCAGGTTACAGACTCCACTAACCCAGAAATAGTACATTGGGTTAAGAACTTTGCTTCAGGATGAGAATAGAAATCACATGGTGGCGGCATGGCGGCAGCGGGAGGCCCCATTAGCTAAAGTGGTACGTCAGGTTAAGAACAGTTTCAGGTTAAGAACGGACCTCCAGAATGAATTACCAGTAAGTTCTTAACCTGAGGTACCACTGTACCAGACTTTTAGAAGACATCTGAAGGCAGCCCTGTTTAGGGAAGCTTTTAATGTTTAACAAACTATTGTATTTTAATATTTTATTGGAATAATAATTATTCCAACTCTATAATTCTATGATTCCATGGACTGGTGTGATGTGGTTGGTTCAATTTAAATGATGATGAGATTAAAAATACAGTAAATTCAACTGGAGTTTAAATATATGCAAAATTACCTTTCACAGCACCAGTTACTTAGCTGAAGCATGGTTGAATAAAGTGACCATTTAATTTAACATTTTAATTAGTTGCAAGCAAGATAAGACAGCTACCTGCTCTGGTAATGGGTTCTTCTAAGAAAATTGGAAAGTGTTCAGATACTTTAAAAAGAAATTTTTTTTAGTATAAAGCAGTGTTTTCACTGTTGCACACCCAAATCTTTGGCCTACTCTAGCCAAAATCTGGGGTTCCCAGAGTTCTAAATCCCCCAGTATCCTAAATGCAGGGAAGGGAAAACCTTTTCAGCCTAAGGAATTCCTTCCACTGTAGAGAACCTTCTAGAGAGTCAAATGCCCATGCTTGGCAGATGTAAAAGAGAGTGGATCGATGGATGTGATTTTTATCAAGCTACAGTAGGATGTTGTTATTCATTAAATATGTATACCACCCTTCATCTGTAGATCTTAGAGTGGTTCACAGCCTAAAAATGCAAGATAAGAGCAAGAACAAACCAAACCAGTAACCCTCCTTCCTTCCCTCCCTCCCTGCAAAAAACCCCAGAGTTTTCTATACCTCCGCAGCTCTCTTCTCTTACCTCCAAGCAAGCAAGAGCCTCTGTCACATTCCAGCCAGGCGAAAGCACTCAGGCAGGACATGGATGGTGAGGCTGGTGAGGAGAAGATGTGGACTGGTGGGACTTCCCTAAGGGCCGAATGAAAAAGGTCTGGAGGGCCACATTTGGTGCCCAGGACTGACCTTACCCCCACCTTGCCTTTAAAGAGGGAGGGCGGGCCTTAGAATACACATTTAATTATTCAGAAAACGTAAAGATTCACAAACAAGCATGTCCACGCACAAAGAAAATATTTAGCCTAAAACGGAGGAGCTGACTCTAAAATGTATTTCTGTGGAAGGAGATGCACAAACTGTGCAAGGCAGAATTGCTATGGACCTGATTAACTGAGCACTGTCCCGCTGAATGCCTGATCCTGGAGACAAGCCACAGGCTGCCTTCACATGCCCCACTTACAAGTTTCCCAGGCACACCTTGGATGGCTGTTACTGGGAAAAGAAGGCTGGTCTAGCTAGATCCTTGGCCTTAGAGTGGGGCCTTTTGTATGTTAAGTGTCCTTAGAGTTTGAACACGCTGTTCCCCAATCATCCCTCTCCACTGCAGCACAAGAACTATGTGACACACACACACCCCGACACCCCCCAGTTTTCACTGCATGGCTGGGGACAAATGGCAGCTTCTATTCTGAAAATATTTAAAACCGACACTGATCTGTGTAATTTAGAAACCCTGTGACCCTGAGTGAAACCACTTGACTGTTTGCTGTTCCAGGCCATTGATGATGACCACTCCATGATATTGCCCCACATCTCTTTCTGGCACAAAACCCAGCATCAAAAAATAATGAAATAGCTGCACCACTACCAGGTAGTAACTCCTTAAATGTGAATGGCACCAGAACAGCTGAATCCTGGACTCCATTGGGAAACTGGTAAGGAACAATTATTATGGATATTGTTCAGCATTCATCTTCATCCCTAGAAAGAAAACTCCAATGCTGAGGTGAATGTTTACCTGTATTGGGCAACTGTATTCCAAATCGCACTAGATTGTGTAGCAAAAATTCCAGATGCATTGCAAAATATTTTTAGAAGGTTCAGCCCAGGGGAGTCTGTGTACGCTGTTTTTAGTTTCATGGTGGGGGAAAGGCAGGATGTACAAAATGCTAAGTTAATTATTGTTCTTTTAACAATCATGCTCATATCAACTACTGGGCGGGGGGATGTAAATGCCATAAAGAAATTAGATCAAAACACCAAATATAAAGGACAATTTTACTTAGTTCAGCAAATTAAAGTGCAACGTGCATATCAAAGCCTGGAACCAGTGGCACAACTCTGCCAATAATGTATATAGTAATAGTGTCATACACAGTTGAAACAAGTAAATCGCTCTACAGTTAGTTATCTACTGGAAGTGCAAAGTCCTGTAAGTGGGAACGGTTGCAAGAAAGGGTTATTCACATGGGCATATGTAGAGGCAGGGGTCATACGTAAGTAGTAGTCGCAGACGGGCACCTCCTCACCGTCCCATGGTGAAAGTAGTACAATAGATCAGAAGACCTGTACTCCAGATGTTAAGCAGGTTTCGCAACAGCTTCATCAGTCCATAATACTGAATAATACAAAGCAACATTCCAGTCACAATAGATGAAAAGATAAATAATCTATGCGCATAAGCCATCTCATGTTGTGTCTTACCTATACACTCAACAGGATACAACAAGAATATAAGATCACAGGCACAGCAAGTATGCAACAAATGAGGCAAAACATTTTAAATACATTGCAGATAATTAGGATCAATCATCACATTTGACTAAACCACACCAACATCACAGGTGTATAAAATCAGACTAAACCACACCAACATCACAGGTGTATAAAATCAGACTAAACCACACCAACATCACAGGTGTATAAAATCAGAGAAGCTACACTTCTCTGCTATTACAGCACAAACTAAGACATTAATCACAGTTCATATTTAACATCCAAGATAAAATGGCCTCCTAAATTTCTACCTGTTGCCTGTGGGTAGCAAAGTGCTTTTTCTTTAAAGCTAGATTCACTGTTGTGTCCAAAATTCATAATTGGTAGAACTGGTGAGGGGACTTCACCAAATATTGCCCCGTTCTGTTGGCAGATAATGGACCCGATCTTCAAGTTCTTTATCAGCAACAATACAGGCCTATCAAAGATTGCAAGTGCAATCTGGTTTACTAATCTGGCATTGTTCACAATGCTTATATCACTTTGTGGCATGCTTTCCCCCTCTTCTTTATGTGTAGAGCTTTAGCCCAAAGAGGGGTATCTCCCATGTTTTTTTTTTAAATGAAGTCTCTCCTATCTCCTCTGCTAGCCTTCAGACATGTTGCTGTTTTGAGAGGTTACTGAGAGACCATCCTATGGCTCACTGCGTTCTTGTGGCTGGAGAGAGTTGCTGGACCATGAGGTGTGGCAAGGACCAGGTGTGGTGTGTTGCTCCCAGGAGAGCAGCTTTGCTTCAGAGGAGATGAGGCCACTGTTGAAGCAGGGATGGGAAACCTGTGATCCTACAGCTGTTATTGGACTACAATGCCCATCATCCCTGACCACTGGCCATGCTGGCTTTGAGGTGGGGTGGGGGTGATGGGCTTTGGAGTCCCAGCAAAATCTACAGAGCTACAGGATCTCCACCATAGCTGTCAACATTTCCCTTTTTTAAAGGGAAAATCCTATTCGGAATAAGGGAATTTCCCTTAAAAAAGGGGAAACGTTGGCAGCTATGATCTCCACCCCTGCTAATGAAGAACCCCTTTAGATTGCATCAAGGTGAATTAGTGAGACGTTGCTCCAGGTGCTACCACTACAGTGGTACCTCAGGTTAAGAACTTAATTCATTCTGGAGGTCTGTTCTTAACCTGAAACTGTTCTTAACCTGAGGTACCACTTTAGCTAATGGGGCCTCCCGCTGCCGCTGCGCCGCCACCATGCAATTTCTGTTCTCATCCTGAAGCAAAGTTCTTAACCCGAGGTACTATTTCTGGGTTAGTGGAGTCTGTAACCTGAAGCATCTGTAACCTGAAGCTACTGTAACCCAAGGTACCACTGTATTTGCAGTGAAAGTCTCCACCCATTACTCAGAAATGGGCTGTATAATTCTTTCAGAATCTGATTCTTTGGGGCTCTTCCAATGATGACATCACACAACTGGTTTACCTCTCTAACCCAAGCCTTCCTGAATTTGTTTTTCCCTGCTTGGTGCAGATTGTGATGTGTCAATATGCTCTGATTCACCAATTAGTTTCAATTCACTATAGCATGCCTCGTGCTATTGTGTTGCTAGCTGTCTTGAGAAGGGCTTCTAAGATGCTTTGTGCTCTTGCAGTAGAAAAAGAGGTGTATGAATTTAAATACAATGAATAAAATAAAATGCTTGGGAGGGAGAAGGTTCATGCTAGTAACTCTTGTGCTGAGAACAGTGGAAGCAAGTAAACAGGTGAGTGCTGAGAAGAGCAAACCTGAAAGAAGCACATCTGCCACTACCCAAGACCATGTAAGAAAGCACTTGAAGGGCTACTTCTCATGGTTGGAATAAAAGAGAGAGAGAGAGAGGTTCAAAAAGTCAAGTAAGAGAAGAGAGACAGTGCAGCTCTTTATGCCAAAAAACATATACGGACAATAAGGTCCATGAAATGAACAACTGCAGAGATGTAGGTACCGTCTGAGTACTACAGAAAATGAGTATTTCTTCCTAACATTAAAAACCAAGACGACAAAGCCAGAAAATATGCCTGAATATACATTAGTGATTTTTAAACAAGGCAGCAGTTAAACCTACACATTTAGATATTTAGTCAGTCTGTAGATAGAAATAGTTATTATTTGCTATTGAAAAGACTGGTCTCCCACACCAAACCAGCCACCCTAAACTTTGCATATACTACCCACTGAATTACAATGCGCACAAATAGAAAATGTAAGGCAAAAAAATATATATATATAAAACATTGTAAGGCAACGGTTACAATCCTACTTTATACAGGACAAAAGTATGTTTCTGGCACTTCAACACTTTATCTGCTGTGCAAATGGAAGTCTGCTTCCAAGGGTAGATATACCGTACATTGCTGGTACAGGGGTGATAAATTGCAGGTAGTCTCACCTCCATAAATAGAAAGCTTGAGTCCCAAAGCAGGGGAATAGTACTTTATTTTCATTCAATAGCTTTTTAATTTCACTGACTTCCCATAACAACGTCTTAAACCTTTTCAATGAAACAGGCAAAATCAAAATGCTTTCTATAAGATGACTGGTTTCTCCTCCTCCTCCTCAAATGCATACTCTCATTTTATAAGAACTAAAGTGAAGAGCATTGTTCCCTTTTCCATTTCTTTCTTTCCTATTCAGCCATGCTCTCTTTTATGACTGCCTGCTCTTTTGACAGGGAGATTCATGGTTCAGTCTAATTCTTTTTCTAAAAAAATGTCCCCCCCATTGTTTTCCCCCCAAAAGGACACATGAGAACATAAAATTTAGCCCAATCTTGAGCACTTGAGTATTAACAAGCGTTTTAGAATTTTTTTAATTTTATTTTATTTAGGTAACTTATATCCACTTCAAAATCTCTGAATGGTTCACATCATCATCAGCATCATCAAAAGAAATAAATGCAAAAATCACAATTAAAAACCCACGTTTTAAAGCAGAACAAAGCATACGGGGACCATATTAATCACTAGTAGATCCAAAATACAGAAATACAACAGAAACAAGTAGCCCTGCCCACCAAATGTTGTTGCTGTTGGCATCCATTGGTCCTGGGAAACAATGGAGAGGTGAAGTCAACCTGTTGGAGAGTTACAGTGTCCGTTGTGGCTGTAGAGACTGATGTGGGAGAGACATGTTTTGTTGCAGCTGGGGCAGATGAAGGTGCCCGGTTGTGCTGCTGCAGATGCACCATGGCATTTCTTCTCCCTGCAGTCCTCCCAGCAGTCATTCCTCCTCTGGTCACTGCTGTGGATAAACAACCGGACTGTCTCCAGGCACTGCATATGACGGGGTTAATGTTGCCAGTCTTCATGTCTTGTTTGCAGACATCTTTGTAACACAGAGTTGGCCTGCCAACAGGTCTGGTGCCTGAAGCCAGCTCCCCATAGTGTACATCTTTGGGGACTGTGACGTCTTCTGTTCTGTGGACATGACCAAGCCAAAACAGATGTTATTGAGGCAGAAGTGAGAACATGCTGGGAATGTGAGCTTGAAGAGCACATCTTTGTTTGAGATTCTGTCCTGCCATGTGATGCCCAAAATCTTCCTGACACAGCATGTATGGAAGGCTGAGAGGTCTTAAGTTGCTCACAGCTCACTTCCATAAAACAGCATGCTCAACATGCAAGCCTGGTAGTCCTTCATCTTGGTATTGGTTGTTAGCATCACATTCTCCCATACCTTTTTGGAAAGTGAGCCATTGCCATGACTGCCTTGCCAATACACTTGTCCAGCTCAGCATCAGTGCAGATGTTGCTGGTTTTGGTTGAACCCAGGTAGACAAAATCATCAAGCGTGTGGTCACCAGTGATTATGCGTGGAGCACTGGCTGTTGGTCTTTGTCAGGCTGATGGTCAAGCCCAACAGTTGATGAATTTCTGTAGAGCTTCCTCAAAGTGTGCTGTGAAGGTTGCATCATCCGCAAACAACATCTCTCGGATAAGGACCCGCCACACTTTTGCCTTGGCATGGAGATGAGCCAGGCTGAACAGACTTGCCACTCCTTGAATGAAAGTACACAGTGTCTTCGGTGGAGCTAAGGAATATGGAGAAGGCATCAGGGACAAGAGGCATACATGTATAGGTAACAGCAGCACTCACTTCTGCTGCTATGTCCCTTTGCCATTAGAGCATCAAGATCCACAACTGGAGCTTCGCTTCACTTCAGTCTTGCAAATGTTAAATGTTATTAGGAAATCCAACTACTGATCTTCTTGTATTTACTTACTTGTGCAGTCTTCTGAGTGCTAGTAAGTCTCCAGCATTCTTTTTCTAGAATTTCAAGCTTGTCCATTTTTTGCACTGATTCTGGCCTTTTTCCTTTGGAATCTGGGTCTGCTGTTCTAGAACCAGTTTCTTTTCCAACTCTGCACTGACTGTCATTTTTCTCACGTAATCAAGTTGCTCCTCCAGCAAACAGTAGCAAGACTGTGCTGCCCCTAACTGCATGCTTACAATTTTCATTTCTTGCATCGTTTCCTGGTGAGTTACATCCTTCTCATTTGAGTCGTGCTGAAAAGCCTTTTTATACTGGGCAGCTTCTCTGGACAGGCAGTTTAGGTCACCGTCAGCCTGTGACGTCTCTAATTCAAGATGGTGGAACTTTTATTGAAGAGTTTTCAGGGCTGCCACTAGAGCTTGGCTGATTGGTGTAGGACTGTCTTTTGTGCTAGCTGTTGCCTCCTTTGATTGGATGTTAGCAAATGCTGAGTATATGTTATCCGGAGGCTGAAGAAATCTTCCAATGTAGCTATGCTTACTTCCTAGAGCATCATTCGCTTGGACCATCACATGTACTGAGCATTAGAATCCCATTATGTCCCCATGGTGACTCTGTTTAGGTGCTAATTCTTGTACAACTTCATCAGTAATGTAAGGCAGGCCAGAAAGCCCTGACACTTCTTAATTGGTTGATTTTAACTCGATGGCATTCTTTAAATAAATTGACAGGCATATTCCATTCCATGTTTGGACTATTTCCATTATAAATCTTCGTATTTGATTTTGTTTTTAAATAGGTTTCAAACCTTACATCAGATTTTAAAATGTGCAAGTAGCCTTTCCTGTGCAGGTTCTACTTTGTATTTACCAGAAAATCTTTAGCCCTGTGACATGGATGATCAGAAGGAAGGGGTGAGAAAGCAGAAATGTGATCTAGGTCACACAGCAAGAGTGAAGGGATGGCTGTTTGTGCGAGCAGTTTGCTTCTGTTCTTGTAGCTGTCTGCATCATAGTCATAAGCAGTTGTTGGATGCAAAGGACTACACACACACACACACACACACACACACCAATGTCCATGCCTTAGTGTGCAGCAAGGCCATAAGCACATGGATCATGTTTAATCTGTGTAGTACGTGCATTCCTCAGAGAGGGAGTAGTGATGAAAGTGGCTGTGGTGGAACCCTTACTAAAGAAATCCACTCTTGAGCCTGGCAATATTTATGAGGATCACACTACCTGCAGTTTTCCATACCGTAATCTAAGGTATTAATGCACATGATTGTATCTCAGCTCCAGGGTTTTTTGAAAGAAACAGATTATATGGATCCATTCCAGTCTGGTTTTAGACCTTGTTTTGGAATGAAATCCAACTTGGTAGCCACAGTGCAGGGGTGTGGATCCTTCAGTCTGCATGGCAAATTTGACCCATGATGCTGTCCACAGTCCCTGCCCCATGCTGGGCATCACATGTGACATCAAGCGTGGGGCAGGTAGAGACAAAACTGCATTGGCTGGGTGTCTGAGTTCTCTGTGGGGGAATCTATTGTGCAGCCAATCCCTGCAGAAAGCAGCTCTGCCAGCCTCTGCTTGCAAAGCCCCTTTACTTTGGCTCCCACATGCCTAAAAACCCAGCCAGATATCGGGTGCTTGGGAAAGGGACTTTGACAGGTGCGCAGGACAAACCATCTGTTGAGCCTTTGACATCGTAATGTTGCCAGGTGATTGGCAGGTGGAATGTGCCACCCACTTGTCAAAGTTGACCTACAGGGGTGGGGACAGATAAAGATCTGGGCTGCCAGGCCCAGAATTTCCCCACTGCTGTACTTGTGGATGAGCTGCATAAGGAGATGGACACAAAGAGTGCTATGTTGCTGTTTCTTCTGGATATCTCAGCCACTTTTGGTATTGTCTATCACGGGATTCTTCTGGGCCATCTGTTTGGGATGGGCTTATGTGATACTGCTCTCCTCAGTGGTTTTATTCCTGCCTGGAAGGCTGAACCCAAAAGGTAATGCTGGGAGACTGCTGTTCTAAGCTGATGGGCTTGTTAGGATATTTCCGTTCCACCTTAAGAAGGGAGCAGGTTGTTGTGTCACAGCCTGCGTATTTCCTGTTCACAGGATGTTTCTGTTTTGTATATAGCTGTTGTTTCTCTCTCTGTGCCTGGACACGCAGGCAGGCAGTCTTGTCTTTTCCTTTGTTCTGACCAACGCTGAATAAAGTTGTAAATAATGCTCTCCTGAGTGCATCTTTCGTTGTGCGAACTCTGCAAAGGACATGCACCAGTCCTTGGAATGTGGAATACTGTTTCTGAGGCTTGTGTCGCTAATTGACTGATACTGCGTTTCTACGGGAGATCGATGGATCGTCCGGAGACGGCGTGGGGGCATGATGGCCTTTGTCTCCCTGGCAGTATCCCAACAGGGCTTTGGCCTGCGGGCAACAACAAGGCTCCATCTTGTCTCCTGTGTTTTTTAATATTTACATGAAACTACTGGGTAAGGTCATCTGAAGACTCAGGCCTCTGAGTTGCCACCAGTATGCAGATGACATCCAGCTCATTCCCCATTTTCCAGTTCCAGGGAAGCAGCAGAAGTGATAAACCAGGCAGTTCACAAGTGCGTACAGAAGGAGTTAAAAGGATGTAATTTAATCTAGACAAGATGGAGGCAACTATTTGTTGTGGACACTGGCGATCTAGGTGAAGTTGTTCATCCTGTCTTAGGTGGGGCTGGACTTCCCTTGAAGGAACAAGCTTTGGGGGCACTGGTTGATTCATTGATTTCCCTGGATGCTCAGGTGGAAGCAGTTTCTTGCAGTGCCTTTTGTCAGCTTCACTGGATAAGCAATCTTATCTGGAGAAGCGGATTTGGCTTCAGTCATCTATGCTACAGGTGCTTGATAGTTTAAGTGCCCTTTCTGCCAGAAGAGCCTAGGATTACAATGAACTCTATGTGGGGCTGCATTTGATGACAGTTCAGAAGCTTCAACTGGTCCCAGAATGTAGCAGCCAGATGTTTTGTTCTGGTGCTTGCAGGCCAGCAAATAGAACACCTATCTTAGGGCAGCTCCGTTGGTTGTCTATGTCCCTCCAGGCTCAATTCAAAGCATTGGTTTTAGTCCTTGAAGACATAAATGGTTCAAGACCGGCTTAGTTTAAGGATCACCTGCTCCCCTATGGGCTTGTCTAGGAATGAAGATCAGCTTCAAGGACCTTGGTGCTATTTTAGGAATATAGCTCAGAGCTGGAGCACATGCTTTGCTTGCACAAAGTTCTAGTTCAGTCCCTGGCATGGAACCCTGCCTTGCACTCTGGAGAGATGCTGCCAGTTAGTGATGGGAATATTGGGTTAGATCAGGGATCAGCAAACTTTTTCAGCAGGGGGCCGGTCCACTGTCCCTCAGACCTTGTGGGGGGCTGGACTGTATTTTGAAGGGGGGAAAATGAACGAATTCCTTTGCCCCACATATAACCCAGAGCTGCATTTTAAATAAAAGGACACATTCTACTCATGTAAAAACATGCTGATTCCTGGACCGTCCGCGGGCCGGATTTAGAAGGCTATTGGGTTCCAGCCCCCGGGCCTTAGTTTGCCTACCCATGGGCTAGATGGACCAATAATTCAGTACAAGGCAGCTTCCTATGTTCCTAGGAGTGAGCACAAGGGACAAGCCCTTCTCTGTGAGAGTGTGTCCACTCTGGAATGCCTTCCTAATCAAAATCCATTGGGTTCCCTTTCTGTGTATTGTCTGCCAAGCATGAACGGTATTAATTTAAATGAGGTTTTAACCCCTAATTTTTTGACGCCTAATGTTATTGTCTCTCGTTTTGATGTGTAACATATTTTGCTCTTGCTGCCGCTAGGTTTGCATTTTGTGTTAAGTGCTGCTTTTAACTTGTTCCTGCTGTTAGAAATGGCACTTGCATTCTTATTGATTATATGGTTTTTATGAAAATGTTGCGTGCCACTCTGGGTACTTTAGGTCGAAGAATGAGATATAAATAAATTATTATTATTTTACAGCAGTCAAGCAGCTGCATAATTGGACAGTAAATGGTACTGAATGTAGCGCAGGGTTAAGAAATTTACTATTACTGATCTGACGATTAGGTGATCCAGATTAAGCAAGGGTTCCCCGAGACTGCAGCAGTATTGCAGGATGGTAGTCTTCAGGTGAGCCATGAGGAAGGTTTGTGAGATTCTGGCCCATCCCCCTGTTGCCCTTCTGGCTGCAAGAGCCGCTGCTGTTCTTGGGGGAGACTGTTTGACCCCTGTAGACTTGAGCCTGGTGCTCACATAATCCAAACTTGCTGAGCAAGATGAAGACATCCCTTCGGAAAGCTTTGGTAAAGATAGCATACAGGAACGGGTTGGCACAAGAGTTCAGTGGATAGAACAGGACCAGCAGGATTTTCGAGTTGCTGACTGTTATTAGAGGTTTGTTCATAATAGCAGATAAAGCATAGAATGAGATTGGTGCCACACATAAGAAGTCAGTAAAAATCAGCACGGCCATCCTTTTGGCAATGATGGTGTCCTTGTCTCCTGATTTGTACTGGGGATTCCGCACAGTGATATAGATCTTTATGTAGCAGGCACAAATGACGATGAAAGCAATGATGTTCAGCATCAAAACAATGACGACGTAGGCTTGACCCAAGGGCGTTTCGGTATCCATGGGAAGGCAGATACTGACTTTGCCGTAGCTGCTGACTCCAACCAGTGGTAGAAGGGCAAGAAGGAAACACACCAGCCAGCCCCCCAACATGATAACAGAAGCATGCAAGAGACGGATTTTCTTGTCCAAGCGCATTGCAAAGGTGATGGCATACCAGCGTTCCAGGGTGATTGCGGTCAAGGTGAAGACAGACAACTCACTAGCAAAGACAGTGAAGAAGCCCGCTGTACTGCAGCCGGGCCCAGTCTGCCAGTCGATAGCATGGTTGTAGTATTCTGATCGAGTGTAAAGATCCACCGAAGCAATCAGGAGAAGGTATAATCCCATACAGAAATCAGCAAAGGCCAAGTTGCACATCAGGAATCGTGGGACGGTCAACTTGTAATGGCTGGTGAGGAGAATGAAGAGAACAAAAACATTGCCCACAATGGCTAGCAGGTTCACAAACCACACCACGACCCTTAGAAACTTGTAGCCCATGATGTCTTCGCAAGGGTTGAACTCGTCAGGTCCTGGCGTGCAGCTGATGTCGTCTGTGCCTGCACAGATAATGTAGTCATAATGGCTGTCAAATGTTGGCATGCTCTCCTCTTGAGGGTTCTTGAGCTCCTGGCCAAACCCAACCTCTTTGTTGTCGTGCTCTTCAAGAAAGACAAAGTAATGAGAATTCCCACGAACATCTCTACTGAATTTGGAGTTCTCGTCATACACAGCCTCGGTGAGGTCTGAATAATCTTCTGCGTAGTCTTGGTAAAAGGGGCCCCTGAAGGCAGTGGCAGATCTTCTCTTGCGGATGTTGTGAGTATTAGTATGGTTGCAGAACAGTGACTCCAGCAGTCTAAAAGGACAGAGGAGAAGAAGAATTGTCACTAAGGTATTTAGTTCATGTTGAGCCCAGCAACTGATGTGATGGGAAGCTATTCATTGTATTCTAGGCATAAGAAATATATTATTCAAGGGATTTTGGACCCAAACTACTACCTGAGACCTTCTCTAAATATGACACATACATAATTGAATAGCATTTCACATTAAACATGCTATTATGTATTATTTAATTTTCCTGCAGTGGTGCTATACTATTATTCAATTACATTTATTAAAAGGAATTTCCACAGTGTCTTCCTACAATGAGAAGTCTACAAGGCTGCTTATATTAGACATTACAAATCAGTAGGTGGATGCATGGGTGGAAATCCTAGTTCTAATAATTTTGAAATAGAGCCAGAATTCAGGATAAAACCCAACAAAACAAAACAAAAGCAATAAAGGAATACTGATGGTTTTTCTGTGGTGGCTCCCCACTTGTGGAATCGTCTCTCCTCAGGGAGACTCGCCTGGTGCCTTCATTGCATATCTTTCGGCACCAGGTAAAAATACTCCTCTTCTCCCAAGTCCATGTCCAAAGTCCATTTCGGGGGCCTAATTCGGCCCCTGTGGCAGTATATGTCCTGGGGTAAAATCCTAAAAAAATCTCAGCATCTTCAATCCTAAAAAAAAGCTCAATAACTCTTTGGTCGGCCCTCACACATGTTCACTTCATCAAATCTGGCCCTCCTTGAAAAAAGTTTGGACAGCTCTGATCTTTGGCCTTTTAAACTGTGTGTGAGAGGGTTATTGTTTTTGTTTGTTATTACAGTATGTAATTTTTGTGTTTTTATATTGTAAACTGCCCTGTGATCTTTGGATGAAGGGCAGTATAGAAATTTAATTAATAATAGTATTAATAATTAAAAGCTAGGGTGAATAGAATGGATTTGGCCTGGCACCTAAATGATGATCAGCAGAGTGCAGAGTCCTTGGAGAAGGAATTCCAGAATTTGGGTGCCACCCCAGAAAAGGCCCTTTCTCTAGAAGTCACCTGCCTTATGAAAGTGGGGCACAGCTGAAGATGGACCTTGGAAAATTATCTCAGTGGCCGGGCATGTTCATGAGAAAGGAGACACCGTTGCCCCAGATGGTTTTATAATTTAATTCAAATTGTTAAGACTTACCCCTTGGCTTTCTTCCAGTTCTTGAAAGCACAGCAGTGACTTTGGTATGACAGCTCAGCATTAGCAAGATAAGGAAAAGTCTGTATAGGGGGGAATTTCTTTAGGGCCCAGGTATTTTTAGCCATCAGTTCTTTAAGGTTTTCCAGTCCTCTTGCTGGAAGAGTGGTGATACCTGTCTGGGAGACATCGCTGAGGATATGCATAGAGAAAAATGAGGGGTAATAGATTAGATCATATTTTCTTTAAGTGCTTCATAACTCATGGATGGCAGAAAAAACCACAGTCAATTTTAACAGGTAAAAATTTAATGCTATAATATATTAAGATTAAGGATCAGGATAAAATAAGGAGGGAAAGGAATTGCTGAACTAATAAATTGAACTGGAATACAAAAAAGGGAGGTATGAGGAGGTCCGGGAAACAAGCAAATGAAAGATAAGTGACAAAAAGATGGAATTGTTTTTAACTGTTTTTTATTTTGTATTTTTTCTTTTTTTCTTTTTCCTTTTTCATTATGTAATATTGTGAAAACTTTAATAAATATTTATTAAAAAAGAAAAAGAAAAAACCACAGTCAAAATGAAACACAGATCTATGTACCTGATCTATGTACCGGATCTTTGAGTGGGAATGCAACTCCATCCAAAACAAGCAATTGTTCTATTTTCCGGATGGGGTCCATCACCTACCCATAAAACCTCCATCTTCCCACCATTCAGACTCAGTTTATTGGCCCTCATCCTGTCCGCCACTGCATTCAGGCCCTCATCCAGGGCTTGGACAGCCTCTCCCGATTCAGATGTTATAGACAAACAGATTTATGTGCAACCGTTTTAAGGAAAAACTGCTCCTTTTCCCTTATGGGGTATCCAAGAGCCCATATAGAGTCCTTAAGTGGGTTTCCTATTGGTAGGAGAAAGTAACAGAGGCCAACCAGGGTATACTGAGAAGCAAAGCGGCTAGTAAGCCTGATTTTTATCAAACTGTTGCAACAGGGTCCCCACTCACCACGTGCAGGAGGGAGGAGAACCCTGAACAATGGTGCACATTATATAGACTTTTGAAATTGCCCACCCTGCAGCCCAAGACCACCCCACTAAAACATCATACATACATCACAGGAGGTGGTCTACAGCAGAAAGCCTGTCTGCCAGGATACCTAATAATGGTCACTGATTGCATTACCTGGGCAGCCTGGCCATTCTTGTGATGGTTAATACTTTAGTTCCTGAATCCAGGTCACAGGCTCACCCTATTCATACACAAATAAGCCCTTAAGACAGGATTTGTAAGCAAAGAAGACAATGGGGAGGCTTTCCCATTTCCTCTCTCCTTGCAGAGAAATATCTGAGGAGAATTTGAGAGAGTCAAAATGGCTTCAGGATTGCTCTCCTGTACTATTTCAGACACATGGTTTGTATACTTATGTATGTGTTTACCTTGTACATTTATGAACATTTAATTTATATTTGAGACCTTAAAATTCTTATAACACAATCAACATATTGATGACAATGTGCTGCAAAACTCCTAATGACTGCCCCCCAATGTCACCTCTCTCTCTGGCTCCATCTACACTAGATATTTAAAGCAGCATCAAGCAACTTTAGGCATGACTTCCCCATAGACATCCTGGGAACTGTGGCTTGTTAAGGGCGCTGAGAGATAGCAGAAGGCCCATTCTCTCCCTGGAGAGCTACAATTCCCAGAGTTTTCAGGGAAGAGGGTTTGACTGTGAAACTACTCTGGGAAATATAGTCTCCCAGCAACTCTTAGCACTCTTAAAGAACTATGGTCTCCCAGATTCTTGGAGGGGAAGCCATGACTGGTTTAAGTTGGGATGATACTCTTTTAAATGTATTGTGCAGATGGGGCCTTCATTCATTCAAACTGTCAGTAGCTGCTTCTCACATTGGTCAAGCATTTGCCTCAGGACCCCAGTCTGAAAGAGAATTTCCCACTCTGTTGCTGACCGTAAAGTGGTCATTCTTGAACAAAGGACCTTCAAGGGGAGACTCTAAGCTAAAGCTACAGAATTGCAGCATCGTTAAGTTCAACTCCTGTACTTGGGACTTGTGTCAACAGAAAGGGTTTTATTTTAACTCATTGCAGGTGCTGGTTAGCTTATGAAGGCCAAATTCACACTGCTTTGTGAATTTAATGTAATTAGCACAGTCTGTATCCCTGCTGCTACCCAATATAATTTCCCCTCTGATGTCTGCCTGAGTTTTGAAATCTAAGCATTCTTGAGGAGGGGTCATAGCTCAGGGAAGAGCATCTGCTTTGCATGCAGAAAGTCCCAGGTTCAAATCCCGGCCATCTCAAAGTAGGGCTGGGAGAGAATTCTGGTCTGAAATCCTGGAAAGCTGCTGCCAGTCAGTGTAGACAATACTGAGCTAAAAGGGCTTAGTATAAGTAAGGGGATGTGGGTGGCACTGCTTGCTGATCCAAAGGTTGGTGGTTTGAATCCCTGCAACAGGGTGAACTCCCATTGCTCTGTCCCAGCTCCTGCCAACCTAGCAGTTTGAAAGCATACCAGTGCAAATAGATAAATAGGTACCGCTGGAGTGGGAAGGTAAACGGCGTTTCCGTGCACTCTGGCTTCCATCACTGTGTCCCGTTGCGCCAGAAGCAGTTTAGTCATGCTGGTCGCATGATCCAGAAAGCTGTCTGTGGACAAACGTCGGCTCCCTCGGCCTGAAAGCGAGATGAGCGCCGCAACCCCAGAGTCCCCTTTGACTGGACCTAACCGTCCAGGGGTCCTTTACCTTTACCTTAGTATAAGTAAGCGTTATATGTTCTCCTAGCAACAAAAATGACCATTGGATCTCTTACCTCAGTATGCTAATTAGAAAAATGCTACTTGGGTGTGGGTGAGGGGGGATAGAGAAGAAATATTTGTCAAAGTTTTCACTGAAAGTTTTTTTTTTTTTTTTTTTGGAAACCTGGACTCTCTAAAAATAATAAAAATAATAAATAATAATAATAAAATTTTATTTATATCCCACCCTCCCCAGCCGAAACCGGGCTCAGAGCGGCTAACAATAATAAAAGTAATACAGTTTACATAAAAAGCAAATTTACCGTCAGTAATTTATTAACTCATCCCCTCTTTTCTCTTTCTGCAGCATTGTACATGAAGCACTTTCAATGCTTTGCTCAGTAGAATTCCAGTTTTATAGAATCATAGAACTGCAGAGTTGGACGGTGTCCCAAGTGTCCTCTAGTCCAACCCCCTGCAATGCAGGACTCTCAACTAAAGCATCCATGACAGATGGCCACCCAACTTCTGCTTAAAAACTTCCAATGAAGGAAGTCCATTCCACTGACAAACAGCTCTTAGTTTCAGAAAGTCATTCCGGATGTTTAGTCGGAATCTCCTTACTTGTAACTTGAAGCCATTTATTTGGGAAAATCCCTCTGGGAATTTTCAGAAGGAAGTGAGCTTGCGCCATCTTCCACGTAAGAACCCTTTAGATATTTGAAGAGGGCTATCATATCTATTCTCAGACTCCTCTTTCCCAGATTAAACATACCCAGCTCCTTCAACCGTCCCTCATCAGGCTTAATTTGTTGGCTTTAATGAACCAGTTTATTTCATTTGTTTTTGAAATACCCATAAAGACACACACAATTTGCATGGGGAAAGATATACAGTTAAAAATCAATAGCTCACCAAGAGACTTAAAAGGTAGTCCAAATGTATACCGTGTTGAGTGCTCACTGAAAAAAGAAGAAGGTTCCATGTCCCTTTTGTGACCTGGTTACGGGGGTGGGGATCTAACCTTTGGGGTGGTCTGAGGAACATTATACCAAAATAAAATTTCCTTCAAAGTGCTTCTTGATTTAATGCTGAAAGGTTTTCTTGCCAATGAACTAAAGTATGTCTTGAAAAAACATGTCTTGAAAAATTGTGCATTAAAGTACCATAACCAACTTGGTGTAAAATCACTTACAAAGAGCATCTAAGGGTGGGGGAATACAGAGGCCAAGCCATTAGCCACCACAAGAGATGTATGCAACTCCCAATAATGCAATGACCACAAATGCAGTTCAAGAATGGTGCTTGTCATTCCAATTTGCCAGCACTTCACACAAGTGTCCATAGAAGAAACTGGACTCAACTTCTCCACAGGTTACTTAGACAAAAAGGTCACATCTCTGAGTAAGTTAGCAGTCTAGCACCACTTATTTGCGATGTTGCTGTGAGATGTTTCTAAAAGCTCCACTATAGAGAAACTACATTCTTGTCTTGGATCTCTGAGCATTCACAGAATGGGTAATATCATAGGGCATGACCCAATTTACCTCCAGTCCTTTCATATTCTTCACAATGATATTGCGCCAGTCCTGGATTTAGGGCAGTTCAGGCGGTTCTCCTGCACAGTGTGGTGAGTTAAAGGGGCACAAAATTGAAAAGATCCATTTGGGGGCACCAAATTTTGGCCTTGCACAGGGGTGCCATATTCCGAAAGATTTCCAAAGTCTGCCCCTGATTGCACTTGGGTGAAGAATGATGAAAACATATGGCTCTCAAGCTTTTCCTTCATCTATGATTAGTGCTTGCTAAACCAGGGCTTCTGTAGCCCTCTGGATACCCAGGTTAATTAGTGATTTAGGATCAGAAATATGCTAGCCACAGCACAAAGCACAGGTAATATTTATTTCCTGCACAGAGGAGGTCACACCTGAAG
Organism: Podarcis pityusensis; assembly: GCF_964106645.2. NCBI lineage: Eukaryota > Metazoa > Chordata > Lepidosauria > Squamata > Lacertidae > Podarcis > Podarcis pityusensis. The sequence goes on from NC_138028.1 coordinate 27,526,854, forward strand.
GACTGATAATGTCTATGGCATCCGTACGAAAGTTAAAAAGAACCTACTAGTTCAGGCCAATGGCTCATTTGGTCCAGCACCACGTTGCCAACCAGATACCTATGGGAAGCTCGAATGTAGGACCTGAGCACAACGGCACTCTCCTCACACGAGATTTCCAGCAACTGGTATGCAGAGGCATACTGCCTCTGGCAAAGGTAAAGGACCCCTGAACGGTTAAGTCCAGTCAAAGGCTACAATGGGGTGCGGTGCTCATCTCGCTTCAGGCCGAGCGAGCTAAAAGGAAGACACATTTGGCAAACCCTCACCATGATCAAATCCCTCCTGGAAACCTATGTCCCCACTATGGAAGAATGTGTGGATCCAGAATTGGCCTCCACAGTCACTTACGGACTCACTGCCAAGACTGTGTTCATGGAAGATAATCTTACTCAGCTACAATTGATCGCCAAAGAAGAAAGGAAAGAAGACAGCCTCTGACAGGGGAATGTGTAACTCTGATCTTGTTCCACCTTCACTACTTACCCATTTGTCTCCTGCTTCAGTTGCAAGTGAAAGTTTGGACTTTAAAAGCCCTAAATGATATTGGATAAAGAACCACCTGCTCCCATATCAGCCTGCCTTGGCCTTAAGATGTGCCTTAGAAGCCTTGCACTCTGGGAGGGAAACTAAAGCTCCGAGAATTCTTGTGGGGAGCCATGGACTGTCTGAAGTGGTATCGCAGTGCTTTAACTGAATGTGGCCTCTGTCAGGTAGATGATGAGGTTCTTTCTCATGCCATCTCCATCACTTTTGGGGACTTGCCAGTGTGGAAAGCAACTGTGTAACTCACCTGAATGGCACAGTTCCTCTCTACAGGCATTACTTATATTGGTGTGTGAGCCAGCTATGGAGTAAATGCTCCATTTTATTATGGCAACATACTAAAAGCTACTAGATAATATGACATTAGGTAAAAGGTAAAGGTACCCCTGCCCGTACGGGCCAGTCTTGACAGACTCTAGGGTTGTGCGCTCATCTCACTCTAGAGGCCGGGAGCCAGCGCTGTCCGCAGACACTTCCAGGTCACGTGGCCAGCGTGACAAGGTGCATCTGGCGAGCCAGCGCAGCACACGGAACGCCGTTTACCTTCCCGCTGGTAAGCGGTCCCTATTTATCTACTTGCACCCGGAGGTGCTTTCGAACTGCTAGGTTGGCAGGCGCTGGGACCAAACGATGGGAGCGCACCCCGCCGCGGGGATTCGAACCGCCGACCATGCGATCGGCAAGTCCTAGGCGGTGAGGTTTTACCCACAGCGCCACCCGTGTCCCTCAAAATATGACATTAATATCCTGCTAAATCCAGTGTGGAGTGCCTCTTGGAAGCTCTGTAACAGAACTCAACTAATACCACTGCAAGATTCTTCAGGGTTCAGAAGGACCCAAAGTTCTCAAGTCACTTTTCTTAAGGTGCTTTCATACAAGAGCCAGTAAAAGAATAACCCTGCTAGGATTAATCAGATGAGCAAACCAGGTGATGTAATATTAAAAAGGATGCTTTCTCAAGTATCTTTTACAAAGGCTGCAAGGCTGGCTCTAGGGACGCCAGGTGTCAAGCAGAATTCAATATGGGACTTCAGAAATTCCTTTTCAGTTCCATGATTTCATGGTGGTGGAATGTGAGGGGGTGCAACTTCTAGCGTTTTAGCTTTCATTATATACACGCTCCCCCCCCCCCCCCGCATGCAGGCATTTCTTTTGGAAACATTGGGTCAGCCCCGGACCTACATTTTGGGGGCCTTGAAGTTTGAACAGTCATGGGGGTCCCTTCGCAGCCCACAATGGGAGCTGGGTAGCCACTGTTATCTTCTTCAGTGGGGTTGTTCCATGACAGATCAGCATATCTTTATAACATCTGTGCTTGGTGTTGTTGTTGTTTAGTCGTTTAGTTGTGTCTGATTCTTTGTGACCCCATGGACCAGAACACACCAGGCACTTCTATCTTCCACTGCCTCCCGCAGTTTGGTCAAACTCATGCTGGTAGCTTCGAGAACACTATCCAACCATCTCATCCTCTGTCGTCCCCTTCTCCTTGTGCCCTCCATCTTTCCCAGCATCAGGGTCTTTTCCAGGGAGTCTTCTCTTCTCATGAGGTGGCCAAAGTATTGGAGCCTCAGCTTCAGGATCTGTCCTTCCAGTGAGCACTCAGGGCTGATTTCCTTCAGAATGGATAGGTTTGATCTTCTTGCAGTCCATGGGACTCTCAAGAGTCTCCTCCAGCACCATAATTCAAAAACATCAATTCTTCAGCGATCAGCCTTCTTTATGGTCCAGCTCTCACTTCCATACATCACTACTGGGAAAACCATAGCTTTAACCAGACCTTTGTTGGCAAGGTGATGTCTCTTATATATGTCTCTTATACATCTGTGCTACTGACTGTCAAATTTTGGGATTGTTGAAATGTATACAACAAATAATTAATCAATTTGAGTTATGCCACTGAAAGTGGGTCTACGAGACTCAAAATTTTCAAGCAATGTGTGAACTAAAGTTGCTTCTGGGTCTCCTCCTGGATTGGGGGCCATGAAACTTAAACTTCATTAATTTCATAGTAGATCTGCCCCTGCATATGCACTCACTCCTTGCCCACCTGCGTTGGGGCGCTTGGTTGTGCCCCCTCAAAGTTTCATTTGGTTAATATCTGTTTGATATAGTAAGTTCTGGCAGTCATAATGCTCTAGAAGATAACAGCATTTGAATTATATGAACCACGATTACTGATGGGTGATTTAATTAGAGCTCTTACTGCTAAACAAAAATATATTCTCTCTCTCTCTCTCTATCTATCTTATCTGTATAGATTTAGAGTACATTGACAGTGAAATCCTATACATGTTTACTCAGAAGTAAGCCCCAGTGAGTTCAATGGGACTTATTCACAAGTGTGTAAAGGATCACAGCCCAAAAAGATAATCTTCATGGGGGAAAACCAAGAAACCCCAAGCAGGATTGCTGGATGTGAAGAAAGTCAAAGTAAATAAAACTGATTGTAAGTTTAAAAGGAACAATGACATGTGACTATATAATTAAGGAGAAACAAATATCAAACTCAAAATCAAATTTATAAAGACTTAGGTTTAATAAAACAGATTAGAATTCAATTCCCCCTTTTTTGCTGCAGAGTTTTCATCTGGTTTACATTATTTTTATTTTTCTGCACAACCTTGGCCGTAACAATTTTCACAAATTCTGAAGTTCAGCCAGTATAAAAACAATGTGCCTTATTAAATAATCTCTGAACTCTTCTACTGTGTTATTGAATCTACTTATTTAAGCAACTGATGCCCTACATAACTTGGTGATGTAATTTTTATTATTTTGTTTTTGTCCTTTCACTATTCCCTAACATACTACGCTCAATTTTGCTACATACAGTGTCTGACTTGGATTCAAAAATGCCCTCCTGTTTATGGAAGGAAGTCAATCCCATAAAAGATCATGAGGGAGGTGACTTTGGTTGAGTCCCCATTTCTGTTCCTGCACCCTATAAAAGCTACCCCAGAGAGTTGGGAGCAATGGTTCTGACCTTTCTCCAGTGGGGTAGAACTCCATCCATGGGGGAGTTATACTATATTTAAAGGTAAACATTTTATTAGGGCAATCTTAGAAGACACAAGCAGCGAAATATATAAAAACTACAATCCACTACAACATAGTATAAATGTAACACTCCAAATAAAATATCAGTAATATACTGTTGCTGACATTTTGATGCACATGCAGTAAGTAAAACACATGTCTGCGCTCTTTTGCACTTCCTAGTTTGTCTGTTTATTTTTTTATTTTGCACCCTATCAAACTCCATCCAGTGGTGTGGATGGAAAAACAGAAATGTGTGTTAATATTGCCAAAAGCACACACAGAAAATTTGGATCTAAGCCTTTGTGATATAAGGTCCCCATTGGGAAGCACCCAATGCAGTTTCTTCACTTATTCCATTTGTGTGTGTGTGTGTGTGTGTGTTTTAGATTGTGAGCTCAGACTTTGGGCAGGGAATGCTCATTTTAACTTTGTATTACTTTTGTATAGCATCTAGTGTATTTCAGGAACTTTTATCAAATAACAATAAATTAATAGACCTTACAACGATGCAGTGCTTACATTGTGTTTGAGAAAGAGGGAATGCCTCTTTGAAGATTCAGCCTGAAGGTTTTGTAAAAATTCATGTATAGGGTTAATACTGCGGGAGGAATTCATGCTAAGGTGATCATTCCAGGGCTTCTGCTACAACAACAACAACAACAACAACAATTGTACCCTGCCCATCTGACTCGGTTGCCCCAGCCACTCTGAGCAGCTGCAGGAACTCATTAGTTGTGGAGAAATATACATACATACATAAATTAAAAAATCCAGAAAGGGGAAAAAATGAGGACAGAAATTGCATTCCTCCCACCTTGCTACGCTGTTTCCTGATGCCAGGCAGGACTTTGGATAGACCAGGGGTCAGCATACTTTTTCAGCAGTGGGCCAGTCCCTCGGATCTTGTGGAGGGCCGGACTATATTTTGAAAAAAAATATGAACGAATTCCTATGCCCCACAAATAACCCAGAGATGCATTTTAAATAAAAGGACACATTCTACTTATGTAAAAACACACTGATTCCTGGACCGTCCGAAGGCGATTGGGCCAGATCCGGCCCCTGGGCCTTAGTTTGCCTACCCATGTGATAGACTATATTTTTCTGTGTAGAAGACAATGGTTTTTTTGCTAATTTTTTAAAGTAAAAAATTGAGGGTCGACTTAAACACAGATGGTGAATGCACAGGGGTTCAGGCTCAGGCTCGGGTCCGAGTCTGGGCTCTGGCAGCCTAGGCGTGGGCTTGGGCTCTTGAAATATGGCAACCCTAACAAGGGGACGCGGGTGGCACTGTGGGTAAAACCGCAGCGCCTAGGACTTGCCGATCGCATGGTCGGCAGTTCGAATCCCCGGGGCGGGGTGAGCTCCCGGCATTCGGTCCCAGCTCCTGCCCACCTAGCAGTTCGAAAGCACCCTTAAGTGCAAGTAGATAAATAGGTACCGCTTTATAGCGGGAAGGTAAACGGCGTTCCGTGTGCTGCGCTGGCTCGCCAGATGCAGCTTGTCACGCTGGCCACGTGACCCGGAAGTGTCTGCGGACAGCGCTGGCTCCTGGCCTCTAGAGTGAGATGAGCGCACAACCCTAGAGTCTGTCAAGACTGGCCCGTACGGGCAGGGGTACCTTTACCTTTAACCCTAACAAAGTTCAACAACTTTCATCAAAAAAGCTCGTGTGACCTCCTCCCCACCCCCCAGAAAGCTCAAAGTTGTTCTGTTTGATGTTTAAAATATTGATTTCTTAATTTTGGCTTCAAAAAACTAGGGGTCCTCTTATACATGGGGTGTACCTTATACATGGAAAAACACGGTAAGTACATAAAGGAGCCTGCTAGATCAGGCCTAAAGCCCACCTAGTCCAGCATCCTAGACTCGCAGTGACCAGTCAGATGCCCATGAGATGCCCCAAAGAAGGACTTAAGCTTATCTCAGACCCTCCAATGTCAGAGGTCCCCCAACCCTCTGGTAGGAACGCTTTGTCAATGCTGCAGCCCCCTATCACTTATATGAAGAAAACATAATAAAGTATAATAACCATGACCACAAACGGCTGTTTGCTTTCGTTCTCAATGCCAAGCATGGAAAAAAAAGGATTTCAAATGGACTGCACATTTAAAGTTTTGCCAGCTTTCATATTTTGAAGTTTGGTACTCTGTGTTTTCCTTGCAAAAGCCAATCTAGTTGGTGCTGAAGCAACTTAGTAACACAAAGCAGATTGTCAAGAAACCATTTTGGTATGAATATATTTTCATAAATGCCCATCTATGATCTCAATGTATTGGATGCTAGAAACGAATTCATTCCAGCATTCTCTATTTCGGCCAACAACACCTGAAAACAATTACATGTTGCTGCTTTGGAAAAGAGTCGGCATGGTGCGCAGCTTTGAAAGCTGCTTTAGGAACACCAGCCACCTGCAAAACAATCACCAGCACCAGCACTGCGCTGACCTTAAAAAAAAAGCGCCATAAAATACGTAGATAATGAACACATAACTGTAAATTAACCACTAAGCAGCATGTATTTAATCAATGCCAATGAAGAAGATAACATCCCAACATGTTAAAATGCCTTATACTTTCCCACCCTGTTACCTAAAGTTGTTTTCCAGATCAGGGATTGGATCTGGAAAGTGCTGCATGGCAAACACATCTTGTATTGAGCGCTGGTCAGTTTATGAATGACACTGAAGAGCAATGCAGACTTCCTCTATCTCTCCCAGTGGAGGCTGGTTCATTTGGGCAAATAGGGCATGGTCCCACCAACCTCAGTTTGCTGGTCTCCCTGCCTTCCACCTTACCAATTCTAACAGCCACCACTGATCACTTCTTATGTTAAGCCAGACCTTGTGCAAACATGCTCAGGACTAAAATGGGGGAAGGCGTATTCCCACTGAAAGTCGAGACCTCAGATTTGTGAAAATAGCAGGGGGTCAGAATAACTCACTCTGCGCCTTCTTCCCCAAATCCCTAAAACTGGCCCAGACATATCCTTAGCAGCAGAGGGAAGTGCATAGGCACAAGGCCTGGGAACACAGAGGAGAGGCCATTGGAATCGACTGAGTGGAAAGTGTCTACAGCTAACTTTCGGCTTGGCGAACCCAACAAGATGCCTGGTGGTTGACTCAGGGTCCTCTCACCGTCCAGTTTCCTGGGGAAAAATTATTTTGGCAGCAAAAGAGGCCTGTTCCTTTGCCACCATAGCAAGGGAGAGCGCAAATGGCAGTGTGGCGGGCAGTGAGATCAAAATTCTACCCTCTCTCCTCCCCATTTGGATTTGGGTCCAAAAGGCCAAGCCAAAGTATGGAAGCATGGAGAACAAGTGGTAAACAAACACAATTTGTGACACTGCACAACATCATTGCTTATCACAGAGCCTGTCCGCTAAGGCCTTAGATTGTGTTTTCCCAGCTTTGTGGAACATGAGCTGACCTGAGACAGATTTAGGTCTGATCTTAAACCAGGAGGTTTGAATACAGCAAAATAGACAGTAAAGTGATTTTAACACAGCAAGATATACAGCAAAGATAGAGTAAGACTGTTTAAAATAAATGCCTTTAATCCTATTAAATATGTCATGATCTGATTAGCAGAAAGGGTCCGTGGGTCAGAATAGGTCTGTAATACTCATTATACCTTGTTTTTCCATATTTCTCACAGCCAACCTCAGGATGAAAGCGAAGCCTCCTCAGGGAAGGGAAGGCTCAGGAGTTGGCAAATCGCTAACTCCAAACTCTCTCCGTTTATTTTTAACATTGGATGAAATGTTTCCCTTGTGCCCAAAGAGTTAATATTTCGGTTGAATTTGGAACAGTGCATGCTACAAAAGGTGATCAAATCATGAACCTCATTTTGTTTTTGCTCAACTTGTCCAGAACTTGAGCTCTTTTGTTTGGAACTTAGGCAGCTGTGCTGGCTGACACAGTTGGTAGATTATGCCAATTGGGCCTCTGAATCCTAGCCAAGATCTCATTATGCGAAGAGCAGCAACTGCGTAATCATTCCTCTGAGGCTGGAAGAGAACTGTTGACTATGTCCCTTCTGCTGTGTTTCTTGCTTATTTCTGAGGATGGAGCACAGTGACTGAAAAACACAGCAACGTAATCAATGGCACTTGCCTCAGCTACAGAAAGAGGGGTGGCGTAAGGCCCACAGGTCACTAGCAGAGCAACTGTTTTGCATGCAGGAGATCCCAGGTTAAATTCCCAGCACCTCCTGGTAGGGCTGGGAATGTCCCCTGTTTGAAATCCTGGACAGCTACTGCCAGCCGGACAATACTTACCTTGGTGGGATACCAGTCTGACTTGGTAAAAGGCAACTTCCTGAGTTCCCATGAACTTGCGTTAACACACAGCCTCTGGGACAACTGTTTGGAAGGCAGCTCTCAAAGTGTGCAAGTCTGCCCTTATCAAGGCAAACACTGGTTTCACATCTTCTGTAACAGGGGTGTGCTTTTTGGACTCCAACTCCCATCAACCCTACTCAGGTTGGCAAATGGTTAGGGATGATGGAAACCCACTGATTATTTGAGTGTGAACACTGGGAATACACTGGGAATACTGTGTATCTGAAGAAGTGTGCTTGCACACGAAAGCTCATACCAAGAACTAACTTGGTTGGTCTTAAAGGTGCTACTGGAAGGATTTTTTTTATTTTGACTATGGCAGACCAACACGGCTACCTATCGGTAACTGGAACCATGGAAGGCACCACATTGAGCCGCATGAAATGGAAGTCCATGTGTATCTGAAGAAGTGTGCTTGCACACGAAAGCTCATACCAAGAACTAACTGGGAATACATGTAAGGGGTCAAGCCCCTCTTTTTTGGGGGGGCGGGATATAAAACACTACAGGTAGAGCTTACCTGAATACAACGCTATCAGAACAAAAGTTTGGTGAAAAGAAAAGTCTTAACGGAGCATCAAAAAGCCAACAGAGGGATGTGTTGTGGAAAGGTGGATGATCGGGTAGCCTCTGTTCTTGTTTTTATTATGTGTTTTTTATATTGTGCTTTTATGTTGTGAACAGCCGATATCTATGGGTATAGGGCAGTATATGCATAATAATAATAATAATAATAATAAAATAATAAAAAAAATAACCAGGCTTCGAGGCAAGCAGTTATACAAAGCAGGGTCAAAACCAAAAAGGCTATGTTCTGTACCATATTCCAGCTAAATCAACTTTCAGTGTCAGTAGGGCACAAAGTACAGCCTCAGATTAGAACAGACAGGCTGGCTCATGAGTTTGGCACTATCATCAATAGCGAAATGTCAGGGACTGTTGGGAAGCTGACGAGTGCGCACCAGGGGAAGGAGGGATGAAGTCTGACATGGGAGATGAGACCAGTGATTTGTGGGGAACTGTACCAGCCAGGAGGCAAGAATCGTAGGCAGGGGAAGTGTCAAAGATGGAGGGTGGAGCACAGGATGAGTTGGAATAAGAGGAAAAGAGGCAAGTCAGGCAAGTGAAGGGCCAGATACTTCCCCACCTTCTCCTGCACTACTGTCTCCCAGAACCAGGAGGGGATTGAAAAGGGATGAGCAGAAGAAACTCTTATGCCGGCGTAGCCTCTGCTTGCATGCGCGAAGCTCGTTGGAGCAAGTCCATAAATTGGTGGAGCAGAAGCGGTCCCCTGGTGCAGCAACTGCACCATTGAGTGCGGACCTGGGAATAGATTGTTGCGCAAGAGTATCCAAAGCTGTAGAAGCGATTGTTGAGTGTTATCTTTGACAATCAAGAGTTATCTATCTGCTGTGCTTGTTCCTTTGGCTGTGAAGTGCCCTTGACACAAAAGACACATTATGTGAAACAACCATCAGAGGATGCTTAGAGTACCATTAAATAACAATACTATAATTTCAAGGTATCTCTCCTTGCTCTTACTCACAGTAGGCTTGGACCGCTCTGCACACCCAAAAAAGCATCTTCATCAATAACTCTCAGATATTTGTTCTTATTCAGATACCTGCAAGGGGGAAAGATAGCACCAATAATTAGCTGATAGCTTATATTTTAACAGAGTTAATTGTATGGGAATAGTAAAAAAGTCAGACTGGGAAGCTAGGTCAGCTGTTGCTGAATATCAGGCCCACTTTCTTCATCAAGGGGCTTCTAACAGAACATCCACTGAAGCCTATGGACAGGATTCCCCTAAGGAGCCTCACCTGCAGCTACCCCGCTTTGCCCCCCCAAATTGGTTGGGGTGTGTGTGTCAGGATAACTCCCAGAACAGTGGTCAGAAGGAGGGGAGGGGAGATCGTTCCATCCAGCAAGCTAAAATTCTGATACAGACAGAATGCTCATTTCTCTTCCTCCCGAAGCAGCCCAGGGTGGGAAACAAGTGTAAAAACAATAAAAACCTTATTTAAAAAAATCCAGAAAATATTCAGACTAGAAAAATCATATTAAAAGAGCAATGTCTTCAATAGGCATTGATTCTAATATTCAATGAACCAGTGACCTGAGCTATCTCAAGAAACAGCAACCCAGGGGAGCAAGCAAAGCATCCAGATGCCCCAGTCCTCCCACTGCTGCAGAAATAAAATGAATGTATAATCTCCAGCAATATTGAATGTATAATCTGTCAGTCAAGGTGAGAAACTTGTGGCTCTCTTTTTGATATGTAGAAATGGCATGGCAATGGACACCAGTGAACAGGATTATGAGATCCCTGATCAACCATAAAAATTAGTTCCACTTGTATTGAGCGCTTAGGAAAACTGCATATAATATAATAACGTGCATCATAACGTGTATACAATGTGCAAGAAATGTTCGCATTTTTAATAGAACGGTGGGGGTGGCGGTGCTTTTTATTGTGATTAAGGAAAGAGATGAGAATGGGGGGGGGGGAGTCAATGTAGACAAGGGCAACAAGATGTTAAGAAAATCTGGACTCTATCTGGAAGCACCCAAAGTTCTTCATATATAAAGTTGCAGTGGCATTGCTTTTTTCTGTGGCTTTATGGATTTTAAAATTTCCAACAATACAAAAACTGGAGTGTGCCTGAAGATAGTAAGCGCCTTAGAAAGATTAAACATGGTGCTGGTTTTTAAAAACACACACACACACACACACACACACGCAAACGAACAAACAGTCCTTGCAAATTAAAAACATTAAACAAAAAACATTAGACAACTGACGTATGGATGGTAAGTTTGGTGTGCTAGAATGAAGTATGAGAAGACTCTTCTGCCTTGAATACTAAAAATCAATGGAAGATGAATAACTGTTGTTGTTGTTTTTACAAGTTTTTTCTCTGATATTTAGGACTTCGTTGGAAAACTGAAACGTAGCTATCTGGTTCTACCAAGAAGGCAATACAGACTTTCAAACCAATGGCACATTCATAACGATGCCTTAGCAAGGAGGGGCTGCAATGACAGCTGCCAACTTCAACATCTAAGAGCCAGAATGTAGGATTTCCTGATGTTAATGGATTTCAGTTGCTTAAACCTTTTCTTTTAATAGTATCCAAAAGGATTTTTCTTGCTAACTCATTTTATTGTTATGTTTTTGTTGGTACAACATCTAGAGAACTTATTTTAATAAATGTTAAAGGTGATTAATAAAGAAAGTAAGACAAAACATGCTAAAAGGCATACAGACGTTTAAGGGACTGTCTAGTTTGGCCCTTGTCTGGGCTCCCTGTGGGGGGAGTTTGCCTTTCTATTTACAGCAGGGAGGGACATTTATGAGTAAAGATTTGGAAGATGATCTGCGCAGACAGTCTTCTGTCTGCGCAAGCAAGCATATGTGCATGTGCGCACAAGCTTGGCCTCTTTTGTCTAGTTACCTATAGCACAAGCATCACATAAGGAGGTACAAAAATAAATCGGGGGTGGGGGGTGGGAAAGATCTGAATGGTAGACAGAATATCCTGTCTATCTGCCTTTCTAAATCTTACACATATTCTGAAAAGGCTCTGACCTTGTTTCGTTTCTTTGATCCGAGGAATTTATTAATGTTATTATTCTACGGGGATTGACTGGCTTAAAAAAGCCTTCTATGATAAAAGCCTTTTTATATGAGGGTTAGAAGTTCAAACTGAATTGGTTTTGGAGAAGCATTGTTACTTAGGAGCTGCCCACATCTTTCACAATGGTTTTGTTGGCAGACCACCTCTGCGTTACAAAGGTGACATGAAGGCTGGCAACATCAACCCTGCGGTTCAGGAATCCCCTACGGATAACCACAGTGCCTGGAGACAAACAGACAGACAGGTTGTGTATCCACAGTTGTGTATCCACAGCAGTGACCAGAGGAAGAATGACCACTGAGAGGAGCGCAGAAAGAAGCAACACCATGGTGTTGAATGGTTTCTTTAAATGTAAAGGTTCATCATTGTTCCACCCGATGTGTATGTCTTTAAGGGGCCAGAGCAAGGGCCAGAGCAAAATAACGAGACCCAGCTTTACAGCTGTGGAAGATAGCAGGTGCTGCTGAGTTGTATTGATTAAGCTGTGTCAGCAATTGGGTGTAGTATATAAGGAGCAGCACCTAGCTCTCCCATTACCCTGGGGGATGGGTTGGTGGTTGGGTCTGGTTTGTTGTTGATGTATTTAGTGTATAAGGAGTTTTTGTTTTTGTAATTAAAACCTTGTTTAAGCTATTTTTGAGTCCCTTTTTAATGCATGGTCTCCCCAGCAAGCTCTCTGCAGCGCTACCATACTGCAAAAAGCCAACACATGGTGCACCTGTAGCAGCACAGCTGGACGCCTTCATCTGTCCTATCTGCAACAAAACATATCTACAGCCACAGCAGGCTCTGCAACCCTCCAAGAGTTTGACTTCATCCCCAAAGGCTCATTCCTCCACTGTCTCCCGAGACAGATGGATGGCAGTCAACCAACCCCGCCTAACTCTATGACAGAAAGAACATTCTGTTATTCTTTTCTCAACACCTTTTTCTTCAGTGATATATGTAAATGGTGACCGGCATCACTGGGGTCATATCAGTGCTCAAAAAGGCCAAAAAGAGCTTAGTTTCTGTGTCAACTATTTATTTGATGTGGCTGTTCAGATATTTTGAATTTCCTTAAAAAGCTGACTCGAGGCATTTTGAGGACTGGGATGAAGGACAAGATGGTGCCCCATTCCAATCCCATTTACAGAAGCCAACTATACTGCCAGTTGAACCTTCATGAGGCTTATTAATTATTTAAGGCAGCAGGAGAGCTTAGGAGAAGGTACAAGGCAAATCATGGGGCACATACAGCTTTATCCTTGAACCACCTCTCCATTAATCCCTGCCTGTCTCTCCAGCAATCTCTATCTGGGCCATCAAGCTACACAAAACCAATAACCTAATGACCAACCCCCCTCACCGAAAAAAAACCCCAGACACTTGTGGCTCTGTGGTCATATCCACAAGTATTGAAATGCAATTTCTCCCCGCTCCTTTTTTGGAGCTCCACAAGTGGTCCTTCTGAACCTGGAACTATGTTCAATCTGTTGTGTTTGGAATGCAACAAGTCCGTCTTTCTTCTCCTATTTCTTATCTGGAAGGGCATAAAACGGTAGCAGGCGCCCATCAGGTTGCTGTAGCATGAGTCAAAATAACAGGGCCATCCAAAATCGGCATTCCAGCCTCTCTCAGGTAGGAGCCAATGATCAGATGTTGAAAATCCAAGCCTTGAGAAAGCCTGAAACTTGGTCAGTTGTCTTAGACCGGAGCTGGAACACTGCGAAAACGAAAGCAGACCTGGGCTAGACCAAAGAAGCATCAGAATTTTTCCTAATTCTTGCTGTACGAGAAGACAAGTCGAAGCCAGAGCAGAGTGCAGACCAATTCGGCTTCCAAACAAGAATGAAACACAGTTTAAGACTATGAAGCAATGGCAGAATGGAACAGGGGTAAAGGAAGAAAGCTTTTTGCTAAGGCAACATTCCCATGATAACAAAAAACTGTATGTAATATATGAACATCTGGCTGGAGAGGAGGACCAGATGGCAAAATCTCTTTTAGGAGAGGGAGGCGCAATGAATTTAGGAGCACAGTGCATGTGTATTCAGTAGAGGCATTTGTCTATAGGTACTATACATTTCAAACACATTCCCCCCTTCCCCAACAATCCTAGGAACTATAGTTTGTTAAGAGTGCTGGGAATTGCGCCTCAATAAAGGTAAGCTACAGTTCCCAGAATGTGGGGTGGGAGACGTGCTTTAAATATATATGCAGCCAAACAGATGAATGGGGAAAGCTTTCAGACTGGTTTGTCAATGTAAAAGTCCAAGTCACATACCTGTGTCTCACTTACACCCCAAGCTATACCTAATTTAGAGTCCTCAGCTCTTTAGCTTCCTTCTTTCCACTTCACTTTAAAAGCACTTTGTGTAAGCAACAACCAAACCAACCAAGCTGCTAGAATTACACTTTCAAAAATAAATTTCGCTGTCAGGGCATGTCTTCATTATTTTAGAATCCATTACTAAAATGCTAAAGCAGCTTGTTTTAGTTGCGAGTTCCTGAGCCAAGGAAGCTAATCAGAATTCGTGCTGGAATTACCTAGCATTACCATATTTTTAAACATTTCTAGCACATCAAGAGACACCAAAAAAAGAACTTGAAAAGCATGCCTTGTGGCTTTTGGCTAGAAGCAACACTTGCTCTCTCCCCACAAAAACCCACCCCCCCAAAAAATTATATTAGTACTGTCATTTATATGTTTGACTGAAGCTAAGGAGCATCAAGTGCCAGTGAAGTTTATTATTTCTGAAAGGAAAGATGGGGGGTAATCCTGTACGGTCATTTTAGATTCCAACGTATGTGAATTGTCTCCTTTTCCAGGCAGTTGTCACTCATGATGACACACCAGTCTGTGATACAAGAGTTTATTTTAAGGTAAGAGAAAGATACTTGTGGGGCTCAATTTTACAACACCAATTTATAGTTGACGTTTATGTTATATTTTAAAGCACCATACAGTTCAACTGCTCCAAATGGGAGCTCTTTTTAAAAAGAATAAAATAAAGTATGGTCCACAGTAGGGATGAAAATGATACTACAAAAATGCTTGCAAGCCAATTCAGGTGACAAACCAGGAAAAGTTACGTAGGCTAAACCAGGTGGGACATTTGTCATGTAGTTCGGTGCTGCAAAGGGTTAGGAATGCAGGAAAGCTGCCTTATAATGAGTCAGACCATCTAGTCTAATGTTGTCTACACTGACTGGCCGCAGTTTTGTATGTGTGTGCATATGAAGAAGTAAGCAAATGTAAGTGTCCACACCTACAAATAATAGAATAGAATCAACTGCACAGCAAGCAGTGATTTTTTGCTTATTCATTTGGCATGATCTGCTAAGACTACGGCACAATTAGCCTGAGTGTTTAGGTTAGCACTTAGATTAAAGCTAGCCTTGAATATTCTGTTAAAGGAGATTTATACTTTGTTTCTACAGGTGCCTGAAAATGACCAGCTTGTAAAAACATGAGTTCCTTTTCAAAAACACAAGTTACTCATGGTGAGCACAAAGTCAGATTTTCTGATGAGGTGTGGCTGTTTTGTTTCAAATAGTATGAAATGGAGGTTCCAAGAGGTTTAGTTCCATTGCAGCCAGAGGATTTTCTAAGGCCCTGAAAAAGCTTGAAATGGGAGCTATTTTCATCATCACCACCACCATGGTACCCTCATGTGCATCTATATTTTTATTTTTATTTCACTCGACAATGGTAATTTGATTAAGAAACAATCAAATTTTGTAGCTTTTAACTCATACTTTCTAAACAGCCCTTATAGTTTAAAGACTTTTTGAGAAAGTGTTTTTGGGAACAAAGAACTCTTTTTCCCCTCTTTTTTTTTTTGCAATGCCGTATAGTGGGATGAGGGAACTGTGGCCTTCCAGGCATTGTCAGTTTGTTCAACTGCACAACTGCAGTCCTTTTGTTTCTAAACACACAATGTTGAGCTGACAAATTTATTTGTTTTGTTCTCTTTCCCTCTTCATTTTTTGTGCTGTGTGTTTTCCCCTAATAAATTTGCAATTAAAAAAATCCAAACAATCTGGAAAAATGAAAAACAATTTCTCCAAATCTCCTTGTTTAATTTATTTCCTATTGAATTCACTGTAAATTACTGCACAACCATCTTTCTGTTTTAGAATGGGAAATGCCTGTAGTTTCAGGACTGAACATAAATTAAGTGCATGCAAGCTTTTGTTGAATTGGGAGTTCATTCCCAGGTGTTTGCTATTGTGCAATTCGCTTGCTGATATTTTTCATTTTTTAAGATGTGAGTACTCCTTAGCAGACTCCTGCACACATGCCCTGTTTGTGCACAATTAACACATTCAAATAAACAAACTGGAAGACAAAGACAAAAGAGAGCATTTACCAGTATGGATGGTAATAAGAAATTTAATTTCAACTTCAGCTGCAACTGGGCATGTGTGTAAGCCTGTTGTTGGCATCTGTCTGCCTTCAGAGTGAACAAATGAGGTAAAATCTGAATGGAGAAAACATGGCTTCAAAGCCAGACCCATCTTAAATGTGCACAAGCCCTATGAGATGCTGTTTCACCCAAACTGAAAACTTTTTAAAGTCGTTAGGTGCTTAATTGAACCTGGTGTGGTAAAGTGTTTAAGAGACTGAGCAATAAATCGTGATGTACCAGTTTTGAATTTCACATCTGCTATGAACTCACTACCTGGTCTTTGGCAAGCCAAACTTGCTCAGTTTCATTTCCCCCATCAGAAATAACGGGGATAATGGCACTGACCTACCTTTAAATACCTGAAAGCATGATGCAATTGGTAAGTATTATTGATTACTTACACAGAATCTAGCTTTGTTCCATTAAAGGCATGGGCGTCAACCTTTGTGAACCCATTGTTGTATAGCTTTCTGTAAACAAACAAAAAATAGATTATTAGCTGATGTGACGCAACTGTAACTAGGCTTTTTTACTTTTTGCATTCACACTGTGTCCTAACTTACTTTAGTCTTATGGCGCTGGAATGCTTGTTCCCATTGCTCCCCACTCCCAAGGTATACTTTCCCCTAACTAGCATCTGAACACCTATATATTTTTGATTTTGATGGCATTATATGAAATTCCATTATATCTTGGCCTATTTATTTTTCTTCCCACTGAAACCAAAGGGAGGTAACATTTAAGAAATAAACAACTCGGGGTGAAATTCCAAACTGCCTACTTACTGCCTTGGCAGGGGCAAGCTCAGTAGGGCTTAGTGTCCCATCTCCCAAACACAGCCCCCCCCTCCCATCGCCTGAGGATTCCTCTGCCCATCAACTGACAACTATTATCTTATTTAGCATTACTCATTAAGGGTGACCTACTGCTTCACAACTACTGAAATGAAAAGGAGGAAGAGAAAACAACTTGTGCCTGATCAACATACAGGCTAAGGGATTCGTTGCATAGCCCATGGAATGCGTTTGCAGGCACCGAAATCATGTATGGATTATCAGCCATTTCACTGTAAAAAAAGGGGGAAAGGCTTAGTATAGCAATAAAATACAATTATATGTTAATATAACTCTGTGATTATAGATAGATACAGTGGTACCTCAGGTTAAGTACTTAATTCGTTCCAGAGGTCCGTTCTTAACCTGAAACTGTTCTTAACCTGAAGCACCACTTTAGCTAATGGGGGCCTCCTGCTGCTGCCGCACCGCCGGAGCACGATTTCTGTTCTCATCCTGAAGCAAAGTTCTTAACCTGAAGCACTATTTCTGGGTTAGCGGAGTCTGTAACCTGAAGCGTATGTAACCTGAAGCATGTGTAACCTGAGGTACCAGTGTATAGCTATAGCTATAGACACACATACATGCTTAATTTTTCTTTAGACATTTAGACAACTGCACTGTACTGCATGTGAGACAGCCCTTGATAACTGGAAATTTCAACTGATGCAGTATCCTAACAAGGATAAACAATGGAGAAAATAATATACTAGCACTTCAGCAGCTTTGCTGCCCCCCCCCCCCCAAATTGTCTTCTTCACCCAGTTAAAGGTACTTGTTTTGAGGAACAAAGTGCTTTAACAGTCAAGAAGACCATCTCCTCCTGAAGTTTCATTATGATTTTCTACAGTTTTCAAAGGGCGGCCTCTTCAGTACTATTTATGCAACAAATTAGAGCACCCGTAACACACAGAGAGGCTCTCTGGTGAACTCTGGCTGGAAGAAGAAATTACAACAGATAAAAAAGGGTGCCACTGGAAACAACACTTGTGATTCTCTCCTCCTCTATCCTTCACGAAGTCTAGCAGTGCACAACAGACAATGGACTACAACTTTTCTCTGCCCTGATAAACTTCATTGGCTGCTGCTCAAAGGAGAAGGGAAACTCTGATACTTGCAGCAAAAAGTTCATATCTGCTGTCACTGAGTTGATCTTCGTGAGGTCAGGGAAAACTCTGAGTCCAGTGTTCATGATCACACTGAAATAAAGCAGAAAGAGAGAAGGAGAATTAAATGGTGTGCCTATGTACCCGAAGAGATCCTTATTATTATTATTATTATTATTATTATTAATTATTTTATTATTATTTTATTTAAACAGTTTATATTCTGTTTAGCAGCATAGCTCCATGTGGTATACTGTAAGGTTGCAAAAGATTTAAGATAGTTAGTTAGTGCAGATATGCCTTTAAAACAATGACTGTACAATCTAGGCCAAACTAAGTTCCACTGATATAAATTAGGTTCATATACCTGTGGGAGAAAGGATTGGACTAGTTGTCCTCCCAGGGTAGCATCTAAGCCAGTGATTCCTGATTGCAAGAGTGACATCTCTGCAAGACTAGGCTGCAGTAGTCAAAACTGGCTGGACAGGAGATTTATCTGAGTCTAGCATCTATGTATATCTCATCTGTTAGGGAGATTCATTTATTGCTGTTGACAGCTGACCCTTTGAATGGCAGAGGAAGTCTAGGGACTCAGCTACATTAGTAAAGAAAAAGCGTTTTATATGCGTTATAACACTGTGACACCAGATGACGCTGTGGAGTCCTGCCTTTTGCCAATGTGATTTCCCATAATAAACTTTACAACGTGTTTTCCTGAAACACCTTTTTGATGTGCTTACATCCAGCCTAGGATTCCTCCCACCCAGCCCAGATAAGAAAAGTGGTAATCTACAGTGTTTGTGAAAATGAGTAATCAGTTAGCAGTGTGCATCAGACCGGGAGAGACAGAGTTAGTTTGAGCTCTGAAAACATCTGGCGGTGGGGGGACTGACTTGTTTCCCTAGGAGAGCTGAGATGGGGCAGCAGACCTCAGCTGAAGGTGTAATACTTCACCTAGGCTCAACCTGTATATTTGTAAATCATTTTTCCAAAATGCCAGTAAGCAATGGTACTTTTCTAGAAAAAGAAGTGCCAGAACTCACAATGATCGCCTCTCTTGTTCTCTTAGAATGGCAATGGCTCCCACCTGAGAGGAGTCAGAACTGAGTTCTGGATGAAAAAAAGCCCTGCCAGTAAGCCTCCATAGAATAAGAACAGGGGCACTGCTGTAAGCATGAAAAAATATCCCTATTTTGAACTCTAATGTTGGCGGGTAGAACCCTGAGGTTAAGGAAGCGCCCAAATCTTACAAGAATAGCAATTCCCTAAGCTTTTGTTTTCAGTACTTACAGGTATTTCAGCAACGGGAGATTCATGAAGGCTTCGGGATCTATGTATTGTAGGTTTCTAGCATTTCGGATTTCTCTGTTCAAAATACAATCAAATGTCCACAAAGATTAGTATTTCTGCACTTGCACACCTCACATTAACCCCCCCCCCCCACATACACACAGCATAGGAATATGTCTTATACAGAGTCAGACCACTGGCCCATCTAGCTCAGGGTTTTAAACTGGGGTATCTCCTGCCCCCCCCCCCGAGATGCTGAGTATTGGACCTGCACACAAAACAGATGCTCTCTACACCTTTGGTCTATGAAATTCTGAGAACTGAAAAGTCCATTCTTATAAATGAGCTCCATGTGAACTATGGCCTATTAGCAAATGTTTCGTCCAAATAACGTGTGACAAGCTGATCTCACTCAAAAGCAAGAGGACCTGTTTTCTGGGTGGTATGATTAGCATAATTTTCTGAAAAGATTGGATTCTGGACCCCTTTACACTTATGTAACAGAAAAGAAACACTACTTTGGCCTGCTTGTCTTTGTATATGTTGGCCTTTGTGTTAAAAAACAACAGTTGTTTAATGTTTTCGAGGTCAGGCACAAAAAAGATTTTCTGATGTGCAAAAAGATTTCAGTTATGAATATGGGTTCAGAAAGAATATTAAATTAATTAACAATAAAAACAAAGCATGCAGGGGATTTTAGCATTGCCATATGGCTGGATTCCTTCTGGTCTGCCTGGAATGTCACTATTCAAGAAGCAAAAGCCAGTACTAGAAAATGAAAAGCCAGCCACAATATTGGTGTGTGATCTATCTATCTATCTATCTATCTATCTATCTTGCATGCCACCCCAGTCTCCAAATGGCACAAGATTCCACGGGTTCCAGGGATCACTTTCATAGGAATGATGGATAGCAGAGACTGTGGTGTCTTTATGATATATGGTTTATTTACACATATCTACCGTACAACCTGAGCCTACAGTGTAGGGGCTCACAGCATTAACACCCCATGAGGGTATTGCTTCTCCCATAGCCAAAGCCTTGGATTCCAGACGAAAACAGGCATGGCTCTGCCTCTCAGCTGCCCAGCCTGCTTCCAGCTTCTAGCTCTCACACACCTCAACTTTGGCTTTTGCCTTTCTAACTAACATAGAGACCCACTGAGCCTCTGGCACAGAGCCACTTCCTTTGTTAACTTAATGGCACACCAAACCCTGTTACCTCTTCTGCTTCTGACACCTCCTCCTCCTAGCCTGCTCCTTCTTCTCCCTCTGACCATCCATCCATCCCACCACCACTCCTCTGGCTCCGAGCCTTCTTCCCCTGGGGGTTCCCTTGGGGGTTCCCCAGCCTCTGTATCCAGCCAATCCATGACCCCCTATCATGCCCTCCTTATGAGCGCCTCGGGAGCTATTTTTGCCTTCCATAGTCTGAGACAAAATTTTGAACCAGATGATTCTTGCGCTCCTTTTTCTGAGCACTTGTTGAAGCCAAAGCAATTAGCCCCTCTTTTTATGAGGAACAAGTTCTCAATTAAACAAACAAACTTGTATATTAAAAATATACAAATGGTGTGTTCACTCACTCACTTTCCTTTAAAAATAAATGTTAACACATACATAAATATATATACTTCTGAATAGTCCTCTGTTGCATGACTGGTTTTCCCCTAAAACTGTTTAAAGTAATTGAAACCAATCTTTAAACAAACTAGGATGATAGTGGCTAAATATTATTTTAGAAGTAAGACTTCTAAAATGTAATGTAACATAAATATACGTACAGCAGACAGCATTTGTTTATTCCCCAACTGACCTTGCCCTCTGGAGAATAATTACACAGAAGCCAGTGACATTCAACTAATGCTAATGATCTAAGGGGCTCTGAAGAGAATTCATAAAAACACTCACATTTCTGAAGGGCTTTCCCTCACAGAATGATATCCGGCATGCATAGTCAAACCTTTTAACCTTTTCCCAATTAAGTTTTCTTGTCCTAATTGACAAGAGGTATGGTTAGATGAGTGTGTCCTTTGGGCTTCATAATCCTGTTTAGCAGCACAATCTAGCAGTTGCAAATAGACTGTGGAGATAAATTAATATTATGCAACTTTCCGAATGCTGCAAAACAAACCCATCAGTTAATGGCACTAGCATGTCATATTGGTGTTCATTTTTAGTGCCTCTGTATGAATATGGGTTTTCATTCATTTTTTTCTTTTTTGGTAACGTAGTTTTTATTCATTTTCATCTATGGGTTTTCTTCTATAGCTGGTATATTTTCCCCTAGATTAAATATACTGAAGCATATACTATTACATAGTTCACCACAAAGTTAATTGTTTCTTTTTTGGCGATCACTCGTAGCCGAGTAAGATTGTCTTCCATGAACACAGTCTTAGCAGTGAGTCCGTAAGTGACTGTGGAGGCCAATTCTGGATCCACACGTCCTTCCACAGTCACAGTGGGGACATAGGTTTCCAGCTGGGAGTTGATCACGGTGAGGGTTTGCCAAACGTGCCTTCCTCTTAGCTCGTTTTTCCTTTGTGCCCTGAGTTCGTGCTTCTTCAAAGTCCACGACACCTTTGGTAAAGGCTGTTCTCCAACTGGAACGCTTGCAGGCCAGTGTTTCCCAGTTATCAGTGCTTATACTACATTTTTAAAGATTTGCCTTGAGAACATTCTTAAGTTGGGAATAGAGTAGTTGCTTTGGAAGATAATAATCAGGTATTAACATAGTTAAGCAGTCATTGGAAGATATACAGTGGTGCCCCGCAAGACGAATGCCTCGCAAGACGGAAAACCCGCTAGACGAAAGGGTTTTCCGTTTTTGAGTTGCTTCGCAGGACGAATTTCCCTATGGGCTTGCTTCGCAAGACGAAAATGTCTTGCGAGTCTTGAGATTTTTTTTTCGCTTCCCCCCCCCCCTTTATCTAAGCCGCTAAGCCTTTAATAGCCTTTTAGCAGCTAATCCGATAAGCCGATAAGCCTTTAATAGCTGCTAAACCGCTAATAGCGCTAATCCGTTAAGCCGCTAATAGGGTTGCTTCGCAAGACGAAAAAACCGCTAGACGAAGACACTCGCGGAACGGATTAATTTCGTCTTGCGAGGCACCACTGTATATCCAAAAGAGAGACTAGGGATTTGGAATAAGCAGCAGATTAGGGAGCTATGGAACTGACATTCTTATTTAGCTCTTTAAATATTAAAAAATAATATTGATGTTTGAAAATTAACAGTTTTGAAGAAATAAATGCATCTCTTGATAACCTTAACTTTATGTGCTGATCTACTGTAGCCAAGTTCACACAACCAGCTGAACACATTTTACCAGCTGTTTTTGCACCCTATCATAGGACCAGTTCAAATTATTCAAGGATTTTCATCTACTTACATATGTGTGACTTTGTTTAGATTTCTGAAAGAATGAGCCTCCAGCATCTGCAGCACTGCATCTATGGTGATATAGCTACATGGGAGAAAAATGGGAAGGGAGGTCATACACAAAGGCAGATGGAAATCTATGAGCTGAGTTCATTGTATCTGTTCTCTGTAAGTATTCCTCTGCTCCAGGGAGAGTCAATGTTGTGCCCCCCAGATTTTGGGCTACAAATCCCATTGTCCCTGATCATTTTGGTTGGAGCTGATGGGAGCTGGAGTCCAACCACATCGGGAGGTTAGCTGCCGCTCTTTTCTTTCATTGTTTTCAATTGGCTATGTTGGAATGGAATTCTAAACAACAAGTTGGTGCCTTGGACTTCTGCATAATCTCCTCCTCTTTTGACACAGCTGCAAGGATTTGCTTCTACATTCAAGTAACCACAGTCTGCTGTTATCTCTGAACTGGGACAGACAGTGGCTAGTTTTAACTATGGTTTGTCTGAACAAGCCAAATGCAAACTGCAGTTCTCAATCTTGGCTGGTTCAGATAAACTATCATTAAAACTAACCGCAGTGCTTTCAGTTTCAGGGAATCCAACTCCGTATGCAGAGACAGAAGTGTCTTCCCTGGTGGGGCCATTACGCTAGTTTCCCAGCAGATGGGTCACTGTTACTTTGAGAGGGGACATTGGCATGGTACACATGCACCAACAGCAGCCCTAGACTGGCTCTTGTTTCCACCATGCCAACCTCCCCACTCCCAGTAAGCAATAATAGTGACCAACCTGCCAGGAAGCTAGCATAGGAGTTCCACCCTACTTGGTGAACCACATCTGTGCAAGGCTCTTGCAAGCCTTCCTCAGCATGGAACAAATGGACCAGTAATCTGCGTTAGAGTAATGATGGCAGGGGAATCACACCAAAATGTGCGATCAAAAGGTTAATTTGTACTTATGGTTTTTAAAGCAGTTAGTAATGCAACATCTGGCTGCAGAGATAAATAACAGTTCTGATTGCGTCCAGAGAACTACGGTTGCAAGGCAAGCTTGTGTTGGTGGCAGGGTGTTACTTAGCAACCAGGTAGGACCACAGAATATTTCTTTGGTCTGGATATAGCAGTGATAGAGAAGCTATGGTCCTTCAGATGTTGCTGGACTCCAATTCCAATCATCCTTAAGCATTGGCTATCATGGCAGAGGCTGATGAATTACGATTCCAATAACGTGTGGAGGGCAACATCCCTGGTGTATTATTAATTTATTTCATTTTGGCACCCACACTTTGGAACTTCCTGCCTATTGACATCAGGCCTGAACCATTTTGTTCACCTCATCTGTTTGTTACTCAGTCAAGTTTGCCTGGTTTTTTTTGGTTTTTTTAATTCTTGGATTCAGTCAGCTTTATTCAGCTACTTTTGCTAACAATCTGAGCTACCAAAGTTGTTTTTAATGCTTCACCCCATTTTAATATAAAAACACATTGGGGGTTGGAACTTACATCCTGGAGATGTTGGGAAGATTGGAGAATGCTTCTGTAGGAATTATTCTCAAATGGGTTTCCATAAACCTCCTGTAGAAACAAAACTCTGTTAGTTCAAGAGACTTACAGATTAAAAAACCTTTTTCCGTTTCTCAGAGCAGAGTGGAACTTATGTTGGGGGCAGAAGGAGAAATGATTACACACACAAGGCAGGTGGAGATGAGAGAATATGATGAGAGTATATGACAGGGGTCAGCAGCGTTTGGGCCAGGGGTCACATTCTGAATTTTAAGAGAGTGCTGGGGGCGCCAGGCACAAAATGGCTGCCATTGGGGTCCGATATTGGCTGCCTTGGAGGCATGGCATAACACTAAATTAGAGTACAATCATGATGAGACTTTCCCCAGAATTTGATTTGATTTGGGATAGGGTCATGGTAAATGGGGAACACAATCTCTTCCAGTGCCACAGTTCAAATCAAAGGCAGACTTTATGTTAAGCTGCTTTAAAGTAAAAAATAAAAATAGTGAACGATCCAGTTGTGCCTCTTCCATATACTATACAGTCCCCTTCCTCAAAGAGAAAAATAATGCTGGTATGGTTTTGCACATCTTTGTATCCTCTAAATCACATTTCAACAATAAATTTTAGCATGTTTCCCTCTCTTTCCCTACTTTGTAGGACTCCTTGTTGTTTTTAACTAAATATTAAGAACATAAAAAGACACCTGCTAGATCAGGACACATAGCT
Organism: Podarcis pityusensis; assembly: GCF_964106645.2. Classification (NCBI taxonomy): domain Eukaryota; kingdom Metazoa; phylum Chordata; class Lepidosauria; order Squamata; family Lacertidae; genus Podarcis; species Podarcis pityusensis. The sequence continues at coordinate 27,551,693 of NC_138028.1, forward strand.
TAACGGGTTCATTGCTAAATCTGTACACCATGGAACAGCTCCCCAAATGTGCCTATTCTTAAAAAAAGTTTTTTTTTTTTTTAAAAAGTTGTTTATCATGCCTCATATTGCAGCTGGTAGAATTTTTGTCTAATAATGTCAGTCTTCATGGCTTTACCACATCTGCACAATTAATTATACAAAATACACTCAAAACAATAGGATTAGTGGAATAGGAAGGCTGAAATCTGTGTGACAGACTGAATTATATTATTTATTAATTTAGGAAGCAGGATGAAAAGCTATTAATATGACATCTATTAAAAACTCCCCACTCCTTACCCAAGTATCTTCCACAAATATTTTCCAAAATGTTGAAAGGAAACCCTTTAAACCAGGCACCCCCAAACTCGGCCCTCCAGATGTTTTGGGACTACAACTCCCATAATCCCTAGCTAACAGGACCAGTGGTCAGTGATGATGGGAATTGTAGTCCCAAAACATCTGGGGGGCCAAGTTTGGGGATGCCTGCTTTAGACAGAACATCTAATACTTTATGGTTAATTTCAAGAACAATCACAAAGGGCAAGGCAATGTCAATATTAAAGTAAGTATTTCAGATCCGGGCATTCCTAGTGCCAAATCCTGTTATTCACAGCCGAAATCTCTCAATGATTTACGAATAAGTTATGATAAGTTAATGGAGGAACTGTCATGCCTACAATCAATGACCTTAAACCATTATTGGAGGAAGTCGTAACAATGAAACATCCAAAAGCTTGTAGAGCACTTCTGAATTAGCTAGTCTTGTTTCTAAAGTCAAAACAATGCATCAGGAATGACTAATTGTTCCATTTTTTTATTTCTGAATTTTGTACAGAGTACTTCATGCCCTTTCATTATCTCCATTCATTGTGCATTGATTAAATAGTGCAACATAAGAAGCTAAAAACATAAGAAGAGCCTGCTGGATCAGGTCTATAGCCCATCTAAGTCCAGCATCCTGGTCTCACAGGGACCAACTAGATACCTGTGGGAAAGCTGCAAGCAAGGCTACAGCCCAAGAGCCCTCTCCCCTCCTGTGGTTTGGAGCAACTGGCATTCAGAAGAACTACTGCCTCCAACTGTGCAGGCGGAATAAGGTAAAGGTAAAAAGGTAAAGGACCCCTGGATGGTTAAGTCCAATCAAAGGCGACTATGAGGTTGCAGTGCTCATCTCGCTTTACGGGCTGAGGGAGCCGGCGTTTGTCCACAGACAGCTTTCCGGGTCATGTGGCCAGCAGGACTAAACCGCTACTGGCACACGGAAGACCGTGATGAGTGCCAGAGTGCACGGAAACGGCGTTTACCTTCCTGCCGCAGTGGTACCTAGTTATCTACTTGCACTGGCGTGCTTTCAAACTGCTAGTTTGGCAGGAGCTGGGACCGAGCAACGGGAGCTCACCCCACAGCGGAGATTCGAACCGCCGATCTTCTGATCAGCAAGCCCAAGAGGCTCAGTGGTTTAGACCACAGCGCCAGAATATAACCATCATGGCTAGTAGCCATCAATAGCCCTCTCTTCCATGAAGTTTTCTTTTAAAGCTGGCTAGGTTGGTAGCCACCATTGCATCTTCTGCTTAGTGAGTTTCACTGCCTGAGAAACGACTTTCTTTCATCTGTCCTGAATCACTTGATGTCCACGAGTTCTAGTGTTATGAAAGAGGGAGAAAACATATTTTCTGTCCACTTTCTCCATGCCATGAATAGTTTTATAAACCTCTTGTCATATCACCTCTTTCCATTTTTCTAAATTGAACAGTCACAAATGCTGTAATCTTTCTGTATAGGGGAGCAGGAGTACCAAGCTTGGCCCCATGACCGTGGGTGCCTGGTCCGTGGGTGCCATGCAGCGTGCATGGCCCTGACACTGAAATTTGTGGGTGTCCGGCCCCTTCATGGGGAATTTGGTGGGTGCTTGGGCACCCAGGGAGTTGGCACCTATGTAGGGGAGCTGCTCCACCCCCTTGATCATTTTGGTTGTCCTTTTCTGAATCTTTTCCAACTTGTTTTTGTAGCTTGGAGACCAGAACTGTACATAATATTCCAAATGCAGCTGCACCGCAGATCTGTATAACAGCGTCAAGATATTGGATTCTGAATGACCCCAGCTTGCCGTTTGCCTTTTTCACAGCTGCTGAACACTGGGTCAGTGTCTGCATCGGGGTAATCTACTATGACTGCAAGGTCTCATTCCTGGTCAGCCACCACCAGTTCAGACCCTGTGAGCATATATGCGAAATTAAGGGGCGGGGTGGGGGGGTTGCCCTGACACGAACCACTTTATGATGCATGCATGCATGCATGCAAAAAAGCAATTTTCAGGTAATCCTCATGTACAGCAAAGTTATTTTTTGTATATTTACTAGTGTGCATCAGTCATACAGAGGGATAGAAGAATGCAAATGAGCTGGAGGAGTTGAAACCAAATTGAATTGAATTGAAATTAATTTAAAAAATTCTTTTGTTGAAACCAGAATTCAAAAATGGGATACTGATGAGAGCAAACTGCAGAGAAGAACCAGCGAAACATTAAAGTAGTAGAACGAGTGAAATATTCTAATTCCTAGTCATAGGTAGATTAAAAAATTTATAAAGGCTGTCCCTGTAATTACAACACTGCAGCATCAACAATACCTCTGAACATACACAAACAACAAAACCTAACCCAGCAGGTATTCTCATTGATTTATTAGGAAACCTGCCTACAAGAATATCCTCAGTATGGAAGAATGGTGATGTGAATCCACTCAAAATTCATCTTATAAAAACATAATAGTTGGTATTCGGTCATCTAAATATTGACATAATTTTGTATTTTGGGTTTATGTTTTTAAAACCATGTATGTTATATTTTGATCTCTTCCTTAGCTGCTTCAAACTTTTTTGGAAAGACAGGGGACATAAATGTTTCAAATAAATGGATAATAATGAATAGGTTCACAATGAATAAAAATGAATAGGTTTGACATAAATGTAACTAGGCAAATTGTTTGCACATCTTTGCAGGGGAGGCTTTGCTTAAAATATTTGCTAGCCATACCTTTCTGCGCTAACATAGTTCGTGAACAGAAATGCTCATTCATGAAGAATTCATGCAAATATTCCCACCCACTTGAAATATTTCCTTTCCTCCCCTAACATCATTACCAGATTATCTCAATTAGAGTAGGTTCATACTGCACTGTATACAAAACTTGAAAAATGAATAGTGACTAAGAGTTGCTCAACAAGGTGGCTTATTTTATGGTCTTTATTTTACTACATATTGCAATTCTTCATAAAATTTACCTAGGCTGAGTACACACGCCATACATTTAAAGCATATTCAAAGCACACACCCCCCCCCGCCAAATCCTAGAAACTGTAGTTTGTTAGGAATTATAACTATGTGAGGAGCAAACTACAATTCCCATAATTCTTTTTTTGGGGGGGGTATACAGTTTTTGACTGCAATCCTGTGAGTAAGCCCTATTGAATTCAGCAGGAATATCTTGAGTCAACATGCATAGAATTAGGTTGCCTATTTTCTTATTTCAAGATAAATATTTCTTCTTTTCAAAATATATTCCCATTTGTTTTGCAAGTTCATTTATAGACAGTGCCACTTAACATTTCTGCCATCATTGTTTCAATCTGATCAGGATTCCATATTCGACTGTCCTCTGAGATACAATGAAAACAAACCAAGATTGCTGTTTACTAGTGCCCAAAGGATTCCACCTTCCCGGTGGAATTTCTGCTTAACTAGCCACCACCTGAGATTCCAACTGATCTCTAGTTTCGTGCCCTTTCTTCACTTTTTAATTAGATGATTCCATCCAATCCAAGAGAAGTTACCGCTTTGGAACTAAATAAATAGTCTGCAACTCAGGAAACACACTTTTATACATTAAAAAGTTATTTTCATTAATATAATTTATATGTTATTTTCACTGTATCTTTGTGCACAATTTTTTGCTGGAAAACTGTATCACAAAATTCGGAAACGCTTAGTATGTTTAGCCTGGAAAAGAGGAGACTGAGAGGAGATAAGATATTAAGATATTAAGATTAAGATATTCAACTATATTAAGGGCTCTTGAGGGTAGGACTTGGGGCAATGGCTTCAAGTTGCAAGAAAGGAGATTCCGACTAAACAGTCGGAAAAAACTTTCTGGCATTAAGAGCTGTTCAGCAGTGGAACAGACTCCCACGAGAAGTTGTGGACTCTACTTCCTTGGAGGTTTTTAAGCAGAGGTTGGGTGACCATCTGTCATGGATGCTATAGCTGAGATTCCTGCATTGCAGGGGATTGGACTAGGGAACCCATGGGGTCGCTTCCAACTCTAAGATTCTATAATTCTGATTAGATGATCACATATAGAGTACACTGTTGCTTTTGCAGAAGATTCAGAAGCCTGCTGCCATCTACTGTCTAGATTCAGTAGCACAGTAAAAAGGGATCCCTACCTTCCTTCTACAGTGGTATCTCGGGTTAAGAACTTAATTCGTTCCGGAGGTCCGTTCTTAACCTGAAACTGTTCTTAACTTGAAGCACCACTTTAGCTAATGGGGCCTCCTGCTGCCGCTGCACGATTTCTGTTCTCATCGTGAAGCAAAGTTCTTAACCCGAGGTACTATTTCTGGGTTAGTGGAGTCTGTAACCTGAAGCGTCTGTAACCTGAAGTGTCTGTATCCCGAGGTACCACTGTATTTCCCACCAGATCTCATTTAGTATCAGCTGTGCAATAACCTGTTCCCATTGTAATGTATGTAATTTTGTGCTGTGCTGAATCCATGACCACAGTTGTGCAAATCTTTTCCCATCCTCAATGAAAGCAGGGGTTATTTTTCAGTTGTTTTCAGGTGTGGAAGGAAGATTCGTCATTTTGTCATTACCTGAATAAAATTACATGGTGTGCTTAAAAACAAACAAACAAACACGTTTTCAAGCATAGATTTATGCCATCCTCAGGCACCTCTGTGGCTTTCCTGTGCTTCCTAGAATGTCTATGGAAGAATGCCCAAAGTGGGGGCAGCCAGGGAGGCTGCCTACAGAGCACCTAAGAACTGCACAATGACTTCAAAAATAAATAAATGAAAAGGAAGGGAAAGGAGATTGTTAGCCGCCTTGAGACTCCTTAGGGTAGTGATAAAGCGGGATATCAAATCCAAACTTTTCTTCTTCTTCTGTTAACTTTTTTTTTTTTTAAAAAAAAGAACATTGCAATACTCTCAGGCACCCTGAAGACAGCATCTCGAGCTGTCCACAAAGTCCTACTGTGGGCATTATCTCATAGCTATGTCTGCCCGCCTAGTTGCCTGGCTGAACCATATGTCAGGAGTGCTCTGATGGTGTTTCCTGCTTGGCAGGGGGTTGGACTCGATGGCCCTTATGGTCTCTTCCAACTCTATGATTCTATGATCTCATGGTATTATGGCACAGAAAACATGGCTTCCGAGGCCAGTCATAAAAGGCTGGGCAGGGTCATCTGGGAGAATGCAGTTTCTGAGATTATCTGGTCCCCATTAGGCTTCTGAAAGATCAATGCCAGCACTTCACCTCGAGTCCAGAAACAATTGGGCAGCCAATGCAAACAGAGCAAGATCGCAGTGGCGTAGCGTGGGGGGTGCAGGGGGGGCCGGCCGCACCGGGCGCAACATCTGGGGGTTAGGGTTAGGGGGCGCAAATCCACGGGTTAGGGGGCGCAAATCCATGGGTTAGGGGGCACAAATTACTTGCCTTGCCCCGGGTGCTGACAACCCACGCTACGCCACTGCAAGATCGGTGTTGTATTCTCCAATTTTATATGGCCCCAGCATTTTATTTATTTAAACAATATATATCTTGCTTAACGACAATAATCAATAAGTGGTGTGTACAAGAATACAGTAGAAATCGGTTAAAACTATAAAATCAGACTTTAATTAAAATGCTTGCTCCGTTTTTTTGTTGTTTTTTTAAAAAAGGTTCTCCAGCAGGTGCTGGAAGCTCAACAGGAAGGGGCCAATCCGACCCCATAAAATACACCCCACAAAACTGAACAAATAGCTCCTTGTGGATACAAGCCATGCATCCAAGCACTGGGGTCCCAGTCCCTCCCTCTGAAGATGTCAGTGATTTTTCAGCTTTTGAAGTTTCTTTGACGTTTCTTTATTTAGATGAATTCTCTCCCCCATACGCCTCTTCAACCAACAGCTTCACAGAGTGAATTGCACGGGGTTAAAAAACCAACACATCCCACAAATCCAACATTCTCTTGATCCATTACCTCTTTTTCAGCCTGTGAGAAATAACCAAACTATATTAACCTTCTTTGCATATCCACTCTGACTTGGCACAATACCTCACATAATTCTGGCAAAATATCGGGGTTGCCCTCTTTCGTTGCACTTAAATCTGATTTAATGGTGTAATTTTCCTGGCTTTTATTTTTCATACACTGTTATGTTTTACAAAGGCCATTTTATGGAAAAAATGCAAGTTGAATGAACAAGATACAATGGAATGAATTTCAAAACGGGTCATATTTGAAAATTAGCACTGGGGGAGAATACCTGGCTACATTCCTCTGTTTCTTTTTTTAGAATCAGCATTTTTGTTTTTAGTTCACAACCAAATTGGTGAAAGGTTGGACTGGTTGCTTCTTGCTCAGTTTAAATTGGCTGGCCCTGAAACCTTTAATTCATGACATCTGTTTGCAGTAAGGTTGTCACTAGGAATGCCATACGTCCAATTTGGGGGTTTCCCTAAAAAAAAAGAAGCCTCAACAATTTTGGGGTGTCCTAATTTTTACTTTTTGACATATGGCAATCCTAGTTGCCACCTCTATTTACAACAGGGCTCCATTAGCTTTCAGCTGGTTCTCAGTGATGTATTTCTTCACTCTATAGCAGAAGTGGGACCAGGGCTGGCTCTAGCCTAAATAGCACCCTGAGGGAGAAGTACCTTCAGCACCTCTCCCACTCCCACAGTGAGCTTTGCAGGACCACCCAGAGGACTTATGGGGCTTGGTGCAGGTGTGATGTTGGGGACCCGGCTGCTACGCTCTACAACAGAGCTTTCCAAACTTTTCATGTTGGTGGTGCACTTTCAGACATGCAGCATTTGCGACACAGTAGTCCAGTTAAACTTACCCCTTTCCAGTCCCGGTAGAAGCATGGGGAGCATTCATGCGACACACCTACACATTGCAGCTGACACACTCACATGTCGCGATGCACAGTTTGGAAAGCTCTGCTCTCCCACACATACATGTCAAAAGCTGAGAATTACTGCATGCACAACTACTAATTCTTGCCTGCAGCTCCTACTTGCCCAGGGATCAAGCAGACTGAGAGATGTGCACCATGTTTTTCTTACATGGGGATAAGGAAATAGGGATCCAGTGTGGCACTTCTCCTGAGTACCATCTCTTCCTGGGGCTCAGTCTCACAGGTCTTCTGGTTGTGGCTTGCTGCTGGCCTTCTCCACCGCTCAGGAAGGATGGATTCCTCCTTTAAGGTCTGGTCAGTCTCACACCATTCCTATGCCTTTTCCTATGGTTAAATGCTACAGAGGATTACTCTCCACTGGCACCTTGCCCGGAAATCTTAAGTGGCATTCGCCCACCACTAGTGACCAATTGCATGCGCAGGAATTGAGGCAGGGGGCTGCATACTCTGCCCCCTGAGCTCTAACGCTCTTTCCTCAGCTACAAGAATAGTGGTGCAGTCTTAAAGGGGCAATATCAACATATATTGTATTGTTTTAATTATTTATTCATTGAATTTGTATACTGCCCTATACCCATAGATCTGAAGGCTGTTCACAACAACAACAACAACAACAACAAAATAATAATAATAATAATAATAATAATAATAATAATAATAATAATAATTTATTTAAACCCTGCCCATCTGGCTGGGCTTCTCTAGCCACTCTGGGCGGCCTCCAACCAAATATTAAAATACAGTAATACTTCAAACATTAAAAGCTTCCCTAAACAGATAATACATAATAAAAACACATAATACAAAAATACAAAATAAGAACAAAGAAAATGCAATAATCCTCCCTTCCACAACACATTTAAAAGGGCATCGGATGTCAATCAGCCAAAGGCCTGATTAAAGAGGAACGTTTTGGCCTAGCGCTCATGTCTCTCCCATGTGCCCAAGGCTTCCTTTAACTGTACAGTGGTACCTTGGTTTACAACCATAATCCGTTCCGGAGGTCTGGTTGTAAACCAAAACACATTGTAACTCAAGGCACGCTTTCGCCAATGGGACCTCCCCTGCAAAATGGGTTGTAATCCAAAAAAAGGGACACACACTTCCGGGTTTGATGTGGTTGTAATCCAAAGCAAAGTAATCCACTGTACTTTTAATTTGTGTTTTGTTTTGTAGCAGCTTTTAGCTTTGGGTATGCATTCTTTTTTCAGAACGTCCATTTTTATCTTTTCAAAACAACAAAGAAAAGCTATCGATAAAACATGTATCCCGGCTGACCTCTCACAGTTTATGTCATTTATATAGTAGTGTTTATAGCGGTGGGAGAGAAAGGGGGGCAGTGTGTGTGGTCCACCCTGGGTGCCATCTGTGAGGGGGGTGACAAATTCCCCCTGGGCCGCTCCGATTGCCCCCCTGGGCGGCCCACCCCACCCCTGTGGATGTGCATGTGCTCCGGGTGCCCGAGCGGCTAGCTACGCCGCTGGTTTATAGCATTCAAAGTAATGTTGCCTCAAAGTAAAGCTCCGCTCCACTGATTCTTACTTAGCATAAATGACATCAAAGCAGAAACCGAAAAAGAAATGTACTTCAAAGCAATTTGAAGATCACTTTTTTGCAGTTAGTAACCAAACAACCTGCAGAACCTTGCAAAGAAAGGTTGCAGGCAACTGCTTTTTACTACCACAGCTCAATGCAGACAGTATAAACTGAAGCGGGGGGGGGGGGGAGAGAGAGAATAGCCACTGAGCGCAGCTTGGCACCCTCCTCAGCTTGCGGCCCCAAACTCATAAGTGAACTGAGAAGAAGATACAGAAGAAAATGGGGAAAGCTGTATCTGTCTTTCATTCACCTCAAGTGTGGAAAAGGAGGTGACAGGCCTCTATGAAACTCAGGTCCAAGCATAGATAGAACATGGGAACATAGAAAGCTTCTTTGCATTGAGTCCATCTGCCTCATGATAGTATTGTCTATGCTTAATGATAGCAGCTTTCCAGAGTTTTAAACAGGGGTCTGAAGACGGGACCTTCTGCACACAAAACTCTTGAAAATACAGCCCTTTGCCATGTCTTGTATCAAATCATGTACATGTGTGTGTGTGTTTCATGAGAAAGCTCCACACAGGTGCTTACATATAACTTTTGAGAAAATATTGCAGTGTTCACAGTCTGCTGATCTCCCAAGCACCTACCACGACCTTGTGCAGAACAACAAGAGGTTTATTTTGCTCCAGTTTCTTAGTTACACATTGTGAAGTGTAACTAAGGGGGGGGGGGAGAGACCTAGATTTAGATCCAAATAAATGAAAGAGGGAAAAATAATCATAGAACTGTAGAGTTAACCCCAAGGGTCATTGAGTCTGACCCTGTGCAATGAAGGAATCTCAGCTAAAGCATCCATGACAGTTGCCCAACCAACCTCTGCTTAAAAACCTCCAAGGAACAAGAGCCCACAGCCTCCTGAGTGACTCTGTTCCACTGTCGAACAGCTCTTAGCGTCAAAAAGCTCTTCCCGATGTTTAGTCGGAATGTCCTTTCTTGAATCCCTTGGTTTGGGTCCTACTCTCCAGAGCAGGAGAAAACAAATGTTGGTTTCAATACATTTTGGAAAGATTGCTGAAGCTGTTTGAATATTCCCCCTCACACGGTCCCCATTGTGGGAGGAAGGAGGGCAGGAATGGCATGGGAAGATCTACCAATTTTGGTTTCTCCCTATTCCTCATTTTCCCTGTCTTACATTCAGTTCTCCACATTTCCACATCTGTTTGCAAATGTGGTGTTATTATTATTATTGGTGTGTTGTTGTTGTTGTTTAGTCGTTTAGTCATGTCCGACTCTTCGTGACCCCATGGACCAGAGCACGCCAGGCACTCCTGTCTTCCACTGCCTCCCGCAGTTTGGTCAGACTCATGTTTGTAGCTTCGAAGACACTATCCAACCATCTCGTCCTCTGTCGTCCCCTTCTCCTTGTGCCCTCAATCTTTCCCAACATCAGGGTCTTTTCCAGGGAGTCTTCTCTTCTCATGAGGTGGCCAAAGTATTGGAGTCTCAGCTTCAGGATCTGTCCTTCCTAGTTCTCACACTCTAACCTCTATGCCAGGGGTCAGCAAACTTTTTCAGCTGGGGGCCGGTCCACTGTCCCTCAGACCTTGTGGGGGGCCGGACTATATTGGGGGTGGTGAACGAATTCCTATGACCCACAAATAACCCAGAGGTGCATTTTAAATAAAAGGACACATGCTACTCATGTAAAAACACGCTGATTCTCAGACTGTCCACGGGCTGGATTTAGAAGGCGATTGGGCCGGATCCGGCCCCCATACCCATGCTCTATGCCCAACTGGTTCACAACAGAGAGACATCAGCAGGCTTAACTTCCTGCACAGGGAGGCAGAAAACCAGGTGATAGGGGAAACATAATGGGAGTGTCCCAGAAGAGGCACTGGACAAGAAATCTCCACATTGCAAGACTTGTTGCCAGGCCTCACTTCTCTCTGATGGATTTTGTTTCTAAAAAGAGCAAAGATGAGCTGGAAGGAGGATGCACTGTATTGTTAGGGCTGAAAGACACTTAAAGGTCTTAACCATCTGCTCCCTTGATAATTACTTTATCCTTCATATAGGTTCATTGAAAGTTGAAGAGGTTGAATGGGAAGAGCAAGATGCATGGCCAAAACTGTGGAAGCCTTCCCTTGAGTGGAACTGCCTGCAGGAAATTGCAATTGTGCCTTGCCTCCCCCATGGCCTGCTTTGCCGCCCCTACCAATGCTAGCAGCAGTGGCGGGAAGGCCCTCAGGAGTGCTGTCTTAGGGACTTCCGCCACCTGAGGCAGTGGCTTCAGCTTGCCTAATGGATAGGTCAGTCCTATTTATTGTGATTTGAATATTTTTGGCCACCACGAGTACTCTGGCATGTGGAAAGGCCAGATATAAACTACCGGTACTCTCTGATCAATCATTAAAAAACAACAACCCTTCTAGGCGGGTTAGTGGCGCTGCCATACCCTCCAACATTTCTCCAATGAAATTAGTGACATCCTATTCAACAACAGCAACAGTTTTATTATTTATACCCTGCCCATCTGACTGGGTTTCCCCAGCCACTCTGGGTGGCTTCCAACACATATAAAAACAAAATAAAACATTAAACATTAAAACACTTCCCTATACATCCCTTCAGATGTCTTCTAAAGGTTGTGGAGTTGCTTATCTCTTTGGCTAGGGGGTCACATAACTCCATATGTTGATCCATTGTTGTTGTTTAGTCGTTTAGTCATGTCCCCATGGACCAGAGCATGCCAAGCACTCTTGTCTTCCACTGCCTCCCGCAGTTTGGTCAAACTCATGTTGGTAGCTTCGAGAACACTGTCCAACCATCTCGCCCTTCTCCTTGTGCCCTCAATCTTTCCCAACATCAGGGTCTTTTCCAGGAGTCTTTTCTTCTCATGAGGTGGCCAAAGTATTGGAGCCTCAGCTTCAGGATCTGTCCTTCCAGTGAGCACTCAGGGCTGATTTCCTTCAGAATGGATAGGTTTGATCTTCTTGCAGACCATGGGACTCTCAAGAGTCTCCTCCAGCACCATAATTCAAAAGCATCAATTCTTCGGCAATCAGCCTTCTTTATGGTCCAGCTCTCACTTCCATACATCACTACTGGGAAAACCATAGCTTTTACTATGGACCTTTGTTGGCAAGGTGATGTCTCTACTTTTTAAGATGCTGTCTAGGTTGGTCATTGCTTTCCTCCCAAGAAGCAGGCGTCTCTTAATTTCGTGGCTGCTGTCACCATCTGCAGTGATCATGGAGCCCAAGAAAGTAAAATCTCTCACTGCCTCCATTTCTTCTCCTTCTATTTGCCAGGAGGTGATGGGACCAGTGGCCATGAGCTTTGTTTTTTTGATGTTGAGCTTCAGAGCATATTTTGCGCTCTCCTCTTTCACCCTCAATAAAAGGTTCTTTAATTCCTCCTCACTTTCTGCCATCAAGGTTGTGTCATCTGCATATCTGAGGTTGTTGATATTTCTTCCAGCAATCTTAATTCCGGCCAGGGATTCATCCAGCCCAGCCTTTCGCATGATGAATTCTGCATATAAGTTAAATAACCAGGGAGACAATATACAGCCTTGTCGTACTCCTTTCCCAATTTTGAACCAATCAGTTGTTCCATATCCAATTCTAACTGTAGTTTCTTGTCCCACATAGAGATTTCTCAGGAGACAGATGAGGTGATCAGGCACTCCCATTTCTTTAAGAACTTGCCATAGTTTGCTGTGGTCGACACAGTCAAAGGCTTTTGCATAGTCAATGAAGCAGAAGCAGATGTCTTTCTGGAACTCTCTAGCTTTCTCCATAATCCAGCGCATGTTTGCAATTTGGTCTCTGGTTCCTTTGCCTCTTCGAAATCCAGCTTGCACTTCTTTGGGATTGGGATGTAGATCTTCTCCAATCCTCTGACCACTGCTGAGTTTTCCAAACTTGCTGGCATATTGAGTGTAGCACCTTAACAGCATCATCTTTTAAAATTTTAAATAGTTCAGCTGGAATACCATCACTTCCACTGGCCTTGTTATTTGCAGTGCTTTCTAAGGCCCATTTGACTTCACTCTCCAGGATGTCTGGCTCAAGGTCAGCAACCCCACTACCTGGGGTGTACGAGACATCCATATTTTTCTGGTATAATTCCTCTGTGTATTCTTGCCACCTCTTCTTGATGTCTTCTGCTTCTGTTAGGTCCTTACCACTTTTGTCCTTTATTATGGCAATCTTTGAACGAAATGTTCCTTTCATATCTCCAATTTTCTTAAACAGATCTCTGGTTCTTCTCATTCTGTTGTTTTCCTCTATTTCTTTGCATTGCTCGTTTAAGAAGGCCTTCTTATCTCTCCTTGTTATTTTTTTGGAAATCTGCATTCAATTTCCTGTATCTTTCTCTATCTCCCTCGCATTTTGCTTGCCTTCTCTCCCCCGCTATTTGTAAGGCCTCATTGGACAGCCACTTTGCTTTCTTGCATTTCCTTTTCATTGGGATGGTTTTCATTGCTGCCTCCTGTATAATGTTGCGAACCTCCATCCATAGTTCTTCAGGCACTCTGTCTAGCAAATCTAAATCCTTAAACCTGTCCCTCACTTCCACTGTGTATTCATAAGGGATTTGATTTAGATTGTATCTTACCGGCCCAGTGGTTTTTCCTACTTTCTTCAGTTTAAGCTTGAATTTTGCTATAGGAAGCTGATGATCTGAGCCACAGTCAGCTCCAGGTCTTGTTTTTGCTGACTGTTTTGCTGACTTGTTCTTTGGCTGCAGATAATATAATCAATCTGATTTTGATGCTGCCCATCTGGTGATGTCCACGTGTAGAGTCGTCTCTTGTGTTGTTGGAAAAGTGTGTTTGTGATGACCAGCTTGTTCTCTCTCTCTTTTTTAAATGATATTTATTACTTTTTTAACATTTCCAACACAACACTTCAAACAAAAAAAAAGAAAAAGGAAAAAAGGGGGGAAAAAACAAAAACAATGCAAATACAATACAAAAACGCTACATGGACTAAAACAAACAAACAAAAACAAGCAAAAACAGTTTAAAAACACCTCAAACATTTTCAATATCTTATATTCCATTCACTTATTTCCAGTGACCTCCTCCCGCCTCCCTTTTTGTATTCCACTTCTATTATTTATTTCAGCAATTCCTTTCCATCTTACTCTGTTTTCTGTTCTATAATTATCTTAACACATTCTTGCCATACTTTTCCTTTAATTTTCTATTAATCTATTTATACCTAATTCCTTATGACATTTCTGCTAAAGCCATATAATTTCATTCCAACATTTTTCTAACATTCCTTAATTTTACAATATCTCTATAAATGGTCTTTAAACTTTTTCCAATCTTTTTCCACCGACTCTTCACCCTGGTCTCGGATCTTGCCAGTCATTTCCGCCAATTCCATATAGTCCATCAATTTCATCTGCCATTGTCCAACGCTTCAATGTTTTCAAAAAGCAACCATTCTCTCAACCAGCAAAAAGCAGATGGTTCACAGCAAAATTTAAAGGTCTGGCAGGACAGGTCCTCCTCCTTCTTTGGCATCCATCAATATCTTAAGTTTTACTCGAGGCTTCCTGCCCTGCCAAAGAACTCTAGGAGCATCCCTCTGCCACCTCCTGAAACCCTCCATCCCATCCAGAGCTTGCAGTGTTTGAAACAAAAGCAACATCCCCAACAACACAGCAGCCCTCATCCCCACCACAATAACTCGGCCCAACAGTGACAACTTCTGATTTCCATATTTCCAAATCCCCCTTCTCTTCAGTCCAATATCCTTCACAGTTATCCTTAAGCAGATTCACATTTTTGGCAGTCATACTAACGCCCAAATACCTCTCTTTCTCAACCAATGTTAGTATCGCCTCCTGAAACTCTGTCAAGCTTTCCTTTTCCAATTCAGATAGGGCTCTGGTCCTCAAATTCATCCATTCTTCTTTAAGTTCAATCATAACGAATGTCAATTTATGTTCGTCAGGTTGTCTTTGTGTGGATGGGACTCTCCTCTCCAGTTGTGTTATTTTAGATTCAGCAGCAAGGGTTTTTCCCCTGACTTCATCTGCAGTTTGCCATATCGAAGTAGATTCCTGTGTCAGTTTCTGAGTGGTTTCTGAATTAGTATTCACCTTTTGTCCCAAGTTATTTAAACTTTCTACAGTTGAATCAATTTCCATATTTGCAACATCCAATTTCACATTTCTCACATCTATTTTCTTGTGGAGTTGTTCCAGTGAATCGTTTATTTTCAATAATGCAGCCACTAAGGCCTCCTCTGTCGACATCTCGTCTGTTTTTTCCTTTCCGTTTGCCATAACACTTAAAAGATTCAAGGTCAATTCCAAAGTCTCATACTTTCTTATCTTGCTGCTGGAAAGTAACCAATTTCAAAAGCTTCCACTAGGGGAAAGCGAGTTGTATTTGTATCGGTCAGTATGTCCTCTTTTAAACACAGTTTCAATAATCCAGAGTTAGTTTCAATTTTCAGTTACTTTCCTCCTTTTTTTTTTTAAATAAAGTTCAGTAAGATTGTTTCAATTTTCCGTTACTTTTACTCCTTTTTGAGTGCAGACGAAGACAATGGAAACAATGTATCTCTCTTATGCTAGCTGTCACCGAATGTTCCATTCGCTGTCAATGAACCTTCCAAGACACGTCGGTTTTACTGGCAGCCCGTTTCCAGGTTTGGAACGGTGGTATTTTAACTTCCTCACTCACTCCTGCAGGGATATACAATCCAAAGCCGGAGACTTCCGGTCGGCGCCAGCGTTAATGGCGGTCCTCTTTCCGAGCTCCGGAGGAGGACTGCGCTGCGAGTTCGGGTCTGACCCGCTACGGCAAGCGGGGGACCCCTAAAATCACAGGCACGAAAGCCTGAGAACAAGGAGACTCGGTGGGCACCAGAAGCGCCCCCCTTTACTGGGAAAGAGCCTTTTTAAAGGCTCCGGAACGGCATCGGGAGAGCGCGGTGCTGAGAGTCGTTACCCAGCCCGCAGTGTGAAGCTGCGTCGCCATTGACGGAGAGCGCCAATTTCTTCCTGCAAAATGAACTGAATTCAAAACCCCGTGAGTAGGATTGAACGATTACTGGAATTTTCAAAAAATTTAATTAGAAATTTGGCCGGAAACGGGGAAGGGTAAAATTAAGGAAGTCTGCCTTCCCCCGACTGCATGACAGATGAAAGCAACGAAAGAGAAAGAGCTGTATCTGTATGGAAATAACGATAGAATTGCTTAAGCCTGGCATTGGACTTAAACCCCCTCTCTAGCAAGCAGGAGCAGAGGGGGGGAAAGTAACCTTATTAACCTGCATGATTTATTGAGAGAGGAAAGTTTCCAGCTGCCTTAATTCCTTTGATACGGTCTGCCAAAATAAGATACCAGGATAGAGACTTTAGAAACTTTAGAAATCTTTATAAGGATACATAGTGGATGTTCTACTTGATACAGAGTTTGGACTTTGCTGCCATAATATATCGGACTTTGACAGTTAAATCACGCAGAAAAACTGTTGCAGCATCTATATTGAACTTTCCTGGTTTCTTTGCTCCCTGCTTTTTGTTTCCTTCACTTGGACATTATGTCTTGCTCCCTCTAGAGGGTAAGAAGTAACAATTGGAATAACAGAGTAAGACAGTGGGATTTTCCATTTGGGAACTGCTCCTGTGAGAACGTCCTTGGGACATGAGTGCCCCAGCAGACGAGATTACAACTAGAGCTAAAGCAAAACAACAACAACAAAAGAAAAGAGGTTCAGTATCAAGTTTGACACAGACTGGAGCAGCTGCTCAGGAAAAAGCGATGGCTGCCTCCATGGATTCTATGACACAGGCGTTACTCAAGATAAATCAATCGTTGGAAGCTCTGACAAAGCAGAGTACAGAGAACTCACAAAAACTAACAGAATTAACAGCAAGATTGGATCTTAATACGAAAAGTGTGACATCTAATACAGAATCTATAAATAAATTGATAGAAGAGAACTCTGCTACACGTAAAATTGCAGAGGACGCCAGAAAGACTGCTGAAGAGACACAGGAAAAATTAGAACCGATTTCGAAAAAAGTCTATGAACATGATCTGGCGTTGTCCTTGATGGAATTACAGAGAAAGGAGAGAAACCTGAAATTAAGACTAATTCCCGAGAGTGAAGGGGACAGCCTTGTGGAGTTCCTTACACAAGAGTTTACTGACTGTTGGCAGGAAGATTTGAAGGAGGAAGAATTTAAGATAATAACAGCATTCAGATTGGGCAGGAGACAGAATAGAAAAACTCCGAGGGATTGCCTGATTACTCTTAGATCCAAGGAAGAAAGAGACAAAATATTAAAACTACATTATCAAAAGGCCTTGGAGATTGAAAATTCACCTATACAAATTTTTAAAGACATCCCTAAACAAATTTTGGAGGTGAGAACCTTCTATAAAGATCTGGTCTACCTGTTGAAGAAGAACAACATCCTCTTTAGGTGGGAGTTTCCACAAGGACTGTCCTTTAATTACAAGGGAAAGAAGGTGAAAATAAAGACAATCCAAGATAAAGAGAAGTTTTTGGAGAGAAACCACGAGGATTTACAGAAGGGAACGGTTGACCCAATTTCGGAACAGAGGAGAGCAGTAGATATTCTGAACTTATCGTTTGGACTTAAACCACCACCATCAGAGGAAGAGCAACAACTTGGAGCAGTAGGAGGAGTAACTGAGAAATAACAAGATGGCCCTGCAACTCCTTAGTTGGAATTGCAATGGGCTCAACATGCCTTTGAAGAGACGCCAAGTATTTCATATTTTGAGAAGAGAACAATTGGACTTGATCTGTCTGCAAGAAACTCATGTGACCAGGGTACATAGGAAATTACTTATTAACAAAAGATTAGGACAAGAATTTATTTCATCGGACAAAGTTAAGAAAAGAGGAGTAGTGATCTATGTAAAAGAGAAATGGGCCCCAAAAATGATGTTTAAAGATGAACAAGGAAGATACCTGGCAGTTGAAATACAAGTACAAGGAGAAAAATTCTTAGTAGTTGGAGTTTATGCACCAAACGAAGGCAAGGCGGATTTTTTTAAGAAGCTCCATGAAACTCTGATGGATTATTTGGATTATAATGTAATACTTATGGGAGATATGAATGGCGTAGTTTCTACAAATATGGACAAGGCACAAAGACTGACAATTTCCAAGGAAGGGAGACTTCCGAAGACCTTCTTTGAAATGACTGAAAATATGGACTTGATAGACATTTGGAGAACAAGGAACCCTCTCGAGAGAGAGGGAACTTTTTTCTCTCAAGCAATGACAACCTGGACCAGAATCGATCAAATCTGGATTACTAGTGGGATGGCTCCAAAGATTAAGAAAATAGAAATCTGCCCAAAGACTTGCTCCGACCATAACGCCGTGAAGATGGAGATGAAATTTACAACAACTGGTCAATTCAGATGGAGGATGAATGACACCTTGTTTCGAGATGAGGAGATCCACAGAAAGGCCCAAAAAACTTTAAAGGACTATTTTGAAATAAATTTAAAGGCTGATGTAGAAAAAAGAGTGATCTGGGACGCAAGTAAAGCTGTGATGCGAGGATTTTTAATTCAACAAAATTCAATAAAAAAGAGAAAGCAAAATGAGAAGAAGGAAAAGATCTTGGAAAAGATAAAAGAAGGAGAGAAGAAATTAAGATCAAAACCAAAGTCCCAGGAGATTTTGAGAGAGATTAAGTTATATCAAACACAATATATGGAATTGATGAATCAAGAGATTGAGTGGAAGATAAAGCAAATGAGACAAAAGACATTTGAATCTGCAGATAAATGTGGTAAACTTCTGGCTTGGCAATTGAAGAAAAGACAGAAACTAAATACAGTCACAAATCTAGAAGTGGATGGAAAGAATATATCTAAACCCAACGAGATCAGAAACTGTTTCCTGAGTTATTTCAAAAAACTATACTCACAAGGATCACAGAATGAAGAGGACATAGATGAATTCCTTAAAAAATATGGATTACAAAAAATCTCTCATCGAAGTAAGGTGGAGCTAAACCAAAGAATAACAGAACAAGAGATAGAGGGTGCCATTCAGAGCATGCAATTGGGCAAATCTCCAGGACCAGATGGACTGACTTCCAGATACTACAAAGCTTTGAAGGAGTGGTTAGTTCAACCGTTAAAGGAAGTCTGTAACAAGATTTTAGAGGGGAAAAGGGCGCCAGAATCGTGGAAAGAAGCTTATATTACACTCATACCAAAGACAGAGACTGAAAAGACTCAACTCAAGAACTACCGCCCAATATCACTACTTAATGTGGATTACAAAATCTTTGCAGACATTTTGGCAAAAAGATTGAAAAGAGTGTTGATGGAGAAGATTAATAAGGACCAAGCAGGCTTTCTCCCAAAAAGACATTTATCAGATAATGTGAGGAATATAATAGACATTTTGGAACTATTGGAGGTGAATATAAACACTAAAGCAGTGCTGATATTTGTGGACGCGGAGAAAGCCTTTGACAATATTTCTTGGAGTTTTATGAAAAAGAATCTTCATGGGATGGGGGTAGGCCAAGGATTTGAGAATGGTATGGGTGCGATATACTCTGAACAAAAAGCTAAGTTGATTGTAAACAATGTGATAACTGAAGAATTCAAGATAGAAAAAGGGACACGACAGGGGTGCCCAATTTCCCCATTGTTTTTTATTTCTGTCCTGGAGGTGTTGTTAAATATGATTAGAGATGACCAGCAGGTTAAAGGTGTACAGGTCGGAGCTAAACATTACAAGTTAAGGGCCTTCGCAGATGACTTAGTACTAACTTTACAAGAGCCAGACACTAGTACAAAAAGGGTGTTGGAGATAATTCAACAATTCGGCCAGGTAGCTGGATTCAAACTGAACAAACAAAAGACTAAAGTTTTAGAAAAAAACTTAACAGCTATGGAGAAGGAGAAATTTCAAGAAGAGACAGGTTTGACAGTGGTTAAGAAGGTGAAATACTTAGGGGTTCACTTGACATCTAAAAATTTGAATTTGTATAAAGACAACTATGAAAAATGTTGGTCAGAAATTAAAAAAGATCTAGAAATATGGTCAAATTTGAAATTGTCAATGTTAGGCCGAATTGCAGTTATTAAGATGAACGTACTGCCTAGAATGTTATTTCTGTTTCAAACTTTGCAGATTCTTGACAAGATGGACTGTTTCAAGAGGTGGCAGAAAGATATTTCGAAATTTGTCTGGCAGGGCAAAAAGCCCAGAATAAAATTTAAAGTACTTACAGATGCAAAAGAAAGAAGGGGATTTGCCCTGCCGGACTTAAAATTGTACTATGAAGCAGCAGCGTTTTGCTGGCTGAAAGAGTGGATGCTCCTCGAGAACACAGATATCTTGGACTTAGAAGGTTTCAATAATACATTTGGTTGGCATGCATATCTATGGTATGATAAAATCAAAGTGCATAGGGCCTTTAAAAATCACATTGTCAGAAAATCGTTATTTAATGTCTGGATAAGATATAAAGACTTGTTGGAAAACAAAACCCCTAGATGGTTGTCACCCTTGGAGGCTAAGGCATTGAAGAAACTCAATATGGAGGCCGAATGGCCAAAGTATTGGGAAATCTTGGAACAAGATGGAGATAAATTGAAATTGCAGAGTCATGAGAAATTGAAACCTAAAGTAAGAGATTGGCTCCATTATTATCAAATAATGGAGGTCTACAAACAAGATAGGAAAATTGGCTTCCAGGTGGAGAAATCAAAATTAGAAACTGAATTGTTAGAACCCAATACCAAGAATTTGTCAAGAATGTATAACTTGCTGCTGAAATGGAATACACAAGATGAAACAGTTAAATCGGCTATGATTAAGTGGGCACAGGACATTGGTCATAATATTATGTTTGCTGACTGGGAATGGTTGTGGAACACCGGTATAAAATTTACGGCATGCAATGCCTTAAAGGAAAATGTTATGAAAATGATCTATAGGTGGTACATGACCCCAGTCAAGCTAGCAAAAATTTATCATTTGCCTGATAATAAGTGTTGGAAGTGTAAAGAAACTGAAGGTACTTTCTATCACCTTTGGTGGACGTGCCCGAAGATTAAGGCTTTCTGGGAAATGATATATAATGAAATGAAAAAGGTACTTAAATGTACTTTCCCTAAGAAACCAGAAGCCTTTCTCTTGGGCATTGTCGGCCAATTGGTGTCAAAGAGAGATAGAATTTTCTTTATGTATGCTACGACGGCAGCAAGAATACTCATCGCAAAGTATTGGAAGACACAAGACCTACCCACCGTGGAAGAATGGCAGATGAAAGTGATGGACTATATGACACTGGCTGAGATGACTGGCAGAATCCGTGATCAGAGGAAAGAGACGGCGGAAGAGGACTGGAAGAAATTTAAAATTTATCTTAAGAGCTATTATAAAATTGATGAATGCTAAAATGCCGAGGTGTTGAGAGAAAAAGGGAAACAGTGACATAAGATTAAGTCAGAGAAAAGACTAAGAGGACATATATTTGATAAAATTGCTCAGAAGCTGCTGAAATAATTTTGTAAACAGGGATGCAGAAAGGGGAGGTATGGGGGAGTCCGAGAAACAAAGGTTATGGAAAAAAGGTTATGAAATTATACATGTTTGTTTGTCTTTTTATTTGTTTGTATTGTTTAAAAAATGTTGTAAAACCAATAAAAATTTATATGGGAAAAAAAAAATATACAATCCAAAGCCTCCCCCCCTCTTCTCCTGCTTTCAAGGGGGGTTTAATATTTTTTACTGATGAGAATTTAGTCCTTTACAATAGGCTTTCCAAGACTTTAGCTTGCAGCCTCTTTGCCTCAGTCTTATTTACAAAAAGGGGAGGTGGACTTCCTGTTTTGAACCTCCCCGTTTCGGTGCCAAATTAAGACATTTAAAAATCCAATTCTTCACTCTACTCACGGGTAGTTACTTTAAGATCAAATTGTCCACAGGAAAAAGTCAGCGCTCTCCGGCAACAGCTATGCGGCTTCGCTCTGTGGAAAAAGCAGTCAATCCGAAGCACCGTGCCGCTCACCCCACATCGCTCCGGATCCCCGAAACCGGGTTTCCCCGCGAGTAGGGGAGGCACAAAAGGTGCCCGCCAAATCCCACGTTCACAGGCTTCACCCGCCTGTGATTTTTAGTGGGTCTCCGCCTTCGCCGTGGTGCCCAGACCCAAATTTCCACCAGGCAAATTCCTCCCGATCAGAGGAATTCCGCCATTGCCGGTGGCGCCAACCCGGAAGTCCGACCAGCTTGGTCTCTTGACAGAACTCTATTAGCCTTTGCCCTGCTTCATTTTGCTCTCCAAGGCCAAACTTGCCAGTTGTTCCTTTTATCTCTTGATTCCCTACTTTAGCATTCCAATCCCCTATAATGAGAAGAACATCCTTCTTTGGTGTCACTTCTATAAGGTGTTGTAAGTCTTCATAGAACTGGTCAGTTTCAGTTTCTTCAGCAGCAGTAGTTGGTGCATAAACTTGGATTACTGTTATGTTAAAAGGTCTGCCTTGGATTCGTATCGAGATCATTCTATCATTTTTGAGATTGCATCCCAGTACTGCTTTCACCACTCTTTTGTTGACTATGAGGGCCACTCCATTTCTTTTGCGGGTTTCTTGCCCACAGTCACAGATAAAATACTTGTCCATGCCATGTAAAGAGATACAGTGGGACACTGGTGGCAGTAACCGTTTGTTGTGCTCTATTAGTCATGGCCTCTGATCATGGAAGGGCAAAAAAGATCCTCCATTGTTGGTTTCTCTCCAGCTGGTGCAAGAGGACTCAAATAAGTACAGGAAATTCCCCGTTTCTGTGGGGGTTACATTGCAGGTCAAAGCGTGTGTCAGTGGGCCACACATAAACTCACCCCGCCCCATTATGCCCCTGCCCCATCCCCTCTCCTCCTTCTTCTGGGTCCAAAATGATCTGTGTGTTGGCAGTAGTGCATCAGTTGGAACACGCCTAAAATGGTCACTGCCTGTATTCCATCTTTATCCAGCTGACACATCAATAATAGAATTGTGTTTGTTTTTTGGGTGAGTTTATATTTTAATTTTTATTCAGTTCCCTTTTTTCTTTTACCTTATTTCTTACATGTTATTGAATTATGTTTCTGATTAATTAAGGAAAAACAAAAGTTTTTTTTAAAAATAAAAATATATTAGAATTTTACTGCTGTACATTTCCCACCTTTCCTCAAATGAGCTCTGGGTGAAATATGTGGTCCTTACATTTTATTCTCACAGCAACCC
This sequence comes from Podarcis pityusensis, assembly GCF_964106645.2. Lineage (NCBI taxonomy): Eukaryota > Metazoa > Chordata > Lepidosauria > Squamata > Lacertidae > Podarcis > Podarcis pityusensis. Next base: position 27,574,730 of record NC_138028.1, read on the forward strand.
TTTGAGATAGGCAAAGCTAGGAGATCGTTCCTAATCCAGGTTTACCCAATGAGCTTCATGGGCAAGTGGACATTTGAACCCAGGCCTACCATGTCCTGGTCCAATGCTCTTAACCACTGCACCTCACTGCCTCCCTATTGCTGGACACCCAAGGCTTATAAGGATTCAAAGTGACTCTTCTCCCACACCTGAGTTACTTGTAGAGGGGCTCACAAAACATCCCAGAGTAATCCTGCTATTTAGTTGTAAACGTTTTTCCCAGTATGTGTAGGCAAAGCTCTGGGCATTTATGATGATGATGACGATTAATTTCAGAAGGGGGCAAAAAAGCCTTATAAAGGCTAAGAAAAGCAAAAAAATAATTAGGATCATAACTAGATGGATTTTGAGGCCACCTATGCAGTCAGCCATACAAGAGAGCACATGGCTGAGATCCAACCGTAGCTGAAAATAGTGTTTTCAAAAGTCATCCTGACCCAGCTTAAATGAAGCTCTGTGTAATTTTATGTAAGATAAGCTAAACCTAAGCTCTGTTTTCAGATGCTGAGGAAGGTATTTCTACTTCATTTGCCTCTAATTCCTCTTTCAATGACTGGCTGCCAAAGAGCTTTATGGTGGCATCAGAAGCGCAGATATTCATAACTACTTGGAAGGACCAATTCCAACAAATGAGACCCTTTCTGATTGCATATCGGTACTTCACAGCTGCACCCCAACCTGTTTGTTTCCTGTTTGTTGCAATGGAAGCTGTAATTGCTTTAACTTTAACAAAATGAAACCCTTGATCCTGTCTGAGGACAAGGTATAAACAAGTGTACCAATTAAAATCTCAACAGAGGTAAAATCAGTTTGCAAACTATTCAGCTATATCATCAGCTGGACTGAAAGGACATAGGATTTCCAGAAAAGTACATAATAGAGATTAATGCTCTTACTGGCCTTAAAAAACCAAACACAAATTCACCCATTACCATGGCTACACAATGGGTACCACTTGGCAAGTAAATGGAGCTAATGGTTGTGTTATGAAGAAGTGGCACTGAGATACACTGCAAAGGGGACAAAATTTATGGTCCAAACGAATGTTTGGGTGGGTACAGGTTCAATCATCTATTCCTAAACTCCAAAATGACTTGTCATGCGGAATCATTTAACAACTGTGAGATTAAACGACAGCTACCACCTATGTTGGCACTTACGATAGCAAGATAAAATGACAAACAATTTCAAACTATGTTAAGTCCCTCTTTATTTTGAAAAAAACATCGTTTCATCTAACATAAGTCAACATGGTTGGATATTTATGCAGCACAGCCAAATCATTTCTCAGCATCAAATACTAGGTGTTAAAAGTCCATGAAACAGCAGCTCAGGTTAATTCAGAATTCCAGCAGGAGAAAAGCACTTATGACGTCCTGACATTAAAGAAACTTCAAGTGCCCCATATTGGCGGCCCCTACCTAGACACCTAATAGGTAGCAGTGAATTTGAGTCAAAGTGGACTTTCACAGTATGCTTAACTTGTTTAAAGCACATATCACCAAAATGTGGTAAGCCTCTGGTGATCTTATTCAAAAGAAAGCAGAACCCATGCCCTTGGAGTTCTCATTGCTTGCATAATTTGGGAAGTGTTTAATGCAAAGGCATAAGATACTTGCTAAGGCTCACACAAACATTGTGAAGCACAATGTGCAACATTAGGTTTGCAACTGACCATTTTCAACAGTAATACAAACACTATGCATATTCAGCATAAACTAGTACTAAGTGAAACATAACAGCAGATCCACTTAAACAAGATTCAAATAAGTAACAAAAGAATTTCATATACTTAGAGCTGATGGTGCTAATCAGTGTAATGGCTAGATAATTTTGGTCTGCCATCTCGATTCAAAATGGCAGCTGGCAACCAAACATTGACAAAGACTGTCACCTCCACCTCATGAATCCTTGTGCAGAGTTTGGCAATGATATCTCAAGAAGGGGCTGAACCTATTCCAAAAAAACAGGCAAAAGTCACCACAAAGTGACATTTCAGTTCACCATCGGGATTCAAAAGGGTGCCTGGCATTCAAATACTGACAACGACCACTGCCCCTACCTTGGAAGCCCTTGTACTGAGTTTGGCAATGATATCCTGAGAGGCAGCCAAAGCCACAGAGAACAGATGGACAGACAAACCACTTTCCAAAATACATAATATAAAAATAAATTTATTTTTTGCATCTCCATCCCTGCTGCACTTATGGGCAATTTGTCATCATTTTCATGATGCATCACTCAAAAATACATTGGGAGTGGAAGGCTAATCTGGAATGATTATAAAAAAAAACTGTAGACAAACTCTTCAACCCTTTCTGGGGCAATTATAAGCAACTTGAAAAATAAACTAATTAGTGCTGGAATTTTCGGCGGTAAAGTACATCTCCCTCCATTCCTGAGCTTTATTGTTGCTTAAAAAACTGCTTCACAGGCCCTGGAGTCTGAGCAGACACAATAAGCAGAACTTGAATGGTCAGCTGTTTAAAATGTTTTAGAAAAGATTCATTATGGTAGAATTGAAAGACCATGGCAAGAAAAGCTAAAATAAAAAAGCTAAGTATATAATGTAAAAGCACGATCCTGTTTCTAGTCCTGTTCATCAACATCTTCATACACTTGCTTTTAGAAAAAACAAAGCTGTGTTCCAAACTTAAAAGTAACAGAACATAAAAATACTTTTAGTAACCATCAGCTCTTAGGTCACTACACAGCCCAATGCAGGGAATCAATCATATTACCAATTTGAAGGTCATCATTATCAGAAACTTTAAAAAGCTGTTACCTCTTTGGAAAAAGTTAATAATTCCCTAGTGTAATGACAAACTATGGCTAGTTATTTCAAACAAAAACTGAAGCAAACCTCAGGCTCACATGTTCCTCCCTTCCTTTCTTCCTAGTCTGCAAACAAAGGGGGGGGAGAGCTTTATTTAATTTATAAATTGTCTTCCACTTGAGTCTTACGAACATACCATTAAAAATCTAAAACAAATTTTTGAAAGAGCGCCAAAGTCCAACTAAATGTAAGTTGAAAAACAGTGCAAAGAGCTAAGGGAGAGACCTTTGCATCTTGCAAAGAAAGATGTACAGTGATACCTCGGGTTACAAACGCTTCAGGTTACAAACACTTTGGATTACAAACTCTGCTAACCCGGAAGTAGTACCTCAGGTTGAGAACTTTGCCCCAGGATAAGAACGGAAATCGTGCGCTGGGGGTGCAGTGGCAGCCCCCATTAGCGAAAGCACGCCTCAAGTTAAGAACGGTTTCGGGTTAAGAACAGACCTCCGGAACAAATTAAGTTCATGACTGAAATTGCAGAGTTTTGAGAAACTAAAAAATAAAGTGCGAGACTGGCTTCATTATTATCAGATAATGGAGGCATATAATTTGGACAAGAAAATTGGCTTCCAGGTGGAAAAATCAAAATTAGAAACAGAACTGTTAGAACCCAAAACTAAGATTTTGTCAAAGATGTATAACTTGCTGTTGAAATGGAATACTCAGGATGAAACGGTGAAATCTGTTATGATTAAATGGGCACAGGATTTTGGACATAACATTATGTTTGCTGACTGGGAACAGTTGTGGACCACAGGTATGAAGTTTATGGCATGTAATGCTTTAAGAGAGAATATTATGAAAATGATACACAGGTGGTACATGACCCCAGTCAAGCTTGCAAAAATTTATCACTTGCCCGATAACACATGTTGGAAATGTAAAGAAACTGAAGGTACATTCTTTCACCTTTGGTGGACGTGCCCAAGGATTAAGGCTTTCTGGGAAATGATATATAATGAACTGAAAAAGGTATTTAAATATACCTTCTTGAAGAAACCAGAGGCCTTTCTCCTGGGCATAGTCGGCCAATTGGTGCCAAAGAAGGATAGAACCTTTTTTATGTATGCCACAACAGCAGCAAGAATACTCATTGCAAAGTATTGGAAGACACAAGATCTACCCACTCTGGAAGAATGGCAGATGAAGCTGATGGACTATATGGAACTGGCAGAAATGACTGGCAGAATCCGAGACCAGGGAGAAGAGTCGGTGGAAGAAGAGTGGAAGAAATTCAAAGATTATCTACAGAAATATTGTAAAATTAATGAATGTTAGAATGATGTTGGATAGAAATTAAGTGGTTTCCAGCTGTAATGCTTTAAGGGAATATGAAAAAAGGGTTATAAATAGGTAAAAATCTAATGCTATTATTTTTAAGATCAAGGATTAGGATAATTAAAGAGGGTAAGGATTTGCTGAACCAACAGATTGAAGTGGAATACAAAAAAGGGAGGTACGAGGAGGTCCGGGAAACAAGCTAAAGGAAAATAAGTAATGGAAAATCTGGGTGTTTTTAACCATTTTTATTTTGTTTTTTTTGTTATTTTTTTTCACTTTTATTGTAATATTTTAAAAAATCTTAATAAATATCTTATAAAAAAAAAGGAACAAATTAAGTTCATAACCCGAGGTACCATTGTATTCAGAAAGATGTATTCAAAAGAAAAATGTATTCAGTTGTTTCTGGAAGGTAGAAATAACAGGTGCCTGTCAGGTATCGACATTAAAAAGTCACAGCTTTCCACAAAACGGGAGCAGCCACTCTGAAAGCTTTGCCCCTAGTTACTCTGAGATTAAGAACATTACATTCATTGTGTGCAACAAGCCACAATTCCCATTTTGTTTCAATATGAGAAACTGTTTTATTTTACAGTGGTACCTCGGGTTACATACGCTTCAGGTTACATACACTTCAGGTTACAGACTCCGCTAACCCAGAAATAGTGCTTCAGGTTAAGAACTTTGCTTCAGGATGAGAACAGAAATTGTGCTCCGGCGGTGCAGCGGCAGCAGGAGGCCCCATTAGCTAAAGTGGTGCTTCAGGTTAAAAACAGTTTCAGGTTAAGTATGGACCTCCGGAACGAATTAAGTACTTAACCCGAGGTACCACTGTATTTCATTTGCAAAATAGGATATAAAACCAGGGTCTAGTTTGTACAAGCTGCAGTTTCCTATATTCAGACAAGATGACAAACTGTGCTTTGTAGCAAACCATGAATGTAAGCTTCTAATCCCCTCCCACTGTGTGAAAAGAAAGGGAAGGAGGGAGCATGTGAGCCTGAGGCTGCCTGCAGGCCTTTCACATAAATCATGGTTTCTCGTTACATCTGAACTGGGTCTCTGTTTAGCATACTGCAAAATTGCCTTAGTTTCTTGTGGCAACTTAAAGTAGGGGTCCCTAAGGGTTTTTTGAGAGTGCTGCGAGCAGCATCACAAAATGGCTGCCTTGAGGGCATGCATGTTGACAAAATGGCTGCTGTGATGGGAGCGACCAGTCACAAAACACCCACATAGCAGAAGGTGAACTGGTGAGACCGGGATTCAAGTAACATGCCTAAGAATATGAGGAAGGAGTGGGGTCTGAGCCCCAAAACACAAAACCACTCCTTTGAATGCCTAGCCTTCTGCTCCAGCACCAATTTCATAAAATACCATTCCCCTAACCCCCCTCTCTCTTATTTTGTGCTTTGTCAGGTCAACCTTGAACAAAACGTCTTAGTGCTCTTGCTCATTGGTTACCAACAAGCAAAACCCAGGGCCAGAGCAGACATCATTTTCGTAAACCCCACATTGGTTGTGATAATGGGGTTTAAGGACTGTAGGACGCATTCAGGGAAGGGATGGTGGGTTTGACTCTTCAGCTCTTCTGCACTGTGGCAAACATCCTCCTTCCGTCTCAAAACATTCATTCCCAGCCAGACTCACTTCTGGGTTTAGATCTTGACTGTTAGCGTGGCTTGGAAGACTTTTAAAATGACTTATGGAGGGATTTGCACAGGATAATAGCCAATTCGCTTCCACTCAGCAGTTATCTGCTGCACAGAGGCCACCACCCCATACCCTACATTAGCATTACACAGTAAATATGGCATGGGTCCCTCATAACAAATTGTTCTGCTCCCCCAAAGCCACCAGATCAGTACCATGACATGATGGAAGAGAGCTTGACCCTTTCCTCCATGCTGTTTTGCTGCACTCCACAGACCCACCCATATACACATTCAAAAAAGCTTCTTCTTCACACCTGCTATTAGGTGAGACTCAATGAATGGGTCCTATCAGTGGAATCCTTGCATGAGAAATTCTACATGTGCAATGCGATTTCCCTTTCCTCCTCCCCCTGTTCCCCTGAAATAGACTGGGGGTTGGGGTGGGAGAAACATATATGTCAGTCCCATATACTCACAAAGTCTTGGTGCCCCGTGGGAGGTTGGGGATGAAATATATCTCTCTGCAGGTAACTTTGAAGCGGTCCCAATCTGAGCAGTCACAGAGGGACGAAGGGCACATTTCCGTGCCTCTACTTATCAGTCCCGTTTCCAGCAAGAGCAGGAGCTGAAGGAACTCTGGTACCCACAGCATCTTCCTGAGCCTATTGTGGAAACGACTTCATTGCCCTGTGCAGCTCTTCTCCACAGAGAGAGAAGAGACGACCACAGTTCCTTTCCTTGGGAACAGAATAGAGGGAATCTGCTGTTTCTTCAGAAAACCACGTTCACCTGATGCTCCCTAAAAGGAAATAGGGTGTAATAAGCAAAAGCATAGAAAGATGTTACAGGCAGTAGACAAATCCCTTTCAACTTCCTCCATGCCAAATCTACCAGGTACTATCCCATCCTTTCCCACCCTCCCATCTCAATCGGTGATCTATTTTCTTTTCTTTCTTTTTTACTGCTATGTGGTCCCCACGCGCAGGAAAAAGTTTTCTTCTCAAACAGAAAGTTTGTCTGCAACAAGAAGTGGTACAGCCAGGGCTGGACTTTTGTGGCTGAAGTCCAGCGTCCCACACATAGCCTGTCCCCCTGAAATTAGCACTCAGACAGCAGCAGATGGGGGCGGGGGCTGTGGCATAGCAAACAGGTCCAGTGTCAATACCAGTACAGAGATGGGTGCACTCTGGGGCCCAGCAGGAATGACATTACCCCAACACCCCAATATAGATGTTCATTTCATTATTTTTACTTTCAAAACAGATTATCCTTTTCTACAACAAAATCTGGCTTGCTCCCTAGTCAACGTATGTACCATCAAGGCTGCAGAAGCAAGCATCGTTTATTCCTGTGGGTGCGATGGTACTATAATGTAAAATGCAGAATTGCACGTGCTCAGAGTATTATTATTTTTCAGGACTGGTAAACCTTTTTGGTTTTGGTTCTAACACACAACAGGTAAAGGTAAAGGAACCCCTGACCATTAGGTCCAGTTGTGACCGACTCTGGGGTTGCGGCGCTCATCTTGCTTTATTGGCCGAGGTGTACAGCTTCTGGTGTACAGCTTCTGGGTCATGTGGCCAGCATGACTAAGCCGCTTCTGGCGAAGCAGAGCAGCGCACGGAAACGCCATTTACCTTCCTGCTGGAGCGGTACCTATTTATTTACTTGCACTTTGATGTGCTTTTGAACTGCTAGGTTGGCAGGAGCCGGGACCGAGCAACGGAGCTCACCCCGTTGCGGGGATTTGAACCGCCGACCTTCTGATCAGCAAGTCCTAGGCTCTGTGGTTTAACCCACAGCGCCACCCGCGTCCCTAACACACAACAGAAACAGCTGTAAACTGGAGATAAATTTTAGCTATGTGTGCTTCACGTATGGTCATCTAAAGGGAAGAGGCATAATTTCTTTTTAAGGCCAATGTCTAAACTTACCTAGCTGAACCATAGGCATGGGCGTAGCCAGGGGGGAGGGGGGGGCAGCTGCTCCCCCTAGATCAAGTAGAACAATAGAAATACTTAGCTAACTGACCAGTCATGATGACGCACATGACCATTGGTAAAGGGAAGTTAACTGACCCAGAAAAATCGGCAGACAAAATGCTCTTGTACAGAATTTGCTTCTTTAAACTTTATTACACTGGATATTCTCTCCTCACTTTTCCACCCACAGGCAGATCCCTCTCCCTTCCCCGAACCTGATCTTTATAACATAATAGAAACACCGCCACCCGACCCCACCCCCATCCATCTTCCCTCTCTCCACCCCCCTTTCTTTTTTCCTTTCTTCTTCTTCTCCCCCTAATGCCTCAACAAATGAAACGGATTTGTAAAAATGTTACATGGAAAAAAAATATACGAGGCATTACACTTCTGTAAAACAAGAAAATAAAATTTAAAAAAAAGAAAAAAAAAGAACAATCTCAAGTCTGCCCCATACATCACTCACTTCATACCCTCTCACTGTAAGTGCCATCTTTCAATATTCTCTCACTTCTCTGCACAACTCTCTTTTCATAGAAGGGATTCGCTTTGTACAAAATAAACAAGAGGCATTTGAGAATTCTAGTATTGTGTTGTCTCAGAAAAAAGAAGTGTTAGTTCTATCATAGATTATATTATTGTGCTAGCTATATAAAGTATTCCCCGCTGAGGGCATTATATATGATCAAGCAGATAAGAACTAGCTACAAGAGCAAATGACCCATGAATTAAATTACTTGCTTTGGATGCAGAAAGGAGATTGTTCAAATTAAGTAAAATGTAAAAATTTACTATCAGATAGTTCTGAGAATCTAGGGCTAGATTAATTTTAAATTCACCCAAGTTGGCTAAATAGCTTATTATTTGCAAGAAAATCTGTGAAATTTTCAACATTTAAAAAGATGACGAGGGATCTGATTATTCTTCCATTCTTGAGATATGGAAGAATACAAAATGAGATGTTGGACAGAGATCTAAGCTGGTTTGAATGTTCTCAAGTGAGGATATGGTTAGCAAACAATAGATTAAGAGGTGGAAGATTAGTTGTTAATGTAACAAGACACAAACTTTCCAAAATATATAGACTGATAAAACTAAAATATGGACCAAAACAAGTATATGCACATGATTTAGAGACTTAGATATTCCAGTACTTTTGAAATAATGCATATTTCTAGAAAGAAGGTCACTAATCTTGTTTATACAAATATGAGAGAAATTTATTTTAGACATTGGTGATACAATGGTGTATGCTTCTCAAGAAACTAAGTAAATGAGTAACAAGTATATTCCAAGCTGTTGAAAAAGTAAATCTCAAGTGGGTAGGCATATTTATTTGTGGTGGATCTATCAGAGGCAAATAATGTTGGCAATATATTTGGAAAAGAGTGGAACAATGTCATTTGAGATTATTCTTCATCAACAAATATTAAGAATAGAAGTCGTCAACATGTGGAAATTACTGACTTCACTTATTGCTTATATGGCTATTGTAGCTTGGATATAATACACTAAGAGTTAGAAATAGGAAAAAACACCTCAAATGATGAATAACTTCCCAAACCTTGGAACCATATGGTGATGTAAAAGTTAATGCCGATGTCATGAAAGGGAGAAAAAGGCTGAACATGCTTAGTCACATGTTGTATTTTTTCCCCCAGTATCGCAGTAGGGAACTGAAAACAGATTTTTATAAACAAACGTTCTTGGCGTGTTATAAAACATATAGTGCAACCCTATGCATGTTTCCTCAGAAGTAAGTGCCTCTATGTTCAATGGGATTTACTCCCATCCATGTGTGCATAGGATAGTAGACAGTGAGTTATTTATGCAGATTTAGTTTAAGTGAATCATAATTTTAAATAACAAGTAAGTTTGACAGGAGTCCCATAACACAGGGCGCAGCGGCAGTTATTCTCCCAAAGACTGACTTCCCCAGACAGTAAACCCTCCATCCTCTGCCTCCTCAAAAGTTGACATCACTACAGAAAACTCCCAACGGTGTGTTTTGTTTGTATGTTTTGGCAAGGCGTCTCAGGGCACCTTTAACATCGGCATGACCAACAGAAATTCAACAGGTGGAGCTTTTCCTGCCATGGAGATGTAGTCATCTTTTCTGCGGAATCCTCGCTTGCTAAATTCATCTTTTGCACTCAGGAAGTAACCCCCCTCCGTTTGAATCGTCTCCTAGCAGATTCACCTCCCATAGATATGAAGGAACCCCTCCCTTAAATCTTCACCTGTTGAATTCATCTTGCGTAAATTATCTCCCCGTTGTATCTTCACACGTGTGTGTGTGTGTGTTACGTATGTGTAAATTTCCCTGTTGGGAGAACCGTCACTTGTCTGAATTCCCCTCCGGCAGTTTTTTTTTTTTTGGGGGGGGGAATCTCCGCTGTTGAATCTCTCTACCTGTTGAATGTCCCATCTTGGCCACGCTGCTGCGAAAGGCGTCCAGGAGCCTTGCCGTGGACGTGCCATGCAATCCCCGGCGCTGCCTCCTGCGGATCTAACGGCAGGCTGCTCCCCTAAGAAGCAACCCGCGGGTGTTCCCACGAGCGCCCCGGGAACCCCCTTCCTTCCCGGGCGCCTAAGTAGCCCCAACAGAGGGATCGCGCTCCGCCTCACCGGGACTCCAAACCTCGCGCGGACCACGGGCTCCGGCGTCCTCTCCTCCCGTCTGGGCACCGGGCGGCAAGATGCTCAGGAGATCCTTCCCAAGCCCCATCCCATCCCGGCCCCGCCAGCCACTCAAGTGCGGGACCTTTGCAAGAAGTCCGAGACTCCGCGCCGAATCAGAGCATCCCACGCTCCGGAGTTCCGACGGCTTCAGGGCCTGCCCTCCGTTGCCATCTCGTGGCGGCTGCCGGGACTACGCGAAGCAGAAAGCCCCTCTGAAAAGAAAAGCAGTGGGGAGCTCTCCTTCAGCCGCGTATAAGCTAAACAAGCTATACAGTATAGCTTAAGGTCCCACTCTCTTGCCCCCCCCCCAAAAAAGAAAAAATATGGGTGTACATTTCCAAAATGTAAGATAAAAAAACAAATAAAATAAAACCTACATACAGCAACAGTGGCAAACGGCTTTAGATACCTATTGGGTCCATAAATTACCATATAGCATTTATTCAACACAAAAAACAGCGACACTTTGTTGTTTACAAAGGACAGCTGGACATATAAAGGGCTCCATTACCTTCCGGAGCTTAGGGCGTCATCAAACCTAAATCAGGCCCTGCCTCCAACTGTCCCTATTTTCCAGGGACAGTCCTAGATGTACAGAAGTCGTCCCAGTTTCTGATTGGATTCTGGAATGTCCCGCTTTTCCTTAGGGCGTCTGCAATTTTCACCAGAGAAATCTTGGAAGGTATTCTTATCCTTATTTATTGAATTTCTATACTGCCCTATACCTGGGGGTCTCAGGGCGGTTCACAGAATAAAATCAAGGTATGGATCAATGTAAAAAAAAATGGATCATCTTAAAAAGCAGAGACATCACCTTGCCAACAAAGCTCCATATAGTTAAAGCTATGGTTTTCCCAGTAGTGATGTATGGAAGTGAGAGCTGGACCATAAAGAAGGCTGATCGCCGAAGAATTGATGCTTTTGAATTATGGTGCTGGAGGAGACTCTTGAGAGTCCCATGGTCTGCAAGAAGATCAAACCTATCCATTCTGAAGGAAATCAGCCCTGAGTGCTCACTGGAAGGACAGATCCTGAAGCTGAGACTCCAATACTTTGGCCACCTCATGAGAAGAAAAGACTCCTGGAAAAGACCCTGATGTTGGGAAAGATTGAGGGCACAAGGAGAAGGGCGAGATGGTTGGACAGTGTTCTCGAAGCTACCAACATGAGTTTGACCAAACTGCGGGAGGCAGTGGAAGACAAGAGTGCTTGGCGTGCTCTGGTCCATGGGGACACGACTAAACGACTAAACAACAACAATGGATCAACATATGGAGTTATGTGACCCCCTAGCCAAAGAGATAAGCAACTCCACAACCTTTAGAAGACATCTGAAGGGATGTATAGGGAAGTGTTTTAATGTTTAATGTTTTATTTTGTTTTTATATGTGTTGGAAGCCACCCAGAGTGGCTGGGGAAACCCAGTCAGATGGGCAGGGTATAAATAATAAAACTGTTGTTGTTGTTGTTGAATAGGATGTCACTAATTTCATTGGAGAAATGTTGGAGGGTATGGCAGCGCCACTAACCCGCCTAGAAGGGTTGTTGTTTTTTAATGATTGATCAGAGAGTACCGGTAGTTTATATCTGGCCTTTCCACATGCCAGAGTACTCGTGGTGGCCACAAATATTCAAATAACAATAAATAGGACTGACCTATCCATTAGGCAAGCTGAAGCCACTGCCTCAGGTGGTGGAAGTCCCTAAGACAGCACTCCTGAGGGCCTTCCCGCCACTGCTGCTAGCATTGATGCCGATTGGTAGGGGCGGCAAAGCAGGCCATGGGGGCGGCAAGGCACAATTGCAATTTCCTGCAGGCAGTTCCACTCAAGGGAAGGCTTCCACAGTTTTGGCCATGCATCTTGCTCTTCCCATTCAACCTCTTCAACTTTCAATGAACCTATATGAAGGATAAAGTAATTATCAAGGGAGCAGATGGTTAAGACCTTTAAGTGTCTTTCAGCCCTAACAATACAGTGCATCCTCCTTCCAGCTCATCTTTGCTCTTTTTAGAAACAAAATCCATCAGAGAGAAGTGAGGCCTGGCAACAAGTCTTGCAATGTGGAGATTTCTTGTCCAGTGCCTCTTCTGGGACACTCCCATTATGTTTCCCCTATCACCTGGTTTTCTGCCTCCCTGTGCAGGAAGTTAAGCCTGCTGATGTCTCTCTGTTGTGAACCAGTTGGGCATAGAGCATGGGTATGGGGGCCGGATCCGGCCCAATCGCCTTCTATATCCGGCCCGTGGACAGTCTGAGAATCAGCGTGTTTTTACATGAGTAGCATGTGTCCTTTTATTTAAAATGCACCTCTGGGTTATTTGTGGGTCATAGGAATTCGTTCACCACCCCCAATATAGTCCAGCCCCCCACAAGGTCTGAGGGACAGTGGACTGGCCCCCAGCTGAAAAAGTTTGCTGACCCCTGGCATAGAGGTTAGAGTGTGAGAACTAGGACCCAGGAGACCAGAGTTCAAATCCCCACTTGGTCATGAAGCTCACTGGGCAACTTTGGGCCAGTCATTGCCTCTCAGCCTGACCTCCTTCACAGGATCGTTGTGAGGATTAAATGAGGAGGTGGAGAACTGTGTATGCTACGTCGAGTTCCTTGGAGGAAAGGTGGGATACAATAAATAAAATACATGAAAGGTGCATCTGGATGTAGAGAAAATTCTTTGGCAGAGGCATTCATGCGATTGATGTCTGAAAATAATTGGGCCTTTTTGGCGCTATAGTGCATATACAGTACGCTAAAATGGCTTCTAAGTGGTTTACACAACTATAAAATCAGTCCATAATTAAAATATACTACAACATTAGAATGTCCTTAACTGTAATCCGCAATAAAACATTTTTAAAGCATAACCATTAAAACACAGTTAAAACAGTAACACCACAAGTCATTCAGGGGAATGCTTGCCTAAGCAGATGTGTCTTCAGGAGCAGGCGGAATGCCAACTTCCACTACACAGCAATGTATGTGTGTTGTTATAATGTTGCTGCACTACAGTATTTATATTGTTGTGAGTTTGGGGGAAAGAGATTAGGCTGTATGATTGCCGAGTCCCTTCTAATTCCTGGATGCAGCAAGAGTTAGAATCTAATGGCGGATCCCATTGTTGAATTAGCCAGGCAAGAGCTATAATGCATGTGTGGTTAGTACAAGAATATAGTTGCTTTGTGCCAGAGGGCAAATGGGTGGCCCCCCTCCCCTGGCTGGTAGTGAGAAAGTCAAAAGACCAGGGCAAGTGTGTGGTGGGGCTAGAAGCAGGCAGAGAAGCCTAAGAGTGAGAGCCATTCTAGATTTTTGCTTGAACCCAAAGCTGTGGCAATGGGAGAAGAAAGCCCTTCTGGGGTATTGGTGCTGTGAGCTCCTCCATCATAGGCTCAGGTCGTGTATATGTAATAAACCATATATCCTAAAGACTCTGCTGTCTCTGCTGTCCCTCATTCCACGAAATCAACACCCCTGGAATCTTGCACTGCTCCAGCGCTTGGGTTGGTAAGTAACAATAAAATGCTTGCTCGGAATTTGAGCGCCTGCTCCTTTAAGAAGTGGGCGCGGCTTGCCTTCGTACCGCCGGCGCGCGGCGACGCTGGTTTCCCTGGTCGCGGGCGTGCAGCGCTTGCGGGCCGCTCCCAGGAGAAGCTCCGGCGCGGGGCATCATGGGAAGCGTAGTCCATTCTTCCCTCCACGGCCGAGGCGGCCGGCGGCACTGCGAACTACGACCCCCATGATGCCGAGCGCCGCGGGGGCCCTGGCGCCCTGAGAGGCCGCTCTTCGCCCGGTGGCAGGGCGGCTAGTTCAAGTTGCCATAGCGGCGGGGTGGGTGGAGGAGCCGGCCGGGTGCCGGGCGGTTGGAGCTGGAGGCGTCCGAGAGCCATGCCTCGGCCCTGAGACGGGACGCAGGGCGGGAGGGCTGATCCCAGGACCGAAGAACGGGAGCCCGGTGAGAGAGATCGGTCTGGGCGGGTGTGGGGTGCTGGGAACCCGGGGGTGGGATCTCCTTGGGCCGACGGGGAGTGTGATCAAGTTCCAGGGGGTGGCTGAAAAGTTCCAGGGGGCCCTCTCCTGTTAACGGCTATTGTGGCACTTTCGAAAAGTGCATGAAAAATAAGCATTGCCTGCCATTTGAGGTGGCTCAAAAGACAACTGAAGGTGACAGCTGCGGTTAAGTTTCTAGTCCTCTGTGTCTTCCAAGCGCGGCAAGATCCTATTCTGGGCAAAAAGAAAAAAAAGATCCCCTTTCTTAGGGCAGCTGTCTACCAGCTGCATCTGGTGCCCAGGCTGAGACCCTACCTGCCCACAGACTGTCTCGCCAGAGTGGTGCATGCTCTGGTTATCTCCCGCTTGGACTACTGCAATGTGCTCTACGTGGGGCTACCTTTGAAGGTGACCCGGAAACTACAACTAATCCAGAATGCGGCAGCTAGACTGGTGACTGGGAGTGGCCACCGAGACCATATAACACCGGTTCTGAAAGACCTACATTGGCTCCCAGTGCGTTTCCGAGCACAATTCAAAGTGTTGGTGCTGACCTTTAAAGCCCTAAATGGCCTCGGTCCTGTATACCTGAAGAAGCGTCTCCACCCCCATCGTTCAGCCTGGACACTGAAGTCCAGCTCTGAGGGGCTGCTGGGGGTTCCCTCACTTCAAGAAGTGAGATAATAGGGAACCAGGCAGAGGGCCTTCTCGGTGGTGGCACCCGCCCTGAGGAATGCCCTCCCATCAGATGTCCAGGAAATAAACAAGTATCTGACTTTTAGAAGACATCTGAAGGCAACCCTGTTTAGGGAAGGTTTTAGTGTTTGATGTTTTGTCACATTTTTAATATTATGTTGGGAGCCACCCAGAGTATCTGGGGAATCCCAGCCAGATGGGTGGGGTATAAATAATAAATCATTGTTATTATTATATTATTAGTCATTGCAGCACAGCAGTGTGGTGCTGTTTTAACATTTTTTGCTTCTTTTGGCATGAAGTCTGTTTTCTCCCTCACTCCAGGCCTTATAGCCTTGACCCATAGGCCTGATGGAATGTGGGAACAGGCCGATCCTAACTAAGTACTTTTGGGGGGCGGCGCTGACCAGTCATCTAGTTCAGTATTTTCTGCTCTGTGGTGGCTCTCTGGGATTTCATTTTCTCCCAGACCTGTTCAGAGATGTCAGGAATTGAACCTGGGACCTTCTGCGTGCAAAGCGGATGCCCTACGACCACTTTCACCTACTAGTAAGCCCAGTTAAGGTCTGTTTCCAGGGAGGGCTGCAATTCTGTGTGCTCATAGTTAGGAATATGCCCAACTGAAGGCAGTGGGACTTGCAGCTTGGTGCTGTGCATCTGAGGTTTAGCAACTTGAGATGACAATGGCCAATTATTTTTCTCTGGCTTGTGTTTCAAGGAGGCATAGGGATTGGGAAATAGGAATTTCAAACCTGAAGAGCAATTTAAGCGGTTTGTACAATGCACTTTCATTCAAATACACACACACACACACACACACACATATTCAGCTGGTGTGAAATGTACTTTTGCAATATGATGTTGGGGTGATGCTGGGGGGGGGGGGATTGTGTAGTAGCTCTCTGTGGTGGTTGCTGTGCTTCCCTGTCACCTGTCTGTAGCACATCCTCTCCCCATATGGAAGTCTGTAATGTTTGTGAGGAACAGGTCTCTGCCCTTACAAGAAAGTTAAAAACATGAAGTGTGTAGCTAATTGCCCTTGAATTGGGGCAAGCTTTACAGCTATGGTAAGAAGGGAAAACCCTATATTTCACATGAAGTAGAATAAAATAAGGCTTGATCAACGAAATGGCAGATTTCTGATACTGGACAATCTTCCCTGTCTGTATGAAAGGCTAAGAATAGTATTCAAGTTGTTTCATCACATCCCTTTTCAGCGGTTCCTCTGTGGCTACATAGAAAGTTTCTATGTTGGGCTTAACATTTTGAGCTGCTTGTAATTTAATCACAACGTAGTGCAATATGGACTACAAACGGGTTGCCATGCTGTGGTGTTGTCAAAAACTCTGATCTCTTTTTCCTTTCTCCCTATTTTTTCAATGGTTCTGTTCTGTTCAACTACATTGACTTAATTCAGAGTGGGTTAAGCAAAAGCTAAAATGTCACAATTGTCACCAAGATCTCTTTTTGACTCAGCTTCCTTTTCCTGTTAATTTCAGGGTAGAGAAGTTGTGGCTTGTTCAACTGTTTCATCACTGTTCCTCAGGCAACAGGCTAAAAAATATGTGCCGTGTTTCTGATATAAGCCCTGCTTTCTTTATTCTGATATGTATATAGCTCAGTATAGCTTGATCAGGGCAGATACTGTGTCTGCAGAATTGTGGAGCTCCTTGGAAGCTTTACCAGAGGTCCCTCAGTGAGAAGTTCAGTAATGGTATTCCCAAAACTATAGCTTTCCTGCTTCAGTACTGATCTTCCCCTGAATTTACAAGTGTGAGGATGGTTGGGTGTGTTTTAGATGTTCACATGACACCTTAAGATTGAAACAGCTAACCAAGGAAGCAACAGCATGTGAGCAGAGCATGCCCACAGTTCTAAGGTCTTCAGCTGATCTAAGAGCCTGATCTAAGGTGGGTCACAACAGCAGCACTACCACTATACAAATATATGTTTAACATTAAGAAAAAGGTTTCCAAGTGCATGGTTGTACTAAAGATGGGTTCTGGAATTGAAAGGGTTCGGTGTGCAGAGGTTCTGTGATCGATTTTCATAGCTACGTCAATGTGAAAAGTGTTTCTTAATGAGATAAGTTAGAAAACGGCTGATCAGAGCAACCAGTGTTCTTTTGCCTGGGAGTTACTTGTTCCTGTTTTTATGATGCTGTTTTAGTTTTTTATTATACTGGTTTTTTTAATGTTAGTTTTGTATACCACTCAGGGATTTGAAAAAATATTAAGCAACCTAGAAATTCTTTTAAATAATTACTGCATATGTGTGCGTGTTTGGGGAATGAGGCAAGCACTGTTTGAAAAAAGTCTTTCCCCCAAATTGTTCAAAACACTGTTTTTCTTAAAACAAGAGGAGCAGTAAAAGAAAACTTTAAAGTGGTTGGGTTTTTACCACCACAAGTGTGTGTTTTAAGTACAACTAATGTAGAAGACTCCTAACTTCTTGCGTACAATTTCTATCGCTGTGTTGTTTTATCACTTTTTAGCAGATCTCTGAAAGATGTTGCCTTAGGTCATTCATCTTTCAAATATCTGCTAACTAAAATTAACTTGTGAGCTTTTGAGGACTTTTGGAAATAGTCTATGCTAAGAATTCTAAGGATCCATGGATTTATTAGGATGCAAGAGTTGCTTTTTGCAAAAATTAAGCCATAAAAATGGTTTCTACTTAGTAACTTACTGAGGTATGTATAAGATTCATATAAATACATAGTAGAAATTTGACTTAATTTTGGGATGAATGTATCCCATTCAGCCAACTACTTTGTCCTTCTCTTTTCAGTGCTGCCCTTGGCAGTGACTATTAAACGAGCCTTTCTTTTCGCTCTGTAAGAAAGTGGATTCTCTTTAGAACTGAGCTTTTGCTGTTGGGATTGCTGTACTAAAAATAGCAGTTTATAGAAGCTTGAATATATGGCACAGCTGCAAGGTTGGTTGCACCAGTGAGAAAATACTCGGGACTGGCTGTGCGTCTGGCTGCACCATAATAATGTCACAGTACATGATCTTAAGGATGTGGCACAGACTGGTTACATGTCAGGGCAATGGTTTTAAGTTCATCATTCATGCCAGGACAGTTGTTTAAGTTCTGAATTTGGCAAAGCTAAAATCAAAGAAGAAGAAGCAGAAAACTGTCCCGGAGGAAAGTCTGGAAGCTGTAAGTGAGAGCTTTCCTCCTTTGCCATAAAAAATACACAATTGATAGAGATGAATCCTATATGCTACCAGAGTTTTTCAGGAACAGAGCAAAGCAATCTGATCGAGTTCATATCATGACAGATCAGGAGCAGAAAATAGGATAGTACCAGAGTTCCCAACACAAATGTGTAGGGATTGATTGTTCTCTTGCTATCACCCATATGGTTACATCATTTTTATAGAGATCTACACACCTGCAGGGTGAGATAAGGAGGTGAAGGTGCTCCTTCAGATGCTCCTACCTTCAGGGCTTTGGAGAATGGTAACTGGGAAGAGATCCTTATTAGTGGTGGCACAATGTCTATGGAATCTTCTTCCCAGAAAGCGTAAGGGAGGTGCCAGGGTGAAACATTTTTATCCAAAAGGGTTTTAGTGAATACTGTATGGGGTAGATGTTGACTGCTTCTTTACTGTTCTGTAAAAAGTATTCCCTTTTTACAGATGCTTATTGGTTGGGTGGAGTTCATTGTCTTATGCTGTCAATTGCTTTGAAAATTGTGAAAGTAGAAAAGTGGCATGTAAACTTAAAACATTGGAACAAAAGTATTGTAGGGGCCTCAGTGTGTGTGTGTATTATGTTTGATAGAAGGTCATACCTTACTCCTTCTCAACTCTTGTCTTCGGTTAAAGTTTATTGTTTACTTTGTTCCATAGAATTTATTGTGAGCCAATGGAAGTCAAGCCATCTCCAATCTGCTTATCCTCATCTAGGCTTTTGTGGTTTTTTTTTTTTTTTTTTTTGTATAATGCCAGAGTATGATATTTTGGGACATTTCATATGCCTGTTATTTGTTCAGTCCTCCATATTCTACAAATGGTTCTACTGTTTTATTTCTTACTTGGTTCTGAAAAGTAGCTAATAAGTAATTGAAATAAATAAATATCATGGGCTGCTGTTGCTTTGTTTTTGAAGATACCAATGGCCGATTCATCCAGCGAATCTGACAACTTCCATCGTAGAATTGGGAGGCGTGGTCCTATAAGGGCAACCAGAGTCCGAAATCACGGTGGTGCTGAAGATGTTACAGAGAAGATCCATACTTTAGCAAGCACATTACAGGTTGCTAACAGCACTACATTTTTCAACGCATGTTTTTATGTTTCTTGTGCAAAGAAAAGAAAGGGCTTCAGGTCCATCCACTGTGTCACATGTCTTGCGGTGCTGTATCTGTGAGAAATATTGCTAGACATTTAAAAAAGTTTGGAGCATGTTTTGGAATAAACCAGAAAACTACTGCAGTTATTTTTGCTAGCTGTTTAAATGCCATGTTGCATTGGCACAAAATCATCTGGGCTACAGCCCAGAAGCATAGTTACCTGCTAATAAGTTCCATTGACATCAGAAAAATATCTGAAAAAAAGTATATATGCATAGAATCAGCGAGTAAGGCTATTGATACTATAGCATATTTCTGCGCCAGTCTTTAGCTGACCTTCTCTGTATATTAATAATTTTGAGATTAAGTGATGCTGTACCTAATATTCTACACATAGTGCCTTGTGAGCACTGTGACTTTCTCCCCCACTTTTTAAAAAATATGGGTGATTGTCAACGAAATCTTGTGCTAGTGCGACAGGCTTCCCCCGCTCCCCCTGCATGTTCCCTGCACCACCCCTAAGTCTGCTGTGGTGGGAACCCTAGAACAGATTTATGGGGCATGTGGAGGGAAGAAGAGGGGGAAGACTGTTATGCTAGGTAGCAAAGAGAAATCCTTGTGCTGATGGAATGTTCACTTTTGTTCAGTTTTGAATACACACACACACACACACACATATACCATATGTATATATGGTATCATAATGCGAACTTGTCCTTAGCCATGATTGTTGGATCAGAAACCTGCTTCAGGAATTGCATGTGCTCTTTCATCTGGAGTGCACATTTCCTTCCTTTCATCCCTCACGGACCCACACAGTTGGGTTATCCACATCCATCCTCAATAAGAGCTGTCTTCATGCTGTCACCTGTGTGCATGTTTGGATATGAAGCCTCTGTTCAGCATTTTCAAACACTGAGGTGCCTGCTTTGGCATTAAGCAGAGTAGGAGAAGGTTTACAGGGGGGTAGTGTTTGTGGTTGAGGTTTTTCTTTTAATGATGTTTTCTTTTCCCATGTTTATCTTAAGGATACCAATCGGAACCTGAAACATGTGGACCAGATGCTGGGCCAGTATCGAGAATACAACAATGAACAGGCAGAAGCAATTGCAAATGTGAGCTGCTGTTGGTAAAATCTAAACTCACCAGCTTATGCCCCTAAACATTTTGCTGGATGTATTTTCCTATTCGCTCCCCAGTATCTTGTGATGGTGGACTGGAACTGTAGCCAACTTTGCTCTGCTTCACTCTTTTAGGTGTGGGTGGTGGAGAAAGGCTGTGGTCTGCCAGGCCGCGTGGCAGACTTGTTCTCTTTTTGCCATCTTCCGTTCCAAGCCGAGAAATGCTATTCTTTACAATGTTTCTGACAGCGCACGACCTTTTCTTTCCACCTGAACCCTGCTATGATGCAACTAGAGCATTTCTTTCATCCCCACCTTGTGTTCAGCAAGGTTCCATCAGACTGCACAGAAAGTGTGGGAAACCTCAGGCCTTGTGAGTTTCTCCAGCTAGTCAGTGAGAGAAGCCAGTGTGGTGTAGTGGTTAAGAGCGGTAGTCTCATAATCTGATGAACCGGGTTCATGTCTCCACTCCTCCACATGCAGCTGCTGGGTGACCTTGGGCTAGTCACACTTCTTTGAAGTCTCTCAGCCCCACTCACCTCACAGAGTGTTTGTTGTGGGGGAGGAAGGGAAAGGAGATTGTTAGCCGCTTTGAGACTCCTTCGGGTAGTGATAAAGTGGGATATCAAATCCAAACTCTTCTTCTTCTTCTAGTCCTTGGAGCTCTCCTCAGGCCGAACTGCTAACTTCCCCTGCTTCAGACCCCCAGGTGTTTTTGCCTGGCTGGAATGTGTCGTTGAACTCTGATAATGCCTCTTGCTTTTCTGCTTGGAGGAGAAAAAGGAGTGCCTGAGTGTGTGTAGAAACTAATCTCCTTTTCCCAGGGAAATTTTGAATATGTTGCTCTGCCTGCTTTTTCCTCTGGACCTGCCTACTGCTGGCATGTGGCCCTCAGAAGATTGCCAAGAAGTGAATGTGGCCCTTGGGCAGAAACAGCTTCCCTATCCCTGCCATACAGGGATCCTTCCTGCCCTAATGTAATTAATTAATTAACAATTCAGTTTTTTACCTGTCCTTCACTGTAAGGTCCCAGGGCAGGTTGCAACAATTTAAAATATATCATTAAAGTATTTTTGCCTTGTTTGTTTGTATTTTGTTTCTTAGAAACTCATCTCAAAAAAATGGCCTTGGTCCACCAAATCACAAACCTACCTTTGTGTCTAGAACATTCTCTCCTAGCTAGATTTTAATAAACATAAGAACTCAACATCTTGTTGCAACCGAGTTAAAAACTAACAGTGCTGCTAATGTGAGCTCATGAAAGCAGATGAAAAGTATATGAATTACATGTCTCATTCAGCATTTGGAGCAAATTCAAATATTCATGGGACATATCCTTCTCTGCACAGGGGACAACTGTCCCAGATAGGACTTGAACATTTCAGAAACACCTCTTCCATGGTGATACTCGTGTTATGCTAAGAATTTCAGCCAATGTGTGTTTGTTGTCATGTGTGGCCACAACTGCATGCTTTTCTTAGAAGTCATATCTATTTCTCCCCCCAACCCCACAGGTGCCAGATAGCTATTCAGCTAGTTATTGTATTTGTTCGCATACAAAGTCTCTTGCTGTCCCCACCTAATGAGTCGTCATTTTAATGCAGCTTAAAGAAACACTGGAGCAGTCCATAGGTCAACTAAGAAGCCAACGGTTATTGAGAAATTCTGGAGTAAGAAGTGCATCTCTTTCAAGCTTATATCCAAGTGACCTGGATGGTGGTGCCCCAGGTATGTTTCATTTAGCTCTGGAGTATCCAAACACTTGATTTTAAAAGATGTTGTTCAATACCTTAATAAGCTAGTAGGCTGAAAGGTCTGATCCTGAAGCTGAGGCTACAATACTTTGGCCACCTCATGAGAAGAGAAGACTCCCTGGAAAAGACCCTGATGTTGGGAAAGATGGAGGGCACAAGGAGAAGGGGACGACAGAGGACGAGATGGTTGGACAGTGTTCTCGAAGCTACAAACATGAGTTTGACCAAACTGCGGGAGGCAGTGGAAGATAGAAGTGCCTGGCATGCTCTGGTCCATGGGGTCACAAAGAGTCGGACATGATTAAACAAGTAAACAACAACAGGCTGAAAGGTGTCATGTATGCATGAGTGTGGGGAGGTGGACTGCTTGAGTTCACTTAAAATATAGTTGTGTGACTCTTCTATCACAATGTAAACTGTGTTTATGCATATTTCTTAAGAAGGTTATGCTAATTTGCCTTTCTTTTATCTTGTGAAGAAGGTCGTCATTTCCAGCCTACCTCTCCCCTCAGAGATTATAGCGACACCCTGGGTACGCGGCGGCGGCGGTCTAGGTCTGCTGTCCGATTTGTTGACCGTGGAGATAATCCAGATCAGGTAGGTAGCCATCCTTAACAGAAGGTAATAAACACCAAGCACATTTGTGCAGTCCCAGTAAACCATAGTTTGGCTTACCATGACGTGCGAACCAGACTGCTGTAAAAGTAGTTTGCACAAATGTCTCGTGTCTGTGTGTGTGTGTGTGTGCAATGATTTTGAGTCAAAGAAACCTATCTGAATGCATGGTTTTAAACTCTGTGCTTTCCTACTGCAGCTGCACTCTTTACACCAGTCACTCAGAGATCTTAGCAGTGAACAAGTTCGTTTGGGAGACGACCTCAACAGAGAGCTTTCAAGAAGAAATCGGTATGGACAGAGTGTGATTTTGCTTGACAAAATAGTGTAGAAAATAGACTTTCCACTCAGAGCACTGGCCCTCGTCCAGACTACAAATTCCTAGTAGATTTTCACTGCTTGGTGAATTCACTGAGTGGTGCTTGTTGGGTAATAACTAGTTGATTTGAGAATCCAGATCTAGGACTCCTTTGCATGAAACATTTTTATCATGTAGGAAAAAGTGTGAACACTTATTATATAGGAATTGCAGTTTAAGAACTCACTTTGCCATGATTACAAGGGGTTGGCAGCTTCTGCATGCAAAGAATGACAGGTACCCTATGCTGACATTGTCCTTGTGGGGAGAGCCTATACAGAGTGGGGTTGTGCCCACCTTATTAACTGAAATTCACTTTTGAATAGGGGCTTCCTTTCTAATTTGGAGGGGGAAAAAGGGGGGGGGGATAACTTCACTCTGTGTTGCCAGCTGTGAGTTTCTCCTTTCTCTTTACACAAAAAGTGGTAATCTAAAAAAACTCAACAGGCAACAAAATAGTACAGAACTCTGTTTGTTTAGGGGGGTGCATATGCTATAGTGACAGGTGTTATGCAGATGTTACCGTATTTTTCGCCCTGTAGGACGCACCGGCCCATAGGACGCACCTAGTTTTTTTGGGGGGGAAATAAAGAATTCCCCCCCCCCCAGCCGCGGGGCTGGGGTGGGGGAAGCCCAAGCTTTTAAAACGCACCTACCATAGTTTTTAGAGGAGAAAAGGATATCTGCCCGAAGCGCGGGGTGTTCTGCTTCAGCGTGCCGTACGCTCTGGGCAGCAGGCTTGCTGATAGCTTCCTGAAGCCTGGAGAGTGAGAGGGGTCGGTGCGCACCGACCCCTCTCGCTCTCCAAGCTTCAGCGAAAGCCTGCATTCGCCCCATAGGACGCACACAGATTTCCCCTTCATTTTTGGAGGGGGAAAAAGTGCGTCCTATAGGGCGAAAAATACGGTAAGTTTTATAGGCAGTGTGGGGAGTGGGATTTGCCAACATGCCTCACGTCTCCATGTTGGATGTCACATACAAACTGGGCTCAGTCCAGATGGCAGGAAACCTCGGAACTGCAGATCAGATTTTGCAGATCAGAATTATGCACACTTGGCTCTATGTTCATTGGCTTCTATTCAAGCAAGATGTCTGACATGAGCACATCAGGCTTGTTGGCTCACCTGTGTGCCCCACCCTGCTCCCCCCTAGCAAATAGACTTTCCCTATTAAGGGTAATGGTGTCTCCATAACATTTATAAATTTAGTTCTGCATTGTTTTGTTGACTTAAAAAAAAAAGCAACTGTCTTTTGTTTGCTGGAAAATAAGTTCATGGCTAGTAGTACTGAATAAAGCCGTGCCCCATTTCTTTGTTTATAACTTAGTTGTGTTGCTCTACTGGAAATTTGCTATGCGAGAGTTTCTTCTAGCCAGAAGGGCTGTGTCCTGAAGTAATGACACTTTAACAGTAATGTTAAAAGAATCATTCGCACAATATATTTAGAAATGGTTTTCGTTTTGTTTTCATGCTTCCTTTTGCAAGAAGAACTGATGCAGAAACAAAAAGGATGTTGGAAGACTTGTCTGACAAACTGAATGAATCCCAAAGACAGGATACGGTGAGTGCCTTGAAAAATTGGCATTTTGTTGTGGGGTGGGATGGAGGTGGCTTCTTGTAGGGCTGCTTTGCAATACTCTGTGCAGTTTGTAAACCGTATTGCAAACGATGGCATGTTAAAACACCCCTAGAGCCAGGCAAAGTCTGAGCTTGTTAACTTGCTTGCCCTCTTCTCTTCTGTATATAATATTAAGACTGTCAAGTTTGGATTGTCTAAACTGGGTCAGTCAAAACAATCTCCTGCACAACTGGTGTTTGGCTCATGGACTGTTGCTTGGCAGGGGGTTGGACTCGATGGCCCTTGTAGTCTCTTCCAACTCTATGATTCTATTATTTTAAGAAAGTGGATAATAGTAGCAGCCCTTCACGTTGGGATAACCCTTTCCATTATTTCAAGTGCTTCTCGTGCATTGCAAACCTTACCTTACGGTGTTGTTGTAAGTCAAGTCAGTATCATTACCCCCCCATATTGCATATTGCAGGGGGGGGGGTGTTGAGCCTGAGAGGGAATGGCTTGCCTAAAGCCAGCTAGTGGGTTTATGGCAAAAAAGAGATTCAAGCCAGGGGCTTCCTGATTCGCAGCTCATCCTCTTATCCATTGCACTACACCAGCTCTCCATTAGACAAGAATGGGAAAACAGCATATAGATGTACTTAAGGACACAAGAGACTTTGCCTTCACTGCTAAATACTAGTACCAGAGATGACGTGTGATAAATGCACCCCTACAATAAAAACCCCACAATAAGAGGCTCTTGCAGTTTACAAGCTGGTGTGGAGGAGGTAGAAAATGCTGGGTGTTCCTTGGTCTTAAGGAAAGAAGGAAGAAATAGAATCGTAGAATTGCAGAGTTGGAAGGGACCCAAGGGTCATCTAGTCCAACCCCCCTGCAATGGTGGGAGCAGGGCTGGGGGTGGGTGGGTTGGAGTCCGGGCAGAGAAATACAGCAAGTAGCAGGCATTGGAAAAGAAGGAGCAATGGCAAATAGCCCACCAAAAGGACCACCCAGCCCTACAGCTATAAACTCATGAGAGGATACAGTGGTACCTCAGGTTACATACGCTTCAGGTTACATACGCTTCAGGTTACAGACTCCGCTAACCCAGAAATAGTGCTTCAGGTTAAGAACTTTGCTTCAGGATGAGAACAGAAATTGTGCAGTGGCGGCGCAGCGGCAGCAGGAGGCCCCATTAGCTAAAGTGGTGCTTCAGGTTAAGAACAGTTTCAGGTTGATTGACTTCCGGGTTAGCGCGATCGGCTAATGGCGGATTCCCTCTGAGCTCCGGAGGGAATTGGCTCGACAGGGACTGGGTCTTGCCGTGCCGGCGACACGGGGACCCTTAAAAACCACGGGCATAGGAGCCCGTGGACATGGTGACTCGGCGGGCATCGTTAGCGCCCTCCCGACTCGTGAAGGAGCCTTTTTAAAGGCTACGGAACGGGTGCCGGGGAGTGGCGTGGTGCTGTGAGTCTTTTGCTTCCCCTGCCGAGCGAAGCCGCATGCCATTTGTCGGAGAGCGCTGACTTCTTCCTATTAAAATTTGGACTTAAAATCAAGAACAACAACCCGTGAGTAATTTGGAAATTGGATTACAAATAATTTGATTCTGAATTTGGCACGAGCGGGGGAGGTGAAAAAAAAGGGAAGTCCGCCCCCCCTTATTGTAAACAGTTTGAAGCAAGGAGCTGTCAACTAAGGTTGCGAGAAGAATTGGGGTGATTGGATAAAAGATATAAATTCCACAGATTTAAAGGACTAAGCTAATGTGCCGGAGGACAAGAGTTTAATTGTTTGGATTAAGTACCACCTTTCTCAAGCCCAGGAGTAACCCGTGAAAAGAGCCTGCAGAGGATCTACAGAAAACTTTTGACAGCTGTCAAATTAGCCGTCAAAGTCGGGAAAATCAAAGCTTAAACTTTAACCGGCTATATTGCTACAAAATATTGAAAGTAAAGAAAGACTGATACAAATAAATCTGACTTTTGGATCGGAAGGGAAAAGAATACTAAGTAACCAGAATCCCTCTAGAGGGGATTCTTGGATATTACAAGAATGGAACTAGGTCGGGAAATACGAGCTGACTTGCAAGAGCTTATCTTTCTCATGGGAAAGCTGCAAGAGATGATCTAGCAAGGCCATGTTTTGTCTACAAGTCCTACAAAACCGAAGTTAACAGAAAATATACCTACTGAGTTGGAAAGGGACTTGATGTTCAAAACACAGGCAGCTGGACAAGAAAAGAAACCAAAGATCAAGACATCAGCTGAACAGGAGGAGCAGAAAGAAGGGGTGGCTGAAAAGTTACAGAAGATAAAAGAGAGCCGGAGACCTGCCAAGAAGAATTTTAATTCGACTAAGATGAAAACTGGACTATTTGGGACATATAGACTTAAGAAACAGAGCTGGAGCTCCACCTTTAAACAAGTAGGCCTTGCCGGAAGAAATATGGTTAGCATTGAGAAGGTACTTCTTCGACCTGGGGTGTTCAATATGAAAGACCTTCGAAGAAGCCGGCTGAAAGGGACTGAGAGAGATTTGAGAGCCTCGGACGTAAGGTCACCAGGCTAAAAAGATGGACTAATTGGACTTTGGTTTGGGATTGAAACCGGGAAGAGAAGGGTGGGGTTTAGAAGTCCAAAGGGGGCCTGATTTTTATTTTGCAGTGTAAAACTATATGTTTTTTATTATTATAAGAATGGGGAATCTGTGGATGGGAATCAGGGACAATCTTAGGGAAGGTATTTTCTTATTTGTTTTTATATCTCTTTTTTCTCTTTTTATGTATGATTAAGGTATATATTCTAAAAATTGTTAAACAAACTAAATTAATGGATAATAATGAATTAAGGTTTAAAATTATTATAAAGAATCATATTAACAAATTATGGTGTAAATTAATGAATTATGATTAGGACACTAAGGATAAAAACTTGCTTGAATAAACAATTGGAGTTGGAATACAATAAGGGGAAGCGTGGGGAAGTCATGAAAAGAAGTTATTGAAAATGAGACTTAAAAGGTGGAATTTTTTTATGTTATGTTTTGTGTTATCTTTTGAGTTTCTGTTTTGTTTTTTTGTAACCTTTTGAAATCTTAATAAAGATTATTTAAAAAAAAAAAAAAAGAACAGTTTCAGGTTAAGTACGGACCTCCGGCACGAATTAAGTACTTAACCTGAGGTACCACCGTATTAGTATAGTTGGGAGGACCGTAGCTCACTAGCAGGGCATCTGCAGAAGGTTCCGGGTTCAGTCCCTGGCACCCACAGGGAATGTCCCCTGTCTGAAACTCCTGAGAGCTTCTGCCAGGCCGTGTAGATAACATTGAGCTAGGTGTACACAATGGTTTGACTCCATGTAAAGCAGCTTCCTATGTTTTGAATGATGGACTCCTCCTCTCCTGTTTATTTTGTTGCTTTCTTTCTTGAGGTGATGCCCTCTTGCTCAGAGGCCCATGTTTTCAGCAATAGCACTGGCGCTATTAGCACGAGAGCGGGAGCTCTTTCTAATGTCCCTGACGGCCTTAAGTCTTTCAGCTTCTCCTGGTCAGCTGCTCAAATTCAACAGAATGGACTTTCCCCCCTGAGGGACAAATGACATGTTTTACTGTAGCTGTATTAAACAATGCCCCGATGGATGCTCCTTGCTTGCAAAGGGCTCACAGGAGGCGAGACAGCGGATGAGCCGGGATTAAATCCTGCCGCCTTGGCTGCGCGATCCTGTTCCCTCCTGAGAGGAGAGCACGCAGCCAATGGAGGCTTAAACCCCAGCCTCCTACCCAAAAATAAGTCTTGGATATATTTATTTGTGGTGACCCACTATACAACTCTCCTGCTGGTTATAAGCAATCTTACGCAGTGCTCAGATGTACCTCAGTAAAGAATGGTTTGACATGGGCAGCAATATGTAACATGCAACATTGCGACAACCAAACTAACAAGGACGGCTGTGGATTTGTCCTTGAAGAAGATAGCGATGACAACTTTTATCCTTAGTTAAAATATTTGGGAAAACATACTTCAGCTTTCCCTATTCTTGAGGATTTGTGGAGGACGTTTTGACAACAACATACCAACTTAATAAAAAGTGTTGTCATGGAATCAAAGCACTCTTTCATTTTCATCCCCTTGGCTTTTTATTGCACATAGAATCCGTTGCATCTGTCAAATTGTTTTACTCAGTTTGTTGCTCACACTTGAGTATTACATGTTTTTGCCTGTTTATCTTTAAATGCTGAAGGTGTTTTTTTTTCCCAGAGGAAATGACTTATTACTGACAACAATCATGTCTAGAAATTTTACCACAGTCATAGGCTGTAAACAAAGACAGTGCCTAATTTAATCCTTCAAGGTGATACCTCTACCCTTTTGTAAAGATCTGGAAGGATATATGTTGACAGATTAAGTGGGGTGAATTAAGAGAGTATTTTATTCAGTGGTACCTCGGTTTACGAACTTAATCCGTTCCTGAAGTCCATTCTTAAACCAAATCTGTTCTTAAACCGAGGTGCGCATTCCCTAATGATGCCTCCCACCGCTGGTGCCCTTCCACTGTCTGGCTTCCGTTCGTAGACCGAAGTAAAGTTTGCAAACCGGAACACTACTTCTGGTTTTGCGGAGTTCATAAACCGAATAGTTCGTAAATGGGACTTTTTGTAAACCGAGGTACTGCTGTATATGGAATGTTACCTCAGTTGCTGCTCAGTGTCAGATAGGGGGCTATATGATGAAAAATTTAGTGTATTAAACAGAAGACAGGCTATATTTTGGCTTCTCTGGACTATTGTCCAAAAATAAAATCTCAAAATTAAATTTTTCCAGCTCATGTGACCTACTCCTGACATCAGATAGACCGAAAGGCTATAAAAACAACCCAAGACTACAACCCTAATTCATTTATTTAACCCAAATAGTAATGGCCACCCATTCTGGCCCATAGAACATTTCCGCTGTGATATCAGTATGCGCTTTTTAAAATTATGTGGATCTATGGAATAAAGATAATCAAAATGCAATCTAAAAAAAAAGAAGACATTTAAAAGCTTGCTTTTCATTGTTCAGAAGCCCTAAAATCAAAACAAATCTCAGTCGGAAAGGCTGAGTTTTTGAGAGTTGCATTGAAAGACAACCCATGGAAAGCCTCAGGGTTAAACTCAACCCCCCACATTGCAGCACATTCTGCAAATGAGAAAACATCATGGAGTGACATGTCTTCAGATTATTACTTGTGTAATGGGGGAACCGCTGTGTGTAAAATTAAATACTGACATCAAAACCTCACAACGTTATCATTCCCTGTTGGCTTTGCAAATAATAATAAAAGAGTTACATAAGTCAAAGGGAGCTGTGAAAATGTGTGTTTGCGTGTGATACAGGTGAGGCAGTAGTTGTTGGTTTGTTTGTTTTTAACAAAAAAAAAGTCTTTAACTGAGCAGGCCTCAGCCTTATGGATGTCTGCTATTGGAGGTAGTAGGCCTCTGAATGCTGCTTGGTGGGGATCAGAAGTGGGTGAGTGCTGTGCTCATGTCTATCTTATGAGTTTCCTACTGAGGCATCTGGCTGGCCCTCTTACTGGTAGAGCACGTCCTTTGCATACAAAATTTCCTAAGCTTCAGTCCCTGGCATCTTCAGTTAGTGATGGGAGAGGCCTCTATAGATAAGAGACAGAGATGGATGGACCAAATGGTCTCATTCTGTGTCAGGCAACTTCTGTGTCCCTAAATGTATCTTTTAAAAATAAACGTCTCTGCCCCCAAACCCAGCCTCTTGCCTTCCACAGATTTTTTTTTATAAAAAAAATATCATTTGCAATAATTTCTAGCAGAAGGCTTATTCCATTTCCGAAGAAGAAATTCAGGAAGTTTCGGAAAGTGCTGAGATGAGGGACACTTGTGCCAACTGGAAGTCTTCATTATTTCTACAAATTTACAGTACAATGCAGTATGATGTTAGCATGCAGGCAAGTACTGTCAACATAGTAATTAAAACTGATCTGGAGCTGCCAAGGCAAAAAGAACAAAGAACAATTTTGTGGCACACAGCTCTGTTTGTTTGTTTGTACTTGTTACGTTACAGTGATTAATTATTCTTGATGAAGTTGGCCGATTTTGTCTACGCATGCCAGAGGATCCACGCAGAGTGGGGGAAGCATTGGCAAGCTTGTGCGGGGGGGGGGCGGGGGGGGCAGCCCTCAGGCTTTGCAGAAGTGCATAAAAACCTTTATTTTTGTGGAAAGAAACTAAGCAGAGGGAGGACTGAAAAGAGCCCAATGAGAATGAAACATGCTTAGCGACTACAGGCTGCTGAGTGGTTGTTGGGAAGCTGGGGTGGGGAGAGCAAAAAACAGTGGAGGGGAGAATGGACTGTCCAGAAAGAGGGCCTAGGTGGCTGAAACCCCAAACACGGTCAGTCTACATGCCAACATTTTCTTGCAGGTCCCATTTCATAGAATCGTAGAAATGTAGAGTTGGAAGGGATCCCGAGGGTCATCTAGTCCAACCCCCTGCAATGTAGGAATCTCAACTAACAAAACAACAACAAATAAACCTATGGTCACATAAAGCACCATCAATAAACACACAAGACATAACCGGCTGTGTTCTTAAATAAATAAGGTATACTATTCATCGTATCAAATTGTAAATTTCAACAGAAGTAACTCATAAAGTTCAACAAACGAACAAAGCAGAAGACGCAGTGGATCAGATCATTCTCTAGTCAGTTCTAGTCAAATCCTTTCACAGTAGTAGCTGCTATTATGCCATAAGATCCACTGTCTTGTAATATCACACATGTGCTTTAACTACTGATGAAGCCCAGGATGGCGAAACAAGCCCAATATTCCGGAAATCCTTGTCTAGACTCTGTGAAAGGATTTTGTGGAACTAACAACTTTTCATGTAGATTGTTTGGACTTTATGAACAGACAGGTGGAATAGACACCATTACATGGATGGACCTTATGCATGAACTGACTAGAGAATGATCTGATCCACTGCGTCTTCTGCTTTGTTCGTTTGTTGAACTTTATGAGTTACTTCTGTTGAAATTTACAATTTGATACAATGAATAGTATACCTTATTTATTTAAGAACACAGCCGGTTACGTCTCGTGTGTTTATTGATGGAATCTCAACTAAAGCATCCATGACAGATGGCCATCCAACCTCTCCTTAAAAAGCTTCAATGCAGGAGGGGAGTCCGTTCCACTGCTGAACAGCTCTTACTGTCACAAAGTTCTTCTTAGTTGGAATCTTCTTTCTTGTAACCTGAAGCCATTGCCTCGAGTCCTACCCTCCAGAGCAGGAATAAACAAGCTCGCTCCCTCTTCCCTTGAGATATTTGAAGATGACTGTCATCTCTCCTCTCAGTCTCCTCTTTTCCAGGCTAAACATCCCCAACTCCTTCAACCGTTCTTCATACGGCTTGCTTTTCTTTTTTCTTTACCGTTTACGGTTTGTGTGCTGTTAGAGATAAATGCAATTTATTATTATAATTAGGAAAATAGGAAGCTGTTTTATAGTGAGTCTATGACTACTTGTCCATGTATCTCTGTATTGTCTGCAATGACTAACAGTGTTTCTCTAGGGTTTTGGGTAGGGAACATTCTTAGCCTTAGCTGGGGATTGAACCTGGGACCTTCTGCAAGCCAAGCAGATGTCCTGCAGTGGATTTCTGTATCTTTTGTTGCCATGTCTATTAAAATGGCTGCTCTCCAGGGGTGTGTAGGCTTGTTGATTATGCTGCTAAGAGCCTGTGACACTTATACATTTCTAAACTTAAAGGGGGGAGAACAGCTGTTAGCACTGCTTCAAACTGTGTTGATACAAATCCTGAAAACTCATTTGAATTTTACCATGCATATATATCACCCTGAAACATGGGTGGCTTTGAAGGGTTTGTGAAAAGAAATATATGTTTCCCTGTACATAACCTGAGCATTTTATTGGGAAAACTCTGGCATCTGAGGATTTGCAGTTATTAGCCCTATTTTAGTTCTTTGATCTCTGCTCTCTGCTCTCCCCACATATGAGATATCTGCATTGAATTAAAGTGCCTTAAATTAAATTGCATTGAATTAAAACAGTATTAGATTAGTATTATCTTTAGTAATCCAAGAGCAGCATTATTTGCACTTTAATTTCAAATCCATATATTTGTCTAAGGAAACTAGGAAGGATGCCTATTCTCAGCCTTGAATTTTGCAATAATTAATAAAACTTCTGCAACTTACACAAACACTGTAACTATTTTGTTTTAGCAGAGAGCATGTATGGATTTTTTTTTTTTTTGCAGATGACGTAGTGCTATATTTAACAAATGCTCACAGTAACAAAGATGAAATTGATAAAGTTTGTTTGGTGACATACATAAGCTTAGACAAAGCAGCAGTTATTGGATCATATGTTAAGAAAGAATTTTGCATCAACAATAACTTGTTCTAAGTGAGTCCAGTCACACAACTAGGGGTATTATTTAGGCAAAATTACGTTACAAGAATACCTTTCCAACTTGGATGTTGAATAAATCAGAATTATATTGTTATGGGATAGAATTTTAGAATATCCTTTTTGAGACAGAATTAATGCAGCCATAATTACTATTTTTCCCGTTTAACTTCTAGTGCTGAGGAATTTTCATGTTTCACTAGGTTTTAAAGGAGCAGCAAGGAATGCAGAAAAAAGGTCTCAGTTTATTTTTCATTACAAACAAGCAAGTTGTGAAGGGACAGATGAGGAGGTTGGTGCGGTGTAAAGGGAAGGGGGTTTGGCTAGGTGTGGGGCAAGGGCAGTTGGCAGAGGGGTTGGTGGATGAGCTGACAAGTGGAATGAGCAATGGGGGCATCTGCTGGTTAATAAAATTTATGAAATCAACTTAGTAGAAAGTGGTAGTTCGAACAATTAATGAAATTATAAATCGAAGGCTTGTGCATGGTCCAGCAACGTGCCCCCATATTATGAATTGAGCTTTCCCAGAAACTATGCGTGTATTCCCTTTTGTGTAGGTGCGCAGATGGGATCTTTGCTTGCACATAGCAGCTTTGGAAACATCTACAGCATTAGCTAGAGAATTAGCATCTCCACACCCCATCCTGGTGCCAGGGATGGTTCCCACAGGTGCTTAAATGCACATGAGCAGCACCAGTTTAATAGTTGTCATTGAAACAGTGCTGATGGGTTGGGGAAGGGGGTGGGGGCAAGATCCCTTCCCCAGGCAGTCACAAGTATTGCTTGTTTGGGTTGGGGATGAAGGCATCTCAGGGAGTTGACTCTCACCAGCACTTTGCGGAACATGGCATGCCTTTGCCTTTTGGCTTCTCTCTGGGAATCCGCTTTGGCTGCTGTGGCTGAATAGTTTAACGATGAGAATTTGGGAATGGCCATGAGGACTGTTTTGGCTTCAGCAGCCAGTCTTGGCTTCTGCTATGTCTTTGTATAGTCCTTTGTCCAAGTGTCCTTTTACTCTGCCCAGATGACCTTTGGACTGTGAAGTCTAGGTACTCTACCTGAGATTTAGGCTCTCACGCTTTAAAGACCTCAAGGCTTTGCAAAGAGAGACTGGGACTCTGGAGCGAAGCATCAAGAAGCAATGTGAAGACCCCTTTCGCTGTGAGCGAAACCCATAGGTGTGCAGCGCAGGCAACCGACAAATGTGCCACCATCTTCTGATCTTGTGCTGGTCTCAGTGAAGCGTGGAATTTGAGAGATTTATAGACCTGATCCTCTATTGACAAAGGGCAGGCCATGGAGCAGGGGTGGCTAACCTGTGTCTTTCCCTCTGGTTGGGCTCCCCCTCCCTTCAGCCCTTTCATGTGTGTGCAGCAGGACTCTTGACACTCTCCTCACCTCCGGCAGCATCCACTTGTGCTGCTCAACAAGCTGTTCTTGAAACTCGAGGGAGCTTTGTGAACAGAGCTGGACAAACTGTAAGGACCTGTGACCTAAATACAAATGAGGAACCCTTGGCTTGCAAATGGATGCAGTGGCGCATTCTCAAGTGGGTTTTCTGATTCTACTGCCGTGTGTTCTGCAGAAGCAAAATTCCGTCTATTGTTGGATTGCATTTGCTAGAGCAGCACAAGCCCGAAAACACCTGTCTCATGTCTGACATGTGTAGTTGTGCTTTAGCCTTGTATGCCGCCATTGCCTGCATAAGGGGCTGGTTGTGAGTTGGGGCAACTGTCTCCCCGACACTTCTAGAATACAGCCTCTGCCCCCTCCTTATTTGGTGTTTCATCCTTGGAATTCCTGTGTTGGAAGTTTACGTATTTTTATTCTTTTGACTGAAGTTCCTGTTGATTGCATACTGTGGATTGCAATTTCAGTTCTCTCAAGTTCTGTTCCGTGGCTACAGCTGCTTAGACTTTTAACTGCCCTTGACTCTAGCGTGCTGTTTTTTAAGTACTTGTAATGATTGGTTTCTTTTGGAGCGTTGCTTGAAAACCTTCCATCTAATGTTGTTTGAAAAGTAATTTGGCTCCAATAAATCGGGAATTAACCTTCAGTAATCATGGATTAATCATCCATTCTTGATACTTTTTAAATGTCTTTCCCTAAAAGAGAAAGCAAGGAGAGTTCTTTCCACAACAGTGTAGCTCAGATTGCTTTTGCAAAGAACACAGAATGCCGATGAAATAAAGGACTATATATATAACAATCTTAGGTGTTTTTAAAAACATGGGTTCGGTTCTGAAGAACCGTGAGCAGAAGGGGGAAAAGCATTGCTGCTGTTTCGTCAGCTCTGTGATGTTGCACTGTAAAAAAAAAGTCTCCCATTTGCATGCGTTTAAACTAGGAATTGCATTATAACGTGATTAGCAAGGTGAACAAGGAAGATACAGGGTGTTCAGCATATAAACTCTAGTTGCTCATTGAAAAAGGCCTTGTGCAAAGTCTTGCATAAGAGTCTGAACATTGGCAAGGACTTTGCTGAATTTGGGGGTCATTCCTTCCACATCCTCCTTCTTCCAGGTTGTAAACTGTTCTTCCATGAGTAGGTGGTGTTTTTGGCGAGCGAAAGGGCACTTTGAGACTCAAGCCAAGGAGATGACATTGGTGTGTTCGGTTAAATTATGAATTTAGGGCTGACCTTTTTGTTGCGGCAATTCCAACCAAGTGTAAATGGTAAAGAAGCAGTTTAAAGACGGTGGAAACTATAGCATAGTTTCAGTAAGTGCAGACATTTTGGGAGGAAAAACACAACCTATACTACATCTAACCTTCGTAATTGTGGACGTTGGTTATGATTGTAGTGCCAACTCCAAATATGACTTAACATTTATTGTTTGCAAATCATATGGATAAATGTTGCTGCAAAATGTACTATGACGCCATGAATACAGTTCTGCAGCATGGAAACTGCAATAAAAAGCAATAACTACCATAAAGCTATAATAAGTCCCATGTTTGCATAGAATGTTTAACTCCCTGCTCACTGCTAGAGGGCAGTGTCTGCAAATAGATGAGGAAAGGAAAGAATGAAAACCGCAATCTAGGGAAGTATTATTTTCCTGTTTTCTTTCCCTGTAAAGCAAAGAAATAATTACAGCAAATAATTCTTCTGATCATATTACTGCAGTTACTGATTCATTCAGTCGTATTTTTTATTATTTTAAGGCCAGAGGCTATTCTAGTTCAGTTCTTGATTTGTCATTTAGCAAAGTTACAACAACAAAAATCCTGGCAGTGGCATATGGAATTTCAGTGTGGTTTCACAAAAATCTAATTTTCACATTATGGTAAGTTGTCTCTGATCCAGTTCCCCATGTGTACAACCAGTGACCCTAGATGGGGTTGCACATTTCCATCCACATCAAAAGACTCATCCTGCCATTCTAATGTGGTCCAAATGTGAGTCTTGTCATCCAGATGCACATTTGCACCTGGAATACCTGCAGGCTTGTGAAACCTGCTTCCGCCTATGAATCTCTCTTTGCTCTGTTAGGGTGGCAGTGTGATCATACTTGACCAAGGATTTGTCAACACACACACACTCACACACGTTTTGTTTGAAGGCACATGGCGCTGCAACCTTGTTGTAAATAAGCAGGTCAGGATCTGAATGGGAGAACACTTGGGGACGCATTAAGCTCCACAAGATAAAAATTTGTAAGAAGTATTTTGCTGGATTCTAAGACTAATACAAGTTCTGCCTATTTTTTTTGTCATAATTAGCTGTGCTTTTTTGAGTTGTGAGAAATAGCTATGCAGGGCAGTGGAGCCTCACTTGTGACCAGATTTCCAGCTCATTCCAACTCTGGCTTCTGAGGATTCTCCAGGCTATATGCTCAAGGCTGTGATCAAATGTTCCTCCTGCTTTTTTTTTCCTTCTAAGAAGAAGAAAGTTGAGATTCTCTTCACCCAAATGCTGCATATGTACCGTGTGGGTGCAGACATGCCACACGCAGACATGATAATGGCCTGTTCCTCTGAAGCTTTCTTTTCCTGCCTTTTGTGTTCAAATATTTTGGAGGTCCCAAGTCGCAAGGTGGTTAGACTGGTCTCAGCTAGGGCCAGGGCCTTTTCAGTACTGGCCCCGACTTGGTGGAACGCTCTGTCACAAGAGACTGGGCCCTGTGGGACTTGACACCTTTCCGCAGGGCCTACAAGACAGAGCTGTTCCTCCTGGCCTTTGGTTTGGACTCAGTCTGACCCTTATGTTTCCCTCCCCTTATGGTTTTGATCTATGGGCTACTTTTAAAATGAAGCTGCATTTTAAATTGCATTTTAACCTGTATTTTAAATTGGGCCCCCCCCCCGTTATGTTTTTACTGTAATTTTACTGGTGTTAGCCGCCCTGAGCCCGGCTCTGGCCGGGGAGGGTGGGGTATAAATAAAATTTATTATTATTATTAACCTTGTACTCGCATGCAAAGCACTACATGGTAACAAGGAGGAAAGCTTACGTGTGGCAGTGGTCAACGGGTCAAAAGAACCCAGTCTGTTACTGAAGAGACTTCGGGTTTTAGCATATGCAGATTGATTGCAATGCTTTTTAAGTTCTTCGTGGCTCAGGATACGCCCCCAAGTGAATTAAGCAGCATTCCCTGTCTCGGCTCCACCCAAATGCCCTGGGCAAGGCCCTGAAATTAGGCAAGGGAGAGAAAGACTTATAGAATCATAGAAATGTAGAATTGGAAGGGACCATGAGGGGTCATCTAGCCCAACCCCTTGCAATGCATGAATCCTGCCCATAACCATACTTTGGTGGGCTTCAACCACAAACCTTCTGGTTAACAGCCAGACGCACGGACCCATTGCGCCACAGACTCCAAAGAAAATGCTGCCTTCGGCCGGGGTCCCATGTGAATCAAACCGTACAATGAGACTCGGTCTCCAAACTCCCCAAGGCAGCCCAAATTTGTTTGCTGCATTTATATACCGTATATACTCGAGTATAAGCTGACTTTTCCAGCACATTTTTGATGCTGAAAAAGCCCCCCTCGGCTTATACTCAAGAGGGTTCTTTCGGGCTGCTCCTTCCGCCTCCGCCTTTGCCGCTGTCGGTGGCGGAGGAGGAGGAACGAGCAGCCTGAAAGCAGCCATTTCGGGCTGCTTGTTCTTCCTCCGCCACTGCCGCCACCACCAGGTTTGTGGTGTGATGAAACGGCTTATACTCGAGTCAATAAGTTTTCCCAGTTTTTGTGGTAAAATTAGGTGCCTCGGCTTATATTCGGGTTGGCTTATATTCGAGTATATACGGTAGCATCTTTCTGCCAACGTGCCTGAGGCAGTTTACATTTTTAAAAGACTAAGACAAATAAATGGCATGGAGTGCAAGGCTTGGGGAGGTGGGGACAGTCCAACTGGAGCCGGTCCGGTAGTTGTCTTTGCTTACTCGCTTTGCTTTCTTTCTCCTTCCCGTGGGACAGGTGTTTCTCTTGGCCCTATGAAGGGAGGTGATGCTGGAGGGCACAGACAACCTGAGTGGAGCTTGCCCCAGCCTTGTTTCTGTGCCCTCCCCCCTTTCGCTTTTCGTCTTCTTTACCAGAAGGCAGATAGGCATTTCATTGCTAACCAACGGAGGACTTCACAATTGTATTTAGGCCTTTGCATTTACTTTGCTAGAAAAATGAGTGATGGTTTTTTGTTTTCTTTTTAACTTTCAATGCCATGCTAACGGAAGAATTTCACTTCTCCCCAACCCACCTTTTTCATTGAAGGTGTCGGAACAGGTGGAGAGGAGGCTTCAGGAGATAGAACGAGAAATCCGCTCAGAAAGGCAGCTTGTTGAAAGACGTCAGGATCAGCTGGGACACATGTCTCTGCATCTGCAGGAGGTATGCAAAGCAGTCGAGTTTTTTTAAAATACGTACAGAACTGCATATCTATCTGGTCCTTGCTCCCTGTCTAGTCTGAGCTAATTATTTCAAGGAATGACTGCCATTTTTGCAGATGCGTTTTGTTGTGCATCAAGCGAACTGTCAGACAGCCATACATGAAAGGGGTTCTCTTCCCTGAGGCAGCGAGTATTTAAAGCGTTTTTTTGGTTCTGAGCAGGCTTTGGGGTTTTTTTGTGTTTCTTTTTAAACATCTTCAGTTACACCTAAGATTTAAACTGTTAAAAACGCTGTTAACAACCACCTTGTGAATACTGCTCTCTTGAAGCCTAAATATGATGTAATGAATAGCCGGTTTCCTCGTGCTGTATAATCAGCTTTGCTTGAAGCAAAATGCATCTGGCAGAGTACAAGAGTTTGTGCTGTGGAGACAAACTGAGCTATTGTTCGCTTTTTGAAAAGGCAAATTAAGGCCCTTTTGGCCCTCTCTTAGAACAGAGTGTGTGAAATGCCTGCAAGAGTGGTAGAGAAATTACTCCACCCTAACACTTGAAAACCTCGGGGAGATAAAATGCATACTTTGTAATTTTAGATTTAATTTAAGTGCTTGGGCGATTATTTGGATAGTCATCTCTGACTGACTTTACTCTGGTGTCTCACAGAGTCTATGAAAAGTTTAATTTCATATTTGGTTGCCTTAATACATGTGGTGACCTATGTGCTTTTTTAAAAAAAGGCAATTGCAGATTATACAGTGCAGTATAAGCCGGTGAGGATTAATTTAGATTGACACTTTCTGTTCTGAAAGAGTGACTCTCCTTTCGGAGGTCACATTAAAGAAGAAAAAGAGAGAAAGTAGCGTACATTTTACTTTGGGTAAAGATTCATGTGCTCTTCTTGGGTCAAAGAGTTTTGAATTCTCTCTCTGTCTTTAAATTTCACGGAATGGTGGTAAAAGGTTGTGATCCATTATAGCGGAGAGGAAATTAAGGTGTTTAAGTTCTGCACAGTAATTTCTCAAATGGGCTAGCAATTTATTTATTTTTTCCAGATGTTTGTCACTTTTTCAGGAGCTATGTGCATCTTTTGGTACCGGCAATAGCCAATTGATTTGCAACTGCGCAAGTGCGCATTGCACTGAACCCCAAAGTGACTTTAAAAATGGCAGATGTGGCCCTAAAAGAACCCAGAGAGGGCAAAAAAGAAAATGTGAAAACAGTGTCTGGCTATCCCATGAGCTTTTGTAAATGCAGTCCCAGGAGCCCTTGCACCGACTTCTGAGGCATGTGGAGAGTTATTGAGTTTGAGCAAGGAGGTTTGGAGGGAGTGATTCTGGTGTTTTCAGGCTTTGCCAATCGTGTTTCAATTACATGCAATTTCATTGATGAACGCGATGCCTTGGAATGTAACCTCCTTGTAAATTGGGAGTTGCCTATGCTGTTGTTTCCAAACCTCTGTATGCATCTTTTTAAAAAAGGACAATAGCAGGGGTCCACTGCCAACCACTGCAGCCCCCTGGCCCAGCTTCCTACTCCTGGCTGTCATTTGCCTCTGTTGGAAGGTTGCAGAGCTGATGAACCAGGGCTTGCGTTATGTTCTTACCACTTTCCCTGAACTGTGCTTATCATGAGGCTTTGATCAAATAAAAGAAATTTGACCAACACTCAAAGCCAAGGGATGCCACTGTATAATAAAGAGTGGTTTGCCCAGCTTGCGCCCCAGGGAGGTAACTTTGGTTATGCTAACACAGCGGTTTGACTTCACCCTCAGAGACACATTCCATTGTCTCTTGCGACAGACAGAAGCCAACTAACTAATTAACTAACTAACTAACTAACTAACTAACAGCCTAACAGCTAGTCAACACAACTATGTATTTAGGGTAAGAATTGATTTCCTGCCATTTGAATTGATTTACATGGGATTAAATTTGCTTCTCAGAGTTTATTTATCTTTTCAGTTGCTTTCAAATCTTTACGACGCCAATGCATTTTGAGGGGGAAAAAAGCCTGCAGAATCTTTGTGGCCACTAGGAGCCAGTGTTTTGCCATCCGTGAAGAGCAAGGGGGCTGAGCAAATCCCATTTCACAGTTTCAAACCTTGTTGGAATGTGCTGAATTTCTTTTCTCTTTTTAGTAGTGATGGCATAGAGGTGCGCATTTTATTTATACCCCCTACGGTCCGGTCTGCAGTTAAACGTGTGATTTCTTTATGCATGTTGCATTCCAGAGTGCTAATTGTTGTTAGGGCACTCTAAAATGTTTTCCAATTTCTCTTCCCACCCCCCACCCCCCCAATTTTGTGATTTGGACTTTTGACATTTTTATGTTTTTCTTGAACTAATGCCTAAAGAGAGGCATTAGGGGAGGTGTGTGGAGGGGGGAGCAACTGAGCTCCTGGGTGTTGGGGTCATTTCTTGAGGAAGTGAACATAATGAGGAACTGTATATTCTGTGCTCAGGCAAAGGGTCTAACTAGTCCAGCATTTTGTCCCCAACTGGTTCCCTGATTGGCCAACAGTAGCTATGGTGAAAATAAAGAGTGAGCTGAAGATCACCTTCCCACAACACACTGTCTGCATCCCCTAAGACAGTAGTGGTGAATCTGCTGCCCTCCAAATTTTGATGGACTTCAGCACCAGCCAGCATGTCCCAATGGTCAGCAACG
The DNA here is from genome assembly GCF_964106645.2 of Podarcis pityusensis. Taxonomy (NCBI): domain Eukaryota; kingdom Metazoa; phylum Chordata; class Lepidosauria; order Squamata; family Lacertidae; genus Podarcis; species Podarcis pityusensis. The sequence continues at coordinate 27,616,537 of NC_138028.1, forward strand.
ATGCAAATTGCAATTTGGCAACAGCTGAAGGGACCCCTGTTCACCACCCCTAATCTAAGAGGCATTCCCCAGTTCAGGACTGTAACTGGCTTGTCCCCCTGTCCATTCTTCAGATCTTCTTGCGTTGCTCTTCTAGTCTCATTGGAGAGAAGTCCTCAGTCCCTTACAGCTGGTCCTAAGGGCCAAAATGGGCTGTGCTTCAGACATTGTATTTATTTATTCATTCCTTTAATTTGTCAGTCACTTCATCTTGCCTAGGGCAACCCAAAGCGACTTCCAACCAAACAAATTGACAATAAGCCCCACATAGAAACGTTAAAACCAAGAGGAAAGAGAAATGCATTAAAAAGATCCCACCCACAAAGGGATGCACTGCACAAATATAATCCAGAGATGGATTAAAGTGTGATAATGTAGTGCTAGACAGACAAATGGATGATGGATATGTTCAGTGCCCATAGCCATCATTTCTGGCCCTGCCTAGCCCTGGACGTGGCACAACCCTTCTTAATGCAGCAGGAGCCTTGACCTCCTCCAGTGGTGGAGGAGAAGAGGATGCTTCTGGTGCTGTGCTGCATAGCATCTGTTCTCTCTCAGTGTCTCCTGGGCCATGGAAGTACCCTCTCGCTTCCATGAACTTGTCAGGTGGTAAGCAGTGGGGCCTGTAGACACCTGGCTTTTTGCCTCTTGTCAGTGCTGAGTGATTTTTATCAAGGAGAAGAGTTGTGCTCGCTGGGCGGATCATTGAAAAAACTTGCCAGCCGGGCCCAGGGATGGTGGTGTTTCTGAGGATGCTCCTAACCGGCCTGCACAACTTAAATGTTTTAAGTAAGCCCCCCCCCCCCCCGCAGGAACTTACATAAGATCAGTGGAAACAAGACAGTCCCTGACCACAAGTTTACAATCTAAGGGTTGCTTCCTGAAGTCACACATGTCAGTTCTTATATTGATCAGTTGGAATGGAGGGAAGGAGGAGTCAAGCAGAGCTGATCTCAGCAGGGCTGATGGAGTGGTCCTGCTTCCCCCCTCTCCCTCTGCCAGGTGGCAGTTGATGGAGGAAGGAGCTAAATGGGGCTGGTCCTCCAGGCAAGCTGATGGAATGGTCCTGCAGCCCCACCTTTCCTTCTGCTATAGCTTGACAGAATGCTGCTGCTTGGTCCTCTGTAAAAGGATCTTCCTTCTCATGGACCTTTGATGCTGTCAGAAGTGTTTTTGAGAGTCAACGTGTTGAATAACAGCTAAATTGCACTCCCGAAAATGGTTGGTGAGGCGAGTCTTCCTGCTGCAGAAATGGTGCTTATTCTTCCTTGGGAAGGATTCTCTTTCTCCTTCTTCTGTATATTTGGCATCCCTGGCTTTAATAGCACCATCCATCAATTTACTTGTGATTCATGTTTGGCTGATGGGTCTGCAATTTCCCAGGCTTAGGAAAAGAAAAGCTTCTTATTACATGCATGTCTTGAGGATAACCCTATTTAACAATTACTGTGTCTGTAGTACGCACCTTCTTATTTATTCTTCCATAACTTTTAATTAGAGAAATATAGCAGCAAACACAATTGCTCTTGACACCGTATGACACTGACTTTGTAATTGCTGTAGCTCTTATCTGAACTCGATTTGTCACTCCAAAGCATTATCGTAGTTTACTTAGATAGTTGGCTCTTTGGGGGAAAGTGCCTGTCATTAACATTGGGTGTGTGTGTTTTTTTTTTTATAAATAAGTTTTAAGTGTTATGCTCTACACCAGTGTGGTGTAGTGGTTAAGAGCAGTAGTCTCGTAATCTGGGGAACCGGGTTCACGTCTCCTCTCCTTCACATGCAGCTGCTGGGTGACCAGCAGTCACACTTCTTTGAAGTCTCTCAGCCCCACTCACCTCACAGAGTGTTTGTTGTGGGGGAGGAAGGGAAAGGAGAATGTTAGCTGCTTTGAGACTCCTTAAAGGGAGTGAAAGGTGGGATATCAAATCCAAACTCCTCTTCTTCTTCTTCTTCTTCTTCTTCTTCTTCTTCTTCTTCTATGGTAATCATAAAGGACTGTTTTCCTCTATCCAGATGATCACTTTTAAGAAATTAAATAGAAGCCCGAACAATGGGCTGATTCCCCTCCTTGGTAAATATGGGCTGGGATCCAAAGCGCCACTTTAGGCATTCCCACAAGCTTGAGCACGCCTGGTAGGGTTTTCTATCACAGACTGCTTTTGAAAGTCTTCTTGGTTTCAAAAGCAGCTTGCTGTGTATGGTGGGTGTCTGCTGTTTTGAGAAACACAAATCCAAAGCCCCTCCTGATCATGCAGAACCAGATGTGTGGGTCTTTGGAACACCCCCTTGGTCCAGTAGGAGGCTGGCAGCATGCTCCCTTGGTTATTCAGCTAGGGGAACTGCTGAATAGGCAAGGCTAGGCAGTGGGCTGATTTGGACGTACAGATCTTGGGTTAGATCTCTGGGACCTGTGCAAGCTTTGTGCCTGCGGACTCCGACATATGCCACTGCCAGCCCTTGTAGCTCAGTGGTGGAGAATCTGCTTTGCAGGCAAAAAGTCTTTGGTTCAATCCCCAATATCTCCAGGAATAATTGGGAATGGTTTCCTGTGTGAAACCTTGGAGAGAGCTAGATGGGCCAGGGGTCCTCCCTTCTCTGCACCAGGGGTTCTCCCTTCTTTTCCTCCCTTCTCCGCACACTGCAGTTAACCCAGGAAATCCAATCAAATGATTGTTTCCTGTTAAATCCAAACTCAAAACCTTTGATTATTAAGTTGGGAACGAGCTAGGATCTTCAACCATAGTCTGAAGTTGGTTCTTTATTTCTGTTAGGTCACAATTGACTGATGCGAGTATGCTATTGGCGGAGCAGTCTAGGCAAAATAGGTTTGATTTACTTCCAGGTGTGGTATGTGAGAGACTCTGCATTTTCCTTGGTTCTGAAAATTTCCTTTCGTGTGTGTGTATGTGCTGTTTAGTCATATCCCTCCTTTTCGTAAAACCAATACAGTTATGGACTATTTATTTTTACTGTACCTGGAAAATAAAATGGAATGGCTTATTTGAAATACCAGTGGGGTGAGAGATTGCTTTTTTATTTCATGTTATTGCTGCTTAATGGCCTAAATATCCTTCAGTGCTGCTTTGATAAGCTGAGGTTGGCATATTGATTTCCAAGACTGAGTTAAGATGTCTTAATGATAAGATGCCTAATTCCTATTCTGTGTTAGCGAAATCTTCCACGGTTACTTATTGCTTCTAGTTTTTCTTCGCTAGTATAGCTGACATTGTGGAGCCAGTATGCAAGGCATCTCCAAGCTGCATACATTCCTCTGTGAGGTAAATTCACCAGGAAACTGCCTTAGACCAAGTAAAGATTATTTGCCTACATTGCCAGAATTGTCTTCTCTACCTAGCGATAGTACTTGGAGGGCCTAAACTTCCCCATAACTGCTACTTTCCTGTTTTAAACTGTTTAAATCTAGTTAAACCTGGGTTACTTTGAGCCCTTTATTCTACTACATTTTGGTGCTCACCTGTGCTGCTTAAGAATCATGCAAGGAGCCCAGTTATTGGTTTACTATTCTGAAAATGTTCTTCCGATAGGCTTAAGTTGGGCTTCTTGGGCTGGAGCCAATGAGACTGCCCTACCCTGTTGTACACATAGCCATGTTGACAAGGGGACTTCCTAGATTTGTCTGCAATTATACAGTCTGCCTCCTGCCTGATGGCCCCATTACTTATCACTTCCAGCAATGTTGGGTAGACATATCAAGTGGAAGTGCAATACTTTTGTCAGATAAGGTAACGGTAAAGGACCCCTGGATGGTTAAGGCCAGTCAAAGGTGACTATGGGGTGTGGCACTCATCTCACTTCAGGCCAAGGGAGCAGGCGTTTGTCCGCAGACAGATTTCTGGGTTATGTGGCCAGCATGACTAAACCGCTTCTGACGCAACGGGACACCATGACAAGTGCTAGAACCCACGGAAATGCTGTTTACCTTCCCGCTGCAGCAGTACCTATTTATCTACTTGCACTGGTGTGCTTTCGAACTGCTTGGTTGGCAGGAGCTGGAACAGAGCAATGGGAGCTCAACCCACTGGAAGGATTCACACCGCACGCTGCAGACCTTCTGATCGGCATGCCAAAGAGGCTTATTGGTTTAGACCACAGTGCCACCTGATGGGTGACTTCCGACTGAGTGGCAGAAGAGGGCTGTTTAACCCTTTCCATCCTAGCTATCTGTATACTGAAAATTTCTTTCTCCACACACCCCACTGTTTTTCTCCCCAAGAGGTAAAAGATAGGGGATCTTATATATCTTTTGACAGTTAAAATAGGTGTGGGAGTTTATGATTTTGAACATACATCCAGCTTGGGAAAGGGTTAAACATTCTGTGTCTTGAAGGGAGAGTTGAGGCAGGCTGAGGCTCAGCTTGCTTACTGGGGTATGGAAGCTAATGGATTGCAAGGTATCAAGCTTAGTTGTGGACACTATGCATTCGATACATCTATTTATAGCTTTGCACGATATAATCTCACACACCAGTGTGTTCTGCTGTGTTTGTGCATGTGTAAATAATACAAATGTCAGCATATTTTATAAATTAAGGCTTTGATGGTTTTGCAAAAAAGAAACAAATTCCCATTTTCTTCCTTCAAGGCTTTAAAACAACAAGATGCTAAAGCTAATGAAGTGGAAACTGTCTTGAAGAATAAAGTACTGAAAATGGAGGGTGAAAAAAACAAAGTAAGTTGTGTTTTTTTTAATGTTCATGGTGTAGTATCTTCATGTTGCAATTGATGCAGTGACTTGCACCCATGCTTTAAAAATATGAAGTATGTTTGCTTTAACATATAATAGCAGGTATCAGCATCAAACTCTGTGCCTTTCATAGTAAGATGTCCAGCTTCTTTTCAGCAGCACATGCCCAGATTGTACTGCTCCTTCCAAGGTGACCTACATCAAGAATACTTAAGCCTGTAAAAACAGGAAGGTGTCATACTTGTTGAGGCCCACGCAGATAAATTTGGCCCTTAACAACAGTTAAAACACTCACTGCTATTAAAACTAGGGGGTAGGAGAAGAAACCAATAAAACAAATGCACTAGAAAAGCGAGAATTAAAATGCGGCAAAAGCTTGGTGAAATTAAAATGCCTTCCCCACCTGCTGAGCTAACCTCCCTTCAGAGGGATTTTCACAACTGGGGAGCCACCACTCAAAAGATCCTCTGTTGGGTCCTTGCCAAACATACCTTTCTTCTGAATTATTATTCTCTGAATTATTATTAGGCAGCAGTAGCTGGTGGCGCAGTGGTGCACGCTGGGTGGCATTGTTCATCTGGCTTCCCCGTTCCAAACTTGTGTGGAACTTGGCGGGGTAACTGGCTCATAACTTCCAGAGGCCTTGCATTCAGCATTGGGGACCCAATCCTGTGGCCCTCCCTTTTGGCTGAGAATAGTCAGGTCCCCTCCCTGCTTAATTTCAGGCACTTGACTAAGACGTCCCTATTTTAGGAGGCCTTATAAGGTAGTTTTCTGTTTGTATGATGGCCTTTCTTATTCTCTGTTCGTGTGTGTGAGTAAAACACATTTGATTCACACTGCTTAGGAATTCAAAATAGTAAGCATTATAGAAATACCTTAGAATTAGCATTATAGAAATAGGAACCGGATTTGTTGCATCTCGCCTACACTGCACCAAGCTCCCCACCCCTTTTCCCCTCTCGGTAGAAGGCAACCCCACTCAGCACTGGGAAGCAGGACCACACTGCCCCTGTTATGCTGCCAACTGCTACTGTCATTCAAGTTAACACAGGAGGAGAAGGTCCTTGAAATATCCTGGTCCTAGGATGTTTGGAGCTTTATATGTAATAACCAGGATTTTGAGTTAGGCCTGGACTCAAACCGAGTGGTGTGGTCAGGAAAGCCAAGTACCAGAAATTATTCTGGCTGCTGCATTTCGCAGCAGCTTCACTTTCCAAACCCTTTCAAGGGCTAATATAACTATAACTAAGAGGGTATTTGTTGTTCTTTCAAGAACTTGCGTTCAGTTTTGAGTTAATCACAGACATCTGCAATACCCATTCTTCATTCTGGCTTGAAATTCTGGGTGTTTCCTTTTTTTAATGTGCCTTTGGGTTTTTATTTTTTCCCCTTCTCAACCTGGGATTTCTGGTTATTATGAGACAAACAACCTTTCAAACTGCTCTGTTTTGCTACCTTGAAAGGGGAGCCCATCTAGAGTATGAGGGAGATAACACGTGCAACTCAGTTACATAACGTAGTTTTTAGGAGAGGAAGAAATGCATGTATTTGTAAACAGATTGTTTGATCTAAGGAACCATTGGGATAATAGGCATTTGGCGAGCTTAGCAAAGTGTTGCATAGGAAATGAGCGTTCAGCAGACTTCTGGGTATATTAAATATTGTAGCTAAATAATTCATGACATTACTAGCAGTGGAATGATTTTTTTGTCACTCTTTCTAATCCGAATAAGCTTGAACAAGATTTGGAGCAGTCCCGGAGGAAACTGGATCAGTCAGAAAACAGCAGAGAGGTTCTTCTCCACCAGGTAACCACTTTCCTGTGTAAAAACCTGTCTCCGTTCACAGTAGGCAGTGCTCTTAAAACTTTCTATCAAATAGTGCTGTAGGAAGTTAGAAATAAGTATGATAAGAAAACAGTCACAAAAGTGCATACCAAGCTTTATTACAGAATGATAGTTTATTAGTCTGGTTCTCACATGGCGCTAAGCTTAGTGCAAATGTGTAGGCCTCCAGAAAGGAGATGGTGCTTTGCTCCAGTCCAGTCATTGTGCTGCTGTGGTAAACTATGGTTTGCTTTAGCATGTTTTCCAGACTCAAGCTCCTGGTCTAGCCCTCCCCGGGGAAACTATGAGCCATAAACCAAAGGCAAGTCTTGGTTTCAGCTCATGATTTGTCTGCAGAGAGCAGAACTGCTACTCTGGGTTGAAACAACATGCTAAGCCAAGCTGTGGCTTTGCTTAGTGCAGCAGCAAAGGAGTCCAACATTTGCTCATTTGTTCTAAACCATGGTTTGACTTAGTGTAACACGCAAATGAGAGCAACATGAAGCTGTTTTGCCAAAGTCAGCTTAAGAAATGTAGCAGAAGCTGATTGGCTTGCTTATCTTGTGGCATGGCATATTAATATAATGTTTTGCCTTTTGTATCCTGCTCACTCTAGTGAAAGAACACTTAGCATGTGTGTTTGTTTGGCTTTATAGCTATTTGGGGGATCTGAACCAGGTCTGCTGGGCCCAAGTTTAGCACTCTGTCCACTGCACCACACTGGGTGGGTAGGGGAAACTAGCATTTGAATATGTTGTATGAAAGCAGGAGGGGACAACAAGCTACATGATAGCATCAGCAGCTTGAAGGACTTACCTTATACTGTAGTTTGCCACAGCTGGAATGTGCCTAGTGCTTGCTTTCAGGGATTGCTCTGCATTTGGATCTTACTCTGTTCTAATTGACACTTACTCTGTTCTAATTGAGAGCCAGTGTGGTGTAGTGGTTAAGAGCGGTGGACTCGTAATGTGGGGAACCGGGTTCGCGTCTTGGCTCCTCCACATGCAGCTGCTGGGTGACCTTGGGCCAGCCACACTTCTTTGAAGTCTCTCAGCCCCACTCACATCACAGAGTGTTTGTTGTGGGGGAGGAAGGGAAAGGAGAATGTTAGCCGCTTTGAGACTCCTTTGGGTAGTGATAAAGCGGGATATCAAATCCAAACTCTAGAAAATTAGTTCTCCAGACTCTGTCATGCCAAATAAGACGCTCCATAGCTGTTTTTTTAGTTTGGTTAAAAATAAATTCTCACTTATGCATTCACAGCTGTATACCTATGGATATGATGAAATAGATTACACGTTATATTTATGGTTTACTTTCTTTGGGTTTAAGGGTTGTTTAATGTTGTGATAGTATAAATTATTGGGCATATTTCAATATATTTTGAAAGAGCAGAGGAAGTAATTTACTAAAGATAGTGAAAAGAGCAATTGGATTCCTCCACCAGCAGCACCCCACCCTCCGTCCTAGAACTGCTTTACCTTGTTTTACTTTTGCACAAGCAAATTATAACTTTGCGAAAACAAATTGCCTTGAAGTGGCTAATCTCTCTGCTGGCTTCTAGCTGTATAATTTATTCAGAAGCAAAACCAGCTAGTCAAATAAACCTCTTTGTGTTTCATTGAGGCTCGGTTGGTGTCCTTGGTTTTGTAACAGCCCAGTTTTGCCCCATCTTTTTGTTGCAGTGCACAAAATTACGCAAAATGCCCTCAGAGGGCAATTTGGGATTGTTACCCCCATTCCATACATGCATAACCTGTGAAGGAACCTGTGTGTGCTTGGGAACCTTTTGAGTAGGCAGGGTTTCTGATTGCATGTGGAGAGGTCCCTTGCCTTATTTTTCCTATTATTAATTCATTTAGATAACAACATTTCTTTAAGAATGGCAAAGCAGTTTACAAAAGACAAAATAAAATATAAAACAATTAAAACTAATAAAAGAACCAAGGCTGCTTAAATCTTCTAAAACAGCACATCAGTGTAGCAGCAGTGAGATAATACTCACTGGCAAAGCAGTATAGTGACTGATAAGATCAGGTATCCCAGCGGCCTCCTTTCAACAACAGCATGAGGACCCAGGGGCCTGTGTGAAGAGGCATACCTTAAACAACTCCCCAAACTGAAAAAAGCCGAAGACCAAGGCAGTTTGATAAAGAGGGAGCCAGGTGGAGATATCCTTTTGAATCTGAAGCTTCCATTTAAAACAGAAATCTCATGCTTGGCTCATTGCTAAGTATAGTGTATGGGTAATGGGTTATGATCACATTTTGCTTTAGGATCTTTTAAAGAATTGATAATGTCAGTGAAAATATGCCTCCACATTTTATTGAAATTGGTTTCTGGTTTGTTAAAAAAGCTGGCACTTGTCTGTGTATATGTGTGTGTGTGTGTGTTAGATTGAGGATCTTCGTTCCCAACTCCTTAGAGCAGAAGAGGAACGACTGAATCTTCACCATCAAATATCTCAGGTTGCCATGCATCGCCAGAGCCATCCAGCTGAGCAAAAGGATGACGGGAGGAGGCAAAGAGGTAACACTCTCTTTCCCATTACTATTCAGGACAGAAAAATAAGACCTTATAGTAACTATACCTTGAGGAAGACTCAGCGCTTGAAATGGCAAGTCTTGGTTTACTGAAAGCTGGAAATAATGGAGAACTGTGGGCAAAATCAAGTTGTGAACAAAAGCATATGTCTCAATGTCTGTTGCTCACAATCTCAGCACATTGAACCTCCTCATCGTGACCGAAAAAGACAAAAGTTAATTCAGAGATTTATGTGAAAGCAGTTGTGTAAATTAAATGTGAGCCATTATCGAAGCTGCAATTTAGCAAACGCTAGGCAGTTCATATTTCATATCTTAAATTCTTGATTTAGCAAAAGCCTTGCTAATACATTTTTTTGTTAGGTAGACTGGCAACCAGCTAGGATCTGATTTCTTACAGGCTGCTGAAGAATTATGAATTGGAATTTGGGCTTGTCTTGTCCGAGCTGTAGGTCCCTGCTATCGTAATGAGCATGGTAGAAGTTGCACAGAGATAGCAGAGGCAGGCAGTAGTGTGTGAAAAATATTAGGAGCTAGATCTGGAGCATTCACTAGAAGTAATTGCATCAGTAGGATCTGGAAGCAATCCACCGAAACCTACTGTTGTGTACTAGCCATTCATTTTCAAAGGGCTAGTAGGGGAGCACTGTGTGGCAGTAAATGGAGGTTGCAAATCAGCTGTGCTCAGTAGAGCTCAGCTTTGGTCCCATGTGATGCAGAACAAATCAATACAGGTTGATCTCTAAATGTGCCCTGCTGGTATGCTTAAAACGGCTATAAATAGCAGTTGCATCCTCAAGCCTCAATATCCCTCGTATATCCTTTCCACTGTATGAATGGAGATGCTTCTAGCCAAGGTCCAGTGGCAGGCTTGAAATGTGGATATTTCTGTTACTTGGCACTGCTCTCACTCTTGTCAGGGGAAACATGAGCATGGCTTACCTTCCTGACATGACAATGAATCTTATTTACCCAAGAATAATTAATAGGAAAGCCAAAGTTTTTTGTTTTTTTAAAAAAAGTATTCTTCATATGCATTCAGAAAATGTCATGGAAAACACATACACAATACTGTATTGTTTGGATACAGAATAAGTGAAATGGACCCTTTTCCAGGTAATGGAATTTGGGAAGGGCATTTCATTTGAATATTCTTGAAGGAAAGCAGGAGGGTGAAGAAGATGCAGTTATCTAACAGTATGGGATGCATGAAAATTCTCACGAACTATCAAATTGAGGCTGTTTCACATAATATTTTCTGCAGGAAGTTCAGAAGGTGTTCAAACAAATAAAGAACAGAAAATACTTTTTTGATCATTTTTAACCCAACTCCTTTTTTTAAAGCAAAATTTGAGGGGAACCCTTCCATCTTCGTCAGATGACACATTTTTGTGTCTTATCTTTGTGGTCTGCTGCCAGTGTCTATAAGCAATGCCTGCCTAGAACCCGATGGAATCCCACTTCTTTTTTGGTCAAGGTGTGAACTGCCTTAATCTTCATCCCATCCAAGAGTAATCCACAAGGCAGTAAGCTAATTTATGGAGGCCTGTGCTTGCCATGTCAGTCTCCTCATAGAATTGAAAAGAAATTTAAAGTAATTTGGTATTTACTCTAACCGAGCTATCTATCTTTCTGTTTATCTAACTATCATCTTATGCTATAGTCAAGGCCACCAACACTGCTGGTCGATAAACTTTGTTTTATGGGCTGATTTGACTTGCAAGAACAAGCATAGCTTCCTCTGAGCTCGAAGTCTTTCATCCTCATTTTGACATGGCCACAGTGAGGAGTTTTGAAGTCTTTGCTTCTATTTTTGCTTAGCTTCAGTTTGGTGTGTCATCTGAACCATACAAGCTGTGGTTTACTTGTTTCCACTAAACATCGTTAAGATTAACCACGGTTCAGGGTCTGGACAATATGTGAAACTATGGTTAATCGAAACTGGAATTGGCTGTTTCTGATTTTCCTGCAGCCATGTGTGTTTTATGTATGAGTGCATTTTTTTGTTTGTTGTAATATTTCTTACGCTAAATCATGCCACGTTTGTTCCAGTGGTTGAGAGGTCTGATCCAGAGAAACAAGAGATGGAAAAGCAGATCTGGGAATTGAGAGCACAGCTGAATCACAGTGCTGTTATGTCAGAGATAGAAGAGTTGAAGCGATGTATAGAGCGCAAGGACAAAGAGAAAGCACAGCTTGGAATACAAATAGAGGTAAACATCTCTTTAAATGATAAGCTTAGGTTCTACTACTTTTTGAGTTGCTGAAGTGTGGCCACACAAATAGTATGTAAGCCTGTGTATGAACTGCAGGTGAGAGTTTACATAATGGAATTTCACCCCATGGCTTAACAAAGGAAAGGATTCCTATGCATGAAAACTAAAATGTCTGGGTGAAGGATAGGCTTGATCTCTTCTCCATCACATCTTATTTCTCCCGGAACATCTCACATGTCATCTGGAGGGTTGCAGTGTGTTTTTCAACTTCATCTGCCCTTTGTGAGAACTAATCTGAAGTTCTGATTTTCCTAAAGAGCTAGCAGTTGACAGCACCCCCTTCTGACTTCTCCCCCCACATGTTGGTGTGCGACGTAAATTGCCTTGCGTTGCATCAACACAAACAAAGTTGAACCTCTTATACTGTACTTTCCAATTCTGTAGTCAAACTAGTAGCCCCTAATTATGCCAAATAAGAATGATTCTGTTTGTGAAAGGAACAGACGTATCGCAGTAGTCAGCAGATTTAGCTCATCTCTTCCTGTGCGTGGAAACAGCCCAGATTTACCACACCATCAATCACATGGAAATCATTCTCCCATTTTGTAGTTGCTGTAAAAGAAAGTGAATCTCTGTTGGTTGGAACCATTTGGATACACGCTGGTCCAGCCACACAGTCTAACTAAGCTTTGCTGGATACCCGATTCCGAATTAAATTGATGTTTCGTTTGGCATCAACCTTGTACCCATCAACCAAGCGAAATGGAGGAGAGGCGGCCACCAGCTGATAGCTGATATCAATGACTTGTGCATTTACTGAATCTTTTTTCCAGTTTTCTTCTAAACCTGCCATGTGCTAGTTTCATAATGTTAGCACCAGTTGTTGTAGTAATGCTACTAAATAGGCATTGCTGTTGTTCATACAGTAAAGCGAGCAAGCAAGCAAACAAACAAACAAATAAATAAGGGGCGGGTGTTCTGGCTCAGGCATCCAACCAGGAAAAAAGACTTTGGCAATCCCCAATGTGTTTTGATTATGCATGATTTTGACTTTAGACATGATCCACGGAACATCTAAAATCAGCAGGAGGAATTCAAAATAGCATAGCTGTCAACTTTTCCCTTTTCTTGCGAGGAATCCTATTCGGAATAAGAGCATTTCTCTTTAAAAAAAAAAGGAAACGTTAACAGCTATGAAATAGCAATTATTATTATTATTGTTGTTGTTGTTGTTGTTGTTTATACCTTGTCCATCTGGCTAGGTTTTCCCAGCCACTCTGGATGGCTTCCAGGAAGATATAAAACAATAATAGAACGTCAAACATAAAAAATTCCCAAGATTGCTCTGTCACTGCAAGCATTTCTTTCTTTCTTTCTTTCTTTCTTTCTTTCTTTCTTTCTTTCTTTCTTTCTAAGTTTTCCATGCTTTATTAAGTTTCATATATAACAAAAACAAACTTATATAAACCAAAAATGATCTTCTATAAGTAATCTTATGTAAATATACAAATCAAAATTGATACAATCTTATACAGTCTCTTTTGGTCAACGTTCTTACTAAGGTGTGATAGACTTCCCATCAATTCCTGGTGCATTTAAAATTTCTAATATTGAATGTACATATGATTGTTACCTTCATCTTTTCATATTTTCTAATACATTCTTAAAACGTATCGTACCAATTTTCCTTATTTCTTTGTTATTATTTTATAAAGTGGGCATTCAAATCACTTCAAGCATTTCTGCTTTCCTGGTGGAATGCTCTCACCTCTTTTCCTTCCTTCCTCCTTAATGGTCTGGGGGTTCTTCTGACCACCCTGAGTCAATTTGGGGGAGTTGGGGTGCATGAAGGGAGCCCAGGGGTAAGAGGGAGAGAAGCCCCATTGCTTTTGACCAGGCTGCTGTTAGTGGGACAAGTTAGTTGAATTCAACCATCCGTTTCAAATTCCAAAGTGTGGGCCTCAGAAGGAGACATTTTCTTTGTTCTTATTATTTGCCCCTGGTAGCTTATTTTACAAGTATATGAGTCAAGATGAAGTACCGTGCATTGATGCTGTGATATTTTCTGTGATCATAAACTTGGTAAGATACTGCTGGTGATGTGGACCTTCTCTAAAGCTAGTTAAGTTTTCTTTTTTTTCTTTTTACATTGTGATTTTAAAAATACCCTTGAGCACAGCTGTTACTCTTTGAAGATCAGAATGCATTTTAATCAACTCTGAATAGCAGAAATGGGCAGCCATTAGAGCAGCACTATTTAATTTGGCATAACAGCACGTCTGAAAGTAATCTTTAATTTCTTGTAATAATTATGTAATCAGGAATGTATTGGAAGCTGCCAGCTTGCTCCGAGGAATGTTAAGGACAAACCAGAGTTCAGCAATCCCTTTGTCAACTTTAACTTGAATGAGAACTTACGAAATAGATGGCAAAATAAGTAGAAATCCATTCTGGACGCAAAGTGCCATTTGTTGTAAATCTGGTTGCTAGGTCTTTAATATTTTTTCAGAGTCATACTTTTCCTGCTTCCCATCGTAACTCAGTGGGAGAGACACTTGATTGCGTGCAGCAGGTCCCAGGTTCAGTCATTGGGATTGCCAGGTGTAGCTGGGAATGTCCCCTGTCTGAAATCCTGGAGAGGTGCTGCCGTTCATGGTGTAGATAATACTGAGTTAGATGGGCCCAGTGGTCCAGATCTGCATAAGGCAACTTTCAGTGGGTGGAACGCAGTGTCACGTTTTCCCAATGCTTCTTCTGTTTGTGCAAGCATTGCAGATTTCCAGATGGATTGATGCCTCCTTTCTTCCCTCTGTGTGTTGTTTTTGGGGTTCTCCTGAACACCCCAAGCCAATTTGGGGAGGAGAAGGAGGGAAACCTGAATTGCAGAAGCAGAAGTCATTGCACATGACTTCTGCTGACAGAGCTGGTCAGGTGAACCTGCCCTATGTTTCTATGCTTAAAATGGAATATAATATCATACTAATACTTTGTTCTCCAACATCCCTTATTTTACCATAGTGACCTTTGGATATAATAAGAGTGCCAGATAAAGTAGTATGTGCAAGGGAAGCAAACTTGGCTTTTTAAGAATTTGATTCTGCGGCAGATCACTTCCTAGATGCCGAACAGTTTCCAGGAATCCAACTGTTCTGCTTAATAAAAAATATACATATTGATAGAACAAGGTTAAAAGAGCCTGCTTTTTGTATGTTTAAAATCCAGAGGCTTAGAGGTCTGTCTCACAAGAACAATCGTATAATACACATTTTACTTCCCGCTGTTAGCCTCTAAGGGAGGTGGCAGCAGCTGCAGGAGGTGAAAAGGAAATGGATTATTTCCCTCTTGATGCGACATTAAGCCGCAAAAGGCTGTGAACTTGAAAACTACAGTAGTGAAACAGCATTCCATCAGATCTGTTCTTTATAGTACTACTTCCAGCTGCAAATCTAATACGGGTCTGTGCTTTTTCCAGATGGTTTTGGACAGGCTTGTTTCAGAAGAGCAAAGTTGCCTTATGGTGATAGGGGAGGGAAGTATCATCTATCTGCCTCTGAAGTGCATGAGCGATGCACTTCCTTTGATTATCAATTTGTCATTACACAGGATGTGTAGAAGATTTAAAACCGAGATTCTCTGGATTCTGTGGGCTGAATCTTGCATGTGCGCGCGCACACACACACTCAACTCTTCTCCCAACATGCATTCAACCACAGCCCATCATCTGCATGGAGCTTCCTGGCAGCTGCTAATGATGATTGACAGTACTCTATCATTTACATGTGAGCAGCATAACCTGCCCCCGGAGGACAAGTTTATACAGAGTGTGACCCATGTGATCAATGTCCTGTGCAGGTGCTGTTAACAAAGACTTCCTTGATAGCAATGGTTGAAAAAAACTGCTGCACATTGCAGGTTTCAAAGGTATATTCAATAAAGTTGTGTATTTTTCGCAGACACTGGGAATAGCTGTAGGGTCAGTCATTTTGGCATTTTCGTTTGTATATGCCTGCCTGCATGCAAAAGGTTTGTGTATGTGTGTGTGTGGGGGGGGGGGGGGAATCTCCACTTCTGAGAGGAGGTGTGCAGGTAACGGTGCTAGTAGATTTAAAGGACTCTTGCACTGTTTCCATCACTGCCCTCTTAGGGTTTCCAAATAATTTCTCCTTTCCAACAGCCTTCCTTTGTTTTCTAGAATCATAGAATTGTGGAGTTGAAGGGACCCTGAGGATCATCTAGTTCAACCCCCTGTAATGCAGGAACATGCAGCTGCCCCATACGGGGAACGAACTTGCAACCTTGGTGTTATCACAGCACCATGCTCTAACCAACTGAGCTATCCAGTTTGCTTTGCTCCCACAAATTTTGCCCCACACCTATTCTGAGCCGAAATCTTTCCTATGTTCTCAGTCAGCAAATGGGGGGATTTCTGTTCATTTTCTCATGCTGTGGAGAATGAAATCAGAAATTATTTTCAAGAGTGGTGTGATAATTTTGAAAACTCAACTGCACTTTGTGTAATCCTGCACACCAGTGTTCATAATCGTACATTGCTATACAAATGCAAACGTTTAATATTTTAAAATGGCTGTTAGCATGGGAAATCTCATTATGTTCTGTAAATGATGGAACTGTTGACAAGATGGCTTCAGATCCCCCTTTCTCTTGTGGGAACACCTTCATAATCTTAGAATAGTTTATTCTGTACAGGTTGGGTGGGGGAGACGTTCCTATTTAAGATGAGCTGGAAAAACACTGCAGTATGGAAAAGTACATATTTCATAAAGTGGTGGGTCCCCCCCCCCTTGCCAGTGAAAAGCTAGGATTGGCTTGAGCTGAGCTTCCAGCGTAGAACAAAGGATTGTCTTCTGGCACTCTGATGTTCCGTTATGTCATCTATGGACCATATAGAGCATGGCAGAATTACTTTATTAAGTATAATACCATAAATGTTTCCGAAGGGATTTAGGTTTCTGGAAATACCTTTTCCTAAGCAAAGCTCATGGGTTGTTCCACCACACCCGCTTCCTATGATAGAGCTAACCTTTATTTTTTAAATTCTTCAACAATGAAAGTTAGAAGGCGAATGCTTCAAAAATGTGTGCACAGCAGAGGCATCAAGTTGAAATTCTCCACAGCTGAATACTTCCCACCCCTCTTTCAAGCTATGTATTTGAATACCCTTCTACTCCAGCAGAATTATAAACATTCAGGTGCTACAAACTTTAGCCATGATTCTCTTGTCAAGTAAATAACTGTTCCTATCAGCTTTAACACTAACAATTACTTGTTTGGGGATCACTGCCAATTCTAAAATGTCAGTTAAAATTAACCACAGCAAGTGCAGTGTTGTGGATAGACATTTGAAGTCAGACCAGGGGGACACTATTCAAATACCTGCTCAGCCATAAAGCATGTTGGCCCAAGGTCACCCCTTATCTCTTAAGCCTTCTACCTCACAAGGTTGTTGTGAGATAAAAATGGGGCAAGAAACCATGCAGGCTTCCCTCAGCCCCTAGATGGGAAGGCGGGATAAAAATGTAATAAATATTAAATAATGATAACCAACAGGATGAATTCCCAGACCATATGGATTGAAAATAACCGGAATAAGATTCCTGTGCAGCAATTATACAGAAAGGGCAGGCAGTGCACTTAGTTAAGTGTTGTATTCTTTCTCTTCAAATACAACTATTGATGCCTTTTTGAGAGCTTCTAATTTTGCTTTATTCTATGAACTTCTATTGAACTATACAAAGCAACTTTGTGATACTTGTTGGCGGGAGGGGGAAGAATAGAGAGATATTTTACAATTGGCAATAAAAAAGGTAATTTAGCTTGCACTAATGTACCTTTCAAAAGTTACCTAGACCTTAAATTGGAGGACTCACTGTACATACAAAATACACTCATTCTCTTATTTTAAACCCACGATGAACCTCATTAACCTTCATAAGCTATTTGTATTCATAAGAATTCCTAGTATTCTCTCATCAGTGGTTGTTGCTGATTTAATCCGTTTCTTTTCCATCGTCTTGTATTCATCTGAACAGGAAATAAGCCCGTAGTTGACTTTTGCCTAATTTGAAGAAGCTTTAGGAGTGTTTAAATTAACTGAAAGAGGTAGTAATTGAATGAGTTTTTATGACTGCGTACTACTAAAAAGTGGTAGATAGCCTGAGCACAACAGCCTTTTCCCCATCTGTGATTCCTAGCAACTGATATTCAGACACATACTGCTTCTAATAGTAGAGATAGAACCTAGCCATTGTGACTAGTAGCCACTGATAGCCTTATCCCACATGAATTTGTCTAATCGTCTTTTGGCATCCTGTAGCCCATGCTGAAAAATTAATGTGGCTTGTATTGGGGGATTTTTAAATGATTTTTGTAATGTGTTCCAAAAATCCTAGAGAAGCAGAGGCAGGATTTTCCCATTTGGGCTTTTAAATTCAATCTTATGTTTTCCTGTGAATTCTTTCAAACAGAGCCGGTCGGTTGAACCATCTGCTCATGGTCTTGGTTCATATTGTTGTCCCGGTAATGAAAGTAGGAGAAGGGAGCAAAGTGCTCCTTTCTTCCCGAGAGCCAAGATGAGCTTGAAATCTCAATTCATTCTACTATATCATGAGAAATATAGAACCAGAAGAGAGATTTCTTCTTTGCTGATGAATATTGGTGCCTCCAACATTCCATCTTGAAGAGAACATTCTGCCCACCTCTCTCCCCTGGTGTGAAAAGTGCTGAAGACAAGGTTGCAATTATACATTCTCCTAATCTGTGTGCAGGCCTGCATAGTGGGATGAAGAATCTTCCAGCTGCACTCATGGCTTTTATGCCGGACTCTCAAGATGTTTTTGCCAGCCAGCACAGCTGTGTCATATTCAGCCTTTCTCTGTCTTGCAGGCACCTGGTATTAAGAGCATAATTTGAAAGCAATCAAAGAGATCGTTGAATGCTGTGTGTTCACCTTTAAACCATGTTGTTGTTGTTTAGTCGTTTAGTCGTGTCCGACTCTTCATGACTCCATGGACCAGAGCACGCCAGGCACTCCTGTCTTCCACTGCCTCCCGCAGTCTGGTTAAATTCATGCTGGTAGCTTCTATAGTTGAGTTTAACTGTGGTTTAGAGTGACATGCGAACCAGGCCATTAAGTTTCAGCCATTGGGAGGCCAGCTCTGTCATGCCTAGCCAGTCATTGCAGCAGTAGTGATGGTAGTTGCTTCATTAAATCATGTCACAATAGTAGTACCACCGTGATTGTATGACTGTGGTTTTACCACAGTATTCCTATCTGCGTCTCCTACACACAGATCTTGTTAATGATAATATTTAGTAGGAGGGTGATTTTAAGGATGCATCCTCCTTTTCTTAACCAGTCACCAAGATGTCACCAAGGAGGAGACAGGGGACTCCCCTGAGAAGGAGGCTAGTTCACCAACACAGGATCCAGATATATGGAGAAACGGGACTCAAAGAAGTAGGAGGCCCAGGGTTCGCTCTGATTGTTTAGAAATATACAATCGCTTTGAGGTCCTCTCCCCTAGCATGGAAGACAAAGAGCAGACTCCATTTGAGGATCTCTCCCTCATTACAGTCGATCAGGTATATGAAGACGAGCAGCAAAGTCAGTCCTCAGGGAATGTGCAGGCGACCTTGGAACGGACAGCTCACGGAAGAACCCCGACCAAACCTAAGAGGAGGCGTGTAGTGGTGATAGGGGATTCCCTACTGAGGGGAACAGAAGCAGTGATCTGATAGTTATGCCTTGAATGTTAAACACTGATAGTTATGCCTTGAATGTTAAACTATGACTGGGGAGACCCAAGTTCAGATTCCTCCTCAACCATGAATCTCAGTAGGTGACCACTCAGTTTAACCAGCCTCTGCAGTGTTGTGAGAATAAAATTGTATGAAATAAATTTGTACACTGGGATCTGTGGTGAAAGCTGCTATTTGTGCAGGCACGTGGGAATGCCCAGAGGTGAGATTTTCATGCCATAATGTACTGTGCCTCATGGATTTTACTTCAGACTGGCTATATTTTTAGCTGCAGTCTGACAAACAGCATAATAGGGAACTATATATATTTTTAATTCGGTAATGAAAGAGTAACCGTCAAAGTTCTAGTCTCTTTTCATAATTTGAAAAGCAGTTCACAGTGCAGCAACAGTCAAATATTGTAATAAAAGTTAAAATTTCATTAGGGAAATGAGGACACAATGTAACACATTTAAATTTATTGGCTGAGTAAATCTGAAATTAGAATGTCCCAAGACAGGTTGACCACTTACTGTGTGAAATACCTACAGTATAATTTAGAATGGACTTAATAGACTTCAAATGAAGTTATAGAAGATGCTGGGGTTAATTTTAGTAACTGCATCCTCTGTGCATACACTAGTCATTTGTCAGATGTAAGGGCTTATCTGGTTTGTGTTTTAACTTGATTTTTGATTACTTGAATGGATATTTAGGGAAAGTACAGTAAATACATTTGGTTAGATCCAGAGAAATGGGATTGTCACTTCCTATATCATCTTGCCCATACTTTGGGATCTTTGGAGGAGACTCTTATTTGCAGTCCTGGACTGCCAGTCCATCATTGGGTGAGATGTGTTATGGACTGACATGAGACAGTGCCTTATTGAACGCTCCCTGCTTAGAAGTGTGGCTGCTGAACGAGGAAGGTCTTTAGTAGGTGCTGAAAAGACAACAGAGGCGGTGCCTAATGTTAAAGGCTAGGTGCTACCACACAAAGGCCCGATTCCTGTATTGTAAGGAATGGACCTTCTGATAAGATGGCATCCATATGAGGCCCTCTCCTGCAGAGTGCAGTGATCGATTGGGTGTATAAGGGGTGAGGCAATCTTTTCAGTATCCTGGTCCCAAGCTGTATAGCACTCCAGTACCAACATCTTGAACTTAGCGTGGTAGTTCAAGACTGCATCCTTAAGTGCTAAATTATTAGTAGGCTCTCCCATGAAGGGAAAAGTTGCTGCACTCTTGCCCTGCCAGGAGGAAATAGGATGGCTGCATCTTTATTGGGGAAGCATCATATCACAGTGGAAGGGCATATGCAACCCATCCTCTTTGGTTAAAGTAGACCCTTGCCTGAGACCTTAAGGAGCCCCATCAGTTGTAGAGCAGTACCAAACCAGGTGGGCAAAGGTCTGATTTAAGACCAGGTGTTCCGATGTATTACAATATCTTTCCTTCAAAGCGGTTGCACTATTTTGTTTCATGTCAGCTGCTTTGAGCTATTAGATAAAGCAGGAGTATAAAAAGAGAGCCCTGCTGAGTCTGCCTAAAGGCCTATTTAGTCCAACATCCTGCTTCCCACAGGGGCCAACCAGATGCTTATTGGAAGCCCACAAGCAAGACATGGAGGCAACTGTCCTTTCCTGCACTGTTGTTTTCCCAGCAAATGATATTCAGGGTTATAAATGGGATAAAAATACATTTTTAAAAACTGCTATTCAGAAAATGATTACTTTTGCCTATAAAATCTATTTCAGTTATGTTAGGCTTAAGATTGTGTTGACAGTTTTGCTGTGAAAACTGCCATACATGTGTGTGGCAGTGTTGGGTTGGCATGTAATAATCTGTTTTTAGTTTTGGAATAGAATATGAATTTTCTTAACCTTAAAATACTTTTTAACAATTTAAAACCTTTTTTGGAGTTGGAATACAAACAGCAGTAATTAGTGGATTGTGTTGCTTTTGGGGGTAACTGCAGGCACCAGATATATTTCCAACAACATTGCTGAATATTCCAGCCCTGTGGTTTGTATATTGTATGATAAGTTGTCCAGAAACACAAAACCGGACTGAATTCATTTGGAAAAAAACATCCCAGGGAAGAAAAACAGAGTATTCTAAATTTTACAGCTGGAGTTATTGGATTCTAAATATGCATTTTATTGGTTAGTTGCCATCAAACACTTAAAATGATATTGAATAAATCAGAGATGGTGAAG
Source organism: Podarcis pityusensis (assembly GCF_964106645.2). Lineage (NCBI taxonomy): Eukaryota > Metazoa > Chordata > Lepidosauria > Squamata > Lacertidae > Podarcis > Podarcis pityusensis. The sequence goes on from NC_138028.1 coordinate 27,637,849, forward strand.
TTGGCAGCAAACATGAGCATGCCAGTTACAGCAATAGAAGTCAATTTTATGTATAACAGGCCCTTTGGGATGCATAAAGCCTAACATAGGACAGATTTCAGCACCTATAATTATTTCTACACTGGGCTCTATGGAGCAGCACACAGAGGGCTGAAAATGAATCATGGTAGGGCTGGATTTGGTTGGAGTGAAGCACCAGGGTTGATTCCATAGGCATGCCTTGACAGATTTAGGAAGCAAGATTTAGGAAGCAAGACGTACAGGAGAGTCGGGGTCCAAGGCAAGGAGTCTGGGCAAAGGAGGCTGGCTGGAATGGGGCAAGGGCTGTCATGCGGTCCGGGATGATGGAAGGTTGAGAGGAAGCTGTTGAGCAGGAAGACCAAAGCGTAGGTAGGCTGGTTGATAATCAGATCATTAGAAAGCCATACAACTAAGGCCAAAGGCTGGTTGTTGCCCTGGCAAAGATCCAGCATTTGTAGCTTTGTCAGGTCTGGAGGAGTCAGTGGACTACCAGGAAGGTGGAAACCTGTTGGGACCTGTGAAGACAATTCTGCTCCTTGTTCTTCATCTCTGCAGTCTTCAGGGTGTCACCACAGTGCACAACTGTGCACAAACCAGGAAACACCAGTCCCAGCTGATGCTGACATGCATGTTTGTTGTTATCCAGTGTGGTTCGTAAGGTATTTTATTTGTAACCCAATAGCCGCACCACACTGCGTATGTGTGTTTCAGCAGTTCCCGCACTGCCTCGAAAGCTGCTCCAGAGCCTTCTTCCAAGGCCTTCACTCCAAGCTGATATCCCTGCAACAGGAGTACTACCCCGAGGGAAGACGTGCAAGCCACAACTATGCATTCAAGCCTTGTGAGATCTATGGGCTTGAGCACATTTGGCATTCTACTATGGCCCATAGCAACCAATGCATCTGCATAGTGCCAAAAATTAATACTGAAGAAAGGTAGTTCTTCCATGATGATAAATTGCTCGGAGTATAAAGAGGAGTATAAAGAGGGGAAGTTCTACTACTGTGCTAAAAGCCCCCAAGTATAAACTTCTTGCTTAATAATAAGCAAAGCAAGGAAGATTTATTTCTGCTTATTAGCTCTGTTTAGTTTCAGAATTGCAAAATATATGAGTACATGTTTTGCATATATATTTTATCAGTGTAGATCAGGTCTGTCCTGCTACCAATCAGTTGTATAGTTGGTGACTAGGAATTAATTATGTACCCATGTATTTTAAAGCAAATATTCTAATTAAAAGTTTAATCAGGGGCGGGGAGTAGAAAATATTAACTGCTGATGAAATACTGTTCACTGTTTTTTAACATGATAATTTATCTTAATATTTTCTCTGCTTTGCCTAAGCTTAGAATCTTGCTTCATTAACTACTACATGGAAACTACAGTGGTAGGTACAAGATCTTTTCTCATAGGCTTTGTGGAGAAATAATTACTTTTAATGACCCAGAAAGGCTGAAGATGCCATTATTTAGGATAGGGATTTTATCATCGGATGGGAAACAATTACGGCTGTTGTAAGGAAAATAATCTAGCACTGAAGTTTGAAGGTGAGACATTTTAACAAAATTTATGGAAGGCTAAATGTAATGATTTCGGATGGTTTTTGTCTGTATCCTCTCACACTTGTCAGGTTCAGAATTTGAATCTATAGCCCTTGGAGATTATGTTTAATTAATACAAATCTTCCATTGGAATTGAACTCATCAGAGCGTATAAAACATCACTTATTAGGTAGCTGAGCAAGAAAGGTTATCTATAACGCCTGAAGGTCTAAAAGAAAGGATATGATGCCTCCAACACATTAGAAAATGTCTATTTTTTTTAAAAAAAACAACCAGTTTAAACTAATGACCGTAGCGCCAACACTCTTGTTTCCATTTGTGTATAACGTTGTTCTTTAATGGCAAGGGCTGAAATTGTTCAAGTCTCTTGCCAGCTGAAAAGCTTGAATATATTTTGCGAGAAAAGGCAAAGAACAAAACTTAGCTTAAAAAATTGTTAACTATGAATAATTTGTTGGGAAGATTCGGCAGCGGTCCTGTAGCGGTGGTGTTCCAAACCGTGTTGAACCTGACAAGGGTCTTTTCGGTGGGAAGATAAATAATGGCAGAACAATCCCCAGTGATAACTCAATATTTTGTGAGTTGGTCCTAATGAAAGGCATTACCTGACAGTGGATTCTGAGTTTTCCCCCCTTTACGGACCAACATGGCTTGTTTTTGCTTTTTGAGTGCTTTGAGTGTTTGCCTGCCACTGCCATGCTCTGCTTTGAAGAGTGATTGGTGTGGTCTTGGCCATGCTTTCCATTAGCATGGCCCGAGAAGCTTAGCCAGCAGGCCACATGAACTCTGTGTCCCTCCTAGAGCGGAGGTTCCCAAACTGTGGTCCGTGGACCACACATAATCTTCATCATTCAGGTGGTCAGCAGCATGCCCATATTAAATATTCATGCTGATACTTAATTGCATTTTTATTGATTCTTTTTATTTCTTATATTGCACTTTATTGTATTGCAATTTGAATTTTATGGAATGCGGTTTGTAGTGCAGTAAAATGCAATAGAAGACGAAGAAGAAGAAGAAGAAGAAGAAGAAGAAGAAGAAGAAGAAACAAGCAATAAAACACAATGGAAAAATCATACAACATCTAGCAGAGTGCATTGCCATTGCTACAACAGGAAGAAAAGTCATGAAGTGGTCTGCCAAGACTGTCAGCAATTTTCAAGTGGTCCATGGGGTGGGGTGGGGGGAGTTTGCAAACCATTGTCCTAGTACCTTTACAGAATGGTCTGCAATATGCAGAGGGTTCTTTGGCAAAGATGTGTGTGTTCCCTGACAGTAAAACAAAAATGGATGTGGAAAGAGTGGTGATATAAAAGGATTTAAAATCTACTGTTCCATAGAACAAGGACATAATTTTTCACATTGGGTATATGTGTGCCTTCTGCTCTTCTTGTGTGTGTGTGCTTACTGGTCTTGTGGGACAGTGGGGACGTCTGTTTTCAAAGTTGGCTGTAAAGCTTGCTGCCATCGTTTCATGGGTGAGAATATAGGGCAGTTCAAATCCATTATTTCATTGGCAGTAGCAAGGAAGTGTCTCTTGAACAGGCACAGCTGTGGGGAACTGGAAAATGGTTGCTGTTGCTCTCCTTGCATTTGAAGGCTTTTGTTTCTGGAGCAACGACTTCCTCATGAAATTACCGAACTACAGTCCAACAGGATTTTTATTTCTGTCTCCTGTGGTTTCAATTGAGGTTAAAGGGGTTTTTTTGTACTACATATATTAATTAGCTTACCAGTGTTGGCATATCGTTGTCGTCAAATTAAATTTCTGTCTTCTCTTCCTCCCAAAGGAGCCCAGGGGCCCAAAAGTTAAAACAATACGTTTTGTATAATTTACCAACACTGTCTTGTCAATTGTCAGTATTTTTAGGATATGTAAGACCATTGTATTGTGTTTGTGTATTGGTTTTGGTGATTGCTGCATTTTGCACTTTGTACCTTCTTTGTGAGGCATCTTCTCCTAAAAAGTGGGATACAAATTTATTAACTGATAATCAGTCACTGTACCTGTTTTGTTTTACAAAATTATCACCGTCTGCTCCTCTCTCTCTCTCTCTCTCTCTCTCTCTCTTTCTCTCTCTCTCTGCATTTCGGGTCCTTGTAACTTCATTCCTCTCTCTGTCCCACCACCCAACACATACTCTATATGTGATTCTATATGCTTGCCAACTTAGTATGACACTTTGTGCTTCTTATGATAATTGGACTCTAGTCTGCAAAAACTTAATCTGGGAATGGGAAACCTGTGGCCTTCCCAGATGTTCCTGAACTCCAACTCCCTTCAGCCTAACCTGGCATGAGCAATGGTCAGGGTTGATATGGGGTTGTAGTCCAGCAACATCTTGAAGGCATAGATTTCCCCCACCTCTGGCTTGCGCCATAAAAAATTGCTAGGACCTCAAGTCTTGCTGCCACAGGCAAACATGGCTGCTCCTCTGGAAATTGTTAAATGTGCATGTATGTCTCTGTTCCCCAAGAAAAAAATGTGTTAATATATTGTGATGATTTCTAGGTTTTAACCTCCGACTTGGAAAAGAGGGAGACCCAGCAGCAAAGGATGCTGAGCCAGCTGAAGGAGATACAGAGCAGCTATAAGATCTGTGAAAATGAGTGCAGAGCTGCAGAACTCCAAGTTAGTGAGCTGGCTCAGCAACTGGAAGAGTCGACTAAGGAGGCAGAGAGGTACCTAGCTGAATTCAGACAATCTGAAGTACTCAGGCTAGAGAATGAGAAGAAGAGGGAGGAGTTAAAACTGAAAGCTCAGGAAACTATTAGACATTGGAAGCTAAAGTGTAAGAAACTGGAACATGAAAGAGAGAAACAGACTCAACTTCACAACCAGCTGATGGAGAAGAACAATCTGGTATGGGATTTTTTTTCCTTTCAGTTATTTCATTTTTTCTTGAAGCCAAACGTTCTGGGAACTACTTTCCCCCAGTGAATTTTTAGACTCTTGAAAATAAGTAGGTATAATATATCACACTGTAAGAAAAACCATATTCCGTTAGTGGTGGGCTTTATGGAGGAGGAGGGAGAAGAGATGACTTTCAGTAGGCAGATATATGTAGCTTGTAATTAATACAATGGACCTTTTGATCTGATCCATCTTACTGGAACATCTTCACAAGTGAGATGGAAATAGTGTTATCCTGTTGTGGTTGGCATGACATCTACATTTTTAATATAAAATTTGGTGCCTGATCAAATTGTTGACCTGTGTAATGTAAGCTTACAAATGATCAAATCTGGCTTTGATATGGTGTCTTCTAGAAATGTAAGGCAAAAAACAGAAATTCTAGAAATGTAAGGCAAAAAAATCACCACCTGATTTTTTTTTTTAGAAATTTGCCCAGTTTTATTCGTCCAAATAGATGTATTCAGTCTTTGGTCTTGGTTCCTTTAAAGCAGGGGAGGGAGAATGTTACCAGCCTTAGAGCTACATTTCATTGTGGACAGATTTTGAGGACTTGTGTCCCAGTATTAAGTGGCAACAGAGGCATGCCCAGAGGGACATGACCAAAGTATGTGGAGAAACAGATGTGACTTTTCCCTTTTGTACAGCAGGCTATATTCCAGCCATGTAAAAGTCAGAGGTTTCTACAACCCACCATCCAGGTTACTACAATTCAGGATATATTCCAGCCAGGCAAAAGCAACCAAAGAGGGTGTGGAGTAGAGCTGGTAAGAGGTGCAGTCTTTGGAGGAATGCATTCGCTCCCTGGGTCTGAAGATCCTCCCCCCGCTTGAAAGTGTTGCTCTACAACCATGCATGGCAAATAGCCAGCATGCTGCTGCAAGGTGTCGACAGATATGTGTACAGTACTCAAACCATTCACACTCTCTGCTCATGTAACTTGGAAACCAAATTGGTCTTAGATCCCTAGTCGCAGGTATATGGATGTTTGGAGTTGTGTATACTCAGTTGTATCTCTGCTACACTTTGGTCCATTCCAGAATCCAGCAGGGCTCTTCTTAAAGGTCTAATAATACCATGTTTTCAACAGTGGCAAGCCCAATGCTTCCAGGAATCCCACAAGCCCCTTTGTGTATTTGCTTCAGGAAATGGTGATGTATGCACAACAAGCACTTTTCCAGATAAAGTGTGGAACTGTGCTAATAGAAGTTATTTGAACTGACAGATAAGGGTTTGCTCACTCATCTGACTAATAAGGTTTTAGAGAATAAGTTGACAGTTCTCAAAGACTTTGATTTGCTTCTTCAAAACAGTAAGAACACAGCTTTCACAGTGGCAAAACAGCGTTTCCAGGTCTTTTTCTCCTTCTCAGAACAGTGAATTCAAATATTATGACTGGAATTGTTTGAGAATCCCCTTTTCTTGTTTCATTGTGTTTGATTAACAGTCCAAGGTGGCCGTGCTTACAGGCTAAGAGCTCTGCGATAATACTTTTCTCTTTTGTACAGCAGGCTATATTTAAAAAAAAACAAAACATTTTTGGGGGGTAATCTGCTGAAAAACTAGCATTTAAAATAGCAATGAACATTTCAATTAAATGTTCTTGAATGATGTCCAGAGGCAGTAGTAACGTCCGAAGGCTGAAAGAGGAAGCACAATTTTTGATGCGATAATACACGTGGGAGGAAAATTAGCAGTGTGAAAAATAGTAGATTAGTCCTTCCACCTTCAAGGTAAAAACATAAAAGGAGGATAGTTGTGGCAGATGGCCATTGGGAGACTGGAGATTCTAAGCAATAATTAAACATTTCACTGTAATTTGAAAATAAGCAACCAACATACCAGACACAGTTTTGACAGGGAAAGGCTGTTTTGTGTCCCCAAGAGGCTCAAGCCAAGTGTGACAAGTAGGTGGACTTCATTGCATCTCTGCTTTATAATTACTCAGTCACTTCTTTTATACCCAGTCAAAGCACATTCCCTTTGCTGGGATTTAAAAGCTGCCTGTCTAAGGTAAAAGTACAGAGAAAACCTGTAACCTGAAATAACTGAGACTTCTGAGAGGGAAGGGTCTATCTAGAATAACGACAGTGATTGTAACTACAGTGGGGGGAGTCAGTTGAATTGCAGGAATGTTAAGGATTTGAGAGAAAGGCAGTGGCAGGAAAGAAGGTTGGAGAGACAGAAGTGAGCCTTTGACTTCAACCCAAGTTTAAGCAGCGGCCTGTAATGCAAGGTGTTGCGAAGGAGTGGGTTCAAGGGAGGGATAAAATATTTATGCATTTAAATGTAATATTGCTTTATCTGTTTGTCATAATATTAAAAGTGGTAAACAATAGTTAAAGGAATGAAATCAACCTTAAAAACCATCAGAACAGGTTGTATTTTGTTCTGCTATTACTCTTCCTAATGGATTTTATGATCATTTACTGTTCTTTACTTTGGGTGACTTCTGACAGCAGGGCACCACATAACTCTCTCAAAATCAGTAAAGTAAGCAATAATAAACAAGTAAATACAATTGTAAAATCAAAACCCATTTTTTTTTAAAAGAAGCCACACCAGGATATGGGTGGTTAAAAATCTGGGCAGTTGCACTGTGTTATATGTATATATTTGCATATGTTTGTATACAAATAGGTTATCTTGAACCATAATATGAATAATGGGGAGTGGATAACTGTACAGATTTATGTACGGTGCTTATTTTAGGGGTTTATGCCTGCCCTTCAAGTTCCAAGCATGACTTGTAAATGATATTATATAAAAGGGGAGCCATACGCCTCTTTTCATTACCAGTGTGCCTCTTGGATTCCATACCACTTTGTAGTGTTTCTTCTCCTTTTCATAGTTTGGTTGTGACATCCTTCCATTAGTAAAGAGGTTTTCAGACAGTGGCAAAATTCAGCTGCTGCTTAAATTTATGGGAAAGGACACTGGTGTTCTTCTCTTTGTTGTGGTGGTCTTCTTTCTCCACAGTGCTGGTCTGGGCCATTTCCCCGCTATGGTATAGAGGTGGGGAGTCTCAGGCTCCAGGGCCAAATGTGGCTCCGTAGGACACCTTGTTCAGCCCTTGTGACTCTTTCAAGGCCACACCCCCTCTTTCAGGCCACCCCCCCCATCAGCTCTATTCTGCCCTATAATGCCATTGATGGAGAAATGTGTGGGTGTGTAGAAACCTCAGACTTGTCCATGGCTGGAATATACTTGTTGTACAAAGGTAAGAATCCCCTTTGTTACTCTACCTACTTTTACATCTGGCCCTAGTCTCCACTTACATGTGGCCCCTGCAAGGTTGCCTGTGAAGGGAATGCAGCTTTTGGGCTGGAAAAAAATTGTGTCCCTCATGCTGTAGTAGAAGTCCATGTGTCTCTTGATACTTTTTTCCAGTTCTCTACTGCTCTTTTGAATTGCAGGTCCATAAGGAAAGGGATGACTTAAAAAGTCAGCTTCTTTCAGCTATGCATCAGGTGGAAAACCTTCAGAAGGAGCTGAGTGATGTTCTTGAGAAGAGGGCCAAGCAAGAAGAGGAACTTCACTGCAAAGAAGTGAAGCTCAGAGAAACCAGATCGGTTCAGATGGCTCTTGAACAAGAAATCAGGGATGTCAGAGAAACTGCAGAGAGACTAGAGGGTGAGCTGCGACAGCAGGGCCTAACGCTGAGCCAGCTAAGAACTGAAAAGCAACATTTAGAGGAAGAGCTTGCCACCATTAACACGATCCATGAAAAGGACCAGGGGAAACTGTTGGAGATGCAGGCTGTTATAAAAAACCTGAGTGCAATTCGGGCTGAACTGACCAGCCGCATGGCAGACGACGAGAAATCCAAGAAGGAGATGCGCAAGACCCTGATGGATCTCAAGCAACAGCAGGAGTCTAGCCAGGAAGAAATGACTACAGTCAGTCAGCAACTGAAGTTGGAGCGAGATGTCCACCAGCAGGAGCTAGCAGAGCTTCAGTCAGAGTTGCAGCGGGTGAAAACCAAACATGACCAACGTGTCCAAGAGATTATGAAGCTGTTCAGCCAAGAAAAGGAAGAAGCAGCTGGTCACATTGAAAAATTCAAGGTACCTGTAGGCTAGTCAGCTTTGCATATCTCTCCCCACCTTTTGGATAATGTACCTGGGTTTGTGTAGAAGGTAGTGGAAGTGTGAACTATTCAATTTAAAATTGGCCATTTGCTCCTTGAACAGGTTCTGCATTCTTGTGAAACATGTAGTCTTGAGCAATAAAAAAGAAAGGAAAAAAAGAGAGAGAACCCATTCCAAATAGATGTGGTATGTTGGCCAGTATCAAAGGTTGATTTTGTTTATCCCTGGCCTTCAACAGTCTTCCTACATGCACATCTTCCTTCCTACAAGGTTTTTGTGCTCAGGGGATATAAGAGTTCCTATTTGCATCATTTATTATGCATTTATAACTACGTTGCATCATTTATTCTGGTTTGGCTAATCATGGGAAGAGACCAAGATCATTAAAGCCCTGCCCTTGACTTCTGGAAATTTTACCCAGCCACCCCTATTGCTTTTGATAATTCACTAGGCATTGTCTCCCCTTCCTAGAAGCTTGTTTTTTAAAAAATAAAAACAACCAACCCTCCCAACCCAAAAAAACACAGATTGAAGCTGATATTCACAAAGAGCCAAACCTATGCTCAATACCACATTCTCTTCTTTTGCAAAACTGTGGAATACAGATGTAGAATAGACCAGAACATACCAGTTGCAGAACAGTTTAATTTTTCCAGGTAGTGGTTATACTGCTGGGCATAGAATGACAAACATAAGTGACAGCCCATTCCACATATATCCTCTACACCATCATAGCTACTTTCCATTTTCAATAACAACCAAAGTTGTAATAGTCTCTTCAGCCTGCATCTCTTTGTTCTCTGATACTTGCTTTGTTAGTTTTCTCCATTTCACTAAAATATTTCTTCTCTGTAAAATAATATTGAGTGCACTTGTTAATGGCCAGAGGATGTTGATACCATACATGCTGCCACGTAAAATACTTTCTCTTACAGGCATTTACTTGATGTCCTTAAGACTCTGGTGCATGTAATAAAATGGTAGATTGGATGCATAAATAAGTGAATGTGGCACTTGCTTACTCAGCGACCAGTGTGATTTTTAGGGGAACCAGAAGGGAGGTTATACATCGTGGGGAAGGATAAAGACAATTCCCCTTTCCCATTGTATGGACACCTGGATCTACCCTCTCTTTTACTTTGTAACATCACCAAAGATAGCAGTTACCTGGTTCAGGATACAGATTTGCCTTGTTGATGATGCTGGGATGCACTGAATGAATTGAATGCTGTTTCTCCTAGAGGTCCTCCTAACCACTCAAAATGCAAAATGAGGTTCTGCGTGTGCAGAATGTGCTTTAGTTTATGTCCACCTTTTGTCCAACTCCTGGATACTAATCACAGCTCCAGGTAACCACCCACAAAGAGTGATTGTTTTAAGGTTCCAGAGAATCATGGACAAGCCCAGAGAAGCTGAAGGACATTGTTGCTTTTTCTTTGGTAGCCTAGTCTTCTGGTCCCAGAGCTATTCATGCAGGGTGCACCCTGTCCACATGGTTCCCCTGCTCCCACCTGGTAGAATGCATGATCTCTTGATTAGTTTAAAACTTTACAGGAAAAGGTAACCATGAGGAGGGGGCAGCGCATGAGTCTGGGGTTTGTGGCAGCTATTTTCTTCTCATGCTTTTAGCGCCGAACTGTAGTTTAGCATTTTGCACAGACATGGCGAATAGCTTGTGTGATCTCATTCTGGACATTTTTTTAAAGCAATGGCTGAGAGTGGGCATGGAGTAGGTGGCAAATACAAAGTGACATTTTTGTGCAACACAAGAACTATACTGAGGAGCAGCATGTGGTCAAATCTGTTAATGCCGTGCAAAACAATCTGGATTGCTTGCAGAGACTGGGAAGGATATATCTATTGCCAGAAGTCTCTGTTATGTAGTTTGATCCTGTAAGTTGATATTTTAGAGAACAGCATGAACAGAATTAAAACACCAGTTTTCCTGGATTATGTAAACTAACTATTGGATTAATAAATATGGGATTACTGATAGAAAACGTAATTTTATTTACAGATAGGTAGCCGTGTTGGTCTGCCATAGTCAAAATAAAAAAAATCCTTCCAGTAGCACCTTTAAGACCAACTAAGTTAGTTCTTGGTATGAGCTTTCGTGTGCAAGCACACTTCTTCAGAAGAAGTGTGCTTGCACACGAAAGCTCATACCAAGAACTAACTTAGTTGGTCTTAAAGGTGCTACTGGAAGGATTTTTTGTAATTTTATTTATCAATAATAGAATATTAGGTTATTTCAATCCTGTTTTCCAACCTGCTAGTAAGCAAGAACTGTTTCCGTCTGACATTTCTGCATAGCTCCATCCCTTCTCCTTCATGAGAATGGACATCCTTTGGGGTCTCATCTGCTTTCTTGTCAGCCATATGTTAGTGTACAGAGTTACTATCAGGTTACTGTAAAGAAAAACTCTTTGGGGCCAATGTGGCAGGAGAAAATGTTGGAGAGACATGGACAGCCATATTTTCAGCAGAAGGAGAAAGACAGAACTTAACAGATAGAACAGTCAATATACACGTATATTATATAGCAATAAAGCTACCTGATGATAAACAGTTACGGTGCCATTTGATATGTGATGTGGGTTTCAAGTAAGAGGCTTCCTTCAGATAAATCTCTATGAAACCCTCCCTCATTAAAATTGTTTCATGAAAGTTGGCCAAGAAGTTGGGAACTTAAATAAGCATGGTCAACTTTGTTCTTTGTTTTGCTTATTCCCAACAGGCAGAGCTTGTAGAAGAAAGAAATTTGGTAAAAGCTCATCGCCGACAGGTAGAAAAGATGAAAATTGAGTGTGATAAGCTGCTGGAGGAGCTAAGCCAGAAGGAAGAAGAAAATTCAAAATTTAGGCGAAAATACCAACTGATGAAACAAGAACTGGATGAAAAGGTAGAGTTCAGCTTCTTTAGGCTAGGACCCACCTTTTAGCACCCAGTTCTCTGCTTTTTTGCTATATATGTCATCTCTCTCGTTTTCCATCTTTTCTATCTCTCTGTCTCTCTATGCCTGACATTGTTCTGATTTACTATTTCTTTCCCCATCTTTATTATTATTTTTTTTTAAAAAGCTCTGTAAAAAAGATGTGCAACAAAATGGTGGGCGTGCCCCTGGCATGATATAGTTTTGGGTCCTGATATGTTATATGATGTCAATTTGCTGATGAGGAAAACAGCAAATATATATATATATATATATATATATATATATATATGCACATAAGTAATTTTAGCATGCAAAGCAGACATTCCTCAAACTTCTAGCAGCCCATGCACTTTGAGAAACAGTCTGGAGGAACCAGATTATATGACTTCATTGGCAAAGCTAAGGAGGTTAAGAGGGGCCCTGAATTTAAACTAGTCCAAGTGTCGGTGCTAAGATCAATTCCCTTATAACCAATTGCTATTTGCAGGTTAGCCCTTATCATCCGGATGATGACATGCTGCATGTCACAGGCAAGGAATTTAAGCTACAAATGCAAACCTCGCCAAAGCAACTTGGAAAGCAAGAATAAATAATCGAAAACTACTCCTGCCGCTTTAGAACCCAATCTAGAACACAGATGATCTGCTGTAGAACTGGAAATGCCTCAGTAATGAACTGGATGAGATCCATTAAACTGAAGCTCAATCTGGATAATACTGAGGCACTGTCAGTAGGCGATTCCCTAGACTGGATGGATGGGAGGTTGCCTGCTCTGGATGGGGTTTCACTGCCTCTTAAGGAGCTAGTACATAACTTGGGGGTGTTTATGGATTTGTTGCTGTTACTTGAAGCTCAGGTGCCCCTGGTAGCGCAGATTGCCTTCCACCATCTTTGGCTGGTGGCCCAACTCTGCCACTATTTGGATATGTGAATGATCAAATTTAATAAATGTATATTGTTTTCTGTCCCATCACCCCACCCCACCCTGAATGTGTATGTTAGAATTTTGTTGGGAACTCTGGAGTATTTTAATATTTTCTCCTTTAATGAATTAATTTTGGGCACAGATTGTTTGTGAACTTCTTGGTGGTGATCATGCTGGTTTGTGGTGTCGTATACAGTAATGACACTTTTGGGAGCATGCAATAGCAACACTCCCCCCCCCCCAAAATTATTTATACTTTTCTGATTTATACATTTCACTGATTTTACAATCATTTTGACATTTCAAAACTTGACTTCCTTCCCCCACTTTCTGCGGTTCCTAAATTTATTTTTAATGTCTTCTGCATATCCAAATTAACTTAATTTGTTCATTTATTCATCTTCTTTAAATATGCATTCTTACGAAACTGCAGGTTATTACAAGAGTCCTGCCAATGTTTTTCTCTGTTTACAATTGATCTGTAAATATTCAATAAACCATTTCCATTCTTTTATAAAAAGTTTGTGATCTTGATTTCTTATTCACCATTTCTGCATATTCCACAAGTTTTTGTATCCATTCTTCCTTTGCTGAGACTTCTTCTTCTTTCCATTTTTGGGCAAGTAACATTCTTGCTGCTGCAGTCGCATACATGAATAAATTTCTATACATTTTAGGTAGTTCTATCCCTATAGTTCCCAAGAGAATAGCGTCTGGGTTTTTTTACGAATGTTATTTTAAACATCCTTTTCATTTCATTATATATCATTTCCCAGTAAGCCTTAACCTTACAAGAAGACCAGCGCATATGATAAAAAATACCTTCTTTCTCTTTGCATTTCCAACACTTATTTGATTGAGATTTATACATTTTTGACAGTTTACTCGGTGCTAGATACCATCAATATATCATTTTCATATCATTTTCTCTTAAACCATAACATGCTGTAAATTTTATATCCATATTCCACAGTCGTTCCCATGCTTCCATGTCTATATAATGACCAATATCTATTGACCAATGTATCATTGAAGATTTTACTTGCTCATCCTTTGTCTCCCATTCCAATAATATTTTATACATTTTAGACAGCGCTTTTACATTACGTTCCAACAGGTCTCTTTTGGGCAACACTAACACTTTCTGAGCAATTATTTCCCTCTTGCTACAATGATAGCTTCAACCTCATTTGGATGTGGGGGGATAACTGGAGTTCCCCAAGTTAACCTTGAAGTGAACAAAACCTTTGCAATCCCAATTGAATCTGATCCCATGGAGGGGGAGAATATCTAAAGTTTTGCAGGAAGTACTGGAGTGATCAGAACGCCTTGAACTCTGCACACCAAACAAGCATTTAAAGAAGTCTTTCTGGCTTGCCTTTCTTTGACTTCTCTGTGCATATCAACCTTTTTCTCTAAAAGACTTCAGTTTGCTCCCTATTAAATCTGTTGCGCACTAAAAGCTTTGCCACCTTCTCTGCTGTTCATTTGTTTAGTCACCAGTTTTTCGCCTGTTCTTTGTTTTCTTCCAAGCATGTTATTCCTTGTTTTTTGGTGCTTTCCAAGAAAGCTGTGCATTGCAGAAGATGTGCTTTGTCTGCTTGTAACACCAAACCTCTTTACTCTGCACCAGCACATTCTACTTTAAAACTTCTGGTAATGCTTTTGAACATGATTCCTTATTAAACATTCTGCGGGAGGTGGCAGGAATAGGCGACAGAATTTAACGGGCTCCAAGTATATTAGCAGGACGTGACAAATGAATAATGTGATGTTCCAGTTGAAAGCTTTGAACAAAAACATTCTGCCCTCTTTTAATAAAATGTAGGTTCATCCTGTAATTTGAAAGACTCAGAGATAGCACCCCAACAGAAGATGCTTACGGTTTTCTGTGTTCTCCAGGCCATTATACAACCAAAAGGTTGCTTAAAGCTTTGGCTTGGAAATAAAGTTGTGTCGGTACATACCAACCATTTCCGTTCCCAAAGACTGACACGGCCAAGCTGTGTTTTGATTTGCACTTTCTGATGACAGGCATTCTGATGACTCTTCTTGCTGCATGGACGTAATTAAAGAGAGAACATGAGAGCACGGATTCCATTTTTACCAAATCAAAATATTTATTTGGGTAAAAAACAAAAAGGGAAAAGAGAGAGAGCGAGAGATGATTGGATCCTTACGGTTGTATTCTTTGGATCTGATCTGAGCAGCTGCTCAGGACTAGCTCTTTTATAATGTCAAAGAAAAATCTATTAAATGAGAAAATGTCAAACGAGTGTTCACATTCTGTTTTTCATTTTGTTTGAGAGCTGTTTAACTTTACTTATTAAATGTTGTAGGGGAAAAAGTCCCTCACAAGCAATTGGGAGAAACTGAACCATTGACCCCATCCAAAATATGCAAGCGAAAGCCTTTGGGGTTTCTCCCCACATGCATATCAGGGCTGTACTTTTCTAAAACAAACAAGTCAGTCTATAAGAGCAATTGGCAAATACGATTATATGACGTACATGAAATCCCTTTGAGGTCTTCTCTTTTTCCATCCTGCAGCAACATCCGCTTCCATTATAACATTGGGCAGATTTCAGTGTTACATCAGTGTCTAAAATGCAGGAGACGATCAATTATCACAATCTCCATTGCATCTAGTGAATATTAAAAGTGACCATCATGGTGATGATCCATTGTCAATGATTTTATTTCTGTATTTGTGTGTGGAATTGAGCTATTCTCCTGTTTGGGGGCTTCCCAAAGGCATTGGGTTGGTCAGTATGGAAAACATGGACTGACTAGTCCTTCAGTCTAATCCAGCAGGGCTCTCTTATGCTACAATGATAAGTAATCACTTATTGTCTACTATCACTGAAGTTTTGGCTTTTACTGGGACTTCTATTGGATCACAGAAAACGTCATAAGTTCTTTGGTGCTATTATTCTTTCTGCTGAAAAATCAAGTTAAAGTAGACTTTGTGTGTGTGTGAGCACACAAAAAGGCCAGATGTGTTTCAACATGAAGTATTCATTAGTGGCCAAAAATATGACCAGATAATATCTTAGGCTTCAGAAGGAAAAGAATTCTAGAATTGGGAGAAACCTCATCCGTAGACAGGATGTTTGATTCCTTTCAACTTCTCTTTCTGGTTTATATTGTTACCATAAATATTATTTCAAGAACATCAAAAAGCCTTAGTAGGGTATACAGCTGTTGTTGTTGTTGTTGTTGTTTCTTTTACCTTAACTCTATCTTTCAGCAGCTTATATTCTATTAAGGAGATGCTTTAATGTTAAGTTTTGTGCTATTCCCCTTCCCCCAGTAACATAGATGGGGATGCATACATGATTCTTCTTCTCCTGCCCCACCTTGTGTGATACCAGCTGCTGGGCAGGCCTGTTGTTGGGGTCAAAGCACTTTCAAAGGTGACAACGTGCCCTGGTTGGTGCTGGTATAGACAAACCTTCCTTTCGTTTAAATAGCTGAAGATATATGTGGAATCATCTTTTCCCAGACAGTGTGAGCTGCTCTGGTCTATAGTCAAATGGCTTCCCTGATCTAGAGTGCCTAATAACAATTCCTTCAATGCACCTGTTTGTAGTCTTTCTTGTTGTACCTGCCAATTACTTCCCTGCTTTCAAAATTGAAGCATTATTGGTGGTGATAGTGCTCTGTTTCTTTTAATTTAATTGCTTTTTTAATTTAATTACATCGAGTGTGCATTTTGCTGCAGACTTTATACAGCACAGTGCTTCAGTGCTAGGATATTGTCACTGATTTAGGAACTGAATGGACTTTATCTCCTGACCATCCTTTGGACTTTAATTTCTCTTGATATGTTCTGTTTGCATGATGTGTTGGTTTATGGAATTACACTTCATGAGAATTGTATGTTGAATTGTGTTTGAAATAGAAATTACATAGTCAAAAACAGCCTGTTACGTTATGTGTGTTGTTACCAGGGTATTGTCACCTGCACAGGAAACTGTCTTTCCATATTTTAGCCTCACACCATTTACAGTTTTCCTGCTGTAAACTAAAAGTGTCTGGGACGTAAAATATCCCAAGAAATCACTTGATTCCTGTACTTGCTTCCCCGTCCCTCACAGCCAATATAACCTGTTATTTCCCCCCCCCCCCAAAAAAAAAGTGATCAGGAAAGCAGGTTGAAATAATCATACAAAATTTTCTTTTTGAAAGAAAGAAAAAAAAGCGCCTGGGCAACAAAATATTCCAAGAACTCTATTAATCTTTGCCATGGGGTGCTTTGTTGTTGTTGTCCCAGCTAGTGGAAAATACTGGAGTAAAAATGGACCATGGTGTTTTTCACATGAAAAAGTGATCCAAGGAAACAGACTTAAGTGCTCATCTTCAGTCACCACACACATGGCTTTGTTTTGGGACACTTACTAACCCAAGATAAGCAGCAATTTGACTTGGGATAGCAAAATGTGTAACCGAAGTGTTGTGCAACTTGGTTTGTTTAGATTCATTATTACTGGGGACTGGGGTGGGGGTGGGCCTGCTCTGCAGCAGGCCAGTCTTCTTGGTTCACTGACAGATCCTTTTGCCCTTTTCTACAGCCAAAAAAGGTTCCCGGGGTGGATTAGAAAGCACTACCGTCTCTGCTCTCAGGCCTACAATCTAAAAAGGCAATGTAAAAGAGAAACCCATTTAGGAGGGAGTCAGAAGTAAGCAAACTCTGGTACTAATTCTTAGTTACAAGTTCTTCTAATGACCAACTAAGGTGGAAAAATTGAAGGAGAGGAGAATTCTTGCTGTTCCAGTGGGTGGCCCCGAATCCCTTGTTTTCTTTCTCTTTGTTTCTCCTTCATTGTTGACCT
The DNA here is from genome assembly GCF_964106645.2 of Podarcis pityusensis. Lineage (NCBI taxonomy): Eukaryota > Metazoa > Chordata > Lepidosauria > Squamata > Lacertidae > Podarcis > Podarcis pityusensis. The sequence continues at coordinate 27,655,132 of NC_138028.1, forward strand.
TGGCTATTAATTGTTTGTGCAAAATGCTTCTTTTCTTCAAGGTTCCCTATCACTGTCCCTGATCATATATTCCTGGTTCTGCGGATATGGCCGCAGGGTGGTGGTGTCCGTGTTCTTAGCTGAGGCTTATATGTTGCTGATAATGTGCTGTGACTGACTGCTGAATTACTTGGAATTGTGTCGTCCTGTGTAACTTTTGAGGGCAGAGCTTTGAGCCAATAATTTGGTCCCCCCCCCCCCCACTTTTGTAGGCAAAATTTATTATGCAGGTGCAGAAAATGCCACTGAAGACAGACCAAAGGATAGGATTCTGAATGAGCTCCACTCCTTCCCCCATCATGTCCCAAATGGCCCTGATTATTCCTCCTTCTCCTGGTGCTGCTGCTGCAGTTCTATATTTCAGGGATAGGGTTGCTTTGTTAATATTTTGCTGACGCTTTAAACTAAGCCGTCGTGTGGTTCGGGCAGTTGTCATCTCAGATGAAAGATGTCAATTGAGAGCAAACCTCAGCAATGAAGTGTAAAATTAAATCATTTTGCTTTTGGATAAATCTTCAGATGTTAGGCAGGATTTGCTCTCTAGGTTCTGCTTATTTGCTAGATGGAAGAATTTACAAAGAAGACCAACAACTGCGACTCTCCTTGCCAACTCTGAAAGAAATAAAGGCAAACCAAGCTGCTACAATAAAGGCTCCCATCCTGTTCTCCCTGCATGCTACTGCTTCTGACTGAGGCTGCCTAAGTGATGCTGGCTCTTTTCCAACTCATTTATTCCCTGATGTTGTGTTTTCCACTTTGGCTCAACTTTCCTTAGCACTCAAATGCCAGCTTAACTCTGATCCACTAACATAATAAATACTGTACAGTGGTTGAAGTGGAAAGGTCCTGACCTCCTGGAGGAATACAGCCCTCTGCCTTTGTTGTGTATGTATGTTGGTGAGTGTGGGGTCTTTAATTAACTAGGCTGGTGTTTGCCGGTAGCATACTTGGCCTAAAATTATAGGGTTCTAGGAATCTGTTTGGCTGTAGTTGCCCACAAATAATGGATTAAGGCCTTTAGCAGAGAACATGTTGATAGCAGTGAAACCCTTGTTTTCATGTTTTCATCCATTTTCAGCAACCCAGATATTATTATTATTATTATTATTATTATTATTATTATTATTATTACTTCTACTGCTAGTCAAAAGGTCAGCAGTTTGAATCCACGCGATGGGGTGAGCTCCTGTTGCTCTGTCCCATCTTCTGTCAACCAGTGAACCAGTGTACCAGTGCAAGTAGATAAATAGGTACCGCTGTGGCGGGAAGGTAAACAGCATTTCTGTGCACTCTGGCACTCATCACTGTCCTCTGTGCGCCAGTAGCGGTTTAGTCATGCTGGTCACATGACCTGGAAAGTTGTCTGTGGACAAAGGCCGGCTCCCTTTGCCTGAAGCGAGATAAGCGCCACACCCCATAGTTGCCTTTGACTGGACTTAACTGCCCAGGGGTCCTTCACCTTTTTACCTTACCTTACTAGTAGTATTTATAATCCGCCCTTTTCGACCAAAGGTCCAAGGGAAGAAATATACAGAGTCAAACAAAAAATTAGACAGTAAGATTAAAACTGCAGGGAGGGAATTAACAAATTCAGTGAGAAATAAATGCAATAGCAGTAATAGAAATACAGATGCCCAATTCACCTTCCTATTCTCCGAAAGCCTGGGCAAAAATGTTGAAATCTGAATCAATGTGTCTAAGTCTCATCCATCTCTCAATGCCTCCAGGTATCTTCTGTTTAGTTTATAGGTCTTAACCTTTAGCCTCTGTTAATGATGAGAGAGATCCCCCAGACTTGAGTTGACTTTCTTCTGCTTAGGCCAAGCTGTTTACTAAACAATTTAGGAAACAGGCTGACTTGATTCAGGCCAGTCTGAACCAGATCAGATCCCATTGGCTCCTTGATCTAGGGATGCAGTAGGGTCTGATCTCAAATTCTAAAATGCGGGCGGGGGGGGAAGTGTCAATAAGTGTTGAAAATCCAATGTAATATATGGGCATAAGGCTTGCTTTTCATTTTGAAATACCATTTTCTCAGATCCATGCATACAAGGAAAGTTGTACGTATTTTCCAATGGGAATCATCACACAAGTTATTCCTACTTCTGTTTCTACGTGTTTCTGACTTGCAGTCAGGAAAGTTGCAGAAGGAGTTTGGATGCTTGAACTGTTCTTTTGGTATGCAGTTTTAAATGAAATCTATCTGACAGCTCCTTGGGGTTTGACTGTAGTGTGGACAGAGCAACTCTGCTGAACGTTTGACTTTGACTTGCTAATGTGGCAACTTAAAAATTATTCTCCCCTGCACTTTTCTCTCATACCCCTTCTTGGTCAAGTTTTTCACTACCAAATGCAATTCTAGCAAAAGGACACATCCCATCAATTGTAGGCTATTTTGGGCACAGCATGTTCAGTTATTCCTTATGACAAGTGCACAGCATTGATTTCTCTCCACCCTCCCCAGAAGCATAGATGTGCTTGTGCGTTATGGTTTCTCACTGTTTTGGAAGTTCAGATATTAACTGACAGAAGAACTTTTAGTTCATATGATATTATTTTTTGTTTTAGAATAAAAGGACATTGGGAGAAGATGATCACTTAAGAAGGATAGAAGAAGACAGATTACATCTTCATGATCAACTGAGAAGCCTGCAAAATGAACAGGAATCCATCCTCTCTATGATAGGAAGTGAAATTGATGCAGCTTGTGAAGTCCTCGCAAGGGATTCAGTGGAGAAATTCACAGTAACTATGAGTTTTCAGTTGGCCTTAGATTTTAATCTTGTTAATTACATGGACATAACATTTTATTCATGGCTGCTTGCTAAACTTACTCTTGATGTAGATGTTTTATGAAACAGAAGATTAGGAGTTGCACTTGATAATCTGCCTTAAAAAAAATGCAATTGCTATTTTAGAAATATGTCTCAATAATTCATTTGTATCTAACTTGTTGGCCGATACCATCAGCTTTATTCAGCCTAGCTCATGCAAATGGTAGAGGAGGTAGTAAAATTTAAGACTGCAGGTCAAGGATTGCATGGTTGAATGAAAAAACCCCTTACATATAAAGCTGGTACATCAAAGAAAAGCTTAGGCTGACATGAATTCTTCCTGACATCTAATTTTCTGTATACAGGAAGCTTAATGTGTAGTTGAGCTTTTGCTCATGTGATCTTCCCATCTATACTATAAACCAATACAGCCCTGGAACAGTTTTACTATCTTATCTGCTTTGTGTGTAAGCCGTGCCATTAAGAGAAGTGCATGTTTTAGGTTAGTAGTGGGTCCCTGTAACAAATGGCAGCCTATTGCTCCTGACCAGTGTTGCATAACCTCTCTGACAGACTGTGGCTGTTATTATTGCTATTGTTTCTACAAGGTCCCAGGGCATGTTACAGCAATTCAGAACACAAAATGTTTCAGAAGAATAGGGTGGGACCAAATGCACATAGAAAAACATAGTTTGCTGCTCTTACGTTAGTCACCTCACTGTTTTCCTTTCTAAATGATATTTGTATATTGAAATAGGATCCAATAGCCCTAGCCCATTCGTGCTGTGAGTGATTTCCTTTTTGTGTCAAGCAGTTTGTGCTCTTAAGAAAGATGATGCTTACCAACGCTAGACACACATAATGGAGCCATGCTGCTTTAGCGGATCATGAAGCGAATGCTAGTCATACTTCAGAGTAGGCTCATTTAAATTAATTTGTGTGAAAAAATAGGTTCAATAATTTCAGTGGGCTACTTTGAGTGGAACTTAATTGAGTGCAAATCATCAAATTTTATATTTAATGACTATTAAAAAACCAAAATAAGCATGCACACAAGCCAAAAGTATACCAGGTTTTTTTATTCTTATTACACATGCACTGGGTACAACCCCCCCCCCCCCGCTTTCTGAAGCATGTCAGGGAAACCTCATAAAAACCTATTTATAGCAGCATGTGATTAACTTTTTCTTAACCCTTTCAGAGGTAGTTTAAAAGCTGCCCTTTCTATTTTATTTTTTTACATAATTTGAAATATTATCCATCAGGGGAACAAAAGTGACAAATCTAATCAACAACAACAAGATGGTATCACCACCATCACAATGACAATAATAAATTGCTACAAAGTCATGCACAAACAATTATATACAGTGGTACCTCGCAAGACGAATGCCTCGCAAGACAAAAAACTCGCTAGACAAAAGGGTTTTTTGTTTTTTGAGCTGCTTCGCAAGACGATTTTCGCTATGGGCTTGCTTCGCAAGACGGAAACGTCTTGCAAGTTTGTTTCCTTTTTCTTAACACCGTTAATACAGTTGCGACTTGACTTCGAGGAGCAACTCATAGAACGCGGTGTGGTAGCCTTTTTTGAGGTTTTTAAAGACTTTGATGATTTTTGAAGCTTTTCCAAAACTTTCCCGACACCGTGCTTCGCAAGACGAAAAAAATCACAAGACGACAAAACTCGCGGAACGAATTAATTTCGTCTTGTGAGGCACCACTGTATATATATATATATATATATATAAAATAATTAAATTGTTACAAATGGTTAAATTGAGGTTTCTGTTGTTACACTTTTTGTGTAAAATAAATAAATAATCTCTCTCTCTCTCCCCCTGCCTTTCCTCAGGTTACAAAAAAAGTCTTTTTGGGAGATGTCCTACTATACCCAACAATTAGGCTTGCTACAGGAATAAGTTGCTCAGACCTATTGAAGAATTACTTAGACTAAAATTGGCATTTTAATTGGCATTTTTACCTAGCCTTGTGTATTAATATACCATTTTGTTCATTTTCAAATATGATTTAGGCAATATCACTTACACCTGGGGTACAGAATGACCCTCATCGATGGCTGGCAGAAACAAAGGTAAATACTGCTTTTTAACAATTAGGCTAAGATTTAGCTACATTTCCTAATCCCTAATGTGTTTAGGGCACATTGCGCAGAATGCATCTTTCTTACATGTACGCTGTGTTGGCATAAAAGACCAAACCAGTGATTGGTAACTTCTGCTATTGCTTTTCCCTTTGGTAACTTTGTAAGCAACTTTTATCATGTATCTTTTAATCGTCTTAAATTTCTCATGCGCTGAAAGACGTTTTTTGCTGCTTCATGAGACAAGACCTATCCCCATAGTATATTAGGGTCACAATGAGGGGAGGAAAGTTGACCGTCTGACTTGGGCGAAATTGCATTTGTTTGCTAGCAAGATTGCCTGAAGTTATTGATGGGCTAGTTTGTAATGCACATGGGCCAGGAGTGAATATTGCCATAAATACTGGAGATAAGAGTTTGAATTGGAGGACAATGGCTGTAGAGGAAACCGAGTCACTATTCAGATTGTTGATGCTGAAACTCTAGGTGCAAGTATCAAGAAGACCTTTCAGAGTACATGTAGTAATTGATTCATAAATCTGCCAGTTGAGTTCTTTTTAGTTATTAGTAGGTGAGTCTTGAAATGAAGGGGCCTTTGGAAATACCGTTTGCACCCCAAAACCAAACAGCCTTAATAATTGGTTTGCAAGAAATATGGCTTTACTCACTTGCTCTTTCATCGCCTGAGTTCCTTGCATTTACAGAAGAACACTCTAAAGAACTCAAAGGCATTGACTACTGTGGGGTGAGCCCCACATGCACAGTAAAGCTTCTGAGGCCCCCTTTACTGAAGCAGCTCCCTGTAGCCTCTTAGAAACTGCTCCTAAATCTCAAGGAAATTGGGGGTGCTACCTCCCATTAAGCATGAGGAGCTGCATCTGGTTGGGGATGGGGGATGAGCGAAACCAGTGAATTTGAGGAAGCACTTCCATATTCTTCAAAGTGTTCTTTAGATCCTGGACTTTGACATGCTCGCGGCATTTTAATATTGGGAGTACGAGAATGACAAATAGAAGATGAATTAAATGGCATGGCAAACGGACTTCCGGGGTGGCGCCATCGGCAATGGCGGACTCCCTCTGATCTGGAGGGACTAGCTCCACGCGAAACAGGTCTTTTCCGCTACGGCGAAAAAATCACAGGCAGATGAAGCCTGTGACCATGGGACTCGGCGGGCACCTTTAGTGCCCCCCCAACCCGCAAAAGAACCCACTAACGGGCTCCGGAGCGAAGAGGGGGAAGTGACGCGGTGCTAAGAGTCAACTGCTTCTTCCGTGGAGCGAAGCCGCACAGCCGTTGCCGGAGAGCGCTGCCTTTTTCCTGGGACAATTTGGCTTCTAAAATAATCACCCATGAGTACTTAAATTTCGGACAATTGGACTTTAAATAAGGACTTGCGAGCAGAAAGGAAAATTGGACTTAAAAGTTTACCTCAATTTGGCACTGAAACGGGAAGGTCTAAACAGGAAGTCAGCCTTCCGTTTCTTGTAGATAGATTAAAGCAAAGACATGGCAAACTAGAGCTCAGAAAATCGCTTGTAAAAGATTAACTTTCATCATTTAAAATTGTTGAACCCCCCTTCGGAAGCAGGAGAAGAGGGGGGATTTTTTTCGGACTGTTTAAACCTGCAGAAGTGAGTGTAAAGTAAAGTAACTTTCCACTGTCCTGATCCTGGAGCGGGGTGTCAGGACTGACGTTTTTTGAAGCCCATTGACCAGAGAGAAAACGTTTTTGACAGATAGCTATAAGAAGAGAAACATTGATTCCATTGTTCCCCTTCGCATTTTAAAGGAACAAATATTGACAAAATATTTGAAAAAGGAAAGAACAAATAGAAGTTTTCCCCCTAGAGGGAGACTGTGAAACTGTAACCAACTCCGGGGAGCTTGCAGCTGTTACAGATTACAATCGTGGGAATAGACTTCTGACCTTGCAGGACAATGTATTCAGAAGCTCTGTTGCGTGCTTTCTGTAAAACAAATGCCCTACTGGAACAGCTACATGAGAAGACGGACTTGATGACTGATGCGATCAGAAATTTTGAACAGGCAGTGGGAAATTATATGGCGCCCACCCAGGAATTAAATCAGGAGTGTGCCCTGACAGAACAGATGAGGGAAGAGGATGCTGCTGAATATTGGGCGCCAGAGATGAAGGGAGCTGTGGCCCAGCAGGAACATGAGCTTTTGGACTTGACAAATGAACTTGGAAAAAGCCAGATTTGGAAAGATAAAGTTTGGTTTGGTTTGGAAATGGGGGGTTGGATAGACCCCCCTATGCAGGGATGTTTGGACTTTTCAAGTCTGGCAATGGGCCGTGAGATGTTTGGGGTTGTGGGGGCTCTTAATTTTGGAGGGATTTTGAAACATGTTTTTAAATACCACATGGAGTTTAGTGTGGACTATGGAAAAGGGGCTGATTTATCGAGAAGGGTCAAAAACATTGTTAAGCTGGAGTTCCCACGAGTGAAAGGAGCAGGAGACAAAGGAAAATACAGTTATAAATATGAAGAAGAGCTGCGGAAGGGACAGGGAAGAGACTTAAGGGCCTCGGATACAAGGTTACCATGTTAATGCGCTAGATCGACGGGATAATAAGAACTGACAAAACCCGGGACCAGGAGGAAGGGACGCTGGATGAAGATTGGATTGTTTTTATTTCTTATTTTACTACTAGGATTGCTTTATAAAATTGATGAATGTTAGAAAAATGTTGGAACGAAATTACTTGGCTTTAGCAAAAATGTTTAAAGAATTATGTAAGAATATTATGGTTATGAGAAGTTGGTAAAAATAAGATTTAAGTTTTAAGCTTTAAGGTTCTTTATAGTAAGATAAGATTAAAATAGATTAAGGTAATGTAATGACAGAATATTATGAAATATGGAAAGGATTTGCTGCGACAATTAACAACTAGGATACAAAAAAAGGGAGGAGGAGGAGGTCAAAGAAAGAAGGTAATGACAGTTGAGGATTTGAGAATGATGGATTTGTTCTTGAGTGTTTGTGGTGTATTTTTGTTTTTTGAATTTGTATTGTTTGATGTGATTTGTTTCCCCCCCCCTCTTTTTCTGCTTTGTTCTCTTTTGTAATTCTAAAATTTTTCAATAAATATCATTTAAAATAAATACATAAATAAATGGCATGGCAAACAAGTGCTAGCCCTTACTGAGGTATTTACTCTCATATACAGACTGAAGAAATTAAGGATTCGGGGTAATTGTCGTGGAATTATGATCTGTACCATCTGTATTTGTGCCATTAGTGACCTACTTGCATAGATATCCACCCAGGAAACATTTATCAGTATATTGTTAATTCTTCATGCTCAGTATAGCATAGCAGTCCTTGTTCACATGCCACAATAAGCCACAGTTTGTTTTAAACCATTGCTTAATTGTTTAAATATAAATATAAATTAAAATTATTGTGCAGGTTTGTTTTAGTTTTAAAAAACCTGCGCATTAGTGGAGAAACGGGACAAAAGGACTTATGAATGAATATGTATGAAACTTGGGTGCAACATAAATAGAATCAAATAGCATATTTTCTTCTAAATGTATTTTATCATGAAATACACATTTTGAGCTGATAACTGAATCATAAAAATCAGAGAAGTTCAAAGACTAACTACATTCCAGTCCACATATGTCTGGAAGGTGCAGATCATGTTAGTTTGTACAGTGGTACCTCGGGTTAAGAACGGACCTCCAGAACGAATTAAGTTCTCTTGGGTTAAGAACTTAATTCGTTCTGGAGGTCCGTTCTTAACCTGAAACTGTTCTTAACCTGAGGTACCACTTTAGCTAATGGGGCCTACCGCTGCTGCCGCACAATTTCTGTTCTCATCCTGAAGCAAAGTTCTTAACCCCAGGTACTATTTCTGGGTTAGCAGAGTCTGTAACCTGAAGCATCTGTAACCTGAAGTGTCTGTAACCCGAGGTACCACTTTACTGGAATTTTCAGTAATTGGTTTGGCCAGAGCTGAATGTAGTGGTCACCTTTTGATGCAGTAGTGCCAAGAGCATCACCAAATGCAAGATGTACCGGTATCCATTTACAGCATACTTCTACATACAGGAAAGAATCAAGAAAGCTGAATCTGTGTACAGATTCGCCTTGATGGATTATGGAATCTGTCAGCTTTCAGCCATTTTATTACTTTTTGAAATCTGTCCTTAGCCTCAGGACTTGACAGGAAATAGAATTTGCCAGACTTGGATAAAGCCTGTATTGGGGTTTGTAAACTGCCCTGGCGAACCTGCAGAAGGGCTGTGAATCCCACCCGGCCAATGAATACATCTCACTTGAGAAGACATGAACCAAAACTGATGAAAATTTTAATGAAGCGTGAGGGGAGGGGTGAGAGAAAAATGATGGGGTGGGAATCAGAATTGTAAAGTTGGAAGGGACCAGTTGCAACAGAGGAATCACAACTAAAGAACCCCTGACAGGGCTGGCAGGACTTTAAACTGGAAAAGCTTCTTTTAGCCTATTGCATTTTGAGTTTGGCAAAGCTTTGCCGTAGAAGCGCGGTTGAGGAAGACTGCAGTGAAGGCCCTTTCTTGTTAAGTATTATGCAAATACATTTTCTTCTAGACAAAACTTCAGTGGTTGTGTGGAGAAGTGAAGGAGAGAGAGACCAAGGAAAAGAAACTTCGGCGTCAGCTGCTGCAGAACCGAGAGCAGTTGAAACACTTGACCCTGAGCAAAGAGTCTGAGCACCAAAACCTCATAGGCCAATTAGAAAAGCGGGAGCAGCTCCTGGATGAAGTTTACCAAGAGAGGAAAGGTGAGCTTGACAGGCCGTATTCATTAAAAACAAAATCCTTCTTAATTTCCCAGGTCAGTTCAACCCTGATTTATCTAACAGGCAGTAAACATTCCAGTTCTGCAGTGCAGAGATACAAGTTATCAGGAACATGAAGCTGAAAATGGCAGCCCCATGTCAACTTCCTCCCTTACCGTCCATGACATATAGCACAATTTCTTTCATGTTCTGATGCCCGTTACTCTGCACATTTCCTGCAAACACACATACATACAAACAAACACACACTTTGCCAGCATCAGCCAATGATGTGGAGCAAGGGTGGGGAAATCAACAATGCAGTGATGTTAGAGCACAAGATATTGTTGAACTGCATGTTATGGATAGGAAGGGCTGAACTGGGTTCATGGTAATATTTATTTATTTCCTCATACTTATATCCTCCCCTTCCTCCCTGTGGCGGCACAGAGCAGCTGCTCATATAGCACAACAACACTAACAAAAAAACCACTTACAAAACTCCATCTTGAGAACGTGTCGTTGGGAGTGGCTACAGCGGTCCTCCATCATAAAAAGCGTGAAGACAGGACAAATAACTCCCCCCACAAAAAAACCTAGGTCTCCCCCAACAAACGTTTGAGACTAGCTCCCCTAAATCTAAAAGATGGATCAAACTGCGCGTGCCACTAGGCGCGCGCTGCTGCCCTGCAACCTCTGACCTCCTCCTCACCTGCCTCAACAGAAACCCTGCCCCCTCTGACCTTTGCACAGGGAGAGCAGCTAATCAGCCACAAAGAAACACACACACCAGCACTTCAGCAGTCACAAAGAAACACACACACCAGCACTTCAGCAGTCACTTGAAGTTGGGTGGTTCTGCTGTTGGTATTCTGGTTGATAATGCAAGTCTTTCATTTTTGCTTTGTGATCTCTTAGCAAGTTGCAATTACTGCTTTGCAAAGAGCTGTGTCTCAGAATATTAAAATACCTGGGCAACATGGGGTTTTATAAAATAGACAAGAAGTGAAATAGCTACTTTTCCAACTGCAATGTTGGAGGCATACTGTGACCTGGATTGAGGCAGATATTAGATGAGAGTAGAAGACAGCATTTTCAGAAGTTTGTTCCTTTTGAGTTCAGAACATGCTTATCACTTTTCCTTACTTTAAGAAGTGCTTCTCCCACTTGAATGACACACAAAGAGTTGTTTATTTCATTTAACCCAAAGGATATGCAGAAAACACACACACACACACACACACACACACACACACACGTAAATATGGTAAATGTCAGGAGATGGCCTGAAATCTCTTTGTGATTCCTAATGATGTCTAATGATGAAATTTATCTGTGAATGATATCTGTTCTCCAAAGCAAATTAATTCCCCCTGTCCCCCCTCCAGAAAGCAAGCTTTGTGCTAATTAAAATGAGTTGTGATCAGCTATATATAGGGTGAAGAAGGGAGCCCCAGAATTTATTTTTCAGCTACTGTTTTGCTTTTGGGGAAACGGGCATTTAGTACAGTCAGTTCTTAGAACTGAAACAAAGCTAGGGATCTTGTTATCTAAATGCCCGATTACCCAGCACAATCTATTAACACCACCATTTTGCCTTGTTTTTCTGCACGCTTTTAAAATATAGATATGGCTTCTCATATTCTCAGTGTTGCGCTTTCTGTATTTGCATACACATTCAACAGAAATGTCCCCATGGGATCTTGTTACTTTTCTCATTGCTAACTCTTTTGTAGTTCTGCTTATTCTACCACTTTCCCTTTTATCTTCCATAACCATATGTTTCACAAGCATACTGCTTTTCCCTGGTTTTGAAGAAGAGTGAAGTCGGGTTCTTGAACAGATTGTGCATTTTTGATGTGTTTGAAGGGTGCTTCACTCTATTGCATCTTGTCAGATGTACACCAAAGAGGTTTTAAGTGAAGACACATCTTCCTTACTCATTGCATCCGCAGGTGAATAAGCAAATGTGCACATACACTTGGTAAATGGCCAAACTAGATGTTATGCTAAATGTGTAGCAGCTGCCCCAGACACCATGCATCTAGTATCTCCCATTCCTGGAAAGGTTTTATATTTGGGAGGGGGGATGAGACAAACTAGAGCTGATAAGAAAAAATAGGTTGGTCACTAACCAGGACTGTCAGGATTTTCGTCCATACCAGAGCAGTAAACTTGAGTTTGCTACTGTATGTACATTTGATGGGGATCTTTAGGACCATATACGCTGTGACAGTAAACATGCAGTTGCTTCAGAAACTGGCTACTGAATCTTACTTTCTCCCTCCCCTTGCCTAAAGACTAGAATAATTTATATTGTGGTAGGTGTGACATCAATATACAGATGTCCCCCCACTTACGCACGATCAACTCATGTCTGACCGTGTACGTCCCTGGCTCTTTAGAGCCTGTCAACTTCCTTCCCTCTCGCCTCATGGTTTTAAAATTAACTTTTATATCATTGCATTTTGTACGTTTTCCATTTCTAATTACACACATTACAAAGTAACTCAAGATTTAAATAAATATAGAAAGATAGAGAATTTCTCGTTACAAATCTTCAGACAACCCTGCTATTGATGTTAATTGCTTACAGTAATCTTTCAGATATCGTATAAATTTACTCCAGTCTTTTTGGAGTTCTTGATCTTGCTGGTTTCAGTTTTTTCCTGTCAGCTTTGCCAGTTCTGCGAAGTCCATCATCTTCATCTGCTACTCTTCTTTTGTCGGTACTTCTTGTTGTTTCCATTTTTGGGCTAAGAGAATTCTTGCCGCAGCTGTTGCATACATAAACAGTCTTTTATCTTCCAGAGGCTCAGTGGGGCTTTGTTTAGGCTGCTCAGCCTCCCTGCCTAACAACTGATGTGTGGGGTGGTGCAGTCGCTGCTTTTCCACACGCCCCCCATCCTCCTGCCAGCCCCAGAGCTTCAATCCTAGTTGCGGATATCTTTGGATACAGTCCTTTTGGTATGCATTGAAGAGGGAGCAGTGGAAATAGCGTTTAGAGGGTGTGCTGCACTTTACACAATTTCACTTTGGCACGCAGGGGCCTGGAACGTAACCCCCACGTAAGTGGGAGGATGCCTGTATTCATGTTTTCCCACTCCTACCACTTCCATTAAGTGTCAGTGATGTGGAGCAAATTCTGACTATCGGGCCTGGAGAACCTATAAGCCTCCTGCTGCTATTGGATTCCAGCTCTCATCATCCTTAACCATTGACTACACTGGCTGGGGCTGATGGGAGTTCAAGTCCAACAACATTTGGAGGGCCAAACATTCCCCCCCTCTAATTTAAGGAATTCATGTATCGCCTTTGAAATATACTCAGAGTCGCAAAGTGATTTCATGCTCTTTATTCAGCTCATAGTGGTGAGGAGGAATGAATAATGTCCCCTCACAGTATCTGCTTTATATACATTATTTACACAATGGGCTGCACATGATTGGCTAATTCTGGAATTCTGCTGTAAGCCAATCAGGTTGTGGATTCACTTCTATCTGGAGCAGGATTGGGTGGTTCCTGCCAACCAATCATACTGCTGCATTGTTCTAGGACCAATCAGACTGCTGCATCCTGAATCCTATTGTTCTAGGACCAATCAGACTGCTGCCTTTTGGATCCTATTGTTCTAGGACCAATCAGACTGCTACAGTTTGGATCCTATTCAACTCAGTACATAACACCCCTCCCCTCTAAGTTCCAGTCCTGCCCGGGAGGTCGCATTCATAGTCCTCAAGGTATGCCGGCGGCCTACGTGTGCGTTGTGGCCTGGGGTGTTCCCTGGTCCGGGCTCCGGGTTCTGGCTCGTGTTCCAAGGATGCTGGCTGTGATGCGGCTGTTTGGTCTGGTGCAACCGGCTCGCTCAGTCGTGGTTCTGGTTCCGGTGTCCTTTCGGCCTCACGGGTCCTCTCTGTATTTACTGATTCTGCCTCTCCTGCTGGCCCCTCCTGCTCTATGGGCCTCACTGCCCCGCTGTTCCCTTGGGACTCCTCTGACCTGTCCTCCTCCTGGTTTTCTCCCGGGAATCGTCGCCGTATCTGGTCGCAGTGGCGGCGCCAGCATTGCCCCCCATCCGTTAGCACCTCGTACGACACGGGGCCAGTGACCCTGGTGATTGTGGCGGGTACCCATGCTGGGCCTGCCCCAAAATTCTTTGCGTACACTGGGTCCTGGGCCTCGAAGGTCCGGGGGTTCCTGCCTTCCCCCACCACTACCTCATCCTGAGCTCTATCGGGGTGAAGGCGGTCCAATCTGATTGCAAGGCGCCGACCCATTAGTAGTTCAGCGGGGCTCCGGCCAGTCGTTGAGCTGGGGGTGCTGTGCTGTGCTAGAAGGAATGTGGCAAGGCGGTACTCCCAGTCCCCTTGCGTCATGCGGCGAAGGGTGTCCTTGGTGGTCCGCACCATGCGTTCTGCTTGGCCATTGGTGGCAGGGTGGAACGGCGCCGAACGGATGTGGCGGATGGCGTTCTGCGCTGTGAAGGTTTGGAATTCTCCTGACGTAAATGCAGTCCCGTTGTCTGAGACGAGAGTGTCAGGGAGCCCGTGGGTTGCAAACAGCCTGCGTAGTACCCGGATGGCTGCGGACGTGGAAGTGGACGGTACCAGTGCGACTTCCAGCCATTTGGTGTAGGAGTCCACCACTATGAAGAATGTTTTCCCCTGAAAGGGGCCAGCGAAATCCACATGCAGGCGTGACCATGGTGCTCGGGCGGACTCCCAGGACTGGACTGGGGCCCTTGGGGGATCTGGGCGGGATTCTTGGCAGGCCTGGCAGTGTTTGACCCAGGCCTCTATCTCTCCATCGATCCCCGGCCACCACACATAACTCCTGGCAAGGGCCTTCATTCTTACTACCCCTGGATGTGTCTCGTGTAGGGCTGTGAGGACCCTTTTGCAGAGGGGCTGGGGAACAACGACTCTGCTTCCCCATAACAGGCACCCCTTGTGGGCCGACAGTTCATGTTTGCGGGTTGTGTAGCCGGCGAATTCTGGCCCGGGGCTGCTGCTGGGCCATCCCCTCCACACCCAGTCCAGGACCCGGGAGATGACCCTATCTTTCTTGGAATGGTGTGCAACTTCTTGTGCCTGAATGGGGCGGTCGGGAAGCAGCTCCAGGCTCATAACCTCTTGTGCAGGTGCTGGGTCAGGGCCTGTTTCCGGTAGTGGTAGCCTGCTGAGGGCGTCCGCATGGCCCATCGCCTTCCCAGGTCGGTGAATCAGTGCATACTGGTAGCTGGCAAGGAAAATTGACCACCTGAGGACGCGAGGAGACAGCACTTGGGGGGTCTGCTTTTCGGGGGCAAACAAGCCAAGCAACGGCTTGTGGTCAGTCACCACGGTGAAGGGCCGCCCGTACAAGAAATCATGGAATTTTTTTACTCCCTTTACGATTGCCAGACCCTCCTTGTCGATTTGCGAGTAGTTCCGCTCGGTTGTGTTGAGTGTCTGGGAAAAGTACGCCACCGGTACCTCTCTTCCATCCGGGAGTTGGTGCCCCAGGACAGCTCCAATGCCATAGGGTGAGGCGTCGCATGCTAGCACCACCGGCAGCCTCTCGTCGAAGTGTGCCAAGACCGAGTTTGAGACAAGCAAGTCCTTGACTGCCTGGAATGCGGCCTCCTGGCGCTGGCCCCACACCCAAGGGGCCCGCTTGTCCAGGAGTCTGTGTAGGGGCTCCGCTACTGCCGCCTTGTGGGGAAGGAAGGAATGGTAAAAGTTCAATAGTCCCAAGAAGGCCTGAAGTTCAGTCTTGCTCTTGGGCGCTGGGGCATCACAAATGGCCCGTACCTTGTCCCCAGTCGGGTGGACCCCTTCTGCGTCCACCATAAATCCCAGAAAGTCCACCTGAGGCACTCCTAGTAGACATTTTTCCCGCTTCACCTTGAGACCCGCCGTCTGGAAACGGTGCAGAACGGTGCGGAGGCGGTCCTCAAACTCCTCTGGTGTGGGGCCGGCAATCAACACATCATCGAAGAAGGGGGTGACGCCAGGAATCCCTTTAAGGAGAGAGTCCATTATATTCTGGAATAGGCCTGGTGCCACGCTGACACCGAATTGCAGCCGCTTTACCCTGAACGCTCCTCTGTGCGTCACAATCGTCTGTGCCTCTGCTGTGGCCTCATCTACTGGCAGCTGTTGATATGCTTGGGCCAAGTCCAGCTTGCCAAAAATTTTCGACCCAGCCAGGGTGGCAAGGACATGGCTGACCACTGGCACTGGGTATGCGTGGGCCGTGAGGGCCTTGTTTATGGTACATTTGTAGTCTGCGCAGATGCGGACCGAACCATTAGGCTTGACGGGTGTGACGATTGGGGTTTCCCAGGGAGCATTAGGCACCGGCTCCAGCACTCCTTGCTCTACGAGTCGGTCCGATTCCTCGTCTATACGGGGTTTCAAGGCGAACGGGACCCGGCGGGCCTTGAGCCTGACCGGTCGTACTGCGGGGTCAAGCTGTAGCGCAATGGGGGGGCCCGTATACTGTCCCAATTTCCCATCGAAAACCCCTGGAAATTCCTTGCATATGGCGTCCACGTCCACTTGTAAGCTAGTGTGGTTCACCCCGGTGACAGCTAGCCCCAGTGGTCCAAACCATGCCAATCCCAGTAAGCTAATGTAGGGGCCCTTGACCACAAGCAAGTCCAGTTGCCGCGTCCGCCCTCGGTATTGCACCCTGAAGGTCCCCACCCCCATTGTGGGGACCTTACGTTTCTGGAAGTCCCGGAGGGTGAATGGGGCCGGCCTGAGTTTGGGACCCCCAGTGGGACACAGTTTCCTTAAGGTCCTTGCCGAGATTATGGATAGAGTTGAACCCGTGTCAAGCTCCATGCGGCATGGGGCCCCCTCTATCTGTACCTCTACATAAATTTTCTCTACGTTGGGGTGGGGCAACTGGTATACCTGGAAGTCCGTGAGCTCCGTCGAGTTGCCTTGGTGCGTTGGGCCCCGGGACCTGGGGCTCTTGGATTGGTCATCTGATGCCTGGTGTCGGGTGGGCCGAGCCCGACACACCCGGGCGATGTGTCCCGATTTTCTGCACTGCCTGCACTCTGCGTTGCGGAAACGGCAGGTCCTCCTCTCGTGACTCTCCCCGCAGCTTGCGCAGTTCCCTCCTTCTCGTCGAGGCAGCTGTGGTCTGTGCGCTGCTTGAGTGCGCTGCTGTACTCGGTGCACCTCCTCCCTGTCGGATCCTGAGTCGTCGGTGAGGTCTTCATGGTGGACCCTCGGTTGGGATGGCAGGCTCGGCCGTGCCTCTTGGGTCGACCTCTCGGCAGCTTCTGTTGCCAGGGCCTCCTCCAGAGCGACCTGGAACGTTAGGTCCTTCTTAGCGTAGAGGCGCCGTTGCAGCTTCTCATCCTTCAGGCCACCGACGAGGCGGTCACGAAGCATGTTCTCCAGCTCTGAGAAGTTGCAGAACCGGGCGGCTTGGCGGAGAGAGGTCACAAACCCAGTTATGGTTTCCCCAGGGGCTTGCCGCTTTGCGTAGAAGGCATTTCGACGAGCCACCACTGAGGGCTGCGGCGAAAAGTGCCCCTTCAGCTGTTCCATTATTGTTTTGTATGGAACAGTAGCGACGTCTTCAGGCGCAAGGAGAGCCCGGGCGATTTCAAACGTCTCCTCTCCGCAGACGCTGAAGAATATCGCCCTCTTCTTGGCGTCTTCTTCGTCGGTGACCCCTTTGGCTTCTAGGAGGAAGGTGAAACGGGAGGCGTACGCTTCCCAGTCTCCAGATGCTGGGTTGAATGGCGAGAAGCTGCTGTTGGCTGCCATTCTGAGTTCCTTGTGCCCCGGAGCTGAAGCCTGGATACACGGTGCGAGGCAGCGGTGCGGCAGTTGGCGGTGCTGCGGTGCTGTGTGTGGCAGTCAGCTCAGCGGGATCCCACCTTCGTCGCCAGTGAAATATACTCAGAGTCGCAAAGTGATTTCATGCTCTTTATTCAGCTCATAGTGGTGAGGAGGAATGAATAATGTCCCCTCACAGTATCTGCTTTATATACATTATTTACACAATGGGCTGCACATGATTGGCTAATTCTGGAATTCTGCTGTAAGCCAATCAGGTTGTGGATTCACTTCTATCTGGAGCAGGATTGGGTGGTTCCTGCCAACCAATCATACTGCTGCATTGTTCTAGGACCAATCAGACTGCTGCATCCTGAATCCTATTGTTCTAGGACCAATCAGACTGCTGCCTTTTGGATCCTATTGTTCTAGGACCAATCAGACTGCTACAGTTTGGATCCTATTCAACTCAGTACATAACAGCCTTCTATCAAAACAACAATGGAAAAGTTATAATTCTCATCTAGAGAGGCAGTGTTTATGCTCAGCTAAGAAGAAAAGCAATTGGGAGTGTAACTCAGAAACATGAAAAGTATTTTGGAATTGGAAACAGTCACACCCACTATCATTTAAACTCCCAGAAGAATTGCAGTTCATTTTGCAACTATGCATATCTATACAGTATTGAAAAAAATACTGGGGGGGAAATAAAATCCATTGAGGATGAGATGGTGCCAAGAACAATGAGTAGATTTGTGTGCTAGCATTTCTGGATGTTTTAATTTTATTTCTCCCTTCTGAGTCACCCAAATGTATCATTTAGCTGTCTCATTCTCACAGTGGCATCAAGATGCTTGGGTGGTTATAATTTTTTTCCTGTTAACATTTTGTTACTAGAAAGAAATGGTAATCCAATCAGCAGTATTTGCACACATCTTTGTAAGTCTTTTAAGACTTTATGAGATCCAAATGTCACTGATTTTCTTACGCTGGAGACTGATAGTTTTCAGAGAGAGATGAAAAAAGACATGAAAGTGGAAAAGAGGAACATGATTTAGTGAGCAACTAACTAGATCTGGAGACAGGCCTGATTCAAAGGTTAGAATTCAT
Source organism: Podarcis pityusensis (assembly GCF_964106645.2). Classification (NCBI taxonomy): domain Eukaryota; kingdom Metazoa; phylum Chordata; class Lepidosauria; order Squamata; family Lacertidae; genus Podarcis; species Podarcis pityusensis. The sequence continues at coordinate 27,673,729 of NC_138028.1, forward strand.
GTAGTTTTGCTTAAGTGATTGTTTTATGATTGATTTAAATCATTGATTAAATCATTGATTTAAAACATTTAAATGACTTAAATGACTTCAACCACTGAGTCAAATAAACAGTCTTCAACATTTTCAGATTCAGACATACCTTTAAGTAGGATGCAGGAGAATGTTAGTGAAAATGGTAGTGTAAATTGCTGGTGTTTGCTTATTCCCCCATATCTGGTACAGAAACCACTCCAGTGAATATGATTGGTCTTCAGTCTGATTGTTGCTTTCAGTCTGCAAATGATACAAAGCTGATTACATACCTCCCGACTTTGCATTGTGTTTCCATTGCACTGGATCATAGTGCATGTGGTCTATAGAAGGGAGTGGGAACCTTCTTTCTCTTGAGGGCCACATTCCCTCAGGGTAATCTGCCAGAGGCCGTATGCTGGCAGTGGATGGGCTGAAGCCAGTGGTAGTCACTGCCAGAATCAAAATGGGGAGGGTGCGCCCATTTCCTCTCCTCTCTTTTTGCCACCTTCTCCCCTCTTTAGCCCCTCTTACTTGGTCGCCAAGGTTGGGGCAAATTGCTATTGGCTGAGGTTTGTACTGCTCACTTGCAGAGGGCTTTCCCCCTACTCTTCTTTCCATTGCCCCATCTGTTATGGATCCCTGGGCCCCATTTTTCCCCTCCAGCCCCCCTCCCATCAGCACTGACTTAGTCTGAAGGAGGTTCCTCACTCCTGGTCCAGAGAGGCTGGAGGTCCAACTCAGATCAAGCTTTGCAAATGATTTGATCTGTGCGGAGTGATGCAATGTTGTTGTTGTTTTAAGTGTTTTCCCTGAGTCCATTCTGACTTAAGCTAGGGAGGAGGGCTCGTCCACCACTATGTAGAATTATTTCCTCCTAATTTAAACGCAAAAAAATAGTTTTTAAAGCACGTGAAATTTCAGATACATATACCAGTACTGTTTTGACCTGCTAATTTTGCAGTCTTTATTAGTTGCCAGATTCTGTAGATAAGGCCTTTCACAATGTCACATTATGAATACTTAGTCCTAATCTTGTACATGGGAAGTTCTGTTATTTTTCTTCTATTATAAAAGTGATTGCTACTATCCATTATTGTAGTTCTTAGCTTCTGCTAATGTATGCAGCTGCCTCATTTAAACTTCATAATTATGGAGTATCCGAAGCATTAGATGTTATATTTTTCTATACAGCATAAGCTGATGTTCATTAAAGACAATTATTTTTGCATGGATTTTGTTCTTAGTTTTTCTAAATTGCGTAAGGGAGGAGAAATATTTGTATCATCCGAGCACACTCTTTGAATCGTTAAATCTTTCATAACTGGACTGAGCATCCTTGAAGTGTAATTGACAATTAGTTTTATATTAAACTAAAACTTTTGTTTTTTAAAGAAACCTTAAGATTAAAAGAAAGCTAATCTTCTAAATTAACCAGTGTTTAAAACCAATTCTACAAAAGGAAACATTAACAAAATGTAATAAAAACAGTAAATATTCATTTGATAAGAGCAATGAAAATCCTTTGCCCTTTGATCTCCGCTAATTCATTAATTGGATTACTGTAGACAGCCTTGCATACAAAAAGATTTCTGTGGCATAATTTTGCTCTGTTTACCTTCTCCCTCATGAATTAAAGGAGGGAACATCTTATAGATTCTTTTTATCTGTATTGCAGATATTTTGCTTTATTGTACATATATGAATTATGCCAGTTAAAAGTTCTGTGCATCACAAATCTCTAAAGAGGATTCTGGATGGATTAGAGAGGGGCAATTTTTGTCTGTCAGCCTCATCCCTGTGCAGATGTAACATTCTAGATCTCTTTAACCGTGAGCAAGAGTTTGCAAAGATCCACCCACAAGCTTCCTTCTTCCTGCTTTCTCACCGGAAAACTTCCTCTTCTCTTCATGGTTTGCTTTAAACATTCTGTAATATTACGTTGCCATTGGTGCTAAATGTGGTTAACACTATTGGGATTCCTCATAATCAAGGCTATAATTATAGAGCACAAATCTGGTAATCATGCTTCATGACTTTGCTGATGCATATGAAATGCCATAGAATACAACACCAATCCTGGCCCAACTGCACTGGCTGCCAATTAGTTTCTGGGCCCAATTCAAAGCGCTGGTTTTGACCTGTAAAGTCTTAAACGGCTAAGGACCGCAACACCTGAATGACTGCCTTTCTCTGTATGAACTGACCTGGACCCCGTGATCATCATTGGAAGCCCTTTGTGTGCCCCCTCCATGAGAGGTCTGAAGTGTGGCAACACAAGAACGAGCCTTTTCTGTGGTGGCTCCCCACTTGTGGAATGCTCTCCCCAGGGAGGCTTGCTTGGCGCCCTTGTTACATATCTTTGGGTACTGGGCAAAATATTTTCTCTTCTCACAGACCTTTGGCTAATTAAACAATTTATGGTCTTTTAAACTGTGTTTGTGGGGGTTATTGTTTGTTACTATGTTATGTATTTTGTGTTTTCATATTGTAAACTGCCCTGTGGTCCCCAGATGAAGGGCAGAATAGAAATTCAAAAAATGAAAATAAGTACATAAACAGGATACAGTAAATTGTAGATAGCAGAATTAGTGTGAGAGGAGGGAAGGAAAGAAGCCGATAGCGTGCTTCAGATCCTCTCATTTTGGGCAGCAGATCAAGAGCATCACTTCTGCACCAATTCAGATCTCACACATGCATCTTCTCTCTCTCTCTCTCTCTCTCTCTCTCTCTCTCTCTCTCACACACACACACACACACACACACACACACACAGAGAGAGAGAGAGAGAGAGAGAGAGAGACTGACTTTCTGGATTGAAAAATACTGATTTATCAGTCCGTTTGTTATCCTTGAAGAAATTAATGTGAAACATTCAGATAATCAGAAGAATTTGCCTATGCCTGGTTTAAAACACCTGTCAGCTGCACCCATCATGGCTAGTGGTCGGGGTGATGGGAGCAATGGCCATAGTGTTCCCTGACCTTCCAGAAGAATTTCACTCTTTTGCAAAGTCACAACCTCCCTTAGAAAAATAATCGTCATAGGTAAAGGGACTCCTGACCATTAGGTCCAGCCGTGACTGACTCTGGGGTTGCAGCGCTCATCTTGCTTTATTGGCCAAGGGAGGGAGCCGGCGTACAGCTTCTGGGTCATATGGCCAGCATGACTAAGCAGCTTCTGGCGAACCAGAGCAACGCACGGAAACGCTGTTTAGCTTCCCGCCGCAGTGGTACCTATTTATCTACTTGCACTTTGGTGTGCTTTCGAACTGCTAGGTGGGCAGGAACAGGGACCGAGCAATGGGAGCTCACCCCGTTGCAGGGATTCGAACCGCCGACCTTCTGATTGGCAAGTCCTAGGCTCTGTGGTTTAACCCACAGCGCCACCCGCGTCCCTGTCATAGGTATATATGTGTGTTATTGGAATCTCTTGCAGCGGTTACTGTCATAAAAAAGCAATTATTGCCAAAGCATTCACCAGGAAGTGGGGAATCTTAAACTCCCCTCTGTTGTTTTTGTGCTTTGGGCCTGTAGCAGTATTGAAGGGAGTATCTAAGAAAGTTGCTGTTCTTTAAATTTGCAGTCCATGTAGGAAAAGGAAGAGTTTTATTTGGAGTACAATTTGCATCAGTTTTGACAAGAATATTAAGTAGTTTAAGGTTAAATCCAGAGCATATCTAATTGGGGTTGCACTCATTATTCACATATAACTTACCTAACAACACAACTCTGAGCTCTGATGAATGGTGTTCACTTAAATAGCAAATAGCGAGGAATTATTCCTGTTAATTGTGCATACTGCTGTAACAAATGCTATATTACACACCCATTTGCAGGATAATGCTAAGTCACTGGTGTATACTATATGTTGCCGTATGGTACACAATTAGCAGGAATAGCTGCAGACCTACTTGAATTATTTATTCAGAAGAATAAAAAAATGAAAGATTAAAGAATAGAAGAGAAATGAAATGCGTATGGAAATTAACACAAGGTCACTTATCTGAAACATCTGGATATCTATGGAGAATGCAGTTTTGTTTTGTTTTTAAAGTTGACTTTAATGTTATAGGTGGCTGTCTTTTAAGTAACCTTTCCCTATCTGGTATTGCCTCATTGGTTCCTAATTGGTGAACTGTGGAGCCCAGGGGGTCTGCATAACCCACCCAGGAAGTCCGTGGTACCATTCACATAACAAAAACTAACATAGAAATATCAACGTTTTCAAAAGTAGGTGGTCCATGGCTTAGCTTTTGAAAAACAGGAGGTCTGCAGTACTTGGCTAATTGGGAACCACGGTGTGATGGGACAATGAGCTGCTTGTGCGTAAAATCCAAGTCCCTCAGAGTTTGGTCATGTTTCCAAACCTCTGTCTGTAACGGAGCCCCTTAAACATGGCTCCGTCAGTCGCTTGCAGATTCCGACAGTGGTTGCTTTCGGAATCGCTTCCAACATAAAAGCTCCTTAACGGAAACACGTCTTCTGGACTCCCTGCGTGACAGTTTCCGGCGAGGAGTGGGTGTCCCTACAGGAGGTCCTGAAACCTCCCCACTGTTTTCGCTGGAAGTGTCTCGGAGCCATCCCTCCTGCTCACTTTCCCTCAGCTCAGCTCTTCTCCCCCTACTGGTTCCCTCTTCAGCTGCTGAGTCTCTCCCAACCTGTGTGAGCCCTTCCACCTCCCTTCCTTCCGATGCCAGTTCCCTGACATCCACCTCCCCTCCAGGGCCCCCTTCACCCCCTCCCGCCCCCTCCTCTATGGGCGGTGAGGAGGCAAAACCCCGGAAGGAACTTCCTTCACCTTCCGATGTCTCGAACACTTCTCTCCACCTGTTGCGGTTCCTGGTCTCGAAGTACTCCTCCTCCTCAGAGTCCATCTCCCCTTCCCCTTCCGAATCCGCGAATCCTTCCAACTCCTCCTCCTCATCGGTGGTCCCAAAGTATTCCCTCCGGAACCTCTCCACAGGCTGAGGTTTCCTTGGGAACCTTTGATGGAACGTTTCTATCAATACCTCGTCATTGATATCTTCTGCCATTACCCAAGTGTTTTCTGACTCCGGTTCTCCTTCCCACGCTACCAAATACTCCACCTGATCCCCCTTCCACCTGGCGTCGAGGATTTCTGCCACATGGCTGCTGCATTCCCTTTCTTCTATGATCGGTCCCCGAGTGGACATCCCTTCTCGTCCCCCCTCATACGGTGACAGTAACGACCTGTGAAATACTGGGTGCAGTTTCATGTGGTTGGGTAACCGGAGCCTGAAAGCCACTGGGTTGACTTGTTGAATGACCTCAAAGGGACCCAACCTCCTGGGTCTTAATTTCTTACAACCTCCTTTGAACGGCAACCCTTGGGTTGACAGCCACACCCGATCTCCCACCCTTATGGTTTCACCTTCCCTTCGGTTCTTGTCTGCCTGCCTCTTGTATTCTTCCTTCGCCCTTTCTAAGTTGAGTTGGAGCTGACGATGGATTGCTTCCATTTCTTCTACAAAATGCTCGGCTGCCGGGACGCTCCATCTCTCCCCTCCTCCCCCTGGGAATGCCCTGGGATGACACCCATAATTAGCCAAGAAGGGGCTCATCCCTGTGGACACATTCTCTGCATTGTTGTAGGCAAATTCCGCCAGCGCCAACCTCTCTACCCAGTCATTCTCTCTGTCATTGACATAACACCTCAGGTATTGCTGGAGGACACCGTTTGCTCTTTCCGCCTGCCCGTTGGTTTCAGGGTGCCGGGCAGTCGAAAAGTTGACCTCCACCTGCAGTAAGCTCATGAGCTTCCTCCAGAACCTGGAAGTAAATTGTTTTCCCCTGTCTGAGACCACCCTCAATGGCACCCCGTGCAACCTAAAAATGTGTTCTACAAATAACTTCGCTGTCTCTTCCGCCGTGACTGCATGCGAACAGGCTACAAAGTGGCACATCTTTGTTAGTAGGTCTACCACCACCATGATGGCTGTTTTCCCATTGGACTTCGGCAGATCAGTCATAAAATCTATCGACACTGCCTCCCAAGGTCGTTCTGGGGTTGGTAAGGGTTCTAATAGCCCCGCCGGTGCCCGCCTCTCCCCTTTGGCTCGCTGGCATTGCTCACACCCTCTTACATAGTCCCGTACATCTTCCCTCACCTTAGGCCACCAAAATTCCCTGGTGACCAACCACATGGTTTTGTGTTGCCCAAAATGCCCCGACGTGGGGCTGTCGTGCAACTGCTTGAGTACCCTCCCCCTTAAGTCTCCTTCGGGGATATACAGTGCCCCTTTGTAATACAACACTCCATTTCTTTCCTCAAAACCCCCTGGTTCCTCTCCCTCACCCCTAAGACCTCTGAGCTTATTCTGGGCATATTCATCATTCTCTGTTTCCTCTACCAGTTCTCTTTGCCCCACCAATGCCGCCCCACACACCCAGCGGTCCTCTGGGATGACATGTCTCTCTTCGGGTTCCCCCTCCCCTTCCAAATATTCAGGTTTGTGTGAGAGAGCGTCCGCCCTAACATTTTCTGGACCTGGCACATAACAAATTTCAAAGTGAAATTTGGAGAACTCCTGGGCCCATCGCACTTGCCGTTGGTTGAGCACTTGTGCCGTTCTCCAATACTCTAAGTTCTTGTGGTCCGTGCACACTTGCACCTTATGTTGTGCCCCAATTAATAAATGCCTCCATCTCCTGAACGCTTCATGAATGGCAAGTAGTTCTCGGTCATACACCGTGTAGTTCCTCTCAGATTTGTTCAGCTTTCGCGAAAAAAAGGCACACGGTCTCCACTCTGACTCCTCCTTCCCAGGCTGCAGAAGCACCGCCCCCACAGCCGGTCTGATGCGTCCGTCTCCACTCGCATCGGTTCTTGTAAATCCACATGCAGGAGCTGTGCTTCCGAAGCAAACGCCCTTTTCAGCTCCTCAAAAGCTCGCTCCGCCTCCGCCGTCCAAACGAATTTCCTCTTACTGCTGAGACAGTCCGTAATGGGAGCCGTCAAGTGGGCAAAATTTCTGATGAACTTCCGATAGAAGTTTCCAAATCCAAGGAATCTTTGCACATCCTTCCTTGTTTTCGGTGTTTTCCATTCCAGTACCGCTTGGACCTTGCCAGGATCCATGGCCAATCCCTTGTCCGACAAGCGGTACCCCAGGAATTCCACCTCCTTGGCATGAAACTGACACTTCTCTAGCTTCACCCACAGCTGATTGGCTTGCAGTCTGCCCAACACTTCCCTGACGTCTTTTACATGCTGCTCCTCAGTCTCTGAATATACTAACACGTCATCTAAGAAGGCCACACAATTCTTGTAAAGCAAAGGCCCCAGGACGTGGTTCATAAACGATTGAAAGCACGCGGAGCCTCCTTGTAGGCCGAAGGGCATAACTAAATATTCAAATGCCCCCAAAGGGGTGAACATGGTGGTTTTCCATTCATCCCCCTTCCTTATTCGTATCAGGTTGTACGCCCCCCTCAGGTCCAGTTTAGTAAAAATCTTTCCCTTCCTGACCCTTGTCAAAATGTCATCAATTCTGGGCATCGGGAAAGTCACTGGTTCTGACACTGCATTTAAGGACCTGAAGTCCACTACAAGCCTGGGTTTGTCCGTGTTTTTTTTGTCCACAAAAAACACTGGGCTGCCCCCCACCGCCCTGGACTCTCTGATGAACCCTCTCTTCAGGTTCTTGTCAATGAACTCTCTTAGCTCCTGCATCTCTCTGTCTGACATGGCGTACAGCTTGCCTACAGGGAGCTGTGCCCCAGGGAGTAAATTGATTTGACAGTCAAAGGGCCTATGTGGGGGTAGTTTGTCTGCCTCCCTCTCGCTGAAGACGTTGCTCAGGTCGGCGTATTGTTGGGGAACCTTCCCCTTCTCCGTTACTTCCGTCCCTGCTAGAGTGGCTCTGGCCCCTCCTTGAGCCTCCCGCTCTTTGCAGTGTTCTAGACAATGTGCTGACCCAAAGGAGACCACTCTCTGATGCCAGCCCACTAGCGGATCATGTAACGCTAGCCAGCTCATCCCCAAAATAATGGGAGCTCCTCCCAAGGTAGCCACATTAAACGCTATTAGCTCAGTGTGTCTTGCTACCCTCATTATCATTGGGACGGTCTGCTGGCTGACTTCTCCTCCCAGCAGCTCCCTTCCATCGATCGTGGTCACCTGCAAAGGGTTACTTAAAGGGATAGTCTGTATCTGGTGCTCAGCAGCAAACTCCTTACTCATGAAATTGCAGGAGCTGCCTGAGTCCAATAGCGCCTTTATCTTTAGTGGGTGTCCGTTAGGCAGCTCTAGTAACACCTCTATCACTAGGGCGGGTTTAGGAGGTTCCGGCGTGGGCACTTTCACTGCTCTTTGGCCTGGCTGCTGTGCCCCGACGGTGGCAGCCAGGCGTTGGCTTTTACTTGCTCCGGTACCTTTTCCTCCCTCTCCCCAACAGCTCCCGCCATTCCTTGCCATTCCTTTCTTTGGGGGCAGACTCTGGCAAAATGACCTGGCTGTTGGCAGAGATAACATTTCTTGGCGCCCTTTCCCTCCTTCTTCCGCTCTTCACTGGGCTTTGAAACTGCGCGCGCGCGCGCTGTTCCAATTTCCATCGGCTCTCCCGGCGGGAACGGTGGCTCTGGAATCTCTGGAATGCGAAGCTCCCTCCAACGTTCCCCCTTCCCTTCCCGCCTCTCCAAGGCTCTCGCCTCTTGGCGCGCTCCTATGGTCAGCGCTGATTTGGTCAGCTGGTCCATAGACTCCGCCCTGGGCGCCCGGGAAAGTTCATCCTTTACCGCCGAAGCAAGCCCTTCTTCAAAGAGCATTTGAATGGGTTCCGCCGATAGATCCCACCCCAATTTATGGATCAACATGGTAAACTCAGTCCAGTACTCACGCACAGATCGGCTCCCCTGTTTGCACGCCATTAACTGTCTGCGTACCACTCCCTGCTCAATATCGCTGGAAAACATCAAATCCATTGCACGAAAAAACTTCCTCGTATCCTTCAGGATGTCATTGTTTGTTGCCATCAGGGGCCTCACCCAGTCTTTCGCCCCCTTTTCGAGATGCCCAATCACAAAAGCCACCCGCGATTCCTCGTCGGGAAAGTCATCAAACTGCAGATTAAGGGCATATTGCATCTCTGTCCTAAAGAAATGATAGTCCTTGGGCTCCCCCCCAAACTTCTGCACCAATCCTGGCAACTTTCTGGCGAGCGGGGTGGTTTTCCCCTTCTCTGCATCTTGAGCCCTCCTCTCCTCGAGCCTCGCCGTCTGCAGCGCTAGCTGGACCTCCAACGCCCGGTACCTTTCCTCCAGGCTTGGACCCGCTCCAGCTCCTGCTTCTCCGGTTCCGGCTGGGTTGCTCATGATGCCTTCTCCTGCACAAACTGCTCACAGAGACTGTCGGAATGCTGTGATGGGACGATGAGCTGCTTGTGCGTAAAATCCAAGTCCCTCAGAGTTTGGTCATGTTTGCAAACCTCTGTCTGTAACGGAGCCCCTTAAACATGGCTCTGTCAGTCGCTTGCAGATTCCGACAGTGGTTGCTTCCGGAATCGCTTCCAACATAAAAGCTCCTTAACGGAAACACGTCTTCTGGACTCTCTGCGTGACAGTTTCCGGCGAGGAGTGGGTGTCCCTACAGGAGGTCCTGAAACCTCCCCACTGTTTTCGCTGGAAGTGTCTCGGAGCCATCCCTCCTGCTCACTTTCCCTCAGCTCAGCTCTTCTCCCCCTACTGGTTCCCTCTTCAGCTGCTGAGTCTCTCCCAACCTGTGTGAGCCCTTCCACCTCCCTTCCTTCCGATGGCAGTTCCCTGACACTCGGGTTAAGAACTTTGCTTCAGGATGAGAACAGCAATCACACGGCAGCGGCGTGGTGGCAGCAGGAGACCCCATTAGCTAAAGTGGTACCTCATGTTAATAACAGTTTCAGGTTAAGAACGGACCTCCAGAACAAATTAAGTTCTTAATCCGAGGTACCACTGTATTTACTTTTATTCAGAAAAGTAGGTCTTATAGTGAAAGGGATGTCAATGTTTACAGCCCAACTGTAATTCTGAAGAAATTCTGACTGAAAAGCAGGCAAACATTCGGTAAAAAAATAAATAAATCCTGCTTTTGTTCCAGGGATCCAGAGTGTTACAATAATTAATAAAACAGGCTACTCTTGTGCTGGCCATAAAAACAAATTGTTTCCTTCATAAATCTCCACATTTATAGAGGCCTGAGGGTGTGGAAAAATATTGTTTGTAAAAAGAGAAAGAGAAAGAGAGAGGCTGGTGCATGAAAAGATATAAAATAGACTGTGCAAAAAGAATAACTCTGCACTTTTAGTCAATGGCAGCTTTTGTGTCCACCGAACCTTGGCAGGGTGAGTACTTTGAATCTACAGTACTATTTAAGTGACAAGAATAATAAGCTTCAACACTTCCGCTGGAAGAATAAAGTGTTTGTCAGGACTGTTATAACTTTCCTGGGATCCTTTTTAAAATAAAAAATAAAAAAGCATTAAAAATAGCTCAGAAAACCTACATCAAAGGCTGTGCCAGTAAATGAATGTTGATATCTCTTTTCCATGCGAACCACAATGCAGGAAAGCCTTCTACAAAGATATTTCACTGCAAAAGAATAAGATGCCCCTAGTGTAGAATTTTTATACTAAGAACTTTGCACCCGTTGCATTTTAAAACTGTTTTGAGTCGCTAATGCGTGAACATTTAAGGATAATACAATAATTTCTTACAATATTATATTTCTTATGAGATGCTTTTTATTCTAAGAACAAGTTGGCCTTGCTTGGTGCACTTTTAATTCAAGTAATGGGATTACAACCACTGAACAACTTTAACTCCAGCTACACAGAACTTAAAATGTGCTGGGTAGGTAGTTTCAATAAAAATGTGAAATGGCAAAATATACAGCAACTACATAAACAAAAGGGTATCCTGGGAAACCAGATCAGCTTTCCAGACCAGAGTTCCTAAATGGTGGTGCAGTGTTCTTTTAAAATGTAAACAGGAGAAATTCCCTGCAGCACCTTTTAATATGGCAGGAAATGCAATTTACCCATGAGGT